>NC_140583.1:285290453-286690037 GCF_964204655.1 Triturus cristatus | reverse complement strand
ACGGATCTCAGATTTTAGACCACCATGACTATAGTTCAGATATTGTCCCTGGAATGTCAATGGACTGCGTGTGAGATCTAGAAGAGCGAGGATCTTGCAACATTTAAAAGACTCACCCGCCCAGGTCATTGTCCTCCAGGAAACACATCTCCTTAAGGAAGAGACCAATGGGAATTTTAAAAAACAATAAATGGGTGGATTTCTTTATCTGCACAAACCAGACTGCTAACATTAGAGGGGTTCTTATTCTCTTTAAAAAAACAAGCAAATGTTCAGATCTTACACCACTTAGAGGACCCATGTGGTAGATGGGTAATATTGAAAGTCATCTTAATGGGTTGTTTGCTCACTTTGGTTGGCTATGATGGCCCTAACCAAGATGACCCCTCCTTTCTTAAGACTATTTTTTCACATCTTTTGGATTTTCCAGATCCGGTTGTTATGGCTAGGGATTATTATATAGTTTTAAATCCAACTCTTGATAAATCTGTAAGCAGTAGAGCAGCCGTACCTTCCAAATCTAGGATATATTTACAGAACATGATTTCGCTGACTGGACTTTGCAATATTTGGAGAGAGAGATCAGGTCAGAAGCTGGGTGTCTCATGCTGCAACAATAAATACCGGCACAAATAAAGAATTAACTATATTCTGGTTAGCCATTCTTTAAGGGGCAACGTCAAAGATATAAAATATTTAGCGTCACATCTTTCAGACCATTCAGGCATATTATTAAATCTTGATTGGGGGCAGTCCCAGCAGCCTAGAGTTTGGTCGTTTCACCGAACGTTACTTCTTGAGGAGGAAGAGGAGATGGGCTTTTTAATGCGGGGGATTGAACATTATCTGAAGGCTAATGTAGGCTCAGCCAGGATCACCGTGGTATGGGACTCCCTCAAACATTTCTAAGGGGCCTAATTACCAGTCGAGTGAGCTTCAGAAACAAAAGGTATAGAGAGGAGATTGCATTTGTCGAGTCAGAAATAAAGGTAGTAGAGTTGGGACTTAATGGTCAGGATGAGCAGGGCAGGCAGCAAGAAGCTCTGGGTAAACTTGGTAAATTAAAGGAGCAGTTGGAGAGTATTCCTCAAACAAGGCACATGCGTAGATGGGAGGCGAGTAAGATCGCCCATTTTGAGCACGGGAAAGGGGCAGGAAAACTTCTGGCATGGATGGCGAAAACCAACAGGTTTCAGGGAAATTACCGCAGATAACGGGGAACCGACCTTATCCTCTAATGAAGAAATTGGCGAGGCCTTCTTTAACTTCTTTCAAGATCTATATCAAGAAGATTGTGGTGTGGATAAGTCTAAGGCTAAAGTTTGGCTGGATAGGACCACAGTGACATTTTGAGTCCTAAACAGCAGGAAGAACTAGAACAGGTCATCACACAGGAAAAAGTAAGGCAGGCTATAACTGGCTGGAAGAGAGGAAAAGCCGCAGGGTCCGATAGGCTTCCATCTGAACTGTATAGGTCCTTGGGTGAGGTAATAATTCTGGTCCTGACTCAAATATTCAATAAGATCTTATCAGACGGACTCAAGCCCCCAGAGTCTTGGAATGATGATACAGGTATTTTGATTCTGAAGCCGGGTAAAAATCCAGCGAACTGGGGGTCATATCGGCCTATTTCACTGTTGAATACAGATTATAAAATCTTCGCTATGATTCTGGCGACTAGGTTGGGGTCTGTGGTGGGGGATGTCCTTCACATCACCAGAAGAGGTTGGTTAAAGGCAAACATTTATCAGATCTTACCTACAGTTTTATCAGAGCTAGATATTGACACCACTTATTCACTCCCTCTCGCGACACTGACACTTGATGCTACCAAGGCTTTCGACAGGGTCAATTGGGTATACCTGTTGGAGGCCTTGGGGAAATTTAACTTAGCCAAGAAGTTCTGTCAGACCATTCGGCTGATATATCAAAATCAATCAGCCAGGCTGTTGGTCAATGGCAATCTGACCAAATCCTTCAAGATCACTAGGGGAACTAGGCAGGGCTGCCCCCTTTCCCCTCTCCTTTTTGATCTTTATATTGAGCCTTTTGCTCAGAGTCTCAGAGAAGATCCTACTATTACACCCTTTAAATATGGAGAGTGGGTGAGGAAGGAGGCTGTGTATGCAGATGACATCTTGGTTCTCTCCGCAAACTTGTCTGTCACCTTCCTGGCGGTGATCAGACTGGCACAGGAAGTTGGGCAGGTGTCGGGGTATGAGTTAAGCGCCAGGAAGATGGAGGTCAAGACCTGGAATCTTAAGGGGAGTCAGCTACAGACTAGCGCTAGTATGCGATATTTGGGTATTAGAATTGTCCAGGACATAAGTAAAATCTCAGAAGTTCATTTAGCACAAGTGTCAAGGGAATGTCAGAGACAGATGAAATCCTGGTCACATCTTCCTTTAACTATTCTCGGGAGGGTGAATTTGGTCAAAATGGTGCTTCTCCCTAAGATAACATTTCTCTTTAATTCAATTCTCCTACATTTTGAGAAATCAGCTATTGATACATTTCAGCAGGCCACAAACTCTTTTGTCTGGGTATATAGAACAACCAGAATAGCCTGGAAGAAGCTGAGGCGTAGGAGAGAGAAAGGTGGTCTTGCTTTTCCTGATCTACAATATTATGCCTGGGCCTTCCAGCTATCACACTTTCGGATGCTGTTAAAAAGGCCAGAAAATACTGGAAATGGATGTATGTTCTTGTCCATGTTAAGGGGAGCAGGACTATCTGAGGTGGGTTTTTTGTTTAAATTCGGCGAACCCAAATTCTTTAAGAAGGTCAGACTCAAAGTCCTCCAGGCAATGGTTAGATCATGGACCAGATTAAAATGTCTTGTTAGTCTTAACTATTTCTCAAGTCTAGCCCCACTCTGGGATTCACCGGATACACCTCAATGCTTGTGGGACAGACTAGCTTTACCTTTTAGAGAAGCGGGTTTGATGGCTTGGGGAGACCTGGTATACGAGGGTACACTTATCCCATGGGAACAACTCAGGGAAAAAGTGGGGGAGGGCCTTTCAAAGTTTAAGTACATTCAGCTACAGAGCTGGGTCCAAACACAACATAGCATGAAGAATCCCATTGATTGGGGTAATACCCTGGAACATCAGTTAGTAGCCAGGCTACCGGGGAAAAGGGAGGTATCTTGTTGGTATTGGTCTATAGAGGAGGCTGTGGATGGTGAATTCAAGCTTGCAGATGAACAATGGGGCGAACTCTTACCAAATGAACAGTGTGAGAAATTATGGCAGGATTCATTTAAGACTCTCTTTGATATAGTAAAACCTGGCTGGTTAAAGAGAAACCACCTCTTTACCATACATAGGGCCTATCTTTCTCCGCTAAGATTGAATACATTTGCGAGAGGGAGTCCGGGTAGTTGTGAGAAATGTGGGTTGGTTGCAGCCTCGAATGTACACATGTTTATGGTTTGTCCTGCAGTTTTTTCATATGGACTTGGCTTTGATAATTTTTGGCCTCACGGAACAGGTCACATGACCAGCTAGATCCTTCTTATTCTACGCTATTTTGTTAGCTAGAAGACAAATATGTAAGCGCTGGATTGAACCCTCCCCTCCTATGCATTCTGAGTGGCTGGCTTTGTTATTTGAAACATCTAAGTTCTACCTGTCTAGAGCCTGTCGCAGGAAAAACACAGCATTCGGGGACCTGCTGCTAAAATGGAGAAGAGTTTAAATTAAATGTGAGGCGCACCTGTGTTTTAATTATTCTGGGATCCTATGATTATGCCTCCTGGATACTCTTTGGACTATGTTGGGCACGCCCATATCCAGATCGCTAACGACGAAGTCCCTCCGGCTTTTGTGGGCCTAGATAAAGAGTTACCCCTCCCCCTTTATTGGGGTTAGAAACATCCAAGTTGGTCATAGTAGCTTCAGGTGGGCTTTGTGAGATTCCAATCAAAAACCTATCCTTCTCAGATCCATCGAGTAATGGTACAGACAACTTGTTTGTTAAGTGGGGCTTTGAGGCGTTGGAGGACAAACAAACAAAAACAAAAAAACCCACAAAAAAACAGGGGAAAAAAACCAATGCAGTCAGGTTGATAAACCCTTTCGGCATACCCATTTTCTGCATGTCTGTTAGGAAAAAAGGCCGCTTTTCCACGTCAAGCAGCATGGCCGCCGCCACAACTTCCTGTGCAATTCTGTGTATAACTGAGAAGAGCGTACAGACATTTAAAGCCGTTGACCTGCGCTGGGCGAACTCTGATTGCGCGGGCAATTTAATCCTATCTAATAGCAACACCAGCCTGAGTGCTAACATTTTGGCCAAGATATTATAATCTAGGTTCAACAAAGATAGTGGCCTATGCGACTCACAGAGTAGTGGCTCCTTACCCGGTTTGGGGAGCAATACAATCACAGCCTCAAGCAAAGTGGGTGGAAGTTCCTGTCATTACAGAGCCTCACTATACATCTCAAGCAAATATGGGGCTAAAGTTATTTTGTATGCCTTACAGAAGGCTCCAGTAAAACCACGCCCATGGCTCAGAGAAGCCCGGGGTACCGATGGATAGAGCGGTGCCTCACGTCCTGAGCAATGGCCAGGTGAGGTGATGTTCTTTACCCGCACACTACGGGTTCAATGACGTGCCGTGAAATGAAACAATTGGCGCGATAAGTTAAAATTTGACATTTTTCATTTGTATTGCACACGATAATCTTTTCACTTATTATGCAGTAGCTTATACTCGATAGGTCCTGCAGAAGGCTAGACACTCTTTAGGTCATTTATAGCTGAAACATGTAGACCTACCATCTAAAACTTGACAGTAGCAGTTTATTTTTTCAAAACCGCCTTTGCACTGTTTTTAACCCTGACACTAAGAGATACTTATTAAACAGATTTTTTTTCTTAATAGCCAGTTTTAAAACTACTCTTCTGTTCTTTTTGCACTGCGTCCATCACTGAATAGGACACCTTAGCTCATCATCTTTTGGAATTTAGTATAACCTAGGAGATTCTAAAAAACATCCTTGCGCTCCTCCCTCACAGTGTAGACCTCGGCTGTACTAGGGGTTACAGCCGGGAGGAGAACCCAGATGATGAAGCATTTCACCTTTTGGTGAGTGATGGGACTCCGTCTCCCTTATGGGTCTCCCATATGAGGGCTTCACTTAGGTGTGTTTAGACATTGATGAGCAGCGTTGGATGCAGCGTTGGATGCCGGTGAGCACCAAGTAATGCTATAGACCTCTAGACATATTATTGTGTATTTAAACTGACTGGGAAACCTCCACTGTCTCTCACAACCCTCCCTTTGCGGGACCTTGAGTGTCAATGTCACTGGTGAATGGTCTGAGAGTGCTCTCGGTAGGTTCTGGATCTCTCCAAACCAAGCAGCTAAATTAGGAAATACCAGACAGTAATCCAGTCGCGTCCAAGTATCGTGTTGTGTGGAGTAATGAGTGTATGCTGTATCTCTCGGCCGGCAGTGTCGCCACACATCTAAGAGTCCGAGTACCTCACTCAGATCTAATAAAGCACGCCAGACGGTAGGTGATGTGCTGTCTCGTGCTGGCTCAATTCAGAGATTAAAATCTCCACCCATGCAGAGATAATCCACATCTAGCTGCAAAAGCTGTGTGTGTAATTCCTGACAGAATCCAGAATCATCTACGTTAGGCGCGTATACACTTATGAATGCAATATGATTGCCCATGAGGTGTTCCACCACTACTGTGTACCGGTCTTTAGTGTCAAAGTGATTTCTGGAGGGTTGGAAGGGCAGGGGCTTATGGATAAGTATTGGCGTGCCCCTACCATATGAGCTATAGTTTGCAAAATATCTATGAGGGCCCTGTGTCCTTGCAAACTGGAATACTGTTGATTTGGGCAGGTGCGTTTCCTGAAGTAACTCAATCTCCACCTGATGCCTCTGCATGTAGCTGAGCACTTGTCTTCCCTTTCTAAAGTTATTTAATCCTCTAACATTCCAGGCGATTAATGTGAGGTCGGATATGGTGGACAGCCTACCCCCTGTGGTCATGCCTGTGGGTTAGATCCGGGTATGACTGTGCCTCTTTTTCAATAAGTAGCCTGCTGCCGTGAAAGATAAACATTAAAATGATGATATGCAATCTAAACAAAAATTCCCCCCATCTACTACCCACCCATCCCTGCATCCCCAACTGCAGGGAAATCCCATGCTGCCTAACATATCAAGTGTAGCATGACTTTACACATGTATAACAAAAACTTGCAAAGAATATCATACACTAAAAGAAAAGTCAACCAATCCAGCATGTTGGACACACGGGGTGAGCCAAATTGGACAGGATAAGTAACAAATGGTTCCTTTTAGCTCAACTGTAGGAAACCCAAAAATACAGAGCTTGGACTTCTTGTACTATTTGGGCCCAAATAATTATTGGGCTATTGGCAACATTTTAAATTGTAATAAGAGGCCCAACAAGTGTGAAATAATCCAGAACGAACAATATTAAATTGCAACTCTGTGATACGGGCAACACTACAATAAAATCCATAGAGATGTTTGCCCAGGGTCAACAAGGAGTAGGCAGTGCTATAAGTGCCCGGCTGGCCTTAGATCTGCACTCTTGGCTTGAGCACTAACCCCACAGTTTTTGATATAATGTATGATATTCTTCTGTACTAACAGCCCCCTAAAGTCATGTCTAGCTAAATCTAAAGTTTGTATGATTCCCAAATGCATGCTGCACAGGACTCACAAGTCCAGGCAAGGATAGATTTCTGCAGGATCTTTGTGGGAGGTAAACGTTGAAATAGCAAAACCCATTTCACCATTCTATGGCCTGCATATATTGGTAACCAGTCCTCTCTAGTAATCAGGGCTTGTGCCTTCTGAACCTTTCAAATACACTCTTCTGCACAAGGGCCACCAGGTTGTTGTATCAGAATTGTAGCACGTAACTCTTCCTCTAGTCCTTCTTCCACTGGTTTTGGACAGAATAAGCTATCTGCTTTCCCATGCCTCTTCCTTGGATGATAAGAGATAATGAAACCTGGAGAAGAAGAGTATCATCTGGCATGCCTAGGACTACTGCACCTCAGATGTTTGACAAACCACAGATTCTTGTGGTCAGTCCAGACTGACTTAATGCTTCTCCCCTTCTAAACAATGATGCCATTGACCAATAGCCTCCTTTAATGCCAATAATTCTCTATCTTAGATGTTTTAGTTTCATTCTTCGCGCAGAGGGTGTCCCATAGAAACAGGCTGTAGAATGTAATTGTTCTGTCTGTCTCTGGATGTCATTATCACAGAAAGACTCTAATGGTGTAGTCTCTACTATGACTGGTAATTTAATATCAGGATGCCAAAGTATGGGTGCCATGTGAACACACTTGTTGAAATGCTTCTTGTTCGTGACCCTATTGGAATTTGACCCCTGCATTTTTGTGAGATGAGTGATGGGCAATATAACCTTTGAGAGATTGAGAATGAATTGTAATAGACGTTGGCAAATCCCCCAAATTCTTGAATTCCTTTCACACAATGATGCCTTCAGCTTCATCTTGCGGGGATCCTTCTGGATTTCTTGTTCCGTTATAACTAAGGCTAACACTACATGCATAAAAAAGACCGGTACATCATTGATTATTCACAAAATGGCTGATTAATCCACAACAGATTGTAAAGGGTTTCCATCAAATTAGACTCAATGATCAGTCATATCATTTGGCCAAACCCATGTGCAAATGAAGCTGGTCCCCTGATCAGTGGGACACTCAGCTCCGCACCTTATTGTTGTATCAGGATTTGATCCACCAAATACACAAACTGTCCATAATGACTGATCTTTTAATGGTAAAGATAGAAAAAATAGTGCAACGAACAAAGAAGTGATTTAAAATAGGATGGAATGTCCTCCTTTTAAATACTTTATTCTGCGGACTGGACACACCTCCTAATTAAAAAATAGAACAGTGCAAAAGAAGACAGTGACAATTATCTGTCTACATAAGGGCCAACATGTTTCTGCCTAACGGGTATTGAATCCCTTGGCATTCGTCAGGGCCTCTGTTCGTATAATAGTTGCACTCCTAATAGTGAAATATAGAATTCACCACCATCACCAAGAACAAATTAAAGTAAAAATGGTTCGGAACGGTACATCCTGTAAGAACCATGAACATTAGCCCTCCGATTCACAATGGTTACTGTGAATTCTGTGAAGGAAAACGTTATATAATTAGTACGGTGTATCGGTCTCATATGCATGATATGTCACCAAACCAACCAATAATGTATGTCAAAAACATTTTTTTAAAGTTTTTATGCTTACCCTTTGTGGTAGGGCAATAGACCTCACCTGGACACTGCTCAGGTACTAGGAGGCCCCGCACTACAAAGATATAGGGAAAACAAAAGAATGTGGCACAGTAATGTAAACAACTTTTTTTGCCGCTTTATACCCTGCCTATAATCATTCCTGTAACCAAATACCCTATATCTAGAGGCAAAACATGTGAGGTAGGTAAACACCCCAAACTCAGTGTACTCAGCCTCAAAATGACCCAGGAACTCGACTAAGACACCAAACTTAAAGGGAGATTAAAAATCCTTTTTATGCTCATTCAGGAGTTTTTTCTGCTTACTAAACTACAAAAACCTGTAATAAGCTGAAATTTGCAACATAGTGTTGCTAAAAATATTCTAAAAATGTTCTGTGATAGCTGCTCACCTTTCCGTCGGTACCTCAAGCTCCCATCTGAGACTTGGGGGAGGCACTGATCTGTAGGAGATGCTAGTATAAGTAGTCGTTTGATAGTGAAGTATCCCTCCACCTTTAAGAAGTATACTAGATAGAGGCGATCTTATCATATGTCCCTTCAGTAGGTATGTGCTGGTAGCAAGGACACTATTGTCAAACATTTATTGTAAAATAAACCTTATTGGTCTTTATTTTCATAAGAAAACTAAAGGCACTATTTTACGCTCGAAATCTCGCGAGATCTCGCGAGAGGAAGTACTCAGAACTACCATATGATGTCATATCGGCCATCTTTGTAGTTCCTAACACAATTCCAATGTAAAACAGAGACGATCTTATCATATGTCCCTTCAGTAGGTATGTGCTGGTAGCAAGGACACTATTGTCAAACATTTATTGTAAAATAAACCTTATTGGTCTTTATTTTCATAAGAAAACTAAAGGCACTATTTTACGCTCGAAATCTCGCGAGATCTCGCGAGAGGAAGTACTCAGAACTACCATATGATGTCATATCGGCCATCTTTGTAGTTCATAACACAATTCCAATGTTGTATTCAATGGGCCGCAAAGTCCGCACCAGGATGTTAGAACACAAGAGTTCTTTTCGTTGTAAGAAAAACAACACTAAACTCACGAGACATTTCTTGGAGTGTGCACATTTAGAAACGGACTTTCAATGGACTGTCCTTGAGAAGCCATATATACCCAGTCACATAAGTGATGTGTCGAGTTACCTTTTCAGAAAAGAGCAAAAATGGATTTACAAACTTAGGACAGATACAGGAGGATTAAATGATGATATTCCTTGGACCTCCCTGTAGCCTTGGCACTAGTGAGCAATAACTGGGATATACTGACTGTAATAGGGTGTTTCTACACAAACATGTTGTACATATTGACTCATTACTTTGCTCACTTTCTTCTCATAATGTCATAAATAGGTTTGATTATGGGAGTTTTCTGATACACACTGGAGGGTGACATATAGCTATGCACAGCCACTAGGACGGTTCCCACTTTTTAAGATTTTGGAGCTTCTGCATAGTTATGCCCATTGAATACAACATTGGAATTGTGTTATGAACTACAAAGATGGCCGATATGACATCATATGGTAGTTCTGAGTACTTCCTCTCGCGAGATCTCGCGAGATTTCGAGCGTAAAATAGTGCCTTTAGTTTTCTTATGAAAATAAAGACCAATAAGGTTTATTTTACAATTTTTACTTTAATTTGTTCTTGGTGATGGTGGTGAATTCTATATTTCACTATTAGGAGTGCAACTATTATACGAACAGAGGCCCTGACGAATGCCAAGGGATTCAATACCCGTTAGGCAGAAACATGTTGGCCCTTATGTAGACAGATAATTGTCACTGTCTTCTTTTGCACTGTTCTATTTTTTAATTAGGAGGTGTGTCCAGTCCGCAGAATAAAGTATTTAAAAGGAGGACATTCCATCCTATTTTAAATCACTTCTTTGTTCGTTGCACTATTTTTTCTATCTTTACCATTAAAAGATCAGTCATTATGGACAGTTTGTGTATTTGGTGGATCAAATCCTGATACAACAATAAGGTGCGGAGCTGAGTGATCAGGGGACCAGCTTCATTTGCACATGGGTTTGGCCAAATGATATGACTGATCATTGAGTCTAATTTGATGGAAACCCTTTACAATCTGTTGTGGATTAATCAGCCATTTTGTGAATAATCAATGATGTACCGGTCTTTTTTATGCATGTAGTGTTAGCCTTTTCTTTCTTCATCTTTATTAATACGTTATGTATGTGCGTTAAAGATATTTTGAGATCTTGTTGACTCAGTATCGATAGTGTAGCCTCTCTAATCTGGCTGTTAGACCCCCTGTATTTCGTGTGTTATACATTCAGTTGGTGCTGGGGATAAAATCAGGTGTGGATCTTTAAATTATATATCCCTTGGACCCCATTTTAAATGGTCTGTTTACTCCGTTATAACTAAGCCCAGGAAACTGACTTGCTACTTCTCAAATTTCCACTTTTTCAGTTTGGTATACTGCGGAGACAATTCTTTGTTGATGTGTCTCTAATATTCTTCCACTGAATCAGAGAAAATTAAGATATCATCAAGATAGGTCACAATATATTGATCAAAGATGTCTCTGAAGATATTATTTACCAAGTGTTGGAATGTAGCTGAGGGATTACATAGATCAAAGAGCATGGCCAAATACTCAAATGGGCATACTTGGTGTTAAAGGTTGATCTATTCAGCTCACTTCCTTCTCTAATCCGTATCCGATTGTATGCCATACGCAAGTCCAGATCGATAACAATCTTGGGAGACTTGAATTGGTCTATCAAGACGGAGATGAGGGAAACAGAATATCAGTTGCAAACCATGATGTTGTTGAGTTCACAATAGTCTGGGTACAGTCTCTATGTCCCATCTTGATTTTGGAATGAAAAAGATTGGGGCACCAGCTGAAGAGGTCAAGTGTCTGATTAATCCTTTCTTAATGTTTTTATCAAGATATTTCTTAAGGACTTTGTCTTCCTTGATGGTCAAAGAGTAAATCATTTTATGAGTAATCACTGCCCCTAGAATTAAATCAATAGGACAATCATAGTGGCAGTGAGTCAGATTGAATTTTATCGAACATTGAAGATTTTTTTTGTCTGCAGTCCCTCGCCTGGAAAACACAAATCCTACCAGTTTTGAGATGAAAATTCAATAATACGCATCTTCCAATTAATAGTAGGATTATGAATTCTCAACTTCGAAGTTTCCAACACAATGGGAAATGATGGGGCATCAATTAAATGAAAAGACTCTGCATGTCCTACATATGTAATCATTCAGAGAGGTAAAGTAATTTGTGAAATGTCTTCAGAAGTTGAGTGTTTCCCATCTATTCCTTGGATGGGTTCTGCGCTTGTCTTAGTCTGTACCAGCATTTTTGCCATCCTCTGGAATTCATAGTCCATAAAACAACTATGGGGGAGGGGTTGGAACTCATGGAGTTCTACTCTGTGGAATTCTGCAGAGTAATCAGAAACTCTGAGATTCTGCGGAATTCCACCCGCAGCAGAATGCAGCCCAGTCCAAGGTGAGAAGTTTTTAGTGTGGACAGTAGGAAGAGCAGCACTTGTATTTGACAAGCAGGATTGCCATTTGCATTAAATTAAACGTGTATGGTGAACAGAATGTGTACTGGGACACAGCTAATGCCTCAGTTGGCCCCTCTCAAGTAGGCCTGTGCAACACTTTGTAAAGTTCACACTCAGGACATGCCTCCCTCGTTTATGCCATTGTCAACACATATTTAGGTGTAAGATGGCATATCTGACTTTGAGCAAGCAGACTTGAGTGAGGAGTGGGCTAACGAGTTGTACAGCAAAAAAGCCACAAACTCTTACACTGGCACATAATGCCCATCAGCGCGGTGTCTTCCTGGGGAGGCACATTTGGCACCTGATGCTCAGGTTTCGGCTCTGCGCCGTGGCATTATGCTCTCTGTCTATAGATATCGCATGAAAACCTCGAAGGAGAGTGACGAGAACTACTGGGCGATGTGTGACATCAACCCTTCCATAAGCTGTACTAAGGTTCTCACATCCAAGGAAATGCACATGCTTCCTCCCTCATTCGTCAATTCATTCCGCAGGGTAAAGCTAGGGCAAGTGGAATTATACGACATGAGTGGAACCAAATTATATGGCAGGGTTGACTGAATTATGCATCAATAAAAGGCAGATTAAGTTATCCATGACTCTGCTCGAGCCAAGCACGGCATGGCTATGTGGTACACTGAGCGGATCTAGATGATTTGGAAACCTCATCTCCCTTCCACAGTCCCACCAAAACCTCTACCAATGCTCCTACCTGCCGGCTCCACACTTCAACCACCTACTCATGTGGGTCCGTCCCCTAGGATGCTGTCAGCGGGTTGGGCTCTTGCTGCTGACAGTATCACGATACTGTAGGGCATGGAAGGCGCAGGGTCAATCTGTTATGGCTCTGGTCTTCAGAGATAATGGGAAACAGAGGGGAGCAGGGCATCTTCCGGTCCTCAAAAGGGGAAGGTGTGCAACCTGCTCTGGTTATCAACGTTTACCTTCCTTCCCCTCAACGCGCGCTCTGTAAAGCCTCACCCTCCAGTATTTACAGATGCTAGGACTTAGGTTCAAAGAACGTCCCTCGCCTCTTAATAAAAGCCCAACCCACACAAAGACAGTGACTGACTTCAAACAAAGTTCAAACCTCAAATCACAACTTGCGATTTGAATTCAATGCACTTTAACTGCTTTGAGATCTGAGCGCGCCAGTAAACTCCGCCCTGCCGGTGGTAGGCGAGGCTGTTGCCAAACATAAGTGTCAAAACTCTGCAAACTCCGCTAACAGAGCAGAGTTAACCACATCTCTAAAAAAAAAAAAAAGATGGTACACAGTCAATCAAAGCCAAAAAGGCGCATTGCCCATTGGGTATTGTAACTTGAACTCGTAATTAGTAATGAGCTGTTCAAGATGCAAACTCGTTTTATGCTGAAAGGCCTTTCCATTGTTTGCAAGCTAAGGACAGGCCCAGTAGTATTTCTGCAACTAGAGACAATTTCTGACTTAATGTCTGGATTTATCATAATGTAGAACATACCAAGCTCTGGCCAGTGTCAAAATCTTTCTCATAACCCCTCTGCTATACAATTTATACAAGGTATTTCTAGTTTTGTCCTGACAAGGGATAACATCATAATGATTGTGAACCCTGATTGGATTTTTATAGCTCTTCTTCTCATGTAATTCATTCATTTGCCATCTCCTCCACATCCATCTAGGACATCAAAAAATTGTTAGCCAAATTGAAACCTACAAATCCTCACACAATCCTGCATGTTGTGGTTTCTATGCAAGATCTCTTGTCTATTTACACCTTCCTTCTGTGCTAATACTAGTTATGCCACTTAAGTCTGGCAGAGTAAATTCCTTAGCTAAAAAGCTCATCCTACAGGACAGATTGTAATAAATCAATTATTGGAAATAGTAGTTTCTTTTCAACTGTAGGATCATCTGAATAAACTAATTATTCTTGACATCAACTATTTGGTGTTTTATCCCCTCTGTGGTATGGAATCTGTCTTTCGGGTTCTCATGACTGAAAGGGGCGTAGGAGCGAAATCTATTGATATTGCTCCTGTTGTTATATTGAGCCTACTTTTATACCGTGGATCATGCCATCTTTATATATTGTCTAGAACTGCTGGCGCCACCATGAATTATTTTTCTTTCATCTTATTGAAGAAGATTGATACTTTCCCTCACCCACCCTTGCCCATCTCTCTACTATTTCTTATGGTGTAGTATAAGGTCCCCTCCTTCATTCTGCAATTATGATTACATTCTCCCTCTGGTTTATATTAGATAACATAAACTATAATTTCAATCCTGGGCTGCGGCTATTCAACTATTGGTTGGCTGGAAATTGGCAATTTTCCAACCTGATCATATGCTTGGGATGCATTGAAGTTTCATCAGAACACATCAAATGCTAATGTTATCTCCCTAAGCACCAATAAAGAATTTGGTGAAGGTAATGATCTTCACCATGCCACCACTGTTTTACCCATGAAGTTAAGATGGGGCCCAACTTAAAAAAAAAAACAATCTTGGAAAAAATCGAGGTTTGCAATGAGTCTTCAAGTTGACTGCGTGGAGAAGAAGTTTCTCTTAGGTGACTAAAGCAATTTCCACATGTCATCTCCTTGAAATTATATTTAACTGTCTGTTCCTGATCTCCAGTTGAGACAACAAACAACCTCACAGTATCTTGTGGGGTGTTTTGTCTTATATTAGAGAGAGAATCATTGACTACAACGGGAGACATTTTTCATTACAGGGTCCTTTTAAACTCTCTTTACAATGGGTGTCTACCATGTACAGATATAAGATATAAGGTTATGGAATACATTTGGTGACATGTTACATGCAGCTATCAGAGTTCAGATCTGTGAAAATCCTCTTTGGGCTCCTCTTGCAATAGACACCATGTGTCACTATGCCTACAAACCTTATACTCTGAGATGAATCTGCACTGGCCCCTTATGAATTTTGATTGGCTTTTATAAGAATGCCTCTCCTAAATCTCCCAATTTGCTTCATACGCCAATCTGTGGGTAGGTCGTGGGATAGATCTCAGAACATGGGTTTCAGGATTTCCAGTATTGGGCAGGGCTGTGGGTATTCTGGAGATCTGCCCCAGGCTGCAGAAAATGGAAGCAGGTCCTCCGGTGGCAGCCGTGAGTCTGATCTAAGGACAGTGTGTGCCCCAAACTGCAGGTTTGCTTCCTCTGCAGATCACAGGATTGTCTGAGGACTTGGCTTTGTGGAATCCCCATGGTCACTTGGCCATCAAGGCAGGTGACTTAACATATATGCAGAAGGAGAACTGACTGCCTACTCCACCTTGAATGCTGGATTCATGTGGCCCAATGACTTACCCAGAACCTAAAATGTTAGGTTGCAGACCCCAGTAAAGGAACCCATTTGTGTTCAAGAGTTTCCAATTAGATGCATTTGCACCCTAGGAATTGTAGGCCTTTTGCTGTAGGACACTCCTTCAGGACAGAAGATGAGTAAGGTCTGAGTCTTTGTCAGTGTAGATATTACCAAAAGACTTATGTTGTTCAAACTAGTATTTGGTTCTCACAGCATACTTATTACAGGCTTCTTAATCTAGCCGCTGTATGCAACCAGCTCTTCCAGCATTCTATACCCCAGTAAAACAGTGGTTCTATAGTTGTTTCTAATACTCCTTAAATGAAATGACTACATTTAAATGAAACAATCTGCTCCCTCTTCTTTTGTCAGCTGGCAAGACAGTAAGACCCCTACAGTGCTTCTGAAGACATGATGGGGACCATGAGAGACACACAGTTATCAGATCATACAAGAGACTTGCTTTACCTTGAGCTGACCTTCAATAGAAAAGAATGCCCAAGAAGTGCACTTCAATATGCCTTTTGCTGCCTCATCATTGGGAATCGGAGGCCATCATTAACATCTAATTGTTCTTCAGACTAACAGATACCCACGACCACCCATACTCATCAGTTGTGAACATATCTGCATCACTGTCCCTTTAAAACATTGCCACTTCATCTACTCCTCCTTGACCACAGCATCTGTACTCTGATTTCAAGAAATGCTTCTCAATTCACCAAAGACCCATAAAGTGTACATCAATAAAGCCTGACTCCGGGGAACATCGGAGAGCAATCCAGAGGTACAGGCAAAAAAGGAGGACAGAAAGACCTGGGTATGGAAGACACAAGGTCAGAGGGAGTCTTACAGCTGAGCAACATTGGACCAGGTAATATCTGACACAAAATAGGTAGGTAGCACACAAGAGCATCATTCACAGTTTAAAATAGTGACAAACCTCCTCTCCCTCCCCTGGAAACAATAGACCAGGGTGACATGTTCACAGTAGAACCTGGAAAAGGAACAATACAACGCAGATAAATGATTCATGAAGATTGCACTAGAAAGAGTCTTTGTGGTTGTGAGGGCACAAAAGTCATTCCCTTGAGTGACAATACTGGGATAACTAGCACAGGTTATGCAGAGAACCCTTAAGTTCTGAATCCTCAATGAGAACTATCACGCAAAGACAACCTTCTAGACACAGCATCAGTGGTGGCTGCTGTGACATAAAGTGGGGAGGCATAAAGTGGTGAGGCAGTGCAGGGGGAAGCGGGAGGCAGGGTGGGGGGAATAAAAACAAATGGCACTTACCTGCCAGCCGCTGCCTCAGTGTTCTTCTGCACCTCTCCTCTCGACTCCCGGCAGTCGATGCAAGGCTCCCAGGCCCCTATACCAATCACAGCATTGCTCTCATCCTGGTAATGCAAGAGAACAGCGCCGTGATTGGCCTGAGTGGGCTAGTTTAATGCTCAGATAGGGCCGGGAACCTCTGTTGGTTCTGCACCCGTTTGTAAAGCTCAGGTTGGAGAGATCTAAGTGCACATGACGGTTTGACCGTCCTAAGAAAGGTGACCAAACCGTCATGCACACTTGCAGCAGTGCCACCACTCCCCCCTCCTTTTGCAGATGCTGTCTATCGGCATAGCCCTCTCCGCCCTGCCCATCACTCGGCTCAGTGTGGAAAAATAAAATGACAATAAACTGTGTTATTATCGTTTCACTGGTGAGAGCAGTGGTGCGACGCTCCTCCGCCTTAACGGAGAAGCCGCCGCCGCACAGCAAGTACATGGGTTAGGATAGATGGACTCAAGAATTAACCTTTCTCGCTGAACACTGCTGGGCGGATAACTCATACCTTCCAAATCACCCTTCCTCGTCACTGTGGTTTGGGAACAAAATCCACCAATGGAGAACCTCCAATAGCTGAACCACAACCTCAAATAAATGTCTGTAGAAAGCGCCATGAGGCCAAGTAATTTGAAATCGCTGTGCTATGCAAAGACAATGTAAGATACAGTCCCTACCTTTAATTCTAGTGGCACCTGTTTGCCATATGACAAAATCACTCTGATTTGGTTGGAATTATCTTTTGAGGTCAGTATGATGGATACAGGAGGCAGAAAACGTGAAATGTGAAATCAGAGGAATTTAAAAGCTTATTTTATTCCAGTTTGGGTTGACTTTCCTGACCTGTCCTATTTAAAAGCAACAAGAGATGACATCTTTTATACTACTAGGGATGTGATTCACAGTGTCTATTTTGTTACAGTGCGTAAGAGATGACATCTCTCATAACACCAGAGACATAACTCACAAAACCAATTTATTTATGGCGAGCCAGCGATTCTACATCTTGTACCAAAGGAGACATGGCTATTGCTTATTTACTCATAGTAATGCTGAGTTTTCACATCATATACCATCAGAGGCGGAGATCATATATCACAATCTCCCCACAATGAGTTTGACATTCGATTTCTTATTTGAATAGACAAAATTACTGAGCCCTGTGGACCAATTGTGAGCTACAGTGAGGAAGAGGTGCCCCATCATGCAACATTATCAACATTGTTCGCATCAATGAATAACCCATAATGAAAGCAAGGTAACATGCCATGAGTGTATTATGCAGGATCCGCATAACGTGAACTAGCTGAAAGGCAGCAGAGCACTAAACAGGGTCGAAGGCAGACACACAATCAGAGTGAATTTGGAAGGGGGGTGATAGGTTCTCAGAAGGGAAGTGAACTGGTATTTTTTAAAGAGGAGTAACTTTAGATCTCTCTTAAATTGAAGGAGTGTAGGGGTGGTCCTAATGATACAGGATGCCGTCAAGCATAGATGACACTATTGTACAAATTGTCTAGGCTGAACTCACTGACTGCTTTGTAGACGGTGCCTCGCCAAGTGTTCTTAGGGAAGGGAGAAAGCACATAAACTCTGCTGTGGTTCGGCAAGGAGATGGCTCCAGAAAGAAAGATCTCTACTTTGACTTCTGCAGAAGAGACTTCAACTTAGACGGCCTCCATTTGCAATAATCTTCGACAACTTGCATTTCAAAATCTTGTGAGAACCCCTCATTGCTGCCCATCTGGACTGGATATTGACAGACAAGAGGGCATAATTTTGAGTGCTTTGCGTCATGCTTGCACCACGCAACGTGGTACATGCACAACGCAAACCTCTCAGTCACATTTATGAAGCCACGTAAAGCCACTTTGTGTGTCCTTGAATGGCTTTACAAATAAGGAGTAATGCAATGGAGCACAAATCGCTGCGTTGCCTTACTCTGCGCAAGAGAGGCGTTCCATGGGCGTTGCGGTTGGTTTTCCCATGCAACTCCCCTGGTTTGTGATGCATTCCCAGATTAATAAGGACATGTAAACCTGGGAATGCATCAGAATCTTACGCCTCCTCAGGTGAGGAGTAATGAGGAGAAATATCTTTATTGCAGAACGCAATGAAAGTGGAAAACACCTCTATGGATTGTTTTTATGCAGGAAGGTGCCCCTTCCTGCACACAAAAATCCTGCCTGTAACGCAGGCACCCGTGCATCATGGTGCAAGGGTGCCTGCGTTGGCGCTAGGCTGCTGAAATGGCACCAGCGAAGTGGGAAGGACAGGAATACACTGTATTGGATAAATATGGTGCATTCATGCACTTTCCCTCGGAAGCAGGGCAGCGCAGCAAGGTGACTTGCTGTGCTGCCCTGCACCACAATTCCAGTAAGAATGCCCCAAAGTCACTTTTTGTCTTCATGAATATAGTCGAAGGAGGTGGGCTAATGGATAAGACCATCGGTCAGATATCTCAACGCATATCTTGAACACACTCCTATGCTGCCCAAAAGCTGTCAGCATTCAGTAGTTGTCAGTCCGGGTCTCAGTAATGCAACTGGGTGGGAACAGATAATCCTCTGATTATTAAAGTAAAGGCTAAGGGCCATCCTCATGACCCAGTTTGCGTCACTCTTGCAACACACAACATGGTGCAAGAGCGATGCAAATCGCAAGTCATATTTTTGAAGCCATGCAAAGCCACTTTGCGTGGCACTGAGTGGCTCCAAAGATTGGGAGCAATGGATTGCAGTGCAAATCCCTGTTTTTTCATTACTCTGCCCTGGGTAGTTCCATGGGCATTGCATTGGTGCTACCACACAACTCCTATGGTTTGTGACACATTCCCAGATTTACAAGACCTTGTAAACCTGGGAATGCATTTAAAAGACACTCCTCCCCAGGATTGGCATAACAAGGAGAAATATCTTTTTGTCTTCTTGTTTTTTCCTCTTTCTAGGTGAGCTGTAGCAGCACACTTAGTAAGAGGAAAAAGCCTCTCAGGACTGTTTTCGGGCAGGTAGGTGCCCCTTATTGCTCAAAAACAATCCTTGCACTACAATTCAAGGGTGCCTGCATTGGCGTTATGGTGCCAAAATGGTGCCAGCACAAGGGAAAAGGACAGGAATGTGCCATACTGTATACATAAAGCAGGTTCCTGCCTTTCCTCTGTGATGCAAGATGGCTTGCTGCACTGCCCTGCACCACAAAACTCATAAAAGCGCCCCTAAATCTGCAGAAGAGTCCTCAGGGGTCTTATCTCTGCTGTAGGGATAGTGTTAAGGAGGAATTTCTGCAAGGGGATTCTCCTCCGATTAAGATTGTTTTTTAATGAACTGGAGGACTTTCCAGTACTAGCCGACTTTAAATCAGGCTGCTATACTTCAGTGAGTGCTAAAAGGCACGTGGCAGAAATGAGAAACCGCAGCATCTCATTACTCGGCGGGTTAAATGTGCCACGCGGATCTGTCTCGCGCATGGCTCTCTTCATTAAACGGGAATAATCCATTATTAAAGCAGGGTTGACGCGGCGAAGCTGAATTTAGACATCACTCAGAGGAGGAGGGAGAGGTGGCGGGCTCTTTCCTTTAATTATACTAATTTTCACGCTTTTTTGTTCTAACTCATGGCGACATAACAACCACAAGGTGCAAAAGAAGAGAGCAGTGAGAGTATTAGAATCAGGCAGATGGAGAGAATGATGAGAGAGAGAGGAGAGAATATAGGGTGAAAAGAGAAACAGACAACAATCAAGTGCAAAAGGAGAAAAACTAAGAACAGAAATGAAAGAAGCAGGGACTATCCTTATTTTGTTAGGCTAAAGGATTTTTTCATAGTGGGGAGGATGTGGCCTAACGGCTAGGGCAGTCGATCTCAGATCTGGAGAACCGGTTTGAGTCTTGGCAATGACGCTCAACATCCTGTGATTCTGGGCAAATCACTTAATCTCCCCATGCCTAACAAAAATGAATGTGTCCTTGTGTAACTGGTGCTCATGTAAAGCGCTCTGATACCTGATGCCTCCGGGTCACGTTCACGCTATATAAAACTCAGAAGAAAACAAATTGTGCCCTCAAGATACTAGGCCAGAAGAGTCAAGGAACCAGTTTGAGGTGGCAGTGGGATAAGATAATATGGCATAACAAAAATGCATTATCACCCTTACTGCCGTAATCGGGGACTCCACTCCCCAGCTGTCTTTGCGGCAGGAGCCGCGTGAGCACACCGACACGCCAGGAGGCACTACAAAACCTGCTCAGGGCTCTCGCAGGGAATAACTGTCTAATAATGGGTAAAATGAAGCTTGAAGCAAATCCCATAGCCAGCGGAAAGTCAACATCTAACAGAGTATCAATTACTAATTACTTAAAGAGTTCTATGGCTGGATTAACAATGAAATTGCACATGCAGAGGAGCGTCTTGCTGCCACCAAATCTGCTTTAAACAGGGCTCTGAAAGAAACTAGAGAAGATATAATGCCAAGTAAGACTGATCCAAGTAAAGCAGATAACATCAGGGGATCTACATCAGTAAGTTTAGAACCTGCTAAAGAAGGCCCATGTGTCTCGAATATGCAGTTGGAGATATCTGTTTTAACAAACAAATCTGAATCGGTTTCCCCTCCTGCTAAAAAATGTACGCAACAACAGCCTTCAAAGACTGACTCTATACCCCCAATACAGTTGATGACATCGAAAAAGAAGAGCGGGAAAAAGCAGTCTATTGAACAACGGAAAACAGGGGAGGTACTAACGACCAGCGATATCCCAGGACTTGACACCCTCTTTAAAAAACTTCATGGGAAAATCGACAGCATCGAAAGGAGATTAATGCTGGAAATTAAATTAATTAAAACAGATGTTAGTAATATAGTAAAATGAATCACAGACTTGACGTCCTCCAATGAACACTCGAATACGGAGGCTAACCATGTACAGCCTACTATGCAATTCAATCAGCATAATCGAGATACTGTAACCCAACCAGAAATTGTAACAAATGGAATAAATTATGGTAGTGAACATGACACAAAACATCATGAGCCTCTAAAGAACCCATTACATCTACCTCCACAGGCCACACCCTATATTATTGTTCTAAAAAGTGTTCCAAAGTTGCTGGATGAATCCGTGGAGTCATGAGAGACGCTAAAGAATAGGACTGTCCACTGGTTTACAACTAACTCTAACTGTGGTATAAAGCTTCTTTATTGGAACATTATTATGATCAGACGAGTGCACTGGGTTGGTGGCTCAAATAAATACTGTGTAGGGGATTGCATTGTAGTAAACTTTCGTAGACCAGGCGTTATAGGGGCTCTCTAAGACCTCTTTGCCAATTGAAATGCCAGAGTACCCAGCAACGACAATGAAATCATTACCGCTGTTCCATTGTTGTTTTTAATAATCCAGTTCATGATCAATTACTTTTTAACAGTAAGAAATTTCTTTGTTCTAATGTGCATATGTCGGTACCCGAATCGAACAGGTTTTTACCCTTAAGAGGCTGTAATGAGCTTGATTGACTGTCAGAGGAGTATGAGCAGTCAATAGACACTGATTATGTTTCCACACCCACTAGTTCCATCAATAACCTTTCTCAATCTACACTGTATGGAAGATTGATTAGCAAATCTTGGAATGTGGCGGGAATAAGAAATAAACTAAATAATAGAGAATGGCTAATAGAGTTAGAAAACTACTCATTGATCCTCCTACAAGAAACCTGGCAAACTGAGCCATTTTATATTGATGGTTTTAAAACCATCTCAACTGAGGCTATCCCCTCAAGGGCGGGGCGAGCCAAAGGAGGCTTGGTAGCTCTGGTTTCGGTCACATCACAGCTAATTCTAAAAAATGCATATATTAACTCAATTTGTTTTCTGGTTCTTTGTTTTCACACATAGGGAAACAATGCATAATAGTTATTATTTTCTATAATAATATCTTCAATAGCACCAATTACAAGGTAGTTGCGATGTTAGAGGAGGAACTAGACGAATTCTTAAAAGGTACTAGGGGAGATTAGATATTAATTTGGGCAGGCGACTTCAAATGCGAAAGATGCAAAATCTTAAATGGGGAATACTGTGGTTATGGGGACAACCAGGGTACCCCCTGCACCCATTTCCCTCATAACATCTATGGTGACTCAATTAATAGTCTAATGTATAACCATAATTTAGAAATCCTGGAGCCACTTGGGTAAAAGGGTGAAATCGCAGTTCGAACTTTTGTTGGAGCTCGCTCCTCATCTAATATTGATCATATCCTGATCTCAAGAAATGGTAAGAGTATAGTTGAGAATACTAGGATACATGTATGTTCAGTGATCACCACCCACTAGTTCTGGTGTTGAAGTTAATCCTGACCACCCGGAAGAATTGAGCATGGTGCCCAATATTAGATCTCTTGGAGAAAATGGCACCACCATAAAATGGTCGGGTGTAAATCCCCTAGTATTTATGGAAAACTCAAAGTCAAGGTGATATTGTTGACTGCCTGATGGAATCTTCCACTGATTTACAGGCCATCATGGCTTTTTGTAACATAGCGGGTACCATTTCTGAAGACCTAAATCTAAAAAACTAGAAACAATCTTATTGCCAGCCAAGATGGTTTGATAAAAAGTGTACTAAACTGAACCAGGAATTGAAAAAAACTTTAAAAAATACTCTTAGGGACAGGGAACTGGTAAGCACCCTGAGAAAGGCATATAAACAGCCTAAATACTAGAAAGCAGAAATCAGGGAATCAGCATGGGATAAGCTGGTACAGGCGGCAGAAACACGAGACAACACACTATTCTGGAAGACTTTAGATCATCCTTTCTTTAAAGACGAGCTAGCCACCAAGATTGAGACTATTGTACCACCTGAAGATTGGCTATCGCATTTTGATTAAAACAATCTATTACCAATGACAGTGAAGGGTTTCTGCAGTGCGCACTAAGTCGTGAATTCCCCAACAAAAATTTCTTAGGTGCTCGACTTCCAATGGTTCACTGTCATACAACCATGAAGTCCATAAACATCAAATATTGTGAGGAAGGAACACCACAAAAAAGTCCATGAACTCTAGTCTTCTGTATTCTAAATGTCTTTATTTATCACAAACGTGGTTTCTTCAGTTGATGATGATTCAATAATTCACAAAATATTGGTCTTCCAAATACATTTAACAAAGCTTTATCAACCTCTTAGCCCTTGTTCAGCCAACGCGTTTCGTCCTACCCTTAGGACTTCCTCAGGGCTGTAAATAGTACAAAAGAAACAGAAAAACAACTTTTTACAAAATAATATGGACAATACAAAAACCAAAAAAGATTTTTCTTTTTCAAATACATGAATTCACTCTATTCTCACTTGATTTTACTATATCACAACAACGTTTGTTGAACCCATAATTTATATTGCACTAGGCAACACCTATTGACTATACATCTTCTACTTCCTAATTCACTTGAAGCTTTTCAACCTCAAACAATTTTTAATATCAAACCTCAGATTTACTGATTCAGAGTTCAAGAGGACGCACATATGCCAATTTTACAGACAATTCTTAGTCTCTATGAGTCCAGAAATTATTACCCCCAGCTTTTTCTTGTTGCATCCACGTTTCTTCAACTATTGGATCCATCTTCCCACCAGTGTTATCTATATACAAGTTAGACAGCAAAATTTGTATGTTGAACTTCTCTCTCTCCATGACTTCCCCATGCAACCACAGCCCTAGGTGATCTATCCTCACCAAAAACTATCATGGATATCGATACGATATGTGAAAAACAGTCCTTGTCTCAGAAATTATAACCAATCTATAGAAAACAAAAATATCAATCATTCTCCACCTATTTTTTACTTTTTTAAATAATAATTTTTTAAAAATTTTTTTAAAACACAAGACAGTCATCATGAATTAAGAACAACGTACCTTTCTCAACGTAAGTTAAATGCCTCTAATAAAAGGCAAAATTCATCCAAAATGCCTACAACTTCCGAATATAATCGCGGCTAAAACAATAAAAAAATGCCACATATTAGGCTTTCATATAATGCCATATAATATCCTCTAACGTCTGCCCAATATCTCTTATGACAACAATAACATCCTTTCACGCAACTCACCAAGAGTGTTATATCTCAAAGACCTTCTCTTCTGCCCGGGGCTCAATAAATCCCTTCGGTGCAGTTCATGCCCGAAGTACTGTCGTAAAAAGCCTCCATTAACTAATCAACGCTGGTGTTGGAAAACGATTTTTAACCAATGGAATTACTCCATTCTAAACCCTGGTTATCATAAATCAATTCCCTCTCTGGTCCGTTCACCACCATTGACCAAACAACGCTAGTGTTGAAAAGCGATTTTTAACCAATGGAATCACTCCATTCTAAACCCTAATTAGCATAAATCAGTTCCCTCTCTGGTCCGTCAACCGAATACTGCATAAGATTGCATATCCCTGAATAAAAAGCTAATATGCTAGATCGCTCCAATCCAATTAGAAAAATTCTAACTCTAATGTTTATTCTTTGCTGATTGTTCTAATCAGAACTATTACCCTTTTTCCAATCCAGTTCGGTTGAGCCCTCCTCAAGGATCAAACTCACCACCCTGCCAATTCATTATGTCATCATCCATTATATTACGCTATAAACGATCCTCTCTTAAAACCCAAGCAATCGTGTCAAAGAATCCTCAACCAAAATCCTTGCCTATACAAAAAACAATTCTACAACTTTTCGAAAAATCTTATTTAATCTCTGAAAAATTCTCCGAAAAAAGGAGGGGGTTTTTATGGTTCTTAATTATTAAACCAGTTTTCCTGGATGATTCCAGATTAAAAATTCTATTCGGCGTCCTCAAGACTTGAGCTCACTACCTTCACCATAGATCTTGTTTCTGTTCTCACTGTTCCTATTGAGCTATCAACTTTCCTAGATCAATCCACTAATATACGCATCTCATGTACTATCCTATGCGCAATTCAACCATGCCACCTTCTTCCAACCAAAATTCCAGCAATTCAACTTTTACTCATAAAAACGGGTTTTTACTCCCTCAAATTAAAAAATAATGTAGCTCATGATCACTATTCAAACCCGAGCTTACTGCTCTGCACCGGCTGATCCATCTCGTCTCCTGCTGTCTTAAATATAGCTCTATGTCGCCTCCCCTTGAACTCTGTGTGATTCTTTGCAACCCATGAAACCTGAAAGACAACATTTCATTATGCTCTAAAAACATGTGTTGATAAATCGGGGATTTCATGTCCTTGTTTACAATCGACCTCCTATGTTCCTGTATACGTAATTTAAGTACACGCTTAGTGCTCCCAATGTATATCTTTGAGTAGTTGCATACTATAACATACACAACCGCTATACTATTGCAATTAACAAACTCATTTATACGCCATGATCTCACTGTATTGTACTGGAATGATCGTGTCCGGTTCAGACCTAAATCACAAATGCTGCAATGATTGCATGTATAGAAACTTTTCGGAGGCATGGGTAGCCAATTGTTTTCTCCTTTGTTCTCCAATTTTTCAACATAATTCTTGGTAATCATACTACCTATGTTCAGGCAGTTTCTATATAAAATCATCAGTTTCTCCGAGATCACCCCTACTAAACCTGGCACTCCTTTAAGCAAATCCCAATTCTTATTTAAAATCTTGTAAATCTGACTCTTTTCATTGCTAAAGGTTGATATGAATGCCAATCTTTCCTTTGAACTTGACCTCTTGGTTGTTACCAACGTTCTCACCCTAGAAATCCCCTCCATTTTCCTCCTGGCAGTAGCTAAACTCTGTTTCGAGTAACCTCTATTCCTTAACAGGTCTTGTAAATCGGTCAGCCCTGTCACAAAGTCTTTATCCTGACTGCAGTTCCGTCTCACTCTCATAATTTCACCATATGGAATCCCCTCAATAACTGATCTGGGATGAGCACTGTCTGCCCTCAAAATAGAATTAGAAGCTGTGTCCTTTCTAAACAATTTACTTTGAATCCTATTGTCTTGTACAAATAATTCTACGTCCAAATATGAGATTCTATTGCAATGATGACATGCAGCAAATTTGACATTAAAATCATTCTGATTCAAGTAACCTACATACTCTTCCAATTCAATTACAGTCCCTCTCCAAATTACCAACACGTCATCAATAAATCTGCCCCAAAAAACAATCAGATCAATCCATTTGGCAGCACCTCTGGCCCAGGCGTGCTCCCTCTCATACCAACCCATAAAAAGGTTTGCATAAGAGGGAGCAAACCTGGATCCCATCGCTGTCCCTCTCAACTGGTGGTACCACTCGCCTCCTAATAGGAACAAATTATTGGTCAAGATCAGTTCACACAATAATCATCTTTGAGTGATCAAGATGACTTGCACTACTCTGGTTTAAAAAATGCTGTAATGCCTGTTTACCCCTATCATTCTTGATGCACGTATACAAACCTACAACATCTAGGGTTGCAAACAGAAGATTATCTTTCCATACTACATCCTGTAGTTTATTCACACTGTCCATCGTGTCCCTGATGAACGAGGGCAAATTTAAAACCAATGGTTTCAAAAATAAGTCCACAAATTCCGAAATATGTTCGGTTATGCTCCCTATACTGGAGACTATTGGTCTTCCTGGAGGTTTCTCTAAAGATTTATGCACCTTTGGCAATACATAAACGAAATGATAGGTTGGATGAGTTATATTCAAGTATTTATATTCCTGTTCATCCAGTAGCCCTACCTCTTTCCATGAATATAATTTCTCAGATATCAACCTGCTAGCTTCAGGGATGGGATTCTGAGTTAGTTTCCTGTAACACTCTTTGTCCTCTAACTGTCCCCTGATCTCAGCAACGTAGTCACGCTTGTTCATTACAACAACGTTACCGCCCTTATCCGCTTTACGGATTATTATATTCATGTCATTCTTCAAACTCAAGATAGCTGTCCTCTCCTCTTTAGTCAAATTATTCTTGGGCCTCCACCTTGATTTGTTCTTATGTCTAGTCTCTTCGAGTTTATGAAACTCCTCTAATGCTCTTGCTACAAAAACATCAATAGCTGCATACTGTGGACCTTGCGGTATGAATTTAGATGCCGGCCGCAGGCCACTAGTACAGTCATAGTCGACAGGAATATCTAATAGAGCCGCTACCTCATTCAAGCTTAAATCATCTCCTTCTGTTATCGATAATAACAATTGCATATCCGTTAAACTTCCTATGGACACATCGGATACCTTGTTAACCACATTAAGATTCTTAGACTGTTCAATTGATGAAAAAAAACTTTTTAATTTTAACCTTCTTGAAAATTTCTACAAGTCAATGTCCAAATCTGTTAAATTACCATGATAATCCAGACAGAACATGAGGCCTTTCTGCAACACCATTATTTCATGTTCATTCAACTTTCTCTCTGAGAGATTTAAAACTTTTAAATTCTCAGATTCTATCCGTACCCCTTCTACTTCCTCACAATTTTGTCCTATCTTCTTGTACCCATTCTGATTCCCCCTACGTTTGTGCCTCCTGCGCCTTGTGCTGGACTTTTCTTATTCCCTCTCTTGATCCTTTGAATTTCCTCGGAAAAAGAGGACAAGTGCTTTTGATCTTGTTAATCACGAAAAACTATGGTTGTCTTTAATGGAGATGGGTGCCCCAGAGGATATTGTAGTATATCTTTCACAAATTTACACTTTATTAACCACAAGAGTTCGTTATGAGCGCATTTTAGCGTTACACAAGGCATACGCCAAGGGTGTGTTCTTGCACCTCTTTTATTTTCCCTTTATATAAAAAATGTTGATATTACCTTGCAAAAACTGCACGCTGATGCTCCTAAAATTGGTAATCGTTTTACGCCAGTCCTCTTGTATGCGGACGTTGCTGTCCTGTTATCAAGGACAGCAAATGGGTTACAGTGTCTAATTACGAACTTTGCAGTTTATATGAATTGGAAAAAAGTAATACTGAATCTCAGTAAAACATTTACAATGACCTGCGGTAGGGGGGAAACTAAATTTAAAAACCATCACATGGAAGGAGTTCCTATAGAAAGAACAACCTCATTCTCATATTTAGGTCTCCTTTTCACTAACCACAGTAGCTGGGATGCCCACATAGACTGTTGCAAATTGACATTTTTAAGAATAGCTGAAGCTATTTTTAGATTTTCGCGGAAAATTGGAAATAAACCAGTTAGAGAATTTTTTACTTGATACAGGAGTAAATGTCTTACAGGCACCTGTTATGGTGCTGCATTGTGGGGGAGAGCAAATCATATCCTTTTGGTAACTAGAGAAAACAAGTTCTTGAGGAGGCTTTTAGTAGTCCCTGATTCCACCCCTACGTATATAGTCCATAAGAAATTGTCTGTCCCTTATATTAGTGATTACATTAGCACGGCCGCCCTCATGCTTTGGCATGGGGTCTGGACCAAAGAGGAAACAAGATTCACAAAGATGATAATAATGGATTGGTTAGCCCTAGATTATTATAAAAAAAATTCCCTGGCTTCAATAAATGTATAATCTTTTAGTAGAGTGTCAGGTGGCAGTTGATTTTAGAGACCCCACGAATATTGGGAATTATAGTAGAAGGGACCTAAAACAGGGACTTATAACATTAAGAGACACAATGACAGAAAGTGTGTCCTGCACTAAACAGAAGATAAGATCATATTGTGAAGGACCAGTATCATTGAATACCCAACCATATTTATTGAGTACAAGAAATATACAGCATAGATTTTATCTAACAAGATTGTGTTTGGGTACCCTACATCACTTGTTTGCATTTCATCACTTGTTTGCATTTCCAAAGAAGGGTAAGTTACATCGCTCTCTTCCAAATTGCCCTTGTGATGGAAAACCGCCACAGTCTACATTACATTTTTTGCTTTTTTGTTCTTTTTACAGAGCTATTAGGAAATATGTGTTACGTTTATTGTTTGTTGATAACAAACTGTTTTTTATAAACTGGCTTTTAACTATATTTGCAGCTTAGAATATGAAACGATCTGTAATGCTGTAATTGTTTTTTATACAAACAGCGATTAAACTAAGAATACATATTTCCTATTTGGATACCCTAACATATGAGGAAACTGGATCATGAGAATCTAAATAATTAACGTTTTCATTGTGCAGCTATTGCCCCTTTTAGATCCCGTGTAAATACTTAACCTACTTAGCTGAATATGTATTAAATCTTTGCTCGCTTTTAATTCTCTACTGTTGATTATGCACTTTATGCAATAGAATATACTGGATTGACTAAGCACATGGTATCCCTGATGGCACACATATTTTCATATGTATCCCCTCTGGAAATGAATACATTTAAAGAAACAAGCATAGCACACATCCACGCAATGTACAGCTACTCTGTGATGCCTCATGCATTATATATGCCCTTGTAGCCATATTCCCAGGCAGCACACAACTCTTTTATGAACTGCCACAGTGGAAGAAATAATTGTCTGTCTCGGGGTGATTTTGGCGATAACTTTTTTTTTGGTAAGAGGATTGCAAACTCAATTCATACAATGTCCAATAGTATGTTTGTGATTAACCTCATAATTTATCCTCTTCATACTATTTAAGGAAACTGTGCATATGCCTTTCACCCTGACAACATACTTGCATCCAAGAACCAGAAGTGAAAGGCAGTATAACTGAGCACGTAAGACAACACTCTCAATAACTGAACGTACATTTGGAATACTCAAGTCTCATTTCAGATGTCTTCACAAAAGTGACGGAGTACTACTCTACAGACTAGACACCTGTTGCAAAATCATTGCCACATGTGCCATTCTCCATAACATCGCCATGAGCAAGGGTCTTCACAGCTTCAGCATAGAGCCAGAATCAGATTCAGATGATGAACTACCTCCAGTGCAGCAGAGGGTTGAGGTCGATGCACAGAGATCACCAACAACTATTTTTAATGTAAGAATGATGACCACAGAATATGCAACACACATTATGGTAATATTTTGCAAGACTGAAAGATAACCTGTTATTCAGGTTGTTATAATGTACTTCTTTATCGACAACTTTATCCTTATCCAATGATTTTCTTTTAAACAAAGCAACACAGTATGTGAACACAAACATAACAAAGTAGTTTCATAAATAAGACTGTCTATAAAAGTCACTTTTTATGGCCTCTGGTGTTGGTCAGGACTTGGCTGTGTGGATATATCTGTCCACGATGTGTGCCTGCAAGCTTGTTTTGTAGAGCATCCATCTAGCACAGATGTGCCACTGAGGCTAAAGTCGTCTTCACTTTCAGATAGTGGCAAAATGTTAGAGACAGATAGGTTATGTTTCTGTATCTTTTCCGGAGCTGTGGTCAATTGGACCAACCCACGTAAAACTTCTAGGCATTCTGGATATGGACAGTTCTCCTGCCAAGATTGGTCGAGGCTACTCCCAATATATTGATAGATCTAGTGAATTTATCATAGCATGCCATGTGCTATTTGTGCTTGCATCTTTCCAGACGTTGTTCCTTCTCCATAGCAGCAATGACAAGCAGTCTTGTCATTTCTGCTATTGCAGCATTGACCGTGACGTGCTTTGCAGATGCCTATTAACAGTTTTTATGTGTTTGTCTTACAGGTGCTGTACTGTGATGATGGACTTCTTCAGGCTACTAAACATTGGAGTACTGTCTGCCATGTCATTCGAGACATTATCATTGTGTACTGTTTGTTGATGGACTCTACAGCGTCAAGGTACCCTATGCACAGGTGAAGTTGTGTTCTTGCTTTGGGTTAACTCCTCATCACCTTCCCCAAAGTCTGTGGTGACACATTTGCTCTCCTAGTAGCTGGAGTAGGAGTAATGGGCGTAGGAGTATCAATTTCGATGTCCTCCAATTGCATGTGTGCCAATTGCTTCATCTTCTCAATGGTTTCCGACACTTCCTGTGTGTGATTTGTGGAAATGGATGTATATAGTTTTTGCACATAAATGGTTACCAAGTTTGTGTAATAATGTTGAAAGTGTGATTTATGTGTTTGTGACATGAAGATAATGTATACATATGTGTAAATTAATTATCAACACACAGTATGCCATGTAAATAAGTTGTGCTACAACTCTCATAATGCATTGCCAAAGAACAGCAAACATCTCAATGGAGTTTTGTTAGCTAAGATGTTATACTTGAGGACTTACTAACAATATATAATGATAAGAAATTACCAGGAAAATGACTTACCTTGGCTCGAGCCTGCAGGATTGCAAGTGTCAATGTCTGACACTCCCACCACACTTTCAGGTTCAAGTGTCCCCTCAATCAGTGATTCCATTAGAGTGGGAGGAGGATGTTTGGAAGATCCACCACCTGTGCCACAAGCCTCAGCCATCCTGCTGGCCACCTTCTCTTTTGTGTGGGATCTTGGGTCATACCAGTGTTTCCTTATTTCATGTATGGATCTCTGGGCGACACCAAATTAGTTGACTTTCTCCAGGATGCTGTTCTATTTTTTAGTTTTCAGGGCCTCAGGATCAGAAAATGATGCTTTCCCAAGAAGCTGGTCCATGTGTGCCAAACATTCCTCAGTTAACAGCTCAGGCTCCTTCTCAGAAAATTTGACTTTGCTCTTCCTGCTGGCAGGGTCCTTGTCCCCATCTTCCTTGGACATGATGTACTTCAGAAATTGGATTTCCACTGCCAGTAGTCAGACGGGAGAACACCTTCCATCCAGCACCTTCCTAAGCTTCTTGGTTGTGGCCAAACCCTGTATTGCTAAACTTCCTGGTTCTTAAATCACCATTCTGATTCCAGAATGTGACTTTTCATAATTTCAATTTCTTATTTGGAAATCACATCTGTGGGATTTCCAAATCATTATTAGTGGAATATTCTCGTACGTACATCTCATTTTGCGAATTCTAAATAGCGATTTCTATGGATTCGCTATTTTGAAATCGCAATACAGTAACTTTCACACATATAGTCCTTAGAAACATTTCATAAATGTTTTGCCAAAGGAACTAGAGGATACCAATGGAGTGCTGCTGAGCCACAGACGCTGAACTGCCAGTTGGAACCACTGAAAGGATCCTGACTCTAAGTCTGAACGTAGAGGACTTCACTGGGACTAATGCTAAGCAGCACCCGTCAACGCCTTCCTGGGCCCCAAATTCAGATTTTGCCATCTCAGAATTTTCCCACCCTCAACTTCGAGAATCTCAAACTTCCTGCTGGAGCTGAGGTTCCCACTGAGAACCTGCACTTCAACTGGCTGACATAGATGAGCCCCTCTTTGGATCCAGACTGCCGTCTGACCTCCAGCAACCTCTTCTATGAGGACTTTTCTTCAGAAAACAACTAAGGGGTCTATTACGATGGCGGGCGGACAAAGTCTGCCCGCTACCGTAACGGAATGCGGGGTCATCCGTAAGGGGTGCGGTGGTACTGCACCTGCAATTAGGATGCCACCGCCACCATGGCGGTGGCATCCCCTATTCCCAGCATTGTGGCGGGCTTAGACCCCTTTTCCGCCCGGTCGACTCGTTGACGGGTGGAAATATGGCGGACGGTCTTCCCGTCTTCCCGTCCGCCGCGGACCCCCCAGCCATCATAATATGGCTGGGGTCATTCATGCGAGGATTGCGAGCGGATAGCCCCCGCCGGGCAGACCGCCCGCCATACTAATAGGCCCCTAAGTATGAAGGTAAAGTTTCCACCAGGATAAACCTGTTCCCTGTATCCAATCCTCTTACCATTGCAGTTGGTCTTAACTTTTGCTTTGCTTTGCACTTTTTGACGCTATAAATATTTAAGCATTCTAAAAATCATATCTCTAATTCCCTACCTCTGATTTTTGTCATTTTGGTGTCTATCTGCTCATTAAAACATACTATATTTTATAAATTGGAGTGTCCTTTTTATTGTGTGGCATTTTCTACTTTTTTGCTATTTTGATATTGATAAATGCTTTAGATATTTCTCCTAATGTAAGTGAGTCTGCTCTGTGCTATAGCTACCAAGGGTTGAGGGTTGAGCTAAGGTTTAAATTATTGAGACCTAACTAGACCTAGTACAAAATTGTGACATTATTACTTGGTGAGGTCTTGCATCCCCTCCAACTAATAATCTACATTCTCACAATATTACTTCATTATTTTGTCATTTCTACTTATCTGGGTAAAAGTTTCACCTCATTAGCACCAGTCTGACACCTAAATGGAGCAATAAGCAACAGGCGGGTGAACAGTCAATCTTTTTGAAAGGTCCTTCCAGTGTGCAGCAACATGTGCTGCTGTTTTTTAGTAACTTTTGATCGGTTTGAGCTAAAAAAATTTTTTTGTTAAATTCTTCAGATTATGCAGCAGTTGATGGATTATGTGGCATATGCAGCAAATCCATAATTATGCTAATAGCACGGCTGCCACAAAATCACATAATTCCAGTGGCCCTGGTTATAGCAAAGAACACACACTTAGGTGCCGATCACAATCCCGTAAAAAATTTCCCCGTACGACTCGTATCCGGTCTTTTTACCGTACGAATCGTACAAGTGCCGTACAAACTGGCAATCACGATTCGCATTGGGAAAAAGTCCATACGAATCGCATTGGGAATCATTCCCCACACGTCCTCGGGTCGGAAAATGTGTCCGACACGTCCCCGGACGATTTACCGTACAAATGTGAAAAGTGAAGTCCGACCGCGGAATTACGATCCATCCCGTGCGTCCGATGTTACAACCGTATGGAAAAAACATCGTCCGCACCGAACTCACATAGCAACCATGGAGACATGTGCCCGCATACGCGCCCAACACCCCCCCAGCCCTCCTATGTACGAGTCGAATCCCTACCCGTGTATGTACACCTGTGTATGTACAAGACGTACCCCCACCCGTGAATGTATGGAGCGTACCCCCACCCCAACCGTGAATGTACGACCCGTACCCTCACCCGCGTATGCATGGAGCGTTACCCCCACCCCAACCGTGAATGTACGACCCGCACACGCGTATGCATGGAGCGTACCCCCCACCCCAACAGTGTAAGTATGACCCGTACCCTCACCCGCGTATGCATGGAGCGTACCCCCCACCCCAACCGTGTATGTACGGACCGTACCCCCACCCCAACCGTGAATGTACGACCCGTATCCTCACCCGCGTATGCATGGAGCGTTACCCCCACCCCAACCGTGAATGTACGACCCGTACCCGCACCCGCGTATGCATGGAGCATACCCCCCACCCCAACAGTGTAAGTACGACCCGTACCCTCACCCGCGTATGCATGGAGCGTACCCCCCACCCCAACCGTGTATGTACGGACCGTACCCCCACCCCAACCGTGAATGTACGACCCGTACCCTCACCCGTGTATGCATGGAGTGTTACCCCCACCCCAACCGTGAATGTACGACCCGTACCCGCACCCGCGTATGCATGGAGCGTACCCCCCACCCCAACAGTGTAAGTACGACCCGTACCCTCACCCGCGTATGCATGGAGCGTACCCCCCACCCCAACAGTGTAAGTACGACCCGTACCCTCACCCACGTATGCATGGAGCGTACCCCCCACCCCAATCGTGTATGTACGACCCGTACCCTCACCCACGTACATATGGAGCGTACCCCCACCCCAACCGTGTATGTACGACCCGTACCCTCACCCGCGTACGTATGGAGCGTACCCCCACCCCAACCGTGTATGTACGGACCATACCCCCACCCGCGTATGCATGGAGCGTACCCCCACCCCAACCGTGTATGTACGGCCCGTACCCCCACCCGCGTATGCATGGAGCGTACCCCCACCCCAACCGTGTATGTACGAACCATACCCCCACCCCAACCGTGTATGTACGACAAGTACCCCACCCGCGTACGTATGGAGCGTACCCCCACCCCAACCGTGTATGTATGGACTGTACCCCCACCCCAACCGTGTATGTACGACCCGTACCCTCACCCGCGTACGTATGGAGCGTACCCCCACCCCAACCGTGTATGTACGGACTGTACCCCCACCCCAACCGTGTATGTACGACTCGTACCCTCACCCGCGTACGTATGGAGCGTACCCCCACCCCAACAGTGTATGTATGACCCGTTCCCTCACCCGCGTATGCATGGAGCGTACCCCCACCCCAACATAGTAAGTATGGAGCGCACCCCAGGCCCCAACACCAGCACCTTCACACAACATCACGCATGTACGAGTCGTACCAAGCCAGACACAAGGACAGCACTGTACAACAAAATTCCCGAAGTACACACCGTACACACGCTAAAAACGCACGTACACAACCAGGACAAAGGAAAACAACACAAGAATACACCATTCGAACGGCACAAAGCCACAAAACATGTCCAACAAGCACAAAAACAACACATTCACTGACCTGCAACTGCCAAAATCCAAAACAGAGGCCCAAAACACAACCACTCCTTATAACACACCCACCCAAACTTCAAACACAGCCACACCCACCAATGGACCAATAAAAAGGGCCCACACACACAAACCATGAGCCTTTGCAACAGACTCGCTGCTGCCAGACCCCACAGACAACCTACAGCACCATACTTGAACCTTTACTACACCTTACACTTGCACACCTTCACACACACACACCTTCACAAACACCCCCTCATCACATTCACACACACACCTGCACAACCACACCCACACACCCACAACCATCCACACCCACACCCCCCACAACCATCCACACCCACACCCCTCACCATGCCCACTAACAAGAATCCAAAGTTCACTAGCCAAGAGTTGGAGGTCCTTGTCGACGAGCCACACCTCTTTGGAACATTGGTCAGACAGACCAGCATTTCCGAAAAAACAGCCATGTGGCAGAGGATTGTCGATGCTGTCAATGCTGTTGCGTCCACCAGAAGGACCAGGCATGAATGCCAAGCCAGGTGGTACGATCTGCGGAGGAGGGTCCGAGCCAAAATGACCGACAACCACAACCAGGCCAACATCACAGGAGGAGGGCCGCCCCGCAGACCCGTACAATACCATCCCTGGGAGGAGAGGGTGATGGCCATACTGCCGGTGGTGGCAGTGGATGGATTAGAAGGACTCCGAGACCCGGGTGAGTACACAAACAACTCACCTCACATGGAGGGAACGTCATCCACAACCAAACTCACAATCAGTCACGCAACCACCCCAAGCTATCGCATGACTCAACCACACTCCATGAACACGCACATGCCACTGGCACCACCATGCCCCATGCACCCAGCTGGACAATGCAAAGTCACAGGCCACAGAAAACACCAACACAAGACACGGTAAGCCGGATGGCGGGAGTGTGGGCCACACAAATCACATAGTGCAACTCAGAAGCAGACAACAATGCCCTCTGCCCATATGGCCTAGGTCACAGCCAGACAAACAGTGTGTCCCCACAGAGGAAAGACTTGCCAGCAAATGGCGGACGCCTTGCATTAACACATGGGGGTGATGGCACGTTTGTGCACATGACAGCAGCTAATGAACAGCCAACACTGTGAAAGAGTGGCAGCACACACCACCACAGCAGCAGCACAGACACTACACCCAATGGGTGCCTGCTGATCAGAAACAAACTCACATCAACAAGCCAAGGGCCAGTCAAAGATCTGCAAAAAGTGTGTGCCTAGGAAGCTGGGCTGAGGTGACAGAGGGTGACACACAGAGGGAGGGAGAGGGGGAGAGAGAGGGAGGGAGACACAGGAAGATGGACAGAGGGAGGAGGCTGACACACAGAGGGAGGGAGAGGGGGACAGAGAGGGAGTGAGAAAGGGACACACAGGGAGACCAATTCAGCCGCGGGGGGTGTGGGAATGTCTGCTCGTCAGCAGGTGGACTGTGTGCATGTAGACAAGGGTGGCCAGTGCCTGAATCCCCCCTCTTCTCCATGGCAAAACACTGGGCCATGTGTCAACCTGTGCACGAGCACAACGCCAGCTACCTGCATTATCTAAGTGTGTGGAACAACTCCATGTGCCCACGTACAGTGCAACACGGAAGGCGCCAATGCATGGCTTGCCACACCTGCTCATTCCACTGCTGACTGCAGTCACAATTGACGCAGCAAGTAAGACTGTGCCACACATAGGTAAAGTCGCAAAAGCTGTGGCCAAGGGACATACCCATGCACAAGTGCACTGTGAGTGGAATGCAAGACATATCCAAATTCCCAGAGGAAATGTGCCAACTTAGAAACGAATGAAACATGGATGTTGCATGGAACAAAATTAACATTGTCTCTCTCACACACAGGTCAACGTCGTGGATCACCCCCCAACACTGGGGGGAAAGACTCACAGGACCCGGCTCGGCGGGATGACGGACCCACCGGCAGCGACGACTCTCACCACTCTGTGGACGAACCCGACCCCGACCAACCTGGCCCCTCTGGTGTCCAACCACCTGCAGCACCTGCGTCAGGTATAACTGGGCCAACCACCACCCCCACTCCTGCCACATCCCAGGAGACACCCAGGATCCCTGCCCCACCACCACAATGCAGCCAGGCTGGCCAGGAGGGACACGGTGTACCGGACACCCAGGAGGAGGCAGGCGACAACGCCAATGCCACCCCTCAGGGGTCCCGGAGACCCGATGTGCCCACAAGGGCAGGCCAGGTGCAAGTGGGCAGGGGTGGTGGGAGTGGAGGACGGCGGAGGCGCGAGCCTGACCTGTTGGCTGGGGAACCGGTATATTCCCATGTCCGAAACATCCTGGACACATACCGGCAGGACACCACGGGCATGGCCCAGGTTGTGTCCATCCTCGAGGAGATCAAGACCCAGCAGGCCCAGCAACATGCGGAGCAACATGCCTGTCTACTGCGACACCAAGGGCGGATGGAGGAAAGACAGGCTGAGCTCGTGACGGTGTTCAGGGGAATTCACAGTACACTCTGTCGGATAGCCGACAACATGGGCAACCCTCCCTGTGCCATCAGGCGTAGAACATCACCACCCACAGGGAGGGATCAGGAGGAGGAGGAGGAGACATCCAACGGAGCATCCCAAACATCGTCATGGCCTGCTTCTGAGGGTCCCCGCAGGAGGGCGGGTCGTCCACGGAAAAGACCGTGAGGGTCGGCGCAACTGCACCATCTCCCAGGACACCTGGCCTGGCACCTGGCCCACTGGACCAACAGCGGCACAGCAGCAAAAGACATTCTATGCCACATGGACTTGCTGGTCACTGTCTGACCAATGTTGACAAAGACTGTGGCATGGACTCTGAGGATTTCAAATGGCAAGGACACCAACTCCCCTAGTGAACTTTGGATTCCACACACCTGGAAAGCCCCTCATGTCATACCCCCCCCCCGTACCCCAACCAAAATAAAAAGTTACAACATAAAGAGAAGATGCCTACATATTGCATTATTACCTTACATGTGTCTTGTAAAGTCTAACCATGCCTGAGTTCTCATTTGACGTCAACCATCCACACCCTGGGGCCTGAGTCTGGCACAGGACACACATGGGTCACATTGTATTAGGCAAGACAGACATGGAGCACCATACACACCCGTGATGGGCCCAACCAGCTGAGGGGGTGGCCGCACAACCGTGCCGACAGACATATTGAGTACAGCGACAGCCATGCGCAGAGGTCAGGGATCATGTGGAGTGTCCTGTGGGGCACCCAGGTATGTGTGGACAGGTGGCAGAACCATGTCCTGCAAGCTTGAGTCAGGTGGATGCAGAGAATGGTGGCCTGGCCAACGTTGGATGCATGGGGATGGCACATGTCACAATACCCACACAGTCATGGACTACATGCACAATACAGAGTCTAATCCCACACAAACAGCTTGCATCTTGCTACTCTACACATAGACACATAGCCACTATCACGGAAAACCATGCCAGACATGCCGGATGCACCGTGGCAACACACCAGCATTGACTGAGAAGAGGCACCTTTGAGGCATAGGGACACCTTTATTAGTCATGTATTGGGGATTGCAGAGGCAACTTGGAGTACACATGAACGGGTCATGTGGAGTAACATGTGGGTCCAACACTGGAACCCCCCTTCTGCAGCACAAATGCGTGATAGCCATGGAACTGGCACACAAGTGTCGGCTAACAGCTAAACACCCCCTGCTGCTCACGGAGAGGCTGCCATACACCATTGATCCGCTGATGTGGAAGTCCCACACCATGTCAAGCCAATGCAAACCGTATGTGTCCGAGGGCAGTGTAACACACATTGATGCCATCATCACAATCCACAATCCCATCACTGATGACTGTCAACAAGTCTGACCATCTATTCAGGTGTACCCAGCTGCATGTCATGTGTCCCGTGGTGATGCGACATGTCTGCAGAGGAACCAAAGATCGACAGGGGCAGTGTGCACACATCGTAAACAACTGCCACACCCAATACACCCCTGATGCATCCCTTACCCTAAGGAGACTTCCAAACTTGTCCGTGCGTGTAACGCTGAGTCAGCACACGATGACGTGTCCATGAGGAATAGCAGTGCCACAACAATGCAACCAGCAGACGGCATGCACAAGTACCTAGGGATGAGAGACACACAAGAAGTCAGCCACAAAAAGCACAGCCACTTGCATGTGCATGTACTCGACACATGTAAGGATGACAACATGCTAGGTCACAATTCTGACTGGGGAAATACACTCATCACTGGCACCATCACTCCAGTGACACATACACACACACCTCTGACTCACGTGCCATACATGCAGATGGACACACACATGGCAACACATGCCACACGGGGACCAATGCGTGCACACACAGACACTGGTACTCACCACTAAGCAAAGAAGTCACGTATGAGCCGACTCCGGATGTCCTCTTGCGGAACCACATCCTCCACATCACTAGCCCCATTGCCAAGACCTTGGTCCTCCACGGGTGGATGGTCCTGATCATCTTGATCCAGGATGAGTGGCACAGCTTTCTCAACTGCCATTTTGTGCAGCATGCAGCACACCATGAAGATTTTGCAGACCTTCGCCGGGGCATATGGGAGGGCTCCGCCGGTCTTGTGGAGGCACCTGAATCGGCTCTTCAGGAGGCCAAATGTCCTCTCTATCACTCGCCTTGTCCAGCCATGGGCGGTGTTGTAGCGGAGCTGGGCCGGCGTGATGGGGTTGCGGAGAGGTGTGATCAGCCATGGCATGTTGGGATAGCCAGCGTCCCCTACATGGAAAGCACATGCACATAAGTAGGACAGGAGAAGCGGCCGTGCTGGAAGTCTACGCAAAATACAGGACAGACAGAGTGTACCCACCAACAACACATGCTCGTTCGTTGCGCAGCTGCGTCATCATCTCAGGCACCCTGCTACGCCTCATGATGTAGGCATCGTGTGCTGATCCTGGAAAACGAGCACAGACATGTGAAATCACCATGTTGGACAGACACACCACAAGGGCATTGATGGAGTGGTAGTGCTTGCGATTCCTGTACGCTACCTCCTGTGCCTGTGGTGGTACCAAAGCCACATGTGTCCCATCTATGGACCCAATGACATGGGGCATCCCTCCCAGGGCATAGAATCCACGCTTGACCCCAGTCAACATTTCAGGGGTTGGGAAATGGATGAACTCATCCAGGTGAAGCAACATGGCCTCTAAGAAATCATGCAGCACACGGCAGAACATGCTCTGGGACATGCCACCAACATGAGCTATGGTATTTTGAAAGGTACCCGTGGCAAGAAAATGTAGGGCTGCCATTACCTTCAGCTTGGATGTCAGTGCCGTAGGATACCTGTGCAGCGGTTGCAGGTGTGGTGCCAGCCTCGCCGTCAACTCCTCAATCAACGGTTGGGGGAAGCGGTAGCACCGGATACAGTCATTCTCCCGCATGTCAGCCAAGTCCGGAATTGCTCGGGGAAGAGGCGGCGCTCTGCAGTAATTTGGAAGTGACAAGGAAGAGTGACTGCACTACAACAACAATTTTTTGGTGCTGAGCACATGTTAATCTGTCAATACACATATGCGACATACGGAGTCAGGTATGTGCCACATGCCCTGGACACGTATGGCTGCCAGGTGACACTCCTACCAAGACCCAGCTACACACGGAGATTGTAAACCTCCACATGCCATGGCATGGGATTAGCTGTGTCCCAGTGTAAGTGAACAGCCAGACGCAACACAGGAGTGACATACATCAACACATCAGCAGAAGTAGGCTGTCGAATTCAGAGACTGGTAGCGGAACACTAGAGCCACAGGTCACATGACATTACACTAGGACAGCCCACACACCTTGCCAATAAGGTGTACAAGTAATGACTCACCACACATTCATAGAGAGGATGCAGACATGTCCTTGTTACGCTACTCCGTGTCCCATGCATACATATGCACCTCACATCCGATACCACATGTGGCCTGGTGTGCGTAACAGTGTGCCATGTCCATCTACACACAGACACATGTTGGTTGCTGCAACAGCTGATGCATTTGAGGGAGCACCAACATCAAGCTAATGGGGACACCCCACACATACATGACATAGTCACATCGTGCACCGTGGGTAGTGACATGTCTGGTGTGGTAACCCCTGTAGCGGGCATCAGGGGACACTTGCGTGTGTTGTTGACTGTGCCATGCCAGTGACGCTCATCCCAAGTGTGCAGTACCACATGCACACATGTCAAAGGAGTTAAGGGCATGCCTGGCACACATTGCACCATCACACATGACATCTGTACACATCTCATCATACATCTGGTGCCTTCTCGACTCAGGAGTAATGTGCCACATCACAGCCTTTCACACCTGTGCCCCACACATGTAGTACTGCCCAGACAATGCCTTGATGTCCATCCATGGACAAGTATGTCAAACCTATTCCTTCCGGTGTGCTGCCTGTCACCACTGTGATGTGTGAAAGGCACCGTACATTCGCTCAGAGGGCCTGTGTACGTTCCCTATCACTATGGGAGTGCTGCCGTATGTGTACCCATAGTGAAAGTGAGCGTACGCACGCGTGTACGGTCCGTACCACTATGGGTACACATACGCGTGAACACCCATAGTGAAAGTGAGCGTACGCACGTGTGTACCACCCGTTTCACCATGGGTACACATGCGCGAGAACACCCATAGTGAAAGTGAGCGTACAGGCGTATGTACGGTCCGTACCACTATGGGTACACATACGCGTGAACACCCATAGTGATAGTGAGCGTACAGGCGTGTACACTCCGTACCACTATGGGTACACATACGCGAGAACACCCATAGTGATAGTGAGCGTACGCACTTGTGTACGGTCCGTACCACTATGGGTACACATACGCGAGAACACCCATAGTGATACGAACCGTACACACGCCTGTACGCTCACTATCACTATGGGTGTTCTCGCGTATGCGTACTCATAGTGGTACAGACCGTACATGCGTGCGTACGCTCACTATCACTATGAGTACGCATACGCGAGAACACCCATAGTGAGACGGACCGTACACACGCCTGTACGCTCACTATCACTATGGGTGTTCTCGCGTATGCGTACTCGTAGTGGTACGGACCGTACACGCGTGCGTACGCTCACTATCACTATGAGTACGCATACGCGAGAACACCCATAGTGATACGGACCGTACACATGCCTGTACGCTCACTATCAATATGGGTGTTCTCGCGTATGCGTACTCATAGTGGTACGGACCGTACACGCGTGCGTACGCTCACTATCACTATGAGTACGCATAAGCGAGAACACCCATAGTGAGACGGACCGTACACACGCCTGTACGGGCCGTTGCTATGCATTTGTGGTGCCCTAGGGCCCCGGTACGCACCGTACCTGTGTGTGAAACTCCAAATTACATAGGGGACACATGAGGGACAAGTATAAAGGCCTACATGCATGCTGGTTGTCATGGAGACCAAGTTTAAAGTTTGAATTTTTTTCAGCAGGTGTTTAGCAGAAGTCAGTTTGAATAAATCTACTTTGTTGCAATGTGGTTCTGGAGTTGACATCATGCTCAAGAAAAAAACACAATAAGAACCCACTGACTGTGCTAGGTTTGAAGGGATTGGAGGAAACATAGGATGCAAATGTGAGTGACCAATCACTCTGTACTGTGCATGAAACAGGCCAGCAAGGCAGATATAAGGCAGCCAGGTCCCATGAGGGAGCACTTGCCTGCACATCTTTGGATTCGACGACCCAGCTGCTGCTACTGATTCCCTGGAACCATGTCAAGGTCTGTGGAGAGGTCACAGCCTTTCACCCTGGAGGAGAACCTGGCTTTGCTGGATGTGATCCTCCCACAGTACCCCCTGCTGTATGGGCGACCAGGGTATCAGGTGAGTGCAGAGTCTACTAGCACAGACTGTGTCCCTTGTTTGTGACTGTGACTTCTGGCATTGTGTCCAGGTGTGGCACACATGCTATGTACTGTAGGGGAGGTCCCAGGGGGGGGAATGCCTGATGTCTCCCAGCCAGTGCATGCTGTGGTGCATGTCTGCCGTCCTCACTTGCATTGTGTTTACTGTGACAATCACTGCATGGTGCATGCCACATTCTGCCAGTCTTGTCCTCCTGGGAATGTAGCCTCTACAGTCCTCATTTTATTATGTGGTCAGCCCAGTGTGACAGGTGACTGTACCCACAGATGTGTGTTAGTTCTGTGTACCTGTGCTGAGAGTGTCCACATGATGTGTTCGTACCCTGGACATCGGTGTGTGTGTAAGTCCCCTGTCATGTGGGTGGGTGCATATGTGGAGTGTGGCACCCGGGCTGCATGAGGGATGGATATACCCTGCCCATGTGATGTGAGCAGGAAGCAGTGCTGTGTGTCTGATGTGCGGAGCCAGCCCCACACCTGTGAGCACCCCCCGTCTAGTGGCACATGTGCAGAGTGAGGTTTGTCGCAGCATTTGGCAATGGCAGGTGAATGTCCTGTGCCTGTGTGTGTCTGTGTACTCTGCTGCGGTAGCGTCAGTGGCCTGTGGCATGTGACTGCTTAGAGGTGCTGTACATTATCCTGGTGTAGCTTGTGATGCACAGTGTGAGCCTGGATCATTGATTGTGTCGTTGCCCTCATTCCACCTGTGTACTTTCAATGGCACGTACTGCTTTAGCCCTTCCCCAGAGGATCATGTCCCTATGACAAAGGTGCAATGCGTTGGATGCATACTATGCCTTGTTGTATACAGCATATTTGTTCTAATATGTCTCTCTGTGACATGTGCCCGGTGTATTGATTTAGTGTCACTTGTTCTTCCTCACAGGTAGGTGCCTCTGCCAAGAAGCAGATATGGATGAACGCCGTCAGTGCCGTGAGGAGGACGGAGGGTCGCAAGCGGCGCCTGGCCCAGGTGAGGAAACGCTGGCAGGATATCCGGTGCTGGACGCGGAGGATCGCACGGGTCCTGCTGGGGGACTCACCTGAGACCCATAAGAACCGCGGATGCCGCCGTCTGACCCACATCCACAAGCGTGTGCTGGCGGTGGTATTTCCAGACTTGGACAGGCGCTTACAGGAGAAGCAGCAGCAGGAAGGGGGTAGGTACATGTGTGTTTGTTGTGTGTCACCAGCATTTGTAAGTGCACAGTTGCATGGATACACTGCCAGGGTTTAAAGGTGCTGGGCAGATCCAGTTACCCACAGTATAGCGGTGCTCTCCTGCCTCCCTTCCCCTCCTTGCAATGTGTTCCCTGGTCTGTGTGTAGTCACTCCTTCACAAGGTAATGTAGGCTGGCGCTTTCTCCACGTGAACTATGCCTGTAGCATCATGTGTGGGGGTGGTGTGTAACAGGTTTTGGGACCTTGTCTGTGCCCTGTCCAGTTCAGTACATGTGGGTTCCATGTCAGTTGGCACTGATGCTGAGTCCAGACATGGGAGTTAGTCTCTCAAGTGTCATGCCTTACAGCACGCATGTCCTATGTTGTGGCCTGTGACATGATGTGCATGAGTGTGCGATACGCATAGTGCAGGGATGTTGGCGTGTGTTGCAGTCATTCCCATTCAGGACCATGGAGTTGTGTGGCCACTACTGTCCCCTGGGGCATATTTTCCTAGGTGTCATGTGTGTCATCACAAAACGTGGACACTCTCAGTGTCTACAGCATAAGTTGTGCTCTGTGCCATTGTCCCCTGGCACCATGTATATTGACGTAAGATGTAGTACAAGTGTCCACTGTACAGCCTGACCTGATTTTCCTTGTTCATACTCACGGTGGCCAGTGCCTGTGTGTCTTGTTACAATCATCTGATGATGACCATTTGTACATGATTATTTGGACAGGCGCACCTTGGGTATTTGGCGTCCAATCTTCCATTTATGCAGCCCCTGTGTATTTCACCCAGACTAAGAGATGTAAGTGCCACCTGTGTCTCAACAAATTGTCTCATGTAGGGGGTGGTTGGTGCGGGCAAAGCCTACATGTCAAAACCTGAAATCTCCTTGCTAGGTCTGGCCAGTGTGTGATGTTTGTCTGGACATACACTCAAGGTGCAGTGAGCCAGTCATGTTGGGCATGTTTTCAGTATTACCTATGCAGCATGTGCCTCAAGTTCATGGATATGGTCCCTGCTCATCCCTATTTTCGGCAACGCGGTGTGGTGCAGATGCAGTGCTGGATTGTCCCCAGTGCCTGGCTCCTATGTCAAACTCCATTTCATGTCATTTGCTATTGTGTCATGCTCTCCATGGATTTTCAGTGGCATGGTGGGTCAACCAACTGTGTGTTGCATGCCCTACATCTGTACCTTGTTTTGTAGATGTTACTGATCTTTCTTTTCAGGCTATGCACTGTAACCTATGTAGATTGGACTCATGTGACATATGTATACAGGTGTGAGATTAATTGCTGTCTGTTCACCTTGCCCACAGCATCGTCGGGGGACACGGAGGGAGACATGAGCACAGACGGAGGGGAGGGACCGAGCACCAGTGCCAGCGTTGACATCGTGGCTGGCACATTGAGTGGAACTGAGGCGGAGGAGAGTGAGGCCGAGGACCTGTCCACTGGCACGACAGAATATGAAGCTGACGGGTCCGAGGATGATCTCTCCGAGTGGGCGGAGGCTGCACCAGCAGCTGACAGCGGCACTACATCTCACCCCGCCCCCTCCATTGCCATCAGCCGCCTCCCACTTGCTCGTGTCCCTTCCCAGCGTGCCCAGTCACCACATGTCTCCTTCCTGCCAGGCACCGCACCCCCTGCCCCTGTCTCCACTGCTGCCGCCAATGCCGAGTCTGTGGACATCCAGCGGCAGTTGCAGGTTGGTCAGGCTGCGATGCTTAATGTCCTTCAATGGCCACAGCCAAGTGCTGAACAACATGGAGGCATACTTGGAGGGCATTTTTTCATCGCAGGCTGACCAACGCAACTTGCTGAGGTCCATTGACTCGACACTGACTGCAGCAGTGGGTCTCCTGCAGCGCTACGTCCAACCCCCTACCCCTGACCCATCCACACTTCTCACTCCCATGCCTGTCCCACGTACACCCAGACGTCAGCATGCACCCACCACAACAGACACAGGCACCACTCCAGCAGGGAAGGTCATACGCACACCTCCTGGCACGCACACACAGGGTGAAGTAGGCACACCCACTGGGTCGGGGGGCAAACGTAAGTCACGCAGCCAGAGTGGGAGTCCGCATTCCACCAAATCCACTCCCTCCAAATCCCCTCCCCTCAGCTCTCCTGGCCACATATCCGGCAAAGACTCCTTCATGGCCGCTCCGTCCCTGAGCCCCACTGTGACACCACCCCGCAAGCGGTCAAGGGAGTCCCCGGTCAGGGTGGTTGAGTCGCCCCCTCCTGTCCACACCCTCCCCCAGTGGCACTGCGACCCATCCCTCCGCCCCCCCCCCTCCTTGGGGCCTGTGGGTCCTTCGGGTGCAGGGGAGTCGCTGGAGGACCTTGCTAAGGTGTGCAGCGACATCATGGCCTCCGCCTTTGGCCCTGCCCCACCCCCTGTGGTGGAGTCCTCCATCCCTGCACCCACGACGCCTACCCTTCGCCCTCATGTCCCTGCGGTGCCTGGTTCTCCCCCCCCACATGATGCCCTCCCCGCTCTGGAAGACGAAGGAGTCTGACTGTGCAGGCAAGCTAGGGGACACGCGTCCCACTGTGTCCCCCATCCAGCTGTGACTCATGGACTGCCCTATGGGCTTTGTAAATATTGAACTTTATCCACACACACTTTATTAGAAAATGCTGAATAAAGCCTTTTTTTTCCTTAGAACACTACTGCTTTTGTGCTATTGCTGTTGGTGGGGCTGCTACATGATTTTGGGTGGTGATCATGTGTTGGGTGTGTGGGAAAAGTAGTAGTGTGCTGGTCATAGGGGGTACCCTGGTATCTGTGTGCCATCACAAGGTGTTAGCTAAGTTTCTCTGTTCATGTAAGCAGTTACTGCATGGTGAAATTGTCCCAAGGTGTGTTCCTTCCTCTGTGTACCCTGACATCTTCCCTGCAGGGTGTTCCCAATATGTTGCGCTGAGCTGTGTCTATATTAGCTGGGTGTGTGACGGACCCCTTCAACTTTGGCCATGCATGCAGAGCGATGTCTCCACCTGCATCATTCGTGGCATCCTTGGTGATCACTGTACTTGTGTATGTAGTCTGTTGACATGACTTCATGTGGACATGTTCCCTTTTAGGCTGTATGCATGTGTGTACTCCCAGCCTCGCACACATGTGTTACATGTACTGCAGGGTCTTTGTGCACCTGACTAACAATTGTGGCAATTGGACCTGTGGGTACTCCACCCTTTTTTTTTCCATGGGCACTGCTGGGGGCCTATGCACCCACCCCTCCTGCGTCTGGGCACTGCTGGAAGTGATAGGCACCCACCCCTCCTGTGTCTGGGCACTGCTGGGAGGACTCTGCAACCAACCTTCCTGTGTCTGGGCACTGCTGGAAGTGATAGGCACCCACCCCTCCTGCGTCTGGGCACTGCTGGGGGGACTTTGCACCCACCCCTCCTGCGTCTGGGCACTGCTGGGAGGACTCTGCACACACCCCTCCTGTGACTGGGCACTGCTGGGAGGACTAAGCACCCACCCCTCCTGTCTCTGGGCACTGCTGGGAGGACTCTGCACCCACCCCTCCTGTGTCTGGGCACTGCTGGGAGGACTCTGCACTCACCCCTCCTGTGTCTGGGCACTGCTGGGAGGACTCTGCACACACCCCTCCTGTGTCTGGGCACTGCTGGAAGTGATAGGCACCCACCCCTCCTGTGTCTGGGCACTGCTGGGAGGACTCTGCAACCAACCCTCCTGTGTCTGGGCACTGCTGGAAGTGATAGGCATCCACCCCTCCTGCGTCTGGGCACTGCTGGGGGGACTCTGCACCCACCCCTCCTGCGTCTGGGCACTGCTGGGAGGACTCTGCACACACCCCTCCTGTGACTGGGCACTGCTGGGAGGACTCAGCACCCACCCCTCCTGTCTCTGGGCACTGCTGGGAGGACTCTGCACCCACCCCTCCTGTGTCTGGGCACTGCTGGGAGGACTCTGCACACACCCCTCCTGTGTCTGGGCACTGCTGGGAGGACTCTGCACACACCCCTCCTGTGACTGGGCACTGCTGGGGGGACTCTGCACCCACCCCTCCTGTGTCTGGGCACGGCTGGGAGGACTCTACACCCACCCCTCCTGTCTCTGGGCACTGCTGGGAGTGATAGGCACACACCCCTCCTGTCTCTGGGAACTGCTGGGAGGACTCTGCACACACCCCTCCTGTGACTGGGCACTGCTGGGAGGACTCTGCACCCACCCCTCCTGTCTCTGGGCACTGCTGGGAGGACTCTGCACCCACCCCTCCTGTCTCTGGGCACTGCTGGGGGAACTCTACACCCACCCCTCCTGTGTCTGGGCACTGCTGGGAGGACTCTGCACACACCCCTCCTGTGTCTGGGCACTGCTGGGAGGACTCTGCACACACCCCTCCTGTGACTGGGCACTGCTGGGGGGACTCTGCACCCACCCCTCCTGTGTCTGGGCACTGCTGGGAGGACTCTACACCCACCCCTCCTGTCTCTGGGCACTGCTGGGAGTGATAGGCACACACCCCTCCTGTCTCTGGGAACTGCTGGGAGGACTCTGCACACACCCCTCCTGTGACTGGGCACTGCTGGGAGGACTCTGCACCCACCCCTCCTGTCTCTGGGCACTGCTGGGAGGACTCTGCACCCACCCCTCCTGTCTCTGGGCACTGCTGGGGGAACTCTACACCCACCCCTCCTGTGTCTGGGCACTGCTGGGAGGACTCTGCACACACCCCTCCTGTGTCTGGGCACTGCTGGGAGGACTCTGCACCCACCCCTCCTGTCTCTGGGCACTGCTGGGAGGACTCTGCACACACCCCTCCTGTGTCTGGGCACTGCTGGGAGGACTCTGCACCCACCCCTCCTGTCTCTGGGCACTGCTGGGAGGACTCTGCACCCACCCCTCCTGTCTCTGGGCACTGCTGGGAGGACTCTGCACCCACCCCTCCTGCGTCTGGGCACTGCTGGGAGGACTCTACACCCACCCCTCCTGTCTCTGGGCTCTGCTGGAAGTGATAGGCACCAACCCCTCCTGCATCTGGGCACTGCTGGGGGGACTCTGCACCCACCCCTCCTGTGTCTGGGCACTGCTGGGAGGACTCTACACCCACCCCTCCTGTCTCTGGGCCCTGCTGGGAGGACTCTGCACCCACCCCTCCTATTTCAGGATATGTACGCTTAGAACATACACGGGTGTGGGTTCGCTCCATGCATACGAGGTGGGGGTAGGGTCTGTACACACACGGTTGGGGTGGGGGTACGCTCCATATGTACGCGGGTGATGGTACGGGTCGTACTTACACTGTTGGGGTGGGGGGTACGCTCCATACGTCCGCGGGTGAGGGTACGGGTCGTACTTACACTGTTGGGGTGGGGGGTACGCTCCATACGTCCGCGGGTGAGGGTACGGGTCGTACTTACACAGTTGGGGTGGGGGTACGCTCCATACGTCCGCGGGTGAGGGTACGGGTCGTACTTACACTGTTGGGGTGGGGGTACGCTCCATACGTACGCGGGTGAGGGTACGGATCGTACTTACACTGTTGGGGTGGGGGTATGCTCCATACGTCTGCGGGTGAGGGTACGGGTCATACTTACACTGTTGGGGTGGGGGTACGCTCCATACGTACGCGGGTGAGGGTACGGGTCGTACTTACACTGTTGGGGTGGGGGTATGCTCCATACGTATGCGGGTGAGGGTACGGGTCGTACTTACACTGTTGGGGTGGGGGTACGCTCCATACGTACACAGGTGAGGGTACGGGTCGTACTTACACTGTTGGGGTGGGGGTACGCTCCATACGTACGCGGGTGAGGGTACGGGTCGTACTTACACTGTTGGGGTGGGGGTACGCTCCATACGTACGCGGGTGAGGGTACGGGTCGTACTTACACTGTTGGGGTGGGGGTACGCTCCATATGTACACGGGTGAGGGTACGGGTCGTACTTACACTGTTGGGGTGGGGGTACGCTCCATACGTACGCGGGTGAGGGTACGGGTCGTACTTACACTGTTGGGGTGGGGGTACGCTCCATACGTACGAGGGTGAGGGTACGGGTCGTACTTACACTGTTGGGGTGGGGGTACGCTCCATACGTACGCGGGTGAGGGTACGGGTCATACTTACGCTGTTGGGGTGGGGGGTACGCTCCATACGTCCGCGGGTGTGGGTACGGGTCGTACTTACACTATTGGGGTGGGGGTACGCTCCATACGTCCGCGGGTGAGGGTATGGGTCGTACTTACACTGTTGGGGTGGGGGGTACGCTCCATGCATACGGGGGTGGGGGTACGGTCCGTACATATCCGTCCCCACGCTATGTGATGCTTGTGCGGGCCGTACCCAGGCCTTTGCCACGTGGGTACAGCCGTCCCGCCATTGTTGGGATGACGTAGGTGTGGGCGTGGTACGACTCGTACCCACGCTCTTAAGGCGTGGGTACGGGACGTACCTGTATTGTTGTGTTGCCGGTTCGCGTCGTCAAGCACTTCCGTTGTGGCGGACGCTGGCTTTGCTGGACACGCCCCCACCCCCTCGTAGTGACCAGGGCCTGGGGGTCAGGTATGTCCAGGGCATGTATGATTTGTGACTTGGGTGGGGGTTTTGTGTCCTGCCCCTGCCCCCCCCCCTTTGCCCCTGGGTGTTGTTCTGACTTTCTGCGGCGTCTGCGTCCGAACCTGTAGAGGAGGTCGACTGCTATGAGGGCCGGGATGACACGTAGGTTCGGATCCATGTCTGTCCGTCGCGTGCAGGTACTCCTTGTTCGCGTCGTCCTGATTTCCCGGCAGTTTTTGGCTGCCGGAAAATATTCACCGTGCGGGATGACGTCGGTGCGAATCGTAATTCCTGGTTCGTGAATGGCAGGCTGCGTGCGTCCCGACGTCACGTCGGCACTTTCCCGGATCACATTTGTATGTTTATTTTCATCGGTCGGGGTTTTGTACGATTCGTACGGAAATGGTATTTCCATGCGAATCGTAATTCCATGTTTGTATATTTTTAAGACCGGGTACGCGTCGGACGGAGAATATGCTCCGTCCGACGGTTCGTACCCGGTTTTTACCGGATCGTGATCGGCACCTAGGTCTACCAATCAATACCCCTCCAAGGTAGGCACTCATGACTAGTTTGGCCAAAATACTCATCACTGGTTTGTCATTTGTCTAATTAAACAACATTGGATAAAATGGAGTTGCTGGAGAATGAGAAGATGTTGGAAGATCTTCCTCTCTCATGAAACATGAATTATCCTCGTCCAATTTTTATCAGATGTAGCCAGATATCCCCTCAGTAGGAGAGCTTAGATGACCTCAGGAAGGATGGGTGGCAAGGAGTCCACTAGGCACTGCAGAGAGCATTAGTTAAATGATACAACAGCTCAGAATATGATACATCTGGAAAGATACCATGCTGATGTAAGAGCGCTAAAGTTTCATTCTGGGATAGGATTGCTGACCACCAGGGGCGTGGATTGAGGGCAGGGGTGATGGGGAGTTACCCCTAAAAAAAAAATTTCAGATAAATAGGTGGGCACCGGTGCTTTCAGTCAGAGTGTGAGGTGCCTGTCGGATTTCAATAGGAATTTTTACATGCACACAGACAAAAACACACACACAATCTCTCACTCTGTTTTGAAAGTCCTAAAAAATTATAGAGTATTTTACAAAATATTGTGTTTTTTCTCTTAGTGCTCCTACCAATCTGCATTCCTCTCCCTTTCCACTGCGACCTAGGCCCCTCTAAGGGGCCCTGCTTGTCGTAGAATGTACTTAAACATTATATGCCAGCATGTTTGTCGTAAAATCTGAAGTTCAAACCACCCAATCTTACTGACCACATGCTAAAATCCATGTGAGGCCTACTCATCTTTCCAGTTTCAGTGTAGATAACATGAGTACACTTACCAGGAGGTAATTAATGTAACTGTTTCAAAAGCACTACAATGGAGCATCACCTCCCTTTCTTTAAAGGCGAGCAATCCTTATTCTCTGTTTCACACGTTCAGACACTGGCAATTCACACTCAGACTTTCACCCTTCGGGATCAATAAAATGTCTACTGTTGTACTGTAGCAATACCAGTAATTTTGAGCCCTATCGGGCTTCGAAACCTAGACAACTACGCTGTGAAAACATTATTATTATCATTTTTATTAGTAGGAGTAGGAGTAGTAATAGTAGTTATTACCATCCCTTGCTACCTGAAAGATAAGCTGAACACTCAGGAGGTGAAGGGTCTCTTGACAGTGCAGAGTCCCTCAATCTGGATTCTCCAGCATTCCGTAGAGAGCACACAAGTTCACCTACCAATCTGTTTTAGAGGATGTTACCTTATTCCAGAATTCACTCCCTCTGGGTGCACACACCAATTCTCTTTCAGAGTTTATAAAGGATCTGAAAGGTCTCCTTTTTTAAAAGCCATTTGATTCCTGATCAGCTAACTCAGTTTTTCTATCTCACTCACCAGACTCTACTTTATGTTTTTTAAAAATGTATAATAGCATTTCAGATTACGTGCAGTAACAACAGGAAGCCAATGTACTGTGTCTCAACTAGTTAGTACAATTACATGAAACATCAGCTCCCCCTCATCCCCCTCCCTCTGTCGGCTCAGACCCTCACATATAAAGCAAAAGGTGAATTCCGTACAATATTGAATACTAGGTCTGGATGTAATTAATCGGAAGCAGTCTTTTCACCCCATAATCAACAGTGGCGGCTCGCAGAGGGAGTGCTGTGGGGTGGTGAGTGGGGCGGGGGAGGGGCAGGTTGGGGGTAGTGAACTCGGACAGACAACGGACAGGAGTAAAGTAAGGAATGAAATAAATAAAACTATTTACCTTGCGCTCGCTGCATTGCTGAGTTGGCGATGCAGCGAGCGCAAGGTAAATAGTTGTCTTTATTTAATTCCTTACTTTACTTCTGTCTGGCATATGTCCGAGTCCCCTGCCACCCCACCCCACCACCCGCAGCACTCCCTCAGCGAGCCGCCACTGATGATCAAACTCAGTAGCAAGTTTTCGCCGCTGATGGAGCAAGGACTCGTATGAAAGAGACTTGCTCGGATGCAATCCTCTCATATAACTCGAAACTTTGTACTAATTATGTATTTTTGTAAACTAAAATACACCACATTCCATATCTTAGCTAGAATGACTCTTGCTTATGTGTTTTACTAACAAGTAACCCGGGTGAGACTTAAAATGGCTGCTAAAGCGGGAAACTGTACTGCGCATGCGTCAACTACATCTACGCAGTATGACGGTCTTTTGTTTGCAGCTGCGCATAAGCATCTAATATGGCCGCTTGAAAGCTCATATGCTAAGCATCTGCTTTGCTGAAACTAAAACATGCTACATAGCAAATGCTAATGCGGGGAGAGCTATTATAAGTAAATGGGGTTAGAGTAGAGTTAGGTGGTATACAGTGAAATCATTTTATTTAGAATTTAATGTTTTATTTTTACCTCTATCCAGTTCGTATTTAGGCATCCGAGAGATGCTAATGGTTGTACAGCATGCGCAGTAACAACAAGCCGGGAAACCATGATGGTGTACTTGAATATCGTCCAAAGCCACATTTGCAACATGTCCTGGGAAAAGGGTGGACATCCTGAAATTTGAACAAGATTAAAGCCACATGTATACAAATTGTTGATAAAGATGTGCATGCGGGTGGGAAATAAAGCTTGGGAAAAATAAATTAAGGGGCGGGAACATTGAACAAAGGACTAAAGAAAATTATTAAACTTAGCATGGTGTGATGACCATCCCCCCATTGCCTGTCTAATCAGAATTAGGGCTTCCATGAAACTGAAACATTAAGGGGTGGTACATGCCATTAGAAAGGTATAATTGAAGTAGTTTAGTTAGTTAGTTATGCTCGTGTTGCCAAGATGCTGAGAGACCGGGATGCTGTCCGAGAACTGAATAAATGCTGAAGAAGAATCGATTTCTAGACTTAGAATTTGAGCCAATTAAGTAGAAGAAGATCGCAGAAGAATCGAGGAGGCACATAATAGAAGAAGATCGCGGAAGAATCAAGGAGGAAGATAGTGTCAGAGAGGGGTGTGACGCAGGCGTCGTATCTAGAAGAGGTCATCTATCCTGTCCTAAATCCTGTCCTGAAGTCTTTATTACCTGATCTTTCCCAGGGGACCCTCCCAGCTCCTTGTGCAAGGGGTTGGATTTCACACCATCCTAGGTAACATAATTCTGTGTAGTATGTCATTGTGCTGCTCTCTCTATCTTCTTTCTGAAGCACCATCATTGTGAATTATCAATTTAATATAGGTGACAGAGGAAAGAATTAATTGACTTTTCTTCCCTGGAGAAATGGAGTTTGTGCTGTATTCTTGTTTGGCTCACATGAATTAACTAGATAAACATTCAAAACTTCTCCCATGTCTATGGTTATTTCAGAATGGTAAGGAAAATTAATAACCCTGATGTCATTTCACCATCAACTAGTTCCAACTATTAGGTCCATTGACCAGAGGAAATAACTTTTTGATCAGTGAAGATTACTTACATTTTTGACATGTAACTAATCTCATAAATATTATAAAATTGACCTCAGTGGTATTTACTAGCCTATGTGATAGTTTGTATGTTTATGGGCCCATGTGAGTATATGGTGTTGGAGTACCCGAGGTTGGTAACCCGCTGGATCAGTTTTCTGGTAGCAGAGCTATGGTGTACATTGACTAGTATGGTGATTAGTGGCTATAAATTTATGTTTTAACAAACCCATTTGTGTTATGTTTTATGTTGTCTGGAAATTCCCGGGAAGTGAATAGCAGGTGGCGAATGGAATGGAAGCCGCACTGCAGTGAGGTTACTCGTCTGTTGGAATAACACTGAGAAGCTAGGTAGGGCTGGCAGTGTTAAATTAGGGACTATTTTCTGTGTAAGAGCGAGAGTAATATATAGCAAAGAGTTCGCTGATCAAACTTTGGCCTTATATCACCTAGAAAGGGTAACACCGAAGGAGTAACAGGTTCGTCGGACATTGAGTGAAGGGTAAGCAGAAGGCTTTACTGGCAGTGTGTGAAGAGTAAGCGTAAGGGTTTACTCATAGCAAAAGAAATCAGCTGTCCTTTGGTTTTAGCGGAACAGACAGAGTAGCGAATGTTTTTATGTTGTTATTAATTAAGATCTTATGAAAAGTTGTAAAGAAATATGTTTTTGTGTTACCTTGTGAAGGGAGGGTCAGTTGCTGGAGTTATACTGACGTCACAGAGAGCCGTGCTGGGATTGGCTGAAACAGCGGGTGTGTGACGGACGCAAATTTGTATAGGAGGGGTCAGTAGTGAGGAATGATACTGATGTCATAGAAAGGCCGCGCTAGTATTGGTTAGACGAATAGAGTAAGCCTGAGTTGGATTGGCCAAAAAGAATAAACGCCGTGCTAGGATTGGTCGAAACTTGGAGTGTGGGTAAGAATCTAATTGGTTGTCAGAAATAGAAGTCGTAATACTATTGGACAGTGGATTCTGTATGTGGAAATACAATCCGATATTAATAGGGAATCGCCCAGACAGGATATATTTAGGATTTGCAAGAGATGAATACATAAAAAGATCATTACCTAAAATGTACGGGGAAAAGAGAAAAATGTCGTTTATGCAGAAAACTAAAAATTATTTCAAAAAAGATAAACCAATTAAGTTTAGAGAGGGAATTCGTATTCCTCCACCGAAGACACCTGCCTCATTTATGATGATGGAGAGAGGCTACCATACCTGTGTGTGGTTAGAAAATTGGATAGAATATACTAAAACTGAAGGAGTGTTAGCTTTCCCAGAAAATGGTACGTTCAATAGGAGAATTCTGCATAATTTAAGATTGTGGATGAATGAATTAGAGCCCTAACCTAGATTAACACAATATGAGGCATTAGAAGAATGGGAAACTGAGGCATTTGAGCGCGACAGATCCAGAAGTAGTAGGAGTTAAAGAGGATTTTTTCCTAGACAAATGTGTAATTCACGAGAAAACCAGATGAAACAATGGAGACAAGCAATGATTACGGAAGGACTGTATCCTGTATTAATGACTGAAGAACAGTCAGAGAGCAAGTGTACAGAGAAAACTAAGCATTTGATAAGGACAGGTTTTGGGGAATCAGAAGATGAGTTAATGGAAGACATCGTAACGAAAAATCCTCCACCATATCAGGAAGGACCAAGTATAACTACCCCGAGTGCCCCTGTTTTAGGAAAACCTTTAGTTCCACAAGTGATACATGATTCAATGAATGAAAGGGTACTTCAGGAAAAGGAAAGAGAAGCGATAAATAAAAATTGAGAAGAATTAATACAGAAAATAACTCAATTGCATACACACCCTGAAGCATTGACTATTCCTGTGACTATAAGTCCAGTGTTTCCTTTGTATGGGAATAAAGCGAACAGTCCCATACCACCATGACAACTCCTACCATTGAACCTAGAAAGGAAAATATAATAATTGATGAGCAAGCCAGTGAGTGTGATTCGGTAATTTCACTAATGGATTTACCGATAAGAGGACAAATAAATGACACCCCGAGAAGAGTTACACCTAGTTGTTCAAAAGAGATACGTTCAGAAACATCTACAGGAACCAAAAGTACCACAATAGTGTCCCCGGAAGAATTAGAGAGATGGGCACAGGGAATGGATAAACCAAAACAACCAATGAAGATGTGAGATATTTACAAACTGAAAGTAGAATTGGAAGAAATGATAGCTGGAAATGTGGGATTAGATAGGTTAAATGCTTACAGTGAGAAAGAATTACTGTTCATGTGTAGAAGTATCCCTAGAAACACGAAGATATTTCATGAAAAATTGACAGATCTTGCCTCTGAAATGGGGATTGAAATAGGGAAATCAAAAGCACTACAGAAGCCATATAGAGCAGAATTTACTGATAAAGATTTGGAGAATATGAATCTGTACGAAAGAAAATTACAGACTAAGGAATTAATGAACATATTACAAAAATGGGGAGATTTAGACAAATGGAAAGCTAGGTGGATTAGAAAAAAAGAAGAAGCACAGGCAAATCGAACAACATCTGAATACTTATTGAAAGAATCTGGAAAGGTAGAAAGATTCTGTCCAATGAGAGAAGTTCCAGTAGGAGGATATGTACATGTTCCTTGGACTCGACAAGATATTTTGTAATTCACTAATGATTTCCCAAAATTGAGAGAAAAACCCGTTGAATGGTACCGGCAGGTTGAAAGGTTTGTGAAGGTTTCGAAGGTTTTGTTGAAGGATTGGGATGGACAATTTGACTAGTGGTGCCTGTTGATTTATGGACAGAATGTAAGATCACAGTTGATTGGCCTAGTGAAGAATACCCGAGAGATGAGAAAACAGGAGCCCCTTCAGAGGACGTAATGAAGAAATATCACCAGGTGATCACTTTCTTGAAAGGGAAAATCCCACCAAAAGAAACAGATTGGGTAAAAATAGAAAGAACTACACAAGAAATAAATGAGACTGTACATGCCTATTATGAGCGTCTGTTACAGGTGTTCAAGCAGTATAGCTGATTTGAGAATATCGGAGACAAGGGCATGGGACATTTTGTATGTTGTTTTTATGTCTGTTTTAAGACCAGAAATCTCCGAGATGATTCAGCAGCACATGTTGTGCTGGCAGGCAAAACCTATTGATGACATTTTAAAATATACCAAGTATTGCGGAGATGACATTGATAATAGATATAAAAAGTTGGAAGAAAAGGTGATGTGGGCACAAGTAAAATTGGCAGAACATCAAGAACAAAAATTAAATAGTCAGATTGATGATCAAGTGAAAGGACATGGTCAGAATGATAACAATGGGGGAAAACCTAGGGGACGGATGAGTAGAGAGGAAGCAAAGAAGAATTTTCCTTGTCACAGGTGCGGAAAATTGAGGCTATGGAAGAATGAGTGTAAAAATATTCAGAATAATAATGGCCCAAATCAAAATTTAAATCCACAGACGCAGAATGAGGTGATAATGAGTCAACCGCAACAGGTTGTAAATCCATAGAGTCAGTTGCCACCTGCCCCTATGCCAAATTTTGTGAGCAGAGCAATGTACAGTGCGGACACCGGAATTCCAGGAGAAAGTGGTAAGAAACATTTTGTAACTTCACAGTTTCTTTTGCAGGACAGTCACCTTTTTGGGGAAGATTAATGACAGTGCCTGGGAGGGGAGGAGGAGGAGTGCATACTTGACGCATCCTTATCGGTAGATCAGTCAGGTCCATATATTGATGGGAAGGTAGGAGGAAAAGATATTACCTTTTTGTTGGACACTGGTGCTACCCGTTCTACTGTGAGAACAGCAGACATCCCAAACCTACCCCTCTCGGGAGAAGCCATCCAAGTAGTAGGCGTTGCAAATAAACAGATTAGAACCCCAATCACAGAACCCATGGAAGTGTGCATTGGTAATTTCAGGGAGATGCACAAATTTGTAGACTGTGATTCTAGTCCAGTATATTTGCTAGGAAGAGACTTATTGTGCTAAATGAATTGCACATTTTTTTGCACACCGGATGGTGTTGCGATTCAGACCCCTGATGAAGACGGTGTCTATAAAATAATGCTGGCATCACAAGGTACAGAAGTGGACAAGATGTATGAAATGATGACAAAAGATGATTTACCAGATGAACTGAAAACCACGGTGAATCCAGAAGTGTGGGATTTCACTGGAAAGGAAGGAGGGTTAATGACAAATTTAGACCCAGTGAAGGTGACTATAAAGGAAGGGGCAGTTTACCCAAGTACCAGGCAATACAAAATGAGCCCCGAAGTTAAAGCAGGTGTTGCCGCAGAAATTGATCGAATGGTTAAACAAAGTATTTGAAAAGAAATAATGAGCAGTCTTTGTAATTCACCTATAATTGGCATTAAGAAACCTAGCGGAAAATACAGAATAGTTCAAGATTTATGAAAACTCAATAAAATTGTTGTGGGTCTATTATTCTAGACTTTCGGTGTCAGCAGTTCGGCGTCTTTAGCGCGTTTATATTCTGGACGGGTTTCATCGGTGATTGTACGGTAAAGCCTTCCCCCTATTTGTGCTTCACATTTTGGAACACGGTGGTAGACGCATTCAGCTGCGTTTGGACCCGGATTCTGGGTTGTGGTAGAACATCATTGCATGGACAGACCAGAGTGCTGGTTCCTGTGTGAACACGCTTACCTGGTTGTTGGGTGAACTATTTTTCCTGGTTGCCGTACTGACATTCTTTCCAGACATACCGGGACAGAGAAGATCGTTTAAAGTTTTCAGTATGCTGGCAGTGCTCATGGGAAAGGCAATTCCTGCATGTCCATCAAGGAGGAGTCTACAGAGGTCATGGTCCAAGTTGTGTTGAAGGAAATTTGATTGTATGAGAGTGAACTTGGTACCCCAGACATATGGTTGGAATTGAATCGCCACTATCAAGAGACCACGAGCACTGGAAACTTGCCCTTTGCTGCTGTCCCTTGGACCACACAGGCTTGCACTTTACTCCCAGCCCCTGGAGGGGCTGCTAGGCCATAAAAGCGGTTTGTGGTCCCGCAGCGCGGGAGACCGCGAGCACTGGAAACATGCCCTTTGCTGCTGTCCCTTGGACCACGCACTCCTGCACTCTACTCCCAGCCCCAGGAGGGGCTGCTATGCCATAAAAGTGGTTTGCGGACCCGCAGCGCGGACCACGCGCCGGGCGAAGACCGGGCCAAGACGGGCCCGTCTTAACCCGTCATAGACTGGAAGATGCTGGGCTGGGCCACACCTCTTGGCTTCTTTCTGCTGCAGTAAGACAAGCTCATACGTTTTGTATAATATTTGACTTAGTGGGGCTAAGTGGCTAAAAGTGACGCTGTACCGAAAATCTTATAGACTACTGAAGGGCAGAGAAGGTCAGGGGACTCGTGCAGAAGGGGAATTGGCCTGTCCAAGGAAGTAATCAATTTGACTGGAAATTTGCACTTTACTTCAGTTGTCTATATCAGGGGTACTCACAAACTTTCTCTTGGGGGCCAAATTTACAGTGTGGTTTGTGGCCGAGGGCCGCACCTTAGGGGCGGGGTCATTGGGGAGGGGGCGGGGCTAGAGCAACAACAAAAAACTGTGACCATGAGGTGGAACACAGGTCCCTGCAGCGGACGCCTTCGTCCACTGAGCCACCGGACCCGGCATACACATATCTCTCTCTCTCCCTCTCTCTATATCCCTCTCTCCCTCCTCCGTCTCCCTCCCTCTGTCTCCCTCCCCCTCTCTCCCTCTCCCTCCCTTTCTCCCTCTCCTTCCCTCTCTGTCTTCCTTCCTCTCCCTCCATCTCCCTCCCTCCCTCCTCCGTCTCCCTCCCTCCTCCATCTCCCTCGCTCCTCCGTCTCCCTCCTCCGTCTCCCTCCCTCTCTCCTTCTATCCGTCTCTCTCCCTCTCCGTCTCTCTCTGTCTCCCCCCTCACTGCCGCCCTCTCTCTCTGTCTCCCTCCCTCTCTGTCTCCCTTCCCCTCTCTCCCTCTCCCTCCCTCTCTCCCTCTCCTTCCCTCTCCGTCTCCCTCCCTCTCCCTCCGTCTCCCTCCCTCTCCCTCTGTCTCCCTCCCTCCTCCATCTCCCTCCCTCCTCCGTCTCCCTCCCTCTCTCCTTCTATCCGTCTCTCTCCCTCTGCGTCTCTCTCTGTCTCCCCCCTCTGTCTCCCTCTCTCTCTGTCTCCCTCCCTCAGTCTCCCTCCCCCTCTCTCCCTCTCCGTCCCTCTCTCCCTCTCCTTCCCTCTCCATCTCCCTCCCTCTCCCTCCGTCTCCCTCCCTCTCCCTCTGTCTCCCTCCCTCCTCCGTCTCCCTCCCTCCTCCATCTCCCTCCCTCCTCCATCTCCCTCGCTCCTCCATCTCCCTCCCTCCTCCGTCGCCCTCCCTCTCTCCTTCTATCCGTCTCTCTCCCTCTCCGTCTCTCTCTGTCTCCCCCTCTCCGTCTCCCTCCCTCCCTCCCTGTCTCCCTCCCTCTCCCTCTGTCTCCCTACCTCGGTCTCCCTACCTCTGTCTCCCTCCATCTGTCTCACTCACTCTGTTTGTCTCCTTCTCCCTCCGTCTCCCTCCCTCCGTCTCCCTCCCTCTTGTCTCCCTCCCTCTCTCTCACTCACTCTGTTTGTCGCCCTCTCTCTGTCTCCCTCCCTCTCCCTCCTTCCCTCTCCCTGTCTCCCTCCCTCTTGTCTCCCTCCCTCTTGTCTCCCTCCCTCTTGTCTCCCTCCCTCTCCCTCTGTCTCCCTCCCTCTGTCTCCCTCCCTCTGTCTCCCTCCCTCTTGTCTCCCTCCCTCTTGTCTCCCTCCCTCTTGTCTGTCTCCGTCTCCCTCCCTCTGTCTCCCTCCCTCTGTCTCCCTCCCTCTGTCTCCCTCCCTCTTGTCTCCCTCCCTCTTGTCTCCGTCTCCCTCACTCCGTCTCCCTCCCTCCATCTCCCTCCCTCTCTGTCTCCCTCCCTCCCTCTCCCTCTGTCTCCCTACCTCTGTTTCCCTCCCTCTGTCTCACTCACTCTGTTTGTCTCCCTCTCCCTCCGTCTCCCTCCCTCCGTCTCCCTCCCTCCGTCTCCCTCCCTCTTGTCTCCCTCCCTCTCTCTCTGTCTCCCTCCCTCCCTCTCACTCACTCTGTTTGTCGCCCTCTCTCTGTCTCCCTCCCTCTCCCTCTCTCTCTCCTTCCCTCTCCCTGTTTCCCTCCCTCTCTCTCCTTCCCTCTATCTCTCTCTCTCTCCCTCTGTCTCACTCACTGTGTTTGTCTCCCTCCCTCTCTGTCTCCCTCCCTCTGTCTCCCTTCCTCCCCCTCTCTGTCTCCCTCCCTCCCTCTCTCTCGCTCTCTCTCTCCCTTGTCAAGGTGGCGCCTTGGTTACATGTAGGTTTGCACTGTTTTACAGTATGTCTGGAGATGCGCTCATAGAAGAAAGGGGGAATAGGATCACAGCAAGTATAATAAACTCAAGACACGAACATAAATTGAGATAGTCATGACAGAAAGAGCCAGGCTTGCTCTATGTGAGCTGACTTGTAGCCCCATCTCTTTTTTACACAGTCTTCTTCCTCCTGTCTTGGCGACCCACATCCTCCCTAACGCTCTTTTCCCCATCGTTGCCCTCTTTTCTCTGCTATTCACTTTCTCACCACTTAATTCCCATTCTTCTTGAATCCTCCCCCTCAATGAGCCTACCCCATCAGCAGCAAAAAGCATCCGGTCCGGGCCTACACCAACCCTCATAGTTCTTCCTCACCCCACCCTTCCTGATTTCCCCCCTCATTGCCCCTCCCTGTCCTCGTTTCATCCAACATATCCTCCATTCATTTTCTACCTTTTTGTTTGATGTCCGGAGACTGTGTGGAATATCAACATGGGCGTCTGAAGGCAGTTCCTATTCTGAGAGGGGAGGAGACCAACGTGAGCAACAAATTGAGGGTCCCCCTGAACTCAAAGGTGCGCTTTCATGGGAGACTAGACTGAGCTTATTTCAATTCTCTTAACTTTTTTAGCTCTTGTTCTCGAGTGTACTGTAGCACCACAGTTCCAGTTTAATTGAGAAAACAGCACTTTAACCATGGAAGTGTTGGTCCTTGCTTCCCTGGATCGCACACAGCCGCCGCACCCAAGTACTTCACAGGTCTTTTAAAGACCATTCACTTGTTAATGAGGCTTTGTTGTATTTCCCCTCTTCTTAGCGCCCCTGCATCTCCACTCAATCAGAGTGGATATGCAGGGGCGCTAAGAAGAGGTGAAATAGAAGAAAGCCTCATTAACAAGTGAATGGTTTTTAAAAGAATCGCCCGGCCCCCATAGCTCCGCGCTTCAACCTCCGATATAAAAAAACACAGAGGTATGTTGCCTGCAAGGTCCGCGGGCCGCCAAGAAAGGCTTGCCGGGCCGCTGGTGGCCCGCGGGCCGTACTATGAGTACCCGTGGTCTATATCATTCATCTACAATGGGAAAAAAGAAAACACAGGGAGTTCCAAAGACAAGTTGGGTACCAGGCCCTAGGCAGACCTTATGAAACTACTTGACCGGGGCAATGGGGGCTATAGAAAAACAAATTAGTTCAGTCGAGGAAGCCATCAATACAGACCATTTAAGTATGGGGGGTAAATGTGGTAAATGTGGTAGAGACGATAGAAGCTGGCCCGTCCAATTCTCTGCCTTCCCACACAAGCTCATTAAGAAGGGAAGCTATTCCAAATGGCTGTCTATTAGATATATCTGACCATATTTCGGATAGTTACCCTGAGAGTGCCTCGCAGCCACCAGGCAAGCGACCAAGAAATACAGATTCACCGCTTGATCCCACAATAGCCCCTGCATCCGAGGAGATTAAGCCTTTACAAAGACAGTTTAATTAAACAGTAAAAAAAGGCAAGTCACAAACTAAACTTAAACAAAGTAATAAGAGAATTCTGGCTGTGGAGAGTGAAAATTGTCTGGAGAATGATTTAGAATTTTTAAAACTTAAAAGGGAGTCATTGGATAATATCATTATGTTTGGACGTCTCCATGGTTGCCATAGGAGTTCGCTCCGTACGGTGTTTTTTCCATACGGTTGTGCATTCGGACGGGCGGGATGGATCGTACTTGCACGCTCGGACTTCAGTTTACCGATTCGTACGTGAAACTGTCCGGGGACGTGTCGGACACTGTTTCCGACCCGGGGACTTGTCGGGGAATTTTCCCAGTGCGATTCGTATGGATTTTTTAAAATACGAATCGTACTTGCCAGTTTGTACGGAAAAAAATCCGGATACGATTCGTACGGGGAATATTTTTAACGGATCGGAATAGGCCCCTTAGTATCTAAAGAAAAATTACAGTTTTTTCACACTGGAGTCAAATATTTAGGACACCAAATAGAGAGAGAACTGATCCCTGAAAGATTAAAAATAATAAAGCAAATGCAGTTACCACGAACTCAGAGAGAAATAAGGATGTTTCCTGGCATAGTGGGATATTGTAGGCAGTGGATTATAGGTTTCTCTTTGTTAGCCAAACCCCTAATGCAAATGCACGTAAGCGGGCAAAGGACCCAGTAGTTTGGGATCATAAAAGCATGGAACCTTTTGTGAAATTAAGAAATTGTTTGTGTGAAGCTCCAGCTCTAGGTATGCCAGACTATACAAAAGAATTTGCACTCTTTTGTTGTGAAAGAGAAAATTTTGCCCTTTCAGTGTTAACTAGGGGTGGGCGGAATTTGCGAAATTCACTTTTGCAAATTATCGCGAAAATGTTAAAAATCTCCGCAAACACGCGAAAATATCGCGAAGATGCGGAAGTTTTTTTCCCGCCCGTTTGCGGTATTTTCTGCATGGTCGCGGCTCGCCAACTTACCCATGCAGTTGCTCGCGGGCGCGGCCATCTTGTTTTCACTTGTCTCGCGGTGCATGATCGCGAGAAGAAAGACGTGATCGTGCGACGAATGACGTTACTGCGGGCGCGAACTATCGCGAGACAGCGCAAATGGCTACCAGCAATCCAACATCTCGTGGAGAACGCGACCGGATCGGGAAAACTTGTCGGCGAACGCGGGGATTCAGGTAAGGCGATCGCGCGCACGCGAGAATGTATTATTTTACAGTGCGAGCAAGCAAAACATTTCCGGTAAAATGCGGATTGCGGAAATTTTGACATTTTCGTGCTCTCCGTAGAACGCGAAAATGTCAAATTATCGCAATTTCCGCGAGCGGAACGGATTTTTAGCCCAGGCCTAGTGTTAACCCAACAACATGGTTTAATGAGACGTCCAGTAGCATATGTTTCTGCTACCTTGGACCCTGTAGCGTCAGCATTACCTGGGTGTTTAAAAGCAGAAGCTGCTACTTGCACGAGTCTAGAACAAAGTGAGTCCAATGCAATGGGACATCCAGTAAAAGTGTATGTTCCACATTCAGTCAAGATTCTTCTACCAAGAACTCGAACGCAGCACCTTACCCCTAGTCGAATGAATAAGTACGGTCAGGTGTACTATACTTAACCCAGCTAATTCATTACCAGATCTGCATGGGGAGGAAGTGAGAGATGAAGTCGAGCATGAATGTTTGGACGTTACTGAATTATGCACCAAGCCCCGTCCAGACATACAAGAAGAGCCCCTGAAAGAAACTGAGCATGAGCTATTTGTAGATGGCTCGTGCATGAGACATGAGGAAGGAGGATTAAGTGCTGCTTATGCTGTATGCACATTGGCTGGAATAGTCGAAGCCTCCTATTTACCATGTGTCAAGTCTGCACAAGTAGCCGAATTGATAGCTTTAATTAAAGGATGAAAAATTGGGAAAAATTGGAAAGTAACCAATTACACTGATAGCCAGTATGGTTACGGGGTTGTGCATGACTTTGGCCAGTTCTAGACACAGAGGGGTTTCATGACTTCTTCAGGATCCCCATTTAAAAATGGAAAATTTGTGAAAGAACTGTTGGAAGCAATACAATTGACAAAAGACGTGGCGGTGGTCAAATGTGCTGTTCATCAGTCTGGAGATGAATATGTGGTAGCTGGTAATCGATATGCTGACCAAGTTGCCCAGTACTGTGCCAGGAATAAAATGGCACTAAACAGGAAAATTGGAACAAGTGGAATGAAATGCCAACTTCTGCTACTCTCAGGAATAGAAACATGGGAGGAGGTAAGACAACTGCAGGATGAAGTGGAAGTGAGTGAAAAGGAGGAGTGGATAAAGGTAGGATGCCAGAGGAGAACAGAGGATGATGTATGGATTTATCTAGATGGTAGGCCAGTAATGCCAGATTTTTTACTTTTCACAAATGGCCAGAATGTATCATCGAGACACACATGTAGGCAGGGATGCCAAGATCAGGCTCTTTAGACAAGATTGGTATAATCCAAAGTTTAGGGCTGTTGCAGAGAGCCTTTGCCAGCGATGTTTAACTTGTCAACAAGTAAATCCAGGCAGAAAAACAGTGGTCAGTTGGGGAAGAATTGGAAAAGCAGAAGGGCCATTTGTAAGGTTGCAGGTGGATTTCATACAATTACCACTAAACCCGGGCGTAGTGCTCCGCTCCGCCCACGTAGTGTACATAGCGCTGCCTGCTTCGTGGTTTACGAAGTAGGCATAGCAGGCAGCGCTACACACACGCCAGCGTGAAGCAGAGCTGCCTGCCGCCCGCCGCCCGGCTCCCGCCCGCCCTCATTTTAAAATAAGTTAAACTATGTTAAAAATAAGATAAAATGCATTACCTGCGGTGCAGCGTCCCGGGGCTCCCTCTTCCTCATTGACAGCAACTTCTTTTCACAAATGCGCATGAGCGGACGCCCGCGCATGCGCATTTCTCGCAAAAAAGGGAAGAGGGAGCCCCGGGACGCCGCACCGCAGGTAAGGCATTTTATCTTATTTTTAACATAGTTTAACTTATTTTAAAATGAGGGCGGGCAGGAGGCGGGCGGCGCGTAGTGGGGCTACGCGGAGTGTGCGTAGATTTGACCACATTATGCGATGCTCCACGTAGCCCCACTACGCCAACTACGCCCAGGGTTAATTACCACTCTGCAGGGGATTGAAGTATGTTGTTGTTATTGTTTGTTTGTTTTCGCGGTGGGTGGAGGCATACCCAACTAGGAGGAATGACAGCATAACAGTTGCCAAACTGCTGTCAAGGGAGCTAACTCCATGATTTGGTTTCCCAGTAACTTTAGAATCAGAGAGAGGATCTCATTTTAATAATGAAATAATTCAATTAATCTGTGAAGCATTTAAAATTTAGCAAAAACTGCACTGTGCTTATCGCTCAGAGGCTTCTGGAGTGGTGGAACAAATTAATGGCACAATCAAAACAAGACTGGCAAAGGTGTGTGCATCCACTTCACTGGAATGGCCAGATGCATTACCTCTTGATCTGATGGGACTCAGATGTATTCCTAACAGAAACACAGGATTGAGTCCCCATGTAATTCTCATGAGAAGAACAATGAGACAAGCATTAATACCTGGACACAAACTGTTGAATATAACTGATGATCTGGTATTAGACTATTGTAAAGGATTGGCTGACCTAGTGCGTTCTGTCTCTCATCAGGTAGGAGAAGACACAGTTGCCAGACAGACGAATCAAGCACATGATCTGAATCTCGGAGACTCGGTAGTAGTGAAGAATCACACCTGTGAGTCGTGCCTAGCATCCAGGTAGGATAAGCCGCATCAGGTTATACTGGTCACAACAACAGCAGTGAAATGTTCAGGTATACCTAACTGGATCTATGCCAGTCATACCAAAAGAGTTCCAGCTCCTGACGAAGAGGGGCCTCAACTAACTCCTGCAGTTGAGGCCGCTGAAGGTTGTGCAGCGAAAGGATCTAGAATAACAGATCCTGAAGTAGCTGATCAGGAACAACCGAGCACATGTCAGGAAGACTGGATACCAGTGGTTGACATACCTGAAGTGATTATTAAAACAAGAAGCAGAACAAAGCTAGAAAGGCAGGAAACTAGTGAGGATCAGACAGGGGTAGAAGAACAAGCTCAGGAAAGGGTGAATGAGACTGTTGGAGACCTTGAGCAGGACCAGGCAAGGAGAGAAAAATATATTCAGAGAGAGGTGAATCAAACATTCACGAATCTGAGGAGGGACAGTCAGGATTAGAAGAACATGTTCAGGCTGCAGAAACACAAAGTGCAGTAAGACCTGAGCAGGACCAGTTAGGATCAGAAAAACAAGTTCAGCAAGAAGAACAAGTCAAAATTAGACCTGAACATGATCTCACAAAATTAAGCCCTGAACAAAGATAGATAGAGACTACAACATAACGAAAATAAAAGAATACTTGAAAGAGATGAGGAAAATGAAAGTGCAGTACAAGCCAAAAGGGTCAGGAAATGTGATAATTGGCCAGGTGGTGTTAAAAGATTAAAATATCATTTAAAGACAATAAGTGAAGAACCTGAACAAGTAAATGAATTCTCAAGTCAGTCTGGGGATTTGATTGCAAAAACCCGGCGAAGGAGTCAAAGACTGCGAATTTTGAACAATAAATTCAATGGACCTATGTAATTCTTGAAGATTTTTAAAATCTAGATTTGAATGAAGAAAGTGAAGAAGAATTAATTGTTAAACAGATTGATGAGGGAGAAGTGAGACCTCCTTGAAGATCAAATAAACAAAAGGCATAAAATAGAGCAAAGAAAAGAAGAGAAATCTTCTTAAATTAAAATGGCTGATGATAGGGTTACTGGAAGACCAAAATGAAATTGTATAAAGTAATGTTATAGAATATGTATATGTAGCATAATTTTAGTACTCATATTTTGGTTAATAATAACAATAGCCATCCCATATTTGATGATAACAGAAAAGAAAAATAATACAGACACTAATGGAAAGGTAACTAACAAAAAGAAATGGAAAAGAATCAGAAGCATCAGATGAGGTAGACTTACATCACACTGTGACAAATAATAACACTGCTTTAAATGTATTCACAAGGTTATTAGTTCAGTATGTAGACACTATGGAAGTTAGTGATTGTTATTTATGTATGAAATTATCAGCATCAGTAGCAGAAGCAGAAGCACCATTTACTGTTAACATATGGTATTTCATGTTGTATTTTATCAAGTTTATTTTGTAGGACAGGAAAGTTACAGTATTACCATTCTAACGTAGATGTGATTTTATCAGAGGTTACTATTCGTAAGAGTGTGAATCCAGTTCTTAGCATTTTAATATGCACAGTTTATGGGTGAATATTTCTCAACTATGAAGACAATAGATATAGCAGAAGCGCACAAAAACAACCTAGAGATAGGTGGTATACAGTGAAATCATTTCATTTTGAATTAAATGTTTTCTTTTGACCTCTCTACTAGTTCGTATTTGGGCCTCCGAGAGATGCTAATGGTTGTACAGCACTTTACTCCTCACGCATGCGCAGTAACAGCAAGTCGGGAAACCATGATGGTGAACTTGAATCTCGTCCAAGGCCACATTCGCAACATGTCCTGGGAACTTGGTGGACATCCTGAAATTTGAACAAGAATAAAGCCACATGTATACAAATTGTTGATAAAGATGTGAATGTGAGTGGGAAATAAAGCTTGGAAAAAATAAATTAAGGTGCGGGAACATTGAACAAAGGACTAAAGAAAATTATTTAACTTAGCATGGTGTGATGATCATCCCCCCCTTGCCTGTCCATTTAGAACTAGGCCTTTCATGAAACTGAAACATTAAGGAGTGGTACATGCCATTAAAAGGTATAATTGAGGTAGTTTTGTTAGTTAGTTATGCTCGTGTTGCTGAGATGCTGAGAGACCGGGATGCTGCTTGAGAACTGAATAAAGGCTGAAGAAGAATCGATTTCCAGACTTAGAATTTGAGCCAATTAAGTAGAATAAGATCGCGGAAGAATCGAGGCGGCACATGATAGAGGAAGATCGCGGAAGAATTGAGGAGGAAGATAGTGTCAGAGAGGGGTGCGACGCAGGCGTCGTATCTAGAAGAGGTCATCTATCCTGTCCTAAATCCTGTCCTGAAAACCTGTCCTGAAGTCTTTGTCACCTGATCTTTCCCAGGGGACCCTCCCAGCTCCTTGGGCAAGGGGTTATGTTTCATACCATCCTAGGTAACTATAATTTTGTGTAGTATATCACTGTGCTGCTCTCTCCGTCTTCTCCTTTCTGAAGCACCGTCATTGTGAATTATCAATTTAATATAGGTGACAGAGTAAAGAATTAATTGACTTTTCTTCCCTGGAGAAACAGAGTTTGTACTGTATTCTTGTTTGGCTCGCATGAATTAACTAGATAAACATTTAAAACTTCTCCAGAGTCTGTGGTTATTTCAGAATGGTAAGGAATATAAATAACCCTGATGTCATTTCACCATCAACTAGTTCCAACTATTAGGTCCATTGACCAGAGGAAAGAACTTTTTGATCAGTGAAGATTAGTTAAATTATTGACAGGTAATTAATCTCATAAATATAAAAAAATTGACCCCAGCGGTATTTACTAGCCTATGTGATAGTGTGTGTGTTTATGGGCCCAGGTGAGTATTTGGTGTTGGAGTACCTCAGGTTGGTAACCCGCTGGATCATGGACCCCCTGATCTATGAAGGTAACTCATCTGACGGAGTACTCTACTTCATGGTTACCTCCTAGTTTCTTCCTTTCTCACCTCTTTCACCATGTTACATTTCCCTTTTCCTCTTTTATACGCTCACTGAGTGTTAATTTTATTTTCGAGACAAACTGCCAGTGGCGGCTCGCAGAGGGAGTGCTGCGAGGTGGTGAGGCGGGTGGGGAGTGTTAGGGTGGGGGGTAGTGGACTCGGACATAGGACGGACAGGAGTAAAGTAAGGAATTAAATAAATAAAACTATTTACCTTGCGCTCGCTTCATCACCAACTCGGCTGTTTTCCCTTTGGGCCATCTCCCTCCCATGGTGAGCGCTCTGATTGGCTGCCATCAACAGGAGGAAAATGTTGCTGTAAGCTATTACAGGACTCGAAGAACTAGTCCCCTGTCCTGAACATGCAAAAAAAAAAATATTAAGGGGCAGGGTAGGTAGGGTTCCCCACCCACCTAGGCCTCGTGGGGGTGGGCTACAGGAACCTCCCACACCCACCCCCATGTTCAGAAAAAAAATCATCAGTTTCTGCTGTGATCCCGCAGGACTTTTGCAGGATCGGAAAAGAAACAAAATGGCAGAAAGGCCACTTACTTTATTCAGGGGAGGGGGGCGTGTTCCCCTACCCAAGCCATTATAGGCTTTGGGGAGCCCTCCTATGGGGCTAAAATAAATAAAATAAAAAGGAGAGGGGCCATGTGACCCCCTCCCGGAGCCATCACAGGTCCTGGGAAGCCCACCCCCAAAGCCTAAATGTCCTTCTAAAGACCCTGGGGACCCCATTACTCAGGGCTGCTTACCTTTTTAAAAGGGAGGAGCACTATGCAGCCCCCTCCCTGAGCCTTCTGTGGACCCGGGGACCCCATTCCCTGGGGATGGCTACATTCTGTGTTTGCTCATGCATGGAGGGAACATTTTATAATCTCTCACCATATGGGAGCAAACTCAAAGTCTGCTCCAAGAAGGCGAGAACTTTAAAAATGCTCCTGCCAGCAGGGAGCAGACTTTTGATCTGTTTCCGTGCCCACACTGATGCTGGAAGGGAAACAGATCAAGAAATTGAACCCACCCCGAGGGAGCAGCATAAATAGCTGCTCCCTCTGGATGGGAGCAATGCTGGCTCCCAACATTGTGGATGATGGGTGTCCTGGTTGGACACTAGAGCATCCGCCATTAATTCATTCCGGCCCCAAGAGATGGGGTCACTGGGGCTGAAATCGGCTCTGTGAGGAGGGCTGTGCATCCACTCTCCCCTTTAAGCATAGTAGTGGCCCTGGGGGATGGGGTGCTAACGGCCTTTTAAAGGCTCGGGGAGGGGGACCACACAGCCCCCTCACCTTTTGGGAAAAAACAGCCCTCTGGAATGGGGTCCCCAGGGCTTAATAAGCCTCTGGGAGGGGGCCACAAAGTTCCCTCCCCCTTAAAATGTGTAAGACCCTGGGAAATGGGGTCCCCAGGGCCATAATATTCTCTAGGAGATGGGCCACGTGGCCCCCCTCCCCTTTAGGATAAAAAAACAGCCCTGGTCAATGGGGTCTCCAGGGCATAAAGAGGTTCAGGGCGGGGGCCAGGTGGCCCACCTCCCTTTTAAAATATATATGGGCCATGGGGTCACCAGGGCTATAATAGGCTTGGGGATGGGGCTGCGCGGCCTCCTTCCTCTTGTCTTATATGTAACCCAATATGGAGTCCCCGGGGCTCGAAAGCCAACCTTATGCAATGCATGGCAAGAGCCATATGTAGAGAGGGGTTGACTGCCTGCTGGGTTTTGGCCACAGGGGTTGGCACTGGCCAGGCCCTGAGGGCAACTCTATGCACACATGGCATAGGGTAAAAAAAAAATAGAAATTCACAGAAAAAAACAAAGATTAAAGTAACATTTTTGTTATGTGTGATAAAAAGATCTGTTATTGTTTAAAAAAAACTTAGCAAATTCATTGAAAAAAACCAAAAGTAACGTTATAGTTAGGTGAACATGTCTGTGACAACATTAACCTATGATCTAGGAAAAACACGGAAATTCACCAGTTATAGTTAGCAGAGCTGACTATAACTTGCACCCCTGTCATGCACTACTTATAACCTCACATATTACATCACTCATGACATGTTCTATGACATGATTTATTACATCACTGATGATATTTTAAATGACATCATATATATATATTTATTTTTATATATCTATATATATATATATATGCATATATATATATATATTCACTGAAAAAACCATAGGTTTCAGGGGTGTTATAGTTAGATGGACATTTCCTCGTACAAAACCATAGAAATTCCTCCGTTATAGTTAGTTCTACTAACTATAACTCGCGCGCCCGCAATCCACTGCTGATGATGTCACATATTACATCATTCATGACATGGTTAGTGACATCACTGATGACATCACTGATGACATCTTAAATGACATCACTGATGACATCACTGATGACATCATCCATGTGACAATCAGATAACCACATCATACACTAGTATAACCTTTCATCACTCACTGTAAAATACAGAGTACCTTATTTTAATCGATTGACACACCAATATAAGTTTAAAAAAACCCACTCAGTGATTCCTAGATCTACACACACATCTAATCACTTACCTATAAATTCATTCATGCATGCTGACAAAGATTAATAGAACAATATCAAACATACGTTAAACACCTATATCGACATTACACACCAGCACACATCCTATTCACTTATGGAGTTATCCAACTCACTTATGCAAACAATGGAACATACTCACATTAAGTCAGCAACAGACTTATAAAAATGCCACCTTTACTTATTCATGTAGATAGTAAGTCATACTTAGTGCGTTATAAAATCACTAGTACAAGTATACAGTTATCCATACAGTCACTCATATAATATCTAAGTGTAATGTATACTTATTTATATACAAAATATGTCACATACACTGCCTTCTATTTTTCTAGTTTGTTGGACATGTACCATTGAGAGATATATTTGCACAACACCACACCCATAAAGATATTCACTCACCCAAACAACTGTTATAACATGTTGTTTTAACTTCATATACCTACTGAATCAACTCTTCACACATCTTTGGGCTGTCACACACCCCCCACCGAACCACACACACATTCACTCTCCCATACAAATACTCAGTTAACTAATCAATAACTAAAATAGACTTTCACGTAGCTAGTAACCAACTGGTGCAGCAGTTTACACAACAACTGACAAAGTGATACACATATTCACACAGTTTAGTCACTATCCAAAATATTTAGTGAGGCACTATAAAATACTCAAGTAAACAGCCAATCACACTGCTACTAATTCCACCATCAAGATATTTATATATCCACTCGTTCATCAATGCAGATTGATAACGAACCAAACCACATTCACTGGATGATGTCATCAGTGATGTCATCACTGATGTCATTTGAGATGTCATCAGTGATGTCACTGACCATGTCATGAATGATGTAATATGTGACATCATCAGCAGTGGATTGCGGGCGCGCGAGATGTAGTTAGTACAACTCACTATATCGGTGGAATTTCAATGGTTTTGTACGAGTGACATTTTTTCACATACAATCACCAATGTTATCCTATGGCAGAAAATTCACTTAGCAGGTAAGTAGTGTTATCGTTAGTTTTTCTTACTCAGTGCTGGATCCTGGATCCAGCACTGGTGCATCTCCTGTAAACAGTTGAAAGAATGTGTTTAAGTCATACAGACGATTTTTTAGGAATATTTTTAGTTTGTGAAAATAGACACTTTGAAACTTTTCTGGTGAAAACCACACAATGGATTCCAATGGAAGGAAATACAAGTTTCTGGTAAGTATGCTTAGAATTACTTTTCAGGGTCAGTGCTGGGCTAAAAGATGCAGCACTGGGTTCTCTCCTGATAACAGGTGAGTAAATCGGAATTCATAGTTCGGCTGATTTTAGAGGAATATTTGTACAATGGTGAAGGAAGGGGGCGGGGCCTGAGGTGACGTGTGCAAACACGCCCTGTGGCGCGTTTTACGTTGGGGAATTAATTCCTCTTCAATCCTGCGGTCCCCTGGGGGCAAACTAGCCCACCAGGTACCTCCAGTATACGCCAGGGAGCTGCGTTGCAGAGAGGTGTTCAGAGGCCACGCCCCTTTTTACAACACTCTGCAACGCAGCTCCAGGCACTTACTGGAGGTAGCTGGTGGGCTTGTTGGCCCCTAGGGGACCTCTGGATTGAAGAGGAATTAATTCCCCAACTTAAAACGCGTCACAGGGCGTGTTTGCACACATATCACCTCAGGCCCCACCCCCTACCTTCACCACTGTGCAAACAAGCCCCGTGGCATGTTTTAAGTTGGGGTATTAAGTCCCCTTGAATCCTGAGGTCCCCTGCCGGCCAGCTAACCCACCAGGTACCTCCAGTATGCTCCAGGGAGCTGCGTTGCAGAGAGGTGTTCAGAGGCCACGCCCCTTTTTACAACACTCTGCAACGCAGCTCCGTGGCACTTAGTGGAGACACCTGGTGGGCTAGTTGGCCCCTAGGGGACCTCTGGATTGAAGAGGAATGAATTCCCCAACTTCAAACTCGCCACAGGGCTTGTTTGCACACGTATCAACTCAGACCCCGCCCCATACCTTCACCACTGTGCAAACGCGCCCCGTGGCACATTTTAAGTTGGGGGATTAAGTCCCCTTGGATCCTGAGGTCCCCTGGCGGCCAACTAGCCCACCAGGTACCTCCAGTATGCTCCAGGGAGCTGCGTTGCAGAGAGGTGTTCAGAGGCCACGCCCCTTTTTACAACACTCTGCAACGCAGCTCCGTGGCACTTAGTGGAGACACCTGGTGGGCTAGTTGGCCCCTAGGGGACCTCTGGATTGAAGAGGAATGAATTCCCCAACTTCAAACACGCCACAGGGCTTGTTTGCACACATATCAACTCAGACCCCGCCCCATACCTTCACCACTGTGCAAACGCGCCCCGTGGCACATTTTAAGTTGGGGGATTAAGTCCCCTTGAATCCTGAGGTCCCCTGGCGGCCAACTAGCCCACCAGGTACCCCCAGTAAGCGCCACGGAGCTGCGTTGCAGAGAGGTGTAAAAAGGGGCGTTTTTAAAGGGGGGCTGTGTAGCCCCCCTTCTTTTTCTAATTTATTGGCCCTAGGGACCCCATCCCCCAGGGCCTGCCCTCAATTTTCTTAAAAAAAAAAAAAAATAGAAATCTGGAAGGGGGCGGCGTGGCCCCCCTCCCGAGCCAAAAAAAAATTGTTTTGGAGGCGGGCTGCCTTGCCCCCCCTCCTGTGGCCACTTATGGCCCTGGGGACCCCATCCCCCGGGGCGTTTCTTTTTTTTGCATTTTTTTCTTTATTTTATGAGGGGGTCCGCGTGGCCCCCCTCCCGGGCTACTACTAGCCCCGGGGACCCCATCCCCCGGGGCTGGCCCTCATCGTTGGGGGCCGTGAGGAGGTCCCCAATCCCCCCACGGTCCCCGCGTCCTGCAGGAGCAGGCATTGCTTTTCCACATGGGGAGCAGCTAACATGCTGCTCCCCATGTGGAAAAGCAATCTGCTTTGCTTCATTGAAGCTTCATTGAAGCTTCCTTGCATGGAGACAGTACAAGCAATTTCCGGGCGTGTAAGATCCGCAAAGCCGTGTTTTTTGTCTCGCAGTTTTATATAGCACGAATTCAACCTGGAGGTATCAGGGCGCTTTACAGGAGCACCAGCTGTTCCAGACGGGCACATCCATGTTTTGTTAGGCGCGGGGAGATGAAGTGATTTGCCCAGAATCACAAGAGGTTGAGCCGCAGAGACTCGAACCTGGTTACCCAGCTTCAAGGTCATATGCTCTAACCGTTAGGCCACATCTTAATGAGTCCAGCCTGCAGGGACAGGGGCCCCTGTACTTACACTCCAGAGTGTGTCACTCCTGGGCGTGTCACTCTTAAGTTTGTCCGTCCTGTGTGTCTCTCCTGAGGTGATCACTCCTGTTTGCATTACTACTGGGTGTGTCATTACTGAGGGTCTCACTCCTGAGTGTGCCACTGGGGCGTGGGTGAGAGCAAACAACCCCGTACTGGTCACCATGTTCTATTTGTATGCCGATGCTTGTTTAAACCCGAGATGCGCTTGGTGGGCGCTATACCCCGACCTTGTCACGTGAGAGCTTGTGTCTCACTCTTCGCCAACCAGCAGGAAGTGTGTGAATCTTCTGGGAGAGAAAGGCACTTATGGAGGGGAGAGAGTGCATCCCCCACGAGCACTATAGTACCTCTGAGGCACGTGACAGTGAGTGCATGTGTGAGGGCGTGTATGATCCACAGAGACGTGTTTTTTGTCTTGCAGTTTTATATAGCTCGAACTTGACCCAGAGGTATCATGGCGCTTTACATGAGCACCAGCTGTTCCAGATGGGCACATCCATGTTTTGTTAGGCGTGGGGAGATGAAGTGATTTGCCCAGAATCACAAGAGGTTGAGCTGCAGAGACTCGAACCTGGTAACCCAGCTTCGAGGTTGTACACTCTAATCGTTAGGCCACATCTTAATGAGTCCAGCCTGCAGGGACAGGGGCCCATGTACTTACACTCCAGAGTGTGTCACTCTTAAGTTTGTCAGTCCTGTGTGTCTCTCCTGAGGTTATCACTCATGGTTGTATCACTACCGGGTGTGTCATTACTGGGTGTGTCATTACTGAGTTTGTCACTCCTGAGTGTGTCACTGGGGCGTGGGGTAGAGCAAACAACCCCGTACTGGTCACCGTGTTCTATTTGTATGACTATGCTTGTTTAAACCGGAGATGCGCTTGGTGGGCGCTATACCCTGACTTTGTCACGTGAGAGCTTGTGTCTCACTCTTCACCAACCAGCAGGAAATGCGTGAATCTTCTCCGAGCGAGGGCTACATATGGAGGGGGAGAGTGCATCCCCCATGAGCACGAGAGCATCTCTGAGGCCCGTGACAGTGAGTGCACATGCGAAGGCATGTGAGATCTGCATAGCCGTGTTTTTTGTCTTGTAGGTTTATATAGCTCAAACTCAACCCGGAGGTATCAGGGCGCTTTACACGAGCACCAGCTGTTCCAGACGGGCACATCCATGTTTTGTTAGGCGTGGGGAGATGAAGTGATTTGCCCAGAATCACAAGAGGTTGAGCCGCAGAGACTCGAACCTGGTTACCAAGCTTCGAGGTCGTACGCTCTAGCCGTTAGGCCACATCTTATTGAGTCTAGCCTGCAAGGACAGGGTCCCCTGTACTTACACTCCAGAGTGTGTCACTCCTGGGCATGTCACTCTTAAGTTTGTCAGTCCTGTGTGTCTCTCCTGAGGTTATCACTCCTGGATGTATCGCTACCGGATGTGTCATTACTGGGTGTGTCATTACTGAGGGTCTCACTCCTGAGTGTGTCACTGGGGCGGGGGGGAGTGCAAACAACCCTGTACTGGTCACCATGTTCTATTTGTATGCCAATGCTTATTTAGCGCGGGCCACACCCATAAAGATATTCACTCACCCAAACAACTGTTATAACATGTAGTTTTAACTTCAGATACCTACTGAATCAACTATTCACACATCTTTGGGCAGTCACACATCCCCCACCGAGCCACACACACATTCACTCTCCCATACAAATACTCAGTTAACTAATCAATAATTAATATAGTCTTTCACATAGCTAGTAACCAACTGGAGAAGCAGTTTACACAACAACTGACAAAGTGATACAGATATTCACACAGTTTAGTCACTATCCAATATATTTAGTGAGACTCTATAAATTAGTCAAGTAAACAGTCAATCACACTGCTACTAAATCCTCCATCTAGATATTTATATTTATATATCCACTCATTCTCTAATGCAAATTGCTATGTATATAATACATATTTAAATAACGAACCAAACCACATTCACTGGATGATGTCATCAGTGATGTCATTTGAGATGTCATCAGTGATGTCATGAGTGATGTCACTGACCATGTCATGAGTGATGTAATATGTAACGTCATCAGCAGTGCATTGCGGGCACGCGAGTTATAGTTAGCTGAACTAACTATAACAGGGGAATTTCAATGGTTTTGTACGAGTGAAAAGTCCAGCTAACTATAACGCCCCTGAAACCTATGGTTTTTTCAATGAATTTATAAGGTTTTTTAAATGCTAATTCCTAACTATAACGTGCCTGAAACGTATGTTTTTTTCAGTGAATTTCAAAGGTTTTTTAAATGCTAATTTCTAACTATGCCTACAGAGATAGGACATGTGAAGAAAGAAGAAAAAACGCACAGAAAGAAAAAAAAGAAATGCAGAAAGAAGCAACAGGAGTCCTCAAAGACGAAGAAAAGTGCAGGAAGAAGGATAACGTGCAGAAAGAACAAACAGAAGAACAGAAAGAAGCCTTGTTGCAAAATCATCCTGTACCCTCAACTTTTTCAGATACTGGTGGTAACTGAGTCTGACTAACCAGTCCTAGAGCCAGTGCTATGTTAAAAGACACTCAGAATACAGTGAAAACACCTACATACACTAGGGAACACTATGCGTTGGGGTCCCCCTGTGATCAGCATGACCTCCTCTGTAAGCCCCTAGTATATAATAGGGCAGGGGATTAAAACTACCTCTTAAAACGCGCCACAGGGCGTGTTTGCACACGTCACCTCAGGCCCCGTCCCCTCACTTCCCCACTGTATAAACATGCCCTGTGGCTGTTTTAAGTTGGGAGATTAAGTCCCCTTGAATCCTGAGGGTCCCTAGGGTCCAACTAGACCACTAAGTACCTCCAGTAAGCGCCACATAGCTGCGTTGCAGAGAGATGTAAAAAGGGGGACGGCCTAGACCACCTCTCTGCAACGCAGCGCAGTGGTGCTTACTGGAAGCACCTGGTGGGCTAGTTGGCCCCCAGGGTCCCTCAGGATTGAAGGGAAATTATTTCCCCAACTTAAAACGCGCCACAGGGCTTGTTTGCACACGTTAACTCAGGACCCGTCCTCTCCCTTCACCACTGTGTAAACACACCCTCTGACCGTTTCTAGTTGGGAGATTACGTTCATTTGATTCCTGAGGGTCCCTAGGGTCCATCTAGCCCACTAGGTACCTCCAGTAAGCGCCACAGAGCTGCGTTGCAGAGAGGTGTAAAAAGTGGCACGGCCTGGACCACCTCTCTGCAACGCAGCTCAGTGGCGCTTACTGGAAGCATCTGGTGGGCTAGTTAGCCCTCCAGGGGCCCTCAGGATTGAAGGGGAATTATTTCCCCAACTTAAAACGCGCCATAGGGCGTGTTTGCACACGTCACCTCAGGCCCCGTCCCCTCCCTCCCCCACTGTGTAAACACGCCCTGTGGCCGTTTTTTAAGTTGGGAGATTAGGTCCCCTTGAATCCTGAGTATCCCTAGGGGCAAAATAGCCCACTAGGTATGTCCAGTAAGCGCCATTGCAGACAGGTGTAAAAAGAGGCATGGCCTGCACCACCTCTCTGCAACGCAGAGCAGTGGTGCTTACTGGAAGCACCTGGTGGGCTAGTTGGCCCCCAGGGTCCCTCAGGATTGAAAGGGAATTATTTCCCCAACTTAAAACGCGACACAGGGCGTGTCTGCACACGTCACCTCAGGCCACGTCCCCTCCCTTCACCACTGTGTAAACGCACCCTGTGGCCGTTCTAAGTTGAGAGATTAAGTTCCCTTGAATCCTAAGGGTCCCTAGGGTCAAACTAGCCCACTAAGTACCTCCAGGGGCGTGGCCTCAGAACACCTGTCTGCAACGCAGCTCCCTGGCGCATACTGGAGATACCTGTTGGGCTAGTTGGTACTCAGGAACCCTCAGTATTGAAGGGGAATTCATTCCCCAACTCACAACTGGCCAGGGGGCGCGTTTGCAGAGTGCTGCAAGGAGGGGGCATGGACTCCGGTGCGATGCCGGTCTTTTATTTTTTTTATTTTTTTAAGGAGGGCTGTGTGGCCCCCCCTTCTTTTTCTAATTTACTGGCCCTGGGGACCCCATCCCCCAGGGCCTGCACCCTAATCTTTTTTGTTGAAAAAAATTAATTTGGCCCTCCCAAGGCCTTAATCGGCCCCGGGGACCCCAACCCCCGGGTCATGGCCTATTGTTTTTTTTATTCTTTAGTAGGGGAGCTGCGTTGCCCCCCTCCTCAGGCCACTTATGGCCTTGGGGACCCTATCCCCCGGGGGCCGGCCTTTGTTTTTTATTATTTAAAAAATATATATATTTATAGATACACCTAGGACATGCTGGACAAACCGTATTTACCTATCAACATGACGATTTGCGTGATATTCATTAAAAGGCGACTATGCATAGAATGAATCCACATGGAATGTATTTACACCGCTAGTGAAGCTCTGATGTGTCTGACGCCCTACCGTGCCTAATCCCGGCGCCCCCGCCGGTGGGTACTCTCCAAGTAGACACCCTTGTTGTTTATTTATACAAACATGGGTAGCTATTGACGGGCACATTTAATATACACGCACACCAAGCCATTCAAAGGGGATTCGACAAAAATTCGACCAAACTATGCAAGAAACCCCCTCACGGTTAATAAAACACACATCCACCGCCGGATGTGTAATACTTTTTATTTTACTCTCTGGAAAGGAGACGAACCTCACTTGAGAGTCACAGCGTGCTCCTGGCTGAGCCCAATGCTGTGTTACACCCACCAGTGCCCGCCGAGTGCCTCACACCTCTGTGTTGTATTCCACCAGCTAGTGCGTATGCTATGACACTCTCTGGCCCATGTGCACTGCAACACCACCCCGTGAATATGTCATGCCACACTTGCCTTCGCACGGGTTATATTGCCCCATCTAACGTGCCTTCCTCCATGCCTATGATATAACGCGCAGCGCTATGCCATACATAATACAATCTGGGATCCATATCTTTGTCACAGTGCATATGCAACGTTACACTCCCCAGCACATATTTTATATTACAACTTTAGAGACTAGTTAGGTTACACAACACTGCCCTGTGCATATTACACTCCAAGGCGCATATCGCATAGCACGCGCTAGTGCCTGTGCTATCTCGCGCTCTCCAATAAATCTGTCATTGCGCACAATGTATTGCATATTATATTTCACGCCCCGGTTCATCTTATATCACACTTTTTGGTGCATAGTTTATACCATATACTATATCTAGTTTTCATTTTCAATCGTGCTCTCAGGACTATGTTCTATATAACACCTCGTCCACCTACCCTTTTCACGGGCATTACATTTTGCGATGGGGGGTGGAGGGTCAGGGGGTGTTTCTGCCAAGTGAGCCCGGAGTCACAGTCACAAACCTCCTCTTCTTCCTGAATAAAAGTGAGATTAAGCTGCCTACTTGTTCTTATTTTAAGTAGTTCGCACAGACACACATTTTAAAAACAATAAAGTTCCTAATACCCACCTTCTCTGAACAGTTAGCTTGCTGCCCCATCCACCTCCTCCCTATCCTGTGTTGTCTGAATCCATGGACTAGCCTCCTCCATCCTGCCATGCATGGTCTGATGTGCTGCCACTGCCCTCCATTTAGCATGATGTACCAGTCCACTCCTCCTGCCCTCCATTGCCCAATTCTATGGCCCATCATTGACCTCCTGCTTAGCCTCTGTGCTTAGCTTGCTGCCCCTATTCTCCTTCCCCCTGCCCTCCGATGTCTTTGTGCATGCCCCTGCTCCATCCTTTTTGCCCACCATGTTCCATGGACCTGCCACTCCTATCTACTCTGAGTGTTCTGTTGAGCTGCCACTCCCCTCCCACCTGCCTAGCATTGTCAGATGACTGTAACCTGTCCCTGCCACCTCCACCCTGCCTGTCCACATGCCATGCCCCTATCCCCTTCCTCCTGTTCTCCATGGTCCATTAAACTGCCACACCCTTCTGTCCTCCCTGGTCTGTTGTGCTGCAACTGCTCCTCTTGCCTGCCCCGCGCGGTCTGTTGTGAGGCCCCTTCCCCTGAACTCTCTTGTCTGTGCCCAAGTCCTGACCCTCCCTTCTATCCTCCATGGTCCTTTGTGCATGCCCCTGCACCTTCCTTCTTCCCCATCATAGCCATTGTGCTGCCACTAACCCTCCTGCTTGCCATGCATGGTCTTCTGTGCTGCCATGGCCCTTCCCACCTTCCCTGTGTGGTCAGCTAGCTGCCCCTGACCCCCTCCCACCTTCCCTCCATGGTCTGTGTGTATGCCATCATAGTCTCATTGTTGCTCTCCATGGTGTGTCTTTTTTCTAGTGCCCAACCTGCCTGACCTCCATGGTCATCTTGCTGCTCCTGCCCTGCCTCCTTGCCCCCAGCCCTCTGTTTCCATGTGCAGACCCCTATTCCCTCCCTCCTGCCTTGTCTGTTACATTGTAATGCCCCTGATCCGTCCCTCCTGCCCTTTATGGTCTGTTATGCTGCAGCTTTCTCTCCTGTCTGTCCATTATGGTCAGCTAGCTACCATTGCCTCTTTCCCCTCTATTCTCTGTTGTCCATGTGCATGGTCCTGTCCCCTCCCTATTGCTTTCTATGGATTGTTGTGCTGAACTCCCGTCCCGCATGCGCTGTGTGGTGTATTGTGCTGCTGCAAACCCTGATGCCTGCCCTGTAGGGTCAGTTTGGTGCACCTCTCCATGTCCCTCCTGTCCTCTGTTATCCGAGTCCATGTCCCTACCCCAATTCCTCCTGCCTACCATGATCCAATGTACCATACGTGCGAACATTTTGAACTTGGTAAGAGGTAGATTTTGAAAAAAAACTGGGGTATTGATTTTCCCCTTTGAGTTACATTGAAAAAGAGGAGATTGTAGACAGGAGACAGATCAAATAAAGCCCATTTGAGCTTAAAAACATTGGACGTTTCCTGGCTGAAACAGGTCTGTTGGCATGTATGGTTGTACTACCACTGCCTCTTCCTTCTGCCCACAATGGTCTATTATATTGCCACAGCCTCTCTTGCCAGTCTTGTATTGTTGGTTTGTTGCCCCTGCCCCCCTTTCCACTGCCCTCCATAGTCTGTTGTGCTGCCACTGCCCTTCCTGCCTGCCCAGTGTGGTCAAATTGTTGCATCTGCACTCTCCTACCTGCCTTCAATTTTCAGAGTCCGTGCCCCTGGCCTCTGCCTCTCAACAGTATCCCAATGAACCACTAGATCGCTAACATTCTATATTTATTACAAAAGTGTGGAACGCCTGACGTCATCTTGATGTAATCAAAACTGTAATACCTAGAGTATTTCCTTTAGAAATTACATATATGAGAGGGTCTTATTTGCATCAAAATTATGGTTAGTGCTCTAAAAAACTAAAATGAGGACATATTTTCTGAGTTTTCAAATAGCGACAAAGAACTTTTAAATTATTTGTAATCTTTATGTTTTTTTATCCAGTTCACCACTTGACTAAATGTTGCACCTAGGGGAGAGGATGTGGTGTTACTTCCAGAGCTGCAGACTTTGCAACTGGGGAACCAGGTTGGAGTTTCTGCTTCAGCTCAACATTCTGTGATTCTGGTCAAATCACTTAATCTCCCCATGTCTACAACCAAAATGAATTTGATCTTGCGTGATGTAACAAATGCTCATGTAAAGCACTCCAATACCTGACAAGTCTGCACTATATAAAACTGCAAATACACAAAAAATAAGTGTTTTGCACACTTCTGTCATTGGGCTACATGTGGGTTACATCTGGGTGATATTTGTGCTGCATTTGGGCTCTTTTGTCTCTGGTGGCCATTTTGGGAGATTTATTTGTTCTGAAGTTTCCTAATTTCCTCATTTACTGCAGTCTCCTCAGTAGGAAATGCTTTCAGTTTTTTACTTTGATTCCATCAAGAAGGTATTCAGATATGTCACACATTTGCCATAAATTTTGAATGTTAGCACTCTAGTTGCTCATTAGATCACTGTTGTAAAGCTACTGCTCACCACGGAAGTCTGCTGCTGGTATTAAAAGTGCATGTTTCAGTCTGCATATCAGAATTTTTTAATGAAATAGAAGAGGATTTGAGAAGTCACTCAAAATGTGCCCTAATTTTTCTTTCTTCAGCACTAATCATAATTTCTATGGCAAAATGAACCCCCTCATTGTGTTCCTTTTTAAATTAAATGTTTTAAGTTTTACCAGTTTATTCCAATCAAGATGACTTCAGGTGTGCCATACTTTTGTCATAAGTTAGACAGTAAGCGCTCTAGTTGTTCTTAAGAACACTCTGGGACATTCTGTCATTGGGCTATACTTGGGCTACATCTGGGTGATATTTGGGCTACATTTGGGCTCTTTTGTCTCTGGTGGCCATCTTGGGAGATTTATTTGTTATGAAGTTTCCTAATTGCAGTCTCCTCAGTGGGAATACTTTCAGTTTTTTATTTTGGTTCCATCAAGAAGGCATTCAGATGTGTCACACATTTGCCATAAATTCTGAATGTTAGCACTCTAGTTGCTCATTAGATCACTGTAGTAAAACTACTGCTCACCAGGGAAGTCTGCTGCTGGTATTCAAAGTGCATGTTTCAGTCTGCATGTCAGAATTTTTTTATGAAATAGAAGAGGATTTGAGAAGTCAAAATGTGCCCTAATTTTTCTTTCTGCAGAACTAATCATAATTTCTATGGCAAAATGAACCCCCTCATTTTGTTCCTATGTAAATTAAATGTTTTACGTGTTACCACTTTATTCCAACCAAGATGGCTTCAGGTGTGCCGTACGTTTGTCATAAGTAGGACTGTTAGCGCTCTAGTTGTTCTTTAGAACACTCTGGGACGCTGCAGTAGAACACAAAGAAATCAACTGACAGTCTCTGCCCTTGTTGGATGTACATGTTTTACTGAGAATGTCAGACTTCATTCTCACAAGACTGAGAAAGATAATGTGAATTTACAGAAAATATGCTCTCAGTTTAGCTTATAGATCACCTTCCAAACCTCTGTGGGAAAAGCATGAGAAAATAGTTTTCTCTCAAGCATGATTCATGATATCACAGCAGAAGGCTTTTTCACATGGTAAAATCACCTTAGAACACACCACAATTCCTAAAATGAGTAAGGTACCATCAACAAATGTTTTATAATGTAACTAAAGTCTTAAAACCTTCTATTAACTGCAATGCTTTTTAATGAGGTGCTATCATGTATATTGGTCCCAAGATGGCTGCCAACACTTCTTGGATGACGTGCTGACAGCCAATCAGATCTCACGATGAGATGTGTGGTTAGGCTCCGCCCAGATATATATGTGATCAGGAACTACTGAACAGATTGACTCCATTTAAGCAAAAGGCACATGCCTGACCTGAGGACTACCTCTTTGCCAAATTTCAAGTAATTCTGTTAAGCCGTTCGGGCTGTAACTTCGACTAAAGGTCCTATGGGAAAATGCATGGGAAAAACGTGTTTTGGAACCCCCCTTTTTTCTCAGCCCCTGCTAGACGAATCACCCCGAGGCTTTCAGGGTAGGAGCTGAGCGGAGCACCCCATTAGTTTTGAAAATTTCACGAAGATAAGTCAACCGGCGCCAAAGTTATTCACAATAGAATTTTCAGATTTCCTATGGGAACTCGGTCCTAACTATAACTATCTACTGGCGACCGCCAGTAGATAATATATACATCTCTAAAATGGAGTTAACCCCCAATCAGGAAAGAATTCTTAATTTAGGATTCATGTTCTGTTCCTTAGCAGTCCCAAGTATGACGAATACATGAAATCTCGGGGTTCAAGATTGGAGCTATCGAGGACCTATTGGAGATCCATGGCTTAACCAAAGAAACCATACAGCATCTGTATACAAATGTAATTCCTATCACTAGCTCAGAAGAAGTACAGAACATTGAGCCAGTGCCTCAGAATTAAGTTAGACTGGATGAAAAGGTGACTAGAAACACTGGACAGTTCCCAATGGAACTTATGTTGGACACTTGAACCTTAAATTAAATGGAGTTCATTGCGGATGCACCAGCATAGAGCGGATGTAGACCAAAAACTAAATTTTGTCCGCAGCTACCACCAGGTAACAAGATCGACCTGTTTCATGAACTTGTGGTGAATGGCTTAAATGATTTACAGAAAAGATGCTACAATAACAGAAATAGAGGGAACTTTACACCTAAACATTGAAATGACATCTCTGTCCTGAAGGGGGATCATTCATTAATCATTAAGCCATCCGACAAAGGGGGAACTATTGTACTAATGGATCGAGACACGTACCTAATAGACGCAAGACTGCAATTGAATGACACTATCCATTATGAGTGTTTCCTTCAAAACCCAATTAAATCAATTGAAAAGGAATACCATCTGAAATTAAAATGGTGGCATGAGAAAGAGCTTTTAGACTGGGATGAATACCAATAACTTTGTATGGAACACACAACAATGGCCACTATATAGTTTCTACCCAAAATCCACTAGAGCATTAAGACAGCACCTGGTAGACCGTTCATCAGTTCCATTGACTCACTCTTGGAGAACAGCTCCAGAAACCTTGATTTATTCTTGCAACCGTATGTGCCCAGCCTGCCATCATACTTTAGAGACTCCACAGATTTCCTAAAAAAACTGGATGCAATACCTTAGAAATCTGGGTACATTATAACCACACTGGAAGCTGTGGCTTTGTACACTTCAATAAATCATGAGGATAGAATACATGCTTGCGAGTACTTCCTGATAGACAGATCGATTGAACAGCTAGACAATGCACAGATGATGATCAACATGCTAAGGTTCTGTCTTACCTACAATGTATTTGTATTCAATAATAAGTTAAACTTACAACAGCAGGGTACGACAATGGGTGCCTCCTTCATCCTCACCTACTCAAACTTGTTCATGGGGTGGTGGGAGAAGGAGGTAGCCATGGCTGAGGAGAACGATCATTACATGAGGAAGGTCACATTGTGGGCTCATTATTATTGACGATCTGTTTATCCTGTGGGACGAAAAAAATTATAACTGCACAGCTTCATACAGACATTGAATTCTAATGAACCAAACCTCAAATTCACTGCTACATACAGATAGACACACTGAGATTTTCTGGATGTTGAGCTGAATGTGAAGGATGAGGAGTTGATGACTGCAATACATAAAAAAGCTACAGCTATGAATTCGATATTGCATGCAAATAGTGGTCATCCAGCTGTGTAGAAATAGGCCATCCCATATGGCGGGTGTTGCGAAGAAATAGGATCTGCTTCATGGATGAGGAATTTGAAAAGGAAGTTCTTGGAATGTCAAAAAGATGTGCCCAGCATAGGCATCCACTGAATGTCCTGAGGGATGCCAAAGAGAGAGCCAGCAAAAGACAAAGGAACCAGCTATTGTGCCAACAAGAGAAGGATAATATACGGAAAGATAAGAACGTGAAAAGTCTCTTCTAGAATATAATCAGGCCCAACCGAATATCAGAAAGATTCTACGGGCATGTTTTTGAAAAGGAGGATCATCTGAAAGAGGTCATTGGTTCTGGTCCCAGATAACTTCAAGAAAGACAAGGTCACTGGGTGATATCTTGACGTGGAGCGTCCTGGATCCAGGAAAGGAAAGGAACTGGTTATCAAACAACATGAATGGTTTCATTAAGTGCATTATTGTAAGGCCTGTCAATATGGATTGAATCAGAAGTCATATCAAACATTCGAAGGTCGCTATGTCATCATTCAGGATCGGATCACATGTAACACTGAATATTTTTTCTATGTGCTTAAGTGCGACTGTAACAAACTGTATGTGAGCAGCAGGATGAGTAGGCTGACGATTAGGATTTTGCAACATATATGAGCCATAAGGAATGGGGATAAGAGTTATCCCATGGCATGCCATTTTGAACAACATCATGAGAGATCCTTGGCAAATTTAAAATATTATGGGATTAAACATGTCAAAAAAAAACCTCGATGAGGGGATAGAGAAAAAGAACTGAGAAGAGAGGAATCAAGACTCATTATAAAATTTGGAACTGAGACCATCTAGGGGTAGAACACAGATGCAGAGTTCTGTGTACATCTGTGATTGACAGAGAACTATAAATCATGTGCATTCAATGTATAATTTGACTTGCACCCATTTATCGCTTTTTAACATCTATCAATCAGTCAATCAATCAAGTCGTACTTGTAAAGCATGGCTTGTCACCACAGAGGGCATCCAGGCTTTTGCTGCATGTATCAGTCGTAGACGTGGCCTTGAGTCCGTTCCTGAAATGGGTCAGTGAGTGTGCTGTGCAGATGTGGAGTGGGAGGGCCTTCCAGGCTATTGTGATGAGATGGGAGAAGTAGCCTCATCAGGAGCAGCAATGATGCATGCGAGGTATCAGTGCAAAGGTGAGGTGTGCAGAGCAGATGTTTCTAGGAGGTCAGTGGAAATGCAGGTGGTGGTTCATGTAGGCACGTCCTTGGTTATTGAGGGCTTTGTAGGCTTGGGTCAGGAGCTTGAATTGGCATCTCTTCTGCCTTTCAAGTGCTGGGTGATGTGGGTTCTCTTGGACCGGTTGAGAATCAGTACGGCTGCTGTTTTCTAGATTGTCTGGAGTCTTTGCATGGGTTTAGTGGTGGTGCCTGCATAGTTTGTGTTGCCGTAGTCCAATTGGCTGGTGATGAGGGCCTGTGTCACTGTCTTCCTGGTGCTGTTGAGGAGCCACTTGAAAACTTCGTGAAACTTACGGAGCGTGTGGAAGCAGGCTGAGGAGATAGCGTTGACCTGACGTTTCATGGACGGTTCCCTGTTTAGGATGATGCCAAGGTTGTGGGCGTGGTCTTTCAGTGTGGGGGTGTGTCTGAGTTCATGTGGCCACCAGGAGTCATTCCAGAGGGCGGTTTGTCTGCTGAAGATCAGAACTTCAGCTTTGTCCGTGTTGAGCTTCAGGCAGTTTTCCTTCATCCAGGTTGAGATTTTCTTCATACAGTTGTGGAAGTTGGTCTTCGTCGAGGTGGGGTCCGCTGACAGCCAGAGGATGAGCTGTGTGTCTTCCGTATAGTAGATGATGTTGATGTAATTAGATCTGACAATGTCTGTGAGTGGTGTCATGTGGACGTTGAAGAGGGTTGGGCTGAGGGATGAGCCTTGGGGGATGCCACAGATGGTGTGCTCAGATTGCGCCCCGTGAAAAATGATGCCATCCATCTGAGCTCCTCGTCTGTGATTACGATCTGGCGTAGTCGGTCAATGAGTTTGCGGTGGGAGATGATGTTGAAGGCTGTGGAGAGGTCAAGCAGGGTCAGGGCGTATGATTCTCCTCCGATGAGTAGGGAGTGAATGTCTTCCATTACGACGATCAGAGCTGTCTTGGTGCTGTGGTTGGCTCTGAAGCCTGATTTTGAAGGGTCCAGTAAGTTGTTTCTCTCCAGGTGTTCAGTGAGTTGAAAGTTGATGGCCTTCTCCAGGACTTTTGGGACGGTATTTCTGGAGCTCATTGGGGTCTGCAGAGGGTTTCATGAGGAGGGGTCTGACATCTGCGTGTTTCCCGGAGTCAGGAAATGTGGCTGCGGTGATCGAGGCATTAAGGATGGTGGTGAGCTAGTGGCTGATCTTGTCTTTTCTGAGGTGGATGGAGTTCATAAGAGTGGTTATGTTCAGTGTGCTGAGTTGTTCCAATGAGGTTAGCGGGTGGTTGGCAGTGGTGGTCGATGGGAGGCTGAGGAGTTCGGTGGGTTGGGGATCGAAGTTTCGATAGATGGTTGCTCTCTTGTTGTGCAAGTGGTCGGCAAGGGCGTTTACAGAGCTCCTGTGAGGAAGGGATGGTGTTTTAGGTGGCTGGGAGACAGGTGAACTTTGTGATGATGGTGAAGGGCTCCTTGGCTTGATTAACACTGGTCTCGATCCAATAGTTCAGGGCCTCCTTTGTTGGGGGTTGGAACTTGCGGTTCAAGTTGTTGAGGGCTGATTTAAAGGTGGCTCAGTCAGTGTGGTTCCTGCTGATGCGTCATCTTCATTTCCACCTGTGTTTTGATGTGATCAGTTCCGGGATGTACCAGCTGGCTTGTTTAGAGGGCCTTTGTATTTTGGCTGATTTGGTTGGAGTGACTCGGTCAGCAGCACTGGTGATCCAATCGTTGAGGTTCTGTACTCCCTGATCCAGTTTGGTGGTGGCGTTAAGCTGTATAGTGCTTAGGGCGTTGATCCATTGTTGCTTAGTGACCTTGGTCCAGCTGCAGAAGGGGGTGCTGTGGCAGTTGGGGGCGGTGTCGGGAGGTACGGCAAGGATGAAGTGTTTGATGGAGTGGTCCGACCAGGTGAGCTCTGAGGTGTGACTATATCTGATTCTGTTGCTGGACGTGAAGTTGGGGTCCAGTGTGTGTCCTGCTTTGTGCATGAGGTCTTTGACCAGCTGCTTGAGGCCAATGTTGTCCAATCTTTCCTGGTGGTCGGTGGTGATGGTGTCAGTGAGTCGTCCAGGTGGAAGTTGAGACCTCCCAGGAAGAAGTAGTGTTTGGATTCAATGGTGAGTGGGGTAATGAACTCAGTATGGCGTCACTGAGGCCGGTTCGTGGTCCTGGTGGTCTGTATGCAAGGGCACCTTTGATGGTGGGGTTATCGGCGGTGCAGAGCTGGAAGTTCATGTGCTCCATGATCGGCATGGTTTCGTCATCGGTGATGGTGCAGGTGATTGATTCCTTGTGTACGATGGCAATGCCACCTCCGTGTCTATTCGTGCTGTCTCAGTGTTTCATCTTGTAGCCGATGGGAGTTACCATAGCGATGTCCGGGGTCGATACAGGGATGAGCCAGGTTACTGTAATGAAGGTCACTTTGGGGGCGATGGTGGAGATGGTGTCCGAGACTTCGGTGGAGTGTTTGCATTGATCAGGAGGCAGCTGAGTTGTACCGGGGAGGTTTTGGCCTCCAGGGCTGGCATGGCACTGGTTGCTGCGATGGTAGTCAGAGAGGTGAACCGGCAGCGGATGCAGGTGAAAGGTGCCGCTGTGGAGCAAGGAGATGCGAGGCCTCAGTTGCTGTTGAGTCTGGGGTCCAGGGCACAAAGGTCTGCGGCGGAGTACCTGTGTGGGAGTGGGTAGGATGTAGGTTCCTTCCACTGGCCACGGTCCAGGACGCAGATGGGTTTGCCTTTGACATGCATATGGCGCACCAGGAGCAAGGCTACTCTGTGGACTCCATAAGTAGTCCTGGGAGGTGGGAGGGGCTGTCAGGGAGGCTGGAGGGTGGGGAGCGGGAAGCAGCGGGAAAATGGTGGTAGAGGGCAATAGCCATCAATACAATACAATTACCAGCTGTAGAAGAAAATACAATACAATTACGTAAAAATACCAAAAACAACAGTCTGTCTCAACAGTAGAGGCTGCAAGTAGATTGGGCCAAACATTACAGCGGCAAGCAGTCCCCGACAGCGGGACCGAACAGAAGGCCTCGAGGGCAGTCAGAGAAGCCCTGACTCGTGGAACTAGTCAGCAGTAGCGGAGGGAGCAGCGCACAGGACCTTTATCCTTTATCACATATTATGTATGCGCCTTAAAATACCCCTTGATCGTATTATATGAAATAGTTTTAACCCCTCCCCCATTTAGGTATGAACGAGCACTATGCACTTTGTTTTGTGAGTTGAAATCTCAAATTAATTGAGGATCTTATCACCTTGTAAATTCAATCCATTCTCGTTACATAAGTGACTCACTGGATTGAGCATAAGTTGAATTGTTGGTTGACACTGACCAGCATCTGCCTACCTCAGAGCATATATTACTTTTTCTACAGACTATATGTTGATTATTGGTTCATTGGTTCAGTGATTGATAGTCATGTATATCCCCTTATCTCAGAGCACACGTCACCTTCCCTATGGTCAAGTCCGAACATTACGATAGCACTTTGGAATAGGTACGTGTCACTTTAACTATAATCTTGGACACCGTGCAGGCACTGAACCCACTGATAAAATAATTAATTTTTGGATTATGAGCTTAGTGGTTAACATTGGTCAATATCTTTCTACTACAGAGCACACGTCACCTTCTCTTAGTACACCTTGTGTCCAATTCGAACTGTGCAATATTTTTTAGAACAGACACATGCCACTTTAATGCGGACATTGCTCAAGCACTGACCTTCTCCATAGTGCATAAGAACCTATGAGTTGTGAATGCCTCATGGAAAGTGAGCGTGCAATATATAAACATGGACATGAATAGATGAATGATGAATGCCATTTGATTGGTTAGATTATTAGCATAGGGGGGATGACCCCGATGGAGACTGAAGCGCATATCTCTTTCCCTGTTTGGGATTCGCTGTTGCACCTTAAACTTTTGGGGAGGCCAGAATAAAGCTAGGATAATGATCTGACTTTGTTTATTAGGAGTGATGTGCAATCAACATTTTGCTGCAGTCACTTATGAACATGTGCACGAGAGACTGTGTCACTTAGGGTATTGTGCAACATATACTGTATTGAGAACACATTTTGAGCATGCACATGCTACTCTGAGAAGGTATTCGAAACAGGGCGTATGACGGAGTGCATGAAACATTGGACACTGCGATGGTATTAGCCTGAAAATGTATCTGTATGGGGAATGTGCATTAGTATATATCTGAATACATACACACAAACACACGTGTGTGTAAAATATATAAGGAATCAATATATAAATATATATTATATTTAATTCATTTAAAGATTAATAGTGGACTGATTCAAAAATACATCGCAATTTACATTTATTAAACACAACTTTAATTACATTTAGTAAAGATTAATTAAAAATTGCATTCTCGATAGTTTTTTATTTTGTTTAAAACTTAAGTTTATAGAATACGTTAGATTATTTAAATTATTTAAGTATTTAGTAAACATTTTTTTAAAGAGTTAATGTGCTCTAACATTCTATTGTATTAGTTGTAGGTTTAAAATAATTACTTAGATTTATTTTTCATTTATTTTTAGCAATAACATAAAAATATTTTAAAAACGAATTATTAAACGTTTATGCTTTTTTGTATTCTTTCCTGTAGGGAGAACTCCAACAAGGAGACAGAAATCTGCACCTATGTGAAAAGTTTCAAGTACTGACTTTATGGTTGTGATATGGTTGTTTCCGCTCCTTGGCCATTGTGACTATAGCTGGTACAGGAAATATTTCCTTTTGCTTGACAGCCCAGCTCTCTGAAAGACCTGCTGTGAACAAATTATCAAAATAGGGACAAATTGATCTTTTGCTTCACCCAAAGGAACTATTTCTGTCTCACCTTATGTTATTGGCTGTTTGTATCACTCCATCGATGTGGGTCTCTTGCATTGTAATGCATCTGTTTGACATTTTAAAAGTATTCTGAATTATTACGCAATAAATTATTAATCTCATAGATGCACTCTATTCAGAAAACAAGCTTTGTTTGTTTTGTTTTTCAATGCAGCAAGCTTTTTAAATGTTTTAAATAGGACTTAAAATGTAAGCCATGCCTATTGACTATGCCACTGATATTTATTTTTGTAAGTTGGTGCCCCTGCTCCTCTAGGGCACCCTCTCTAGCCTACACTATCTCTCAGGCACGCCGGCACACTCAGGTGACTGCACTGCAGCCTCCAGCCAGATGCACAGTCCTCCTGGACTCACCTGGTGCATTGCATTCTTTTTGCTGCAGGCAGGTAGGGAAGGGTCATGCTCTCCTGCTCTTCTCGTGGGTAGGAGAGGAGAGGGTGCAATGTCACTCTTTGTGCCTCTGGGACCCTCCACGTCACAGTGTCACTCAGGGCAGGCCCGAAGCTCCTCAGCAAGGCCAGAGCTTTGAGTCCTCTGGCATATGTTGTCCAGACATCCCCTTTCTCCAGCAGGCAGTATCTCCATTTCTTGAGGCAGGCTTTACCTTACACCCTGGAAGGACACTTCGGGCTGAGGCAGCCATGACTCTACCATTAACCCTGCGTCTCTACAGTCTCGATCTTAACAAACTCCTGAGACAATCTGAGGATCTGACCGATCCGCTGATATGGCCTGTGATTAGGAGGAGTTGCAAGAAAGCACTTAAAGGCAATTCCTGTCTCTGCATTAAAAACAATGTTGAACCCTTATTTCTCAATCAGTAGAGCTAGAAGTGCAAAGATAAAGCTGGGTATTTATTATCTCTATAGGGTGGCCACTTCTTCATGGGGATTTGGGCGAATTTCACGACACTTCGAAGCACTCTATGCGCAGGTGGGTCTCATAGTGTTAGCTTTGTTTGGCTTAGTTTTTCTACCACCCTTCCCAATTACCCCACAAATCTTTATTTTCTGGTATGATGAACTTCTATGTTGAGTTGAAACAGCAAGTTTCTTTTTTTTTTTTTTTTGGACCGGCCTCGATCCAGTTATTAATTTGTGCTTCCACGGTCCCCCACTTTTTCCCATTTTAAAGGAGTTGCCTCCTCATTTCTTCACTGTTTTCTTTTATTTCCCATACTCTGTGAGCTCCATGTCACCTCCATCTGACATGTTTCTTTACCTGGTGCAGTGGAAGTGTGGAAGATGGATTGGAGGACGCGGCCTGAATGCCACATGCCATCCACAAAGTCTGCTCTTGAAACACTATTATGGTGGCTACCATTCCCAAGAAAAAATGTTGGCCATTTGCTCATGTTTTAATAATCTGTAAGGGCGGGGATGCTATATTAAATAGGAATGTATGCAGTATACTCAGGGGCAGATTTACAAGTCCCTTGCGCTGCCAGTACGTCACTTTTTGTGACACACTGGCAGCGCATTTCCCTGCCCCATATTTACAAGGACAGGAAAAGCCACCCTGCGTGGCTTTTCCTGTACTTGTAAATATGGCCACTTTACACGCAGCACTTTGCGTGAAAGGGGCATCCCATTGGTGTTGCTGTGGGTGCACGCAACACTCATGGAACGAGACACATTTCCAGATTTACGAGGAATCGTAAACCTGGAAATGCGTCCGTATGCTACGCCGGTGGTGTAGCGAGGCGCAAATAGGGGAATTGTTTTTATTTTTCCTCGTTTCTTTCCTCTTTCAATGTGTGTTCCTTCTACAGCATGCATTGAAAGAGTAAGTTGCCTGTAGTGATTGTTTTTACGCAGGAAGGTGCTCTTTCCTGCACAAAAATAATCTCCCCATGGCACAGGCATCCTTGCACCATGGTGCAAGGGTGCCTGCACCAGCGCATGGCAGCTGTTTGTGCGCCAGTGCTGGGGAGAGCACAGGAATGCGACATATCATTGTAAATATGTTGCATTCCTGTGCTCTGAAAGTGCCGCAGCGTGGCGTAGCCAGAGGGCTTGCAGTGCCGCGCTGCGGCACTTTCTTGTAGATTTGCTCCTCAATATTTATTTGTAAAATCGTTTTTCCATCACTATTTACTTTAATCATCAACAAGGGACCTTTAGACATCTCTAGAATACTTTGAAAAAAAAATCCTATTGCATTTTCTGTTTTAGCAATTTAATGATAGGGGGAAAAATTTCGGCTTTTGATCATTTCCCTAATTTGTTTACACACCTGTATCACAAAATACTGCTCATCCTTGTAAAAAAAATTAAATGGCAAGTAACAATCCTAAATTGTCCAGTATTGAGATACAAATGGAATTAAAACTCGCCCATGTTGCACTATGCTGGCTAGCCAGAAGGCTTCTAACTGAATGGCTGAATCCAACAAGGCAACCTCAGTTCAGAAAGCCAGCCCCACTGCTACTGGTGGCAAATACAGGAATGTAGAGGTGAACCTTCAGAAGAAACAGAAGAAAAACAACTTGGGATTGGCCTGAAGGTGGATATCGAGGGGCAGATTTATAAGCCCCTTGCGCCTCATTTGCACCGCCGGTGCGTCAGTTCTGTGACGCAGCGGCGGCGTAAGCCTTGCGCCACTTTGCACCCTATTTGCAACGTGACGCATCTAGGGAGATGCGTCATGTTGTAAAGCCCTGCGCCACATGAAGCCTGCGTCAGGTTTCATGTGGGCGTTACAGCGCAGGGTGGGCGTTCCCTCGCAGGTACGCCTCATAAACGTGATGCAGTGAAATCTACTAGAAGTCAACTTTTGGGTGGTAGGACCTTCTTCAACTCAGCTCCTAGGAGCTGGTAATCTTCTCCAGGAAATAAATAACAAACACTGACACTTAATTGTTTTACATACTTAGGGCCACATGTACAAAGCCCAGAAATTGTGGTTCCATGTTAGCGAAAAATGGCGATTCGCAAATAGGGAATCGTAATTAGGGATGCACATAGGCATCGCGCAAAGCCTGTGAGTTGCAATTCTAGGAAACGCATTTTGCGATTGCCAATTTTGTGAATGCATTCACAAATTGCGAATGCAATTTCAAATCTCAGAAACACATTTCCTGTAACAATGGCCACTCCCAAAGTCCAAACACCTGGCCCAGGAAGTGCTAATAAGTGCCTGGGGAGAAAGAGAGAGAAGGTGTGATAGGCTGCTCTGACTGCTGAAGACTGTGAATCACTGGATAACAACACCCCTACCCCAAACAAATTGGCAAGCCAGGAGGGAGAGAAGGAGACAGAGGGCAGAAAGAGGAAATATAAATTCAATGAGAAGAAGATAGAAACAGAAGAATGCTGCACGCACCATGGGTTGTTGCTTGGAAAAGCATCCATGACCGCCCCTGCTACATATACAGATATGGTTTATGAACAGGAAGTTGCAGTGCATGCATGACGGTATACGGTGGGTTTTGAAAATGTGGCCAGACAAATAGCAGAAAACCAAAGCCAAGTGGACTGCAGAAAGGACAGCATGACAGCTGCCCTCGAGAAGCTGAGTCTACAACTCTCCAGTACTGAATCTGGTTGGACATGCAGGGATAAACATAGTGCAGCCAGGATGGACACTCTGAGGCGGTCAGTCAAGCGGCTAGCACATGCTACAGCTACCCTGTGCAGGAAGACGTTCAATGTACATGTGGGGATGGTCCACTTCAGTGGGGATGAGACAAGGCGTCTGCAACAGATAACATCTGATGAAGAAATGAAGACTGACTGCGTGGCAGGGGATACAGGGAGAGAAGGGGCTGATAGCGAGGAGCTATCTAGCATCCGTAGCGTCTCCACCTTAGATGCTAGGTATCTAGGCCAAGCATGCGCTGCAACATGACAACGAGGTAGCCCAACTGGCCTTAGGTGCAAGAAACATTGAGCTATCCATGCATTTTAGTGTGTAATACCTTTGTTCTCTCATATCTGGTGAACTAACCACAGAGTAGTATTTTCATTTCCTAATATGTGTTTAATTTGACCACAGACTACGTACCAGACAATAAAGGTATTGTGGTCTACATGCATCTACAGCCTCTTCTCTTCCTTTCACATACACAATGCATTATCATTGACAACGTACCTCCCAAAGTAATGTGTGGCAATGTGGTCCCTGTTCCTTCTCCCATCCACTGCTCTGCTTCCATCTCGTGGCTGCTGTACTGGTGGCTTAGGATCTTCATCCTCTGAATCTGAGTAAGTCACCTCAATGTGTATGCCTCTACTGGTGGCAATATTGTGGAGGATAGCACACGTTGCTACTATCTTGCAAACTATTGCAGAAGCATATTGTAACACACACCCACTCTTAGGCCAAATTTCTGCTCAGTTACAACCCTGGTGCTACGATGTGCATTGTTATATTGGAGCTCATTGTTGGAGGTAGAAGAAAGGTATAGAAGGATCCATGGCTGTACGGCCTAGGCACTGTCACCTGCAACTCAGAGATAGTTGTGAGGCTACATGACATAATGAATAGATGACCACACACAGATATCTCTGTGTAACTTTCTATTCTGTACCTAATAGATATCTGGCATCAAATTCCCCTTTTTCCAACAGCCTGTTTATTCCACTGTGTCTAAACATGTAGGCGTCATGGGTGCTTCCTGGATATTGCAACACTATATCAGTTATGATACCATCAGCATTGCATACCACCTGAATGTTGAGGTAATGTGTACTTTTCCTATTTCCGAAAATGTATTCGAGATGGGTGGGCGGACATATGGGCACATATGTCCCATCTATACACCAGATGACATGGGGAACATTTTCAATCCTGTAAAACTCTAATTTGGTATTCTACATATCATGGGCATTCCTGGGTAGGTATATATGTCAGTTAATGTAACTCAGCAAGGCGTCTAGGAGTGCACAGAAGAACCGTGAAGGTGCACTTTGTTAAACTCCTCCTGCGACGGCAATCACACCCTGATAACTGCCAGAGGCTCATAGGTGTAATGAGCACAAGACCTGTACATGAGTAGGGATTGCATTACTGCGCAGGCTCCTGCTTTCCAGATGTGAGTTTAAGAGTGAAATAATATCCAATATGACAGTGCTACTTACCCTGTATTTCTCGTATATGCCTTCCTCACTTTGTTGAAGGAGGGTCAGCCTGACTCTAAATATCCGCTCTTGTCTCCACCTCCTTCTCCACTGTGCAGCCAGTATTCGCATCCTCCGTGCAAAGTAAAGAGCAGCCATTGTGGTATTCCCTCCGGCATTCTGGGGCACTCTATGTACTCTCCACCCATTTACTACCTGATTCAAACTTTTGATAAATTGTATGTGGCAACCCTCCATTTTGCAACCGTTTGCTATTTGCAAATGCGATGAACATACCGTTTGTGAGTCGCTAAAAGAGATTTCCTATGTGCAATTCGGTATTTGCCTTTGCTATTTTTACAGACTCGTAAAACAGCTGCATCGCTCTTTGGGGTTTGTAAATGGCTTTTGTAAATTGCGGACAGCCATTTTGGGGGGGTTCCAAACCCCTTTGCAACCGTTTTGCGAGTCACATATTTTTCATACGTGTGTCCCTTAGTTAATCACAGCTTGAGGATCCTAGAATACCAGGGAGATAAGGCACCCCCTGTAATAATGTGTTGACATTCATTGTACTGAGTCTATGGGCCATATTATCAACGGCCAGCGATAATAATCGCTGACCGTGCTTAGCGATAATAATATTATCGCAGGCTATCTCTGGAATTTATCGCCCTGGTAGCGCGTTATTAACAATGCGTTTCTCCAGGGCGATAAAAATTCCAGAGATAGCGAGGTTATTGCCCTTTTGCAGGGAACATCGCTGGTTTTCCAGCGATGTTCCCTGCAAAACGGTGATAACCTTGCTGATATGACCCATAGGGTCGTATCAGCATAATCCACCCCCTATGTTAGGGATGACTAAGTCAGGGTTTTAGCAGACGTTCACCAAAATCTAACGCCTGCTAAAATCTTGTGGGCTGCCTTGTAAATATCGCGATGTAAACATCAGTGATATTTGCAGCGTAGGCCATCCGGGGTACGCCCAGTAACGCCCACTTTGCATCTCATTGGAGATGCAAAGGGAGGCTTTGGGAAAAGGGTGCTAATATGCGATTATGCATGTTAGCACCCTCTTGTAAATAGGGCGCTGGTTTTATTTCAACTTTTTTGGCTTTCTAAGCCAAAAAAGCGGCGATAAAGCCCTTGTAAATATGCCCCTATGTTTTTGTAACAAACCAATTGTGGCAGTTTTCATCCTCGATCCTCACCTGAGGAGCTACTGTCCGGCATTGTACAAATAAACTCAACTTGTCCACGGAATACCTTGTGTGTGTCTTCACAATGCTCTGATTATAGAAAATCATCATAAAATGTTTGTGTTGCTGCACACCAGGAACGTTTGCTGTGCACTTCTTCCAGGCAATCATTGAGAGAAATTGACACCTAAGCAAAAAGTGCACAATGCTCATTCGCCACCCAAGGATCGATCACTTACATTCGTAAGGCACTGAATAAACACAACGGAGCTGATTCACAAACCATTAAAAGAAAGTCGAAATCTACTCACTTTAGGATTGCACTTGTTCTAATCCCAGTGCCACTGCGGAAACACGATTGTTTCGAAATGTTAGTTTTTTTGGAGAACCTTATCTTTGGGGTGGGTGGTGAGGCAAAATGGTTGCGAATAACTTAGGGCGGGGTGGATGTTCCATGTATTTCCCAATGACATCCCGGCCCCTGAAAGACCACAGTTTCAGCCCTTATCCCTTTTCTTAGTCCTGCAGGAAATCCATGAAACTTGCAGATTTCATGTTGCAGTAAGATGCCCAGTGGGTGCACATGTTCACTCACACATCGTGATTCTGTGAACTGATCTTGGAGCTTGTGCCAGAAGATGATAATCTTTTGGTGCAGCTAAATTAAATTCAGCCCCGACGGCACCGTTTTTTGCAGTTTTAGGCAACGCTAACTTGGCTCAAGGGCTTTAGAGTCTTACTTGAAACACAGATCACGTTAGATATTTTTGGGCGCAGAGAGATCGCATAATTGACCCAGAATCACAGGATGTTGAGCGAGGCTAGCTATGATTCGAACCTAATACCACCTATGGTAGATTACTAAAGTCACATCTCTGTAGCATTTGATAAGCGCTAACTTGCATATTTGCGCACTCGCGCTAAATGATTACAGGATACGGTAATTTACTCGTTACACGCGGCTCCCGACTAACTCGCCGAGACCACGCCTCTTTATTTATATCCGCCAGCGTCTGACGTCACGCGTCAGCGCTAGCGCACCCCGGCAGCGCGGAAGTCTAGAACGCCTCGTGCGCGCCGGACATTACACTCCTTCCAACCTTTATAAAAACAACAATCAATAAACACAAAGTGCAAATAAACGATGGATCTGTTACCAGTCTGCCAGTCCCTGCAGGTTATATCAGATAGTCCGCCAACTGGGATGATGGTGCGGGGTTTTTCCGCAGACCGTAGCGGGATTGGCCGCCTGTGGATAGGGCCACCTCGGGGGTCCTGCGCTTTGGGGTGTTGTGCTCCTCCCGGGACGGGGAGCAGCCGGGCAGGTTACCTCCGGGAGTGGCTGGTAGGGACTGGGAGTCACAATCTTCACCCAGACATTCCTCCCCCTCCTGGTCTCCGCCCAGTTGGTTGGGGCTTTGTCCCTCTGGCTCGGCCCCAGGGCGTGAAGGCGTCCCAGGATGGACTTTCTTGAAAAAGGACACATCTCGGGTAACAGTTTCAGCTCCTCGCTGGGCGGTCACCAACGTGCCTGTCCGGCGGGTGACGGTCCATGGCCGTGGTTCGAAAGGGAGTCTGAATTTGCTTCCTGGGTAGCGGTCCTTCACATACACCTGATCTTGCCATTGGATCGTGGATTCCTTAGCTCCACTCCGTCGGCTGGCTTGATCATTCGAGCGCGTCCGATTGGCCAGAGTCTTCTCATTACTGGCTGGTACCGGAGCCCATGTCGGGTGGTGGGGAATCGTGTCACTCACTATCCTTCCCATGGTGGCCGTTCCCGGCGCTGCCTCCGTTGTGACATGGGGGGTCATCCGGTATTCCCTCAGGAAACTGTAAATCGCTCTTTCCAATGGAGACCCGTCCGCCATGGCTATGCATATGGTCTTATTGAGTGTCCGCATAAATCTCTCCACCTCTCCGTTGGCTTGGGGCCAATGTGGTGTCACCTTGCGATGATGGATCCCCCACCCCTTGAGGTACTCTGCAAATTCCTGCCCTTGGAAGGGGGGTCCGTTGTCGGTCTTGACCACTTCAAAGAAGCCATGAGTGGCGATGGTTTTCTCGAACTTCGCTATCACCTCGTTGGCTGTCTGGCTCCCCACTATTTCGACCTCTGGATATTTGGTAGAATCATCAATGATGACTAGTGCATAACGTCCATCTGGGAGGTGTCGAAGTCGACACTCACGCACTCCCACGGCCTCTGGGGGTTTGCTTCGGTTACCACTGGGTGAGGGCGGTCCGGCGGTCCTGCCGCTTGGCACCAAGTGCAGGTTCTCACCGTCTGCTCTACCATAGCGTCCATGCCAGGGAACCATACCTTGGCTCTGAGCCTGCCCTTAGTTTTCACCATTCCTTGATGCCCCCTGTGGGCTAAGTCTACTGCCTGCTGGGCAAGGCTGGCCGGCATGACCAGTCTAGGGCCTCGTAGAAGACATCCTTGGCCATTGACAGACAGTTCACCCTTTATTCTCAGGATGGATTCCAGCGTCAGTTTGGCTTGGGGTGTCCTCCGGCTTAGCGATTCTTGGATTGCTTTCCAATCCCCTGACCTGACGGCCTCCGCCGCTGCTCGCAAACATTCGTCACCTCTCGACGCTTCGATGATTGCAGCTAAGCTCATCGGAAGGGGCCGTGACCGCTCCATCACGAGCCGGACATATTCCTCTGTGTCCTCTGCCTCTTCCCTTTCTTCCGTGGTGGCTTTCCGCGGGTGCCTTGACAGATAGTCCGCCGGGTTCATGGCCCCCGGTTTGTACTCCACCCGGTAGTCGTACCCTTGTAATTGGAGTATCCACTTTTCTATCCGGGGTGGTGGTTTCGATGCTGACCCTTGGAAGAGAGGTATGAGGGGCTTATGATCAGTCGCCACCGTGAAGTGGTGGCCATACACGTATACGTGAAAATGTCTGCAGGCCCAGTGAATGGCAATGGCTTCTCGCTCGATCTGCGAGTAGCGCTGTTCTGTCTCGGTCAGGGACCGGCTCGCGTAGGCGATGGGGGCCCACTCTCCGTTGCTCTGAAGTTGAGCTAACACCGCTAGCAGACCAAAAGGGCTTGCGTCCACCGCCACGTTGGTGGGCTTCGCAGGGTCGAAGTACGATAAGGTGGTGTCCGCCGAAAAAGCTGCTTTCGTTGCTTGGAACGCTTGCTCTTGTTCCGGGTCCCACTGCCATGTGGTCGATGACTTGGTCAATTCCCTGAGAGGTTTGGTGAGGTTGGAGAGGTCAGGGATGAAGCGGCCGCAGAAATTGACCATGCCCAGGAAGCTCCTGGCTTCCGAGACGTTTGTTGGGGCTGGGGCTTCCTGAACGTCCTTCACCTTGTCCGGGTCTGGGGCCACTCCTTGATCCGAGAAGGTGTCCTGGAAGAAACTAATCTTGTTCTGCAAGAATTGGCACTTCTCCCGGTGCAGGGTCAGGCCTGACTCCTGGATCCTTTTGAGGACTCCCCTCAGCCTCTGGTGGTGTTCCTCTATGGTTGACGCATAGATCAGTAGGTCGTTGCTCACATTGAGCACTCCAGGGAGCCCGCTGAGGACTTCTCTAATGGTATTTTGGAATACCTCGGCGGCACTCGAGATGCCGAAGTTGAGACGCCGATACCGTCTGAGGCCCATGTGTGTGGAGAAGGTGGTTATGTACCTCGAGTCCGGATGGAGTGGCAGCTGGTGATAGCCTGATCGTAGGTCCATTTTCGAAAACCACCTGGCCCCGTTCAGCTCCCCCAAGATGTCATCAATGGTGGGCGTCAGGTGTCGCTCCCTTTTTACTGCGGCATTGGGGAGGCGCATATCCACACAGATGCGGACTTGTCCTGGCTGTTTCGGCTTCCTGGCGATAACGATCGGGGATACCCATGGGGTTGGCCCGCTGACCTTCTCTATGATGCCTTGTTTCTCCAGAGCCTCCAGCTCCTCCTCGACCTTTTGCCTCAGATGGAACGCGATTCGCCTGTACCGCAGTGCCACTGGTTGGACAGATGGATCGATTTGTAAGGACACTTCCTTCCCTTTCAGGCACCCGATGCCTTTGAAGACTTCTCCGAATCCTTCCATGATGGTATCCAGCTCTTCCTCTAGGACCGCCATGGCAAACGATATCAGTCTCAGCTCTTCGGCCGATTGCCCGCTCAGCAGCATCCCACTGCCCTCTTCCGTGACATAGATGGTGGTGCTTATTTTCTCATCCCCATGTTGCAGTTCCGTCTTGAAGCACCCGATTAGGGGGATGGGTGTCTTCTGGCCATACGCAAATACGCGGATCTTTGCCTCTCGCAGCGGAGGTTTGGTGCATAGCTGGTGATAGACGTTGGCGGCCATCAGCTCGATGGACGCCCCTATATCAATGGTCGCTTTTACCTCCTGTTGTTGGACCAAGATGCGACATTTTGGAAGTCTGCGCTTCTTCTTTTGTGGCTGGTTGATCGCGAACACGTAGTGGACTGGGTACTCCTCGGTATCATTGTGCATGTCTTCGCTATCCGCCCCCTCCTGCACTGCATGGGCCGCCTCTTTCTTGACTCTGGTGGACCTGTACACCGCTGCGAAGTGGTTCATCCACCCGCAGGCGCTGCACTTTTTCCCTCTGGCCGGACAGTCTTGCATGCGGTGGGGCTGGCCTCCGCAGTATCCGCATTCTTTCTTCTTCGTCTCCGGTTGTCTTTTCCCTCCGGCCGGTCTCACCTTGGGCCATACCACATTCACCGCTTCCGCCACCTGCACTTGTTCAGTCTTCATGGGGCGATGCAGGGCTGCTTCCATGTGCGAGGCCCTCGCCTGCGAGAGCTCCTTCGACCGTCCTAGAGTGAGGATGTCCGCTAGGGGCTTTCCTTCTTCCTGGAGGACCGTGACCCGGAGCTTGGACGAGTAGCACCCTTGTATGATCTGCCCTCGGATCTCTTCCTGCTCGTCCCGGAAACCGCACGTGCTGGCTAACTCCTTCAGTCTGCCGTGGAACGCATCTAGGGACTCTTCTGCCTCCTGCTTGGCTTGACGAAAGATAAATCTTTCGTAGTCTCTATCCGCCATGGGTTCGAAATGGGCGTTGAGAGCGTTCAGAAGCGTGAGGTAAGTCTTCGGCGTTGCCTCCACGAGGGTCTTATAGATGCGGTGGATGTCTTTGCCTCCCAGGTGGAGCTGCAATGCTCTGCGTCTTTCCCTCGAGATGCCTGCCCCCTCAAAATATATTTGTAGGCGGTCTGTCCAATCCCTCCAGCGCGGGGCAAGGGACGACGGGGCACCGTCGATTACAAACGGCTCAATGGCGGGAATCGACACCATCTTGACACGTGCACGGCGTGCGGTGGAGGCCGGCTGCTTCTCCCCCTCGTCGAACACGAGTGGTGGGCACCCCCTGGTGGGCGTCGAGCGTGGTCCTCCTCCGTGCCTCTACACCATTGAGTGGGCACACGTACCTCTGGGAGCCAGCATTAGGGTCTTCGGGGTCCTGGACGCTCCCACCGGGCCCGGGCCTGCTCCGGGGTACAGGGCGGCCATCGTCGTGTTCCTCGTGGCATTGGACCTGCCACCACACAGGCGTGATGCACACCTCACAGGCTACAATGATGGGGCTCTCAGGCTCTCCCTGTGTATCCCCCAGGAACTACCAGCTGGCTCAGCAGGGCCCTCTCTGGGACGGGACACCAATCTCAGGCCCATGAGACATGGGTGGCAGCTGCTCATCTCAGTGGGGCCACGTCCAGCAGATGCAGGGTTCAAAACACCCCTCATCGCCAGTGTAGCGTTTGATAAGCGCTAACTTGCATATTTGCGCACTAGCGCTAAATGATTACAGGAGCCGGTAATTTACTCGTTACATGCGGCTCCCGACTAACTCGCCGAGACCACAGCAAATGAAATGTATAAGCAGGAAAATCTACTTTTTTGAATATTTAAAGGGTAGAAATGTGCGAGCCTATCATGAAGTACAAAGGATTCACCGGAAGTACCAGACCGCCTCCCTCTACCGATTTCTTAGTCCTGGATGAAAGGTGTGGAGGAGGGCTGCAGGAGACAGTGCACAGGGGGAGGGCAATGGAAGACATAATTGGGGTTGGACCTTTCTTAGAAAAAAATACAGCACATTTATTTATGTTTTGCTTCGGTGGAACAGCCAACAGATGGTAGGTGAAAAAGCTTGTATGTGAAATTCTCTGGATCCTTTTGTTACATGCTAAATATGCCTCTGTTCGCTGTAGTAATTATTCGGACACAATTTAGAAAGCTTTCAAATACTTATTAAATTATTTCTTTATGTGTTTTCTCTTTGAGGTTTAGTTCCATATGGATTAGTTTCAACAGTTCTACATAAAGGACACGCTGAGAGAGAGTGTGTGCTAGCGCTTTTTAATCCTTTTAACCTGTACACCACTGTCACGCTATTGCTATAAGGGCAGGAACACTCGTTTCTAGAGTCAGCACTTATATGTAACAGAGGTACCTTTTTAAACGTTTTACTCTAACGTTTTAACTTTGCCACCTGTGCCGTTTTACTGTGTTTTACTGTTTGTTGGGAGGGCGGATAACTAGCTGTTGCAGGTTAGCACTCTCAATGTAAATTGTAAATCCACGGCTCTTACCGCTAATATCTGTGCCATCTCACCTCTCCCACGCTACTCACGCCGCGCAGCTGCTCCGCCCGCCCCGGTCCATCACGGCCTGTGCCGATTGTGTGGAGGGCGTGGCCGAGCAGACTGACGCATTTCCGGGAGGGAGGAAGGGGAGGAGTTTGACAATCAACTCCTCTACTTAAAACAGATGATTAGGCGACCGCGCAGTGGACGCGCGCAGCGGGCGCGCCGGCGGTGCGCCAAAGGCGCGCCAAAGGCAAGCCCGTCTGCGCCCGTCCGCGCCAGACCGGGTCCAGGGGCCGGCCATGCTGTCCATGTCATCACATATACCTCGGACGCTCCTAGAGCACTACAGCGACCCTCTCTCACCCTAAGTCCTACTATTGTTAAGCGTCTGGACACTGTGGGCATCAATTGCCTAGGTTTTTCCAACCGCGCTGAGGCTAAGCCCCCTGCTCACGTCAACCATAGCGTGACCTCCCTTAGGGTATTATATTTGAATACTCGGTCCTTAGTGAGCCATCAGTCTGACATCTTCATCCTGCTCACCAATGAAAAACCGGACATTCTCCTTCTGACGGAAACCTGGCTCACTGCTGAGTCACTTCCTGATATCCTTGCGGCTCTCCCCCCAGACTATTATATTCTTCACGCGGACCGACTGGGAGACCGCTCTGGTGGTGGAGTAGCCGCCATATCTAAACGCCTCAACGCTCTCTCCTCCTCCTCTCTCCCCATACCGGAGGTGGATAATCTGTTACTCAGCATGGGAACTGACTCAGGTGCCCTCACACTGCTCCTCCTTTACCGGCCACCACACCCCATGAGCACCTTTGCCACTATGCTGAGCAAACATCTGTCCTCCATCTTGACACATCATGCTAGCTTCGCACTTGTTGGCGACCTCAATTATTGGTACAACGACCCTAATGCCGGCTCTCACGCCTCTGAACTGTTTGAAATGCTTCATAGTCTGAACCTCACGCAACAGATCCTCTGCCCTACCCATCTTAAGGGCCACATCCTGGACCTAGTGTTGTCTCAGCCTATTGTCTCTCCCGTTGTCTGGTCAGACCACTTCTTAGTCGACACGATTATTACCCTCCCTGGCAGTCTCCCGGCCCCTCGTATGGCTGGCGGGCTCTCTCGAAAATGGAGCACACTGGACTCCCAGGCCTTTCTCACGACCCTAGCAGACACCAGCCCAGCCCGGGATCTCACAGCCTGCCCTGATATCGACACACTAGACAGCAACATCACTAATTGGCTGAAGTCGGCCAGCGATCAATTTGCCCCGCTGACGCGATTCCCCCCCACTAAACATGCTTCCTCTCATAGATGGTATACGCATGACCTTAAATTACATAAACTAAAAGTACGTCAACAGGAACGTGTCTGGAGGCACACCTACTCTGACGCAGCTAGATTACTCTACATTAGTGTGCGTAGAGAATACAAAGCAGCCATTACTTTAGCCAAATCAGTCCACTTCTCGGACAGGCTCCTCTCTGCAGCCAACAAATCCAAGGAAGTGTTTAAAATTATGAATGAGCTTACTACCGATGACAGAACCCTTCCTGCTCAGACCCCTTCTCAAGAAACTTGCGATGCCCTCAACCTTTTCTTTATCGAAAAGATCAAAAAAATCAAAGACTCAATCCACTCTCCCCCCAGCCATCCCCCCAGGTCTCCATGCCTGATAACCACTCGGTCATCACGACGCTCCCTGCTCTCAACGCTGACTCATTGGCTCGACTCGCAACTAGAGTCAAATCTGGCTCCCCCAGTGATTGTTGCCCACCCTCAGTCATGCGGGACATCTGTCTTAAATTACCAGATCACATCCTCCCTTTGTTGAACAGCTCCCTCAACAGCGGCTCTGTCCCTGCATCTTTTAAGGAGGCAATTTTGGTGCCCCTTTTAAAAAAACCTGGAGCAGACCCGGGAGAACTCTCTAATTATCGTCCCATTTCCCTCCTCCCCTACCTCTCAAAGTTATTGGAGGCCCACGTCACTCAATTTCTGTCACACTTTATTGAGTCCTCTGGCTTCCTTGAGCCCAATCAAGCTGGGTTCAGACCTGCCCATTCGACCGAGGCGGTCATTCTCGCAGTCTTGAATACTCTGAGAAGTAATGCGGACGCTGGTACTCCTCAAGCTTTGGTGCTCCTGGACTTGTCCGCCGCGTTTGACACGGTGGACCATAACATCCTCCTCCGCCGTGTTGCACAGGCGGGCATCCAGGGCTTCGCCCTTAATTGGATCATGTCTTTTTTAACCGGCAGAACTCAGGCCGTACGCCTAGGCCCTTACACAGCCGGGAGAACTGCAACTACTTGTGGAGTCCCCCAAGGCTCCTCCATCTCGCCGTTGCTGTTCAACCTCTACCTTCGTCCACTCATTCAGTCACTCAGGAACTGGGATATCACGGTGTATAACTACGCCGACGACCTGCAAATCATCTTCCCACTGAACTCCCCTAATGCTGTTAATACCTTTCATTCTGTCATGATCCACATTTTGGAATGGATGAATATTAATCAATTAAAGTTGAATCCGGGGAAGACTGAACTACTTCTCCCTGGTTCCAGTTCTGGTCACTGGGGCCCACAGTTCTGGCCCACTGAATTAAGCCCTCTTCCGGTCCCGCTGAAAACAGTGAAAAGTATTGGCGTGATAATCGATGCTGAACTTTCTCTAAAAGCCCAAGTGGGGGCTGTCATTTCCTCCTCTATGCACCAGCTCAGAAGGATCCGTAAGATCAGCCACCTACTTTCATCCCCTGCATTAATCCAGGTCGTCATCTCCCTGGTCCTGTCCCGCCTGGATTTTTCCAACTCCATCTATCATGGTCTTCCTCAGTGTCTTCTGCATCGCCTTCAGGTTGTCCAGAACCAGGCGGCCCGTCTTATCTATAAAATCCCCAGGTGGCAGTCGGCAAAACCACTACTACAGCGACTTCACTGGCTGCCAATCGGTCAAAGGGCAGCTTTTAAGATGGCGTGCATCATCTATAAAGCACTTCACTGCACTAGCCCTGCCTTCTTGCAATCCTTAATCACGGCATACCAGCCATCACGTAATCTACGCTCTGCCTACCTTCACTTACTGACTGTTCCCAGAGTCAAAACTAAAAAGTTCGGTGCCCGCTCTTTCGCCCTTCTGGCCCCTTCCCTCTGGAATTCATTATCTCTCCCCATCAAGTCTAGTTCCTCCCTCCTCGACTTCAGGAAACTGTTAAAGACTTCCCTCTTCCCCCCCCCTTGCTAACCTGCCTATTGCTGTCTGTCACTCTGCTGCTGCTCTCACTCTTCTGTCATTAGCGCCAGGAAACCATTGGTGTCAGTGCGCTTTACAAGCTTCATTTAACATAACATAACATAACATACTACCCTTTCCATATCTTTTCTTTGATTGCCAGTATCAAGTGGGCGCCCAGGGTTTTTGTGAGTCACATATATGAAAACTTCTTAATTTTAAGCTCTTGACTCTCTTTATTACCCGCGTCTTGTAATCCCTCCTTATCCTGTCCTCCCTCCTTACTCCTTTAGCCAGTGAAGTGGCCTGTTCACCCTTAGCCCTTTGTCCAACCATCCCTTCCTTTTGTGATTCGCCTTCTCCCACTGCCTTTTCCGATGCCACCTGTGTGACCTTGGCTTTTTCAAGGTACCCAGCCCAGCATCTTTGAGATACACACCTTTCCTTCACCATAGGTATCCGCTGCCCAAGTCTCCCCCGCATCCACTCCAATAGCCACGTTGACTGCACCTCCTTTTGCTCCAAAGCACCTAGTGCCTTTACCTTGCATCAAGGCTGGCCTCTGCACGGGATCCAGCCGCATAACCAGTTGCAAAGGGAAACCAACAACCGCTGCTTCTGAACATGCTTCCTGATCGTCGTGACGCTCCTGTAACACTAAGGACAATCCTGTTATCTGTACCCCCGCATGCACCTCTTGTCCACCACCTGTGTTCCTCCTCCTCCGCAGAAGCGTCGTCATCCACAACTTCACCTTCTTACAGGCTCAACTCATCGTAATCTAACTGTGGCTGAACCTCCTCAAAATCCCACTGCCCTCTGGGCGTCGAAACCTGTGCATCAAAACCACATTCTGCATTTTCCACCAGTACCGCTGCACCTGCCAAGGTTCGCAAAGGAGCCGTGATACGCGCTCTTGGCCTCACCCCTGCCCGCTGTTGCTCCATGCTGCTTACCACGGCCCCAGGGACCGTAGTAACCTGTAAAGGTTGATGCACTGCTGAGTCCACAACCGACCTTATTGTGGCAGTGTTGCATGCTGGCATCAGACTTACCACACTAGACCCTGCCTTCTCTTCACCTCAGGCTCGATGAGCCACATAAAGCTTTCTCGAGTCTGCTTGCCTGCTGAAAAGATGAGCCTGCAATATAGAGGGGAGGTACGGTGTGCCGGGGTTAATTTCCCTGCCTACCTGCTCATCATCCCGCTCCAGCACCTATAGCCAGTGCCCCCTACCATACTGGCCTGACCTCAAATACGCAAATACTCACGGCTCTTCACATATTAAAGACTAAGGGGCAGATTTATGTGGGAATTGGGCCCCTTTTACGCCGCCGTTGCGTCACTTTTGTGACGCAGCGGCGGCGTAAACCCTGCGCCACATTGCGCCCTATTTACATCGTGACGCATCTATGGAGATGCGTCACGGTGTAAAGCCCTGCGCCACGTGAAACCTGCGTCAGGTTTCATGTGGGCGTTTCAACACAGGGGGGGGCGTTCCGTCGCAGGAACGCCCCTGAAAAGTGACTCAGTGAAATCTATAAGATTTCACTGAGTCACTTTCCCAACGCTGATGCGTCAAAACCCTGCGCCTGCTTGAAGCAGGCGTAAGGCTTGACGCACCATGTTAGGGATAGGGTAGGTTGGAACAGTGCTGGAGTTGCGTCGCACTTGCGACGCAACTTCAGCACTGCGCCAACCTTACACCGGCAGATGCATCACGCATCTGCTTGTCCTTGCGCCACGATGCACCGCATTGTAAATGCGGCGCATCTGCGGTGGCGCAAGGGCAAACTTGCGTGAAGCATCTTCCCTGGCGCATCCATGCTGATTTGCAGGGATGCGCCAGGGAACATAAATCTGCCCCATGAGAATAACTTACATCTTGGGCTAATCAATGCCCACTCCCTTCCTAAGCACAAATTAGAAATTACGGAATTAATTGACACTGAACAGCTAGATGGGCTATTTATTACTGAAAACTGGGGTGATCAATCATGTAACCCTGATTTTGCGACCGCGGCCCCAAGAATTACTCCCTCTTAAGGTGGGATAGATCGCCATGGAGAGAGGGTGTCTTAGCCATAATCTTTCGCAGTAAATGAACAGCTTCCTGTGAAGCCTTTACTAACATGGACTGCGAGGCATTTTCTTTTAAACTAAGCAGATCAAATCAGATATCATTCACTGGAATACTGATATATCGCCCACCTGTGGCAAATAAAAACACATTCTTAATTGCTTTCCAATTACTAGCTGAAAACAGCTTGCAATCGGACAATTTCTCCATTCTGGGAGATTTTAATTTTTATCTTGAAGCAGTGGATGATAAAGAAACAGCCGCTCTCCTTGATATTGCGAAGTCCTTAGGACTCAATCAGATAATAATGGAAACCACTCATTCAGCAGGTCATACTCTAGATGGTGTTTTTACACCTACCACCCCATAATAAGTAGTAACTCTTCTCATGAAAAATAAATCAGATTCTCTAAATGATCCTTGCCCTCCTAAAATATTTAAATTAACACTGGGTATTTTCTAGACAAACCTGTCCGATATTTCCACAGATGTATTTCCATCTGTTTGGAAACAAGCCTCAATCCTATTCAGAATTGTATGGACCCCAAAAATTATTGCCCAATATCACGCCTCCTGTTTCCTTCTAAAATGATTGAAAAAATCTTGAATATAGAATTATCCAAAGTTATTCAGGATACTTCAATCCTAGATTCAACACAGTTCGGTTTTAGACCAGGACATAGCACTGAGACTACACCGGTCAAAGCAACAGAAGAGATAAGAATGACACTGGATGGAGGTGGATCCGCAGTCCTTATCCTACTGGTTCTATTGACTGCGTTTTATAAGGTGAACCATAAAATATTGATTCACCATCTAGCAGAAATAGGGATTAAGGATAAGGCTCTGGTGCTGCTCACCTCCTTTCTCACAGGCAGGAAACAAACGTTGGCGCTGGGTGAATTTAAATCAACACTTTATACTCTACTGTGTGGTGTGCCACAGGGATCGCCATTGAACCGACCCTTTTTATTATTTTTGTTTCCAAATTGGCCCCACTTCTTAAAAAGTTTAACTTACAGCTAACGTCCTATTCTGATGACACCCAATTGGTAGTCACTGTCTCAATTAAAGATTCCCCAGGTCCGCAAAGATGTCAAGACTGTATGGAGGCAGTCAGCAGCTGGATGAACAGGCACTGCTGTTTGAAACTCAATTCGGAAAAAACAGAGGTTATTATACTCGGGAATCCGTCCCCAATCTGGTCCCCTAACTGGTGGCCAGAACGACTGAGTTAACCTCTTAATCGTGTTCTTTAAGCTAAAAACTTGGGAGTCATCATTGATGACAAACCTAACATGGGTGACCAAGAGACCGTGGTGGTTTCATCACCCTACTACACCCTCAAAATGATCAGAAAAATATTATCATATATTCCTAATAACTTCAGAAAAAATGTGATTACTTCATTAGTCCTTTCAAAATTGGACTATTGCAACAGTCTTTACTTGACTATGCAAGAAAGCGTGTAAATAAGTTGAAACTTGTGCAGAATGCTGCAGCTAGAATGATCCTGAATTTACCTATATTTCGTCCTATATCCCAGGGACTTCAAGAGCTATATTGGCTTCCGAAACGTAATTGAGCCAAATTCAAAGCCTTATGCCTTGCACATAAGGGGCTCTACAATACAGGTCCAGAATTTCTTAGGAAGACTTTTAGATGGTATATTGCTAACAGAGCCTTACGATTAGCAAATTCAATAACTTTAGTAGTTCCTTAGATCATAAAGGCAATTGGAGAGGCAGGAGTCTTTAATTCTATACAGCAAAACTATGGAACAACCTCCCAGCATGTATTAAAGGAATTCCCTCTTTGTTGTTATTTAGGAAGGAGATTAGGACCTGGCTTTTTAACAATTAATGCATCAGTTCAGCATGCTCAGCTTTCAGTTAGAACCAGGACACTCAAGGGTAATCGCGCGCTCTACAAATTTCCTTAAAATACCATAACATAATGCCGCACAAACCTACCTCTGCCTGCTGACCCCCTATCAACCTGCCAGATTTAATCCTGGCCTCTGTATTCCTCCGCACCCTCTCCCAACCCACCACTGTATGTAGCCTGAGGGTTCCCGCCTTGCCACTGTGCCCCCACTGAGTGCCCATTGCTTCTTCTAGACCCTGACACTCATCTTTTTGCCCTCTGTAATCCTGTTCTGCCTTACCAGCTTGCCATTGGAGCTGGCTTTTTGCTCCCCAGCTCTCCAATGCTTCCACCAGTCTCTGCAGGCATCCTACTGGGCCCGAGCGCTCTTGCCCTCACCCTTTGCTTACCATATGCCACCCCTCCCCCCACCCTGCATCCTGTCCGCGTGCTTCCTTTTGTAGGAGTTAGATTCTCACACGGCCTCCTCCAAGCCTTCTGTGTTGCATCGTGTTGCACTTGTATTCCTCGTGCCCCAGCCAGCCATACATTTTAGCGTGGGCCGCTGTGCTGCCGTCCTCCCATCATGGGTGCCTTGCGCCACCCCAGGGGCAGCTCCTCTACCACGTGAGCAGCCCTTTGTGCCTACCTTGTGCCTCCTCACCTCTGATCTCCAGCGGCTCTGAATATGTCAATAGCGCCCCTGTCACTCCATTGGCAGATATACATGTGAGGTGCACCCTGAACCACGCGCTCAGTGTCAGGAGGTCCATGCAACCTGCCGCTGTGAGCAGGTACATGGCCTCCTTCATGCATGCATCTTCCATGCTCATAGTAAAGTATGATATAACCTAACTGCTAATGATCAAAATGCAAATTAAACAAAAACCTGTGCTCTTAGGACGACCACCGTGTCACCATCCCAAAATAGTGCCACACAAACTAAAATGGCCAGCTATATATTGGGCTACAAGCCCAACAAAAACAGCCTAGTTAAAGAATGTATATGCTGCCTGGCTGTACCATTTTCCCTATCTCTCTCCCAAAGCCCATAGTGTCAAATTCTCAGAATTCTTTGGCGACATGCTAATTATCCTTCTATTCACTCTACTAATTATTCTGATTCAAGTAAGAGAGCTTTGAAACACTTTTTAACTGAGTAAACAGGGTGTTTCCCTGCTTACCCCCATATCTTTACTGGTCTCAATATAAATTATAGGCCATGTCAGTAAAAAAAACAAAGCTAAGTGGCAAACCTTGTCCGACATGGGTGCACATGGTGGCCACGTCAGTGGTCCAAACTGGCAGGTTGAGCAATGCTTGCAGGGGTGAGCATAGTGGGTAAAGGCAAAACCATTATCATTTTTTCAAAGGGGTGAGTCCTCAATGCACAACAGTTGGACCAGCTGGGAAATGGCGCTTATCTACCTGTTGCATGAGCAGCCTGCTACATCAGTTTCCTGGTGTTGCATAGAGCCTCTGAAACTGTCACTCTACAGAGCTTTACAACTTTCCAAGATCACAGTTTTCTTTTTTTTTTAAATGTATACCATTGAGTCTTAAGGCTTCATACATTTTCACCCCCCAAGAGAGCTCACTTACTAAACTAAGGGGTCTATTGTGATGTAGGGCGGATCGCCACCGCCCGCATGGCGGTGGCTATCCACCCTACATCATACCCCGCCCGCCACCTATTTCCCCCTGCCATATTAGCATGGCGGGGGGAAATGGGTTCGGTAGCATACGGCTGCATCTTATTCGCTCGGTCGGACTGCAGGAGTCCGGCTCGGTCAGAAAACACTCCGGATCCGGCTCGGATCGGAATCGGCAGCTTTGTTGTAGGATGTTGTATTCATAGGGAATAAGTATGTTGAGTATTTTTTAAATTTAAATTAAAATAGAAATATTTTAAGAAATTTATAAAGTTTTTGTAGTGGGTTGTTGTGTTTATAGTGAATTAGGGGGAGGAGAAATGAGAAAATTATATTTGTAATCTTTTAGATTTATTTTGAGAGATTTTAGTAGCGTGATGATTATTTTATAGGGAATAAGGGTAGTTTTTTAAAGTAAAAAAAAAATTAAAGTAGAAATTTCAAATGTAAAATTTTATTTTAACTTTGAAAATTTAAGTTTGAAATAAAATCCAATTTTGAGTTTATCTTTATTTTTGAGTATATATTTTTATATTTTTTGTAATTTATTTACAAAAATAAAAAATTGTAGAACAAAATATAAATTTTAAAAACTAAGCATTGCCCGTGGCGGTCCCGTGGTGGACGGACTTTGCGTCCGCCAGCACACCGCCTGCCATCGTAATATGGTGGGCGGAGAAATGCTTCGAGACGGTGGTAAAACCGCCACCGGGGTTTCACCGCCATCATAATGATCCCCTTAATTATGTTTATTATACAGCACTTTCCCTGAGTTTATTTTGTTTTGGAGTTGGAATAGTAATTTAATTAGGTTTATTATCCAGCACTTTCCCTGAGTTTACTTTGTTTTGGAGTTGGAATAGTAATTTAATTAGGTTTATTATCCAGCACTTTCCGTGAGTTTTTTTTGTTTTGGAGTTGGAATATTAATTTTTTATGTTTTATTATCCACCACGTTCCCTGAGTTAATTTTGTTTTGGAGTTGGAATAGTAATTTAGTTATTATCCAGCACTTTCCCTAAATTTTGTTGGTTTTGGATTTGGAGTAGTAATTTAATTAGGTTTATTATCCAGTACTTTCCGTGAGTTTAGTTTGTTTTGGACTAGGAATAGTAATTTAATTAGGTTTATTATCCACCAATTTCACTTAGTTTTGTTGGATTTGGAAATAGGTATAGTAAATTGTAATTGTTTATTAATTGTTTTATTTTTTTATTTTGTATGCCAATTTTAATAAGAATGGAGATGTATGTTAGTTATTCTTGTAAGCATTTTTATTGGTTACACATTTCAAAAAATATTTTACAGTTTATTTGTTATCATTTACATTTGTTATACATTTTTTCAAAATAATAAAAACATTATTCATGTTTTTTGTTGTTTATTACAAAGTATAATACATTTTTTATATACATTTTTCATGTACAGTTGGAAAATTAACAATATTTTTTAATATACATTTTTCATGTAGAATTGGAAAATTAACAATGTTTTTTTAACGTATATTTTTAATGTGCATTTTGAAAATTAATAACATTTTAGCATACATATTTTTAAATATTATTGAAAAATTGTAAATTTTTTGAAGTACAGTCATGTAATACTAAAGTAAATATATTAATAGTTTATTAATTTTAAACAATTTGACTTTCATTGTTTATTATATTTTTAGAGAAAAAGTAAACACTTTAATTTTTTGCCAATCTTTTTTTAATACATTTTACATATTTTTTTTTTTTAATACAAATGTATCATATGTATTTTACATACTTTTAGTATGTTTAATTATTTAGTATATTGAAGGTAATTTGTACTCAAATAATGTTTAATATATTAAATAATTTACAAATATATATTTTCACACATATTTTATCATTATACATTTTAATATTTGGGTACATTTACAGTACATGAACATTTATAAAATAAAATAAAATATATAAAAACATTTTTTTTGCATTTTAATATTAATTCACCATTCTTTTCTATGGGGAGTAAGTCTTTTTTTTTTATTTTTATTACGTGGACATTTTTGTTTCTATTTTCCTCACTTTCTACCGATCTTTTTCATTTTTAGGTCATTTTGGAAGACCGGACCTTCAGTTGGGAGCAGTGTTTCGTTGCTTAAGGTAAGTTCGTTTTAATTAACTTTTAAGGTAGTTTTAGGGTAGAAGCGAGGTAGTTGTAGTAGTGTAGTTAGGTTTGTGAGAACCGTGTTTGTTTGTTTTTCATGTAGTTAGGTGTTGATTTGGTAGTTTATGGGCCGATTCCGATTCCGTCCGCAAAACGGACCGACCGACACGGACCTGCAACGGACACCGACCGACACGGACCGGCGCCGTACGACCCGTGCAGTACGATGCAACACGTGTGAATTACAACCAACACGTACGGAATACAAGCCGTACGACCGAGCCGTAGGGAAAACAGTGATTCGCCCGGAAAACGGACGCGATTCGCACCGACCGACACGCACCAGGGATGAACCCGACCGACACTTACCCGCGATGTCCAATCCGTACAGTACGATGCAATGCATGTAAAACCAGACCGACTCGCTCAGAGCCCAAACCGCATGAGCGACACGCACAGAAAATAGGGGCCTGAAGCAATAGAGATCTCCGCGACCAACGAGTATGAAACCAAGAAGAAAGTCAGCGTGAAAGAGCCGGAGAAGCCCGCACGAGCCAACATCAGCGTCCGTCTCGGTCAGAAGAACGTCTCCTTCATGCCTAGAAAACCTAAAGGAAAAAATCCAAAAAAAGGACCAAACAAGCAATGACAAAGTCAATAAATATTTTTTTTAAAACTTGGAACAAAGACACACCCACAACTGCACCTATGTGAAGGACACCAATCACTACCATGATCCTTTGCAAATTGAATACACCATCACACAGCAACCACAGACACACTCACAACTCACCCATCACACAACTTTCACACCATTAGCACCTCACCAAAAGCACCCACACTGCAACACACACACCACTGGCTCTCACTGTCATGAGCATTGAAAAGCCAGAGTGCTACCTTGCCCAATCCATGTCACCATGGAGAACATTGACAAGTTAAATCACATATGCATGTACAAAACTCAGCACCAGACTCATTAACGATGGTGACATCATCACTTGTATGAAATGAGATGGGAACTAGGAACACTGTAAAAAAACACTTTCTCCAAAGAGATCACAGGCATACCAGACTGTGACCATGTCGTACCAATACACCAATGAGACACACAAAGACTAGCAAAACCTGCTACCACACATGCCCCAATATTACAACATCTCCTCAGTGGAATTGCACGTATGTCCCTGTTAAAGCTCAAATGTGTACAGGGATGACACACCTGTGTCAGCAACGTGATGGCCCTTGAGTAGTAATGGCCATGTACAGACAAATCTATACATGAGCTGGGCATGCACACACTTCGACATGCACATTGAAATGTTTCATTTTGGCTGTGCAATGTGCCACAACAATATCAATCTCTGTCCGTGACAACCTTGGACAAAGCAGTGTACAGGCACACATCCTGACGTACATTAGAAAATGACATGTATGTGAACCATTCATGCCTGTAGAAACATAACTTACAATGTGTGTCTCTTACAAGCACAGGTGGTGCTGGGGACACAGCACCAAATGAAAAGGAGTCCCTGTCCAAGACTCAGGTGGACCCTCAGCTCTCTAGTGTGGATCCGTCTCTGTCCTCTTCGGATGATGACGAACAACCTGGCATCTCCGGTGTGAGTTATCATGCAGCACCAGCAGTACCAACATCTGCATCCCCTGTACCCACACCTCCAGCATCTGGCAACAGACAGGGCACCCCCGCCAACACGGACAGACCAAGGCCACAGAACACCGACAGCACAGGGACACGGGACCCCCAGGAAGCTACAGACAACACCACCAGCAACAACACCCAAGGGGGCCCAGTGTCACCTGTGTGTGCCACCACAGGTCCTGCCCGTGTGGATAGGGGTGCTGGGAAGGGTGGTTGGCAGAGGGCGCGCCTTGCAGAGGGGTCTGGACTGCATGATGACCCCCAACTGGCACGCATCATAGATGCGTACCAGGATAGCACTGGAGGATTCTGCCAGGTAGTGGGGATCCTCAAGGACATTCAACAGGAGCAGGCTGCCCATCATGCCTGCATGGAGGCAAAGTGGGATGCACTTACTGCGGTGCATCGGGACATACTCCAATGCCTCCGCCAGATAAGCACCAACATGTCCAAACCTCCCTGTGTGGCCACAAAATCTGTTGCCGCACCATCTGCCAGTGCCACAGGGAGGCAGGATGACTCTGGCGGAGAGTCCCCTGCACCGCAGACGCCTGCACCTGAGGATCTCCCCCCGAAAAAGAAGAGGGGTAGTCCGAAGAAGGACAAGTGAGACGCAGATGTCCCTGCACATCCCCCAGGGCCTCTAAACCTGTTCTGGACAATGTTCTTTGTGCGCAACCCGTTCACCTTGTCGTATCTAACACAACTCCCCTACATGACATGGAGGGTTCATGTTGGTCCTATGTAGCACATGACTGTGGACAATTCAGCTACCAACACTTCCAACTCTACTGTGAACTTTGGAATCAAAACCCATTATACAGCACCCACCACCTTAAGCACTATCCTCACACATGTTTGTAAATAAACTCACCAGTACACTATACTTGCCTCTGTTGTGATTCCAACTTGTCATGTGTTTTGGAGATGTTGATCTGCTTAACAACACAGTGCATGCCAAAAACTACAACAATGTGACCACCGTTATGTGAGTCATGGTGGTGATGTGACACATGTGAGGGAGACACACCACTATGGCACCACAACACATACTCACCATGTCCATGTAACTCATCCCACACAATGATGTTGAGCTGAAATACATTGGTATGCACAGACACCACATCTATCCACAGTCAGTGGTAACAAGCACACAGGTGAGGTAAGCAAATGTCAGTCAGATGTGGAAAGACAGACAACGCACCTAACAAAGCATAGCACAGGTTCATTACATATCATCAACATGTTTATTCCACAATAGTTGCAAGGTAATTGTACGTTACAGTGGACACACGGTCACAAAGTGTCAGAAAATTGAAGTCCAGGGGTGTGTGGCACATCATTTGATGGGAATTGACAATTTCCACACTGGTGTTGGATTCTGGGTGTTGGGGGTCAGTGTTGACCAAACAACAGGCAAAGTACCCTTGGAAGGACAGACACAAGACACAGTCAAAAGTACAGCAGAACAGGAGAGAAATGCAATACACATGCACAAAACATGTCAAAATAAACCTACACAGGAACAAGTTAGCAGTTCGACACTATTGTGGAGTACAGACCACCTGAAAGTACACATCACTGCACGCATCCAGTCAATTGGCACACAGACACACTCAAACAGCAACAGAGCAGCCCCAACACATTTCAGGCTAACTCAATATATTGACATAACAACCCTGTAAACTAACATTCAGGTGAAGAAGTTGTTGATGAGCTGTGTGCGGACGTTACCCTCATTATCATCATCACTGGCATCTTGGCCCAGGCCTGGATCCTCCACATGTGGCAGAGATAGGTCATCGTCATTCTGGATGAGAGGCAACTTCTTCCACACTGCCATGTTGTGTAGCATGCAGCATACAAGGATCATTTTGCACACCTTTGCAGGGTCATATGGGAAGGCCCCTCCGGTCTTGTCCAGGCAGCGGAAGCGGCTTTTCAGGAGAGCAAATGTCCACTCAATCACCCTCTTGCTCTGACCATGTGCCTCACTGTAGCACATCTCGGCTGGTGTCACAGGGTTCCTGAGGGGTGTCAGCAACCACGGCATGTTGGGGTATCCGGAGTCACCTACATACAAACAATTGAACAATTTGCTTAGTTTTGAAAGAGGGTGTAATACAACATTGCCAAACACACACAATGGTAAACAGTCAGTACACACCGACAAGCCAGGCACGCTGTTCTAGCATCTGTGACAGCAGCGTCGCAAAGCGACTACTCCTCATGATGTAGGCATCGTGCGCAGAACCGGGGAAACGTGCACACACATGTGTGATACACATGTCTGCAAGACATACCACCAGAGCATTGATGGAGTGGAAATGTTTCCTGTTCCGGTATGCCCGCACATGTGCCTGTGGTGGTACCAGAGCCACATGTGTACCATCAATAGATCCAATGATGTTCGGCATCCTCCCCAGTGTATAAAAAGCATCCTTTATTTCAGTGAGTTGACCTGGGCTAGGAAACTTGATGTATAGGTCAAGGAAATGCAACATCCCCTCCAAGACATCGCGTAGCACACGACTGAACATAGTTTGCGACATACCACCAGCAGTAGCCACAGTGTACTGGAAAGTACCAGTAGCAAAGAAGTGCAGGGCTGCCATCACCTTCACCTCTGGGGTCAGTGCTGTAGGGTATGTCCGGCCAGGTAGCAGATGTGACGCCAACTGCTCCACCAACTCCTCAATCAGTGGCCTGGTGAAGCGGTACCGTCCGATGCAGTCGCGTTCCTGCATGGTTTCAGGGTCTGTGAACGGTCTATGGACAGCTGGTGCCCTGCAGTACAGAGGTGAACAAAGGAACAGTGTCGATTCATCCACCCATGTGGCTATGACCAAGCAAATTATCACATTATACATCATGACAATACACAATGTACTGAGGTGTGTGCTGTTGGGTATGGACACATATGTCACCTACATGCCCATCACCTCACATCTCAAGTCCACATGTCTACATAAGTCCCATGTAGTGCAATGGCCAATCATTGGGCCGTGTCACAGTACCGATGTACTGCTGTCACGTTACAAACACACACCACAGTGACAAGTGAAGCCTGATGTCTCCAAGGCATCACAGAACTTTGACATGCAGATACCCAGGGTCCCTGTATTGCCACATGGACACTGGCATGACATGGCGTATCATGTACATGCCACAAGACAACCATGAGTCCCACAGGTAGTGGCCACTGTTGTCTCTGCAGGCCCTACATGTACATCTCGTAGACACACACGCAACATCAATGTTGATGCACAAACCACATGGAGGTGGAGACTGTCTCCCATTGGGCACATTTGATCATCCACATCTGAGACACAACATGCACACAGACTGTGGGTGTACATCAGAATTGGGGCTATAGGTCTCACTGACGTACATTCCATCACCCCCAGGACTCAGGGTGTATGTGACATGTCCTAAACATATCCAACCTGAAACTGTGTCCATGACTCATGCCCATAACTGTACAGTTGCACATCACAGTGGTAATGTGGCACAACACACAAAGGATTATGTCCCCATGAACATGTGCACAGCTTGGGAGTGGCTGCACGAAAGTGCCACACAACCAACCAGATTTTTGCCCACCAAAATACACAGGTAATGCAGCCTAACATGCCATGGGACACAGTGTGGCACATGCTGTAGTGTGGTATGTGTGCACCTGAGTCCATGGCAAGTAATTGTGTGTGGAAGCCGTCAAAAAGTCAAACCAATGTCAACCGACGCGGGTGACTTCTACAGGGAGGCATTGCACAGTTCAGGACCGAGCTGTGCGTACGCTTACCCATTGACTGAAATGCGAACTGACGCGGGTGACTATCATGCGTACGCATTGCACAGTTCAGGACCGAGCCGTGCGTATGCTTAGACATTGACTTCAATGAGGACCAATGCGGGTGACTATCATGCGTATGCATTGCACAGTTCTGGACCGAGCCATGCGTATGCTTAGCCATTGACTGCAAGGAGGACCGATGCGGGTGACTATCATGCATATGCGTCGTGCAGGCATGGACCGAGCCGTGCGTATGCTTAGCCACTGACTGCAATGAGAACCAATGCGGGTAACTATCATGCATACGTGTCGTGCAGGCATGGACCGAGATGTGCGTACGCTTAGACATTAACTTCTATGAGGACTGATGCCGGTGACTATCATGCGTACGCATTGCACTGTTCAGGCCCGAACTGTGCGTACGCTTAGCCATTGACTGCAATGAGGACTGATGCGGGTGACTATCATGCATACGCGGCGTGCAGGCATGGACCGAGCCGTGCGTACACCTTGGCCATTGAATCGTATGGAGACAGGTACGTGTGTATTTTCAAACTACGCATTGTACAGTCAGTTGACCGAGCCTTGCGCACCGTTGGCTCTGGACTGTCCTGGAGACGGATGCGGATTCAAAACTTGTATGAGTCGTGCGCTGGAAATTCAGTTGGATGCCTACAACAATGTTGCAATTACTAGGGCTTTATGAAGGTGAAGTTTTGAACGATGCGGAAGACGTGTTTGTGTCGTACAATTCCATGGATTGACCAGATTCATAGAATGCAACCGTGTTGGACCTATCACTTGGGACACATGGCACAGATTCTGCCTCTGCAGCACAGATATAAGGCTGGCTGGCCCCCAGGGAGCTCACTTGCCTGCACTACATGCTACTGGACCACATCTCTGATACCACTGCTGCTGTCTCTGCATCCTATGGCTACTGCTATGGCACGTACTCTGGAGAGGGCCCCAGCCTTCACTGAGGAGGAGAACCAGGCCCTGCTGGACGGGCTCCTTCCAAAGTACAGCAAGCTGTATGGGAAACCAGGGGAGCAGGTGAGTGTGCAGTCCACTGCCTTCCTAATTGTGCATGTTGTCTGACTAGCAGTACTAGCAGTGTGTACACCAGTGGCAAGCGTACTCACTGAGTACTTTTATCCCACAAAGTGTGTAGGTACATGTAATGAACAGGTGTTCTGCAGCTAAAGTGCATTTGTGCAAGCTTAAACTTCCCAGGCAGGACATGCAGGGCATTTGTCCATTTCCATGGGTGCTCTACCTGTGTAACTCATTTTCCTTTGTGATGACGACATGTATATCCAACTGTGTGCAGCACAAATATGGGGCATGTGTGTTAATGGACTTTTAACTTTGTCATCCTCACAGGTTGATGCCCACCAGAAGCAGGAGATATGGCTGACCATCGCCCAGGCAGTACGATCAGTGGGGGTCTACAAGCGCCGGATCCGCAACTGCCAGAAGAGGTGGCAGGACCTTCGGGGCTGGACCCGGAGGATCGCAAGGGTCCAGCTGAAGCTGTCACCTCCTTGTAGGAGGGGCGGACACCGAACCCTGACCCCCCACATGCTCAGGATTCTGGCGGTGGTCTTCCCGGACCTGGATGGGCAGCTGAAGGCCAGACACCAGCAAGGAGGGGGTAAGTCCATGCCTAATCTGTGTACTATGTCTGACATGCTATTTGCAGTCTTTTGGCCTGGTCACACTTGCACATTACGTCGGTCTTGTAGTCCAGGACTCATGTCCGTTCATTTGTGTGATGCACCCTCCTCATCTGATCCACAGGTGTGGACCCTACAGTCTGTGGCTTGTGTCACTAGGGCACTGTGTCCCTGCAGTCAGCTATGCTTCAGGTTCCGGACAGCATCTGTTACCGTGACTCTGTTGTGGGTTTCATGGGTGGGTCAATTGTTTACACAATGCCTGAGATCTGACGTGATCTGTGTGTGCCCTTGATATGTGTCCCAATTGCTGGTCTGACTCGCCACATGTGCCTGGGGTATTTCAAACACACCCATGCAGCAGGGAACTCCAAATTGTGGGCCTCAGGAGTATGTAAATCAAGTGTGTCACACTTGCTTAGCCACCTGACTACTGTCCAGAGCTATACACTGTTTCAGGTAGACCTGGGCAGTCATGCCTACTAAAGGGCATTTAGAAACACTCCTGTGTATCAACTTACAGGTTGTGCTTAGTGACATGTGCCTTCAGGTGTCTGCCTCTGGGTCATTGTGGTGTGGCTTCCTTTTCCGGACAACTGGGGTGTTCATGAGTTTGAGAGTCAGCAGGACATTTGAGATGTGACTATGAGAGATAAGACCTGTGTGACATATAGGTGTGTGATCACTTGACAGTGCACAATGGTGTATGCAACTGTGAACTTCAGGCAGCTGTGTTTCATGCACAGCAGACTGTGATTTGCTCGTGTACAAGGAGTTGTGTTCGCAGAGACTCATATGTCTGTTTTGTATGATGTGGGGTCATCTGGGTTCGGGATATGTTGTTTGCAAGGGATGGACAAGTGCACTTGTCAGCTGCAGAGTTTGCTTTACCCATGACCTATGATTGTGACACAGTGCATACTGTTGTTGTCTGGATGCCCTGCCCCTGTGACAGGAGACAGTAATGACTGACTTTCCAGGCATGCCAGTGCCATGGCATTTAACTTGCTATGAGTGATCCAGCATTGGGGTCAAATATGCTCCATGCACCCCTTTGTGGCATTGACTATCAGGACATGAGAACATCATAGTGTGTGTTGCTGTTATGCATCACAAGTATGTGAAATGAGACTCTGGCCATCCCTTCATCCTGACACCTGTACTGAGTCAGTGGCAAGAGATGAGATGTGTGTATAGTGACATACTCCTACATGTTCACTTGCATGTCCAACACATGTGTAGGTGGTGCATGTCTGCACATTGGAGTATTAGCATCCAACATACAACAGACATATGGGTGCAAGTCCAGGAAGGATATGAGTGCCATGGTTGATGGTGAGACTGACAATTGGCTTATTCTAAACAGTGTGATCACTTTGAACAGTGTTCAGCTGATGCCAGGGCTTGCCCTGTGATGTGCTGTACTCACTGTGGTGTGTGCGGTCAGCGCAGGTGACTGATGTTGTTCTTTGTTTCCTAATTCTATCCATATACATCCACGGGTGCAGGAGGGGACAGCTCCACGGACCAGGAGGAGCCACAGAGCCTGACTGGGACAGAAGGTGAGGAGTCGGAGGGACCCAGTGGCACGGAGGGCGAGTGGAGCCACACCGAGGAGTCCTCAGCACCATCCACCCCAGCTGAGTGCCACAGCAGCTGGGAGGATGATTCCCTTGTGGAGGCGAGTGTCAGCAGCCACCAAACCCCAGCTAGTGAGGCTGTCCCCGCCACCACCCCCCATCACCACCCTCCCATCCCAGAGGTCCGTGGAGGCTCCCGTGTTCGTGAGCATGTCTCCTTTGTGCCAGGCACCGCACCCCCTGCCCCTGTGTCCCCTGCTGCCCTGAGTGTGGAAGCGGTTGACTTGCTTCGACAGATCCATGTAGGGCAGACATCAATGCTGAGTGTCCTCCATGCACACACCAGTCTGTTGACACAACTGGTGTCGTTTATGGAGGGCATTTCATCGGGCATGTCGGCCCTACAGAGGACCAATCAGTCCGTGGCCTCCTCCCTGACAGCAGCAGTGTCCCTCTGTGAGAAGGTGGCCTGATATATGCTGTCCACTAGTTCTAGTGGGCACCTTGTATCAGTCCAAATAACCCATTGTGGTGAATGGCTAAAGACAACCTTTATTGAAAGCTATCCTAGTGGTAGCTATGGAGAGCAGCCTTTAGGCTAAGTCTTGAAGGAATGTAAAACAGCTTGTTTTTACCAGTCTATAATCTCTTGAATGATCAAATGAAAGGACAACAACACCAGGTATATATTCAAAATATATGTATTTAGGATAAAACACACCCCTCTAGTCTCTTTATGAGACTGGAGTTCAAAGTACTTTGTTTACATGTCAGCAATTATCAGTAATAGCACAAATACACGTTTGGGCCCTAGGGGCGTACCAAACCATATACCAAAAAAGTGGTATAGGAACCACGAATAAACTAGACACAAGGCCTAGAGCCTATAGAATCATTGGGACCCCAAGGAACCACCCAAGTTAGTGACACAGGTGACCCACGGGGACTGTATGCAGTGTGTAAACACAACCGCGGGTTCCCGTTATCTTCTATGGACACTGTCGCGGTTGGAAATTTAAAGATTAGGGACACTTGTAAACGAGTCAGGACCAAACCCTTTTGGACTTAAGAAGTTCTAGGGCTAGCACCCACGGGATAACCGGAGTACTCGAGTTACCTCACCCAGGGAAGCCGGGTGCATAGGTGTCTTTTGGTGTCGGGTCGCGTTGTCGATTTCAATGGAAGCCTGCAAAGAACTGCTGCTGCCGTGAAGAGGAGAAGTGTCCGAAGAGATCCAAGCCTGGATCTAGGATGGAAGGAACCTGAAAGCAGAGAGGACAGAGACTGGGTCACTAGCCAGTGACCAAGGGCAGCATGGACCAATGCCCACAGATGTCGGGTGCTTCAGGTGAGTTGATGGGTGTCGACGAAGTCCACGAGCCGGATTCGAGATGTCCCACAAAGTCCGTCGAGTGCTGCAGTGTCGATAACCAGAATGGACCCAACAAGCCTTGGCAACGGCAAGTCATTGGAATTTAGAGTAAGGACTGCGGTGCAGACCAGCAAGGTCTGAGGGACTCACCCAGCAAGGGTAAGTCAGGGCACATCTGGAGCAACCAGGAAAGCCCAATGAGAAAAGGAGTTGCCTTTGTGGGGACCTGCTAGCCAACGGGCTAGTGATCGTGAAGGAGCCTCGAGCGGTCGCACTTGGAGCTGGCCCACGGGTCACTCGTGGAGTGGAGGCCAACAATCTTCGGTGCAGGAGGAGCTCAAGGCCGCGGCTACTCGGAGCCCAAAACAACAACTTCGAGGAGGACCAGGAAGATAGTGTTGCTGCAAAAGTTCACGGTGTCCAGGGTTCACAGTTCCACGTCACCCACGATAGCCATGGGCCTTTGCTATGGACTCAGGGTAGCCTCAGGGAAGTCTGGAAATCCATGTCTGGTGATACAAAGACTTCGGCATCCGGCGGGAGCTTCAGCGATGCAGACCGGTCAGTTGCTTCTTTGGTGCCTGCCAAGCAGGGGAGTCACTCCTTGACCCCAAGGGAGATTTCTTCAGTCTTCTAGTCAGGATAGAACGTCGAAGGTCCAGGATATATGTTGCAGAGTTTCATCCAGAGTAATCTAAAATCCTAGGGACTGGATTCCCATACTTATACCAAGTTTAGGGGATGGACTAACTCTAAGGCCCCACCTATGGGTGGGCTTGGAAAGAGGGGTGGTTACACCCATTTCCTTTGTCCAGTTTCACGCCAGAGCAGGGGCAGGTAGCCACTGCAACCGGTTTGAACTGGGCTATGCACAGGGACAGCAAACGTGCCCCCAGTGCAGGACTTCAAAGCACCAGAGAGTGCTCCCGCCCAGCCCCAATACACATCAGCCTGTCTGGGAGGGTGGTCCCAGGGCTCAGGAAAGTCCTACCGGGTTTGACCAGTGTGAACATGTCTTTCCCTCTAGAAGGGTGGAATGCTACCTCTGCCGCCAGTACTGACAGGGGGGGGTAGTATTCCAAAGCGTTTGACACCAAACACGACATGTTTTGATGCAGCCATTCCAAAGTTAGCATTTACCACGAGGTTATAATGCCCTTAAGAGTATATGTTATGGCTGTATCACAGAACAGCCATAAGGAAGTATTTCCAAAAGCTGCAGAGGGGCTCAGCTCATGCTTGGGTACCCTCTCACACAAAACCAAGCACTCTGCCTTCAGGATTGTCAAGGCCTGCCATAGGGGGGGCTTATAGGTTTATATGTGTCTGTATATATGTGTGGCTATAGGTAGCCTATACCACTGTAAGGGGTGCAAGCACACCCTTACCCAGGCTGCAGTAGCAGACCTGGGGTGCCATTTTGGAGTGCTTCCCAGGGGTGGCATAATACATGCTTCAGCCCCTGGTAGGCCTCAGAAGTACCTTTGCCCTAGGTACATAGTATACCATATACTAGGGGCTTATACGGCACTCCAGAATCCAATTAGATATGTCCCTAATGTACATGCAAACCATTTTAGAGAGGAAGCAGCTAGGCCGTGGTCCTGATTAGCAGGGCCCCTGCCAGACTAAGGTAAAAAAAACTGTGAAACACCAGCAAAAAGTGGGGGTACCCATGTGAAGCAGATCCTACTCTCCTACACAATCCCCCCAAACGCAGGGACATTAAACCAACCTTGACCAGTTGAGTCTTCATGTTCTAAGTAGAAATACCTAGAGAGTCCATCTGCATTGGCATGGTTACTCCCAGGTGTTTGTTTTACTGTAAAGTCCATCCCCTGTAGGGAAATGGACCACCTAAGCAGTTTGGGGTTTTCACCCTTCATTTGTTTTAGCCATAAGAGGGGGTTATGGTCTGTCTGAACAAGGAAGTGAGTACCAAACAAGTATGGTCTCAACTTCTTCAGAGCCCAAACCACAGCAAAGTCCTCCCTCTCAATGGCTGACCAACGTTTCTCTCTAGGGGTCAGCCTTCTGCTTATGAAAGCTACTGGCTGGTCCTGACCTTCATCATTCAATTGTGACAGTACAGCCCCTACCCCCAATTCAGATGCATCTGTTTGGACAATGAACTTCTTGAAGTAGTCAGGACTCTGCAGAATGGGAGCAGTGCATATGGCCTGCTTCAGGTCATCAAATGCCTTTTGACAGCTAGCTGTCCACTGAACCTTTTTGGGCATCTTTTTAGAAGTTAAGTCATTCAAGGGTGTCACTATTGATCCATACCCTTTGAAAAATCTCATATAGTACCCAGTCAGGCCTAAGAAGTAGGGGTGGGCGGAATTTGTGAAATTCACTTTTGCAAATAATCGCGAAAATGTTAAAAATCTCCGCAAACACGCGGAAATATCGCGAAGATGCGGAAGTTTTTTTCCCGCCTGTTCGCGGTATTTTCTGCGTGGTCGCGGCTCGTCAACTTACCCATGCGGTTGCTCGCGGGCGCGGCCATCTTATTTTCACTTGACTCGCGGTGCATGATCGTGAGAAGAAAGACGTGATCGCGCGACGCATGACGTTACTGCGGGCGCGAACTGTCGAGAGACAGCGCAAATGGCTACCAACAATCCAACATCTCGTGGAGAACGCGACCGGATCGGGAAAACTTGTCGGCGAACGCGGGGATTCAGGTAAGGCGATCGAGCGCACGCGAGAATGTATTATTTTACAGCGCGAGCAAGAAACAAATTATCGCTAAGCTGCGGAATGCGGAAATTTTGACATTTTCGCGCTTTCCGCAGAACGCGAAAATGCCAAATTATCGCAATTTCCGCGAACGGAACAGAATTTTGGCCCAGGCCTACTAAGAAGACTCTCACCTGATTTTGGGTAGTTGGAGCAATCCATTCCATTATGGTTTGGATTTTGCTCTGCAATGGTTGAACCTGGCCTCCACCTACAAGGTGGCCCAGGTACACAACCTGACTCTGCCCTATCTGGCACTTAGTAGCCTTGATAGTGAGGCCTGCCCTTTGCAGGGCCTCCAAAACATTCTTCAGGTAGACCAGGTGATCCTCCCAGGTGGAGCTAAAGACGGCAATATCTTCTAGATATGCTGCACTAAAGTATTCCAGGCCTGTAAGGACTTGATTCACCAACCTTTGGAAAGTGGCAGGTGCATTCTTCTAACCAAAGGGCATTACCATAAATTGATAGTGCCCACTAGGGGTAGAAAATGCTGTCTTTGGCTTTGCATCATCAGCTAGTCTGATCTGCCAGCAGCCAGCTATTAGGTCAAATGTGCTTAGAAACTTGGCTGAGGCCAAAGTATCTATTAGCTCATCCTCCCTAGGGATGGGATGGGCATCAGTCCTAGTGACAGCATTGAGACCCCTGTAGTCTAAACAAAACCTCATTTCTCTTTTCCCACCACTGGTGTGAGGTTGTGGTACCAGGACTACTGGACTAGCCCAAGGGTTAACTGAGGGTTCAATCACACCCATATCCAACATCTTTTGGTCTTCTGTCCTTATACAGTCCCTGGCATGGTCAGGTTGCCTGTAGATCTTATTAGTCACAGGTAGACTGTCTCCAGTGTCAACTTCATGAGTGCACCAGGTGGTCTGACTTGGAGTCAGAGAAAACATATGTCTAAACTGTCTGAGGAGGTTCCTGCAGTCAGTTTGGTGCTGGGCAGTGAGGCTGCCTGCCAAGGCTACACCATCAACTGACCCATCATCAGGGTTCTGAGAAAGCAGGTCAGGGAGTGGGTCACTCTCTTCCTCCTGTCCTTCATCAGTAGCCATGAGCAAGCCCATGTCTGCCCTGTCAACATATGGTTTAAGTCTGTTGACATGAAGTACCCTATGGGGACTCCTAGGGGTTCCAAGGTCTACCAAGTAGGTAACCTCCCCTTTCTGTTCAACAATTGTATGGGGCCACTCCATTTGTCCTGGAGGGCTGCTGGGGCCACAGACTCCAACACCCACACTTTCTTTCCTGGCTGGTAAAAAGTCAGTACAGCCTTTTGGTCATGCCAGGCTTTTTGCAGTTCCTGGCTAGCCTCAAGGTTTTTGTTTGCCTTTTTCATGTACTCATCCATCCTGGAGTGGAGACCAAGTACATAGTCCACTATGTCTTGCTTTGGGGGCTTGAGAGGTTACTCCCATCCTTCCATCACCAAACACAATGGACCCCTGACAGGGTGTCCAAACAAAAGTTCAAATGGGCTGTAGCCAACCCCCTTTTGAGGCACCTTCCTCTATGCAAATAACAGGCAGGGCAAAAGCAGCTCCCATTTTTGCCTAAGCTTCTCTGGGAGTCCTTTGATCATGCCCTTTAAGGTTTTGTTGAATCTCTCAACTAAACCATTGCATTGTGGGTGATAGGGTGTGGTGAACCTGTAGTTCACTCCACACTCCTTCCACATAGCAGTCAAGTAACTAGACATGAAGTTTGCACCCCTGTCAGATACAACCTCCTTAGGAAAGCCCACTCTTGAGAACACACTCAAGAGAGCTCTTGCCACTACAGGTGCTGCAGTGGTCCTTAGGGGAATTGCTTCTGGATACCTGGTGGCATGATCCACTACCACCAGTATAAATCTGTGCCCAGATGCTGTTTGGGGATCCATGGGGCCAACAATGTCAATCCCTACCCTTTCAAAGGGCACCCCCACCACAGGTAGTGGTGTCAGGGGGGCCTTTGTAGTGCCACCTGCTTTGCCACTGGCTTGGCAGGTTACACAGGAGCGACAAAACTCCTTTGTGTCTTCAGACATGTGGGGCCAGTGAAAGTGAGGAACAATTCTGTCCCAAGTCTTGTTCTGGCCCAGGTGTCCTGCTAAGGGAATATCATGGGCTAGTGTCAATAGGAACCCCCTAAACTTCAGCGGTATAAACAACCTCCTGGATGCACCAGGCTTGGGGTCTCTACTCTCTGAGTATAAGAGTCCATCATCTCAATAAACTTTATGGGTGCCACTAGCATTCCCAGCAGCCTCATTGTTAGAATCCGGGGTCTCTGGTTGGCGCAGGTATGCACTTGCGACAAGCAGGGACCCTTTCCTCTAAGTCAGGGCAAAGGATCACCTCTTTAAAAATAACCCCTGCTCACCCTCTAGGTAACGTGGCGCGAGCAGTCAGGCTAAATTCCCAGAGGGCATATGGTTAAGCGTTCAAGTTGTCCCACACAATAATCACCACCCCACCACACAAAAGACACAAGGCTGTATTTATCAAAAGTAGAAGTCTTTATATAAAAGGGTTTTCTTTCAGGCAGGTTGAATAAATACAGTTCTCTTAGCGAATCTCAATCCAGTTACTTTAAAATACTTAAGGGCAGTCCACAGGTTTTAAAATGGCACAGTTCTCTTTAAAATAAGTTATTTAGGTCTTCGGGGCCCTTCGTAGCGCCTTTGGGGTACTCTGGGCAAGGTTTTAACAGGACCTTGCCGTTTCTCACGCTTCTCGCGTGAGCCCGAGTACGCTTGCCGAGTCTCACGCTTCTCGCGTGAGCACCGGTAATGATTTTCAATGCGGTACGGTTTCGACTGCCAGGGACGCTCCGTACATAAATGGAAGCACCGGGTACGGTGCGAACTCGGCTGATTTCTCAGTACAGTGCGAACCAAGTCAGATGTAAAGGCAGCACGGGGCAAATGTACGGTGCGAACCAAGGCAGATGTAAAGGCAGTACGGGGCAACAATATGGGCAATTAGTCTGGTGCGAACGGGGGTATTTTTCCAAGGTAGTCTGATGCAAACAGTACGTGCCAATAGTACGGTGCGAACACGTCTACTTCAGGGGGAAGTACGGTTCGAACAGGATGCTTCCGATGTGCGTACATGGGCAATATGTTTCAAAACACTTCAGGTGTAAGTTCGGTGGCGAACAGAATACTTTGAAAGCAGTCCTGGGCACACAGTACGGTGAAAATTCAGACTCCTTCCAAAGGCAGTACGATTCAGTACGAAGCAGTACAGTGCGCCCAAGAATATTTTCACAGGCAGTACGATTCAGATCACGGCACTTTAGGGACAAGGACAGTCCGTACAAAGGCACGTACGGACCGTAATTTCAGCGCGATTGTCCAAAATACCTTTGTTCTGCACGGGGATGGTCCCGGCGGCCTCGGGTTTCGACGGAGCGGTGTCCCACGTCGCGGGGTCGTCCCTCGTAGTCAGAGGGCGGCGGTGCTTCGTGGGGCACCCGAAGAAGGTCTCAGCCACACGACCAAGGGCAGAGGAGGGGGAAGCAGCTCCAGGGCAATCCACAGCGCTGTTGCAGCGCGATCAGCTTTTCAGGGGATCACAAGTGTGCACAGGGCCTCGCGGTGATCTTGACGGCACAGGGTCGCCAGGGCTCGGTGCGCAGGCCTTCAGGTGCCTTTCTCCGCGTTGCGAGCTACGGCTCGGAGGGGCTGGTACTTGCGGTGCTGGGACCAGGTAGGCAGGTCCTTGCGGTGCTCGTGGTAGTCCCAGGTGGCAGATGTCGCGGTGTGGAGAAAGGGGGAGAGGCACACAGGTTCTCTGGGGATCAGCGTCACGGAATTGCGTCCAGCTACTTCTCCTCTTCTGGGGGTAGGTTGCGCCCACTGTTCCTGGGGCGCAGATCAGGGGGCAAGTTCACAAGCAAGCCCTTGGAGATTGTTCAGCACAAGTTGATTCAAAGTCTTTTCCTTCAGTCTTTTCCTCTCCTTCCAGCAGACAGGCACCCACTGCAGGCCAGTCTCTCAGGCAGAGAGACAGTATTCCTCCTTCAGCTTCTCCAGGTCCTTCTCCTTCAGGCAGAGGTTCGTCGTTGCGTAAACAGGATCTGATTTCTTAGGAGCCAGGCTCCTACTTTTATAGTGCGATTCTTTTGTTCTTTAGCGCCAGGGGGCCTGGGCCTGGCTCAGTCCAGTTCTGGAGCACTTTGTTATGGTGACTCTGCTCTTTCCTTTCAGCAGCAGGGCAGAGACATCAGCCGCCCCACAGGGGGCGGCGCCGGCTTTGTGCTGTCAGAGCACAGGTCTATTCAGAGTCAAGGGTGGACTCCTCCCACCCATCCTGGTGTAATCTCTCTACCCACCACCTGGCAGCCAGCCTGTCTCTGGGGATTCCCCAACCCTGCTCCTTACTGTTGCTAGGCAGAACACACACACACAGCAGAGGCGGACTGAAATGGCCAGGTCAGTAAATACTAACTTTCTAAAAGTAGTATTTACAAACGCAGGATATTAAAATAAACTTTACTAAAAGAAGTATTTTATTATTCTGAGTTCAGGCATACTAAACATAACTTCCTACCATGCTCTATGAGTCCACTGGGATTACAGGGTGTAGTAATTCCAGTAGCCCATTCTGGCCTATGGAGAGCAGGTAGCCTTCAATAGTGAAAAACGAAAATGGCTGTAATTCACTATTAAGACATGCCACACACATCAGGGCCTGTCCTACCTTATGCCTACAATGCACCCTGCCCTTGGGCCTACCAGAGGGGTGACTAATATGTAGTTAAGGGAAGGTTTAGGGACTGGCAAGTGGGTGCACTTGCGCAGTCAGCGCGACAGTACCAGACTGCGCGCAGGTTCTGCAGTGGCAGATCCTAGACACATTTTACTAGGCCGCTTCTGTGGGTGGCACAACCAGTGCTGCAAGCCCACTAGCGGCATTTGTATTTACAAGCCCTGGCACTCCTGGTGCACTCTACTAGGAGCTGACAGTAAACCAAATAAGCCAATCATGGACACCAATCAATGTATACACTTTACAAAGGGAGCACTTGCACTGTGGCACTGATTAGCAGTGGCACAGTGCCCTGAGCAGCTAACACCAACAAAACACAATGAGGCACATCAGCAAAAAGTGGAAGGGAAACTCACGCCAAGGTGCCAGGTCTAACACTCATCAGCAACTTGCTGCCTGAGGGTTTCAAGGGAGGGGCAGGTTTTCTTCTCCTGACTCAGATCAGACCTGGAAGGGCCCCCTGTCCCCAAGAACTCAACCTGGTCAGGTTCCAGCTCGTCTGGGACAGTTCCTTCTTCAGGCTCAAGATCATCTCCCTGAGGAGACTGGTCAGCATTCTGAGTCAGGTGGGAAGGCTCTGCCTTAACCCTACTGCTCCTCCTCTTGTGAGGCACCTGGTCAATTATTCCAGAATCCAGGGCCTGTCCAGTGTTAGACATTTTAGCCTGTGACCTGGTCACAGTTAAGACATGTGAAGGGATCCCTAACATTTCTGCATGTGTCCTGAGCTCCACTTCAGCCCAAGCTGAAGTCTCTAGATCATTGCCAAGCAAGCTCTGTACTGGTAGGTCTGCACTTACCACAACCTTCCTAAGGCCAGTTACCCCTACCCAGGAGAAGTTAACAACTGCCAGAGAATGGTCTGTTCTGACATTGCTAGCATTGGTCACTTGGTACATTTCACCAAGTATAATCTGCCCAGGATCCACAAGTTCTTTTGTCACCATTGTGACACTTGCTCCTGTGTCCCTGAATGCCCGAGCTTCTACTCCATTAATTAAAGGCTGCTGTCTGTATTTGCCCAAGTTACTGGGGCTCACAAAGGGGGACATATCCATGCCCCCATCATTGACAAGCACAGCCTGAGCTGGTACTCTGACTAGGCCAGAGTCTATCTCAGAACCCAGGGTCAACCCTACTACACTCTTATTCTGTATATTCCCACCACCAATTGTAACTGCACTAGGGGGAGCAGGTGCCTTAGGGGCATTGGTAGGGGCTGGAGTATTTTCTTTGGCCGTGGTGCAGTTACTGGTCCAGAGAGTTTTCTGCTTACAGATTTTGCACCAAGGTTTATTTTGGTCTTTTCCTTTGTTAGCCTGTGAATCCCCACCTGAAGAAGATTTTTGGGGCCCTTGTGAAGATTTCTGGTCTTTACCCTTGTCCCCACCCTTGTCAGAGTTTTTGGAATCTTGCTTCTTTGGGTCTCCACCTTGGTTCTGTACCTTCTGCCTCACCCTGGTTCTGACCCATTTGTCTGCCTCCTTTCCCAATTCTTGGAGAGAGGTCAGATCAGAGTCTACCAGGTACTGGTGCAACAGCTGATTTTGACAGTTATTAAGAATCTGCTCCCTCATTATCAGATTGTACAATCCTTTGAAGTCACACACTTTACTGCCCAATAACCAACCTTCCAGAGCCTTAGCAGCACAGTCAACAAAGTCAACCCAGCCTTGATTTTGTGCTTTTTGGGTGTCTCTGAACTATAACCTGTATTGTTCAGTGGTTAGGCCAAACCCATCTATTAGTGCACTTTTCAAGACTTTGTAATCATCAGCATCCTCTTCTCTTACAGTGAGGAGCTTGTCTCTACTTTTGTCTGCAAAGGAGAGCCATAAGATTGCTACCCACTGACCTTGAGGGACCTTCTGTACTTTACAGGCCCTCTCCAAGGCAGTTATCCATTTGTGGATGTCATCTCCACTTTGGTAGGGAGGGACAATCTTACTTAGGTTTCTATGGTCATAAGACCTCTCCCTATCTCTAGGGAAATTGCTGCCACCAAGGGACTTGGTTTTTACTAGCTCTGTAGAGCTCCAGGACTTCCCTATCTAAGGCCATCTGCTGCTTTCTGAGGTTGAACTTGTCTTGCTCATACTTCAGCAGTCTCTCTCTCCTCTCCTGGGAGGTTTCCCTCCCTCTGTGAGAAGAGACAGAGGCCCCTATAGAGGAGTTAGACTGGATAGATACCCATGACAGAGATCTATCCCTTTAGCCCTGTTGTCAGGCCTACCTGGAGGAATAAAGGAAGTAGCATTATTGTAATCCTCCTCATCCAGGAGATCTTGGTTCACCAGAGTCTGGTCATTGTCACCAGTCTGGTCAGCATGAGCGGTAGGGTCAGGGGAATTGTTACCCCTAGGCCCACGCTCACCTGCTGCTTCACCCACACTGTCTACATCATCAGGCCCACTAGGCTCTGTGATATCATCCAGCTTAAGTATCTTTATGAGAAGCTGAGTGGATGGACTTTTGCCTGTCTTCAGCTTCCTAATGGAACATAAGGCCCTAAGCTAAGCAAAGGAGAGATCCTTATATTTATAGGGAAGGAGCTCACTGGTTCCTGGTAGGGACCCACTGGTTCCTGGCTGGTTAGACATTACTAATGTGGTGTGGTGTATTGCACTACCGACACTAGTGTGGCCTACTAAACTCTCTTGAGTTGAAGAAAGGATGTGCTATCCCTTAACACGCAACTCTAAGTTCAGTAGAACTTACTGTAGCTAAACTTGATATTATATGTACCTAAGGTACCTTTAGTGGTTTTCAGTTGATCAATTCAATTTAGAGTATCTGGTAAAACAATAGTAAGCTGGAATCCCACACGCTGCACACCAATGTGAGAAGGTGGCCTGATATATGCTGTCCACTAGTTCTAGCTGGCACCTTGTATCAGTCCAAACAACCCCTTATGGTGAATGGATAAAGACAACCTTTATTGAAAGCTATCCTAGTGGTAGCTATGGAGAGCAGCCTTCAGGCTAAGTCTTGAAGGAATCTAAAGCAGCTTGTTTACCAGTCTATAATCTCTTGAATGATCGATGATGAAGCATGACACCTGCAAGAGTGTGTGAGGGCACTATATTCTAAAGGAGTAATTCCCCTCATACTGACTCTGACCCAACCTCATGATAAGCACTCAACCAACCTCTGGTCTCTTCCCTGTTTTCTGAGGAACAGTTACCCTCTTAGTACATATAGTGACACAGGGGACCCACGGGGACTGTATGCAGTGTGTAAACACAACCGCCGGTTCCTGTTATCTTCTATACACAATGTCGCGGTTGGAAATTTAAAGATTAGGGACACTTCTAATCGAGTCAGGACCAAACCCTTTTGGCCTTAAGAAGTTCTAGGGCTAAAACCCACGGGAGCACCGTAGTACTCGAGTTACCTCGCCTAGGGAAGACAGGTGCATAGGTGGGTTTTGGTGCGGGTCGCGTCGTCGATTTCAATGGAAGCCTGCAAAGAACTGCTGCTGCCGTGAAGAGGAGAAGTGTACGAAGAGATCCAAGCCTGGATCTAGGATGGAAGGAACCTGAAAGCAGAGGGGACAGAGTCTGGGTCACTAGCCAGTGACCAAGGGCAGGATGGACCAATGCCCACAGATGTTGGGTGCTTCAGGTGAGTTGATGAGTGTCTTGACTGTTCAGCCACGAGGTCCAGGAGGCGTCGACGAAGTCCATGAGCCGGATTCGAGCTGTCCCACGAAGTCTGTCGAGTGCTGCGGTGTCGGCAACCAGAATGGACCCAACAAGCCTTGGCAATGGCAGGTCAATGGAATTCAGAGAAAGGACTGCGGTACAGACCAGCAAGGTCTGAGGGACTCACCCAGTGAGGGTAAGTCAGGGCACGCCTGGAGCAACCAGGTAAGCCCAATGAGAAAAAGAGTTGCCTTCATGGGGACCTGGTAGCCAACGGGCTAGTGATCGCGAAGGAGCCTCAAGCGGTCGCACGTGGAGTGGAGGCTAACAATCTTCGGTGCAGGAGGTGCTCAAGGCTGGGGCTATTCGGAGCCCAAAGCATAACTTCGAGGAGGACCAGGAAGATAGTGTTGCTGCAAAAGTTCACGGTGTCCAAGGGTCATGGTTCCACGTCACCCACGATAGCCATGGGCCTCAGCTTTGTTGTGGACTCAGGGTAGCCTCGGGGAAGTCTGGAAATCCCCCTCTGGTGACGCAAAGACTTCGGCATCCGGCGGGAGGTTCTGCGATCCAGTCTGTTGCTTCTTTGGTGCCTGCCAAGCAGGGAAGTCACTCCTTGACCCCAAGGGAGATTTCTTCAGTCTTCTAGTCAGGATAGAACGTCGAAGGTCCAGGATATTTGTTGCAGAGTTTCGTCCAGGGTAATCTAAAATCCTAGGGACTGGATTCCTATACTTATACCAAGTTTAGGGGATGGACTAACTCTAAGGCCCCACCTATGGGTGGGCTTGGAAAGAGAGGTGGTTACACCCATTTGCTTTGTCTAGTTTCACGCCAGAGCAGGGGCAGGTAGCCCCTGCAACCGGTTTGAACTGGGCTATGCACAGGGACAGCAAACGTGCCCCCAGTGCAGGACTTCAAAGCACCAGAGAGTGCTCCCGCCCAGCCCCAATACACATCTGCCTGTCTGGGAGGGTGGTCAAACCTCCCTTCGACAGGAAACCTATTGTCCAGGCCTCCCCTGTTGGAGTTTTGGTCAGCAGCAGGAGGCCACACCTGTGTCTGTGGCAGAGGCATCCATTTTGTGATGCCAGGGCTCAGGAAAGTCCTACCGGGTTTGACCAGTGTGAACATGTCTTTCCCTCTAGAAGGGTGGAATTCTACCTCCGCCGCCAGAACTGGCAGGGGGGGGGGGGGTAGTATTCCAAAGCGTTTGCCACCAAACACAACATGTTTTGATCCAGCCATTCCAAAGTTAGCATTTACCGCGAGGTTATAATGCACTTAAGAGTATATGGTATGGCTGTATCACAGAACAGCCATAAGGAAGTATTTCCGAAAGCTGCAGAGGGGCTCAGCTCATGCTTGGGCACCCTCTCACACAAAACCAAGCACTCTGCCTTCAGGATTGTCAAGGCCTGCCATGGAAGTGGCTTATAGGTTTATATGTGTCTGTATATATGTGTGGATATAGGTAGCCTATACCACTGTAAATGGTGCAAGCACACCCTTACCCAGGCTGCAGTAGCAGACCTGGGCTGCCATTTTGGAGTGCTTCCCAGGGGTGGCATAATACATGCTTCAGCCCCTGGTAGGCCTCTGAGTTACCTATGCCCTAGGTACATAGTATACCATATACGAGGGGCTTATAAGGCACTCAAGAATCCAAATAGATATGTACCTAATGTACATGCAAACCATTTTAGAGAGGAAGCAGCTAGGCTGTGGTCCTGATTAGCAGGGCCACAGCCAGACTAAGGTCGAAAAACAGTGAAACATCAGCAAAAAGTGGGGGTACCTAGGTGAAGCAAATCCTACTCTCCTACACCCTCCTCCAACAGTCCCGCACGCCTCCTACCCCTGCCCCACCCACGATTCCTAGCACCCTACCTGTCCCAAGCACACATGCACCAGCACATTCACCCAAACCCACAGACACAGGCAGCACACAAACACCCAAACCAAGGGCTAGACGTGCACACAAGCAACCTCAGGGGACTGACACCACACTCATAGGGGATGGTTTGCAAACACACTCACAGTCATCCACAACCACTCTGCAGTCCTCCGATACCTCTCCCTCCCAGCCCCCTTCCCGTGCCTCACCTGCAACCCCATCTCCCCAGAAGCTCTACCTCTGTGACCTTGGCCTCTTCCCCACCGACTCAGCAGATCCAGCTTACAAGGGGAAGAGGAAGTCCTCACAAACAGAGGGGAGTGCACCTCACACCCGGACACCCTCCCCCAGGTGCAGTCAGACTGAGGCCCCCACCCGCAAGTCCCCCCGGAGCCGCAAGAGCAAAACCCCACCCCCACCCCGCAGCTCCACGACAAAGTCTCCGTCCTCTGTCCCCCAGGCCACCACTCCACAGGATCCACCGCCACACCCTGCCCCAGGTTCCCCCACCCACAGATACACCATCCCCAAAATGCTCAGGGCCTCCCCCCACCACTTGCTCTTCCACCCCACCACCCCCGGTCAGACAGTTTGTGCCACTGATGTGGGGACCGTGTCCCCCCTCTATCCTGCCAACCTCACCTGAACCCCATTCCGCTCCCATTGAGTTAGGCACTGCAGTGGAGTCCACGACCACCCCGTCTGACTTGGGCACTGCAGTGGGGACCCAGTCCACTCCATCTGACCTGCCCACTGCAGTTGTGCCGGCACCCACCCCATCTGACTTGTGCCCCACAGTTGTAACTGCACCCACTACTTCAGCCAGCTCCACTGCAGTTGCCAGTGACTCTCCTGCATCCACCACCCCCTCACTGCCTCCTTCTGCTGAGCCCTGATCCTGTCCCTGCGGTGCCTGGCCTGCCCCCATGTATGCCCCTCCGAGGGGATGTCCCCTGTCCTTAACAGTGCAGGCAAGCAACATGTGACAGTTGTCACTCAAATCACATTGTTGACATTTGGATATGGACTTGCCATTGGCCTTTGTTTTGAAAGGACTTTGCATTTAAAAATTGCTGAATAAAGCATTTTTCTTTATCCTTGTGAATTTGATTTAGCTGTACATTATGTTGATGATGTTTAGCATGACCTTGCAGTTGTAATGCTGGATTTCAAATGTTGAATACTGAGGTGTTGATGTGAGGTACTCCATGTGGTCCGTGAGATATGTATCCTATTCTGGGCGGTATCCATGTTGTCCTTTGCAGCTAACTGGGTGTGTCATGAATAACAATTTGTGAACATCTCTGTAAACATTTCATTTGCATGGTCACATCTGTGGCTTGCACACATGCACATATGATGCGATTCCCATTGTCCACTATGTCTATTTCCCTGACTGTGGGCGCATCTCCACTGGACATGTAGGTGTGGGCATCATTGGTGTAGGAGCAACTGGGTCCTCTGTGCAACTTGCTGAACATATGTATTGAGTATGTGCAGATGACTTAAGGGACACTCCCATACCCAGGCTGTTGTGACCAGAGCCTTCATTGGGTGGTAACTGATGGCTGACTGACCAAGTGTTCTGCTGACATGACTAAGACCTGCTGGGACTATGTTTGGCACAGGTTAGCTTCCACAGGAGTTGAGTCCCCTCAAGTAAGTGTGTTGTTCCGTGACATTGCCTGGGCCCATGGTGTGTGTTGTGTGAGCATGTGTGTGTGTGTTCACATCCCTTTTCATACACAGGCAGTGTTCCCTTGATATGTTCCTGTTGTGGATGCTTGCTGAGTTTTACTGTGTTCATCCCACATCTTTGCCATGGGCTACGAGATGTGTGGTTGCATGACACACTACTGTTAATTGGTGTTTCATCAATAGGATTTGTCAGTTCTGAGTGGTGATGATGTGGTCAGATGCAGATGGGACACAGTCAGGGGTCCCCAAGGCACTTCTTTGTTTGCAATATCATGTAGTTGTCCCTAGGTGGTACCTTTCAGTGATTGAGACATGTGTATGTGTGTGTGACTGCTCCCACTCATAAGGTTCAGGGCTGCAATGTTGGCAGGTGTCAGCATGTGTGCCTTGTGGTTCTCCTTGGCTTCTGCATTGTCCTGGGACTGTTGCAGGTATTCCGAAGGTTACAGGAGCTTTGACGTCATGTACTGCATACTGTGCAGTATGTCTGTCATTCACCAGGGTTGTAGACTGTCCTTGTGCGATGAGTCTGTGCACCTTAGTTCCTCCCAACATTACTGTGTTTGTCATGGGTGCATGTGCAATGTCACCTGTCCATGTGGGCTTCACAGATGCACATTGGTGCAGTTCAGGGTGTGTAGTGTTGAGGGTGGACTGATGTAAATGTTTGCATGGATGGGCCCCTAGCTCCCGTTTTCCATGGATGACGGGCCATGCTGAAGGATTTGTGTTTGTGTAGGTGTGATGTACGTTTGTGGCACAGGACACATGTATGGGTTTCACAGTTTGTATGATATCTACCTTTGTCATCACAGTGGACGTATCATGCGTGCTTGTGTCACCCCAATGTCTGGTCCCTGGGGGTAGTGCTGTTGTGTGGCAGTCTCTTGCTGTGTTAGTTGCTGTTCATTCCAGCTTATATCACATGTGTCTGTTGTGCTCCCTCTTATCTCACAATGCCTGATTGCCCAATAAGGGGGGCCCAATAATGGGTTACTTTTGTATGGCACTGTGTCCACATCTGTCTCACTGTGGTTCAGCCCCCCTCATGTGTTGTGTAGTTGCCTGGGGATACTGAGACACACATACACATGTTGTGTCAGATGTGCAGTGTGAGGTTGCCAGTTTGTGTTTGTGCTTCTGCACCAGTGCATTGGTATTGCTGTTGTGGGCCATTGTCTGGGATGTTGTTTTTGTGATTTTCCCTGCTGTCCCTGTGAGTCATATCACTTAATTCTGCACATTCATCCTAGTTGTTAGGTCCCATTGCTGCCATGGAATGGGAGTTTGTGACCTGACACCTACAGTCTACACAGGATTAATTGATTTGTGAGTCTATTTCCGAGATGTGTGTATGCTTTGTGATGGTCACTTCTGCTTTTGTGTCATTGTACACTGTATGCAATGTCAGCCCCCATGGGTAGTGCTTGTCTGCACATGGCCGAGAGTATGTTTGTGTTTCCCAGCACTGTTAGCCTCACCACATCTCTGTGGGTATGGGACACAACCACTACTTTGCCACAAAAGTGTTTCATGTGTTGGGACCAGGAATCGTACATGCTGTTTGGCATTTGCAGCTTTGACCATGATGACACTTACCTTTTGGTCACTGTGATGAGGGGGGGTTTAGACCCCATCACCACAATGCTCAACATTTGCTGCTTTTTGGAACCCCACAATTAACTTTTGTTCTACACATTGAGGGGGTGTTAGTTTTACATTGACACAGTGCTATAGTGATGCTTGCCTTGTGTAGGCCACACTCAGCTTTCGGTCACACATGTGATGGTAGTCACATTGTATGTTCAAAGTCATATTCACTGTTCTGGGCATTTGTCACAGACTACACACTGTTGTCATGATGTTAGGGCGGATGTATTTTGCTGACATACCTAATGTTGGTGTATGATGGATGTGTGGCGTATCACCCATCCTATGGGTGGGGGTGGCAGGAGTGCAGGGCAATATAAGCCCTATGTGTGGGGGTGGCAGGAGTGATGGCAACAGGTCCCCTATGGGTGGGGGTGGCAGGAGTGCTGGGCAACATAAGCCCTATGTGTGGGGGTGGCAGGAGTGATGGGCAACATAAGCCCTATGAGTGGGGGTGGCAGTAGTGATGGGCAACAGGTCCCCTAAGGGTGAGGGTGGCAGTGGTAATGTGCAACATAGGCCCTATGAGTGGGGGTGGCAGTAGTGATGGGCAACAGGTCCCCTATGTGTGGGTGTGGCAGGAGGGGTGGGCAACATAAGACCTATGGGTGGGGGTGGCAGGAGTGCTGGACATCATAAGCCCTATGTGTGGGGGTGGCAGGAGTGATGGGCAACATAAGCCCTGTGAGTGGGGGTGGCAGTAGTGATGGGCAACAGGTCCCCTATGTGTGGGGGTGGCAGGAGTGATGGGCAACATATGCCCTATGGGTGGGGGTGGCAGGGGTGATGGGCAACATAAGCCCTATGTGTGCCCACCCTCTTAGCCACTTCCTCTGGTGCTGCCAATGTCCACCTCAGTAAGAGGGGAAAAGTGTCCTTCACCCCTGGTACCGCTGCCCCTGCCCTGTCCCCCCTGCTGCCATCAGTGCTGAGTCTGTGGACCTTTTGCGCCAGCTGTGTGTAGGCCAGACAGCTCTCCTCAATGCCTTCTTTGACCACGACAAGAAATTGGCCCAGGTGGTTGCTTTCATGGAGGGCATACATTCTGATGTGGGTGGGCTGCACCGGACAGTCCAGGCTTTGTCATCAACAGTGGCGTCTGCCCTGCAACAGGCACATTCTCACAGTCCAGCTCCAGTCCATTTGTCCACCCCCTGGCAGTGGCCACATCTGACGATAGTAACCGTGGTCCACATACATCAAAGTCACGATACAGCACACGGAGCACACAGCAGCAGCAACCCAAGCGGTCCCGGGCGCAGACACCATCCCCACACAAGACCAAAGGCACCCCAGAGCGCAGGGAGAAAAGCCCGTCAGGCGACACCAGTGGACAATTAGCAAAGCAGCAGACCTCAGGCACACATGCCTCAGTGGCGTCCCCATCCAAGGACTCTCCTGCCCCTAAAGCATCGCGCAAAGATAATCGTACAATGTCTGTGCCCACCAAGGAGGTGGTGCATGCCAAGGGTACACCTAGGAAGGGCTCAAAGGCAGTATCATCAACCACCTCAACTCCCATTCCAAGCCCAGTGAAGCAGGGGCCGGAGGGCACAGTAGGGGTAACACCTAGTAAACAGGGGAAGGGAGGGCCGAGGCGAAGCAAGGCCAAGCGTTCCGCTGGGTCCAGTACATCACAGGAGGGGCTGCCAGCGCATGCACCTGCTGCAGCAGTGGTGGTGAGTGTGCCTGTTGTGCCCACACCACTTCCCATTGATCCACAGTCAGTCAAGCCATTTAGGATCCCCAAGAAGTGGAAGGGCACCCCTCCACAATCTCCCAGCCACACCGTGACTCCCATCTGCATGACTCCACCTCCACGTGCCACTACACCACCTGGTCCAAACAGCCCTCCAGCTTGCCAAGCCACTGATAGCTCTACCTCAGCTGTTCTGCTCTCTCCCCCGTCAAGTGCCCCGACAGTCCCCGAGACACAGCCAGCTCCCAGTCCGCCTGACAGCCAAGTCTGAGTGTTAGTCACCCTCATACACCTGTGTCTCACACAGGTGGGCCTGTACTGCACTTTGTTGACCCCTGACTGTGTTGCTGACCATGGAAAGGTACAGTCGCACACATTCCCTGTGCAGCTTCTCATGGACATGCTCTGCACTCTGCCTTGGCCACTGGCCTTACTGTTATGCCCTTGCCTGTGCAGCTTCTCATGGACATACTCTGCACTCTGCCCTGACCACTGGCCTTGTTGTTCACAGCTGTTTTGCCCTTGCCTGTGCAGCTTCTCATGGACATCCTCTGCACTCTGTCCTGGTCACTGGCCTTGCTGTTTGCCCTTGCCTGTGCAGCTTCTCATGGACATACTCTGCACCCTGCCCTGGCCACTGGCCTTGTTGTTTTGCCCTTGCCTGTGCAGCTTCTCATGGACATACTTTGCACTCTGCCCTGGCCACTGGCCTTGTTGTTTTGCCCTTGCCTGTGCAGCTTCTCATGGACATGCTCTGCATTTTGTGCCTTACTCTTCTCTTCTCATGGTGCCTATCTGTGCAATGTGTGAATAAAGACAATTGCTCCAGTTGTCTATTTTGCCAGTGTCCTTACTGAATAAAGTTATTTTGCTGTGTGTAAATGGTTTACTGTGCCACATGGTCTGTGTGGCACTTCAACATAGTCAATGTTTGGGCTCACTTGCTCTCTTTTTTTCAGGGGTGACAGGGTCTTCAGTTCTTCTTGGCACAGATACTTGTGGTGGCAATGGTGTCAATTTTGAATGGTTAGCAGTAGTCATTTACTTGATTAGTTCATGTTGGTTCGATTGTACACATGTCAGGTTGGGGGGCACTGCAAGCACAGGGTGGGTTTCTGCACACAGTATTGCAGGCAGGCTGTCCAGGGTCATCATGTGTGTGTTCTTCCTATATGTGTGCCCAGTGGTGTATGTGTGTGGTCATCTTGATATGGCCAGTCATCCTAGTCCCATGGCTTACTTTCCATGTGTGCTCTTGGATGGCCAGGTAGTGTGCAGTGTGAAGGGGGTGAGTTTGTGGGAAGTGTTGATGTGTGCATGCCTATGCAATGTCAACTACACACGTGTCACCCAGGAGTTGTGTGCCTGTTGTTTTGATTGTTCATCCCTGTGGATGTGGTTGTATGCCCATGTGTGAGTTGTATGTTGTGCACTGTGCATTGTGTTGGTGTGTCCTTGCAGTTCTGTCTGACTCCTACTTGTTGTTTTTGTCACTTGTGAGTATGCAGAGGGTGTTACTGACAATTCAGTGTTGTGTTTTGTTGCACATCCATGTGTCTGGTGGCTGTTTGTGGGGTCTGTGGAGACCTGCTGCTCCACACTGCCATTGTAGTCGTGTTTTCTCATGCCTTGCTGTCCCATGGTATCTTCTTGCTTCCAGTGTGACATGTTGTGTGTGTTGTCATGCCATCCCCTATCTGTGCTTCAGCTGCCTACCCATTGTGGGTCTGCGCTCCCTCTCTTTGTGTATGGTACACTCCTGCCATGTTCCCTACTGTCATGCAGTACACTTCACTTTGGTGTGAGCTGTCCCCTTGGTTTGTATGTGAGTGTGCCTCCCATGACTTCATTTGTGCCACTGTGCTTTGTGGTGCAGTTCTTTGTCCAGGGTCAATGTGTCACTTAGTGCATTTCCCCAATGGGTCATGTGTGACGTTCTGGTGCTGTTTGTCAGTCATGGTTGCTGATATGCAGTTCAACTGTGTGTGCTGCCCAGTCCTGTGGTCAAGTTGTTTCCACCTTGTGTCCCAGACTTGTGCATCTATTGGGTGTTGTATTGGATGTATATGTTTTGTTTGTGTTATTGCTTCATTTCCTGGGTGTGCTGTTGTCTTTATGCTGTGCTGTATGGTGTTGAGTGGGTTGCTGTTCTGTCACTGATGTCTGTGTGTGTGTCTGGTGTGCTTGATGTGCACACACAGCTTGTTATGCATGCAGTGCTGTGTGTGGGTGTTGCCTTGTGATTGCCTGGTGTGCATCCTCTGATGTTGTGCTATGTTTGCTATGTGATTGTTCTGCCTGTGCATCTGTTGTTTGTTTGCTGTGGCTGTGTTGTTCTGTGATGGGGCACTTCTTGTGTGTGTTGTGGTATGTTGTCTGTGCATTGTTCTTGAGTGATGAGGTTGTGCACTCCTGTTGTGTCTGTACTCCCATTGCCTTTCCCCAGTTTAGCTGCACAGGGCATGTCTGTTGTTGTTGTTGTGGCTCTGTGTGTGTTTCTGTTGGGTTATGTGTTTGTCTGTTGTATTTGTTTCCACATTTGTGGTGGCATCCCTGTGTATGTGTGTGTGTGATGTTTGTGGCTGGGCCCAGGGTGTGTGGTTGTTTGTGTGTGTATTGCCTGTCAGGTATTGCCAGCCTTCAATGTGTTTGGCACTGGTGTTGTGTGCTGCTGGTGTGAGGGGGTATGTGTAGATTCTTACTGGTGTTTGTCAGTCCTGAGGTGTGCAGATGGTTCCTGTGTGTAGTGCTGCTGGTGTACTCCAGTGAAGTAGTTGTATGGATGTGTGGCGTTTCCCAGTTTGACTTCAGGGCCTTCCTTTCATCCTTTTATCCTTGTGCCTATACATGGTTTGCCTTGTTGTCTCCTTGTGTTGTTGCACTGAGCTGTCTGTGGTTTGATTTCACTGATTGTGCCAGCCATGTGTGCTTTGATGGTGTGAGGGTGTTGTGCTCTGTTCCTTGTGTTGATGTGATGTACACAGGCTTGTTTTGTGTCTCCATGGCCTTCCATTTGTGTGCAGCCCACTTTGGTTTCCCTATTTGTTGTGCTCCATTGCTGTTGGCATGTGGGGTGTGTATGTGTGTGTGTGTCAGTCTGTGATATGTATGTGTGACTGTGCAGGCTGTGTGTCCATTTCGATGTTGATTCCTTGTGTGTTTTCATTTGTTGCTTGTCCTCATTGCTTTTTCCCTGAGTGTGGTATTGTGTGTGTTTCCCTGGCCATGTGCTACTGTGTTGTGTATTGTGTGTTCCTGTGCAGCCACTCCTACATTGTGTGTCTCCATGATTGTTTCTTGTGTGGTGAAGGGTAGGTATTGCCCTGGCTTGTTGTTGTGCATGGGGTGTACGGGGGGTGGCACATGGCATGTGCCTTCATGAGGTGTGCTAGTGTGTGGTGGGAGTGGGTGTGTCCCTGTGGTCTTTGTGCCCTGCCCATGCCTGGCACTGGCCCTGCCTTCTGCATTGTGCGCATATATTTGCTTGTATTCGCCGCTGCGGTGACGTGACCGGGACATTGCTGCATGGTGGCAGTTGCTGTGTATCTAGGATGCAGCGGGGTGACTTTGTGGTAGGTGGGTGATATGTGGGTGCCCTTTTGGATGTGTCCCTGTCCCCCCTAGGGTATCTGATGTGGATTTGGAACCTGTGTCAGGCCGTGGGTTGTGTGTTGTGTTATTGCGTACCTGCAGCGCCGTCCGCTGTGGTCCATGAGTTCCTGGTGATGTAGCAGGTACAGCACCGGAAAGACGTGTAGAGCTGGGTCCATGGCGGTCATGACCGGGACTCTGCTTTCGCGCTCCGCTGTCGAGTTTCTGCCATCTTTGGTTGGGCGGTGTCTCCACTGCAGTGCGTCTGCTTGCTTGAGTCATCCTAATTTGTGGAGCGGGGCGGACGTCATTCCGCACGGCGGAGGGTCTCTCTTGGCTCCCACTGCCGCGGTGGCGTGCGCTCTTTGACTGCGGTGGTCGGAAATTGGCCTATGTTTGACAATACTAATATGGCGGGCGTGATGTCCTCTGCTGGCGGGCGGAAAAAGGCATTTTTCCACCGCCCTACATCCTAATGGAACCCATGGTGTTTGCAAATAGTCTAGTTTTATGTTGTAGATATTCATGCAACATTTGTTTACTTAATTTAGGTCCGATTATTTTTAGGGATTGCTCTAGTCTGAGCTCTTGCTAGCTTTGTTCTTTTTTAATAGCTTCTATATGTTTATGTGGGGTTGGTTGTCCTCTTCTAATTGTGGCTTGGAAGGCATTGTGCCATCCTTCGACTGCATTGTTTGTTCTTGTTTTTTGAGCTAAAGTACAGTCATATACGTTCCACAAAGGTATTTGGAATTTGGGTTGCCTACGGTTCCCGTTACGTATGTAACCTTCCCACCCAAGTATCTTCGAAGTAATCTAGGAAGTTAGTTTAGTTTAATTTGCCTGATAGAAGGGGCTTTCAAGAATTAGGTTTTAATGGTTTGCTACTTCAGTTGTTGGTACATAGGCCAGGGCTATTTTTTTTTATTTGGTAGGCGAAGTTGCTATTGGTGGCATATTCTATGCTTAAAGTAGATTTTTGTAGGTGCCTCCAGATACTCTGATTAAAGTGGTAGTAGCAACCTTGTATTGCAGTGTGTGGGTAAAATTTTAAAATTGATTGAATCATTGATTTTCCAAATCAATGATGATTTTTTTGCAAAAAAGTAGTTATTGGTGTATTGGTTTACTACTGTTAGGAGCTCTATGTATGTGGTGTTCTGTTTATTAGGGAGTAGAACATATATGAAAAGTATGTTAGTACCTTCATATTCGCCGTGGATTGTGCATAATTGATAAAAAGGCTTGGGGCAAACTTTGAATGTGCCATCCATCATCCTCGTTTCGCAGTTTTTAAGTTCTTGGAAGTTGTTATTTGTTGCAAGGATAAGAATTCCTTTCTCATTACTTTTGCTATCATAGAGAAGGCATTTTCCATCTTTGTGAGTGATGGTATATTCAGGTAATATAATATTTGTATTTCAGCAAAAGTTTGAGGAGTGGGTGGTGTTTCAGCTGTAGCTATTTTAGTTCAGGAATTAATATTTTCAGAGTGGGTATTGACTGTAGTTGTCCCAAAACATGCTCAGGTACCATCGAAAACTTTTTAAAGTATTTGGGTACTTGTTTGTTGTGAGCTGGCACTTACTTCTCTTATTGTCTCGAGAGCATCTCTAACTTCAATTTCAGTTACATTGGGGGGATGGTAAAGTTCTTTGACATTTACTACATTAGTTTCTATTGTAGTGGCTCTACCACAACAGAGTTAGAGTAATATTTACTGCATTTCCAGTGTGTTTTGTTTACACTCATTTTCTCTTGGGTATAAGTGTATCCCATGTAGCAGAGAAGTAGTTTCCCCTTTTGTGAAGTTATGAATTTTGCTCACTCTGCCATTTTTTAGTTAATCTATGAATATATGTGTATATATTTATTAATTATACGATTTTGAACATTAAACATTTTGTATAATTAATATTTTTGAGAAAACTTACATGTAATTTTATTTTATTTTCTTCATTGATTTTTTTTGATTGTTGATGTTTATCCACTTGTTTTTTTTCTGTTGGTTTAAAAGCAAAAGGTTATTGTTATTATAGTGTTACATTTTATTGTATAATTTTATTTCTATAACTTCTGTTTTTATTCAGTTGATAAAAAAAAGCTTACTATTTTTTGTTGATGATATTTTTTTCAATGATTTTGTTGTAAGTTGTAATTTGTTGCAGCTGGAATAGAAAACTATTTATTAGTTATATTTTCTTTTTAATTTATTTAAATGATGTTAATTTATTTTGCTGTGTTAGTTGGTTAATTTTGATACTGACTAAATTTCTTCTTTTTCTGTAATGTTGATTTTGTTTTTGGTTTCAAAGTTAATTCTTGCTTTGTTGTTTTAAGGTGGACTTTTATTGAAGTGTAATCTGTGAAATATAAAATAGAAGGTTTTAGTTTTAGTTTATTTATTTGTTATGCTTTTTTAATCTATTTTTTATTGAAGAAAAAACAATACTTACTGAATGCAGTTGGTGAAATGTCTTTCATTGATTTTGATTTTTATTGAATTTTGTAGAAGCTGTTAAGAGAAAAGTATTTGATGGTGATTATTTGTTTTTTTATTAAATTAATCATTTTTTTAGTTAGGTTTCATTGTTGTTTATTTTGAATACTTACTTTGTATTATAATTGTTTAGTATCTCGATTTTATATATTTTTTCAAATGTGAAGTTTGTTTTGGGGTTCTTGGGTGGAGTTATTGTGGATCATAATCTGTGAAAAATAATACGTTGTAATTCTAGGTAATTTTATTATTTATATTATTAAGTATTTTTTATTTGTAATTAAATAAACATACTTACTTTTTTTAGTTGGTGGAGTGTCTTTGGTAGATGTTCTGTTTTATTTTTATTTTTGTAGAAGCTCTTAAAAATAAAAGAATATTTGTTAGCTATGTTTTGCTATTTTCTTTTAGTTTGTTCTTTTAAATAATTTACGTTAGTTGTTGGTTTAGTCATATACTTACTCTGTGTTATATTACATTTATGTATGTAAATCTTTGTGTTGAATTTTCTAGATTCAATTTAGTGATGTTGAATCTGTTATATGTTAAGGAAATTATGTTATAGTATTTTACAAGTTATTTTAATGTATTTAGTTACAAAGTTTTCTGCTTACCTTTATTATGGGATGTTTGGAATAGATTTTGGTGTAGTCTTCCTCCTTCGTCGTCCGTTATATGGTAACTTTTATGTTAATTATTTGATTGTTTTTATAGTGTTTGTTTAATTAGTTAAAGTTTTCTATTGGTTTGTGTTTGTGTGTTATAAATTTATTGGTTGAGGTAGCTTTTTAGAATTTTTTAGATGTCACCTTAATTTATTTCATGTTTATTTTTTGTTTGTTTTAATTTTTTTCATTGTTGTTATTTAATTTTATATGTAGATAAATGTGTTATATTTTTGTACATATATATAATTATGTTTTGTTTATTTTCATTAGTTGTAATATATTTTTCATCTTATATTGTTTGTTTATTAATTAGTTTTTGAATATTTTATATATTTGTTTAAATTTATGTGGTTAATTTGTAATTAATTTTATTGTTTATTTAAAATTATTGGTATACGTTATTTTATTGTATTATTGTAAATAGTATTTTTTTATGTTTACATTTTATTTTCGATATAGTTTATATGTATTTTGATTTTGTGCATTGTGTCGATATTTTTGTTTACGATATTGGTGACTTGATAATTTTGTAGTTCGATGTTATGAGAGTCGATGTTGTATCAGTGATCCTTTTGTAGGCATTATCAGATCAATTTTTCAACCTCATCTATTTGGTCATTATGATCAAATTTCAAATGTACTAATAAACATTGCACATTAAAAATACAATTATTATACAAGAGCTATTTTATATTGTAAACTTAACAGGGAGCCACAAGTGCAGTTACCTTGCAGACAACAGGGTCATGATTTGAATGGTGCAGCAGGTGCAGTTGCACCGCACCCAAAAGTTATCAGAACTCCTTTAAACACATCACAATTGCAGTTATCTTGCATTTAAATGGGACTTGAATTGAATGTTGCAGCAGGTGCAGTTGCAACAGGGCCAAAAGCGCTAGAAACCCTACTAAACCCAGATTATTGCTAACATTTCAAACTGAACTGGCAGTCACAATGTTATGAACCCCAATGTACCCCGGTGAACGCCTAGGTAGCTACACGTTCTTTTACCTACATATATCCTACCTTGCCCTGCATAACGGTTCTGGCACTGACCTTTAACCTTGCAATAGACTGAATAAATGTTGATGAGTTGTTTCCGAAACTGGCCTCATTTATTATGCATGAGGATTCCTAGTATCGTATCTTTATCCCTTGCCCAGGATGTACACAGCAAGATTACCATCTTCTTTATAAAAACTCTGTACAAAAGTCACCGCTAACCTCATCCTTGGACGACAGGTCTACTATACATAATGGCAAGGCATTACATATCTGCCAATTCTGTAGACTGCCCCAAGGGCATAAGAAAAGCCCTTGGGTTGTTCTCAGCAAGAGTAATAGAGTTACTTCAAAATTGTGACGAGGAGGCATTGTCCTATGTAGATGATATTTATCTGACCGATGATGATGTATTGGACCACTTGCACAGGGTGAACAACATAATCTTTGTGTTTGCTACTGTGGGCTACAAATGTAACTTTAAAAAAATGAAAATCTTCCACAAAAATGCTCTATTTTTGGTATAGGAAGTATCAAGTGAAGGAAAAAGCCTGACACCTAATTTTATTTTTAGAAAAATGTGCACTGATCCAACCTCTGAAAACTGTGAAAGGATTACAATCCATTTTAGGATTCCTAAATTTTGGAAGAACATACATTTTGGATTACGTAGAAAAAGGAAAACCGTTTGATGACATAATCAGACCTGCTTTTTCAGTTCGACATTGTACACAGAAACACACTGAAATTCTCTGCTCCATACAACCTGACATGATAGCTTCCAAACACTTACACACATGTGTAAACACCATGAATTTGGTGATGCTTTTAGTAGTGGGTCAATCAGGGTACAATTATCTAACCTTCAATGAAGGTGAAACTGTACTCATTGCATACAAATCATATTTGTATACAAACACTGAGAGACGCTTGGCATCCAGTGAAAACATTCTGACAGCAGTACAGACTACTGTAGTGAGAGAAAGAGCACTAGCTCAGGGGAAACGCATAATTGTTGTGACTCCGGTGCCAACCTTAGAGGCTGTTACCAAAGCAAGCATTCCAAATGCGAAAGCACTTCATCCACGATGGATACAATGGGCTAACAGATATAGACTTCAAATTTGATTCTACACTGAAAACACAACCATTCCTGCAGTACGAACAAAAATATCCTCTCCCGAATTAAAAAATTCCTTTAGATCAGTATGAATACATCATTTACACTGACGGACCTGCCCAACCTGCCATAGGAAGTAAACAGCAATACAGTGCAGCATGTGCATTTGTAAAGGGACGTATGCCGGAAGGCAAGTTCAGTCCTAGTAATATACAGATGCTGTCTCCGGGAGATTGCACAGCTGGCAGAACTAAAAGCCCTGATACTGGCACTAAAAAATACGGATCGGGAATTCCCCACACTCATTGTGTGCGATTTGTTTTACTGTGTCCAGTCATACAATGGATATCTACATTATTGGGTACAGAATGGTTTAACAGATTCCAAAGTTTTCACAATAAAGCACAAGTTGCTTTGGAAACAAGTGGCAAGGCTGAAAAAAGGCTTGCCACAGGTTCATGTAATTCATGCACGGAGTCATCTGCGGGATGGCGTGCACTTTGAAGGAAAGTTACTGTCTGATGAAGCCGCCAAGGCAACAATGCGAACTGCTGCAGTTGCTGCAATTACTCATTCTAGTATGAGAATAAACGGACAGATAATGTGATATCAACAACAGCTCAGCCTTGCCAAAAGGTTTTCCACTCGAATACTCCTACAAGTAAGATGTGCAAAACATTCCGTAGGCTCAAATACCAGGAGTGGGTGATAGAGTAATGCCAAACATGTATCGCAGATTAGGTCTAATTGCAGCTGCACAAGAGGGTCTGGGTTCAGCACATGCAGGTAACACTGCAACTATTTCACTACTGAAGCACTGTTTTTGTTGGCCAGGTCTCACAAAGCAGACCAAGGGCCCGATTCACAGAACAAACTTAAGACAAAATCCTAAACAGAATGCACTTACTACTTCTGGTATTCACAGAATGAACTTACTACTTTTGCGATTCACAGAATAAATTTACTACTTTTGCTATTCACAGAATGGATTTACGACTACTAACTTTACGTCCGCACTCGGGCTGGAAATTTCGGCCCGGAGGCAGAGCTTCCGGGCTGGAGGCGGAGCTTCTGGCCCAGTGGGTGGAGATTTTGGCCATGGCTAAATCTCCGCCACTGGCCGGAATCCCCACCTCCGGGCTGGAAGCTCTGCCTCCGGGCCAGAAGCCCCGCCTCCGGGCCAGAAGCTCCGCCTCCAGGCCGGAAGCTCCTCCTCCGGGCCAGAATTTCCAGCCGGAGTGCGGATGTAAAGTTAGTAGTCGTAAATCCATTCTGTGAATACCAAAAGTAGTAGGTGCATTTTGTGAACACCAAAAGTAGTAAGGGCATTCTGTGAATACCAAAAGTAGTAAGTTTAGGATTTTGTCTTAAGTTAATTCTGTGAATCGGGCCCCATGGGTTTTGTCCTTAAGTGCAACATCTGTCAGCAGATGAAGGGTTCCACCGTGGCACGTCAACTGCAAACACCATTACTGATCTCAGACAGACCTCTCTCATATGTCTATTTGGACCACTGCGGACCCTTTCAATCAGACGGGGCTTACAGATACCTTCTGGTGGCAGTGGATTCATGCTCTAGAATCCTGTGGGTTTGGCCCTAGCGCTTGACTGATGCTTGAATTGTTATAAAGGATTTGCGAGACTTTTTATGGACATACGCAATTAGCACATTACACTCTGACCATGACTTTGCAGTTAGCTCATGGTGCTCACAAGGAAGCCATGGGAAGTTTGGGAGTTGCATTGCAGTACTCCTCTATGTATCATTCTGAGGGAAATTCGATTGTGGACAGGAAAAACCGGGTGGCTGTTGGGTAAATCATCTATATGGGGTCCAGAGGGCACTTAACAACATGCCAAGAAGTTCCCTGGGGGGGCGTACTCAATATTAAGTCCTGTTCGGGATTAGAATGTGGGTACCTGATCTCTACTGTGGCAGCACTGTGGCGGATGAAAAATCATTTGACATCAATGATTGTTTGGCTGTTTTACAGGAACTCACTGAATTCTGGGCATTACAAAGCAACTTCCAAGTAAAACGTACTGCCACTGGGGAAGTGAAAGCTGTACTGGCAAGACCTGCCTGGATCCCGAAGATTGGGGATCTGGTCAAAGAAAAGATTGTGGACAAAAAATAATTTGGTCTATCTTATAGAGAGCCTGTACCTGTCCTGGCTGTCGAAAGACCAAGAACAGCCCTTCTTCCGCCTCTTGCCAGCAAGAAAGACATAAGATTCATCTCAATTGATATTATCAAGGCACAATATGTTGCTGATACTGAATAGTAGGCCGCGTGGGCTCCTGGGTAGGCCTGGGCGGCAAATTCCGTTCCGCTCGCGGAATTTGCGTAATTTCGCGTTCCGCGGAGAACGCGAAATTGCTCAAAAATCTGCTTTCCGCGATTTCGCGAAGTTTTTGCTTGTTCGCGTTCTCAAAATGCATGTTCGCGAGATATTTCTCCTCGAGCACGCAAACAGCAATTGCGAACAGGAAAAAAGCATCGCGAACAAGCAATTCCAATTTCTGCGTGTTCGCGGAGATTTTTACCGTTTCGCGGAGATTTGCGTAACGCAATTACGCAAATTCCACCCACCCCTACTCCTGGGTAGCACCAGATCTCCTCTAGCTACCAAACAGGAAGCTCAGACAGAAAGACTAATAACGTTTGAAGATTCTACTCCACGAAGAGAAGGAGTTATGAACAACGGAATGGAACTCGTACATGTTGAAATTGAACAACAGCAAAGTACAAATGAATACCATATCTCAATTTGGCCTAATACTGACATCTATGTGAATATGTCTCAACAGGAGACATCTGCCAGTTCTACAAAACCTGCTGAGCTACCAAAGATAGATCGAACTGCGTCTCACTGCTTCATTGATTATCATATATTCTCATTGAATCCAAGTGAACCTGAGTTACCGCCACCGCCTGTTTCCCACAAACAACGACTTAGTGATTTCTATCTTGGGCTGAAAAAGACTTACCTTGTTTCTCTCTGGCTACAGCTTTGGATTTCTGTAGGTCTACTGTTCCTAATCCTCTAGATTGGTTTAGTGACTGTCTTTATCTTGCTCCTGAATGGACATTACCTCCCAGAATGCCCTGCAGTATAACATGTGAACTTGCTTCTGGAACCGCTTGCATCATCACATTGTGAACATAGAGACCTGTCCTCAGTGAACATTACAGCAGTTCCAGTTCCGGAGGAATAGTTTGGGACAGGGTTTCATATGATGTATAAGGTCCAACTGTACTTTTAAAAATACCACACTTGTTTAAAATTTCCCTAAGTGAAATCATCACCTCCCGTACTTTTTCTGATGATTGGGACTTTGAAACTGTAAATACTATTCTGTCTGATTTAAAACAATCTGCTGTATTTTCTAGCAATGAATTCTATGATGATACAGCTAATTTTGACACCATGTTTTATTACCAACACTATAGTCACCATTTCTTGCACAAAGCATGTATCTCACGTAATGTTTTCACTTGCCATCAATGGGAACATTGCCCAATACCGCCAAAGGGTAGTACTCAAACGTTTGCACAGAAGTTTGCTTATTTTTCTGGGTTTAACATTTCAGACCTGATCGCTTATTATTATAAGGTTGCACCTACACCTGCAAAGAAAAATATGCTCACTAACACTAAACAGATATACTCTTCTTTCTATATTTCCTTTTGTCTGTACGGGGTTTTGCCTTTTGGAAGGACACTATAGACACAAAATCTGTCTAGGCGACTAAAGATTGGCAAGTTCAGGGAACTGAGGCCCTATTGAGAGCATGCCTTATACCACATATTCCTGAACAACACAGTGCAACTGACTTCCTGTCTTGGGTTAGCCAAAATCAAGGACTTGAACACATCGGAGATTCCTTCACTTACACACTTTGAGGGATGGCAAAACTATACACACCAAAGTGAGGATACATTTAATGACATTCTACATGATGGCTCGTACAATTCATCTGATACCAATTGGAAGAGATGGTTGGTTGACCCATGGACACGAATAGGTGTCAGTCAAGTTTCAGGGGTACCACCAAAGGGTTTATTATCCATGGACCTGACCAGCGCTATGTACAAACAGAACACTTGGGTGGTGACATCTTACAGTGTTGGGAAGTTATGCCTAGAGTGGCTAAGAACCCCAACACTGTCCCAGGTGAAACAACACTTGTCCTTACTCTCAGATGACAAGGATCTCAGGGATTTTTTGTAAGGTCCCCAGAAGCCACGTCAGAAGTGCTTCTTTACGCTATGTACAATGAGGTTTGGAAAATATCTCAACAGGAAGCTACTGAGAGACTATGTGAAATTAGGTTAACCTAGATAAAGCTGAGGCAGGGGTCGACCTCTTTATCATCCAGGATTTATTCACTAGGCAACATTGTGTCTTCTGAAACAGATATAATGGAACAGGATTTGTCTATATTACAACATGGACAATCGCAATTGCAATCCATTCTATGATTGAGCTGGACGTTACACTCATTGCACTTTGGTCATATACCCTGGTGGTATATCAATAGTACAACTGTTTTCCTCATATAATCTAACAGAAAGACAGACAACCATGGCACAAAGAGATGCAAAATATACAATGCTAAACATTGAAAAATTGGACAAATTACCTTTTACTGAATGGTTAATCCATGGCCATATTACACTGCTGGTCACGACATTCCAATTTCAATACTGTCTACAGTGTCAACAGGTAGGCAGGTATGAAGCATTGGGACAGAGATACAAACATAAATCTTGGATTTTGCCGTACAGATTTAGATGCAGGAATGGGGACACTGAAGTTTTTCTCAGTAGTTCAGACTGAGAGTTCTTTAATCAGGTCTCTAATTTGTCAGGATATTTTGCTTCATGGAGCCTGTAATGCTTTGGTAGCAAAACTATCATGCAACTTGAAAGTATTCCCAGCTGCTGATGTAATCAATCTGGTGTTCAAACTGCTCTCAAATGAAAGCTATTTGATGTTAAATCATCAAGGTTGCTGTAGGATAGTACCAGCCATTGCATATCTGGTCACAGGAAGGGACAGGGTTACTTGTTGTATGCAAGTATTGTTTCCACCGACCCACAAAGTTAGGGAGGAAACGCTATCGGCTTCAATGGATAATTCCCTTATACGGTTGGATACTGAAAGTAGACTGAAAGTCATGCTTTTTTAGAAGGATGTGTCCTCAACCTCAGCCCGAGAGACTTTTAATCTCCAGGTTGCAAGGACTTTAGCTGAGATACAGGCACTAGTCCAAACGAACTTCCCGCTCCATTTCACAGAAATGGTACATCGTATCTTTAACATGTCTGATACGAAGGGGATCGTTCACCTATTTAAGAGCATAGGTTCTGGACTATTAAGTACCTTTCAGACAATCTTCTGAGTTATTCCAGCATTTATGTATTGGGAAGCGTTTTAGGGGGGCTTCTGCTGGTCCCACAACTTGTAGTGGGTATCCTGGTTTGAATTTTCCAGCTACGCAATGGATGGCCCCATTCTACCAGAGGTGGAAACAGCACTCCTTGTGCGATGTTGAAGTAAACGCATGGTACTCCATCTGGGCGCACCTCGGTTTCAGGAGCTAAGCGAGCATTGGATCCTATCATTCATATTGATCTTGGTCGACTACATCTTGCCTGTGCTCCGCTGCTTATTCTGGGATATGAATGCTTGTTGGATATATGTCTAACACTTCCATCGGTTACGCCACTGGATGTTGATGTACTACTGGACCCCTTAAACACCCACGTATTACAGTGTGCCCAGCATATTCCAATGTTGATGACAGCATTCTGAAAGCCTCCACGGGATGCTTCAGCTCCTGTCAGAACGGACACTGGCTCTACAACAAGCACATAGGTACCGAGTGTTTCCTCAGTGGCTGCTGCAGGAACGGAAGATGATCACCTTTGCTCTATTGACCTGATACAAGAGGTGTTACAGGGACCGTCTGTGAATGCAAGCATAAGTGATGTTGCATCTCCAACACAGGACACATAAACATTTGGCTCTGTGTGTGATGGGAACAATTTGGCCTTTTTCCAAACAAGCCTAATTGGAATTCGAAAACATTGTTTTGTTTAATTTTTTATCTCCTGCTCTCACTGAGCACCATGGCTTTCGATGTGCTCAATTGGTCTTAATGTATATTAACTATTTTAGAGGACTTAAAGAGTTTTTTTTTACTTTTAACATCATTTTTACATATATCATGTTTTAGATGTTTTTACACTGGTTTTAATAACAATGTTTTTATGATATTTTAGCATTAATTGACCTTTTTGTCCTTTTGATGAGGAGTCGGTGTTATGAACCCCAATGTACTCCAATATAGGCCTAGGTAGCTACATGACCTTTTACCCACATTTGTCCTACCTTGCTCTGCAAAATGGTTCTTGCACTGACCTTTTACCTAGTTATAGGCTGAATAAATGTTGATCACTGGCCTCATTTATTATACATGAGTATTCCTAGTACCATATCTTAATCCCTTGTACACAGCAGGATTTCCATCTTCGGTATAATAACTCTGTACAAGTGACGCTAACATCATCCTTGTATGGCAGGTCCACTATACATAATGGCAAGGCATTATATATCTAGGTAGAACCCCTGAAGGTACTTTTTGGGTATAAAAGAACCACATCTTCGCTGGGTAACAAGAGGAGAAGCTTTCACACTGATACTAGACACTAAGGTCATGGCCAGAAGAAGCTCCAGCACATGGTGGTCTGATATCCCTTACAAGGTGTCTCACTCAAGGCCAAGAAGGGGTCCTTTGTTCTCTCCCATCAGGTAATGGGATTGGCTCTTTCCTAGGGGATTCTTGGCTTTACACCTACATACATACTAGGTACACCTAGGTAGGCTTTGCATCATAGGAGTACGCTTGATTTCTGCCATGCATCAATATGCCTGCACATATTTACTGTATTAGCACCATGGTAGAATTCTACCTTTTATTTACTCCGTCGGTGCTCGTAATCATATATATCTGTTTCTGTCTAATGATTGTCGCAGCAAACATTTTTTATACTAGAATGACGCTGGTTCAATAAAATGCTTATTGAAAACGTCCCCATTGTTTAATCTGAGTATTTATCTGAGACCAAGTAAGCACGAGTGACTGAGCGAAAAGTAGTATACTGTTTCGATGATCCCTGAAGGATCAAGGGTTGTCATGTTCGATAGTTGCCAATAACTATTCTCACCTTGGTAAGGTTAGGGGGCTTATGGTGGCACTGTGAGCCTCCTGGTCTAAAGGCTAAGATATCCTTTGGGGGTGTCTGGAATCAGTCTGGACACCAATCCTTTATGTTGTCTAAAACGTGCAGATCGTAGGTATTATTAGGAACTACACAACAAGAAGTGCAGTTACCTTGCAGACAATAGGGTCATGATTTCAATATTGCAGCAGGTGCAGTGACACCAGGAACAAAATCTCCAGGCATCCCATTAAACATCAAATTTCTATATTTTAGTACTAAACAGGCAGCCACATGTGCAGTTATCTTGCAGGCAACAGTCATTATTTTAATGGTGCAGCAGGTGCACTGGCTTTGGGATCAAATGTTGTCAGAACTCCTCTAAACAGTAATACTTCTAAATTTTACAACAAAACAGGCAGTCAAAAGTGAAGTTATCTAGAAAGCTCTTGGGTAAAGATTTCAATAGTGCAGCAGGTGCAGTGGCACAGGGACCAAAAGCTCCAGGCACCCCAACAAACACCAAATATTGCTATATTTTAAACCTAAACAGGCAACCAAAAGTGCAGTTACCTTCCAGACAACAGAGTCATGATTTGAATGGTGCAGCAGGTGCAGTAGCACCGGGCCAAAAAGTTGTCAGAACTCTTCCAAACACATCATATTGCTATATTTGACTTCTAAAGAGGCTGTCACGATTGCAGTTACCTTGCAGTTAAAAGGGACTTCATTTGAATGATGCAGCAGTTGCAGTGACACTGGGGCCAAAAGCTCCAGGCACCCCATTAAACGCCTAAACTTGCTATATTTTACTACTAAACAGGCAGTCACAAGTGCAGTTATCTTGCAGGGTGAATGTTGCAGCAGGTGCAGTGACACCAGGCCCAAAATTTATCGTGACCTACTCAAAGCACCTAATATTACTATATTTTACTACTAAACAGGCAAACACAATTGCAATTATCTTGCAGTTAAAAGGTGCTTGATTTGAATGGTACAGCAGGCACAGTGGCACTGGGGCCAAAAGCACAAGGAACCCCCCTTAACACAGAATATTGCTAAACTTTACTACTAAACAGGCAGTCACAAGTGCAGTTATCTAACAGACACTAGAGTCATGATTTCAATGGTGCTGCAAGTGGAGTGTAGGCCTGGGCGAAAATTTCGTTCCGTTCGCGGAAATTGCGATAATTTGACATTTTCGCGTTCCGCGGAGAGCGCGAAAATGTCAAAATTTCCGGTTTCCGCAGCTTGGCGATAATTTGTTTCTTGCTCGCGCTGTAAAATAATACATTCTGGCGCGCGCGCGATCGCCTTACCTGAATCCCTGCGTTCGCCGAAAAGTTTTCTTGATCCGGTCGCGTTCTCCATGAGATGTTGTATTGTTTTTAGCCATTTGCGCTGTCTCGCGACAGTTCGCGCCTGCAGTGACATCATGCGTCGCGCGATCACGTCTTTCTTCTCGCGATCATGCACCGCGAGACAACTCAAAACAAGATGGCAAGCAACCACATGGGTAAGTTGGCGACCCGTAACCATGCAGAAAATCTCGCGAACATGCGGGAAAAAAACTTCCGCATCTTCGCGATATTTCTGCTTGTTTGCGATAATTTTAAACATTTTCGCGATAATTCGCGAAAGTTAATTTCGCAAATTCCGCCCACCCCTAGTGGAGTGGCACCGGAGTCAAAAATTGTCAGAACTCCTCTAGACACCAAATATTACTATATTTAACTACTAAATGAGCAGTCACAATTGCAGTTACCTTGCAGGTACTAGGGTCATGATTTCAGTGGTATAGCAGGTGCAGTGACACCGGGGCCCAAAGCTCTAGGAACCCCTCTAAACACCAAATATTGCAATATTTTACTACTAAACAGATAGACAGAAGTGCAGTTACCTTACAGGTCATATGGTCATATGGTCATGGTTTGAATGGTGCACCAGGTGTAGTGGCACCGGGGCCAAACATTGTCATAACTCCTTTAAACATACAATATTGCTATATTTTACTACTAAACAGGCAGTCACAAATGCAGTTATCTTGCAGGCACTATGGACATGATTTTAATGGTGCAGCTGGTGCAGTGGCACCAGGCCAAAGTTGTCAGAACTCCTCTAAATACATAATATTTCTATTACATCAATTAATTCTATTGTTTTCCTCATTGATTTAATTTTTCAAACTTTTGCTTTTACTTACCTTCACTATACTGCTAGTAACAGCACACCATATTGCCTTTTTGTACATTAACAAGTCATAAAACGTTAACAGACTATCTGTAACTTATATTGTACAACTACTTAGCAAGCTACAACTTACAACAAAAAAGAGCGTATTATTAATGACATAGGTGAAACCTAATGCATTTACCAATGCTTGTTAAAACTGTGCTAGCTTTGCAAAGCTTGCAGATTGAAATGTTTTAAAAACAAAATAGGGGTTGCTTTAAAGGGCATCTGCAGCTGTGGAGAACTCTTTAAAGTGTTCCAAATTGCTACTTAGGTTATAGCGAGAAATAATGGTACTCTGGGCATCTTTCATCTTCTGCTCCAAGCTTTTTCCCAGTCAGCAACATTCTGAGCGCCACCCTCTACCTTGATATATTTACTTCTTCACTCCCTGGCACCAGAGCCAACCCCTACATTAGGCTCTTCTGCCTCAGAGCAATTCCCTGTCACAAACCCCCGATTGTACTGTGCCACAGACCCCAGAAATGTCACCAGCCGCAGACCCCCTGATGTCTCCTGCCATGGATCCCCAAGACCCCTGTCCTGTCACATGTCCCACCGAGAGTTATCTAAGCTGCTTTCTGCAACAGCCTGGCCATCCCCTCAGTTGCCCCCGCCGCAGTCCTCACCCCTCCCCCTGAATCGTCTCCTGTCACAGTCTGCCTGAGCAGTCCTCTTCCCCAGGGTACCCCAACCTGAACTTGCAAGGGCTCCAGAGCTCTTCTCTGCCATGGGTAGCCCTATGCCAGAACTCTTCTCTGCTGCCACAGCCCAGCCCATCTCTAAGATACCCCCTGCCACAGCCCTGCCCTTCCCCTGAGTTGCCCCTTCCATAGTACTCACCCCTACCCCTGAATTGTCCCCTGTCACAGTCTGCTGGAGCAGTCCTCCTCCCCAGGATACTCCAACCTCAACTTAAAAAGGGCTCCAGAGCTCTCCTTTGCCATGTGTAGCCTTATGCCACTGCTCTCCTCTGCCACAGCCCTCAAAATTTTTCCCAGCCATAGATCCTTGAGCTGTCCCATGATACAGGCCATTAACTGTGCTAAACACTGCCTCAGGCCCCACCTGGCCTGATTGGCCCGAGGGGCCTGTGGCAAAGGCCAGCTGGTGGCTCGTTTTGTTTTCAGTTGCAAATAAACCACCAGCGTTTGCCTGGGCCACCTTGGCCTCTGGTACACAACCCAAAAGGCTGCTTAAGGCCAAGAGCAGAGCTCAGACCTCAGTGTGACCAAGTACAGACTCTTGATGTCTCGTTGTCGTGCACAGTAGGACAATGGGCCAAACTGAGCAGGCACAGCATGTGGAGGGTCTCCCATCCTAAGTCACTGAGTGTTTGGGGAGTAGCAATGCAGTTTTTGAGCCTCACAGCTAGCACTAATGTAACATGGGGGTCGAGTGAAAGGGGGTTGTGCAGGGATACAGATTACAGGTGATGGTCTTTTAAGAGCCTCTACTTTTGTCTCCAGCAGCAGACAGGTGAGCCTCGGGTGTCTGCTGCAACCTTGCCATCTTCAAAACACGGGTACTCAAGCTGCCCATTGCCCTGGTCTCCCCGAGCTGTTTCACGCCATAACCCAGCGTTGTCCCTTACACAGGTCATTTTGTGCCCGCTCCCAGAGCTTTCCAGAGCTTTCCCCATCACAGACGACATGCCTGACTTGTCCTTGATAAGGCCCATTTGCTTATCCATGGCCCCTCAAACTATCCTCTGTCCAGTGGTTAATTTGTAAAAGAATGAATGCCGGTCCCAAAGTGCTGCCAGAAGGAGCCTGTCGTCTGTGTCATTGAATGTCGGTGCGCCCAATAACAAAGCTGCGTAGTCTTCAGTCTACCTCGTGCCTTTTTTCACACTGCAAGACACTCCCAGCTCAAATATCTCATTATTACAGGTTCTCACTTTCTCCCTTAATGACAGTTGTTCGGATTTCCTCTTCCGCCTGTTTTGTTTTCCCCTCGCTTCTCCCCGTAAACGGCTCTTGTTATGTTATGTTAGTTCATTTTTATATAGCGCTAAATCACCGGCAGGTCTCTACGCGCTTTTAGAGAGGGAGAGGCCAGGGCTAGTTGGCGGTCGCATAAATAGCAGCCGAGGGAGGGGATAGTTAAACGATATTCAAGGCTTCCTTAAAGAGGACAGTCTTGAGTTGCTTCCTGAATGGGAGGAGTGCAGATTCCACACGAAGGTGATCCGGCAGCTGATTCCACAGCTGTGGGGGTAGGACAGAGAAGGCTCTGCCCCCTTTGGATACAGTGTTGCAACATGGGATATACAGGCGGCAGGCCTGTGAAGATCGCAGTGTTCGGCATGGAACGTAGTGCTTGAGGCGGTCTTTGATATAGGTAGGGGCATTTCCATAGATTGCCTTATGGGCAATACAGAGGCCTTTAAACTTTGCTCTCTGTTTAATGGGAAGCCAGTGTAGCTTACATAGAAGAGGGGTGGTGTGAGCACTTCTGGGAAGCCTAAATATCATCCTGGCTGCGTCATTCAGCACCACTTGTAGCTTATGGATGAGGCTCTGGGGGAGGCCGATGAAAAGGGCATTCCCGTAGTCCAGTTGGGAGACAATTGTGGCTGATAAAATCATCTGAAGTGATGTCGTTGAGAGGATAGAGACAAGTTTCCGCAGCTGTCTTATGAGCCCTATACAGGTTCCAACCACTGTGGTGACTTGGTTGGCCATGGACAGTTGGGAGTCTATTTTAATACCCAGACTTTTCACGACTGGTGCTGGTGTGGGCTTGTTGCCCAGATCTTCACTAGGAGTCGTTTGTACCTTGAGCAGAGGTCTGTAATGGCTTCTAAGAAGAGATCATTAAAACTAAGGGTTGATCCAGGAGGACGATGGGCAACCCTGAGTAGGAGGCATGAAGATTTCAGTGAGAGTTTGACCGCCAGTAAATCTGCGTTTCCTATGCTCTATGCCATTATCTTTGCGACTGTTAAGCGTTTGTTAAAAATAATAGCTACACCCCCTACTCGTGTTTCTTCTTGTCTATTGTGCTAGAAGGCATCAAAATAATCTGGGAGGGTGGCAATAACGTCTGGAACTAAAGTGTCAGAATATCTATGTCTCCTTCATGGAGGAATGAAAAAACTTCTAGGTGGTGCTTCTGTAGGGAGCGCATATTGAGGACAGCCACCTTCAGTCCAGGTGAGCTGTTGGCATCGTTGATATTTTGAGTAGTTGAGCATGGGGTCCTGAGTCTATCTGCTCCATTGGTCCTAAAGATTTTATCAGCTTTCAATTTGTTAATAACATTGTTGCTCAGAGCATGGCTATCTGTGGCTAGGGTCCGAAGAGCGGTTGCTGTGTAGGTCCGAGTTTGACCAGGGGTTCTGGCCCCTGGCCCCGGTCAGACGCGGACAGGCGCAGACGGGCTTGCCTTAGGCGCGACTTTGGCACGCTCGCTGCTCGCGTCCGCTCCAGCGCGTTTATTCCTGTAGTTCCCTTCCACCCACCAACCAATCAGCTCTGCTGAGCAGCAGCTGTTCTCCCCGAGCGCTAGACCGCGTTCGTGAAGCGGAAGTGCTGGGAAACTGGGAGGCGCTGGTGGCGAGGAACAGAACAGATTCATGTTACAGAAGTGTAAATTTCAGGTGAGGATAGGTGAAATACAACGATTTTAAAGCAGTTTTAAAAGGTGATGTACACTTCAATATCGGTTTCAAGCACCAAAGTGAGGCAAAAACCAAATTAAAAAGTGCAGTTTGAAAAAGGTGCTTGAGCAGTGTTTAAAATCGGACTGTCAGCATACCATGAGGACCGCCTTGTGAGCTTTGGCGTGTCTCTCTCTTGCGCTGCGCGTCCGCTCCAGCGCGTCTATTTCTGAAGTTCCCTTCCACCCACCAACCAATCAGCTCTGCTGAGCAGCAGCTGTTCTCCCCCTGAGGAAAAGTCTCTTCCGTGTGCTGGTCCCTCAATATGTCACCTGCCATAAACCCCTCCATCCTAGAACTATCCCCTACAATTGGCCCCTTGAGCTACGGAAAACCCGTTCTAGACCATGCTATGGGCCCCCAAGCTGCCCCCGGCCACCGGCCACGTGCTGTCCCCTGCCACAAGCCAAGATCCCATCCCAAGCTATCCCATGCCATGCGCCACCCGCCCCCACACAAGATCTGCTCATTAATAACCATGACTGTTCAGTTCAGCCTGTATAACAGGTGACTGAAATAAGGGGCAACAAAAAATAAAATTAATGAGAAAATTATACAACCTTTTCCCATAGTTCTTTCTATAGTCACAGAGTAATAATAATGTAATGCACGATATGCATTTTAATACAAAACCCATATATTTCCCTAAACAGATCGGCACCTGTGCTGACTCAGAGCTCGAACACGCTGCCTCTGTAGCCCTTCCCTTGATGAATGGCCGCAGCGGCGCACATTACCGAGCTGACGTATCCTTCAGGGCTCTAATAAACCCCTCTTATTTACTGGGCCCGAAATCCAATATTTGGATCATTACTCGCGGGGTCCTGCAGGATACTTCTTCACAGTGCGCACCTATTAAGAGAGCAGCACCAGGAGCACAAAGGCAGGGAGTTTAATCGGGCACTGTGTGCCCACACCACCCGAGCCGCCAAACAATGTGACATCACGAGGAGCCACAATGCAGCAGCGCCGCGTGTCAATGTAGAGCTAGGAAACAGACTGCACCACAGGAAAAGGGTCATAGTCTAAGAAGGGGCATTTAGTTGCAACACGCCCTTCCCCCTTCAACAAAAGAAATAAAGAGGGAACAAAACCAAGAGTAGTGGTGGAGTATAAAAATATAACTGGCAAGTAAATAATAAAGATAAAAAGTACACAGCCTCGATTTACAATAAGCGCAAGAGTATAGATATAGAGCAATCTAAAGTAAAAACTTAGGGGCATATTAGCAAGGGCTTCATCGCCGCTTTAGCGGAATTTTTTTAAGCTAAAGCGGCGATTTTTTTATCACCCTATTTGCAAGTTGTCGAAATCTGACGATAGCGGCCGGTTTTCCTATCGCCTTGCATGCCAGCTATGATTATCGCTAATGACATGCAAGGTAGGCGTTCCTGACTAAAAGCGACTGAAAACCGTCGCTAACACAACTTCCCCCTATTAGCAACGCAGACGAAGCGATAGAAAAAGTCGCACTAAGCGTGATTATCGCTAGTATTTAACACCCGCTGAAAAACATGACTTACCTGTTTCTTCAATGAGAGGTGGATTTGTCAGGCTAAGTCCACCATGGCAATGCGTGAATATCGCTGGATTTCCAGCGATAATCAGGCATTTCGCCGCTATCGCTGGATATTTTATCACAGTGGGGATAAACGTTGCTAATAGCGTGTTATCTCCGCAAAAATATCCAGCGATAGGCGGCGATAAGAACAAACGCGCTAGGAGCGTTTTGCGATAATTATCGCAAGTTGTTGCTAATATCCCCCTTAACATCGTTATGGAGTCCTTGAATCTCAGGGATGGTGTTCTTTCTAATCCTTCTTTCGTATTGACCCTATCAGCAGTTGAATCAGAGTCAAGATGTCTGGGTACTATTTTTTTTAAAAACATTTATATTTTATTTAACATAGTCAATCCAGAAGACCAATCCTACAGGCTACTTGGTTAGGAACTTCTCTTCCACTTTACATAGATAACACCATCATCATCGCCTCATTCAAATTATACAAGAGGGCAGAGAGGGGTACTTGGGGAAAAATAAGAAAGGGGGTCTTTTCATTAGTATTATTCTGTTCCTAATTTGGCCTGTGAATGGTACAACAACATATTTTAACTTCACATAAACCGGGGTCCTAGATGCCCAAAAGCAATATCCGTGGCACCACCGTCTGCCAGTGTAAACTGGCCCTACCAGGGGTGGAATTTACATACATGGGCATGTCTTATAGGAATGCTCACTTTCATCAGAAATGCTTTAAATCCCGAACTTTCCAGTGCTCACTGTCTCAGGATTATACCTAGAAGCCTTGTTTTCCTAGGATTGTCTGGGGTTGGAGGTCTGTCTGCACCTAAGGTTCTGTACAGTTTTAATAACTTACCCTGCATTTTATATATTCGCCTCTTGTATGTGAATGAAATGAAAGTGGTTTAGAAGGCATCCTGCTCATGCCCCACAAACCCTCCACAAAGGATGTTTTAGTGAGCCTAATACACCCTTGGCTTCTGCTTCCTTACACTTCTCCTCAGTAACCAATCAAATTCCTCACTCTCCTTTACATGTGCAGCCATGTTTCGTCTCTCCTATTTACTTTTCTTAGTGTCCCTGCAGAGTCTAGCAAAGTGCCCTACTTTTCCACCATTCTTAAAATCTTCACCTATAAAAGTCCAAAATTTAAATGACACCAAATTACAACTGCCACATTTATAACAATTTGGCGTTTTGCCATCTTTGTTCATACAAACGTGACTACTGTCAGTATAAATATTCACGCTGCACCTCACTTCCCCCTTAAGTTCATTAAAAGTGTTCATCCACCTTTCTGACTGCTCTATTGCCTTGGAGGTGGCTGTGACATCTTGCAACTTTGCATCCCAAGTCCCAATTAATTATTCTTGTATTTTCGTGCTTGCTCCTACTATTTACAATTATTTGATCTTGAATCATTTCACCAGCCACAGCACCAAAGTTACATGACAGCGATAACACCCTGAGAGCTGTCAACAATTCATCAATTGATCCCCCTTCTGTCTGGGCACCTGTATAGAACTATCCAATTCAAAACTGGTGTTAGGTGTAAATCTCCCTTCAATCCTCAGAAGAGCTTCCTCAAATTCATTAGGTTCTCCCTGGCCTTCCCAGGGGGTAATTTGTTGCAAAGTTCCATATACCATTTGGCCTTCCTGTCCTAGAAAGTGAAGGAAAAAATAAATTCCCCCTCACAATAGACATTTTCTCTGCTTCTATAGCTTTCATATACGTGATACACACTTTCTTTTACCTGGCCCATCAAATAAATGTCTCTCCTTTTTGTTGGAGAAATTGAGGCGGTGGATCAACAGCATGTGGCAGAAAACAAAAAGGTTTCTCATCAGTCAAAAGTACCTTTCTGGCTAGATGTGCTCACCACAACCAAATGTGTGTATATCACAGAATACAAGATATTTTATTTAAACAGTTCAACCTTCTGTGACATGCAGTCACTATGTGTGCTTATCACCAATTTTCATTTCAGTGATCTGCTATATGCTTTTGTCAATATGTGAGTATATCACATATGTTAACCATCAAGCAATGAGGAAATGTTCGTTAACATTTCTCACTTTCAACTGAAATGAAATGAAATGAAAAGTGGATTTATAAAGCGCAATTGCTGCCAGAAGGCGTCCAAGCGCTACTTGAAGAATGGAGTGAGGGCTGGCCGGGACACTTCGGGAAGTTAATTTTGGAAAGTAAAAAGAAAAGTCTTCAAGAGTTTACGGAATGAAGAGAGATTGGAGTTGGATCTGAGTTGAGGGGGCAGGAGGTTCCATAGTTTGGCGGCATTGAATGAAAACATCCTGCCACCAGACCGCATTCTTCTAACTCTTGGTACAGTTGCTAAGTAGGCCTGACTGGAGCGGAGGTGCTTTGTGGGATGATAATGAGTCATGAGGTTCCGGCAGATTGCCGGGCCAGTATCCCAGAAGGCCTGATGAGCAATGCACAGCGCTTTAAAAAAAATTCTTTGACGGACCGGGAGCCAGTGCAGTTTCCTCAGTCCGGGTTTTGCTGATATTTTCCGGGGCAGTTGAAGTAGTGTGCGGGCAGCACAATTTTGCACTGTCTGCAGCTTGCGGAGGGTGTATTCAGGGGCGCCTAGGTATAGAGAGTTATTGAAGTCAAGTCGAGACTGTATCAAACCCTGTACAGCGACTTGCCTGGCCTCCATGGGTAGTAATGGGAGCACTTTCCTAAGCATCCTGAGCAGGCCAAAACAGGTTGCAGACAACTTTGTGGCTTGGATGTTGAGTGTTAGGGCCTTATCCAGCCAAATGCCCAGACTTTTTATATTGTCCTTAGGGACAGGCGGGGTGCCAAGGCAGGGGGGCCAAAAAGGGTCAAAGGAAGTGGGGGCAGCAGGCCCCAGAAACATCAGCTCTGTTTTGCTCCCATTGAGATTGAGGAAAGATCTTGTCATCCACACTTTCACAGCCTCCAGGCAGTCCCTTAGTCCTTTTTGCATGGGGCCATTGTTCTCCTGTGCAAGGGATACCACTAGCTGAGTATCGTCCGCGTAAGAAACTATTTTGATGCCAAATGGGCGGACGATCTCAGCCAGCGGTCGCATGTAAACATTGAACAGTGCAGGGCTCAGCGATGAGCCCTGCGGGACCCCACAGGTGAGAGGTTTACTAGTGGAGACAGTGTCTCCCTCAAAGACCCGGAGGATCTGTTGCTTAGAAAGGATGTGAACCAACTTAGAGCCTTGCCCGAGATTCCTGTTTCAGAGAGACGACAGAGAAGCACGTCATGACTAACTGTGTCGAAGGCTGCGCTTAGATCAAGGAGGATCACTGCCACTGATCCTCCCTGATCCATCATCCTCCTGGCTTCTTCGGTTACCGCCAGTAAGGCAGTCTCCGTCCCATGTTTTGGTCGGAAGCCAGTCTGGGTGATGTCTAGCAGCTGATTGGACTCCAGGAAAGCCATAAGGTGGATGTTGATGTGCTTCTCCAAGATTTTACTTATCCATGGGAGCAGGGAAATGGGGCGATAATTACTGAAGTCGTCAGGGTCCAGATTGGGCTTTTTAAGCAAGGCACGAACCATGGCCTGCTTCCAAGGTGCTGGGACAACGCCTGCCATGAGAGAGGCGTTGAGAAGGTCCTTGATGGTGGGAAGGACCGTCTGGATAACCAACATCATGGCCTTAGGAGGGGCAGGGTCGCCAGGAGATCCAGATTTCACCTGCCGTGCTAGTGACTCAACAGCGTCCTGCTCCAATATGGGGAAACATTCCAAATTGGCCATGGGTTGGGGGGGAGATTCCACATGGCAGGGCTGAGTTTGAGAAGTCTGATCTGCGTCAGCAGCAGAGAAGGAGGAATATATTTGAAGAACTTTTTGATGGAAGAACGTTGCTAAGTTGTTACAGTGTAGTAGAGTGTTATCCAGTAATATGGGTGGCGGGGGAGGTTTGATAAGGCTTTTTACTACTTTAAAAATTTCCTTAGGTTTGGATTTGGCCTGCAGGATTTGAGCGGAAAAATAGGTAGCTTGAGCGAGTTTAACCTCATTTTTATAAGCTCTAATAGCCTTTCTATACCGTATTTTCTCACTCGAAAGAAAATCAAGTCGCCATCGCCTCTCAATTTTCCTACAGTCCCTCTTTTTTTCCCTGAGTTCCTCAGAGAACCAGGGGGCGGACTTTTGCAAACGTTTGGTGGTGATTTTTTGGAGGGGAAGGATGGTCTCAAGAGAAAGAGAGATCCATTCTTCATATTCCCGATTGGCTACATTGAGATCTCTATTGGGGCGAGGACGTGAACTCGCAAGGCACTTAGACCAGGGTATTGTAGAGAGTTTTGCCCAGTTCCTGAAGTTCTTTTCCTGGTGAATAGCCCGGGGAGAGGTATAGGTAGACCACAAAAGGGGGACAAGCAGGTGATCTGTCCATGGTAGAGCAATAGGGGGTTCAGCCTTAAGGTCGGGACAGTTGCTGAACACAGGATCCAGTAAATGGCCCTTAGCATGAGTGGCAGAATCAACCATCTGCTCCAGTTGAAGAGCCGCTAGATCATTCAACAGCTCAGTGGCGATGTGGTCATGAACAGTATCGAAGTGAAGATTAAGGTCACCCAACATTGTATAATTTGAAAATGTGGTGACGTCTTCAGCTAAGAGCGAAGGCAAGGCCTTGTGGAACTGACTCGAGGAGCCCGGGGGCCTGTAGACCAGGGTGCCCGAGAAGCAAGTATTGGGAGAAAAGTTGATACTGAAGGCAAGGCTTTCACAATCGGGAATAACACTGGTCATACTTCTACAGGAATATTGTTCCTTGTAAACGATTGCCAGGCCGCCTCCTCTACCAGTCGAACGATCCTTGCGTGAAATCTGAAAGCCCAGCGGCAAGGCAGCAACGGTGTCTGGGTCAGAGTGTGGCGTAAGCCAGGTCTCTGTCAAGAAGCATACGTCGGGTTTGTGTTCCTCCAACAGCAGCTTGAATTCGAGCTGGTGCTTCGGTAAAGATCTACAGTTAAGGAGCAGCAGCTTAAAGACTTGTTTAAAAGGGGTAGACAAAGAACAGTAGAACACATGATTACATAGAGGGCAGACCTCGGGGAGATCTAAGACGTGTAAAGAGTGCAGGCATTCTGTATTCCTAAGGTCGCGCAACTTTAGTAGATCGTCAGCGCTGTTGGACTTTATTTGGTAAGACTGGGGGGCAGGGGTCATGGCCCCTGGTCCCGAACGGTCGCGGACGGGCGCAGACGGGCTTGCCTTTAGCGCGCCTTCGGCGCGCTGGCGGCGCGCCCGCTGCGCTCGCCCGCTGCGCGCTCGCGGTGGCATGCAGACTTATAGTCCTGCTGAGCCAGTAAACTAGACCGCTAGAACGCTCTCCGCACTCGCGCCCCACCCAAGATGTCCGCCAAAGTCACCGCGCTAGCCGAGGCAGCGAGGATCCCGATAGCGGTGCTCAACAAGGGTGAAAGAAGGGCACGGTCCAGCACACAAGATCTGACGGCCAGAGATGCAGGTAAAAAAACACAGTGCACAATGTTAAACAGTGGAGAAAACAAAATATTTAAAATTAGAGTCAAGTCTCCCGGCTTCCGCCACAAGGAGAAATTGCACAATATAATACAGTGGGGTGAGCGAAGTATTTAAAAATTACAACTAAGTCTCCCGGCTTCCGCCTCAGGAGAAAACTTCAAGACAGCGCGCTCGCGGTGGCATGCAGACTTATAGTCCTGCTGAGCCAGTAAACTAGACCGCTAGAACGCTCTCCGCACTCGCGCCCCACCCAAGATGTCCGCCAAAGTCACCGCTCTAGCCGAGGCAGCGAGGATCCCGATAGCGGTGCTCAACAAGGGAGAAAGAAGGGCACGGTCCAGCACACAAGATCTGACGGCCAGAGATGCAGGTAAAAAAACACAGTGCACAATGTTAAACAGTAGAGAAAACAAAATATTTAAAATTAGAGTCAAGTCTCCCGGCTTCCGCCTCAGGAGAAATTGCACAATATAATACAGTGGGGTGAGCGAAGTATTTAAAAATTACAACTAAGTCTCCCGGCTTCCGCCTCAGGAGAAAACTTCAAGTCCTCAACTGGCCTCAAATTTCTGCTCATGGACCCTTGAAAGCTTGCTAATCAGGGACCCATCTGCACAAATGCACAATAACCATAAATGCAATCGCCCGACTCTAAAGGAAATGCACAGCCAGTGTAGTGCAGTGATCTTGCATGCACAGTTGTTGTAGGGCGAGGCACAGGTACCAGCAAGCGTAGCAAGCAAGCACAGCTGCTTCTTCTGACATCCTGAGTGGAGCGAGGAGCAGTTAATTGAAGACAAGACCAAGCACAAACTTCAGACAGCTTAAACATCTGGATTGAGCAGTAAGCTACTCTGATGTGGGGGACGAAGGAAGGATACGGAATGTTCGAATGGCTGGCACCTGAATTGGGCAGCAAGACAAACCGCGGCACATAAGTGACATTAAGGCAGTGGCAGGCACATATGAGTATGAGTATACAGGTAGGTAGTTTAATCTGGTACAGTGTTAACACCCACTGAGCCATCAACTAATTTAGAATGCAAACATCACAAGGGGTCATGCCACAAGAGCATCACATGACAAGTTAAGAAATCAATAACAGACTATACAATAGTAAAAAGATAACTCTTTACACAGATACATTAAGTTACAAGAGTACCCTTTGGGACTAAACATGTAAACTGTGACCTACCTACCAAGTGTCCCCATATCATGTGTGACACTTTCAGCCAGTTGTGCGTTTTTAGCCACAGCACTTTGCATGCTGGGATTTTTGTGCTTCTATTCACAATGTTAAAAGTAGAACTGCAAGTGCCACAATAAAAGGTGCTGCCGCATAAAGAGCCAGGATTGGCTGAAGGAGTCACATGTGACTTGGGGGGCACTTGACCGTTGTGCTGAACTGTGACAAATGGTATAGGTGATAATGTTCTAGTATGAAATATGTTTGGAAACCAAGGGAAGGAGGTACTGAAGCAGCGTCCTTCTCTAGTAAAGCAGATTCAAGAAGATATGATGTCTCTCAAGTAACATCACACTGCACAGGAGAGCAGAAGAGGGAGCCTTGGTTTGTAAATGCAGAGGCTGTACAGAAAAAGTATTATTATAATTGTTTATTAATATGTTGGCAGACAGCTCTTGGAAATGTGGGTCTGCACAAAGAAAAGAGTATATTGTTAAACTTATGGATGGCCACGACCCCATAGACTGGTGCACATGCTCTGGTGGTTGCTGTGGAGGCTTTGAGGATCCTGATTTTGCACTGTATCAGAAAGAAGTATGAGAAGGTGATGCCCATTTTGTATATTGTTGATCTTCATTACTCCAAGTCCTTGTCTTCTTCATCATCATCCTGGCTTCCCTCCCTACTATCCCTTTTAGGTCAGCCCACAGGGTGGAGAGCTGTCTTTGGTAGGAGAGGAAATTAGCTGCTCCTGGTCTGCTCTGGGTTCTTGTTAGGACCTTCTTATTCCAGGCTCTGAAACAATGAAGATATTGTTTACGTTGAATATTGATGAACTATAGATAAAAAGAAACTATAAATGTCATTTGTCATTGTGTTGTTTTTTTCAACACCAATTCCCATAGACTGTGGTCATTATTTAGAATTTGTTGGACTGGATACTCCATCAAAACGTGATGAATATCCCGTCCCCCGTATTACAAGTGCTTAGGTTATAATGCACTTAAAATGCAGCGGACAGTACCCCCAAATTGGGTGGCGGCATGTTTTCTTTTTTCTACGTTTCTGCTTTAAATTTATATTCAATATGCTTGTTGAGTTTGTGTGTCACTTTTATGACAAGTGGATAAGTGGGTGAGTGCAAGAATGAATCAGTGGGTGGATTAATGGCAGTATTAGTGCAATGATGGGTGGCATACTGCATGTGTAAAGGCTTATCAACTGCATTACTAAACCCATCAGTAGCTAACGAGACACTTACACACATGGAAGCCAGAGCCATTTGCATTGCCAATGCATTTTAGAGCATTAATTTTGGGTCCAGTGGTGGTCAAGCAGATCACATGAGTCTAACTACATGCTTTTCTGGATTAAGGACATTTTTGTGTGTAATCCCTGCTATTTTCTGGCCTGAATAACAAATTATTTAGGGCATCCCCTCACTGTCAGTGGATACAAAGTATGTTTCTTTTGAGGGACTAATCATCTTTGGTTTTTTTTCTTCCTACATGTTCAATGAAACTATTAGGTGGTAATTTATAAAAAAACAGTTTTTAAGCTGAGTCCTATGGCTCAGTGGACCAATGCATCCACGGCTGGAACCAGTGTTTGACGTAGCCATGAGTCTAAAGCCGGGAGGGTCCACTCCATCTGGAATGACTACCATTGATCTGGGTAACAATAAACATCTGTTTTTAGTTTGAGCTTTAGTGGCAGCTCGCATGCGCTGCTCGCTCTGCAAAGCATGCAGCAGTCCAGTATGGGAAGACAAGCTTCCCTCACTCTCCGCCCATATTTTTATTGGCTTCTGTGTTGGTCCTTCATAAATTCTGTCTTCTGATTGATAATGAGGCTTGTTAGTCCCGCCTTATTATGCCATGTCGTCATTTGTATCCTTCCGTGGCTATTGGCCCCTTTACTTCGAGTGTTGCATGAGCACTCTTTTCTTTCCGTGACTTTTCTCCCCCTCCCCCTGTCTGTGCCTTCTCTCCTCCTCTCCCGTTGTTCGTGCCTTCTCCCGCCCACCTGCACTCCCGTCTGCAATGCAATAGGTCTCACATAAATGCGAGTCCTATTGCATTGCAAATGCTTGTTTTCCATCTCTCCACTCAACGCCGTATGTCACACTAAGCCAATCAGAATCCAAGGCCTCGAAATGCCTCTCTTAGCATCAGTCACAGAAGGGCGGCGCTTGAGGCTAGAACTGCGCAGGTGCAGTGACGTACGGTCACATGAGTCTCCAGGTCCGACGTCCACGATGCTTCCTAGTTGCTCCTCTAACCTAAATCCAAAGAGGTGCTAAGAGTGGCCTGAGGGCAGATAGCGGTGCCTGGACCACCGGGATCGATGGCCGGCACCATGCCGCTCTTCAGATCCAACCCTTTCCATCAGGATGTCGGTGAGTGGGTGCAGCAGACATTGGTCTTCCAGCCTGACTCAGGATCCGGACACTTGACAGGCAGAGGCTGGAGATCCTGGACATGACTATCCGATGTCCGCGGTTTCCCGGAAGTGACAATCTCAAGTAGCCAGGAATTAGTAGCTCCGTGACCAACCTCGTACCAGGAAGGGCCCTGTCATTTGCTCAACAGTTCCATTCTTGTTTACAGATGTTATGAACTTGGACCACCTCGAATACCCCCATGGTGGAAATGTGCATGCCCTAAACCCCCAGTAAGTACACTGTGAAAACTCATTCACAGAACACAGCAAGAAACACAGTTTCGAGGGTTGAGTAAAGAGCACTGCTGCCGAAGAGTAGTAACATGAAAGTGCTAGCACTGCTAGGAGAACAGTGAAACAGCAGCAGCGCTGGAGAATAGTACTATTGCAGAACTTCCACCAGGAAGTATTAAAGTGACAGGGCTCAGTTGGGATCGAAAGATAGACACTCACACAAAGCTGAAAGTAGCACTTTCGTCACAGCGTTTTATTACAACAGCAGAAGTAATAAAGTAACAAGCAGGAGTGCTGGCAGAGACAACCACTGAAATATTACTAACACTTCCAGCTGGTGCAATTACCGTAGCAGCATTGCGATAGAGTACTGTTAAAACAGCAGTGCTGCACACGGGTATCACTACAGCACCAGAAGAGACAGAACCATCCCCTCTTGTGATTGAAGGAACATACCCATTACTTGGTCTTTATTAAAGAGACGGTAAGTGCACATCCATCATTCTGTCAGAGACATAATACCCTCAATTGCTGTCCCTAAGAACTGTACTGACACCTCTTTATTAAAAGGACTGTATTTTAGCCTCTCAATATTGAGAAGATAACACTACCAAGGGGGGCAGTACAAATGAGTGGTTTTATCAAACGTCAACAATGATGATTATCAGCATTAGAGACAGTCGGTATGCCTGCTAATAACAAAGGAAACACACCGACACCTATTGTTTTGAAGCGACTGAGGTGGCTTGTTAATAACATAGAAGAAGGACAAGGCCATTATTGGGACTTCTGTGCAGATGGCAAAGCCGGTCCTGTGGGGCAGTGCATAACCATACTTATAATGCAATGTGTATGAAATAGCGAGAGAGCGAGGAGCAACCCCGAGGGAATATGTTACTGGTTCACAATGTCTTCTCTTGAACATTACCTCCACTTAATAAAATCAATGGAATGGAAGAATAAAGCTAAACAGTCAGTAAGCACCGGCTAATCACTCTATCCGAGAACCTGCATAAACAGAGCTATGAATCACGGATAATGGGATCAGGGTCAATCATCAGGCACTCGACCGGAAGTGAATAGTTTATGCGTTTGCGCATTTAACGTCCAGATTCGACCCAGTGCCCTCTTCCTGTGTTCCATTATCCTCCGCGTTTTTTCCTCGTTCTCGCATTTACTCAGCCTCAACCCCTCTGTTTCCTTCACTCAGCCACAGTCATGTTAATATAAATTGGTTCCCCTGCTCACAACAGGAAAGAACTCTGCCAAAGAAATACAGAAGAAAAACATGCGATGATTAAGAAACAAAGGTTGAGGAAAAACAAGACATGAAAGCACAGGACTACTGCGCACAAAACAATAAAAAAGCCTAAAAATACAGGGGGAAACACTGCCGAAGCACAAGACAAGAAAATAAAATGCAAGGAAACAAAAGCAAGAAAAGAGTCAAGAAAATAAATTTCAAAAAACAGAGTATACTGTTAAGCAAAATAGCAAACACAAAGCAAGCTAATAATTTAAGACAAAAAAAACGGACATGCAAGACAAGAGACAAAGAAAGTTTAGGATAATGGAACAAGGCAGAGAAAATATATGACACAGAAAACAAAAATGCAAGCTACAGAAATACAACACCATCATTTCAAGGAAACGAGTCAAGCGATGAAAACCAAAACTGAGGAAAGTACAATCCTAAACTATATGATAAGGAGAGCAAAAGGAAGTGAACCCAAGACTAGATAAATACAAAATTAGAGAATCACAAGACATGCTAAACACATGGTAGAGATAGTGGAGACAAATTAAAACAAAAAGACCAAAAAACACAATACATGAAAAAGGTAAGAGGAGTCAAAACAAGGCATAAATACAAAGACAATGAAAAACAAGAATACAATAAACAAGGTAAAGCAAAATGAGACTACTTAAAACTACAATACAAGAAAAAGAAAACACAGTGCACAAGGAATGAAAATATAAATATTGGACCAGAAACCTAGGACAAAACAAGAATATAAAAACCTGAAATTACAATCAAACAAATCATGAAGTATGACAATAATGACAAGTATGCAACATTGCAAAAAAATTAATAAAAAACACAGTAATGCAAGACATTGAAAATGCAAAACACGGAAACACAAAACAAAGAAACAGAAAATACAAGGAAAAAGTCAATAAAAGGCAAGGACAAAAAATACAAGCAAATAAAATATAATATACTGCCTTGAGAACACATGACTAATTCATCATGTTACATATGTTAGACTTCATAGTATTGGCAGAGGCCAGGCAAAGATTGGATCAAAGTACTCAAGAGGGCACAGAAAACAGAGCAAGACAGATGCACTGTAAGTGTGCAAGAGTACCTCTCAAATTAATTTAAAGAATTCCGATAGAAGTGGGTTGAAATGGGTAGAATTGTAGCAAAAATATGCATCCGTGTATTCTTAAGACTTCCCAGCTTTTTAATTTTTTTAAATTTATTTATTAACTGTACAATTAATTAAAATCATTACAGTAAAAAACATAAAAACAAGCGGATAAAAGTATGGAGACATCAGATAAAGTTTGGTTGATGTACCATCCCCCCTCACACGGCGCCCTCTCGATCAGCCAGCGCCGGTGGTCATTGTCATGAGTCCTTGCACAAAGATTCCGAGGCACCTGCATAAACCTTGGTAATTATCTGCTTCAGCAATCTGTAGGCCAATCTCCTTTGCCCTTCCATTGAGAGCCATATGGTGTAGTCTCAGTAGGACGGGTGAGTAGGTGCAGGGCTCTGTACTTGTTTAGAGGTAAGCTGCTTTATCCCCCCTATTGTGCCATGCTGGACACCATGATTTGGTTGTGTTTGTTTGCGGCTTTTAAAGCAATCCTAATCTGATGGATACATTTCCCCAGACTTGCCAAGGTCATCTTGGTTGTTTTAGAAAAGCACAAGGCTGATGCTTCACTACATGTCTTGGTTCCCTTGGTGATACAGACTGGGAGAAGAATTCGTCGGTGTTCGTTCCTAAGGGCGGGGCAGCAGCATAGGAGATGTAACCAGGATTCCCTCATGTAGGAGCACAGTCTGCAGTTTGTGGATTCCCCCTTGCGAGCCCATGCAGGGTTAAAGTCGGTGATTCCTAGTATACATAGTCTCATGGAGAGAATTTTGATTTGGGCTTGTGGTGTCAGGGCCTCGTTTAGGTGGGGTTGTGCCTTGCCTACCATATAGGAGCTGTTCAGCAGGCTAAATGGGGGCTAGAACGAAGAGATTTAAGATCCAGATCAAATGAGATTTCGCCTACTTGTATATTTATAGCTTTTTTTCAAGCGTTTAGTGGAATTTCCGTCAATGGTATTCTTTTTCCCCCCGATCTTTAATGTGCTGATCGCTTTGCCGTGGCTGGTGTGCCATACTGAGCTTGGCCCCTCAAAGATGACTCTCAGTTGTTGTCCTAAGGAATTTATTGGGGCCCTTACAATCCTTAAGTGTAATTTTATAATCTTCCCTTGGCACATCAGGTCTGGCCTTACCATGCCTAGCTCCAGTCATAGCCTTGACTTCCTTGCCGACCTTGGGATGGAGAAGACTGATTTATATGCTTTGGCTTGAGCTGCGATAAGAAGGGCGTCCTGCGACTCCGGGAAAGCCTGGTGACCATAACTGATGGCTGGCAGCAATTTTGCCTTTAGGGCAGTCAGTATTTGTTCCGGCAGTGGGGCTGATCAGATGTAAGCTCAATTGCTTCAACAGGAATATAGTCTTATTGGCCTTAGAAGACTGCTGCTTCTGGTGGATGTTTACCTTGGCCCGTTCCGTAAGCCAAACACCTAGATAGTTGTAGGATGCCACTGTACTGATTTACAGATCTCCCATTAGCCACTGCGCTTTCTTTTTCAGGTGGCAGCTCCCAAAAATGATGAAATTTGTTTTCCCCTGGTTGACTGTAAGATTGTTATTGTTGTTGAATTGGTTCAATGCGTTGAGGGCTCTCTGTAGGTCCACCATTGTGTGGTCCATTATGGCAGTGTCATTGGCGTACTGTAGCACCGGCAGCCTCATGCTGCCTAATCTCGGTGCTGCGAGGCTGGCCCCTTTCAGGGCGTCCCCCAAATCCGCCGTGTAGCGGTTAAAGAGGATGGGGGCCAGCACGCATCCTTGTTTCAACCCATTGTTCGTTGTTATTTTAGGGGACACTGTGCCGGAGCTGGTTTTGACCCGCACCCAGGTGCCTTCATATAGTGATCTAATTGCCTTCAGTAGTTTTGGCGGGATGCCCCAGTTTTCTAATTTCCACCATAACCTATTTCATACCACTTTGTCGAAGGCTGTGCTGTAGTCCATAAAGCAGCAAAAGAGTGGTGCATTTTCTTTTTTGCTACTTGAGTTGCTAGGTGCGCTAACACCAGCATTGTGTCCATTGTCGATGACTATGGTCTGAAGCCAGTCTGGTAGAATGATACTTTTTTCTTCGGCTCATGTCTCCAAGTCCTTCTATAAGAGGCGGGCATAAGCCTTGGCTTCGAGGTCGAGCAGAGCAATGAGCCTATAATTTGATGGCTTTAATTGATCCCCTTTTTAAAAAAATTGGGACTAGTATGGAGCCCCTCCAATAATCAGGGGTTTTTGCTGTCATATAAGAGTGGTTATAAAGTGAGGACGGTTGTCCAGAAATCAGGGGCCTCTTTGAAAACTGGTGCGGGTATCCTGTTTGGCCCAGGAGCCCCATCATTCTTCATGTTCTTAAATATCTTGATGACCGTTTGAGGGTTTATCTGGGCTGACGGTGTGTAACGCATCTCAGTCTGGTCTCCCTGACCCTCGAGGGGGTTTTGGGGGCTGGAGGTCGTTTCTCTGGTTTTTGTGCTGGCTTGGTGGGGAGGGTTTACCCCACAGTTGGGCTTTTCTGTGTTGCCTGTGTTTACATGGGCGATTGAATATAGGTGCTTTACATGGACCAGCCAGTCTTGCTCTGCCACTCCGTTTTCACTTTGAACTCCTCTGCTACTGAGCCGATTTATGTGTCTTCATAGTCCTGATGAGTTCTTCTGTTTAAGCTGGGAGAAAACTTTGATCCATTCCCTCTCTATGTGGACTTTTTTGTGTTCCCACCATTTCTTTCTTAGGGCTGCCCTCAATGATGCGATCGAGGTCCCCTCTGTTTGTCTGCCCCCTCTTTTCTTTATTACGGGTGCCTTGCGCAAGAGGCGTTTGCTTTGGCGTATGTCCTTAGTTGGGCGGAGGCTTCCAGCAATTGGTTGCATTTTGGACCTGTAGCATTGTAGCTGGGGTTGGCCCAGACTCGCTTGTATCTCCTCCACAGTGGTCTCCCAGCCCTTTATCGGTGAAGATGGCATTGCTGGGATCTCTTCCTGTTTTAAATCCAGCTAGTTTTGAAGCTTCGTGCCTGTCTCGTCTGTCCACCTGATTCTCCTGAGGAGGATATGATTTTCGTCCCCTCTGGACTCTCCGATGGCTTGGAGCTTAATGGCTGATGGAGCTTCCTGCATGAACACTAGTATTAGTGGCCTATGGTCGCTTTCCGACCTATCCTCAACTGTAAAGTCTGCCAAACTGGCCGCCATTACTTCACTGACCATGATGTAATCGATCCTTGAGATGTCCCCAAAGGTCGGCTGTGGTTGCCCAACCTTCGAGCATGCTTCTTTCACAGCGTGAGTTGAGGATAGCTTATGATTGTCGAAGAGATCGTGAAAGGGTGCGGCCCTGCCCAACCCTCGAGATGAAGGAACAGCTTTATCGAGGTCCTTCAGGTTAAAGTCCCCAGCAAAAATAACCTGGTGAGTGTTGTATTTATTTAGGAGGTCATCTATTTTCCCTATCATTGCCTCCACCTGGTCTTTCATGGTGGTCTGTGCCGGGTTGATGTAACAATTTATTATTAGGAGGCGCATTGGCTGTCAGATGTGCTTCAGGCCTTTGATCTGTAGGGCTTGCAGCCCGGGTAAATTAATATTTATTCCTGTCACTACGAGGGAGCTTGCGTGTTTTTACATAAACTGATAGACCTGTAGACGGGTGACCAAAGAGGTTCTTTTTTATTGCTGGAACTTAATGTTCGTAGAACCCTGCCAATGGAGTGCTAGATAATGCCCAGGTCTCTCGAAGGCAGAGTATGTCTTCTGTTTCCAGCATCAGATTTTTATTCTCACTGATCTTGCTGCTCCTGGTGATGTTCCATGAGACTATAGTTAGTTTCTTCTTAGGAGATGGTCCTCCCCTGACCTCACACCTACCTGGCCTGGTCTCGCAGCTGTTAGCAATACTTCTGTGTACTTCCTACGGTTCCGGGTTGGTCAGAGAGGGAAGGAATAGCACTGATAACCCTGTGGTTATTTTAGCATGCGATCCTGATACCAGTATAGTCCTTATATCCCTTCCATCTGTTCTCGGGGAATCCTGAGCTATTTGTCCCGTGCAGGACTGACCAAGGGCCCTAGTCCCCCTTGTCTTGTGCTAGGATGTGTGGGTATTTTGGGTGGGGTAGATTCTGCACTTCGATGCCCCACTCAGCTAGTTGTGTGGAATTGTTCAAGATGGCTTGTACAGTTTCCTTTCCCTTCAAACCCAGTACTGTTGAATCACCCTTTGTGTCCCCCTTCATGCTCAATTATCTCACCCATTCTATATAACCAGTTTGTAGCTGGTCGAGAGTGGGAAGGTGTTTAAAGAGGCGGAGAATGTTATGCCGGTTCAGAATGTCATGCTGTCCTGTGCTGTAGAATCTCGGGGCAAGGACTACCTCATGGACAATAGTTTGGGTGCCTGAAGATTGGGCCATTTTGTCCCTTTCTAGATCTTGTGCCGCCAGGGTTGGTTCGAGGGTTGGGTTTCCTTGTTTGCTTATTACTGGTCCTGCTTTGAGTTTCGTGCTCAGGCCTTGAGTGTTCCTGATGCTGAGCTGGTGCCTGAAGCTTTGCTCTAGTGGTTTTAGATCGTCTGGCTGCGGTGGTGCTATTAACCTTGATTGTAGTGTGGTTTTTTTAAGCTAGTGCAGGGCTTGTATCCTCTATCGATTGGTTCCCTGGAGATCGACCTGTTCTTATTTGTGGCTTTTGACCTGTCGCAGTGGAGATGCTTATTATACTTGGCTGCTTTTGCTGTTCTCCGAGAAGCGGGACAGTGTCAGGTGCCGTTTTCTCCCAGTTTTTAGTTATGAAGATTGGGTAGAGCTGACCAACTTTGGGGTCCCCTTGTGGGGGTCTACCATAGGTCTTCCTTGACTGCAGTTGCCTTTCTCTTAGCTTAGTTTTTCTCTGTTGTTTCTTCATCTTCTTTTTTCCCCTTCTTGATAATGGGCGTTCAGGCATACCAGTTTTGCCGGGAGTAAGTTCTTTCGCGTCAGTTTCCATGAAGTCCGGCACTTCGCTGCTCTCTATTTCCCCGCTTTTGGGGCTTTGTGTTCCTTGTGCCGTTTTAGCATTATAGACAGAGACCTTGCTCCTTTGTGTCCTGTCGTCTGTATTGCTCGAGGGCCGCGTTTCCCTGCTTCCTTTGACAGTCTTTACTATGTCGGCTAGGATCTTGGGAACATTCACCTCTGTTGGATAGCAAGTACTGGTCGATCCTGTTTTCCAGCTCTTCCACTCTGGGGCTTATGTTAACTAGGCGGCCAGCAATCGATTGCAGAAGATCTATTTGGACTTACACAATAGAGCTTTATTGCTGTCACTGTTTATTTCAGTAATTGGTGATTTCCGGAAGTCTGCTTCTGGGCTGTCATTAAAGGTATGATCGTCTACTTTTGCGTTGATGGCCCGTGGAGGCCCTGTTTGTCCTGCTTTCCCCCAGCAGATCTGGGGTCAGTTCTAGTGTTCTCTCAATTTGTTGGCCTAGGGTTTGGAGAAATGAAGATGTAAGCTCCTCTGCCACTGGAGACTCTAGGGCCTGAACGATTGATTGCTGCCGAGACCTTGTAGGTGAAGGAGCTGGCACTATGCTCTCCGTGCTCTTGCTAGCCGGGCCGTGATCATGGTCTTTTGACCGATGGATTTGCACCCTTGTCACTACGGCATCAGTGGCTTCTCTTAGTGTAGTTGCATGGTCCGCGCCATTGGTGGCGTTGTTTCCTTTATCTGTGAGTATGAAAAGGTTTTGTTTGCTGGGTGGTCCGTTTGTTGGTGTGCTTTTCAGTTGTTTGCCGTCCAGGTTGCCCATTTCCTGTTCATTACTGGGCATCAGGTGAAGTGATGAGCCTCCCCTGGGAATGGCAGTGTGGAGTAGAGGCTGTACGTTCCGTGGTGTGTTCTCGGCTGCCTGCTCCTGCCCGCCCCTAGTAATGCCCTGGTTGATGCTAGCAGCACCGTTTGTCCTTAAGAAATATATAATTGACCCCCTTAGTTCTGCGTCTTGGGGCATTTCATTTAAACTTTACGTAAGTGATTTGCTCCTGGTAATCCTTTAATTTGGGGGAGCCTGTCGGTAGGATCCCCAGAGGTCGTTTGTTGTCAGACTTTTTTTTGGGTCCTATTCTGCTGAGTTTTACTCAAAGGAAACGCTGATGGAACTTGACTGATTTGAGTTTTCTGTTTGTTCTGATTTGGAACTGGAGGCCAGGTGTACAGTAAAATGGGTGGTCAAGGGAGATTTGTTTGTCAGCTTCGCATGCTGGGTTTGCCCAGTGTTTGAGAAAGTTGTATTCGGTCACGGTCGTGGGAATTTTGTCAGGCCCCCACAGCTTGTGCCTGCTGTAGTTGCCCCCTTGTTATTCTGGGCCCTGACACTGCCTGGTGATTGTACTTATCAGCACGGCTGGGTCGGCTGGGGGGATCTCATGCCTTGGTTGGTTCAAAGGTCTAGACCTAGATGAGTTTGATGTACTTGATGTGCCCCGGAGTGCTCCTCCAGCTACCCCGCTAGTCTGCGTTCCACTCTTCCTGCATTCTACTTAGTGCTTTCCGCTACCCGCTGTATGTGTGTCTGCAACAGGGGGCTGCGAATAAACCTCTTCTTGTCTGTGTTGTTACTGCTGGGTTTTGGGCGAAAAAAAGAACTGTTCACTGTTCATTGTTCACTATTCATTGCTGGAGTAAGAAGCTGCTCCTCGCTGGATAGCGGATAATGGAAATGCAGCCAGAGAGCAGGGTTCAGGGACCCGGGAGCTGATGGAGCTAGTGGAGCTAGTGAAGCTAGTGGAGCAAGCGGGCCACGCGAGGCATGCTGAGTGGTCAGAGGCTGCCCACCTCCATTATCCCATCGAGGGCTCTTGCCCTGTGCTTGCCCTGTGCTTATGTGTGCTGCTTCACCTGCTGAGGGTTCAGAGCTATGAGACAGGCTCACCTGTGCTCCGCAATGTGCTCCACGATGCTCCTTAGAGTTCCCTGCAAAGTAAGAGTAGGGCCGTGCTCTTGGGTTGTAGCTCCCTGCAGCGTCTTCGGCTGCTGTCCGAGTCAAACTAAGTTGGAGCTTTGGGGCTGGCCGGACTGCGCAAGCCGCTGCCCACCGCCCGTTGCTACAGCTCCTGTGTGGAGAGGCAGGGCGAGGTGCGATGAGGTGGCTGATCTGGGTGATTAGGCAGAGGCGGCAACAGCAGCGCTCGGTGGTAGTCCGCGGCCCTCGGTTGAATAGCTGTTAGATCAATGGTTCAATCGTTCTGTCTGTCGTCCTACCGTAGGATAAACACTGAAAACGCTGAAAATTAGCGGGGGAGCCGGGGCCTGAGCCGTTGGCAGTTTCGGCATCCTCCCGCTCGCGTCCTCCTGCTCCACGCTGGTGCTGCGGTCTGAACAAAGACGTGGCATCTGGATTCTCTATCGCGTCTGGATTCCTCTGGATTCTACTAAGCTACATGACAAAGAAAAGAAGCAGAACAAACACAAATTGAGTACTAGGTGCTATAGACTGTAGACAGCTTCAGGGGTTAGTACTGATGCTATAAAGACTTCATTGATGTTGGACAGGCCTGTCATACTGGGTGCAAGATTATCATAGAAAGGATTGAACAGGTGGCAATAAAGTAATGCTTTCATTTTCAAACTCAAATGTCTACGAGGTCTTTGTAGGCACAAAGCAGCAGGAGCTCTTCTTTCTTGTTCCTTGTGATTCACGTAAGTGGCCACTTCTTGTTGTCCAGTCCGTTTCACTGTCCCTGCCCCTGGAGAGGTGGTGACTACTGCAAGAGGATCACTATGGTGTCCACAGGGTCCTACTGTCCAGAGTTCAATCTCTAGGAGTCTCTAAACTCTGGCCAGCCTCCTTACCTGGTACTGCCCAGTTTGCAAACTTGCACAACTAGACACCTTAGGGTAGTAGTGCACGTTTATTATACATTTTCATTGCATTTCATTTTCAGTGTGTATCTTCTGAAGACAGCAACAAGAAAACCTGTTTTCAATTCCTAGACATTTTCTTCTATCTTTTTCACTGTGTTCTAATGTAACATTTATAAAAGCGCTTCCTACCCTTATGTGGGACACTGAAGCACTTGCAGCATTCAGGCATTGTGGTTGGAAGGATGTTGTCATTCTTTTGATCCGATGTGGAAGTTTTTCTATGCCTTGAGTGTGGACCCCGAGGTGTGGTGATCATGTCAGGAAACCTGGAGCTTAGCAGTGTGATGAATGAAGACGTGTGAGAGATTGGTGCATGGTTTATGGTTTTCAGTAAGTTGGCAACTCTGAGCAGCTCTACAGGTCCCTCTATGGTGTTTCCTACGATCATAGTCCACTTAGCTAGTTACTGCACTCGGTTGTCCATTGTGTGATATTCTGTTTAAAGTTTGTGGTCCTGAGCCAGAATAGGTTGGAGGGAAAATGGGTGGGGAGGTCTGCTGGGGCAGATTTTGTTACCATCACCCCATATCTGGTTGTCATTGAGTGCTGTCAGAAAGCACGCATAGTATATAGCTTGGTGGTACCTACAGTGGCCTACTAAATTAAAGTCCTCAGTTCGCCAGCAGTTTGTAGGATATCTCTTGAGTTATTCCATACCTGTTCCGTTGATAATGGGTGGTTTATTACTGTGGACTGGTACAGTACTGAGAAACAGACATGGCTCGTAGTCGTTTTGTCTTATGTGAGTGTAAGTGTGTCGAGCAGTATTAGGGAATTATTAGGCAGCCTGTAAAAACTGCAATTGGCTGCCCGACAGCTGAGTGTAATGCTATTAGTGTTAGAGTGTGTCATGAGGGCTGTATATGAATTGACATTACAATATGCTACTGTTGGACCTGTCATCCTTACGGTGGTCTTCCCCCAAAATGTTTGCCTGCTTTTTTCTATAGGACTCTGAGCACTTTACCACTGCTGGACAGTGCTAAAGTGCATGTGCTTCTCCCCTAAACATGTTGACATTGGTTCATACCCAACTGACATATCTAGTTTACTTGTGAGTCCCTTGTAAAGCGGTATACCATATACCCAGGACCTGTAGCCTAAATGATACCAGTAGGCCTGCGGTACTAATTGTGCCACCCACACAGGTAGCCTTTCAAACCTGTCTCAGGCATTGCACAAACAGGCGTTGCAAGGCCTGTGTGTGCAGCTTACTGGCACTTTGACTTGGCATTTGAAACCACTTGCCAAGCCTTAAACTCCCTTTTTATTACGCATAAGTCAGCACTAAGATAGGCCTCTAGGTAGCTCTAAGGGCAGGCTGCTGTGGAGTAGGGGTGGGCGGAATTTGCGAAATCCACTTTCGCAAACTATCGCGAAAATGTTAAAAATTATCGCAAACACGCAGAAATATCGCAAAGATGCAGAAGTTTTTTTCCCGCATGTTCGCGAGATTTTCTGCATGGTTGCGGCTCGCCAACTTACCCATGTGGTTGCTCGCGGGCGCGGCCATCTTGTTTTCAGTTGTCTCGCGGTGCATGATCGCGAGAAGAAAGACGTGATCGCGCGACGCATGACGTCACTGCGGGCGCTAACTGTCGCAAGACAGCGCAAATGGCTAAAAATCATACAACATCTCATGGAGAACGCGACCGGATCAAGAAAACTTGTCGGCGAACGCAGAGATTCAGGTAAGGCGATTGCGCGTGCGCGAGAATGTATTATTTTACAGCGCGAGCAAGAAACAAATTATCGCCAAGCTGCGGAATGCGGAAATTTTGACATTTTCGCGCTTTCCGCGAAACGCGAACATGTCAAATTATCGCAATTTCCGTGAACGGAACGAAATTTTAGCCCAGGCCTACTGTGGAGGTAAAAGGTAGAACATGCACTTTTAAGTTTCACTTGTCCCGGTAGTAACAAACACCCAAATTTGCTTTTCACTACTGTGAGGCCTACTCCTCTTATAGGACAGCACTGGGAATTCCTTAAAACACTTGTAAGCTATAATTCCTGATTAAAAAGGAGTAGCTGCATCATGTTTTATATCTTTGAAATGGTAATAATAAATCCTCTTTACTGGAAAAGTTGGATTTATCATTGCTATTTTAGAAATGACACTTTTAGAAAGTGGAGATTTCTCTGCTCTTACTGCTTTGTATGCCTTGCAGCATGTCTACAATACATATCTCGGGTGGATGACAGCTGCACTTTGTGCATTCCCTCTAGAGGCCCACACACACAGGAAGGGAGGTGTTACAGATAACTCATCTGCATTCATCTGCATTCTGATAGCTCTTCCTGGGCACAAAGAAAGAGGGGGACCTTGACACTTACACCCGAATAGGCAGTGTACTGTTTCCCACATAAAGGGCTAATTACCCTCTCTTGATAGTCTGTAGCCAGGGCTGGGAAGAAAGGGGGACCAATGCACTTTGAGGGTTTAAGGCCTGCTTTCAAGTCACCCCCACTTCAAAGGCACAGCTGGGTATAAGTACTGGTGCTCTACCAAGGCAGTAAACTACTAGGACCTGTGAAGAACTCTGCAAAGAGTAAAGACTGCTGTGCCACAAGAATGGCCACTTTGCCTGACTGCAATTCTGAAATAACTGCTTTCTGCTTTGCTGAGATGCCCTGCTGCCTGCTGATTTCTGCCCTGCTGAGGACAAAGCCTGGACCCATCTCACTTGAACCGAGAGTGACTCTGAGGGTTTACTGGCTTGCCCACGGTTCTCAAGTTCAAGGGTCATCAACGGCTTCCTTTAACCCTGCAACAGCACCTGGACTCTGCCTTTTGTGAGTCCTGCCCTCCCAAGAGGTGCCAATCCTGTGTTGGGCCCTTGAAAGGTGCTTTCTGTTGTACAGAACCAACAAAATCGATGCAGTGACGACTTTGTGCCTATTGTAATCAACGCACTGCCCTGCGACACCAATGCAGGAGCCGATCAATGACATTACATCGACAGACTGCGTGGCTCGACCATGACGGACATCACATTATCTTGGAATTAGTGTTGATTTTAACTCTTATCTGAAGTGTATATGACCTTGAATCCATCAAATGTTCACTGATTGTGGGCTCCAGAAATTAGCGGCTTGTACCAAGAATATGGTTCCTCCTATGAATTCCTTATGGAAAGGTGGTATGATGATATGTGGTGCAAGTTTGGAGTGCATTGTTCTATTTTGTTTGCATTGCTTGAATGTAACTTGCAGGTGTTGGGTTTCTTTTCCTTGGAATGCTCTTTAAGCAATGTATTGTGCTTTTGTTAGAAATGGGGGGTCTCTAGTTGGCAGAGGTAGGTATCTTTGTTCAAATAGGGACCCTTGCCTCTAGTCAGGGTAAGGGGGATACATACTCTGGATAACCCCTGCTCACCCCCATGGTAGCTTAGCACGAGCAACCAGGCTTATCCCAAAGGCAATATGTAAAGTATTTTTAACAACACTTACAGTAACACAGTGATAACACCACAAATGGACACCACACCGGTTTAGAAAAATAAAGTATCTTTAACTAAATTTAACAAGGCCAAAACGACACAAATCCAACAAACAAGTATTAAGAAAAATTACTTTCAAAAGGTTTTAGCAAGTGAGTCCATGAAAAACTATGGATGCGTGATTTCTTACAAAGTACCTGTCATTGCGACAAAATTCACCAAGCCAAACAGCCGCACTGATGGGAAGCGTCAAAAACAAAGAGATGGGTCGATTCCTGAGACTTTCGTGGATGCGATGCGACAGTTCCGCTGGACACAGGAGAGCGGTGTGTTGGGTCCGGCCTATAGGGGGAAGCGATGCGTCAATTCTGAGACTACTCCCATCCACGGGTTATGCGCTGGCGAAAACTTGCTGCACAGGGACGATGCGTTGAAATCCGTGATGCGCTGGCAAACGATGTAGCGGTGTTGAGCGGCGCTGCGTCGGTTTCTTCAACCACGATCCCTCGGTGCATCAATTGTTGCAGGGGTGACAGGCGCTGCACCAGCTTCAGCAGTGGCGCGGCGGTGCGGGAAGATTCTTCTCACACCACGGCGTTGTGTCGGAAAAACTGTTGCAATTAGAGCAATGCGTAGATTTTTGTTGTTGTTGCGTTGCTTCCAGTCGCAGAAACAACCTCCAGAGGCCCCACACAGTCACAGGCACACCTGGCAGGTCAGAACTCCCAGCAAGGAAGTTCATGGGAGCTGGGGGTGAAGTCTTTGTGTTCCTGAGACTTCAAAACAGGAGGCAAGCTCTACTCACGCCCTTGGAGACTTTCCTCAAGCAGGGGACACAGCACACAGCAAAGTCCTTCTCCTTTCTTTGGCAGAAACAGCAACTTCAGGCCAAGCCCAGACACACAGCAAGGGCAATACTTCTCCTCAGTTTCTCCAGCTCTTCTCCTCAGCAAAGGTTCCTCTTGATTCCAGAAGTAGTCTAAAGTTCAGGGGGTTTGGGTGTCATACCCCAAAATGTCTTTGTTCTCTTTGTGCAAGGGGCTCTGAGCCCAGTTCAAACCAGTTCTGGGGGGCACTCTGCAAGTGCACAACAACATCCATTGTTAGTGTGAGCCTTGGCTCCAGACGCACCACAGGGGGGCGGAGCCAGCATTGTGGAAGGCATGCACAGCCCTATTCAGCCCTCCTCCCAACACTCCAAATGCAGGTCAGGGCTATTCAATCTAGGGCTGACTCCTCCAGACTCCAGGAGCCTCTGCACCTCCCCAGCCCCTGTCACTCCAAACCCAGACAGTTAATTCACAAACAGGCAGAGGCACACAGGATGGTTGAACAAGAAAATAGCCACTTTCTAAAAGTGGCAATTTCAAACTCAGAATGTAAAAATCACCTTTCCTAAAAGATGCATCTTTAGATTCTGAGTTCAGGCATACTAAACGTTATTTTGCTATCTGGTCCCAATGGTAAGTTATATTTATAAGATGTTATAAATTAATTCCCATGCTTTCCTAAGGGAACAGATAGCCTTACAGTAGTGAAAAACGAAATTGGCAGTATTTCACTATCAGGACATGCCACACACATCAGGGCATGTCCTACCTTTCACATACACCGCACCCTGCCCACAGGGGTACCTTGGGCCTATCTTAGGGGTGACTGACATGTAAGAAAAGGGAAGGTTAGGGCCTGGCAAGTGGGTGCACTTGCCAAGTCAACATGGCAGTTAACAACTGCGCATAGACATTGCAGTGGCAAGTCTGAGTTACCGTTTCAGGACTACTCGTGTGGGTGGCACAATCAGTGCTGCAGGTCCACTAGTAGTATTTGATTTACCAGCCCTGGCACACTCAGTGCACTCTACTAGGGACTGAACAGTAAGTCAAATATGCTTATCATGGATAACCAATCGGCACTTGTCGAGGGGGGTAGCTTGTACACGGTGTTCGTGGACTTGCGTGCCGCCTTCGACTTGGTGCCAAGATCCAAACTCTGGAGTGTCCTGGATGACCTAGGAGTCCCGCCAGATATCCTGGCCATTTTGATTAAATTACACCAGGACAACTTTGCGCGGGTCAGGTGTGGCAGGATGGGGGGCTTAACAGAAAGATTCCCTGTTGACAGGGGGGTGAGGCAGGGATGTGTGCTTGCACCCACCCGGTTTTGCCTCTTTGTCAACGGGGTAATCGCCCACCTGTACAGGATAGAAGACATCGACGCTCCTAAACTGAATGGCAGCAGGGTGCCTGCCATAATGTTCGCAGATGACACCCTGCTGCTGTCTAAATCCCCCATGGGAATCCAACGGATAGTGGACGGGTTCTTGAAATTTTGTACTGAGAGGGGCCTCGAAATTAATGCCTCCAAGACAAAATTTATGATTCTGAACCCTACCCCCTCAACACGTCCTAACCCTTTGCTAGGCACAGTGCGATTGGAGAGGGTTTCCACATTCGAATATTTGGGGGTAACCCTGAATGAGAAAATGACATGGGGGACACATACGATTAAGGCAAACATGAAATTATCACAGAAAGTGGGGGGTATTACTAGAATGGCGGGTAAATCTATATATCGCCCTCTGGGCCCCATGATACAGATCTATAAATCCCAAGCTCGGGGCTCAGTTATATATGGGGCGGAACTTTGGGGCCATACTCCTGCTAAAAACCTAACAATCACAGAGATTAAATTTCTCAGGCAGCTGGTGGCCCTCCCCTCGAGTACCCCCATTGTTTCCCCTGAGATTGGACCTAGGTCTCAGGCCAATCGCTGAGGAACTTGGTTTAAAACCCCTAACCTTTTGGCAACGACTATGGAGCAGCCAGGAACTTAGTGACTATAGAAGCGAGCTGCAGGAGTTCCTGGCTTTACCGAACATCAGTAACATCCCCTGGTTAAGATACATAAAGAGATTATGTGAAAGTTTAGGCGTACCGGAATTATGGACCGACCCTGTTAACTTAAGCAGGAGGACCCCTCGAAAGGCACTCTCACAACTTTATTATCAGTCAAAGCTGACTACCGCTCTAGACAGTACACGGGTGGGCTCATTGACTAATACATTTATACAATTGAAAGACTCTTACCTAATGGAAAGTGTATTGGATGGCATGGCTCCTGTGATGGCAAGAAAGCTCTACCTACAGTGGAGATATGGTTCTCTACCCCTGAGGGCCTTTACCAGCTCTTGGTCCCAGCCTCCAACAATAGAGCAATGCCTAGCCTGTCATTATCCCCAGGAAAGCGACTTACATGTGGTCCTTTTTTGTAAAGCCTACCAAAGAGCGAGGAAGTACTGGCTTCTACCCATTCTTAAAAATATGGGATTTAGGAAATATCTGCCTGCGTTCAGAATCCTAAAAACGGATCTGTCACCTCCGATTGTTTTTGCTGTGGCAAAGTATCTAATGGCCATGTGGTATGTTCGATCTCGTCTTTTAAAAGAGGGGGGGGTTGTATAATGTCATAAGATTTTGGATTATCTTCTTTCATGTTTTTTAACGCTTGCATTATGAAATTTTCGAAAGTCATTGTTTACATATAATTGTTTAAAATATCGAAAACTTCAAAATTTTAAAAAATTGCTATGTATTTATATCTTTGATGATCTAAATGATCGAAAATAAAGATTATTTGATTTGATTTGGATAACCAATCATGTTCACAATTTACACAGAGAGCATATGCACTTTAGCACTGCTTAGCAGTGGTAAAGTGCCCGGAGTCCTAAAACCAACAATAACAGGTCAGAAAAAAATAGGGGGAAGTAGAAAAACGTTTGGGGATAACCCTGCAAAAAGGGCCAAGTCCAACAGCTTTGAACATTGCTCTTCTAGCTAAAAGTAGCCGGTGGAATAATTGCAGGACAGGAGTCATGCTTTTTCTTGGGTGAAGGTGTAGGTGATGCAGCGGAAAGCTTACCAAATTTCATTTCTCAACAACATCATCACCTACTGGACCCATAAACATATTGTTGTCCTTACTACTACTAATTATTCACCATCCTAATTATCAAACATTGGTCCTCCAATGGAGCTTTTTTTGAGCTAACAGGGACTTGGATATTTGGAGCACGTGAGGCAATTTCCTTACGAGGACCTGGAATTAAAAAACACCAAATACATGCCTATTTCATAACCTCCCTCAGTGTCATCAAAACCACATACCTTAGGACAGGAAAGGTTTTACTCAAAGAAATTACACACATATGATAATAATTACTCATGGAAAACATTTTTCTAAAGCCTCAATTTGAATGGACAGAACATTAAATAGCATTTCATATCAGATTTAATACCAGATAATTAGTGCTAATAGTCACAATATACAATGCAGACTTAATATGAACATTTTGCTGGTTGCCTAGACAGAGAGAGACTAAAAGAGAAACATAGGAAAATTGATATTCAATTATCATATCATACAAAATAAAATATAGTTGAGATATAGTCTGTCTTTGATATGGATCTGACCAAGTCAGAAATGCAGCACAGCGTGCCACAGAAGGAGTCAGTTAACCCTTCAACCGAAAGTTTATTTCCTGCTCAACTTTACCAGCCAGCAAAGTGCAGGTTCGGAGCAGTCAGAAAAGTTCATTGAGGGGAAATCAATAGTCAGTCTGACAGCATGCCAGGCAGGGAAAATAGAATGACAGCCAGCCGCGACTCCTCCGCCGAGGGGCAAGTATACTTTCAAAAGTTTACGGTTTACACCCACAAAGTATCTTTTCCATCAGTCCATATGATTTCCATTGGTTGCTTACACTATGCTGCTCATGGTGTGATTAATACCTCACTTAGAAATCCAGAAGCATTAGTAATCCTTTCGCAAATTCATGGGTCCCGATTCACAGAACTAACTTAAGACAAAATCCTAAATTTACTACCATTTTCGTATTCACAGAAGGCACTTACTCATTTTGGTATTCACAGAAGACACTTACTCACTTCGGTATTCACAGAAGTTAGGAGTCCTAATTTTAGGACTCCTAAATGCCTTCTGTGAATACCGAAAGTCTTAAAATTAGGATTTGTCTCAGTTTAGGAGTCCTAAAGTTAGGACTCCTAACTTTACTAATACTAAACTGAGAAAAATCCTAATTTTAAGGCTTTCTGTATTCACAGAAGGCATTTGGGAGTCCTAAAGTTAGGAGTCCTAACTTTACTACTACTAAATTGAGAAAAATCCTAATTTTAAGACTTTCGGTATTCACAGAAGGCTTTTAGGAGTCCTAAAGTTAGAAGTCCTAACTATACTACTACTAAATTGAGAAAAATCCTAATTTTAAGACTTTCGGTATTCACAGAAGGCATTTAGGAGTTCTAAAGTTAGGACTCCTAACTTCTGTGAATACCGAAATGAGTAAGTGCCTTCTGTGAATACCAAAATGAGTAAGTGCCTTCTGTGAATACCAAAATGGTAGTAAGTTTAGGATTTTGTCTCAAGTTAGTTCTGCGAATCGGGCCCCTAAAGTTAGGACTCCTAACTTCTGTGAATACCGAAATGAGTAACTGGAACATGCATTGTTAGAAATGGGATTTCTGGTTGGCTAAGGCTTGCGCCAAAGTCAGGCAGAAACCACCACTCTAGTCAGGGCAAGGAAGTTACACGCCAAAGATAACCCCTGCTCACCCCCTTGGTAGCTTGGCACGAGCAGACAGGCTTATCCCTGAGGCGATGTGTAAAGCGTTTGCGCGCGCACCCAGCAACAACACCCAAGGCCCACCACAAAGGAAACTCCACACAAGGTATCATATAAAAATAACCTTTGTATTATACACAACACATTAGATAAAAACACACACTTTACAATGTGCCAACAGGCACGGGCAGAATTTACAAGGGATAATATATACAGGGGACAGGGCCACATGGACCACTGTCAGGAATTAGCACTTTGTAGAAATAGCACTTAGAACGTAGGAATAATATTTTAGAACATAGCACATACAATCACTGTAGCACTAAAAATAGAACATATAGCACACAACCAGTAACTACTGGTAACCAGAAAGTACCACCTACGCAACCCTAACCACCTTTAGGAATATATCACGCAGGGAACTAGGACCTCACTAGTACCACCTGTACTAGGGAGAAAACAACCACCTAAGTATCACAATACCTGTAGGGGTCTAAGCACATAAACACATGATGCATAACATTCAGAGGTGTAGGGAAGGAAAATATCATGAGGACATTGCGCAGGCGCAAAAGTACATATATGCAAATCACCAGGTACCCTGGGCGAGGGCACAACACAAAATAACTGTCCCCAGGCCAACTGGCCTCTCAGGGGTGTAGAAATGACCAATATCCAAGAATGCCAGGGCGCGACTGCGCAGGCTGCGCAAGCCAGGCGCACAATGTACAGCCTAAACGTTGCAGCTGCCCACTAAGTGCTGGGCAGCTGTAGAAGTGAGCGAGGGCACCACTGTGCCTTTTACAACAAATGTGGCATACCTTGGGGCCTCTCTGGGCTCTGCCAACAAGAATGCCCCCAAACGTTGGAGCCTGGTGGGCTAAATAAACAAATGTGCCCCGTTAGAGCCTCTGTGGCTCTGTAAACAAATGTGCCTCGTTGGAGCCTCTGTGGCTCTGAAAACAAATATGCCCCAACCGTTGGAGCTACACAGAGCTCGAGAACCAAGCAATGCGGGCCTTCGTTGGAGCGCCTCGCGCTCAAAAGACAAGCGCTGCCCCCTTCGTTGGAGTCCCACACGGGGGACTCTTCCACAAAATGCCCCCGTAGCGACAATGGCCCCCACTGTTGGAGCGCCTCGCGCTCAAAACATTCATGCCCCCACGTTGGAGCCTCGGGGCTCGGGAACACGTTGGGGCGGCCCGTTGCCTTCCGGGGCCGCCCGACACTCGTACTGCCCCCCGTGCCTTGTGCAGGCACGATAGAAATGCCCCCTCGCAGTTGGAGCCCTCTCGGGGCTCTTAATCACCCAATGCCCGGAACAGGGACGCCCGCACTCACCGTCTGTCTGGGAGGCGGTGTCCCCTCTGCAGCGGTGACTGGAGAGTCAACCGGCCCCCTCCTGGGACCCGGGACTCGGCAGGGACTCCTCCGGACTCTACACACACCTGCGGGGCTCTCACCACACACGGGAGCCCCGCTGGTGAAGCCGACGTCCGTCTTCACTTCTTGGTCCCGGCGCAGACTCTCCTTCCGTGGGGCTTCCCTCGTCCGGCTGCAGGAGCGCGGGGTAGGCTCCCGCCGGCTTCCTGCTTAAACCACGCCCCCGTCCCAACACAAACTGCCTGACTTCCTCTGGGAGCCCGGCTGCGGCGGTGATTTTCAATCTTGGCAATCAGAGGGGTAGGCTCCCTCGTAGATGCGGTATACGGCGGGGTTGGCACCCGCCGCAAGAATAAGCAAATAAGCGGGGTGGGCACCCGCAAGCAGTTACGGCAATGTCCCTGGCAGGGTGGGCACCTGCCAGGAGACTCTAGAATCAGCAAATACGGGGCAAACGCCGGGTGGGCACCGGCTTCCCCAAATAAAGCGCTCCTAGCGCTACGGCCAAAGGAAAAGCGCTCTGGAAGCACTGGGGGTACCATAAAAAGCGCTCCTAGCGCTATTTGTAAGATAAAAGCGCTCCCAGGCGCTTAGGGGTGCCAGTAGCCACAAAAGTCCAGCAAAGTCCTTCCCTGCATGCAGCAGGGCAGGGGTGGGGGGCAAGGCTAGGCCCAGAGCCAGCTCACTGGGCCTCCAGGCAGGGAGGTAGTCCAAGTGGCGGTCCTCTGGTCCAACAGCAGCAGCAGCCCCCCTCAGGTAAGATCCTGGCAGAGAACAGTTTCTGTGGGGACACAGCCCCATTTTTATACAGCAACCCCCTTTGTTCTGGGTTCAGGGTGAGGGGGAAAACCAGTCGCAGCTGGTTGGGGAGCACCCTTGATGTGCTCAGCCCCTCACTCTATTCACTGGCAGGGCTAGGGTCGTCAGTCGCACCACAGGGGGCGGGGCCAGCATTGTGTGTGGAAAACCCTGTCCTATTCAGGACCCAGGTGTACTCCTCCCACCCATCTAGCTGCTGATCTCCCCATTCACCACTGGGTGACTAATCCTGACTCTGGGGAATCCCTAGCCCGTCACATGACATGACCAGCCAATCACGCGACAGACACACTGCACACAGAAGTGCCCACCTCTAGAAGTGGCACTTCCACACTAGGTACACGCACGCCGCACACATCATCGCGCAGCATTCACTCCCACGAGTCCGCACATACCAAACTCGGGCCTGCACACCCCACGCATCAGGAACTACTAGGGACACATACATTCCCCATGCATTCCTATGGGAGGGCAGGCCTATCTCACCACATGCACTCAGAGCACGCACGCACTTTACCCTGGGACACAGGGAAAGTGCGCAGAAACCAAAAACTCACCACACCAAGTCACCAGTAAAAAGCAAAAAAGTTCAGGGGTGAACCTGCCAGAAGGGCCAAGTCCAACACAACCCCCTTCCAGCCAAAACGCAGGGCAGTCCAATCACCACCGTGATGGACTTCCCTGCTTGGGGCGATAGAACACGGACGCGGGCCCGCAACTGCAGGGACACCCTCCGGTTCTACGCCACGGTGAACCCATGGAATTCTTTCTAACACCACTGTCTGGACCAACTGGGCTACCCCACTGGTACTCCCAAGCTGTCCGCGGCCAAGACCAGGCCCTAGGCCACCCAGGTGCCACTGGTCTTTGCCTAACCACAGAGTGGGGGGTAGTAACCCCTGGCACATAGCGGCCATTCTCCACTCTTCCTCTCTGAAAGACAGGACTAGACTGCCACTGGTTCTCCAGCCTAGGGTCTACACCCTCAGGCGGACCAGGAGTCTCAGGGAAGGCTCTCCTCCCCCTACCTCTTCTCCTAGGGTTCCTCCTCCTCTGGCGAGGGGTACACCTAGAACGCCATTCCAACCCAGGGTTTAACCCCTCAGGTTGTACCGGGGGCAGAGGTGGGCTCTCCCACCCTCTGCACCCCCTTCCAGAACCCTGCTCCCTACCAACTGGGGCGGTACCTCTGGAAGAAGAACTGGTCGGGACGCTGATTACAGACGTCCCACCCTTCAGGTCAGGCTGATCCCGAACCTGGCCTTCCAACCTCCGGCCTAGAACCTTTGGTGGAATAATTGCCTGGCACTCCAGGACTTCTGGGGATCTCCACTCCATCCCCCTGAGGCTATCAAATGACACATATGTCGAGCGACTGTCTGTCTGGCGCTGATCTCCCGTCCCCTGTCCACCTGACAGTGCGCGGAGATCCCCCAGAACAGAAGTGGTGTCACCCTGGTCACTACACGGGATCCTAGCCCAACTGGGAAGTCCCTGACCCACCGGCTCTTCCACTGGGGAACTCATCCCCCAATCACTCACGCTGGACTCCTGTACCCTCCCTACCGGAGCGGTACTGCCAGACTCCAGAACCACAGGAGCCCTGGTTACAGGTGCTCCAGGTCCTCCACTCACTAAGAGATCTTCCTCAAGTGGACTAACAGGACAGCCTAGGTCCCCAACTTGGTGTTCCCTCATGAAACCATCCAAGTCCTGAGGCAGGGTTTCGGGTGTCTGGGGACCCTCGGTCACCCCCTCACTCCTGCTCCACTGAGCCAGGCAGTGAGCCCCTACACCCTCCTCGCTATCCTGGGACCTAGCTGGGCTACACTGAGCCTCCTCCACCACGCTGGGCTGGAGGATCTCTGACCCACTATTGTTGGAATCACTCACTAATGACACTAGAGAACCTCTGGCCCTTTCCCAGCGGTCTGCTTCCTCTGCAAGTTCAAATGGACAAAAAGAGTTATACCTCAACAGGTGTTGGCGCAACCCTGGAGAACAACTACTGAGCATCTGCTCCTTGATAATCATATTTAGTACTCCATCCAAATCCTGCTCCGGGTTAAACACCAACCAGTCCACCAGGGCATCATGACATTCCTCCACAGCCTCCTCCCAAGACTGGTGAGACAGCTTCTTACTGCCCCTGAACTTCAACCTACATTCCTCCTCTCGGGAACAAGGTACCACACTCGGGGAACTGGGACTGGGACTCTCTATACTGCACTTTATATTGCTGCCCCCCCTGGACTCCACCCTCACTGGGGAATCCAGAAAACTACCACTGCGCTCAGGGGACAGGGAAAGGGATGAGGCGCTATCTTCTACGCTGGACCCAGCATGGGACTCCCTACCTACGGGGTCCTCACTCTCTACTGGCGTCCAGGTACTGTCATCTTCTTCTGAGTCTTCAGGGCTCCCCACAGACCCACCACCCTCCAGGTGTGAGGCCCGGGCCCTTTCTTCCTCACTGCGCTCACGTTTCCATTCATCTGCTTGCCATCCAATCATGTAGTTCCTCAATTCGTACACAGTGTCTGACTCCCTCACCCCTATGTTTCTTTCTCTACAGAACCTTTCCAACTCCTGCATACTGTAATAAACTAGATCACTGAGATCAAAAGCAGGCTCCATTCTGGCAGACGTTCTAGAGAAAAGATCACACAGGGAACCTAGGGGTCTGAGTTTAACAGGAGTACACAATTCACAAAAAGATTCAGCAAGCTCTCTAACCCAGAGAACTCACACTCACTTGCCTAGTGCCACACACCATTCATCCACACACAACCCTCCCCTCGGACTGGTAAGGCAGTTTCTACCACCCCTGATTCCTCAACCTGACCACCACGTGACACAGGTACCAACTCTGGGCGCAGGGCGGGGGACAAATGTACTGGACACTATTACGCTGCCACCACTGGATCCCACCCTCTGGTGAATCCAGAAAATACAATGCACTAAGGGGGATGATCTACCCTCCCGAGCTAGGGACACCTAACTCACAGTGCCCAAAAACACATTTCCACAGAAATGACAATTAAAAACAATTTTAAAACAATAATCCCTATACCATGTGATTTATCTAAATGCAGAGTTTTGTAGTGCGGCCAGTTGCCGCTGCGGTACAGCGCAAACGCAAGTCCAAATCCCACCGCTGATCACCAATGTTAGAAATGGGATTTCTGGTTGGCTAAGGCTTGCGCCAAAGTCAGGCAGAAACCACCACTCTAGTCAGGGCAAGGAAGTTACACGCCAAAGATAACCCCTGCTCACCCCCTTGGTAGCTTGGCACGAGCAGACAGGCTTATCCCTGAGGCGATGTGTAAAGCGTTTGCGCGCGCACCCAGCAACAACACCCAAGGCCCACCACAAAGGAAACTCCACACAAGGTATCATATAAAAATACCCTTTGTATTATACACAACACATTAGATAAAAACACACACTTTACAATGTGCCAACAGGCACGGGCAGAATTTACAAGGGATTATATATACAGGGGACAGGGCCACATGGACCACTGTCAGGAATTAGCACTTTGTAGAAATAGCACTTAGAACGTAGGAATAATATTTTAGAACATAGCACATACAATCACTGTAGCACTAAAAATAGAACATATAGCACACAACCAGTAACTACTGGTAACCAGAAAGTACCACCTACGCAACCCTAACCACCTTTAGGAATATATCACGCAGGGAACTAGGACCTCACTAGTACCACCTGTACTAGGGAGAAAACAACCACCTAAGTATCACAATACCTGTAGGGGTCTAAGCACATAAACACATGATGCATAACATTCAGAGGTGTAGGGAAGGAAAATATCATGAGGACATTGCGCAGGCGCAAAAGTACATATATGCAAATCACCAGGTACCCTGGGCGAGGGCACAACACAAAATAACTGTCCCCAGGCCAACTGACCTCTCAGGGGTGTAGAAATGACCAATATCCAAGAATGCCAGGGCGCGACTGCGCAGGCTGCGCAAGCCAGGCGCACAATGTACAGCCTAAACGTTGCAGCTGCCCACTAAGTGCTGGGCAGCTGTAGAAGTGAGCGAGGGCACCACTGTGCCTTTTACAACAAATGTGGCATACCTTGGGGCCTCTCTGGGCTCTGCCAACAAGAATGCCCCCAAACGTTGGAGCCTGGTGGGCTCAATAAACAAATGTGCCCCGTTAGAGCCTCTGTGGCTCTGTAAACAAATGTGCCTCGTTGGAGCCTCTGTGGCTCTGAAAATAAATATGCCCCAACCGTTGGAGCTACACAGAGCTCGAGAACCAAGCAATGCGGGCCTTCGTTGGAGCGCCTCGCGCTCAAAAGACAAGCGCTGCCCCCTTCGTTGGAGTCCCACACGGGGGACTCTTCCACAAAATGCCCCCTTAGCGACAATGGCCCCCACTGTTGGAGCGCCTCGCGCTCAAAACATTCATGCCCCCACGTTGGAGCCTCGGGGCTCGGGAACACGTTGGGGCGGCATGCTGCCTTCCGGGGCCGCCCGACACTCGTACTGCCCCCCGTGCCTTGTGCAGGCACGATAGAAATGCCCCCTCGCAGTTGGAGCCCTCTCGGGGCTCTTAATCACCCAATGCCCGGAACAGGGACGCCCGCACTCACCGTCTGTCTGGGAGGCGGTGTCCCCTCTGCAGCGGTGACTGGAGAGTCACCCGGCCCCCTCCTGGGACCCGGGACTCGGCAGGGACTCCTCCGGACTCTACACACACCCGCGGGGCTCTCACCACACACGGGAGCCCCGCTGGTGAAGCCGCCGTCCGTCTTCACTTCTTGGTCCCGGCGCAGACTCTCCTTCCGTGGGGCTTCCCTCGTCCGGCTGCAGGAGCGCGGGGTAGGCTCCCGCCGGCTTCCTGCTTAAACCACGCCTCCGTCCCAACACAAACTGCCTGACTTCCTCTGGGAGCCCGGCTGCGGCGGTGATTTTCAATCTTGGCAATCAGAGGGGTAGGCTCCCTCGTAGATGCGGTATACGGCGGGGTGGGCACCCGCCGCAAGAATAAGCAAATAAGCGGGGTGGGCACCCGCAAGCAGTTACGGCAATGTCCCTGGCAGGGTGGGCACCTGCCAGGAGACTCTAGAATCAGCAAATACGGGGCAAACGCCGGGTGGGCACCGGCTTCCCCAAATAAAGCGCTCCTAGCGCTACGGCCAAAGGAAAAGCGCTCTGGAAGCGCTGGGGGTACCATAAAAAGCGCTCCTAGCGCTATTTGTAAGATAAAAGCGCTCCCAGGCGCTTAGGGGTGCCAGTAGCCACAAAAGTCCAGAAAAGTCCTTCCCTGCATGCAGCAGGGCAGGGGTGGGGGGCAAGGCTAGGCCCAGAGCCAGCTCACTGGGCCTCCAGGCAGGGAGGTAGTCCAAGTGGCGGTCCTCTGGTCCAGCAGCAGCAGCAGCCCCCCTCAGGTAAGATCCTGGCAGAGAACAGTTTCTGTGGGGACACAGCCCCATTTTTATACAGCAAACCCCTTTGTTCTGGGTTCAGGGTGAGGGGGAAAACCAGTCGCAGCTGGTTGGGGAGCACCCTTGATGTGCTCAGCCCCTCACTCTATTCACTGGCAGGGCTAGGGTCGTCAGTCGCACCACAGGGGACGGGGCCAGCATTGTGTGTGGAAAACCCTGTCCTATTCAGGACCCAGGTGTACTCCTCCCACCCATCTAGCTGCTGATCTCCCCATTCACCACTGGGTGACTCATCCTGACTCTGGGGAATCCCTAGCCCGTCACATGACATGACCAGCCAATCACGCGACAGACACACTGCACACAGAAGTGCCCACCTCTAGAAGTGGCACTTCCACACTAGGTACACGCACGCCGCACACATCATCGCGCAGCATTCACTCCCACGAGTCCGCACATACCAAACTCGGGCATGCACACCCCACGCATCAGGAACTACTAGGGACACATACATTCCCCATGCATTCCTATGGGAGGGCAGGCCTATCTCACCACATGCACTCAGAGCACGCACGCACTTTACCCTGGGACACAGGGAAAGTGCGCAGAAACCAAAAACTCACCACACCAAGTCACCAGTAAAAAGCAAAAAAGTTCAGGGGTGAACCTGCCAGAAGGGCCAAGTCCAACATGCATCAACAATGCCATTTGCGATTCCTTATTAGCGAAAAATAAGGATTCGCTAACAAGGAATAGCAAAAGGCTATGCATGTAGAAATCGCTTACAAAATAGCGATTTCTAAACATTCCTTAATTGCGACTCGCAAATTGCAAGTCGCAATTAAGGAATACCTCCCCATTTATTCCTATGGGCCTAGAGGCCCAGAGGAATGAATAGGAAGACTTTCTCAATTTGCGATTCTCAATTAATGAATCGCAAATTGCTCATGCAATTTCAAGGGTGCCAGGGTGTCAAAAGGACACCCTGTTGCACCCCTGAAATCTGCATATGAGTACATCATGCACACACACATGCCCCAAGGGCATGTGTGTGTGTAAAATGGAACTTTGAAAAATGCACTTTAGTGCATTTTTCAAAGTTTTTGCAAATTACCATGAAGTTCAACTTCATGGTAATTTGCTCCCCCTATTAGCGAAATCACTAATATTTTTACTTTAATGCATTGCATTTAAGGAATCTCAATTTGAAATTCCTTAAATGCAATCGCAATTTAAGTAATCGCAATTTAGAGATTACTTAAATTGCGATTTTTGCATTTGGGATGATGCATCCCAAATGCAAAAATACCGATCGCAAAGAGGCAGATTCTGGGAATCTGCCCGTTTGTGACCGGTTTTTGCTTTGATGCATGTGAGCCTAAGTGCCTTCTGTGAATACCAAAACGAGTAAGTGCCTTCTGTGAATACCAAAATGGTAGTAAGTTTAGGATTTTGTCTTAAGTTAGTTCTGTGAATCGGGCCCATTAAGTTCCAATTGTATTATATTTCAATTTTTTCCATGGAAGTAAGAAAACTTCACTTTACTCCCAGTTTGTGTGTTCACAGGGGCTCTCTCTGGGTTTGCAATAATATTGATACATTTCTGTCAAATATGTTGCTAAATCAAAAGTGAGCTTATTGGTGTTAAATACAGAACAGAAACTTTATGAAAAGTTCTCACAGCGTCTAAAGTGACTACTTCAGCTTGATTCTTAATTCTTGAGCAAGAAAGAAAAGCATCTAAGGCCTACTGTAGCTGAATCATTACCATGCTATGAATTATTATACCCCATACATTAATAATTGTATTTCATATTTTCTTGAATAATTCAAATACTATTCTTTTAAGAAGTTATATGTCAATATTAGGCACTACTAAAAATCATCTGCATGTTAATCATTTTCAAAACAAGTATCTGAAATACACGTATTTAGCACATAATGTTAGAATAAGCTGCAGTTTTTCATACTATCGATTATTACTGAATTAAGCATTCTAATAATTTCAGGAGCTTTATCATGCAGACATTATTTCATTTTGATACATTTTGAAAGTTATTCGTCACCACACTCTCTATGTTAACAGGTTTGTTTCTCAAGTCACGTGATTACATACAGATATAAATATCATTGTTTCTCTCTCTTTGATTACTTTTTCACGTTTCATGTTTCTAACACTTCTACATGCTTTTACGATGCAGTATGAAATCTCATGTTTTTTGACTTAGCCAGTTTACATGTCCTCATCAAGAAAATATTTGTCAGAAATCTCTTTTGATAAGGAGAATTGATAAAAGGCAAGCATCATTTAAAATTTACGCTCCATCAGAGGATTCTTGCAGTACCATTTTGGATGACTTGTATTTTGCATATGATGAAACTGGGGTGCAAAGATATCCACTGTTGGCATAATCAAATTATGTATCAGGTTAACTTGTAGTTTTTGTTGTTATCCAAGGAATGGGAAGATGCAAGACTGTTTTCATTGTGTTAGAAGGTGCTCTTTGTGATCTTGTAGACATGTGGTATCAAAGATATACCTGAATCCATGGCAACCCTGTGCTTCCTATGTTTCTGAGATCACTTGATGTTGTTGGAGGGCCTTATGAGTTCTGTGGGCCCTTACCCCAGCACCATACACCAGCCCCTTACTTTTACACACCGTACCCCAGCCCCGTACTTGTACGCACCGTACCCCAGCACCGTACCCCAGCCCCATACTTGTACGCACCGTACCCCAGCCCCATACTTGGAAGCACTGTACCCCAGCACCGTACCCCAGCCCCGTACTTGGACGCACCGTACCCCAGCACCGTACCCCAGCCCCATGTATGTACGGACCTTACAACAACATTGCATATGTCTCTTACTTATGTGGCTCTTGCCCCACAAGCTCATCTCGATCCCTCTATAGTTTCTCTCTGTATCTTTGATCAATCTTTTCTGTCTCTGTGTCTCTGATTTCTCTCAACCCAGTATGTACAGGTTTTCCTATCTATACTTCTCCTTTCAACGCAGTATATCCAGGTTTCTCTATATATACCTCTATTCTCTGGCCCTAATATTGCTGTTCCTCTGTAAAAACCAACCTCCCTCACTCAACCTCTGTCCTGAGAGTTTTCTGTGTTCATTTATCTCTCACCTTTTTGTTTGATTTCTAAGTCTCTCACCATGGTGTTCTTCTAGTCTTGTTCTTCTTTCCGAGCTCTGTATCTCTGGTCACTCTCACACTCCCCTATGACTAAGACACTTTCTAGCTCACATTTAAATTTGCTCTGTGTTATCTCTGGGGGCTGTTCCTAGATATTTATCCCTAGTCTTGGTGTCTCTGATCTCTCTTCCCTCTGTGAATTTTAAGTGCCTCACCTTCTAATTATTTCTTCTCAGTTTTGTGTCTTCATTATCTCTATCTCTTTATGGTGTATCACTAAGGAAATTCTTTCTTACCTCAGAGTCTCAAGTTGCTTGTCATCAGTATACCTCAGATGTCTCTTAGTCTGGCCTCTCATCTCTGTGTCACTATTTTCTCTCTGACGGCCTGGTGTCTCTTTATGCAACTATCCTCCCTATGTTGTTGATCTGTCCCTCCTTCACCTCTCTTTCTGCTTTTGCTTGCAGCCCCACAATTTTGGTCTGAATATTGTTGCTTAAAATTATGGTGGATAGTAGCATGGTTGGTCATTTTTAGGATATTTAGACAGAATATCGGAAACACAAATATCGTAGGACAAAAAAGTGTGTCAAAAATATTGTGAAGGAAAGTTTCCATAGGTTTTTATAGGTAAGTGACGTTTTACTATACATAACTCCACATATATGTACCTTGACAATATATATATCTTCAAGGTACATATATGTGGAGTTAAGAATTGTTAAGAATAGTAAATCTATTCCTACCTACTTTCACTTACATTCTCAATATTTTCATTTTCAATATTTTGACACAATATTCTGGCTACACAAAATTTGTGTTTCTGACACCTCCCATTTTTTGCCCTACTCTATCTTGGTGTTGTAAATTGGGTTACTGGTTGAGAAGGGTGAAACCCTGCTCAAGCGGTAGCCAACATTTCTGTCCGGATGAAGTCACAAGCAACCCAAAATTTACTTAACCCTCTGGCAACTTGCCACAAAAGCAGTTAGGCTTAACTTAGAGGTAATGTGTGAAGTATTTATGCAGCACGTCTAACAGTAATAAAAAACACAAGAAACAACCCACACGAACAGGGAAATATAGACTACAACAGAATAAATTATTTGAGACCAACATGGTGAAAAATCCAATAAGCCGAGGTATGCAATTTTAAAAATGTAAGTGAAAACAGTGCATAGGACCACAAAGCAGCAACTGTAGTTTTCTTGTCGCGCCAGACCGGGACAAAGTTGCAACTTCATGTTGACTGCAATAGAGCATGGACCAGTTACAGGGACCGAGCGATGCTCGCTGAAGAAAATACCTTAAATCCAGGTTGCAAAGTTTTGCGAGATCTCCTGTTAAGGATGCATCATGCAGCAGGTGTTCCGAGGAGCTGTGCGGCTGCAATTCGAAGTCCTGCGTCATTGTTGATGATGCCGTCAACAGGGGACTTGTGATGGGAAGTCCTGTGTCGAAGATGCGTCCAAGATGCGTCGCTCCCCAGCAATTCCAAAGAAGCTGTGGGGCAGTGATGCAGAGTCCAGCATCACCGACAAGGATGTTGTCGATGAGGGGCTTGTGAAGTGAAGGCATGCATTGAGGATACTTTGCGCAGCACTCGTTCTGAAGAGTCTGTGGGATGCAATGTGAGGTCTGGCATCAGGGATGTATTGCGCTGCAGTGGTTCTGAAGCAGTTGTGGGTAGATGTATTGCGCTACGTCAGTTCTGCTTAAAGGACGACAGCTGGGCTGGCAGAGCACCTTCATGCTCCCTACCAAAGGTGCAGGACTGGAGTTGTCTCACAGCAGACAGAGTCCAGATGCTGGGTTCAAGGTAGTTGGAGCCTTTTCTGTTCCCAGGGCTCTGTTCAGGAGGCCAGCCAAGTAGCCCTTGGAGTCTCTCTGGTCATCCTGGGAGAAAGATGCAGGTCCAGTCCATTCACTCAGGCAGCAGGGCAGCAGCAAATCAAGGTAGCATTCCTTTTGGCAGAGCAGCACACCAGTCAATCTAAATCATTCACAGGTCCAGAGGTGTAATGTAGAGTTGGGTCTGAAGGTCTACTATTTATACCTGGTGCCCACTTTGAAGTAGGAGAAGGTTCTGGAGGTTTCCACCCCCAGAGGTGTTTGCAATTTCTTGTTTAGTATTTTGGTTTTTCAATCCAAATTTGATCATATATACACCTGCATCTGAGATTTATTTTCTTAGTTAACATTATTGTACCAAGTTAAATAACTTTCAATTTAGTCGTGAAGTCATGTTCAGACATCTTGAAAAATTAACAGGTTTATTTGTAACGTATCAATGACAGAATATCGAAGGTCAAAATATCGACCTATAAAAATATCGCAGCAAGAATATCGACATCCTATCTACATTATGGTAAGTAAAAAATAATGTAAAATAAAGTAAATAATACATATAGTTAAAATATTTTAAAATGTTTAAAAATCATAAGTAATATATATATATAATTTAAAAATACATTAAACATATACATATATGGTGCTGATTCCGATCGGGTAAAACAATTTCCCGTTCGACTCGTATCCGTATATTTTTACGTAGGAATCGTACAAGTCCCGTCCCACCGGTGAAGTACGATTCGTACGTGAAAAATACATACGAATCGCTTTGGGAAAAGGTCTACGAGACGTACCCGGACAGTTCTATGTACAAATCGTAAAACTGAAGTTCGAGCGCACAAGTACGATCAGTACCGCCCTTCCGAATACACAAGCGTATGTAAAACGTCCCGTACGGAGCCCAACTCTGTACCACTCGTATCCCGGGTAAACTTGTGCCCGGGATACGAGTCGTACAGCCCCCCCTGTCCCTCCCGCATATGTCTGCACGTACCCCGTATGTCAGCACCGTACCCCCGTATGTCAGCAACGTACCCCCCATGTCCGCACCGTACCACAGCCCTGTACTTGTACGCGCCGTACCCCAGCACCATACCCCAGCCCCGTACTTGTACGCTCCGTACCCCAGCACCGTACCCCAGCCCCGTACTTGTACGCACCGTACCCCAGCCCTGTACTTGGACGCACCGTAACCCAGCACTGTACCCCAGCCACGTACTTGTACGCACCGTACCCCAGCACCGTACACCAGCCCCGTACTTGGACGCACCGTACCCCAGCACCTTACCCCAGCCCCGTACGTGAACGCACCGTACCCCAGCACCGTACCCTAGCCCCATACTTGTACCCACCGTACCCCAGCACCGTACCCCAGCCCCGTACTTGTACGCACCGTACCCCAGCACCGTACCCCAGCCCCGTACTTGTACGCACCATACCCCAGCCCCGTACTTTGACGCACCGTACCCCAGCACCGTACCCCAGCCCCGTACTTGTACGCACCGTACCCCAGCACCGTACCCCAGCCCCGTATTTGGACGCACCGTACCCCAGCACCGTGCCCCAGCCCCGTACGTGGACGCACTGTACCCCAGCACCGTACCCCAGCTCTGTACTTGTACGCACCGTACCCCAGCCCCGTACATGTATGCACCGTACCCCATCACCGTACCCCATCCCCGTACTTGTATGCACTGTACCCCAGCCCCGTACTTGGACGCACCGTACCCCAGCACCTTACCCCAGCCCCGTACTTGTATGCACCATACCCCAGCACCATACCCCAGCCCCGTACTTGGACGCACCGTACACCAGCACCGTACCCCAGCCCCGTACGTGGACGCACCTTACCCCAGCACCATACACCAGCCCCTTACTTTTACACACCGTACCCCAGCACCGTACCCCAGCCCCGTACTTGTACGCACCGTACCCCAGCACCGTACCCCAGCCCCATACTTGTACGCACCATACCCCAGCCCCATACTTGGACGCACTGTACCCCAGCACCGTACCCCAGCCCCGTACTTGGACGCACCATACCCCAGCACCTTAACCCAGCCCCATACTTGGACGCACCATACCCCAGCACCATACCCCAGCTCTGTACGTGGATGCACCGTACCACAGCACCGTACCCCAGCCCCGTACTTGTACCCACCGTACCCCAGCACTGTACCCCAGCCCTCTAATTGTACGCACTGTACCCCAGCACCGTACCACAGCCCCGTACTTGGACGCACCGTACCCCAGCACCGTACCCCAGCCACGTACTTGGACGTACCGTACTCCAGCACCATACCCCAGCCCCGTACTTGGATGCACCGTACCCCAGCACCGTCCCCCAGCATCGCGTATGTACGGACCTTACAACAACATTGCATATGTCTCTTACTTATGTGGCTCTTGCCCCACAAGCTCATCTCGATCCCTCTATAGTTTCTCTCTGTATCTTTGATCAATCTTTTCTGTCTCTGTGTCTCTGATTTCTCTCAACCCAGTATGTACAGGTTTTCCTATCTATACTTCTCCTTTCAACGCAGTATATCCAGGTTTCTCTATATATACCTCTATTCTCTGGCCCTAATATTGCTGTTCCTCTGTCAAAACCAACCTCCCTCACTCAACCTCTGTCCTGAGAGTTTTCTGTGTTCATTTATCTCTCACCTTTTTGTTTGATTTCTAAGTCTCTCACCATGGTGTTCTTCTAGTCTTTTTCTTCTTTCCGAGCTCTGTATCTCTGGTCACTCTCACACTCCCCTATGACTAAGACACTTTCTAGCTCACATTTAAATTTGCTCTGTGTTATCTCTGGGGGCTGTTCCTAGATATTTATCCCCAGTCTTGGTGTCTCTGATCTCTCTTCCCTCTGTGAATTTTAAGTGCCTCACCTTCTAATTATTTCTTCTCAGTTTTGTGTCTTCATTATCTCTATCTCTTTATGGTGTATCACTAAGGAAATTCTTTCTTACCTCAGAGTCTCAAGTTGCTTGTCATCAGTATACCTCAGATGTCTCTTAGTCTGGCCTCTCATCTCTGTGTCACTATTTACTCTCTGACGGCCTGGTGTCTCTTTATGCAACTATCCTCCCTATGTTGTTGATCTGTCCCTCCTTCACCTCTCTTTCTGCTTTTGCTTGCAGCCCCACAATTTTGGTCTGAATATTGTTGCTTAAAATTATGGTGGATAGTGGCATGGTTGGTCATTTTTAGGATATTTAGACAGAATATCGGAAACACAAATATCGTAGGACAAAAAAGTGTGTCAAAAATATTGTGAAGGAAAGTTTCCATAGGTTTTTATAGGTAAGTGACGTTTTACTATACATAACTCCACATATATGTACCTTGACAATATATATATCTTCAAGGTACATATATGTGGAGTTAAGAATTGTTAAGAATAGTAAATCTATTCCTACCTACTTTCACTTACCTTCTCTATATTTTCATTTTCAATATTTTGACACAATATTCTGGCTACACAAAATTTGTGTTTCTGACACCTCCCATTTTTTGCCCTACTCTATCTTGGTGTTGTAAATTGGGTTACTGGTTGAGAAGGGTGAAACCCTGCTCAAGCGGCAGCCAACATTTCTGTCCGGATGAAGTCACAAGCAACCCCAAATTTACTTAACCCTCTGGCAACTTGCCACAAAAGCAGTTAGGCTTAACTTAGAGGTAATGTGTGAAGTATTTATGCAGCACGTCTAACAGTAATAAAAAACACAAGAAACAACCCACACGAACAGGGAAATATAGACTACAACAGAATAAATTATTTGAGACCAACATGGTGAAAAATCCAATAAGCCGAGGTATGCAATTTTAAAAACTGTAAGTGAAAACAGTGCATAGGACCACAAAGCAGCAACTGTAGTTTTCTTGTCGCGCCTGACCGGGACAAAGTTGCAACTTCATGTTGACTGCAATAGAGCATGGACCAGTTACAGGGACCGAGCGATGCTCGCTGAAGAAAATACCTTAAATCCAGGTTGCAAAGTTTTGCGAGATCTCCTGTTAAGGATGCATCATGCAGCAGGTGTTCCGAGGAGCTGTGCGGCTGCAATTCGAAGTCCTGCGTCATTGTTGAGGATGCCGTCAACAGGGGGCTTGTGATGGGAAGTCCTGTGTCGAAGATGCGTCCAAGATGCGTCGCTCCCCAGCAATTCCAAAGAAGCTGTGGGGCAGTGATGCAGAGTCCAGCATCACCGACAAGGATGTTGTCGATGAGGGGCTTGTGAAGTGAAGGCATGCATTGAGGATACTTTGCGCAGCACTCGTTCTGAAGAGTCTGTGGGATGCAATGTGAGGTCTGGCATCAGGGATGTATTGCGCTGCAGTGGTTCTGAAGCAGTTGTGGGTAGATGTATTGCGCTACGTCAGTTCTGCTTAAAGGACGACAGCTGGGCTGGCAGAGCACCTTCATGCTCCCTACCAAAGGTGCAGGACTGGAGTTGTCTCACAGCAGACAGAGTCCAGATGCTGGGTTCAAGGTAGTTGGAGCCTTTTCTGTTCCCAGGGCTCTGTTCAGGAGGCCAGCCAAGTAGCCCTTGGAGTCTCTCTGGTCATCCTGGGAGAAAGATGCAGGTCCAGTCCATTCACTCAGGCAGCAGGGCAGCAGCAAATCAAGGTAGCATTCCTTTTGGCAGAGCAGCACACCAGTCCATCTAAATCATTCACAGGTCCAGAGGTGTAATGTAGAGTTGGGTCTGAAGGTCTACTATTTATACCTGGTGCCCACTTTGAAGTAGGAGAAGGTTCTGGAGGTTTCCACCACCAGAGGTGTTTGCAATTTCTTGTTTAGTATTTTGGTTTTTCAATCCAAATTTGATCATATATACACCTGCATCTGAGATTTATTTTCTTAGTTTACATTATTGTACCAAGTTAAATAACTTTCAATTTAGTCGTGAAGTCATGTTCAGACATCTTGAAAAATTAACAGGTTTATTTGTAACGTATCACTGACAGAATATCGGAGGTCAAAATATCGACCTATAAAAATATCGCAGCAAGAATATCGACATCCTATCTACATTATGGTAAGTAAAAAATAATGTAAAATAAAGTAAATAATACATATAGTTAAAGTATTTTAAAATGTTTAAAAATCATAAGTAATATATATATATAATTTAAAAATACATTAAACATATACATATATTGTGCCGATTCCGATCGGGTAAAACAATTTCCCGTTCGACTCGTATCCGTATATTTTTACGTAGGAATCGTACAAGTCCCGTCCCACCGGTGAAGTACGATTCGTACGTGAAAAATACATACGAATCGCTTCGGGAAAAGGTCTACGAGACGTACCCGGACAGTTCTATGTACAAATCGTAAAACTGAAGTTCGAGCGCACAAGTACTATCAGTACCGTCCTTCCGAATACACAAGCGTATGTAAAACGTCCCGTACGGAGCCCAACTCGGTACCACTCGTATCCTGGGTAAACTTGTGCCCGGGATACGAGTCGTACAGCCCCCCCCTGTCCCTCCCGCGTATGTCTGCACGTACCCCGTATGTCAGCACCGTACCCCCGTATGTCAGCACCGTACCCCCCCATGTCCGCACCGTACCACAGCCCTGTACTTGTACGCACCGTACCCCAGCACCATACCCCAGCCCCGTACTTGTATGCTCCGTACCCCAGCACCGTACCCCAGCCCCGTACTTGTACGCACCGTACCCCAGCCCCGTACGCACCGTAACCCAGCACTGTACCCCAGCCCCGTACTTGTACGCACCGTACCCCAGCTCTGTACCCCAGCCCCGTACTTGGACGCACCGTACCCCAGCACCTTACCCCAGCCCCGTACGTGGACGCACCGTACCCCAGCACCGTACCCCAGCCCCATACTTGTACCCACCGTACCCCAGCACCGTACCCCAGCCCCGTACTTGTACGCACAGTACCCCAGCACCGTACCCCAGCCCCGTACTTGTACGCACCATACCCCAGCCCCGTACTTGGACGCACCGTACCCCAGCACCGTACCCCAGCCCCGTACTTGTACGCACCGTACCCCAGCACCGTACCCCAGCCCCGTACTTGGACGCACCGTACCCCAGCACCGTGCCCCAGCCCCGTACGTGGACGCACTGTACCCCAGCACCGTACCCCAGCTCTGTACTTGTACGCACCGTACCCCAGCACCGTACCCCAGCCCCGTACATGTATGCACCATACCCCATCACCGTACCCCAGCCCCGTACTTGTATGCACTGTACCCCAGCCCCGTACTTGGATGCACCGTACCCCAGCACCGTACCCCAGCCCCGTACTTGTATGCACCGTACCCCAGCACCGTACCCCAGCCCCGTACTTGGACGCACCGAACACCAGCACCGTACCCCAGCCCCGTACGTGGACGCACCTTACCCCAGCACCGTACACCAGCCCCGTACTTTTACACACCGTACCCCAGCACCGTACCCCAGCCCCGTACTTGTACGCACCGTACCCCAGCACCGTACCCCAGCCCCATACTTGTACGCACTGTACCACAGCCTCATACTTGGACGCACTGTACCCCAGCACCGTACCCCAGCCCCGTACTTGGACGCACCGTACCCCAGCACCGTACCCCAGCCCCATACTTGGACGCACCATACCCCAGCACCATACCCCAGCTCCGTACGTGGATGCACCGTACCCCAGCACCGTACCCCAGCCCCGTACTTGTACCCACCGTACCCCAGCACCGTACCCCAGCCCTGTAATTGTACGCACTGTACACCAGCACCGTACCACAGACCCGTACTTGGATGCACCGTACCCCAGCACCGTACCCCAGCCACGTACTTGGACGTACCGTACTCCAGCACCGTACCCCAGCCCCGTACTTGGATGCACCGTACCCCAGCACCGTCCCCCAGCATCGCGTATGTACGGACCTTACAACAACATTGCATATGCGAGCACGGTACAACAAAATCGCGTATGTACGCACCTTACATACGCGAAAATGACTCATACTGAACCAGGACACTGTAAAACAGCACAAGGAGGGTCAATTCGGCTCGCACAACACCACAAAACATGTCTACAGTAGAAAATACATCAAAATGACTGACTTGGCACATCCAAACAGGCAAACAGAGGCCCAAACTCACAACCACCTCTTATAACACACCCACAAAAATTTCAAACTCAGGCACACCCACAAATGGACCAATAAAAAGGACCCACACACACAAACCATGAGCCTTTGCAACAGACTCAATGCAGCTACAGAGCATACCCCAACAACTGCACCCATACACCTTAACATATACACCTTCAAACACACTCCTTCACACATACCCCCTCTTCACATTCCCACACACACCTTCACATTCACACCCACACACCCACAACCATCCACACCCTCACCCCACACCATGCCCACAGACAAGAATCTAAAGTTCACAAGGGAGAAGCTGGACATCCTTGTCAACGAAGTCATCAGAGTCAAGCCACAGCTCTTTGGAATATCGGTCAGACAGACCAGCATAGCCGAAAAATCACGCCTGTGGCAGAGGATCATCGATAGGGTGAATGCTGTTGCGCCCATCAGAAGGACCAGGAATGAATGCCAAGCCAGGTGGTACGATCTGCAGGGGGCAGTCAAGCGGAAAATGAACGAGGACTATGCCCAGAGCAACATCACTGGAGGTGGGCTGCCCCGCAGATCGGTACATTACCATCCCTGGGAGGAGAAGGTGATGGCCCTGCTTCCGCCGGTGGGAGTACACGGAGTCGAAGGAGTTGCAGAGCCTGGTGAGTACACAAACAACTTACGTAACATGGGGGTAATGGCATCCACGCCCCAACTACACCAAATGATTGCAACTACCCCCAAGCCCTCACCGGACACCACCACACTCAAAAATAACGCTCATGCCACTAACATGTGTATGCCCCATTCACAAAGCAAGGCCATGCCATGTCCCAGGCTACACGAACCACAAACCCAAGACTGGATGTCCGGGATGCTGGGAGGGTGGGGCTCACAAAACACATTGTTCAACTCTGAATCAGACACCATTGCCCTCAGCCCATATGGCCCAGGTACATACCCATGCACCATGCTCAATGCACAGGGACTGGCAAAGTACTGACAAGGTAGCTGACACTTGGCCCTGCTGTAGGCAGCACAAGGCCCTCCTGTGACCACTGTAAACTCAAACACCAACACCACAAGCTCAGATATCTAGGACAGGAACTCACACTCACTGTCATGGCAGCATGCTCCATGAGGGGACAGATACATCACCTGGGAGACCCAATGCCAAATCACACTACACCCACCAGCAGGCCCTGTCACACACACCCCTTACACAAGCACACACCCCCGGGGCAGGCAATGGATTTACCCACTCTCACAATGGACATGTGACACAACAAGATCAATCCATAGCCAAAGAAGCATCCAAGCCAAAAATCTACATGTCAAACACTCAGGAGAACATATCAATCTATGGAACTCCCTCCCCACCCACCTCCGGCTGACCCAGGACCATTTCGCCTTCAGGAAACAACTCAATACCTGGCTGTTCGAGCAGTAGCGACCCCCACCTCCCCCAGCGCCTTGAGACCCTTACGGGTGAGTAGCACGCTCTACAAATTCCTGATTGATTGATTGATTGATTGAATCTGTCCCCCGCAACATACCCATCCACAAGTGAACATTGAGGGGAATGCTAGGCACATACAACTACCTGGAGGAACTGTGCCAACTTGAATATGTATGAAACATGGATGTCGCATGAAATAGCATTAACATTGTCTCTCTCTCACACACAGGGCAACGTCATGGATCTCCCCCCAACAATGGGGGGGAAGAATCACAGTCCCAGGCTCGGGAGGAACCTGATCCCACTGGCAGCGACGCCTCTCAACACTCCGCGGATGACCCCAACCCACCTGGACCCTCTGGTATCGAAGCTCCTGCAGCACCTGCTTCAGGTACATCTGTGCCAACCAGCACCCCCATTCCTGCCACATCCCAGGAGACACTCAGGAGCCCTGCCCGCACTGAACAACTGAGCCAGTCTGACCTGGAGGGACAAGGTTCGCCAGGCACCCTGGAGGAGGCAGACAACTCCGCAACTGCCATCCCGCAGGGGTCCCGTAGACCCGATGTGCCCACAACGGCAGGCCAGGCTCGTGTGGGCAGGGGTGGTGGGAGTGGAGGCGGCGGAGGCGAGAACCTGACCAGCCCGCTGAAGGGACCGGTATGTCACACATACGCAACATCATGGACGCATACTGGCGTGACACCAGGGCCATCAGCCAGGTAGTGGAGACCCTCACAGAGATTAAAAACCAGCAGGCCGAGCAACACGCCAGTCAACAAGAACATCAAGGACGGATGGAGGGAAGACTGGCTGAGCTCCTGGCGGTGCAAACGGACATAAGCCGTTCACTCCGTCGAATCGCCAACAACATGGGCTACCCTCCCTGTGCCACCAGGCGAAGACCACCACCAGCCCCAGGGAGGGAGGAGTAGGAGGATTCGTCCGACGGAGCGTCCCAAACATCATCAAGGCCTGCATCTGAGGGTCCCGCGAGGAAGGTGGGTCGTCCACGGAAAAGACCGTGAGTGGCAGCGGACCATCCACATCTCCCAGGTCACCTGGCCTGGCACCTGGCCTTCATGCGCAACAGCATCATCTCATTCACTGACATTCTCTGCCACATGGACTTGCTGGTCACAGTCTGACCAATGATGACAAACACTGTGTTCTGGACTCTGATGACTTCAAATGCCAAGGGTCCCATCTCCCCCTGTGAACTTTGGATTCTAGGCACACTGTATAGCACCTATTGTTTCCCACAAAACACGCCCCCCACCGAGAATAAAACTAAATTTCTTTAATTAGATGTTGCAGTCATTTTGCATGAGTCCACAACATACGTGTGGGGAAATGTCAAACTATGCCTGAGTGTTGAACTATCTCCAGACATCCATACCTTGGGATCTGAGTCTGATACAGGACACACATGGGTCACAATGTATCATCCAATACAGACATGGAGCACAATACTCACCCGTGATGGCCTCGAGCTGCTGAGGGGGGGCTTGCAATACTGTGCGGACTGACCAATTTGGAAGAGTATCATTAAGGCGTAGAGGTCATGGCTCATGTCGAGGTTCCCGGGGAGGGAGTCCCAGGTATGTTTGGCCAGGTGGGAGAACTATGTCCTGCATGCTGGAGTTCGGTGGATGTGAAGAATGGTGGCCAGGACAAGGTTGGATGCACGGAGTTGGCCTAACGGGGTCTTGGATGATAGACGTTCAAGGTTAGTTTGGGGTCTGGGGTTGTGGACTGCCTCCTGAGTGTGGGTGAGGAGTGTGAAGGTCATCCTGCAGCAGACAGTGATCCATTGCAGCTATCTCAGGTGGACGGTGATGTGGCTGGGGCGCGGGATGTTGAAGCTGAGGTGTGCAGATGCACCCTGGATGTGAACAAGTTTTCCGGGAGTTTGGCTGTACTTGCTCCGTAGAGGGCAGGGCTGTAGTTGACACGGGTGGTGTCGTGGACCTGGGGGACGGTCTGTCTTGCCTTGAAGTGGATCTATCTGTTGATCATGTGCCTCATGCGGAGGGTGTTGCAGCATGAGGTACAGATGCTGGTGAGTTGCATGGCAATTGTGAGCGACGAGTCCATGATGCACACCATCTTGTGTGCGTGGCCACTGGGTGCTGGTGCAGTGCCCTGGCGGGTGGGACACACGGAGTTGACCCAGCTGTAAGGGGACAATCCTCAGATGATTACCTCAGTCCTGTACAAGTCCAGCCTCAGGTGGCTGATGTTCAGCCATTCATCAACGGACCTCATGCTTTCTTGAAGGTTGGAACTGGCAATGGCTGTGTCTTTGGTGAGGGTGAGGAGCAGCTGGCTGTCAATCGCATACGAGATGATGATGAGGTTGTGTGCGCATGTGATGGTGGAGAGGGGGGTCCTGGACACATTGAAGATTGACACGCTGAGAGATGAGCCCTGGGCCATGTGCCAGATGACGCCACTGTACTACATGCTGAAGGCTTGAGTCCCACTCCCATGGCCTTGCTGGTGAGCTACTTGGTGATTTCATCCTGGTCCATCCCCTGGATACCAGTGTTGGAGATGTGTGAGCTGACAGTGTGTGACCACATCGTGCATAATGCTGTGGAGAGGTCAAGGGGGGTGGCCTCCCCATTGTTGAGCAGGGCAAAGTTGTCGGTGTTGGTGGCAATGATGACGGTTGCAGTGGGGTGATTACTGTGGAAGACGGTCTTGTGCAGGTTGCCTGGAGCTCTTTGTTTGGAGGAAGTTTGTCAGTTGCTCGTTGACTGTCTTCCTGATGACATTTGCTGGCTAGGGCAGCACGGTGATGTTCCTTGAGAGTCAGCGTTCCTGCCGTCCATTGTCTAAGAAGGGCCTGGGTCACTGCATGCCTCTATCTACCATGGAATGTGGCTAACTCCAATGATACATACATGACGTGCTGGACGGGGGCTACAAGGATGGGGAATGATGTGGTTAAGATGTTGTGTCGGAAGGGGCCTGATGGAGATCCCCAGGGGATGTTGCACATGAACCGGGTGTTGTATCTGCTGATGATGGAAGTCCAAAACCTGAGGGTGGTTGGTCCCGCGTATAATAGTGCGATCTGCCTGCCAAGGGTTGCGTGTATGTCCATGAGCTTGCAGTGGTAGAAAGTTGCAAGGGATTGGCTCAGCCTTGCAAGGGTGGGGTGTCTTTTGGATGGAGAGCTGATGTCAGTGCACTCACGATGCTGATGAGCTCCTTGATGTTGTGCGGTTTTATGGCCTCGGCCCCATCTGAAGGATCTCCAATTGTCCTTGCTGATGATATGGTGATGGCTGTGTGTGCCGTTTTCCAGGGTTGTAAGGCCACTGATGGTTATTTGTGTTGCAAGCTGTGCACAAGAGTCCTGCTAGACGTGTATGAGTCCAGTAGGTCTGCCTTGTCCCAGGTGGCTTTATTGTTGATGTGCGTCACAGGAAAGTCCGTCAACGTGGCTAGATTGTTGGATCAGTTGCTGATCCAGTGTGTGAGGTTGCAGGGTGTGGCGGTGGTGTTGGTTCCAGTGTCCCACACAGCATGTCTGTGTTGACTTTCATCAAGCATCTTTGGGGGATTGGTAGCGGGGTGTGTGGTAGTGTGTTGCTCGTCGGAGACGTGGATGCTAATGTGGATGGACCAATGATGGATGCTGGTGTGGTTCTCATCCAGCCAGAAGTTCCTGGCCCACAGCCACATGTATCCTGTGGATGTGAGGGCGTGCGTGACGATGGACGTGTTGATGGCTTTGTGGAATTGTGGGTGTATGCCTGGAGATCTGTAGATAAGTGTTACTCTGAGGGTTTGCAGGGGGCTTGTGCTAAACCGGATTTGTGACCCTGAGTGCGTACTTGGGAATAGATATCAATTAATCCCCCGGGATTGTTAGTGCCGTCCCTGCGGGTGCTCTTGTATCTGTCTGAGATGGCAATGAAGAAGTTGTGTGTTGAGGATGCTTTCATCCACGTCACTGTCATGAAGGTGATGTGTGGGCCTGTTGTGTTGAGGAGGTAACAGAGTCCCATGGCGTGCTGGTGGATGGAGCCGGTGTGGAGTAGGAGGGACATGACCTGGTTGGTGTGACAGGGCCTGGAAGGCGGGGCAGTGCTGTGTAGGCAGTTGGAGTTGCACACTCAGCATGCGAAGGTGTCATGTGTGCGCGTAGGGTATGCCTGAGAGCATGCAGTTGATTTTCGGTTGGACATTGCTTGGAGGGTGGCTGCAACATGAGACTGTTGTGTGATGTGGGTCATGCAAGGACATGAGGGTCGTGCAATGTGCACGTTGCATGCGCTGACGGTCCTGCCTTTGGCACCGCGTGGCCGCAACAGTGGCACAGACAAGCTGATGACAGCCTAATGAATGGGTGGACGGAGGAAGGGAGGAGCATCTTGGAGGCGTGTGGGTTGCAGAATCCGGGAACTTGGTGGGCCCTTGCCGCAGGGTCCGCAGCAGCAGGCGGCATGTACTGGAAACTAGGCTGAAAGTAGCACACAAAGACAAGGATGTCAGAAAGGACAACTGCAACAGGTGTATGTAAAGGAAGGAGTGTCAGGTTACTCATGGCTCACCCAGAGAAAATGGATGAGCAATCACCAAAGATGACTGACACAGGATCAGGAAACAGAAGGCCGAGCTGCGCACAGGAGACACACCCTCAGCAGGCGTTGACGGCCCATTGGGGGGAGCAACCTGCCCAAATACATACACAACCATGCACAATAGAGATTATAAGCCATGAAGAACTGCATGCATGTTGCCAAACTACACATAGACTCATTTGCACAATCTTTGACAACTATGCCAGAGATGACGCATGCAAAGTGGCAAGAGACCTGCATTGACAGAGATGAGGCACTTTGGAGGGTGAGGAACACCTTTATTACTCGGGCTCACACTAAGGGAAATGCATCAATATGAACAGACTCACAGTTCATTTGACTGAACATGTGGGGCCTACGCTGGACACCCCCTTCACAACACGGATGTTGTAAATCCAAATGAACTGGCACACAGCCAAACACCTCCTGCTGCACACGGGTTTGGCTGCAATTCCCCATTGAGCCTGTTATGGGGATGTCCCACACTATGTCCACCCATAGCATCCCGTATGTTTCAGAGGGAAGTTTTACACACATTGGTGCCTTCATCAGAATCAAAACACCATTACAGATGACTGTCACGAAGGGTGACTATCAATTCATGGGAGTCATGCTACATGTTATGTGCCCCATGGTGAGTCGACGTGTATGCATGGTAACACTACATACACAGAAGCAGTCCCCACACATTCCAAACACGTACCACACCCAAAATGCCTTGCTGCAATCCTTACCCAAAATGACATTAACCCATGTCCGTGCATGGAACGCTGATTCAGCACACGTTGCAATACTCATGAGGAATAGCAGGAGGACAACGATGACACGAGCAGACAACCTGCGCAAGAACCTGGGAATGACAGACACACAAGAAGTCAGCTAAAAGAATTTTCTCCGCATACATGGTCATTTACTAAACTGGAACAATGTTGTCCCCAGGCTAATTTAAAAGAAAATGTGTGGAATGACATCATCACTCGAGTGACACATCAGAACACACATCTAAGTCACTTAGCATACAGTCAGTTGGACACACACATCGCAACACATGCCACCCAAGGCTCCAAGCGTGCACACTCAGACCCAGTGACTCACCATTATGAGAAGAAGTTATGTATGAGCTGACTCCGGATATCCTCCTCCTCCCCCTCCTCCTCCTCACTTGCCTCATGACCAAGCCCTTCATCCTCCACGGGTGGATGTTCCTGCTCATCCTGCTCCAGGATGAGTGGCACTGCCTTCTCCACTGCCATGTTGTGCAGCATGCAGCACACGAGGAAGATTTTGCAGACCTTCGCCGGTGCATATGGGAGGGACCCGCCTGTCTTGTGAAGGCACCGGAATCGGCTCTTCAGGAGGCCAAACGTCCTCTCAATCACTCGCCTTGTCTGCCCGTGTGCATTGTTGTACCGGTGATCTGCAGCTGATCTTGGGTTGCGGAGAGGCGTCATCAGCCATGGCATGTTAGGATAGCCAGAGTCCCCTACATGAAAACATCATGTAAATAAGTGGGTCAGGAGATGCCGTAAGAGCCAAAGATACCGCAACACACAGGACAAACAGAGTTTACCCACCAACAAGACATGCTCGTTCGTTGTGCAGCCGCAGCATCATTTGTGGCACCCTGCTAAGCCTCATAATGTAGGCATTGTGTGCTGACCCTGGAAAACGTGCACAGACATGGGAAATCAGCATGTTAGCAAGACACACCACAAGGGCATTTATAGAGTGGTAATGTTTACGGTTGCGATAGGCTACCTCCTGTGCCTGTGGTGGTACCAAAGCCACATGTGTCCCATCAATGGACCCAATGACATGGGGCATACCTCCCCGGGCATAGAAATCACCCTTGACACCTGTCAACTGCTCAGGAGTCGGAAAATGAATGAATTCATCAAGGTGCTCCAACATGACTGCCAAAACATCACGCAGGACACGGCTGAACATTGTCTGTGACATGCCACCAACATCAGCTATGGTGAATTGAAACGTACCTGTGGCAAAAAAATGAAGGGCTGCCATCACCTTCATCTTGGGGGTCAGCGCAGTAGGATACCTGTGTCGTGGTTGGAGGTGTGGTGCCACCTTGGCGGTCAAGTCCTCAATCAACTGTTGAGTGAATTCGTAACGTCGGATGCAGGCACGTTCCCTCATGGCACCCAAGTCTGGCATTGGTCAGGGGACAGGCGGTGCCCTGCAGAAAATTGTAATGAATAACGTAGATTGAGAGCATAACAACATCAATGTCAATGAACAGAGCACATGCTCAACTGCTACTACACATCTGCTAAATACAGAGTCTGGTCTGTGCAATACATCCAGGACACGTATGCCAGCTTGGTGATACTCCTACGAAAAGCCAGATACACCTGTTGATTGGCAAGTCTACATGACATGCCCTGAAACGAGCTCGGGGCCAGAGTGAACAGCCAGAGACATCACAGGAGTGACATACATCCACATAGCTGCATTTGAAGGATGTCATCTCATACAGACAGCTGATGGCAAGCTAGACGCACAGGTCACATGGAATGTCAAATGTACAGATCACACACATTGCCATGAAGGGGTACACGTGAAAACAGAAAACACAGACATTGAGACGACGCAGATATGTCCTCATGTCAAAATATCATGTTCGATGCATACAGACCCTGCATACGTGGGAATCCAAAAGTGGCATGGTGTGCGTAGATGTGTGCCATGCCCATCTCCACACAGACACATGTTGGATGCAGCAACAGCAGATGTAGTTGACGGAACACCAACGGCAAGCTCATGGGAACACATGACACACACATGACATAGTCACATCGGGGCACGCTGATCGTGAAATGTCAGTTGTTAGTGTCCCTGTCCCTGGCATCAGGGGACAGTTGCGGGTGGTGGTGACTGTGCCATACCAGTGATGCTGTGCTTGACACGTTCGTACTAAGTGTGAAGGGGAAGTGTGCCACATAGTGCCCCATCACACATGACATGTGTACACAGGTCATCACACATCAATTGTGCAACTACATGAGGAGACATGTGCAATATTCCTGCCTGACACACCTAGGCCCTGCACATGAAAGTCTGCAATGACAATGACTTGATGTACAGCCTTGTGCGAGTCGGAGACCTCCATTCCTTACGTGTGCGCCTCCTATCACCAGTGTAAGCGTGTGAAATGCACCGTACACGCGCTCTGAGAGCTTGTCTACGGTCCGTATCACTATAGTAGTGGTGCCGTAGGAGTACGTGTGGTATGGACCGTACACACGTCGTGTGTACGGTCCGTATCACTATAGTAGTGGTGCCGTAGGAGAACGCGTGGTACGGACCGTACACACGCGTACTCCTACGGAACCACTACTATAGTGATACGGACCGTACACACGCTCTGAGAGCGTGTGTACGGTCCATATCACTATTGTAGTGGTGCGGTAGGAGTACGGGTGGTACGGACCGTACACAACTTGTGTGTACGGTCCGTATCACTATAGTAGGTGTGCCGTAGGAGTACGCGTGGTACGGCCCGTACTCACACGTGTACTCCTACGGCACCACTACTATAGTGATACGGACTGTACACACGCTCTCAGAGCGTGTGTACGGTCCGTATCACTATTGTAGTGGTGCCGTACGTGTACGGGTATGTGTGAAATGCACCGTACATGTTTTTTTTAATCAAAAATTACATAGGGGACAAGTATTAGGCCCAAAATGCATACTGGTTGTCATGGATACTGAGATTTCAGTTACAATGTGGCCATCATGTGGGCTTGAAAAGTCAGTTAGCCCAAAAATTACAATGTTGTAAAGTGGTGTTTGCCTTGCTATGATGCTCAAAATTTGAACCATGAAAATTCGTGTCATTGGTGTATGTTTAAAGGAATTGGAGGAAAAGTAGGATGCAAATGAGTCTGACCAATCACTCTGTACTCCTGTAAATGAAAACCCCCAGCAAGACAGATATAAGTCAGCCAGAACCCATGAGAGGGCACTTGCCTGCACAACTTTCCTGTCGACCACACTGCTGCTGTCTGTGCTTCCTCTGGCACCATGTCGCGGACTGTGGAGAGGGCCCAGCCATTCACACTTGAGGAGAATGAGGCATTGCTGAATGTCCTCCTCCCACAGTACCCCAGCCTGTATGGGAGACCAGGGGAGCAGGTGAGTGCTGACTCCACTACCTTTGACTGTGCACCTTTTTTGTGACTGTCACTTCTGGTATTGTGTCCAGGTGTGACAGACATGCAATGTGGTTTAGAGTGGGTCCCAGGGGGGGGAAGGCTTAGGTCTGTCATGCATAGCATGATGTAGTTCCTGTGTGCACTCCTCACTTGCATTGTGCTTACTGTGACATTCACTGCATAGTGCATGACACATTCAGCCTGGCAAATCCTTGGTGGCATTTTTTGGCTATTGTCCTGAGGTGATTCAGTGGTCCCCCGGTGTGACAGGTGACTGTACCCACAGATGTGTATGAGTTGAGTGGAGCTTTGGTGAGAGTGTCCAAGTGATGCGTACGCCCTCCTGGACATTGATGTGAGTGAAGGTTCTTTGTAATATGGGTGAGTGTCTATGTGAAGTGTTGAACCACAGCTGCATGGAGGAGGCAACAGCTCTACCCATCTGATGTGAGAAGTAGGCCGTGCTGTGTGTCTGACTTGCTGAGCTCGCCCAACACCTGTGACACCCCACAGGCAAGTGGCACCTGTGCAGAGTGAGGTATGTATCCGCTGTTGCCAATGTCAGGTGATTGATCTGTGCCTGTGTGTGTCTGTGTACTCTGCTGAGGTTGCGTCAGTGGCCTTGGGCATTTAACTGCTTTGAGGTGCTGTCCATCAGCCTGGTGTTGCATGTGATGCACAGTATGTGCCATGATCAGGGAGTGTGTCGCACCTCTCCTGCCACCTGTGTACTTTCAATGTCATGTAGTGCATTGGGGCTTCCTCAGAGGCCAATGTCTATATGGGTAAGATGCTATTCCTTGGCAGCATCCTATGCCCTGTTCAATATATCATCGATGTTCAAATGTGTGTCTCTGTGACATGGAGCAGGTGTAGTGATGTTGTCTCACTTTGTCATCCTCACAGGTAACTGCCTACGAGAAGGGGGGATCTGGAAGGAGATCGTCAGGGCCGTGAGAGTGGCGGGGGGTCGCAGTCGGCGCCTAGCCCAAGTCCGAAAACGATAACAGGACATCCGGTGCTGGACCCGGCGGATCGCCCGGGTCCAGCTGGGGCTCTCACCTCCACACCCCCACGGTGCGTGTCCTGGCGGTGGTCTTCCCTGCCCTGGATAGGCAGTTACAGGAGGGACAGCAGCAAGGAGGGGGTAGGTACATGTCTGTTTGTTGTGTTGTGTGTCCCCAGCTTTTGGAAGTGCTCTGTAGCCTGGATACACTGCCAGGGTTTATATGTGCAGTGCATATTCTGTTCCCCACAGTCAACCGTTGCTCTTATTCGTCCCTTCCCCTGCTTGACATGTGTCCCCTGGTCTGTGTGTAATCACAATTGCACATGGTCATCTAGCCTGCCAGTTGATCCAAGTGCACATTGCTTTCTGCATCATGTGGGAGGGTTGTCTGTGACATGTGTTGGTACCTTGCCTGTGCCCTGTCCTGTTCACTCTGTTGGGGGTCCATATTTGTTGGCACTGAAGATGAGTCTCAAAATGGGAGTGTGAGGTTTCAAATGAACACACTTGCAGCATGCATGACCAATGTTGTGGCCTCAGACATGATGTGCATGAGTGGGAGATATGCATAGTGCCAGGACGGTTGCTCATGTTACAGTCAGATCATTCCAGGTACAAGGAGCAGTGTGCCCACTACAGTCCCCTGAGACACCCTTGCCTCGTAATCATGTGTGTCATCCAACACTGTGTCCATTCTCAGTGTGTTCAGCATATGTTTGCCTCTGTGGCATTGTTCCCTGTCCTCATTTGTATTTATCCAAAGTGTGCTACATGTGTCGACTGGACAGGGAGACCCCATTTGGCTTGTGCATACTCACACTGGGCAGTGCCTGTGTGTCTATTCACAACTAACTGTCGATGGTTGTTTGTCACAAATATGTGTTGGCAGCCTCACGAGGTGATGTGGAGTACATTTGGGAATTCTTGATGCACATTTTTGTAAACCCTGATTAAGAGGTGTTACTTCTTGATCTGTCTCAATCACATTGTCTCAGGTATGGGGGATTTGTGCGGGCGAGGCCTACATGGCCAAACCTTATGTCTCCTTGCCAGGTCTGACCTGTGTGTGATAATTGGCTGGACAGAGACTCAACGTGCAGTGACCCAGTGATGTTGTGCAGGGTTTAATGTTTGTGCTTTGCAGCATGTGTCAATTGTTTAAATACATGATTCCAGCTCATACATTTTTTGCACCAGGGTGTGGTCCAGATGCTACGTAGTTTGGTCTTTGTGTGCTGACATCTGTGTGGACATTCTGGCTTGCCATGGGGGTGTCTCCTCAGTGCAGGTATGCCTTTTTACAACACAATTGCAGGCCCATTAGCTCAGGCATTGTCCTGGGTTTGGACATGTGTGCCACTCCACATGACAGGCAGTGGGTCAGATGTGTTGGCAACTGTGTCATCAGGTAACGGATGGCCATGTGACAACTGACATAATTCAAGTTGTTAGTCACAAGGTATTGTACCTTGGCACTCACAACACTTGTCAACAGGTCTTCAGGCTTTAAATGCTTTAGTTTGATGTTTTGTTGTTAAGAACAATAATGTGCCTGCATGACAGATGGCTCCCAAGGAAGTGCACAACGAACCACCTTTACACTTTCAGGGAACACGCTGGCACAATTTAAAAGAAGGCACTGTTCTAATGAGACTGTTTTCCAGATTATACATATACATGTTCCCCCAGTGTTGTGGAAATTGGGTACGTCCTTGGTTGTTGGTGATACCAACTTACGAGTGTCAAGTCATCCAGACCTCCGTGGGCCCATGTATATGTACTTTCTGCAACAACATTTCTTTTTAACAGTGGCTTCTTTAAAGAAGGCTGTCAGCTTCTTCAATGACTGGGTAAATGTAGTTTTGTGTGCACCTCCTTGGGAGCCATCTGTTATGAAGGCACATGTGTGTTCTGTTCACAAAATGGCACATTCCCACATTCTGACCATGTCGATTGTGTAAAGTATTGTGATTCCCAAGGAACCAACATTTTTCGTTTTGTGTTCAAAAGTACTTACAGGTCTCTGAGTGTGGGGACACCTTTGGTATTGAGGTGTGCTACTTTGCCTTGGGTGAACCACTACTGTTTCTTTCAGGGTAAACAAGAGGTGGCATGACTTCATTGTATTGCTGTGCTCACCTGTTCCCAGACACTAGCTCCTCAGTGTATTTCTCATTCAAGTTTTGGGCTGGTGTGTCCTATTTTTCCTTGTGTCCAAGTGGCATGGTGGGTCTACCAACTGGGGAGTACAGGGCTTACATATGTACGGAGTAATCTAGCTGTTACTCCTGATGTATTGCCTGATATGCACTGTGACCTATTGGTTTTGTACTCATGTGTCAGATGTATACAGGTGACTGATGTTTCTCTGTATCTTCACCTTGCCCACAGCATCATCATTGGAAACCGAGGGAGACACCTGCACGGACCTGGATGAGGGACCCAGCACCAGTGCCACCAGTGCTGGCGAGTCTGCGGGAGCCAGTGGCACAGAGGGCGAGGGAAGTCAGTCGGAGGACCTGTCTGGTGGCGATTCCAACTACGACGCAGACGGCTCCGAGGCTGACCTCATCGAGGGGGCGGAGGCTGCTACAACACATTGCAGCAGCCCAACATCTGTCCCCGCCTCCTCCATTCCCATCACCGCCCTCCCAGTTGCTCCGGTCCCTTCTGTCCGTGCAGGGCACCACCATGTCTCCTTCGGGACAGGCACCGCACCCCCTGCCCCTGTCACCCCTGCTGCCCTCAGTGCAGAGTCTGTGGACATACTGCGGCAGTTTCAGGTTGGGCAGGCATCGGTGCTGACTGTCCTCCATGGCCATACCACACTGCTGACACAGATGGTGTCGTTCATGGAGGGCATGTCAGCAGCGATGTCTGAACAACACAGGTTTCTGTGGTCCATGGACTCTTCCCTGACGGCAGCAGTGAGTCTCCTGCAATGCTTCGTCCCCCCTACCCCAGCCCCATCCACACTTCCCTCTCCCATACCTGTCCCATGCACACCCAGACATTCCCAAGCACGCACCTCACCAGACACAGGCAGAACACCACCAAGTAAGGGCAAGCGCACACCTCCTGGCATGCACACTCAGGGGGATGTAGGCACACCCACTGGGTCTGGGGCAAAAAGACATACACGCAGCCACAGTCTGAGTCCGCTGGCCTCACAACCCAGTCCCTCCAAAAGCACTCCCCTTGGCTCCCCTGCCAAACTGACACCGAAAGAGGTCGACATGGGTGAGCTGCCCATCACCACCACTGTGACACCACCCCACAAGCGGGCGAGGAAGTCCCCAGGCAGGGTAGTTGAGTCCCACCCCCTGTCCACCCCCTCCCCCAAGAGCGCTGCACCCCATCCCTCGGCCACCCCCCCCCCCCTGTTGGCCCTGGGGTTTCTCCTGGTGCAGGGCTTACCCTGGACGCCCTGGCAGCTGTGTGCAGCGACGTGCTCACATTCACCTTTGGCGCTGCCCTACCCCCTGTGGTGGAGACATCCACCCCTGCACCCACCACACCTGTCCTTCCCCCTCCTGTCCCTGCGGTGCCTGGTCCTTCCCCACATGATGCCCCACCCCGGTGGACGAACCTGAGGGTTCCACTGTGCAGGCAAGCTAGGAGAGACGCGTGCCCATGTGTCCCCCCCAAGGACTTCTATTATGGACTGGCCATTTGCCTTTGTATATAGTGTCATTTCATTATTTTTTTTTATGCTGAATAAAGCATTTTATTTTTACTTTGAACACTATTGCTTTTCAGGTATTGATGTTGGTGCTGAGGCTCCAGGAGTTGGTGTGTGGTAATGTGTTATGGTTCTGAGAAATGTTCTAGTCTGATGGTCATGAGGTGGACCATGGTACCTGCGTGCCATCACAAGGTCTCTGCAAATAATCATTGGTAGTGTGTGTTATTTTGGTTTAGAGACATTGTCCCAAGGAGTGTTCCTTCCTCTGTGGCACCTGACATCTTCCCTGCAAAGAGTTGCACAATTGTTGTGCTGACCTGTGTCTACATTTCCTTTGTTGGTGACGGATCCCTTCAACTATGGCCATGCCTGCTCAGCAATGTCTCCGGCTGCATCGTCTGTGCCATCCTTGCTAGTCACTGTACTTGTGTATTGAGTATGTCGAAATACCTTCATTGAGAAATTCTCCCTTTTCAGCACTATGCATGTGTGTACTCCCGGCCCAGCACACATATGGTACTTGTTCTGCAGGGTATTTGGGCACATGACTCACAATTGTGGGCATTGTATCTGTGGGAACTCCACCCTAGTCCTTCCATGAGAGACAACATCTTGGTGGCTGGCCCAGCACCTGAACATTCCTATCAGTCCTGGGATGTGCGTGACAGTGTGTGTTTCCTTTGGCTCTCTTAGTTTAGTAGGCAGTGACATGACTATACAGTCTTGTGGCATGATCTCAGTGTGTGTATTGTGCTGCATCCGCCAGGGGTGGGTATGCATGTGTTATTTGTCCTCACACCCACATGTGGTGTGTCATGCAGTGGAGGAGTGACATCCATCCTCCTGGGAGTGGGACACTGCTGTCAGTGATGTGTTGTTATGGCACTATCATCATTGTCCAAAGTTATGGATGCGTACATACACCCATGGAGTTGTGGTCATCTGATAATGATGTACACCCCCCCATGTCTCTGTCCACTGCTGGGAGTCCTCTGCACCCACCCATATATGTCTGTCCACTGCTGGGAGTCCTCTGCACCCACCCCTCACATGTATGTCCACTGCTGGGAGTGATATGTACCCACCCCTCATATTGCAGGCCACTGCTGGGAGTCCTCTGCACCCACCCCCATGTCTCTGTCCACTGCTGGGAGTCCTCTGCACCCACCCCCATGTCTCTGTCCACTGCTGGTGTTGATATGCACCCACCCCCATGTCTCTGTCCACTGCTGGGAGTCCTCTGCACCCACCCCTCACATTGCAGGCCACTGCTGGGAGTCATCTGCACCCAACTCCATGTCTCTGTCCACTGCTGGGAGTCCTCTGCTCCCACCCCCATGTCTCTGTCCACTGCTGGGAGTCCTCTGCACCCACCCCCATGTCTCTGTCCACTGCTGGGAGTCCTCTGCACCCACCCCTCACATGTCTGTCCACTGCTGGGAGTGATATGCACCCACCCCTCATATTGCAGGCCCCTGCTGGGAGTCCTCTGCACCCACCCCCATGTCTCTGTCCACTGCTGGGAGTCCTCTGCACCCACCCCCATGTCTCTGTCCACTGCTGGGAGTCCTCTGCACCCACCCCTCATATTGCAGGCCCCTGCTGGGAGTCCTCTGCACCCACCCCCATGTCACTGTCCACAGCTGGGAGCCCTCTGCACCCACCCCCATGTCTCTGTCCACTGCTGGGAGTCCTCTGCACCCACCCCTCACATTGCAGGCCATTGGGCTGGGCTATTTAGGGCCGACTCTAGGGGTAACATTTATGTTTAAAAAAAGGAAGATTTAAATCTGACAAAAGAGTTATTTTGCCAGGTCGAAATGAAAGTTTGAACTACACACATAGGCTGCAATGGCAGGCCTGAGACATGTTTAAATGGATACTTATGTTGGTGGCACAATCAGTACTGCAGGCTCACTACTATCATTTAATTTACAGGTCCTCGGTACATGTAATACTGTTGTACTAGGAACTTACCAGAAAATTCAGGGCCTTATTTATGAGGCCCCTTTTGGCACTTCTGCACCGCCAGACGTCACTTTTTTGACGTTCTAGTGGCACAATGTGCCACAGTTTATTTAAAAGGCCACATAAAGCCACTTTATGTGGCTCTTCATGACCTTGTAAATATGTGCCCCTTTCACGCAGAACACTGCTGTGTTGCTGTGGGTATTGAAACACAACAACCATGGAATTTGAAGCATTCCCAGATTTACGAAAAATTGTAAACCTGTGAATGTGTCAGAATATAGGGAGGCACAACGAGGAGGAATGTTTTTATCTCTCCTCGTGTTTTGTCCTTTTTGTATGTGTGCTGCATTCTGCAGCATAGATAGAAAGAGGAAATCACCTTAAATGATTCACTTTGTGCAGGGAGGTGTCTAGGCCTGGGCAAAAATTTCGTTCCGTTCGCGGAAATTGCGATAATTTGACATTTTTGCGTTCCGCGGAGAGCGCGAAAATGTCAAAAATTCCGGTTTCCGCAGCTTGGCGATAATTTGTTTCTTGCTCGCGCTGTAAAATAATACATTCTCGCGCGCGCGCGATCGCCTTACCTGAATCCCTGCGTTCGCCGACAAGTTTTCTTGATCCGGTCGCGTTCTCCATGAGATGTTGTATTGTTTTTAGCCATTTGCGCTGTCTCGCGACAGTTCGCGCCCGCAGTGACGTCATGCGTCGCGCGATCACGTCTTTCTTCTCGCGATCATGCACCGCGAGAACAACTCAAAACAAGATGGCCGCGCCCGCAAGCAACCACATGGGTAAGTTGGCGACCCGCAACCATGCAGAAAATCTCGCGAACATGCCGGAAAAAAACTTCCGCATCTTCGCGATATTTCTGCTTGTTTGCGATAATTTTAAACATTCTCGCGATAATTTGCGAAGGTTAATTCCACAAATTCCGCCCACCCCTAGAGGTGTCCCTTACTGCACAAAATCAATCAGCCCCACAACGCACCATGGTGCAAGAGTGCCTGCGTTGGCGCATGGCAGCCTAAGGTTGATAGGTGTAACAATCGACATCTAGCCTACATATTCTAACCATCTAATTTGTGTTTGTGGATGTAGCAGAGGGTGACAAAGTACTTGGGTTAGGTATGTAGCACGTGTCCCTTTTCTGAGACTATTTATTGGAAATAGAAACTCTCAGCCAGCTCTACTTCAGCACCCCCCTGAATGGTTATGCTAGGTCCACATGACATTTCAAGTCTAAAAAGGGAGACCAATACATGGCCTGCTATTTTCATGGGCTACCTGGGTCTACACCCAAGACATCAATGGTCAGAGGACTGCATGTAGCTATTGGTACTAGGATACCTCAGCAATCTTTCTCTGACCTGGATTCAGTGATTCATCTTAAACAGCTGACAGAGAGGCACAGAATCACTTATTTCACATCGCCTACCAGCATAGAAAATACAGATTAGTCACTACGGATAATTTAAATTTTTACACAGATTATAATCTGGGTTAATTTAATTTTCTTTCTGACAAGGGCTGCTAACTAATTCTGCAGTTGAACACATGAAAACGTCCCTCCCTCCGCGTTCAGTCGACTCTCAGAAAACAGGTATATGTGTTCTCACAATTTCATGGACAAATGATGAAAAGCTGGGACTGTCCTAGTAAAATCTGTGGCACTTGGTCATCCTACCAGGAACTGACCAGTAAACACAAAAGACTGCCCCTTCTTGCTAGAATTTACTCACCAGCAGCAGTGAGGGTGCCAGAATTGGCTCAGCCAGGTTACTATCTGAGCAAAAGCCGCCCCTGGAACTATATCTATGTGACCGCGGCAGCTAAGGAGGAAAAATCAACAAAAATTCTGCTGCATGCAAGGCAGATTGCTATGCAATATAAAGAAAAACAAGGAGAGGAGTAGAGAGGTACCACTCAGCGAGTGGTGGAGGTGGATACTTCCTCCCAGTCAATTGTACATAAACAAAGGGATCCACCCACGGGTACAAGAGATCACTCAATTACTCAATATGTATCCCACGGTCGTGGAGAATACACATTATTTGTTTAAATACCCCTCACACACCAAAAGGGCCCTTGGTGTCATGCTTCATCATAGGGGTCTTCCTGCCCCTCTACGGGACAGGGCGTGCTACGACCTACGTATACGCGGGAGCACTGTTGTTTGTGAGACAGCTATGTGTGATGCGGGGGTGTGAGAGGAAGGGTCAGGAGTGAATAAGGAGTGAATTAAAAAATACCTGGCTCTCAGGTCTAGGAAAATTTATTCTGCCGGTCGAGCTGGTATTATTAAAAGGTGGGGTAAGGAGGGTGTAAGCCTCAATGAGCTATATCTCCTAGTGGTGTCGACATGTTTCGAAGCTCCCCCATGCTTCTTCGTCAGGACCTTAAGGATCCCTTCCTGTCACTAACTGCGTTGTGTTTATAGCAAAGATTGTGAGAAAAAAATAATAAATGATATGTAAAAGGAAGTAAATAGCCTCCACGGAATCAATGCCTTAATAGGTCTTACATCGTCCTATTAACTTGCTAACAGGAGGTAAATAACCTCATGAGCTCGTGAACCGAGTGGTGGGCGTGCCAAGTAGGCTACGACTCCAGGGATCAGTGTCCCGCCAGATCGACCACCCCGGTCAGCTGATGAAGCATGACACCAAGGGCCCTTTTGGTGTGTGAGGGGTATTTAAACAAATAATGTGTATTCTCCACGACCGTGGGACAGATTGCTATGCAGGCATTTCATGAATTAGGTTTGACATCGATTCAAAAGTTTGCATGAGTGGGAAATCTTATCGAATAGAGAGGCTTTGACCTTGCCAGTGATGCAGAGTATACAGCGAAGCACAGAAAAGTCTAAACATTCTTAATGAAAAATATAACCTGATCTGCTCCCCACCTTACTTTGATTTTTTTTTTATTTGAATACACTATGGGGGTCATTTGTATGGCGGGCGGACAAAGTCCCCTGGGAAACGGGACCGCCCGCAATACTTGCGGAAGGTCCCGCAGCCACAATTAGGATGCGCCCGCCACACTTGCGGGCGCATCCCGCATTTGTAACATTGCGGCGGGCGGTGCTGAAAGCACCACCCGCCGCAATGCCACACAAGCAAGATGTGCCTTTCAATGCACAACGTGACAGGCACCGCGCTGTGCCTACCATGTTGTACATTGAAATGCAGGGGGGTACTATAGGTACCCCCCATGTGCACCTGCCATCCCTCAGGGCCCCCAATGTTGAAGACCGCATGCCTTTCCCGCCACGGAAAGACATGTCCCCGCCTGCATACTAATATGGATGGCGGTGTCTACTAGACACAGCCACCATAATGACAGCTTTTCCGCCCTGTAGGCAATCGGGCAGATTGCCTACCGGCAGAAAATCGGCAGACAGTCTTTCCGTTTGCCAGGGTCCCCCCCTGCCATAGTAATATGGCGGGGGGAATTGGCATGCGGGCGGGCACAAATGTCGGGCGGATCGCCACCGCCATGCGGGCAGTGGCGCTCCGCCCGACATGCTAATTGGCTCCTATGTCTTTCCATACACCACCAAAACCCCAGATCCTTCCTTTTTGTGCACTGGCTCACTCTCTATTAACTACATAAAACCTTTGAGAAAAAACACACCTCCCCAGCCACCATCTTCATTCCATAAACTAGGCATCACCTAAAGAATGCAACTTGATATAGATATGCTTTTAATTGACAAATTACCTATGCCCTTCCCACATCACACCTCCCTCAGTTGGACTTAATCAGCTTCTCGAACTGTTGATAACATCTTCTCTAAATACAGACTTTTCACTTGATAACCCACACCTCCTCATCCTCATCCCAATTCCAAAATGTAAAGATCTTTTTTCCTCTGACAATTACACTGTTTCTTCCATGCAGGAAAATGCTCCTTCCCCAGAGGATTCTTCTATCCACTGACAAACCATTCTTTCCACCCTCTATAGATTACACCATTTCTGCCTCAGACCACTCCATGCAGACCACAAACTCTCCCTCAATCCCCTCCTCCGCCAATGTATAGCATCTATCCCCATGGATCAATTTACTTTCCTTAATTTGAATTTATTTAGCTGTGAAACCAATAACATACAGCTTTTGACCTTATGCATAGTTTAGCTCTGCCAGCTCTTTTTTCAACCAGATGGCTTTACGAATCAAGGTAGCTGTGTCTAATTGAATTCTGTGGAATTGGCAGCCAAAGTAGTTTTTGAAGGGTTGGAGCAATATAGTTCCCACACTGAATTTTGGCTATGCGTCGGGTTGCTAAGATTTGAATTTTTTGAAAGAATTGTTTGAAGGCCAAATTGAAAGGGGATGCAGTAATTCAAGCAGACTCCAACATGTGCTCTCTCCTCTTCAGAGGTTGAATTCTGCTCAAATATTTTCAATAGAACGTACTACTATTAGTTACGTTCAGTGGCGTCTGATACAAATAAAAAGTGGTGGCTGGTAGAGGGGGCGCAGGAGGAGAGCAAAGGGGGGGTGTTAAAAAAATAAAAATAAAAGACTTACACCTCTGTACTCCTCTGCTCTCCTGCTCCCAGCAGTCCCTGGAACACATCACAGACTCCACATCCAATCCAGACGCTTCTCTAATGCTATACTTAGCATGAGAGAAGCATGGAGATTGGCCTGAGCGGGCTGGCTTGTCACTCGCTCAGGTACAGGAAGTCTGCGCTTTTTCTCCACCCGGCTGTGGAGTATAGTTGGGTTGGACAAACCTAAGTGTGCATGTCTGTTTGGCCAGCCTAAAACGGCTGGCCAAACAGACATGTGCACTTGTAGCAGTGCCTACCACTCCTCCCAGCCTCCCAGTGTCAAACAGGATGGCCCGAACTTGAATTGGCATACCGGTCATAGCAAGGAAAAATAAAATGATTATAACATGTTTTATAATCATTTTATTTTTATTATATTCACTGCTTAGAAAGCAGTAGGGCGGCGCTCCTCTGCCTTATCAGAGGAGCCGCCGCTGGTTACATTATTCGCTTCTGCATGGAGAAGCATGGATTTACAAAAACCTCCCAATCTCTTTACTTTTTGAAGCACAGGGAAATGAAAGCCTGAAGATGGGGACATAAGGAAGTCGTGGTTCTCCCGCCTCTATTGAGTTGAGAGAACGGTGAGGTTTCCAAAAGCTGAGCCTCAGTTGAATCTGCCACCAGAAACCTATGACCCAGTACCCCATCTGCCACCTGGCCACAGACTCGGCCCATTGAAAGACCTGCCCTGTTTAGGGTTTCAAAAAATTGAACAGCATTATGTACACCAATTGTTGTCTAAACAGTTCATGATATTGCTATAAAAATCTGGCAATGTCCGTGCAAATTGGTTCCCATCTTTCCTAGTGCATGTAATTAGTGTGCCCTCCCTGTAGTGATAGAACCCCCATAGTCTTGTAGAAGTGGTGGGAAAACAGGGTGTGACTCTACAGCTGTGATTTACAGTCAGTGAATTGCCCTCACAATCTAAACACCAGAAAAGACAATGTGCAATTGTGTGCTGAATCAAGTCCATATGGCCACGTGGAGACAAGTGGGTATCTTAGAACAGGGATTTGTGTCAGCTGTTGTAATTGAGTCCCACTGTGAAACTGGCAGCAGTAGTCAAAGGAAGATCTAAGTTTGAACAGAGGCTTACCACCAGATCCAGGGGGTCAAGGGAGAACTTCCCCTACACTTCATGTGATGCCACGTGACCAAGAAGAACTGGTTGGCAACGGCAGCACTTCTGTCCTGCTTGTAGAGAATGATCATGGAACACATGCAACATCACCCTGAAATCTCTGACTCTCCCACAATGGCAAGATGCATGCATTGTAAACAAGAAATATCAATACTACCCAGATGAGACTAATTCCTAGATGGGCTGTGGAGATATAGAGCAAAGCGTGTTGCTTTTGTTAATCCCACTAGAAGAAAAATGCCTGACATTAGAACGGTGGTAGGGCTAGAATGCCGCACTTACGTAGGTACATTGAAATCCAGTATCAAGGGTGCTAGCACTTTTCTTTATGCAAATTCATGAACTGTAAATCGCTTCTCTGGATTGACAGGGAGTAATGTTAATCCTCTAAGGATACTGGTGCTCCACACCTGAGCCTGGTCAACAAATCAATACATTCAATAATTTTGTGAAACATGTTAGGCTCCACAAAAAGGACAGACAGTGTTTCAGTATCAAACCATGAAAGTTTATTAAAAGTTAATGGTTTACAGAAAGCAAAACTCAGGTTAGCAGCAATTTATAATGAGAATGTTTATGCTTTAATTGATAGGAAATCAAATTGAATCAATCTTACAAAGCATTGGACGGTTAGAAATTGGGTTATTGGTTGAAAGGGTGTGAGCCCTTCTCAAACAACAAACACAATCCCTTTCAGGGTGAAACACAAAAAGGCTCTAAAGTAACCTGTGCTTAACCCTCTGGTAGCTTGGCACAAATCAGTCAGGCTTAACTATGATGTAATGTGTAAAGTATTTACACAGCACTTAAACAGTAATAATGTGAAAAAAACAACACAAGGAAGATGCCACATCAATTTAGAAAAATTGAGAAAAATATAATTAATGACTTGACAACACAATGACAAAAACTCAATCATGAGAACCGGAGGGATGCAATATTAACGATTTAGGTAAAAATAGTGCTCCGAAGCACAAAGCGCCACTTGTGATTTTCTGGTCGTGCGAGACCGGGAGAAAAGCACAAATTTAGGTCGACTGCGATGGACAGCGGCCGATCCAGGGGCCAGGTTAGTCCTGTTGAAAAAGTTACCTTTTAAAGACTAGCAAGAAGAGTCTAGTTCACAGTAGAGGAGCCCACAAGGAGCATGGAGAGCGTCCCAAATGGATAGCTCTGTAATGTGAAGAGCAGAACAGTTGGTCGTTGTAGTGCAAAGATCCTGTTGGGTGTCGTGAACAGTCATTGCTGGTGCATCGGTGATAACTGCAGGCTGCCGATGTTGTAGCATGAAGTGCAGAACTTGCTTTGCCTGTTGTTGCTGGGGGTCCCTATAGTGCGAAGAGTCAGGTTCATCATAGCTTATCCTTGGCCGTTGGCATGGGTGGCAAGATCTTGGCATAAACAGGCCTGTTTGTGGTCACAAATTGCCCAGAAATTCAGGGATTCTCCTTTTTTTCAAGGAGTGGCTCAACTATCGCCACACCTGAGGTCCAGGACCTGGGAGGCACCTCTTGGGGATCAAGAACTCACTTAGGCAAAAGCCAGCAGGGCTCAGGCTGGCCCAGTGCAGAAGGTTCAGCTGGCCAGTTGCAGGGAGGCCTCCGGAGCTTGTTGTGTTCCTGTAGCCTAGAACAGGAGGTCAGTCAGCTGACCCTTGGAGTCACTACAGTCTGGAATGAAGGGGGTGCAGGTTCAGTCTTCCTCCTCACACAGCAGGGCAGGCCCCCAGCAGCAGGGCAGTCCTTCTTCTGTAGTATCCACAGGTCTAGAGGAGCACTGAAGAGTGGAGACTGAGGGCCTCATGTAGGAAGCAAAATACCGGTCGGTAACGGCCGATTTTCGGTAAATATACCGTTACCGACCGGTATTTGGATAGTTGAGATGTAGGGGGCATATGTCAGGATTCGGTATTTACTGAATCGGTAAAATTACCGAATCGGTAAAAATACCGAATGGTAACATTACCGATTCGGTAAAATTACCGAATCCTGAATGTAGGGAGCACTCTAGAGAGTGAAAATAACAATTTCAAATTCGGTATTTACCACCAATCATAGGTTGGTGTTAAATACCGAATACATTGCAAAAAGCAATATTTTGCTGACAATAGTGTGCAATGTGGCAGACATACATGCCCTTAGGGCATGTATGTGCGCCACATGTGCACACATGCAAGAATCAGGGGTGCAACAGGGTGTCAATGTGACACCCTGCCACCCTTGTATTTTCACCCCCCATTACCGAATCGGTATTTACCGAATCGGTAATGGTGACTGGCTTCCCATTGAATCCTATGGGCCTTCAAGCCCATAGGAATCAATGGGAGGTATGCCCCATTACCGAATCGGTAAATACCGAATCGGTAATTACCGAATTTTTCCGATTCGGTAATATTTTCCGAATCATTACCTACATACAATTTACCACTTCTTAAATACCGAATCGGTAACGTTCGGTATTTATGAAGTGGTAAATTGTCTGCTACCTACATAAGGCCCTGAGAGTTCTAATTCTTTACGTGGTTCCTCCTTTAAAGTGGAAGAAGCTGCCGGGGCTTTCCCCTTGCAGCGGTGTCTGGAATTTCCTTTCTTCCTGCCTTAGCCCCAGTCTGTTTGGTGGCACAATAGGCTAGTGTGAAGTCCTTTGTGTGTGAGCTGAGCCAATGCCTTTGGGGTGCAAGTATGGTAGGTGACAGCTCCTTCCCCCATCCTGACAGAGATGGGCCAACCAGACTCTCTATTGTGATTCTCTGTAGGAAGAATACACAAAGGCCAAGTGCCAACTACATCTTGCCATATGACCCAGAAAAAAGCTGCAGACACCAAATGTTTAAGACAAGTAAATGTCGACCTTCTAAAAGTGGCATTTTCAGAATTGTGATTTAAAATCTGACTTTTCCATTAAAGAGGGTATGAAATTACAATTCCTCAACCACCAAACTTAACTTTGCTTCTTGCTCCCAATCAAAAGTTATCACTTAATAAATGTAATTAAGTAACCCAATGTTATCCTTTGAGAGAGTTAGACTTTTGCAATAGTGAAAAATGAATTTGGAAGTTTTTCACTACAAGGACATGTAAAACTTATGCATGTAGAGTTTTTTAAATACAGCACACGCTACCCTATGGGCTGTTTAGGGGCTACCCTATTGGTGACTTATATGTATTAAAAAGGGCGGTTTAGGCCTGGTAAAAGGTTTCCTTCAGCAGGTCGAAATGTCAGTTTAAAACTGCACACACAGGCTGCAGTGGCAGTCCTGAGATATGGTTTTTAAAGGGTGTCTCAAGTGGGTCGCACATTAAGTGCTGTAGGGCCCCTAGCAGCTTTTAATTTTAAGGATCTCAGTACATGTAGTCCACTTTACTAGGAACTTACAAGTAAATGAATGAATTAAAATTACATTTGTTGCTCTGTTCTGCTCTAGTCTATCACAATAACATTTGCTGCTCTGTCTGCTCAAGTCTGTAAAAAAAAAACATTTTACCCAACTACACACAGTTCTCAGAAGACTCTGCAATCAGGTTAAAGCTAAATGATACCATCACAAACTGAATAGGTTTTCAAGTTTCTCACAATATGCCTTTAACATTATACAATCTCCAATACGATAAGATTTATGGAATTGTCAGCACACTGCAGGTGTCTCCTGAATGTTCTATTCATTAAAATAACATTCCACGAGAATCATGAAGAAGAGAAGACATTTCATCACACTGTAAAGAAGGAACAGAACATTCTACTGGACAATATTGTAACTCCAGCTTGCCTAAAAAAAACATTCAAGTATAGCAACCAACCATAAGTCGCTCTGAAATTCAATCCTACATTATTAATAATAAAACTAAATGCCAATAAACATAATTTCTCTCTATATGAGCAGAATGTATGCGCTGTCATGTTAATGCAAAACATTTAATATATTAAGACTTCACCAAAGGAAGAAGGTCTGCATTTTAGATGCAAATGTTATGACATTTTGTTTAAAAATGAAAAAATCCACCAGATGGAGAAGGAGATTTAATTTGTTTCCTTCTTTTTTCTCATGATTGTACACTAGTGTTACATTTGAAAACATGGAATTAAAAAACAGAGTTTGCAGAAATATATTGAATAAAAAGACAGGAGTGGATAACAGTGTGTCATTCTTTGTGCCACTCTTGACATTGTGGTGCTTGGCTGCTGTGCCACCTGCCCCTTCCTTGCCGCCCATACTGTACTGTCCTGTGATGTAGGAATATCTGTTTGCTGCCAATTGACTACCTTTTTTTGCGTAGGAAAGCTTGGTCAGCAACTTCCCATGCCGTATCTTTACTTTCCACCGCCTCTGCAAATAGCTTTCATGCTTGGTGTAAAAGTGGTTTACAATGCCCCCCCTGATAATCCTCCCCCTACTCCTGCGTTGTTGCATATTCGTTTTTTGCAGTTTTATATAGCGCAAACTCGACCCAAAGGTATTGAAGTGCTCCACATGAGCACCAGTTATGTTACACAAGGACACATTCATTTTTGGTAGGCACAGGGAGATTAAGTAATTTGCCCAGAATCACAGGATGTTGAGCCGACTCCGAGGCTCAAACCTGGTTCTCCAGCTTCAAAGACAGCAGTTCTGATTGTTAGGCCACATCCTCACCTATCGCTGTACATCATGGGCCTGTTTCAGAAAGGTAAACGTACACTTTTGTGTAAGTTTACGTTTGTTTTGTTATTCACAAACTCTGATTTAATAGTAAGTTTGCTACCGCTGTGACTCTGCAGTCAGGGCAAATATACGACATGCCTTTCTTCTTATGTGTGGAGTTCTCTGCCACTACTGCGTAGCCTCCACGGTCATATATTTACTATTAGATTGGATTTTGTGGATTCCAAAACAAAGAATAACCTACACAAAAGTGCAAGTTTACTTTTGTGAATCAGGCCCATTGTGTGTAAAAGAGGCCTGCACAGCTCCTCCTCTTGGTCTGTGTTTTTGCAAACTTCCCAACATTTTAAAACTGGTAAGTGGGAGATTTTGAAATAAAAATCGTTTAAATGGATGTGCCAATTGACTATGGATTCTCCAATCCGCCATCTAGAAAGGAACTGGAGGAGAACAAAAGATGGTATAGACCGGGAACAGTATAAAATCTCCCTCAACTCATATAAAAAGCTGATTATGGCAACAAAAGCAGAATTTTACGAAACCCGCATAAATCAGGCCGAGAATATTCAGAAAGAAACGTTTAAAATCTTAACAGAGTTGAGTAAAAAACCAGAAACGACTGAAACCACAATAAACGTTGATACTTTTCAACGTTTTTTTCTGGAGAAGGTGGAGACTATTCTTTCTGAGATTGAGAATAGTACCTTGAATGGCCCGTTTCCGTCACAGGAAGTTCAAATCCCCTTGGAAGCATTTATTTCAAGGTTCCCTGAGATAGACTCTCTAAGTCTTGAGCAGCTCATGAGTAGAACCAAGTCAGGTTCCCCGGCGGACCCGTATCCCCCCAGGGTTTTTCGTCTGGCGCGTCCTATTCTAGAAGATCATATCATCTCCCTTCTTAATAGTTCAATGGAGACTGACCAGTTACCATCGAGTCTCAAGGAGGCACAAGTTAAGCCTTTGTTAAAGAAGCCAGGAGCCGATCCGGCTATTTTAAAAAACTATAGGCCGATATCCCAACTGCATTTTCTGTCCAAGGTTTTGGAGCAACATGTGCTGAAGTCCATTTCCTTATTCCTGGAGTCACACCATCTACTCCAGGAGCGTCAGGCAGGGTTTCGTGCACATCACAGCACCGAGTTGGTGATGCTCTCGGTGCTGGATGAGCTTAGAGGCATGGCTGACGGTAATAAACCGAGCGCCCTGATACTTTTAGAGCTATCGGCGGCGTTCGATACTGTCAGCCATTCCCTGCTACTGGACAGATTGGCCACTTTTGGGATAAGGGGCTTGGTCCATCAATGGCTTCAATCCTTTTTGACGGGCAGGACGCAGAGGATTCAACTGGGGGATTGTATCTCCGATGTAGGTATTCTGGAGTGCGGAGTCCCCCAGGGCTCTGCATTATCCCCACTATTGTTTAACCTCTACCTGCAACCGTTGATTGACTCTCTAGTGAACATGGGTTGTCGTGTGTTTAATTACGCCGATAACACCCAGTTGCTACTGAGTATTGATAATACAGCTTTGGCGCAAACCAATGCCCAGAACATCCTTAGACATACGGTTGGCTGGATGACTGCAAACCTGTTGAAAATAAACCCGGAAAAAACGGAGGTTTTGGTGGTTTCGACTGTAGCCTCACCCTGGAGTGACCTATATTGGCCCCAGGAATTAGGTCCCACACCGATACCACGTGATAAAGTAAAAAGTCTTGGTATCAAGATTGACAATGAGTTGTCAATGGCCAGTCAGATTTCCTCCGTAGTAGGGATGTGTACCGGCTTGGTCAGACAGCTGCGTAAGCTAGCTCCCCTCCTTTCTCTTTCCATGCTCCGTATGGTTGTCTCTGCTACAATCATTTCGAGGTTGGATTATGGGAACGCTCTCTACTTAGGTCTGCCTAAAACCTTGACCAATAGATTGCAGGTTGTCCTGAATGATGCGGCGCGACTAATTTTCAGGCTACCTAGAAGAACCCATGCCTCTCCTCTACTGCTTAAGCTACATTGGCTCCCTATTGAGCAGAGAGCGGAGTTCAAGAGCTTATGCACGGCCCATAAGGCAATTTATGGGCAAGCCCCCACCTATATTAAAGAACGCTTGGAGGTCTATAAGCCCAAACAAATTCTTAGGTCTTCTGATTCCCAGCTATTGGTCTGCCCTCGATATAAGTTAGCAACCAAAGGAGGGAGATCCTTTTCGGTTTTGGCTCCACAGATATGGAACAAACTACCAGAACCGCTTCGGAGAGAAGTAAATCTCCTGCATTTTAGGAATCTGCTAAAAACGCTTCTATTTAGGGAGGCATTTGGCCCATTTAAATAGCTGCATTGTAGGCCTTTCTCTGCCTCTCTTACGCTTTGAATCATAGCTGTTGTCATCGGTCTTGAGCGCCTAGAGACCTGTAGGTGAGTTGGCGCTATATAAACCGAAGTTAACAATAACAATAACAATTTTAGGCGGGAGATAGCTAATATAAAGTCATTTTTGTCTCAAACACTTGGGAATCTTGCACCTGAATCGGATCTATTGGCATATATTTTTTTGCAAGAATGTTTTTCACAGCTGGTGTCCTTGCTGTGTGCATTGCTGCTGTCTGTGGTGTGTATGTTCTCTTTGTGAAGAACACAGGCACAGCTACTGCTCTATGTGTAGCTGTTTTGTGCCTTTTGCTGCTGTTGTTTCTGTTCAGTGTACACTGCTTTTGCCCAAACCTATTTGATGTGTGAAACTGTTGCACTGTGGCTATCTGGGCTGTACCTCTTCAATGTGTAAGGAAATCTTGCACTCATGACAATATTGTACCTATAGTGTGTGTAAAACTTGCAACACTGTAACTTGCCTAGGCTGTACCTGTTCTCTGAGTGAGTTACGTTATTGCAAGCTTTCCTATTGTATCCTGTTACAAGTGTTGAAATTATCTATTCACTGTGTTCTCAACTTCGATCGCAATATTAAGGGCCATAAAAACTTGTGAAAGAGACTTTCCTGACCAGGCTAGGAAGGTAAGGCTGTTGTAGAGCAAAGGACTCAACGTGGTGAAAGAGAGAGACAAAGATGGTAAATGTTGAATGTGGAAAGTAAAAAGGGGAAACGTAAAATAATAAGAGCAAAATAGGCGGAAAAGAAAAAAGGAAAGACAATAATGAGGACAAGGATAACAGGAACGGGAAGATTTAATAGGAGGAAGAAACAGAAAAAGCAAAAAAATGATAAAGATTTAACAGTCTCCCTTCCTGCCCAAGAAAAAAGAGGTAAAAAAAATGGAGGATGTCGAGATTGAAGGAAAAAAGGTAAAAAATAAACATAAATGGAAACTTTTGATTAAGAGTGAATAGAAAGAGGATGCACCTAATGGACTGAAAGCATAGAAACACTAAGAAAAAAGTCGAAGAGTAGGCAGAGACCGTGAGATGGAGACCTAATGTGAGCTGGATGCAAACCGAGGGAGAGGGATGGAGATATTCATTAAAAGATGGATGATGGATGAGGAGGTATCAGAAGATGGAGAGAGATGTGGCAGAATGAGTGGAAAGATAGGATGCAAACAAGAGATGGAAAAGTAGTGTAATATATTAAATCAAAAGGGAGGGAACTGAGGAAACACTCAGGAATTAGAATGAGCTGAAAATTGCATTGGGGAAAAAGAAGGGCACTGAATCACAAGGATCAGGGTTTCCTGATTACTGGAACATGGGGAGGATGTGAGCAGGAGCTTACCTACATTGGTGGACAAAAACAATAACCCTGGGTCCGGTAACAAGGGTGTAGGAGTCCGGCGGTAGGGCACCTAAATCCGGCAGCAGACCCCTGTTAATCTCTCTCATGGTTTCTCAGGCTCTGGCTATGACCCCTAACATTTTTAACTGACCGGTGGACGTGTTTGCCATCTTACTCGAAACCAGGTAGACCTCTTATGAATGGTCCCTCTTTCTTTTCATGTTTTTTATCTTTATCGTTCTGGTTTCATCACTGGTCTTCTGACTGTTTGGGTGTGTCGCCATTTCTTTTTCCTACTTGGCACTGATGTTCTCACAGGTGTATTTTCTTTTACATAGTTTAGCCCAGTGGGAGGCTCGATATTCACGGTTTCTGCTTTCCTTAATGTGCACGATCTCCTCGGCTTTTATCCATTTAGTATCCTATGAAACTGTGCTTCTTTCCTTTAGGTTGTGCTGTTTAAAATGTGTGCACACCCATGGCACACAGCATTTAATGATTGTATCACTACTGTGTTTTCATGTGCTTCCTTGGCACTTCCTTCCTTGCTTGTTTTTACTTATTGCGCCCTGAAGAAGGGGAGACCCACATCGGGTCACCCACCGAACTGCACGTCGGCGCCGGAATTTCTATGTTCATTGGTTTCCCCCTAATATATTCAACTATGTCAATAAGAAACTGATTTTCATTAATGATTTGTATCACCTATGGTTCCTTATCTATGACATATTCCTGAATTGACAATTTGTTCATATATTCGACCATAGTGTATTTCACAGTGTCAATAACTGTGATGATCAAAGGGGGTTTGTGGCTATTTGTATAAATTTATATTTAGAATGTTTCGAACCCTTATTTTTTAAGGATGTATGTGTATGTGTGGGTATGCGCTGGTCTGTACGAACGATAGTGTATGTGCGGTGTTGGTTGCGCTTGGGTCATTTAAGGTTTATTATATATAAATTCTCAAACATTTGTAATTTGTGTTATTTATTGAATACATTTGATAATTTTGTACCCAATATACTTGTGTTCTACATTTTGGATGGCCAGTTTTCATGTATGCATGTATTTACATCAGTGACGATTAGCACTTCTGATTACATCCAACAGCCAGAGGGATTTTGTTTTGATTTTATTTCCCATGAGGAACATGGTCAGGGCTGATTTTACTTAGGCAGCCCTCTGTCTAGAGTGGCACAGTGTATGAAAACCAATGGATTGGAATACCACCCTGAGCTACTGCTAGTTGCTAGACTATTTGCAAGCATTCGTCCCATCACCTTTTGGGTGTTTGATTGCCAGTAGCATGCCTGGAATCCTTATAATGGTACAACTTTCCAAGCCTACTACTTCCAATGTTTGTGAATTCCTTAAAATATTAAACTTACACCAATTTAAGGAGTAGTCAGTCAGGCAATATTCCTTTATTGCATAATCACTTAAAATCATTACAATGTGTGTACGAAAGTTTGAATATAAATCTGATTTTATCAAGAGAGAAGACTATAAGAGTTGCTACCACGGATATGAACAAGCTCAGGGCTATAGCAGATGCCAAGCCAAATTTAAATAGATGTCATAAAAATTGCAAGTTCGTGGACAGAGCCAAGGCTAAATCGAGATAATTGGTGTGCAAAAGTGGCATGGCTGTGCAAACTGTACATGTCATGCATGTTGTGTTAGTTGCAAGCATGGACAAAATCCATTTTTAAAAAGTCCCATGAAAATTTGGGAGTCATAAATAATACCTGTAGATAGTTATCTTCTCAATCTTGTTCAAGGTAGTTTAAGTATGCAAGACAAATGATTAAAGTGCAATTCAAGGAGTACTTTTAATAACTTTAGCACAGTTAGTTGATTTTCAGGAAACTTTCCCAAAAATATGTTCTTTCACCTCAGCTCCTAACTGGGAAGCTGCTGGGTGATCTGTCAAGCAAGGGCTGAGAAAAAGGAGGGCTCCCAACATGCATTTTCCCCATTCATTTTTCGATAGGAAAATTAGACACAGCTGTAGCCAAAATCACTGAACGGAATTACTACAAAATTTGTAGAAAGTTAGATCTGGGTAAAGGAAGTGTGCTTTTTGTGATTTGGGGAAAATCTGCTAATTCATTTTTGAGAAACTGTTCCCCTCTCCGCGCCTGCTTCAGGCCCCGCAGTGGAATCGATTAGTTACAGAAGGGGGGCATACAGCCCCCCTACCCCGAGCCTTATTGAGCCCCTCCCCCTCCCCCCCCCCCCCCCCGGGCCAAGTGCCATCGTCCCCTAAAAAAGAATACAGTACTAGAAGATGACATACATTTTTAAAGAAGGGGAAAAAAAAGTGTGGCTCAGGAGCCAGCTGGGTCGTGAGAACCTGCTGGGACCATTGGTGTAAGTACATCAGTCTGCCAATTCTATTTGGAGTGCACGGTCTGATGTGGTGTTTTCAGTCTGGGACCACCAAGGAAAACCTGGTGGTAGTACCAAAATAATTTCCTCCACAACAAGGGAGAAAGCACACATGATGTGAGGTTCATCAGTTATTTGATTTGTATATACTAGTAAGATAATGTGCGCTGTGGGGGGTGCTATGCAGATTAGAAGACAATTTCTATAGCCTAGAGAAATGAAACGGCTGCCTGCTATGAGATCTGTGACAGAAGGAAAGAATTTTCGCAGCTACTACCCATGACACCAAGAGTAGCTTTCAAAATGTAGGTGTCCCAAACAAGTTTTAGCAGTACCACTTATCATCTTCTTCAACTTCATTAGCTTAAGCATCTCTTCCTTTATCAAGCAGTACTTCTCATGGCAGTGTAGCACATAAAGCACTATTTTATTAGCAGGACCTAATGATAGTCTGGCATTGGTGGAAGCACACGTTCATATATTCTGTCTTCAGTGTCAGATATTCTGATGGTATTTTATTTCCTGGCACTATTATTATGATGCAGTAACAACTCGCACTAGAATAAGAATGGGCACACCGTATGAGGCACTACATTTCATGTGGCACAATTATTTGTATTTTGCACAGCAAGGGGCTCATTACAATGTCGGGCGGGATCACTTCAGTCAGACACTGCATAGGTCATGGGACCGACTAACACCCAGTCGGCGGTCCCGACCGCCCCATTAGGATGCGACTAAACACTGTTCGGTCACATTCCTATATTTTACTATGGTAAAACCAGCCGGAATGCGCACTCCCATAGTAAAATGGGAGGTGCAGTTCATCCCTGTACCCATTGGCAGGCACCTCAAGGTGCCTGCCACAAGGTGCAGGGATCTACAGGGAGGCACCATGGGTGGCCCCTTGGCCTCCAACCAGAGGCCGTGCACCAAAGGGGGCCCCCAAAGACACTTTCCAGCATGGTTTCTATGTCAGATAGACTGGCATGGAAACCATGTTAAAAAAATGTCATTGTAATCTCGAGGGTAGAAAGGCCCACCATTGAGATCACTTGACACATTCTGACTGCCAGAGGGCTCTGGAAGCCAGCCAGGATGACCGGGCGGATTCCTTACCGACCGCCACGATTGTAATGAGGCAGTCCGAAAGTAATCCTACCGGCACCTTAAGATGCGGTTCAGAAGGCTCCGACCGTGGGTCTGAGCCTAATGAATCGCATCGTAATTGGCCCCTAAGTGTTTGTAAGGTACACAGTTCTTCAAAAGGTACATACATGATTTGATGATGCAGACAAATAATGCTGTATTGTGCTACGGCAGATCCTCGATTTACAATATACAGTGTACAATGAGGTCTCCTAAAGAATGGTGTACAAAACCTTTGGATTTCTAGCTAATTTCTTTGGAAACCTATGTTGTAAAAATCAATTTGGCCACATTTTCTCCAAATTCTCTTGTAGCTGAACACTCTTGTCCTTAAAATAATCTGGGGATGGTATCTATGCCCTCCGTACCTCAGTGTAAAAATTAGGCACTCCCAGTTTTAGTGACAAGGAAACCAAGGTACAGGGAGGTCTTTTCCAGGATAGCACATTTTGGTGAATGGGGAAGTTTGGATTTGAGCCCTGGCCATTTAACAACCAAGGCAACCTAGGATGTACATCTTCACCAGTGCTGTGTGGGTAGAATCATGCCACGTGGGCTATTGCTGTACAAAAAGTAAAATACAGAGCTAGGAAACTGGGCAAAGGAAGGAAACACTGGTGTCATTCAAATAGGGAAAGTAGCGATCATAAAAGTTTAGTGTTCACTACTTGTTGATTGTCTTAAATTTCCATCCTCACATCCCTTACAATGAATATCCCTAAAAATATTTTTCCTGAAGGGTTCTTTGAAGATCTTTGAGGCTGAAGACACATACACAGTCAGAATCTCAACAACAGTGAGATGAATAACGTAGTTTCCAGTGTGCCCAGATGTCACTCTGGCTGCAGGGAATGTTGATATCCTCTAACTGTATCAATGAAAGTCTTGTTGAATTCCCAGATATTGGTTTCAATGGAACAAGGGAGGGAAGATCTGGCTGGCATGGTGAGGTAAGTGGGGCCCCTCCGCTTACCTTGCACTGACCCCCTAAGGCTTTGTTTTGCCACTGGATATAATGCGCTTGCGATAGGGAGGATGGATGCCCAGCAAGTCTGCGACAGAGTAACCCATCTACCAATCTCTAAATCAGACCTTAAACAAGCAGGCAAAGTCCCTGGGAGGAAAAAAGGAGGAGCAAATGAGGAATTACAATGGGAATCGGACATGCAACTGTGTGTTCCCTTGTTAATTACCCAAACTATTAGTATTGGTAACTCCGGCGGTGAATCTCACAGGGAGTTTAACAAGCATTTGCAATGCAAACTATCTCGCCTTTGGGACCTTATATGTATTTAGCTATGCAGCACATTAGCCTGGGTGCTGAAACATCTACTGTTCATTAACATGGAGGGAAAGTAAGCACCAAACTGCGTGACACGCCAGGTATGGGAACACATGGAGAGAAATATTGCCTTTCAGTGGGAATGGCTTAGTCCAAAGCTCTGTTTTTAATATAAAATCAAGGCCTTCGGTGGTCATATTACTGAAAATACAAGATTTGAAAAAAATATTATTGTCTATGGGTGCTCGTGGAAGACAATTTCTATGGACTGGGATCTAAAAAATGCTAGAGTGATTCTGGTATTTTACTGACCTCTGCTGGTCGTTTTCTATCAAGAAAGTTAAATAGAGGCAGTTGCCAGAAAAATAAAAAAAAGAAAGTTCCTCAGCAGAAAGCAATTCTGGTATTTTACTGACCACTGCTGGTCGTTTTCTATCAAGACAGTTAAATAGAGTCAGTTGAACAGAAAAAAAAGTCCCTAAGTGGAAGCAGACAAGTCCTAGGTCTGATTTCCAGAGCCCACAAAGTACATACACATATAAATATACACTAAAGTATATAAGTATATACTAAAGTATTTACATGAGGTCTCGAATGCTCAACCTGAAATTGAGGTCCCGAGAGACAATATTGTATTTTTAGCAATAATCATACTTGTATCTCTTCTTACAGAATGTAACCAATAAGTGCAATGTTTTTGGCTCTTTACTCTTGTTGCAATTTTCTAAAAATATCAAAATGTTATTGACTGTGATGCTATCTTAAAACCCTTAAAAAAAGATTTTAAAAATTGACTCATGAGCAGGCGAATAGTCTATGGGACAACCGCCTGTGTGCAGAACAATTTTGGCAGAGGCTGGGGATGGCGTGGAAATACAGGAGTCTCTTAAAATGGGGACAAAGCATAACTCACCTTAGTGCCCCTTTCTAATTCGGTTCCTTTACAAGCTCCATAGAGTGGGCCCATACCTAGACCCCAGAGGGCAGTTTACTATCTACTGTCCCAGAAATTGCATTATTACTTAAAGTAACATTACTCCAACTATATTTTGAACCATATTGGTCCTAGATGCAATGTAATGTAGCAAGTTTTGTTGATAGGCCAGACAACATAAAAAGAGCAAAACTGAAGCACATTGATATTGCAATATTTTTGTTACATAAACAATAAGGAAATAAAGAATGGAGCATTCTGAATATGTTTCAGATCTATTCTAACTGAATTGTACAGTTTTATACAGGTGCAAGTTTGTTATTTTTAATATGGTCTTCAGCTGAACTAGAGTTTCTACTGTCTTTATTATGTAAGCAACAAACATGGTTCAGAAATGCTTTATTGTTTTGCTCCTTTGCAAAGCTTTCTGCATTGTAGACCCATGGCTGGTGCTAAGTGTTTTTTGCCACTCTAGTGAATTAGCCCTTTGCACTCCTCCTGTGTCACTCCTCTATCCCCGGCACTTTACTGGTCGTTACTACTTGAAGTGCTAGTCTAGCACCCCTTCCATCATGGAGTCACAGTAGGCAGCTGACTAACCTTGCATTGTCCTAGAACCTGTCCTGTGGAGCAGGGCTGTAAGTGGGCTGGGTCTTTTTCCAGACTGCAGTGACAGCAGGCACATCTATGTGCGGGGGCTCACTCTGCTCACTTCTTACCAGTGGAGAAGTTATGGCATGATGTCCTGCCAGGTGAGGAAATCCTTTAAAGAGAGTAATGTTCTCTCAGGATCTCCCTTCTCCTTTTGAGACTTAGGAGCAACAACATTGTCGTGGTGTCACCACAGCTTTAAGTGGATGCTTTTTCAATATTATAACAATATTATAACAAGCCATAGTTGTTGCTTATTTATCTTATGCAACTAACAACCATTGACAAAGCCAATAGTCCTGACTTGTTGTAGGTATGATGTCACTTTTTGTATCATATATCTGGATGCAATGATAGAAACAGCAAAATACAAGTCGGGCGGCACACTATGCTAAGCACAGATTTTTAGCTTACGTGTTTTAAGCCACGCCCCTAATTACATTGGCCACGCCCCTTTGAGATCCCCCTCCCGTTTTTTCATCCCACTTAAAGCCCTGCTGCGGAGTCCACTTTTGATCTCAGACCTCGTCGCCAATATGTGGTGAAAAGAAGTCCACGAGACGAGTTAACTTTTACGAAGATTGATTCCTGTTTGCATTAGGCCTTGGCTAAAATTCCGTTCCGCTCGCGACATTTTCGCATTCCGCGGAGAGCGCGAAAATGTCAAAATTGCCGCAATCCGCATTTTACCGGAAATTTTTTGCTTGCTCGCGCTGTAAAATAATACATTCTCGCGTGCGCGCGATCGCCTTACCTGAATCCCCGCGTTCGCCGACAAGTTTTCCCGGTCCGGTCGCGTTCTCCACAAGATGTTGGATTGTTGGTAGCCATTTGCGCTGACTCGCGATGGTTCGCACCCGCAGTAACATCATTCGTTGCTCGATCACGTCTTTCTTCTCACGATCATGCACCGCGAGACAAGTGAAAACTAGAGGGCCGCGCCCGCAAGCAACCGCATGGTTAAGTTGGCGAGCCGCGACCACGCAGAAAATACCGTGAACGGGCGGGAAAACAAATTCCGCATCTTCGCGATATTTCCGCGTGTTTGCGGAGATTTTTAAAATGTTTGCGATAATTTGCGAAAGTGAATTTCGCAAATTCCGCCCACCCCTAGTTTGCATACACCCACGACCAGGAGCTTCCGATGCCTGCCAAGGAGTCTCAGCAACTGATTAACGATGCAACTGCAAGAACCTTCGCATGCACCGGTCCACTCCAGATGATGGAACTCTACTCACATCACAGAGCATCCTCGCGCTACAAAGACACGCGAAGACGCTCAATAGAATCACCATACTACAAGTTACCTTGGCCCCCAGATAGGCTTCCTATAGGCATCTTTTCTTCTATAGCCACCTGTGGGAATTGGTAACGCCATGGAAGTAAACACCAGGTTACCCAGGCACCCCAGTCTCCACCCTGCCACCCCCACCGCTTCACTTCCCATTAGCTGTCTTCATGAAATCTAATGAGCTGCCTTTCATCTGAACCGCACACCCATCCCCGGCCCGCTCCGCAGACAGGTGAAGCCTTTGAAATGTGCGGGGCTTCAGCTTTTCAAAAGAACCTTTGAACATTTTGAAAGATTAAAATGTTTGCTGGAGTTTGGAGCCTGAAATGGCGGAGACAAGTAATGATGCCCGTAATCAGAATGAAGTTTCCTTTGAAAAGGAGACGCCTGCCACTGTGCCACAGACTTACATGGAGCGCCTGCCTTGGAACCGATTAACTCATCTCTCTCCTGCACTTTGGGGGCTTTTTTCCTCCTTTGAGCCCCTGCTTTGCTGCTCGGAGGGGGGCGGCCTGGCACAGCGACAGCACGGCGAAGAAAGAAGCTGGCATTCTACTCGACGAAATCAGCACGGGCAAACTTGAGATTAGGGAAAGGATGGATACAGTCAGGACACATCTCACCAGAGACACATTCTCAGCAGTCGAGCTTTGTCAACGAATAAGAATATAATATTCAAAATAACACGAAAGAAATGCACCTCGGGTTAGCTCGATCCTGCTGTAGCCTCCTTCGTTTACACCCTAGTTAGTCTATGTCCACAAAGCATTTCCACAGAGACAAGTTTGTCAGTCGTATTTTGAAATATTGGGGCAGATTTATGAGCCCCTTGCGCCACTTTTGCGTCACTTTTCCCATGTTAAAAGTGACGCAAAAGTGGCGCAAGGGGCTCATAAATCTGCCCCATTATCTTTTTCTTTTGCGTTCTACAGTCCAGATCCCCGCAAGACGTTTACTACTAGCTTTCCTTTTTTTGTTGTTTTATTTTTTTATATACAAATGACATACAAGTTCCTCCTCAGGTCAGAAATATCTATCTCAGCTGTGGCATGCTTGCATTTCATTTCCTCTAATGTAGTACAAAACTTAAATTCAAAATGTGTCATTTAAATGTAACTATGTACAGACTTTAGGAATGCCTCTATACATCAAGTATGGACCATGGACAGCCTGAGTATGAATACATGGATGCAGTGGCATAACAGAAAATGATGACCCCCCGCAGAATATGGTGATTGGACCCAGAGTTCCATATTATCTCACGGATATTCATAGGCTGAGAGGGTCCACCCTGAAGGGTGGGGGCATCTCTTCCGCAGGGGTTCAGGGGACTGTTTTATGCCCCTGCGCATGGTAACTTATTCTACTACAGAAAATTTGTGACAGATGCAAACTGCTTTAGTAATCGACTGATTGTGCTATCTCTAAAATGGGTTGCCACTTTAAGCTGCTAGACATAGTTAGATCACGTTTTCACAGGCACAGAAATGTCTACAACGCTAGCTAAAGTGTAGACATTGAACAAAAGGGGATATTGCACCACCAAGCGATAGTAAGAAGATGCTTTCCGGAAAAACTAAATGGGTACTGAAATGTGGGATCAATGGTCTGGGGCAGGACCGGCTTTAGCGCAGGTGGCGCCCGGTGCGACAATGTTTGTTGGTGCTCCCCGATCCATGGTGGACGTGGTGACCACCTCCACCACGGATTCCCTCATCACCATCTTTTTTTACAGTGCCTCTCAAGTCTCCATACCACTCTCTAACAGATGCATTTAGTTATATAGCATCACTCATACCAGTGTAGGGTGTTAGAGCACTTTGCATCGCGCACACACACAGACAATAAATCATACGTTTGTAAATCAGTGTATTGGAAATGTTACATAAGCCAGAGGACTACAAGGTGTAGGAGGGACATGTCTTCCATACTGGTATGCAGTATAGTTTGAGTGCTAGGGGGCATATCATCAACGGCCAGCGATAATTATCGCTGGCCGCTCTTAGCGTTAAAATGTTTAACGCCGGCTGTCGCAGATAATTATCGCCATGCTAGCGCTGTATTAACAACGCTCAGCGCAATGGCGATAATTATCCTAGCAATAGCGATGTTTTCCATGGAACATCGCTGGTTTTCCTGCGATGTTCCATGGAAAACGGCGATACCCTTGATAATAGGGGCCTGTGGTCTTAGCCACACAATCCACCCCCCATGTTAAGTATGCCTTAGTCAGGAATTTAACAGACGTTAAATTCCTGTGTTAAGGCATACTTAGCGCGATATAAATAATCGCTTCCCCGCATTGTAAATATCACGAAGCTGCCTTCATGATATTTACCCATGTTGTTTCCACAGACACGCCTACTTTGCATCTCATTAGCGATGCAAAGTTAGGCGTGCTGGAAACGGGAGAAAAATCAGCAAAACACGCGATAGCGTGTCTTTGCTGATAAGGCGATAAAATTATCGCTGCTTTTCGGCCGAAAACGGCCGCAAAAGCAGCGATAATTTGTTATTGCCGCATTGTTAATATGCCCCTTGGTCTGGGGAAGCACAAACTCAGAAATGAAACACCATAATTGGGGGTTCTCTTTAACAATAAAAATCGATTTCTACCCAAATAAACCCTTTTGCAATCTGTGCTCTAATCTATACTTTGAAGTGTGCATGCAATTCATTGATGACAGTGAATAATTCACTGTTTTATATTCGGATTTTAACTTATAAACTGCAAGCAACAAAAGGCTGTCTCTTACAAAAGCAGTAACTCACGGACATATTTACATAATGTTATCGTCATGGTACACGTTCATTGTAGCACGCATATTAGCTCTGTGCTATTTTATGATCAGTCAAAACCTTAACTAGAGAAAACTCCGATCTCAGTGCAGAAAGATCATTAATCACTGGAGTTATCTTGACGTTTTTATCATTGCCTGGAAATTGCTGGAGGCAAGGAACGCAGCAGTAGGTGCTTTTAAAACCAAAATAAACTTGCAAACTCGGCACCCCCTGAAGTCCGCACCTGGTGCGGTGGCACCAACTGTGTGGCATTCCTCTGGGTTCTTTGCTGAGCCCTACCCTTTTTAATATTTATGTTGCCCCACTGGCAAAACTGATTCAGTCTTTTGGGTTCTTGGTAGTTTCTTACCCCACTGACACCCAAATTGTTTTATCTGTAAACAGTGACCCCACTGAGACAGCCACATGATTTCATAACTGTCTGTGTCAGGTCAGGAACAGATGGCATTACATTGTTGAAAGCTCAACTCCAATAAAACGGTGGTTCTTCTTTTTGGGAAAAGTGCTTCCTTTTGGTCTCCTGCATGGTGACCGCAAGAACTAGGATCACTTCATACATCTGTAAACAAGCTGAAGAACTTGGATGTAGTTTTTAATGAGAATCTCTCCTTTGAGGGCCTTGTTAACATCATTACCACCTCTTCTTTCTTCAGGTTAAAAATTCTTCGCAAGATTTTCCCTTTCATTTCTCATCATCTGCAAAAATCTTACCCCAGCCCTCGTTCTTTCTAAGTTTGACTATTACAACTCCTTATTCGTCAACATTAGGAAAATGTGCATGGCCATAACCCAGATTGTGCAATATGCAGCTGCCCGTCTGATTCTGGGCATCTGTAAACACAACTCTGTTTCTTCTGCAATCAGTCGCCTGCACTGGCTCCCAGTCAGGAAGTGTATTGTTTTCAAGGCATTGTGCATTGCCTTCAAGGCACTTCACTGCATTGGCCCGGAGTACCTTAAACACAGATTTTGGTAGTACAACCTACTTAGACAACGGCAGTTTACCTCAACACACAATTTAATAGTGCCCAAATACAAAAGAGCGGGCTAGGGAAGCAGAAGCTTTTTTGCTGGCACTACCAGAATCTGGAACTCTCTTCCCTTGGAACTTACAAGAAAAAATGACCTATTAGCCTTTAGGAAGGCACTCAAAACATGGCTATTCAACTAATAATCTTATCTTTCCATCTTGGCAGTTCTTCTCTCTGAGCTAGCGCCTAGATACCCTCCGGTATTATATGTGCTCTAGAAATCTCATTTTATTCATTCTTTCAAGACATTTGTCTGAGAATAGTTAGTTTTGCTGAAAGGGTGGATGATGTCGTTGGCTGGTTGGCATGCCTACAATTACTGTTGTACCTACATGAGGCATTCTCATATTGGTTATACTGAAACACATGACTAGGTATTTGGTGATGTTTGTCCAGGTGTGCATTAAAATGATACCTTTCGCTTCTAGACGGAGTTGTGGGATGGGGCAGTTAGTAAAAACTTGTTTACAAAATATGACATGAGCCTGATTACCTTCTTGCTGAGCTTGCCATGGATTGCAGTCTCTTTACTCTCTACTAATGAATGTAGCGAGTAGAGAGCTGGCAAGAGGTTATGTGATAAACTCTGTTTTTCTTCCCTACATTTCTTACCTATCCAGGCCCAATCCATCCTAAAATGTGCAGCCATGTGCTAGGCTCGCTCAATGACTCCAACCCTGATTAACTCTTCCATCTAGACTCGTCCCATACCCATCCCACTGGCTGAACATGTGCACATGGGTATTAAACTGTACCTTCAAAGAGGGAAACTTTTCCAGAACCCATATAGATGCTTCACACAAGCTGAACGTTCTTCTAGTGAATCAGGGACATATTTTTTTAGATCTATGACAGAACTTTAAAAGGCGTTATTGTCACCCAAGTAAATGGTACTGAATGTGCAATCCTCAGAAGCTAGAAAGACACATCCGGCTTTAATATTTGTGGAAGGATGCTGCAACCAGACTGTCTGTTCATTTATCGATTTAAATCCTCCATTTCAGTTCATCTTCAGATGAATTTAAGCATCCATGGTGTAGCGCAAAATGATGCCCCCTTCTGCATAATGTGATGAGGATCCCCTAAGTGTCACACATCTCAGATATTCATTGGTTTTGAGCTAAATTGGGGCCACATCAAGGTGTCTGGCCAAATAAAAGGTTGGGGCCCGCCTGCACATTAGGGGAGCAGGGGTCTGTACTATGCCCCTTTTAAACATGTATATCCATAGCCAGTTGCGGCCCGTGCAGGTAAGAGCAGTGGGCCGGGTTGGGGAATTTAACATACGACCATGAAGGAAAATTAAATAAAGAATTAATTTTCCCACGTCGTCTGTTGAATTCATCCCCACCCGGCCCCACCAGCCCACTTCTATTACCTGCACGGGCCGCGGCTCTACATAACGCCCCAACAGCAGTAATGATGGCTTATATGCTTAGCTGATCAAGGCCACCAACTGAACTGGCAGCATCGGTAGCAGGGCAAGCATTCAGAGTGAAATGAGTCGCACCCGAACATTGGTAGGGGACAGGAACTGGACACCACTTCCGGTCAGGGATTGGGGAGGGCATTCCTGGACAGTTAGGGCACGGGCAAGGACAAGCATGTGGGCAGCGGCGAGAACAAGGAGAATGAAGTAACGTGTGTAACTGACCTGTCTCTGCGTGGCTTTGTGGACGAAGAACACGACAACTGGCGACGAGGAGGTGGGATAAAGAGTCACCACCAGAAGCATGTTGTGCCCCTCTACGACGTCCAAACGGAGCCAGGAGCCCACCCTGGTCCGCCGATCACCGAGAAACAAACAGCGACGTCAGGAGTTCATTGGATTACAAGGAAATGAGACCAGGAGCCTACCCTGGTCCGTCGGAAAGAAATTGCGAAATCGGGAGCCTACCCCGATTGAGAGAAAAGCGAAGCCAGGAGCCCACCCTTTTCCACATGCCAGTGTCTACAGCGACATCGGGAGCCCACCCCGGCCGCATCAAGTGAGGTGAGGTGAGCGGAAGGCATAAGGAACCCGACCGTGAAGAAAGCTGACCGCCGACGGCCAGGAGAGCCTCGAGCTTCCCGGGTGAAGATTTCAAGCTGAAATCTTGTGAGAGCTCGGCAGCCATCTTGGAGTCAGGCGGGACAGCCAATGAGAGGCTGAAGAAGACCCGGCGGCCATCTTAAGGTCAGGCCATACAAAATATAGCAAATCTTGCCTCACTGAAATCTCGGCGGCCATCTTGGGGTCAGGCAAGAAGGCCAATAAGGAGCCGGAAATAGATAGGTGGCCATTTTGAAGTTAGGCATTACCTGGAAAAGGCCATAAAAAAAGAGAGAAAATGGAGAAATAAAAGGAAACAACACCACCAAAAAGGTGAAAGAAGGAAAATAAAGGCGAAACAAAAGAAATTACAAGAAGAAAGGAAAGAAAAAGGCAATTTAGCACAGCATAAAGAAGAAGATCGGCACACCAACAGAATGACTGACCATGCAAGTGATAAGAATAGCGCACAGGCAATAGTTCGCAGACCACTACCAGTCAGCTTGTCGGAACCACAGACAGGTATCAGGTGGGATTTGACAGTTTGAACGATACATGCGTGCCACTGATATCACCGAGGCCAAACGCACAGATCTATTTCTAAATTTTGTAGGGGATGGAGGACCTGCTAATAACATTTCCCCGAGATCAAACAGCAACATACAAGGGACTGATAAAGTGCCTCACAGATAAATTTGACCCGCAAAGAAACATAGATTTCGAAAGGTACAAATTCAACACCGCGTGTCACTGAGCAGAGAAATCCCTCGATGACTTCGCAACAAGACTGCGAAAACTGGTCACATATTGAGAGTTTGAGAAGTTTGACAATGAACAAGTGATACGACTGCGCATCATTGAAGGCTGTCAGTCTGTGGAGTTCCACCCACAAATTCTGAAAGAGACAAACTCGCTAGAAAAAATTACTGACCATGGCCTAAGCGGAAGCAAGAGCAACAACACATGCAAAAGAGATGGAACTGGGAAAAGAAAGAAGAGTGGAGTAAGCAAACCGTTTAACTGGAAACAGCAAGAAGAAAGACAGAACACCACCACTAGCAAGAAAGAAGCTAGAAAGAACGTGCTATTGATGTGGACTCGAGTTTCCACATGTCGGCGCGTGCCCGGCAATGGGCCAGACATGCTGGAAATGCAACAGACACAATCATTTTTCAAGCGCCTGCATGAGTGGACAGTTTAAAAGGGAGCGAGGATGACCAGAAAGACCACAGACGGTGATGAGCAGGTATGCCCGGCACATGGAAACGGCGAATTACAGTTCCTCAGCTGAATCAGAAGGAGCAGATGCGCCAGAGACGGGGGAACGACTATATCTGATGTCAGATGCTCCAGCGGAAGAATGAATGCCAGAACACATTCATCTTGTGGAGAAACATCAGATCAAGAAACAGCAACAGTGGACATTGAAGTAGGAAGACACAGTACACGTTTCGTGCTTGACAGTGGGGCCACATGCAACATCATGTGCATGTCAGAGTATGAGAAGTTGAAAGTGAGGCCGTCCACTTTTGATGTATTCACCTGGGGTTAGAAGAAACCAGTAGTAAATATAGGGAAGTTTACAGAGATATTAACTTACTGTTAGAAGGTGGTTCTGACACTGAGCCGCCTGGATTTTTTGCTTTTTGAGCACCAATTTGTTGAGCTTTTACTCTGGGAGAGCCTCATAAGTTGGGACTCACCCACAGTGAACTCATGATGAAAGAGACTCCGTGTGGATTATAATGGTGTCCCCCTAGCTTGACTAGACCGCTGCACAGCAGCTGGAGTAAGGCTGGTTACATGCAGACACATGTGTACATGCATGTGCACACGTGTGTGGGCTGCGCAGGGGAGAATCCAAGCGTGCGCAGTCCAGGAGCAGCTACAATGTGAATGGTGTGGCAGGACTTATGCAGAATTGGGTGGTGACATGGAATAGGCTCTATACAGTGGGAAGAAACATGTCAGGGAAGGTTGGTGTGCTTTACAGTGCTTTACAGTGTTTATTCCATTATTCTCTTATGAGGATAGGGAGCACATGGGCTAGTTTCACTTTCCTAGGGCCTACAAATTCCAGACACGCACCAAAGTCCACTGTAACCTATGTGAGAAGAAGTATTCTGCAGAGTCCAGAGTCATATTTGTACTGCTTTTGGGTCCTCCAGAAATGTTATATTTCTCTGAGTCAGCTCATAACCAGGGCCTGGCTGGGGGCTGACCCCAGCAGCCTGGATTAATGACGTTTCATCCCAGAGCGAAGACCTCCTCTCCACGAAGAGAAGATGGGGGGGGGGCTACAGGCTCATCCATCAGCAGCTGTCACCGGGTGCCAGGCACCAGGCTGCACGAGGGGGAAGCACGGGGGAAGGGCTATCAGAGACCATGTGGCAGAAGACCCCTGGATGATGCCATTTTGAACAAACCCAGAGGCCTGGGCAGGAAGGAGGGAGCAGTGGCAGAGAAGTGACGTGTCGCTGTGTGATAGGGCAAACAGAGACTTCCTGCCAGCCCCCTCCCCAACGTCTTAAAAGAACTTGCACAGGAAGAGAAGCTCTCTCTGGGTGTGGTCTGCTGGGGCAGAGAGTGCTGTAGCATAGCGCTATGGGCAGTTGGAAGGAGGAACCCCCTGACTGTCCCAGGATCCTGAACAGTGCCAGGAAAAGAGACCAGGACCAGTGCGCAGAAGTAGGGGCCTCTGCGCAGGGAGAAGAGAGGCCCAGGAGGAGAGCCAGGTGAAAGGATGGCGCAGGGAGCCAGTGAAGACAGCTGCCTGCTGAATGCCCCCTCCTTGAGACCAGGATGGCGAAGGAAAGTGCTCCGAGTGGCTGGGGAGCGCTGCAAGGAGGAAGAAGAGGTCAGAATCGCGAAGATCGGGTCTCTGGGAGCCGAGATACACCCCCAGAAGGTAGGCGGCCTTTGACCTCTGGAAGGACCGACGACGAAGCGTGTGGGGCTCCGCCACCGGTCCATGATGTGCCCCAAAGGCGGGTCAGGTCCCGGGGGCTGCCCCCAACAGCAGAAGTCAAGGCGGGGAGCGCCGTCGCGCTCCCCGTGAAGATGGTGTAAAGGGGGCCTGGGATCCCAACTCTGGGCCCGCTGACTTTTAGGGGCTGTAATTGCAACACATTCTAATGACCAACAAATGCGATGAGTACTGTCATTCTAAAGTGATGCTAAAACATGTATTCTTGTTGCTGCACTTAGGTGAAGAACAATCCAGACTGTTAGCCCCTAATATGTAGAGGTGTATCCTGTATGGTCAGGGGGAAATGCTCAGTCAGGATTATGTGTCACCAAGGCAGGGTTGCCTATTTTAAATGCTTGTTGAGGTAATGGGGCGAGTCGCCACTGGGATGGTGCCAGTGCGCAGTGCCCTCGCTCCAGGTTATGTTCAACTACCTGAATTTGGGGGCAAGATGATGTGCATACATGGGAGTGGTGGTACTAGACCCCACCCTCTGCAGGAGGAGTGAGATGTTATGCAATGTCACAAAGTAATTCCAACAGCTTATGTATATTTGTAAATTGGTGCATAATATTGAGTAGTGTGTTTGTTTAATAAATGTACTCTTACTTTTATAAAGCAAAGTACAGACTGGACAATTATTGAGTGTTACTTATGCACACCTGCAAATGGTGATTACTAGCCCACACCACCTCCCTTGAGTAAGCCGCAGAATGCTCTGCAACACTACCCTCTGAGAGTCAGGCGCTACAATTGGGTGTTTGGTTCCCAGTGAAGGACTAATGTAGTCATGTTATTTGTGCAGGCCTCACAGATACTGACTCGTTTTCCAACACTAACAAAGAGAGGTCAAGCAAAGAGGAAATACATGTACTACAGGGAGACATTCCAGCACCATGTCTGCTAAGCAACGTCACAGCACAGGTGATGGGTCTCCTCGCACTGGCATACAACATGTCAGAGAGACGGAACATTTTGCGAGAACATCCGGCCATACTACAAGGCCTAGGCAAACTAAAGAAAAACAAATAACACTGAACATCAACGAGGCGATAAAACCGGTGGCTCATCATCACCGACGAGTGCCCATACACCTGCAACCACAGGTTGAAGAGGAAATACAAAGCCTGCTGGCCCAGGACATCATCGAGCCAATAGACGGGCTGACCCCCTGGGTGTCTCCAATAGTAGCGGTACCGAAAAAGAACACCTCAAAGATTCGCATATGTGTTGACATGAGGGTACCATATACGGCAATTGAGAGGGAAGACACCTTGGACCACACCTCAATGGCATGATCAGCTGTCTCACTGGCGCATGCCGATTCTCGAAGCTGGACCTGTGCAAAGGATACCATCAACTGGAGCTCGACCAGCAATCACGGTACATCACCACTTTCTCCACACACATGGGCCTATTTTGCTACAAACGACTAAGCTTTGGCATATCATCAGCCGCGGAGATATTTCAGGAGACCATAGGGCAAGCAATAAGGCGGTAAAAAACTGTTTAAACTACAGTGACGACATCCTGGTGTTTGGTCATTCAGATGTAGAACATGACAAGGCCTTGTGTGAGGTCTGCTTGCAGCTGGAACAAGCAGGACTAACGCTAAATGAAGAAAAGTGCGAACTGGGGAGAAATTACCTGGTATTGTTTGGGCACATCTTCTCAAAGAAAGGAATGAGGCCGGACCCCAGCAAGGTGGAGACATTAGAAAAGGCAAGACGTCGCAGAAGTGAGGTCATTTCTTGGTCTTGCCAGCTACTGTGTTCGCTACATAAAGGACTTCGCCACAGTGAGAACACCGCTTCGGAACCTAACAAAGCAGGGTCAGACATTTATCTGGACACAGGAATGCGATCGGGCATTTGAAGCCATCAGACATGCTGTGATGGCTGTGGATCATCTTGCCTATTTGATCCATTGCTATGCACTGAGCTAACTGTGGACGCCAGCCCGGTAGGATTAGGAGCAATCCTAGGACAACACATGCCGGGTAGGGATCTGTCCAGAAAAATTGTCGTCTATGCCAGCAAAAGTTTGTCTGACATCGAAAGGGCATACTCCCAGCCAGAAAAGGAAAGCCTAGCAGTGGTATGGGCGTGTGAACACTACCACATGTTCATCTACGGGAAATCATTCACCATCGTACCTGACCATCAGGCTCTAGCGACAATATATGGCAATCCGAACGCAAAGATACCGCCTCACATTGAGCGATGGGGTATAAGGCTGATGGACTACGATTTCAAAACTGTGCACAACCCGGGAAAAGAACACAACCCGGCGGACTACATGCCACGGCACGCCTTACCACAGGCACCAGAAAACACATCAATGGCAGAAGAATACCTCAATTTTGTGCTAAGACAGAACATGCCGGCACCAATAACACTAGCGGAGCTAGAGCAAGAGACCGCGAGGGATGCCACAATGCAAGCAGTCAAACTGATGACCAGACAGCAAATATGGAGACACATCAACAACAACAGCACCATGGGTGAAGGAGTTAACAAGGAGGAACTGCTTGCATTCAAAAAGATACATGAAGAACTATCAGAGACTGAAAACGGAATAATGATGCAAGGAACAAGGATAGTCATGCCAAATGCACCACGTCGACAGACTGTAAATTTAGCAAATGAATCACACAGAGGCACGGTCGCAACAAAAAAGATGCTACAGGAGAAAGTATGGTTCCCTGGCCTAGATAGAATGGTGGAGAACACCATCCTAAATTGTCACATTTGCCAAATAACAGGACGCCCAGCAAAGCCTGAACAGTTACAAATGTCAAAGCTTCCAGGGGCAGTGTGGACAACGTTGGCAGCAGACTTCTTGGGCCATTGGACACGAGCAACTACTTACTGGTGGTCATTGATGAATACTCCAGATTTCCAATAGTGCAACACATCTCATCAACTTCAGCAATTGCGACGCTGCCAATACTTGATGACATATTTGCAGCCTGGGGTTCCCCACAGACCTTAAAGACAGACAACGGTCCTCCTTTCTCAGGGGAGGAGTTTCGCAAGTTCATGAACTACCTAGGCATTCATCACCGGATGTCTGTGGCCACAAGTGAATGGCATGGTGGAGAGGTTCATGGAGAACATAAAAAAGGCAGTTCAAAGAGCAAAGCTAGCACAGATTTCCATAGGACAAGCACTATGTCAGAAACTAAGAGATTATCGAAACACTCCCCAGAGCTCCACAGGATGATGTCCAGCTGAATTAGTGCTGGGAAAGATGAGCAGGACGAGGTTACCAGAGCTAGAAGCAAAAGCGCCACTAGAGCACTGCAGCATTGCTGTCAAAGACCAGGAGGCAAAAGAGAAGATGAAAGCAGACGCCAAGAGACACACCACTCCGCAAGCAAGGAGACTCAGTGGTGGTGCGTCAGCAGCAATTGAGAAAATCAGACAGTCCGTTCTCAAAGGAACTTTTTTCTAGCGATTTCTAGAAAATTGTTTTGCTGTAGGGTTTCCCTACACACACTAGGGGTTGTAAGGGTTTCCCCTACCTGTTTAGCACCATATTCATTTGTATTTTCATATACTCTATATGCTAATTTGCCGAGCGCCAATTCTTCCTATACACTAATACCCTTTTCTAGTACTTAGTTGTTCTCAAAGGAACCACTAACAAATGTCAGGGGGCCAATGATAATGGCTGTGTCGGGCCCCTGCCGATAACAAGGAACAGTTCTCAGTTCAAGGGCCTTAAGACCATGGATGAAGACGGAGAGGACACTGCAGCAGTGAGCAGTGACAGAAATGAAAGAGAAGACGTAGTGGACAACAAAGGAAGAAGGACATACAATGGTGAGAGACAAGAAGAGGGATCACAGACAGAAAAGGAAGGAACTTGTCCAAGAAGAGTGAGCAAAAAGACTGCATTGAAGAACTGCAATGATGGGGATAAGGATATATCTCTCCATCTCCATCTCTGTCTCTCCCTCTCTTTTTCTTCTTATATATATATATATATATATATATCCCTCTCTATCTCTCTCTCTCTCTCTCTCTCTCTCTCTCTCTCACTCCCTCTTTCTCTAGTTGTCATTTTTGTTCAACAAGGGGTGAGATGTAGTGACTTGGGTCAGAGGGCACTAGGACCCTATACCTGAAAGTTGGGCGGGGACAGGAACCGGACACCACTTCCAATCAGGGAGTGGGGAGCGCATTCCTGGATAGTGAGGGCACAGACAAGGACGTGCATGTGGGCAGCAGCGAGAACAAGGAGAATAAAGTAACATGTGTAACTAACCTGCATGGCTTTGTGGACGAAGAACACGACATTGGTAAGTTGTGAGACTTATTTTAAGTGGGACTTTTTTCCCCCCTCTTCTCCCAAGGTCAATTTAATTGTTCTCACTAGAGCATGAATGTGTTAGAACTTGTCCAACATTTTAATCTATAGTCCTATTGCAGGGCCAAAAATGTACACAGCGTACTATTTGTAAACAGATCCTTTACTATTTGCCTTGAGACCCACAAGGGTGATTTGCCGCTCTTTATAAATCCTGATTGATTGACTGTTTTAATCTCCGCTGGTTTCTATGAGTGTACGCTGTGTGTTTTGGCCACATCTGCTAATTTTGGTACATACCATAGCAGTATGTAGAGCAAATACAGAATAGGGGCCTCCTTTGCTTTTGTATTGCAGACTTCATGCTTTGACAACACATAGTGGTCTCGAGTATGATTTATTGACCTGTATCTTTCCATATATACCCTCCAAATGACTTAATCCTTGCAGGCAAGCTATGAAGTCCCTCCCCTCATGGTCCACCTCCACCACCAGCAATCTTGTTAGCAACACTATTGTGCCACCAACAAACATACCTGCCAACACACACAGTGCCACTGTGTGTCACATGGTTTCGGTTTCCTTCACACTGTCACTAATGAAATGCCGAAATCACAGGGTGGCAGGAAAAACGACATGAAACCACTGCAAACAGTGGATTTTCAGCTCGTTTTCGGAGGCTGTAAGAAGCCAATGTCTGTTAAAAGGAGTGGAAACACCCCAGGACATCGGCAACCACCTGAATGACCTTTTGGTTTGATTTTTCTGGGAGAGGCGTGGGGTTGGGAGGGACGTGGGGGGCTTGGTGAGGGGCAGAGTGCCTCTTAGGTAGCTCTCGCTTTGAGGCCCTGCCCCCCTCAAGGCCCCGCCCCCTCCTCACATGGTGAGATTTATTTGTAAGTTGGCAGGTATGCATATAATATATCTCTACATTTGGGGCTCCTCTTCCTCCTCCACCCAACGGTTTCATGGCCTTCTCTACCAATAATTGTTTCCTGTTGGCATCACATTTTAAGTCCGGCAACGGGGCCCACAATTCTCTAAAAAAGGATCTCCTATAAGTCAGAGACAAGGATGCACAGAAATAAAGCAGCCTGGGCAGTCTCATCATTTTTGCAATCGCCACCCTTCTCAATGGCAACAGCAGAGGCACACCCCAAAATGTGAGTGCCTCCCTAATATTCCAGATAGCTTTATCCAGATGATACCCTAAGGGAATCATCATCTGTGTGATAAATCTATACTCCTAAATTTCTTAAGGTGCTGGACTCCCATCTCCGAGCCATCCTTGTGTCAGGTATCCGTTCTATAGGATCTAGCAGCTGATTCATCCCAATTTATTTTGAGACCCCACTCATTACGAAATGCGGCATTGCTATAATGGGGGTTATACTAGCGCTTGTCCACACACAATGCCCCCATATCTGTCCTTCTATTCCAAGCATGTTCTCAGGCTCATAGGAAACAAGCTAATGGCTGCATGGCTAACACAAATAGAATGGGTGATGAGGACATCCCTGTCTTGTACCTCTTTTAATTTGCCATCTGCAGTGCTTAATTTGAGCCGGTGGTTTCCGGTCCTCTGCACCAGCACCTAAGTGATAACACCACCACTTCTAACACTCTGCCACAAGGTAGCACTTTCTGTCTAATCACACAACAGTTAATTATTAATTCAATGTACAATTAAAATTACATGACCTGCCGCCCAAGCCATGCTTATAGCTCAGAGGCCTGAAATAGTCCAGAATTGTCACATTTGTAGGAGTGTGATGGTTAGTAGTTGCGTTGTTGCTATAATTGGCAGCATGGAAGGGGCAATGTGTGGTGCAAGTTGCAGTGGGGTCCCGATGAGAGCTCCGGAACTTATTGTTTTACAAATTAAGCACCGGCCCATCTGTCATTGAAAAATGACCAGCACAGACCCAAGTTAGTGGCCAGTAGTGGCTGGTGAATTATGAAAGTGGCTGGGCGTAAACACCATGGTTTTCAAGTGAGTATAGAGAACAAACCCAACCTCTTTTAGGGACGTTTGTGAAGGTTCTCGTCTTAGAAAGTTTGGAAACAAACAGGACTTAATGGTGCATTTTGTACTAGAATATTAACATAAATTAGATACAAGATACAAAAGGTTCTGAAAGGGCACCAACAAGATATTTCAATACTACGGTGTGTCAAGCAAATCTTACCCTCTGCCTGCATGCTAAAACTTACGAAGACCCAAAAATGTTGGAAAATTGTAGCAAAACAGTGAATATTTCAAACTATTTGTAAAAAACTTGCCTCGAAGGCTATAAGTATTGGAGGCAGTTAAGAAAATCTGATTATGCAAGATATCATCATTTCCATCCAGTCCCTTCCAAGTAGAGTCTAGTCCTACATTATGCCTTGGAACCTGCATGGAATGCACAAGACAAATGAACCAAGTTATAAAAATCTCATAGTCGCAGGCCATAAAAAGCAGTGTTTTGCCAGATTAGTCAGGTCCAATGCCTCTTTGCAGCTGATCTCCAGGATTGTGAAACTATTTTGGCCGTAACATCTCTTCGCGACTGGAGCCAAAGCTGAGGTTTCGTGGTTTAAATCTTTTTTATTATTTTTAAAAATGCTGCAACCAGCACCTACAACTCGGAGGCACAGCGCGGACTGTGAGAACTCAGACCAACTGCCCCTGGAACGTGGGGCTGAAAGGCAACAAAAGGTCTGAAACACGCAGCAATGATGGATGACACCGAGTATGCTTTTTGAGTCTGAACACCACCCATCCAGGGACTATTTTCATGTGAAAACCAGTGTAACCTGGCAAAAATCTGCAGTGCAAATTGCTTTTTCAAATTTGGACCCTCAGCCTTCACTAGGCAAAGCAGAAGATCTTTTAGCCTGTTGGTGCACTTGAATAATAGACTGTGGTGAAGACTAGGCCTGGGCGGAATTTAAATTACGCATGAGTAATAGGAGTAATATTGGAAATTCTGCATTACTCTTTCATGTGGAATTACCGATAATTACACAATTACTCCTACTCACCTAATTTGGGGGGTAAAATCCTGCCATGAGAGCACATTTAGCGAGCTTAGCTGCTTGCACTCACTAATCGTGTTCTGTTGCATTCAGTGCTATTTCTTAATCCAAACATGCATCCTCACGTTTTTGCACTTAGAAAATTGCACCAAATGCTGTAAGCAATTGAGAGAAAAATGCTACAACAAGAGCATAATTAGTGAGCGCGAGGGCCACTCGTGCTTGCCAGTCATGTTCTGCTGCATAAAGTGCAAAAATAGATCTGCGTGTCCGTTATGGACACGAGAAGGCATTTTTGCACTAAGTTATAACACTAAACACAGAATTACTCCCCTCGCATAATTCTGCGTAATCTTGCAGAATACTTCAGTAATTCTGCGTGATTTCTGTACACGGAATTGCACGAGTTATTCTTACCCCTCGTGAAGACCTACCTATGGTTCTGAAATGCATAGTGCCCTCACTCTTACAGCAGGAATATGAGCTTCAGGAATCGCTTGGCAAACAAGCATTTGCAATGCAAACGGTCTTGCCTTTCGGAACTTGTAAGTATTCATCATGCAGCATATTATCCTGAGTTCTGCAACACCTACTGTTGTTTAACATTGGGGCTTTGACACTAATAGGCACATTATAGCACTGCTTTGAAAAGTACTTGTCATGAAACAGTCATGGTCACATTTGTATGCAATGTCCAATATAAAAATAGAATGATATGCATTCCTATCATCTGGTGATGCACTTCAAGAACTAGCCCAAAGGAGTGATGCCATTCTGACAAGTGCTCGATCTGGACACTTCTAATTGTTCTGGTACTCAGTGTACTGCGCAAAACCTATTGTTTTAGGTCCTGCGCATAGTTTAGTAGCGCATCAACACAGAGGTGCCCTTTTTCAAACCCCTTTGCGTGGTAAGGGAGCACAGGGCATTAGAGGATGTGAGGCTGTGTGTAATTGCTGAGACAATCGAAAAGCGATGTCACCGTTTGCATCTGTGAACAAAAGCTCTGCTTTTGTTGCTTATGTTTTACAATCTTGAGACCCTGAAAGATAATTAAGGCCAGAGGAATATGCAGTTCTGTGCCCCTGGCAAACAGAGGGTATTTTAATCTCAAACAGACCAATTGTTACTCTAAACCAGCCAGAGGAACAGAAAATACCCATAGAAACAAACCCATACATCTATAACTCCAATAAACACTAATACCTATGAGAGTGTCAGTGACAGTGTACAGCGGCACAGAGTGACTCCAGTGCACCCCATCTGACCTCACCACAGTGCACCCCTGCAGTCCCACGGATGGGAGAGGGCATGGCATGGCACCTTACATCTGACCTCACCACAGTGCACCCCTGCAGCCCCACGGATGGGAGAGGGAAGGGCACCTTCCATCTGACTTCACCACAGTGCACCCCTGCAGCCCCACGGATGGGAGAGGGCAGGGCACCTTCCATCTGACCTCACCACAGTGCACCCTGCAGCCCCACGGATGGGGGAGGGCAGGGCACCTTCCATCTGACCTCACCACAGTGCACCCCTGCAGCCCTACAGATGGACGAGGGCAGGGCACCTTCCATCTGACCTCACCACAGTGCACCCCTGCAGCCCCACGGATGGGGGAGGGCAGGGCACCTTCCATCTGACCTCACCACAGTGCACCCCTGCAGCCCCACGGATGGGAGCGGGCAGGGCACCTTCCATCTGACCTCACCACAGTGCACCCCTGCAGCCCCACGGATGGGAGCGGGCAGGGCACCTTCCATCTGACCTCACCACAGTGCACCCCTGCAGCCCCACGGATGGGAGAGGGCAGGGCACCTTCCATCTGACCTCACCACAGTGCACCCCTGCAGCCCCACGGATGGGAGAGGGCAGGGCACCTTCCATCTGACCTCACCACAGTGCACCCCTGCAGCCCCACGGATGGGAGAGGGCAGGGCACCCTCCATCTGACCTCACCACAGTGCACCCCTGCAGCCCCACGGATGGGAGAGGGCGGGGCACCTTCCATCTGACAACACCACAGGGCACCCCTGCAGCCCCACGGATGGGAGCGGGCAGGGCACCTTCCATCTGACCTCACCACAGTGCACCCTGCAGCCCCACGGATGGGGGAGGGCAGGGCACCTTCCATCTGACCTCACCACAGTGCACCCCTGCAGCCCCACGGATGGGAGCGGGCAGGGCACCTTCCATCTGACCTCACCACAGTGCACCCCTGCAGCCCCACGGATGGGCGAGGGCAGGGCACCTTCCATCTGACCTCACCACAGTGCACCCTGCAGCCCCACGGATGGGGGAGGGCAGGGCACCTTCCATCTGACCTCACCACAGTGCACCCCTGCAGCCCCACGGATGGGAGCGGGCAGGGCACCTTCCATCTGACCTCACCACAGTGCACCCCTGCAGCCCCACGGATGGGAGCGGGCAGGGCACCTTCCATCTGACCTCACCACAGTGCACCCCTGCAGGCCAATCTGCATTGATCCCATTGATTAATTTAATTTCTGTTTATTTTTCATTTAAGATGCTTGCCTTATATTTTGTGTAATTACCTAAAGGCGAAGGGCTAAGAAAATAGTTTCAGAATATTTTGTTTTTTTCATCCACGTCTCTGCCTTCAACACATTCACTGACCGCACCCCCATGGCACTCAGGATCACAGTCTCCAAACTGTTTTATACACTTAAACAGCTGTCATGAGGGTCATTTTTTCCTTTTCTTGTTTTTCAGACAACACATTGTTGCATACTAGAGGTCACAAGTAGGTACCTACACGTTATAATACCCAGTATGTTTCTGTTTGCTAATGACACGTAGCATGTCCACAGCTATTGAACGGGAGACTAAGGGCCTCATGTAGGTGGGCTTGCATTTACCACTTCATAAATACCGAATCATACCGATTCGGTATTTATGAAGTGGTAAATGCAATGTAGGTAATGAGTCGGTAAATATTACCGATTCGGAAAAATTTGGTAATTACCGAATCGGTATTTACCGATTCGGTAATGAGGCATACCTTCCCCTTGATGGGAAGGTATGCCTCATTACCGAATCGGTAAATACCGATTCGGTAATGGGGGAGCACATGCAAGGGTGGCAGGGTGTCACATTGACACCCTGTTGCACCCCTGATTCGGCCATGTGTGCACATGTGGCACACATACATGCCCTAAGGGCATGTACATTGCACACTTCTAAGCGATATAAAATGCTTATACACATCCATTCTTTATTTACCACCAACTATTAGTTGGTGGTAAATACCGACTCCAAACAACACCCACACACTCCCCCTACATCGCATTTCTGTATTCGGAATTTACCGAATCGGTAAAATTACCGATTCGGTAATTTTACCGATTCGGTAAATTACCGAATACAGAAATGAGCCCCCTACATGTCACAAGCCTAAATACCGGTCGGTAACGGTATAATTACCGAAAATCGGCCGTTACCGACCGGTATTCGGCTACGTACATGAGGCCCTAAATGAGGTATCTGCAGTTTCCGTTTTAATTTTTCATGCTGACTTGAAGTCTACCTCGAATTATTAGAAAGGCTAAACCTTGAAAAGAAAGTCTCTACTCCGGTAACTGATGTTTTCAAAGACAGAAGAAGACGTTTTCCATATTTAACAAGGGCGCAGGTACAGTTAAGCTGTGAGGGGCAGAGACAGAGAGGAGGGACGATCATTCTGTGTTCACCGACAAAGAAAATGGATGGTTCTCTCTAAATTGGAAGAAGTTGATTTCACAAACTGCTCTCTGTGTCTATGGCTGCCGCTTCCAGCATGGGGGAGGCTCATTGCAGTAAAGCAGTGCAGGTAGTTGCAGTCTTTGAGTGGTACCATCCCCATTTCCAAACACGAAGACCGACATCTGCTGCCTATCTCAACCAGCTGAAGGAGAAGCTGTTGAAAGGTAAAGGGCCTGAGGGTACATGTTTTTGAACACAGGGGACTGTGGTACATAGGAGAAGATGCACACGGACTTGCTAGGAAGTGTTTATATTTGCCATTATTAACACAGCTTTGCAAATATAAACTGTAATGCAACACTCTATTAACACAGGGTTTTCACTGGTGTTATGTAAGCTCATTGCTATGGACACCCAATAGGAACACAGGGAGGAGGGACCATCTTGCGATGTAACAAACACTGTGCTACATGTGATGGGCAACAACAACGTTCACTGAGTGAAATCGCCTGGGAGGGAACTGAGAGAGAAAGGGAAGGACATTTACTAAAATACACCAATAAAAAGAAAGCATTTAAGACAAGCAGAAGAAAGAGCAAATCACAATAGATTGGCATTAATGTTTTGCTAAAGCATCGTACCGAAGACAAGATATCCTGGACCGACTATGTGGGTATAAAAAACCTCTCCGTTCACTAGGTTTATTGTGTCAGATTGCACAATTCTTAAATTCATTCAGTTCATGTTTTCAGGATTGGCGGCTCTAATTTAGGTATTTTTACATACATGCAATAAAGAGCTTTAACCTTAGAGTGGGATCTATTTATACCATAGACGTGTGCCTTTATCTAAGCGCCACAGGGATACTGTTGCGCATCTATTCAGTTTCAGCCAATTAGTGGGAATCACAGAGGCCGATTAACAGACACCCCAGCAAGACCAGATCTACTTCTACTCTAGCTGCAGTTTCCGACCTCTTGCCCTTATTCACACATTGCACATGCATAACGTTTGGAAGGTGGCCGACGGAAAGCTGCATCTTCATTGACAGATTTGTCTCTCCTAACATCCACCTTCGCATCTGCATTGAAGGTTAAACAGTCCAGCTGTACATTTCTGACAGTCATACTTTATTCACTCTGCTGGGTTGCACTTCCTTCTGGTATATTCCATCCACTCATGTATTTCCGGGTGGGCATCCACTTCTACGACTCTCTGTCCAAACACTGCCTTCCTGGTGAACTTTCATTCACAAATGCTCAGTTTCCAGTTGAAAATTCACTTCTGCAACATGTAAATCCAGTTAGGGAGACCCAAATGTCAAGGGACCTAGCCACACACCCTAAACGAGAAACAAATAGTACCTCTTACACCACAGAAGAATGCTGACAAGCATAGCACAAGCTGCCCTGAAGACAGTGAAGAAGCTGTACTTCATAGCTTTTGCATAGAGCACCTGAATGTTACCAGCACTAGCGAGCATAATGCAGTGGTCGTTTGCAGATTACCCTTTCTGAATGTCGGTTTGGCATCTGGGGATTGTGAAGCAGTTTTGCAGAGGCCAACTCCTTTGTTGGTAACCAACTTCCCTTGACAAGGAGTGGGTGATAGATGAGCAGTTGTCTTTGCTGGGAGCCGCTTTGGGGGCTTTATTTTAGTGCGTAATTATGTGGCACCCTACTAGGTAGGTAGGCGCTCTCCAGTTTTGGCAACCATAGGAGTGCTACATAATTATATTTACACTCATTACTGAAGAATAGTATCTATCATGACTCAGGGCATTTTGTCGGAGCTAGGAGGGCTGCAATCATTAAATGCACTATCAGACTTACTGAGTGTTAGAAGAAGGAAGTTTCCAACATGATTTCCCTGGTCTGTGCAATGTCTCTTCCACACCTGGAGATCCATATTGTGCTTCCAATTGTTACTCTCAAACCATGATGTATAGAAAGTGCTTCAACACTCCATCGGGGGTAACAAGTGCTATATAAATGCAAACCTTTTTTCCCTCTTCTATCCCTCCGCTATCCTTCTTAATCTAAATAACTGACTAACCTATCCACCACTCAAATTACTTTCATATTTTACTATACTAATTCAACACTAATCCTTCTTGGGTCCTGGAGTAGCATGCTACCCACCAAAAAAGCACTTTGACGCCTCGTCAGGGGTAGTAAGCGCTATATAAATGCAATTACAAATAATACAGTACAATATTGAGGAGCTAGGAGGGTGAGACACTGATATGCCACCATGTTCTGCATTCTTGTACAGGACAGGCATCGTAGCTAAATTGGGAGAGTAATGAGGTGCGACAGATTCACTCTACTTTCCATGCTGAAACTGCACTTGCCACAGAGGAAAACGGGATCAAAGTAGTTCCTAAGTGTATATGTCACCTTCCTCATGGGACAAACCACTTGAAGATTGCTTTCCAAAAAGAGGGACCTCATTTCCCAACTCGGGGCCTCCACGGACAATACACAGCACATCCTTCTCAGAGCTCCACTATCATAGTTTGAGGCAATTGGCACATTTGTGGGCACTATTCCATGAAGGTGTGTGAGGCAACCTCTAAAGCAAGCTAATCTTACTTTTCTATTCTCACTAGGCTTACTCATTCTGGACTTCAGCCATAACCAGATAAGTCCAAAGGCACAGCCCTTAAAAGCCACGTGCACACTTCAAGGTGTGTTGAATGTTTATATTAAAAGGAGAATGTAGATAGTGTGGTCCAGCTTGTGGCTGATGTGCCCTTGCCAGGCAGATGGAGATATGTGTGTGGTGATCCTTGGTGGCAAGAGCTGTTGGATGCTGTGGTTGTTCAATGTAAAGAGCATCTTGTCCATAGTGGGTGCATGCTTGGACTTCTGTCCACTTTGCTATGTAGACGTTAGTGTGTGGTGTCCAATGGTAGGACGTGCGGTTGTGTGTATGCTAACTGCCAACTAGTGAGCTATGTTAGAGATATACGTGCGGTGTCCTGTCTTCTGTGGCCTGTGGATTCTGTGCAGTTAGTACCGTTGTGAGCTACATGACAGCGGACTACAGCCTAATCTTGGTTGTGGTAAATGTATTTGATATGTTCAGTCCCTCATATTCTTCTGGAGTGTCCTGTGGGAGCAATGCAAATAGTACCAATTATTTCATAGCAGGCTATCATTGAGTAACAACAACAACTATATCAAAACAATAAAGTTTGGATCTTAATGACCTGTGGTGATCGGATGAAAGATTGCAGTACACACAACAACGATTTATTGTTGTGTTTGGTATGTTATCTTACTTTAGTTTGTAGAGCGCTCGTCATCTAGGCTTGTTGCTACAATAGGATTTAGGCTGCAGCCAGGGCCGGCTTTAGCACTGGTGGCACCCTGTGCGACAATGTTTGTTGGCGCCACCCACAGACTCCCTCACTACCACCCTTTAAGAGTGCCCCCTCAAGGCTCTATGACCACTGTCTCTCAGATGTATTTAATTAGTTATATAGCGCCATCTATACCAGTGTATGGTGTCAAAGCACTTTATATCACACACACATTACACAGAGACAATCAATCATATGTGTGTGAATTAGTGTAAAGCAAATATTACATAAACCAGAAAATTGTGGAGGCCAGCAAAACAGCAGCAGGGTCCTTTAAAACCATAAAATACTTCTAAACGCGGTGCCCCCTGGAAGAGTCAGCACCCGGTGCGGTGGCACCGGTCGCACCGTCCTAGAGCCGGCCCTGACCAAACAAGCTTCCGTACATTATTTCTTTTCAGGCTGGTTAATAAGGGGATTGCTTTGGGTTTTCGCAGTGCCTTGAGGGGGCACTCTTAAAGGGTGGTAGTGAGGGAGTCTGTGGGGGGCGCCAACAAACATTGTCGCACAGGGTGCCACCAGCGTTAAAGCCGGCCCTGTGTTTGGACCAGAGTTTTTCTTCATAATTTAAATCAATGAATGTCCCATGGGTCCAGTGGTTTAAGCAGACCTCTTTCCATACCCTCTCTGTTCGGCTCTAGCTTTCATTGGCTTTTATCGCCCAGGCCTGTGAGTGGACCCCTCACTCTATAAACTGGCTCATCTGCGTGCTTGCTTAATTGTGAAGCCTCAAAGGTGCTGCTATTAGGTACCTAACTGACTAATTAGGCTCTTTCTGGGCATCTTCAGCCTCAGACTATTGTTTTGATATAAAATCACACTTAAGTTGTGAGGTTTCATCCTCTTTGCACCCTCTAGTGTGGGAAATCACTTATGTTTTACTTAAAATCTCAATCTTAAACTTCTACACAAAATGACACGATCACACACTTGCGAATTCGTTTTTGAGACTCTAGTCTATTTTGCCAAGTACACATTGGCCTGACAATTCCTGATTTTCACGACCGGTGTAGTGGCAGCAGTGTTTTAAGCCTTTACCAAGGAAAAACAAGCTACATGAAATGGCAGAAGAACTTTAAGATTGAAAATAAACATGCACATTCTTATAACTACTACATATGAATTTCAAATAACTTTGGTAAAGTTTGTTAATCAAAATACCAACTACCATATCACTATTCGTGGCATGATTAATTACAACTCCATAAGCGCCAAGACTTAGCTGGAAAGTAGCTGTCATTTATTAAGACAGAATGGCAAGATGAAAATCAACATTCCGTCTCTGAACGAGCAGCACTAGTCTATCCTTTATGTCTATGCGCAGCAGCTCTCGCAAGTCCCCATAGGAATTCTTTCTCCACGGATCCCGTCTCCCTAATTCAGCCACTCACAGTACAGACGCTCGCCTTTCTCCGCTGGCACACTCATATTCGTGGATCACGGGGCTTCTGCCTCTATACCGCTTCCAAAAACTGGTGTTTACACCCGGGTGACAATCACTGCAGCCGCAAAGGCAGCAGTGTCTGATGGCCGCAGTGTCTGCGGGCTGGCTGTGTTTCTTCTAACAATGTGAGGTACAGTTTGCTCTCAGACGTTCGGAAAGAAACATAAAATATGTGTTTAATTCCAGTTGGCATTAGTCCTAAAACCAGTCGGTCCTTCTTGAGCACGAGAGAGGCACTGTAAATTGCGTGCTCCATCGAAGCACACATTATTCCCAAGTATGCAAATTTCCAGTGAGTCCATTCACATGAAAGGCTTTAATAATACACCAAGCTGCATGTAGGGACTGCATGCGCGGCGCTGCTCGTACCCGCAGCAAAACTCCATGGGAGTTGACTTCTAAAAACAAGTATTGGCAATGCAATAGGACAAGCATTTACGCGAGACCTATTGCATTGCAAAAAGCAATGCGTGCGGGTGACGAGGCACGAGGGGGGCGGCAGTGAGAAGGCATCGGACTGTCGGAGGGAGGGCACGGGAAGAAAGTAGTCTGTGCTGTGAAGGGGCCAGTAGCCGTGGAAGGACACAAATGACTGACATGGCTGTTATGGGGAGGGACTAACAAGCTTAAAACCAATCGGAAGGCAGCATTTAGAACCTAAGCCAATGAAGAAGATGGGAAGGAGAGTGGGCAGAGCTTCCACAAAGCTTTCACACTATAGTGTATACTGCATGCCTCGCAAAGCGATTGCAGAGCATTTGCGCTGCAACACTAGGAGAGACCTAAAAAGTAGCAGGTACTGCTCCTTACAAATACAATGGGCCCAATTCACAAAGGTAAAATAAGACGAAATTTTAACTTTACGACTTTTGGTATTCACAAAGGGCATGTCCTACGCGTAAATGCCCTTTGTGAATACCAAAAGTCATAAAGTTAAACTTTTGATATTCACAAAGGGCATTTATAAGTAGTAAATGCCCTTTGTGAATACAGAAAAAAAATAAAGTTAGACTTTCGTCTCAGTTTACTTATGTGCATCGTGCCCTCGGGGCCCGATGCACAAAGGTAAACTTAGACCTGAAGTATAAGTTTAGACCTGAAGTCTAAGATTTAAGGTTTAAAGTTAGACTTCAGGTCTAAAGTTAGACTTTAGTTGTAAACTTAGACCTTAGGTCTAAACTTGGACTTTAGGTGTACAGTTAGATATCAGGTCGAAACATAGACTTTAGGTGTAAAGTTAAACTTCACGTCTCAACTTAGACTTCAGGTCTAGACTTAGACTCAGTAGTACTGTAAGCTGCATTGAAATCTATTTTCTCAGTGTAGCCAGTAGTGAGTCGAGCAAGTCAAGTTGTCTACCTGTGCTTTTTGATAACAGTTATATTTGATGTAATATGACTTTACACTGCCATCAAGGGCAGGCTCCTCTGAACACCACAACTGAAACACTTTTACCTTGAACTAGAATTTGAGTGCTGTCTGTCAGTATACTTTATTCGGCTAATATAGCCATAAAAGATAACAACAAACTAAAAACGTGCAGTTGAAATGCAATCAGTACAAACAGTGTATCAATAAGACAAGACAAAGGCACAATAAAAACAGGTTAAAACAAACAATTCAAATACGAGCAGTGCAACAATACATGAGTTGTGCAAAAAGGTGCAATAAACGCAGGACAGCCCTAACGATTTACCAAGACCCTTAAGTCTCTCCTAATTCTGAGGAAGTAGCATTGACAATTTCTTGTTTATTTAGACAATAGTCTGTAAGCATTATAGTAAAAACATCCATAAATATATTTTAAAATCATGTCTAATATGAAAATAATTATATAGAAGTAAAATACACAATTCTGCATACATACAGGAACATTAAAGAAACATCAAGTAATAAAAGATCTCGTTCCAACCCCCAGGGCCCTTTCAAGTTATATTAGCAGCTCTTTTCATAACTTGTGTATTGCAATTAGAAATCTCCCCATTGCACATACAACATTTTAAAATCTCATATTTATCGACAGGCTGAGGGCTTGATCCCGATTAATAATCTTGTAAGTAATAAAAAGAGGTTTTAAAAACTCCTTCTGCTCATCTAGGAACCACAAACAATCCAATAAAATATGTGGGCAGCTGCATTTTACTTTCAGTCCACATGTGCACAAGCCTTTTCCATCTCTCATTGCATCTTTTATCTTCATAGCTGCAAAACATGGATTAAGTCCAACCCTAAATTTCAATACAGCATTCCTAAGCTTAGGGTTTGGCAGGGACTCGATATAAGGGAGCAGATCATCATTGCTCCAGCCTTTTACAAAGAACTGGGTGGACGGTTTACTCCCCAGGCAGAGCAAATCCTCCTCTATGGCACTTTTACTTATAATAGCAGGTAGCTCATGCTTGGGGATCTGCTGCCCTGGCTTCCACTGTTCTGGCACTAATGATAGTTTGACACAGTGGCATAGCAAGAACCTATGTCGTCCGGGGCGGTCCCTCTATTTGCCGTCCAGTGTCAGCCGCAGGTAAGAGCGGGGAGGTGAATCAACAGACGATGTTGAAGGCATGGGTAAAGGTGCAGCAGTGCCCCTCCCCCTTGCTACACCACTGGTTTGACACAGATCTTAACTAGCGTGCGTCTAACTAGGGTTGCCCAATTCAGTACAATTTTCTCTATTTCCCTTTTACATAGATGTGATATTTTAAGGATCCCTTCTCTATTAAATCTCTGCCCTTGGTAACTTCAAGCTGTAAATTGGCATTCTGCCCTTATGGCCTGAATTGTGGCTGATGGTGGGATCGCAAGGAGCTGTTTCACACATTTACCCTCCTCAAAATTCCTATCCAATTTGCCGCCTAAGGATAGTACCTCCACACTGTACTGGAATTGGGAGCAGACCATTGGGTCAAAGGCCGACAAAATGGGGCGTAAGGACGGCCCTACATATTTCCGTTTGAACTGTTTAGGCCCCATATTGATGATAGTGCAGTTGATTTTAATGATTCTATGTGGTCCCCCAATTTAATTTGGTATCAAACCACATACCCAAATATGTATATTTGTCCACCACCTCAACTTTAAGATGCCACTTAAAAATCCCCTTTCCTTTCCCCAGCACTATTATGTTGTTCTTGTCCAAATTAACAGTAAGACATTTCTTTAAACGTTAACTGTGGAAAACATCCAATTTATTTTGCAGACCCAATTCTGCCAAGTCCACTATCACCAGATCATCGGAATATAGGATACACGGGATATGGGTCACCCCCATCTTAGGGCATAGATCACCAGCTTTATGTAACGTATTTGGGAAGTCGCACAAGAATAATGAGAACAATAAGGGGGCCAGGACACAGCCCTGTCGGAGGCCATTCTTTATCTGTACTTTCTTTGGTAGGGTCCCATGGGTATCTAAAATTACCCAGGCCCAATTCTGCAAATGCAATTCCTGGATTAGTCAGAGTAACGCCTTGTTGATACCGAGCCACCCCAGCATATCTCACAGTAGCTTACAATCGACCAAATCAAAGGCAGCCCGGAAATCAACAAAGCAGCAAATAACCGACCTCACAGCTCATTTGCCGTTTTTGCTATTGTCCTTAGACTAAGGCATTTATCTATTGTTGTGTGGTCTTCCTTAAAACCCCCTTGCTGTATCGGAATTAGGTTGTTTTGCTCAAACCAGGCCTTCATTATGCCTAACAGTATTTTTGAAAAATACTTTCTCCTCCACATTCAACAAACTAATTAGGCGCTAAATCTTGGGATGTGTGGCATCATCCTTTTTATATTTTGGTCTGACTATTGCTAATTTCCAACTCTCTGGAAAGTTCCCAAAGGTCAATACTTTATGAAAAATGGCATTAAAGAAACTTGCCCACCAATCCATAATAATTCTCCCACTAATCACCTCATTTCCCCTTGCACGCTCCCCTCCCGCACAAGTAGCCACAATTTCTTAATGTTATTTGTGCCTAGCACTTCAAGCATGGTTGACAAATGTTAAGTTAGATACCCCAATTTACTTTTCTTCAACTTGTTTTTATACTCAAGTTTTGAAAGGCAGATGCTCTCCACTGTTACCTTATCCTGCCTTTTCCTAAGCAGTCTTTCCCATTTCCGTACCCTTTATTTGAAGCTCCTACACTTGTTGCTGAATCAACCATTTCTCTTGCCCCCCCTTAGCCATAATCACATTCCTTAGTCACGGGCCCCATTTTAGTTTCACCCTAAACATTTTTAACACCTGCTCAATTCCCTGGCCATACCATATTAGGGCATTATTCCTTTCCCTTGGTTTGCCGAAAGATGTATAGTCGACCATGAGGTCGTTAAGTAATTTCAAACTATCCTCAGTTATACAAGTGGTTATACATCGAAGATACTCTATCTGCAGTGGGGCCATTCAATCTCTTTGTACTTCTTGCCATATCTTGAGTATTACCTGTAAGGTCCAGTGATCACTACCTTCAATTTGCAGCACTTCAAATCCCTCTACTTCAGACAAGTGCCAAGTATTTATGAAGGCATAGTAAACTGGACAACTCTGATTACCTATATGAAAGGTCTTTCTTGCGGGCTGTCGGTATATGCTTGTCCAGTAGCACAGAACAGCCCTATGGATCTCTTAAAAAAACATTTTTACAGAGTTTTATATAGTGCAAACGTGACCTGAATTGGGTATCAGGTCGCTTTACATATCACCAGTTGCATTACAGGAGGACACATTAATTTTTGTTAGGCACGGGGAGATTAAAAGATTGCCACAGGATGTTCAGCGTCATTGCCGAGACTCAAACCCAGTTCCCCAGATTCGAGGTCGACAGCCCTAGCTATTAGGCCAACTTCTCTTCTCTCTTAGAAGCTTTACAAGGGTTTCATCTCGTGCAGTACAACCTGATCCAGGGAAAGTAGCGGAGGCACCTGTACCATGAATAATAATTCTTTAAACAATTTGTCACTGAAAGAGGGATCCAATTTAGGTTTAAAATCCCCTAAAATCATTACCAATTGTGTTGCATTTGCTGTGCATATTAACTCCAAGTCTTCTTCTAACAGTCCCTACTAGGCTTCATAATCTATTATGCACCCTGGCTGAATGTATATATTAGCCACTATTATTTTTCTTCTTGCCTGAAGGCCACTATAGAGCTCTATCTGACTAGCCAATAGCCATCGACTTTTGGCGTTTAACCTAGTTACTTAATTGGTTATTTTAGGTCATATTAAAGTGATCAGTCTCCCTGAAAGGCGTCCTGGGCCCACACTCAATACATCTTTAGTAAGCATTAAAAACTCATCTACTGGTTCAGGTAATTCGCACAGCCAAGTCTCTTGAAAACACATAATTCATATCTTCCCAACATCTCAGTTGACTTTCTCCTATACCCCCCTATGTTCCACGTCAATATCTATAGACTGTGAGAGTACTCCATTTTCTAATACAGATCACTCATACCTCCCATTGTATTATCATCACAAGTTGCTATTGAATGAGATAGAGGTTCAAATTGATTCCTCAGCATTGGTCCTTTTACAGCATTTACTATAGTTACTTGTAGACCACCTTTGCTTCTATCAGTAAATGTTCTTCTATGCTGTTCCCCCGATGAACCATACTGTATTTGATCAGGGCATAATCCTGTGTGGTGGGTGACAGCCCCAAGGCACCCGGGACCACTCCCCTCCATTCCCAATTCACCAATTGCACCAGCCTTATACCCTCCTTTTCCAATTCTTCCTCGTCCCTCACCACCATCTGTTTTACACATTCTGAGTGAAAAAGGATCAATTGTCACCTCTTTTTCTTCCAAGTTTGTTGTGAATCCTATTTGCGCTATATAGCCAGTTGTAATCTTGCACAAGCTAGGACATTTATCAAGTACTTGTATAAGATCTGAGCGGTTCTGGTGCTTCAGCTCCCTCTGATGTTTCCTCCCTATCCTTCTTCCCCATGGTTCATAAACTATCCCTTCTAATATACTTTTCTTCACTCCTCCCATATCTGGAAGCACTAGCTGATATTAAGCATTCACTTTTCCCAGGTTGCTTTAAGGTGGGCTCACCCCTTTTATTTATGCCAGGCAACTCTCCCTTCACCCTACTTTTGTTTTTTTTGTAATCCAACTGTTTCCTTTCTTCTCCATTCTACAGAAATTTGGGGCTGAGTACTTCCAAAGAATACCTTAATCTTCCCTTGACCTATTACTCCAGCTCTACTCAAGGTCGCACTCACCCTCTTTTTGATATAACTTTGAACCATGGCAGGGTTACACCCTCGCGCATATCCAAGATCCTGTCAGTTGTATGATTCTAAATTAGAGAAGTGCTCTATGGAAACATCAAGAGGGACAGCCCCAATAGTCCTCCGTCACACAAGTGATAAGAGAAAAACACTGAAAACCAAATAGACGTTCCCGAGCAAGAACAAGGCAGTTGAGCCAGTAAGCAATAATTCTCAATAAGAGTGACAAGAATAGTTCAGAGTCCAGTGAATCAAAAAGGTTTCTTCTTTATTTCCCTTAGACTTCTTTGTTCTCATTAACAGCACCAAGATAAGGACAGTAGCCTCTTTTTGCTCACCTTCCACTCTGTTATGTTTAATATAGGTACCCCAATATAGGCTCAGGTAGCAACCAAACCTTTCACCTATATTTTCCCTCTCATTACACTGCATAATGGTTCTTGGGACTGACCTTTACCTAGATACGGTACTGCTTACAGAACGTGGGGTTTTCCCTGAAAACTAGCCTCATTTATTATGCATGAGGATTCTTGGAAACTCAGCAGGACTACCATCTCCTGCATAATAACTATGTATAAGGGTAATTCCTTCCATCATCATAAGTCCGACTAGACACAGCAAGGTAGATCCCCTGAGGGTATCACTTTGGGTAAATAAACACCATATCTTTGCTGAGGCAAGAAGAGGAGAAAAAGGAGTTCCATGCTAACACACAGACACAAGACACTGTGGTTCCTGCACGCAGACACTCCAGCTCGCAGTGGTCTGACATCCCTTGCGGGGTGTCCATCTCGAGACCAAGACGGGGCCCACAGTCTCTCACTACAGGTAATGGGTTTGACTTTATCTTAGAGGGATTTTTGGCTTTACATCAACACTTAGGTAAATCTAGTTAAGGTTGCATTGTAAGAGTATGCATTATTACTGTCATGTATTTTTATACCTGCCTGTAGTCATTGTTTTAGCATGATGGTAAAAATCTACCATCCTTTTACTCTGTTGGCGCTTATAATCATTTATATCTGTTTCTGTCTTATGGTTGTTTCAGCACACCTATTTTATACTAGAATGACGCTGGTTCAATAAATGCTTAATGGAAACCCCTCCACCGTTTATTCTGTGTATCTCTCTGAGACAAAGTGAGCACGAGTGACTGAGCGAAACGTATTATACTGTTTCCAAGATCCCTGATGGGACAGACTTGTCATGTTCGATATTTGCCAAGAACTATTCTCTCCTTGGTAAGAGGGGTTTCTAGTGGCACTGTGAGCTAGCTGGTATACAGGCAAACATACCCGGTGGGTGTCTGAAATCAGTCTGTACACCAATCCCACAGTCTATGTTGTCTAAACGTGCAGATCCTATATGGGTTTATAGGAACTACATGACATGGCGCCGCCATCGTTGGTTTGGTACTTATTGAAAGGTCAAATCTGAGTAGTTCAGTCATGCTATTCTCAGAGACCTCTACTCACATTTTCCCAGACTCGTCTGGAGTGGGGAGGGTACTATCTGCCACAGCTTAGTAGGCATTCCCGATGTATTGGCTGTAGGTTTATCAAGCTTGAAGGACAAATAGTTCCTATTGTGCATAAAACCTTATCCCAGTTTCCTTGAAACTTCTTCTTCATCAAAATAATGGCTGACGAAGATGCCGCTGCGTCAGCACAACGTTGCGGCTGCAGCAAGGGAGGAAGAAGATTAAATAAACATTTCAAAAAATGTCAGAGAGTCTCAGCTAGGGGTGGGACAGTCACATTCGTGATTGACTAATCATACAGAATAACAGAATAGAGGTATTCTATTCTGTGGTTAAATTCTCACAGGCAGATGTAGAAACAAATACATTTCATTCTTATACTAAAGATGAAACACCAGATGAATACTGTCTGTATGAGGACATTGAGATTCCACTCACGTACCAGGAGCACATAAACTTGTTTAAAGCGCCCTCTCACACACAAAAAGAAAATATGGCCAGTACTAGCAGCTTATACACCTAATCCAGACATTAACACAATGCCAGTAGCAGACTTTTGTCCACTTCATAAAGAAATAATAAAAGTTTACAGAAACCTGACACAGTTTGTGATGAGAACACTCACACTTCAGCCAGCAAGGGCTAAACCTGAAGAATAAATTGAGGGATCTACAACTAAAATAACTTCACAAATGCTACATGAGTTATGGGTAAAATGCCCACTAGACATGAGCGAATGCCATTCAGGATAGCTAAAAAAATAATACAGCTAGAAGCAGTATTTCCACACACAAGCCCTCAAGAAAAGCACAGAATGCTAATAAACTGCTTGCCAATGGGGATAGCTCCCCAGATAGAGGCTTGTACTTCTTGGGGTACAGATTTCGCTGTAATATATACTAGAACTCATGGTATCCCTTCATTAGCAGTAATACCAGATTTATTAAGACAAATACAGAACGAGTATGCAGCAGAACCTGCTCTGAAATTAGGGATGAAAGTTTTAGGAACTTTTGCCTAGGTATCAGCTATTATATCATCAAACATAAAAAGGGAGGCAGCAGCAGTGGTAATACGCCAACGCCTGAGGGATTTCACTCCTTTACAACAGGAATGTGAATTACCTAAATTTATCAAAGACACCTATGTCGAATTAAGTAGAGATAGTTGGGGAGCTGGAGCAACAAAACTTCAACTCATGGGTGGTCCTGAAAAAGAGAACACCAAGCAAGTACCAGATTCTTCCAAGAAGAAATGGAATAACAATAAAAAACAAAAGAATAGAGAGAATAGATCACAATCCAGAGGTGGGTCTCCACAACAGGAGCCCGCCAAAAGGAGGTAGAACCTTAGGAATTGTGATAACATTAAAAAACCTGACAGGCATCAGGACACTGATACACGTTCCTCTCCTTCCTTTCAGGGTTCATCAAAAAACTCAGAGAGGAAAGGACGGTTAGAACACAGACAAGAAGAGCGTACAAAGTCCAGAGACACGCAATGCGCGTCAAACTATACTTCCAACAAAAAAGAAAAAACAAAATAAAAACCTCAATTTAAAATGAAGAAAGTAGCAGGTCTTAAAGTTAGACATGCCCAGAATTCTGAGGACTTAACTTCTGAATGGGGGATGGGCTCTGACGATGCTAGACAGTGCAGCATAAGTAACAATAGCTCGCCAGAACCTGATGGAATTTCTGGTGACAGCAGAGTTGAATGAACATATCACAGTGGAGACACCTGATATGAGGATAAGTGTCCCACATAAGTTACATGAAATAACACTCCAAATGGAGGGGGACAAACCCAGAAAAATTAAAGGTCTCTTTTGGGAGAACCTGACTTATGGATATGACCTCCTTTTAGCTGAGAAAGTTTGGCCGCCTTAAATTGTTAAGGATTGCCCAAAGGGAGAAATGGTAATTTTACTGGCTTTTTCCGACCTCGTTCCAATATACTTTAAAAAACACATACGCGCAGGAGTAGGCAAAAGCATTTGCTCTAGCTTTATATCGCAACCATGTTGGGTGGGATGCTGAGTCACCTCACCATGAAATCCCAGTAAAAACGACTCCAACTCCACATAGACAGTACCCAATAAAACAAGAAGCGAGAAAACAGGTCAGGGAGATCTTAAATCAACTTGAATATCAGTGTGTAATTGAAACTTGCACCTCTTCAATGAATAGTCCTTTGTTTCCTGTATTGAAACCCAATAATTCATACCGTCTAGTTTTAGACTACCGACATTTGAACACATGCAATAAAACATTTGAAGTACAGAATGCACACAGTGTTATTGATGAATAACATTGTGAGGAAAAAATACAAAACAACATTAGATATCTCAAATGGATTTTTCTGCCAAAATATAGCGCCTGAAAGCAGATATTTGACAGCATTCTCAGCGCTCGGTTCTCAGCGACAATTTTGTCGACCCCCCAAGGGTATAAGAATAGGCCTGGGTTGTTCTCGGCTAGAGTAACACAGTTACTCCAGAATTTGGATGAAGAGGCATTATCCTATGTAGAAGATATTTATCTGTCGGATGATGATTTGAAGGATCACTTGACCAGGGTGAGAAACATAATTTTGTGGTTCCCGTCTGAGGGCTACAAATTCAACTTTAAAAAATCAAAAATAGCTATTTTGGGGATAGGAGGTTTCAAGTGAAGGAAAAAGCCAGGCAGCTAACTTTTTAGAAATGTGTGCGCTGCTCCAACCACCTACATCATTTAAAAATGTACAATCTATATTGGGATTCTTAAATTTTGGCAGAACATGCATTTTAGATTACACAGAAAAAGTAAAACCTTTCTACGACCTAATAAGACCTGATTCACAGTTTGGCATTGGACACAGGAACCCACAGATATCCTTTGTGCCCTACAAGCTGACACAATAGCTTCCAAACACCTACACACATGTGTAAACACCACAAAGTTGGTGATCCATGTTATAGTGGATCAATCAGGGTCTACTTACCTAACCTTCAATGATGGTGAAACAGTACCCATAGCATATAAATCACACCTGTACACAAATGCAGAAATGCGTTTTGCTTCTACAGAAAAAATTCTGACATCAGTACAGACTGCTGTAGTGAGAGAAAGAGCACTGGCTCAGGGGACACGAATAATTGTCATAACTCCTGTACCAGCCTTAGAGGCTATTATAAAGGCAAGTGTTCCAAATGCTAAAGATTTACATCCAAGATGGATACAATGGGATAATTCTCTCATTGCAACAGATTTAGATTACAACTTTGACTCTACACTTAAGACGCAAGCATTTCTGCAATATGAACAAGAATATCCGCTTCCGAATTAAATAATGTCTCTAGATCAGTATGAATATATTATTTACACTGACGGTTCTGCTCAGCCAGCCATAGGAAGTAAACAACAATAGAGCGCCGCATGTACGATTGTGATGGGCAATATGCAGGAAGGCAATTTCAGTCCTAGCAGTACGAAGACACAGTCTCTAGGAGACTGCAGGTCACAGCTGGCAGAACTAAAAGCCCTGTTAGTGGCACTAATAAATACGGATCGAGAATTTCCCACACTGATTGTGTACGATTCTTTTTACTGTGTCCAGTCATACAATGAATATCTACACCACTAGTGTCAAAATGGGTTTCAAGACTCAAAATGTGGCACAATTAAGCATAAATTGCTATTGGAACAGGTAGCTGAGTTGAAAAACGAACTACTGAGAGCTCACGTGATACACACACTGAGTCATCAATGTGATGGCATTCATGTGGAAGGGAATTCATTGTCTGATGAAGCCACAAAAGGGGCAGTACGAACTGCTGCTGTAGCTGCAATCCCTCATTCTAAAATAAGAATAGACAGCCTTACCGAAAGGCTTTCCACTCAAGTACTCCTACAAGCTAGATGCAAAAAATATACTGTAGGCTCAAACACCATGAGTGGGGCATAGAGTAATACCAAACATGGATCACAGATTAGGTTTAATTCTAGCTGCACACGTGGGCCTAGGTTCTGCACACCCAGGGATTACCACAACGGTTTCTTTATTGAAACAACATAATTGGGAGCCAGGATTAACTAAACAGGTGCAGCATTTTGTCTTAAAGTGCAACATTTGTTAGCAAATGAAGGATTCTACCATAGCACGTCTAGTGCAGACACCACAATTGGTATCAGACAGACCACTTGCTTGTGTCTATTTGGACCACTGTGGCCCCCTACAATCGGATGGGGCTTACAAGTATATCTTGGTGGCAGTAGTTTCATGCTCTAGATTCCTGTGGGTTTGGCCTCAGTGCTCGGCTGACACTCAAACTATTATAAAAGATTTGCGAGTCTTCATAGGGACATATGTAGTTGGCACATTACATTCTGACCGTTGCCCCGCGTTTAGCGCTTGGGCTTACAAGGAAGCTATGGGAAGTTTGGGTGTTCGCTGTGGTACTCCTCTCTGTACCATCCCGAGGGAAATTCGGTCGTGGAGAGAAAAAAACGAGACTTAAAGCAATCTTTAACAGCAAGGGTTTTAGGTTTGGGTGGTAGTTGGGTCAGTCACTTATAAGGCATCCAGAGGGCTCCTAACAATATGCCATGAAGTTCCCTAGGAGGTTTCACTCCTTACGAAGTCCTATTTGGGACAGGAATGTGGGTACCTGTTCTCAACTATAAAAGCACAGTGGCAGCAGAAAAACCATTTGACATCAATAAACATTTGGCTGTTATACAGAATCTCAATGAATTCCAGGCACTACAAAGCAACGTGCAAGTAAAATGCACTGCCACTGGGGAAGTGAAACCAGTCACGGCAAGACCTGCCTGGATCCCAAAAGTCGGGATCTGGTCAGAGAAATGATTGTGGATAAAAAAGAATTCGGGCCATCATACAGAAACTCTGTACCTGTCCCGGCTGTCGAAGGAAGAAGAACGGTACTTCTTTCGCCTCTTGCAGGCAAAAAAGAAAAGAGAATTGTCTCCATCGATTGGATAAAACCACACTATGTGGCCGATAATTAATAGTAGGCCTTGTGGGCTCCTGGGTAGCTGATGCTCTTCTCTCGCTACCATACAGGAAGTTCAGACAGAAAGACTCAGAACATTTGAAGTCACCAATACCAAAGAATGGACTTTCCAACAAAGAAATGGAACTCATTCCTGTTGAAACAAATATCTACATAAATATGTCTCTACTAGAGACGTCTGCCAGTTCAATAAAACCTGGTGAACTACCAAAGATAGATCAAACTGCATCTGGCTACTCCATCGATTTTGATACCTTTTCTCTTGATCCGAGTGAACCTGAATCAACGCCAGCTCAACTTTCTCGTAAACAACAACTTCATGACTGCTACAGTTTTCTGAAAAAGACTTACCTAGTTTCACCATGGCTACAGCTTTGGATAATAACTGGAATATTGTTTTTTCTTTTCTGGATTGGCCTAGTGACTGTTTTTTGCTTACTCATGAATGGAAACTATCTCCCAGAACGCTCTGCAGTATCAAATGTGAACTTGGTCCTGTAACCTCATATATCATCTCATTGTGAACAGAGCCCTGTCCTAAGTGAACATTACAGCTGTTCCAATTCCTGATGGTATAGTTTGGGACAGAGGTGCATATGATGTATTTGGTCCCACTGAACTTTTGAAAATTCTGTATGTGTTCAAAATTTCTTTAAATTATAGCATTACCTCCAGTACATTTTCTGATGATTGGGATTTTGAAACTGTAGATAATATGTTGTCTGATTTAGAACAATCTGCTGCATTTTCAAGCACTGAAATGTTAGAGGACACATCTGATTTTGACACTATGTACTGTTACCAACATTATGGTCATCACTTTTTACATAACTCCAGTATCCCACGTAATGTTTTTACATACCACCAATGGGAACATTGCTCAACACCACTGAAAGGTAGTTCACGAAGGTTTGCACAGAAATGTTCTTATTTTTCAGGGTTTAAGACTTCTGACCCAACCTCATATTACTATAAGGTTGCACCTAAAACTGCACAGAAAAATATGCACCAAACAGATTTACTCTGCATCCTTTGTTTCCCAACAGTCTGAAAAGGGTTTTGACTTATGGAAGGACACTATAGACAAAAAATCAGTCTGGGATTCAAAGGAATGGCAAGTTCAGGGAACAGAAACACTATTTCGAGCGTGTCTCATTCCATAGCAGATCATATTTCTAAACAACACTGTGCAACAGACCACATGTGTTGGAAAAGCCAAGAACAATGACTTGAACACACCTCGGATTCCCTCACCATCCCACATTGAGGGGTGGCAAAACTATACAACTCATGGTGGGGATACAGTAGATGACAGCATACATTATAATTCATCAGATCCTAATTGGAAGGGGTGGCTAGTTTGGCCTACAGACACAAATAGATGTCAGACAAGATTCAGAGGTACAACCGAAGGGTTTAGTATCCATAGGCCGGACCTTGATTGGCTAAAAACCTCAACACTGTCCCAGGTGAAACAACACTTATCCTTACTATCAGAAGACAAGGCTCTAGGGGACTTTTTATTAGGCCCCCGAAAGCCGAGTCAGAAACGTTTCTTATATGCTGTCTATAATGAAATCTGGAAAATCTCTCAACAAGAAGCTGAGGAGAGACTCCGTCAAATTGATAGAATTAAACTAGAAAAAATGTTAGCTGTAGTTGATAATGGTATGACTACATAAACATCCCAGATTTATTCACTGGGCAACATTGTATCTTCTGCTATAGATACACTAGAACAGGATTTGTACATAATACTGCACGGACAGTCTCTGCTATGTTCTATTATGTTGTTAAGTTGGACGCTACAATTATTGCGTTCTGGTTATGTGCCCTGGTGATTTATCAACAGAATGTGCCTATACTCTGTGTAAAATCTAACTAAGAAGCAGATAACAATGGCACAAAGGGAAGCAAAATATACAACGTTAAATATGTGACTGCTCACTGCCCTTTCCTCCAACATCATTTTATGCCCCCTTTCTTTTTCAGTGTTTTCTGCCTGAAGGGTTTTCTGCATTAGAAACATCACCTCTACTAATGATGAGGCCGAGGTTTCAGTCATATCTAGGGCCATGGAGGACTGTGAGGTATCAGGGGGTATAGAGTACTGCCGAGGGATAACCCTTCCCATCTCTTCTAATGAGTCATTCTCCCTAGTCACCATTCCCTTTATTTATTTATTTATAAAGTTTTATATAGCGCAAACTTGACCACGAGGGTATCAGAGCGCTTTACATTTAGGATCGTTGCATTAAGAAGTTACATCAGATATAAGAGCATAATATGGTACAGTACACATAAACAATGTTTCAAGAATTCAAAGGAGAGAGGGGAGGAAGGAGTAAAAGCGAGTAGACGAGGAGGAACTGTGCCCAATGTCTGGCTGTGTAGGTGACGGTCAAGGGGGAAATCAGAGCCAATCCCCTCATTAGCTGTCTAGCAGCTTCACCGGGCATCAGCCATGTTGCTCAGGTCTCAGCATTCAGTAAAACCAGTTTTTAGTTTATTTGATTTGAGAAGGTTATATAGCGCTGGCTAAACCCGGAGGTATCAGAGCGCTTAACCAGAGGATTGTTGCATTACAAGGTACATCTAAAAAGGTTTATAAAGTGCTGGCTAGACCCGGAGGTATCAGAGTGCTATACCAGAGGAACATTACGTTATAAATTACATAAGTTACAATAGCGTAGTAAAATACAGTAAACAAACAACGAGGTTGAGAGAATTTGTAGGAAAGGAGGGGAGGAAGGTGCATAGCAGGGAGACGAGGAAGAACTGTGTCCAATGTCCGGCTGGGTATGTGACAGTCGAGGGGGAAACCAGGGCCAATCTCCTCATTAGCTGTCTAGCAACTACACCGGGCATCAGCCATGTTGCTCCGGTCTCAACGTTCGGGAAAAACAGTTTTGAATAGATACATAGGCTACGAGGATAGAGGTAACAGAGGGAGGTGGGGGTAGGGAGTAAAAACTAACCAGAGAAGGAGCTGGGGCTACCATATACGTTCCCTCCCTCCATTGCCCAATCACTGCTTGTTGCGTTAACTCGCTGTCCTCTATGATGCTATTAATCCAAATAGGGGAAAGACAGGATGACGATGATAACCTTAATTCAGGCAAAAACATCCCTCTAACATTTTTACCCCCTCCATTACCCAAAGCTTGAACCAAGTCTGGTACTGTTTCAACAACAATAGAGTCACTCGATATCTTCTTCTCGCCTTTTTTCCAGTTGCTGCCTTGAAGACTTCCCAGTAATTAAGGGTGCTCGCAGGCATTTCCTTTCAAAATATTTCCCCACAGATTATTTTATATATTGTCCAAAGGGTGTTACACCCACTTCTTCCATAGGTTACTCCAGGACACTGTAGTGTGGGGTGACGAAGGAAAAATACTACAGACACCTGTCAGATGTCCGTCCCCTAACATACTGGTAGTCGAGTTTTCCTTTGCGGGGGGTGATAATAATACTCTTCTCAGATTTGCTGTTATGGTCCTCCTTATGGGTGCACTTTTTTAACAAGGAGTCTTTCTGCTTCCTCTTTAGGCTATCGTCCGTGCGTGTCTTTGCTTTCGCTGCCATTTCTCTTTGCAGCGCCGGGTCTGCTACACCTTAAGGTAGTCCGTCTGATTTTAAACAGGAACACGGTAGTGCACAAGAAGACTTACCTCCCCCTCTGCCTTGGGGCTACCGCCGCCTCCACCAGCCTATATAATTTGTTGACCGCTAAATTAGATTCCAACGTCCTCCCTCTTTTTCAGGGCGTCAATCAGTAGCTGCCCCTGCACTCTCTTTGCCCCTACACTACATTACTGCTCTGCCGCACACCCTAACCCCCTGTCACCCCAGAGGGGTTGGGCGCTGTAGCGGTTGGTAGAGGGGGGATTTGAGGCACAGCAAAGCTTAGTTATGGTGCTTCAATACACAAGTCCTGGCTGCTGCAATAGTTATGCAAAAATCCTTACTTGCTTACGGGCATTCCAGAAGTTTAATGTCAGCCGGTCGCTACTACATCAATGCAACACACTTCAGTGTCTCCAAACTGGCGTGCCATTCAGGCTGACAGGCAAGTGCTACCTCCACTGTCTGCGCCAGGGCCCTTCGCGATATGGATTAGTCAAGGCTTATGAGGATCCACAGCAGTGAAGAAATCGCAGAGCAATGCAACACACCCAGGTGTTACAGTTGCAGTCACAAGAATGACAAGGGCGAGCACGAGCACAGCCGCGGCTGCACGACAGCGGCAGGGGAGAAAGTATTACCAGAGTCTAATTCAAAACAAAAGGCTATTGCTTTAAAAAGAATACGTATATCTAAGTCAAGTCACTAGAATTAGGGTACAATAAGGAAAATCAACATAGTGCCGGCCTTTCCATCACAATTCTAAAATAATGCATACTCACACACATATGCACACAAAAACATACAAATAAGAACACAAGCAGAAAGTACACTCACTGCATGAAATTAACCTACAGAAAGGGTCTTCAACTCTGCATGCCACACAGTGCTGCAAACACTGTGCCAGAAGAAAACAGTAGCTTTTCCTGTACAGGTCAGGAGCTTCTGCCTATTGGAAGTTGGAATAGGATAGAAGGCAGACCCTCCTACTCAATTGCAGCTCCTGATTGGGCATTGGTGTTTGATTGAAAAAGCATCTTTTGTTCTTTTGCTGACATGCTGTGCTGTCTGACATTAGTGCAGCATGTCAGCATTGTATTGTAAATGTGTCAGGCTGGGCTGTACATTCTCAATGGAAAGGGAGATAGTGGAGCCCCCTCTGCTGCTGCCACTAAGTTGCATTTTCACCTGAAAAGAAACTTGTGTTTGTTTTCTTTTGAAAGCTCTAACATTAGCAAGATCAGCGCTAGTAAGTCCTTGGCAAGGGAGGGACATTTGTCGATAGAGCAGCGCACTGCAGCAGGTGACGGCCACCCACCACTGCTAGTAGCTGCGGCTATAGACGCTGTATCCATTTCAGTGTTTGTCCTGTCACTCCCATTTTAGCCAACAACACAAACAAATAAGTCTATAGGAGGGTGTAAAAAACACTCTCTGTGTCATGAGAGACCACAGCTGCTGGTTTACTTGCTTTGCGAGGAGTCCACAACAAGAGTTGACGTAAGTTAATGTGAATGTCTGCATGATACAAAACTGCATTGGTCATGGTATATCGGACCTGCAAGCTATGGAACCAGTCAATTGGCAATAATCCTACTCGTTATCTTGCATCCAGTGTTCAGTAATGCTAGGGGTCTACCTGACTTGACATCTAGGGTGTTTTGACCTTACCTAGGTAGCACATTTTTTGTGGTCTCTCTTGTTGACTCTGTTAACAACCCTCTAGTAAAGAGCTCCATGCGCATATTTTACAGCTCAGTAGCAATTGTTGTTTTGAATGTGGTATAAAATTCAGGGGGTAACTTGTCTGCCCCGGGAGTTTTCCCCTTGGCCAGTTGGTCGATCACAATGCCCTGTACATTCTAAGCCGAGTAAAATGCTAGTGTTTGTTCAGGGAATACCTTTAGTTTGGGAATCATATCTATGAAATTATTTTATTTTGCTCAAGATTTCTTGTACAAACCCTATATGTGATGTGCAGCAGCAGGGAATGTCCTAGCTGGTTAGACAAAGCTCCCAGGACCACACCTAAGTTTTGCTGCAGCCCCTATGAGACATGGGTATTAGAGACTTGAAGGTCAGTGCATGATAATGAAAGAGCCAGAGCACTTGAATGACCATACATTGTTTTGCATATTGCCGGATTTAAATTAATACAGTTTAAAAGTTTGCACAGAGTGCACCTCTCCCCGTAAAAAATATCAAAATAGTATCCAGCCCCAACGCCTCTTGCGCACACTCTGGTGCCCCATCTGCAGATTTCTGCCATCTCTAATGGGGTTGCCCATCTCTGACATCATATTGGTCGGAAGTGACGAAACGGGTGTGTGTGTGTGTGTGTGTCTCGCTATTTATATAGAGTGAGAGCCCAAGAACATTAAGGGAGCAACCCAATTTCCAAACCTTATACTACTAATAGTTAAACGGGCCGTCACCATGAGATGGAAGGTTCCTCTCCACCCTCGTTCGTGGCCTGGCACTGGCCACTGTGAAATGGGCACACGCAGATAGCAAGGCCATGCACAGGGAATAGGGCAGGGGCCTACGAAAATGCTCAAGTGGTAGGGAGTAGGACACATCATAGGTCGCATTAACGGAGGCGCACCGAGGGGATAATTTGCTGCCATGGGGGTCACCTGACTAACTGATCAGCAGCCTGGCCAAGTTGTCCTTCCAATCTGAATCAACCTGGCTGTTGAGGCGCTCTTGAGTAGACTCTTGCGTCGGTGAGTACCCTCGTTCTCATAGAGGAGTGACGGCCTTCACACCATCCCCCGCTTTCCCTTTCATTTAATGGTTCTCCTAACACTTGGAATCCTGTCAGCTCCAGACTTCCCCTGACCTGAACTCCGACAGTAGTGCACGACGACGCCCATGCTACTGACCCCCCTCTTAAGGCATGGGCGGCGGTACTTCACCCGCCTCCAGCTCCATCTACTTCTTGTATATGCATTGGACCACACAGTTTCCTTCACTCACCCAGGCCACAGCCCCACCTCTGATGGCGCAGTCAGTCTAGAGTGGAATCATTCTAACACTCCGCACTTGACTAGTCATTTATGCCACTGACGCGCAAGCTTTGCGACGAAGGTATATGCAAGTGTCCCGCATTGCACTTTCATGTAAGTTGTTTGATCTGTTTAGGTAAAATGTCATTAAAGATGTTTATTTTATTTTTATTTTTTTAATAAGGGGACTCATCTTGCAGTACAATTCATAAGTGGGGTCACATGCTATCCATTTGATACTGATTTCACTCAGCAGTCAGTGTTTCCTTGATCAGTCCTTGCACTGCCAAACACAACATAAGCTGTAGTCAGTTCTATTGAGGACTAGTTGTCAGCAGCTGTAAGCGTTAATTTAAATGGACGCCTTCTCTTTAATCCATTCGAAGGGCGCGCGAGTCTTGTTGCAGTGCTGGTGCGGCACATGCTTTTCCCGGCCTCCTTTCCTCGGTCCTTCGCCTAATTTGCTGGAGGCATAAACTGTCCGTGGAAAGACACTCACTCCTGCGCCCGGCCTCATGATTACCTCCTCGGCTTCTGTCTGAAGTAGAGACTTCAAAGAGAAGAACTCTATTCAGACGAGAACACCAATATATTTTTAATATCTCGGAGCTATTTACAGTCCAATCAAACCTTTTTAAGAGTTAAATGAATGAATAATCATCGAAAACTTATTCCGGTCTCTTCCACTTAGCCGACCCTTTGCAGAAATGTTTCTTCAGGCGGGTCTTTCCACGTGATACTTCCTTCTCTAACAGCACAAGAAGAGCTAATGGAGGAAGGATAAAGAGCCACACCAAGAGAATCAAAATGCAAAACAGAAGGTGAAAGGGTAGGAAGTTTGCGGCAGGAGGGTATGGTGGGTGGGTTGGATGGGACCCCACACATAAACAAGCATTAGAAATGCAATCGGTCTCGCATTTGTTTGAATTAGAGCTATTGACATTGTAGACGGCAATGTCTTTTACCTATGTGTTATGGAGTGTATGTACGTGGTGTGTAAAGGAATTATGTGGGTGGGATTGGAGTAGTTAGCTGTGCAATTGTGTGGTGTGTAATAGTGTGGTGTGGCTTTGGGTTGTGGAATTATGTGGCATGGTGTGCTGTGGAATTATGTGGATAGCAATTATGTGGTATTGAGTGTTTTGGAATTATGTGGATTGGGATTGTGTGTTATGGAGTGTAATTATGTGGAACGGTGTTTTGCGTTGTGAAGTGGTATGTAGTGGAGTTCAATTATGTGATGTGCTGTTGAATTTTGTTTTGCAAACTAAAGGGGAGTGATTCTGTTAAGGAACACAAGAGGCTGGAATCCAGTAAGTATTATGAAGAAAGGTACCTCTTGGACCATATATAGTTTCAATTTTGTAATACATAAGGTCTATGTTCTTTACCTTCGTATCTGCTCAAATTATGAGCTTGAATGATTACAAAAAGGCAGTTCTTCTGGGAAAAGACATGTATAATCATTTCAAAACATGTGCAATAAAGTTAATTCGAGCAATGTCTTATATTCATCAGTACATCATTTACATCAAATTCTTTTACTTTTTTGGAGATCACATACACATTATTGCATAGTCATATCATACTTCACAGAGTTGTGCTTGTATGCTAATCATTGTGCAAACTTGTTTTTGTACAAAAATGGAAAAAGTCAAAGCAATAACAGATTATAAAGTCCAAAGTTAGTGACAAGTATTTACATGTGAATCAATAATAAAACCTTGTTGTGTCCTACTTCTTGAACCCCTTCGCTGCGGTGGGAATTCCGCCGCAGCGCTGGGGGGGTGGAGGGGGGGCAGCGCGGTGGCGCTGTGCTCATGACGGAGCCACTCCGTCATGAGCCACGGTTGAGCTGTGCTCATGACGGAGTGGTTCCGTCATGACTCCGCCCACGGCGCTAATCGCCCGCACAGGCGGGGAATTAGCGCCGCGTGGGCGGAGCGGCCGCCAACGGCCGCAGCATGACGGAACCACTCCGTCATGAGCACACGGCAACCGTGGCTCATGACGGAATGGCTCCGTCATGAGCAGGGGAGGGGTTAAATACATGTACCAGGAGAAACAAGCCTGACTATCCTTGGTACTAGTCATTTAACGGTCCAAATAGTTTGGAGAACGGAGCAAGTCTCAAGGTGTTATTTATCAGTGGGAGGGAAAACCGTCTTGGTTTAGTTATCACCTAGGTTAATGTAACCTTGTTTTCAATTTGTTCAGAGTAGATACAACTAGGCTCCTGGCCTCAAGACAAGGGATGGGGAAAGTGAAAAAGGTGTGCCGACGCGTTTCAACCTTCGTGCAAGGGACCGTGAGGTTTCAAAGAATTTTGTGGCACAATGTGGAATTGTGTGGTGTGTAATTGTATTGTTGAGTTGTATTATGTGGTTTTGTCTAGAATTATGTGGTGTGGATTGGCAATGTGTGGAGTTGAATTTATTGGCGTGGACATGTGTGGATACGTTTGTGTTTAGTGGAGTGGATGGATGTATGTGGTGTGGATTGGAATTATGTGAGTTAGATTGCAATTGTTTTTTGCTTAATTATGTAGTGTAGATTGTGTGGTGTTGAGTGGAGCTATGTGTAGAAGAATTATGTTGCATGGCTGCAGTGGTATTATGTGGGTAGTAATTATGTGGCATTGAGTGTACAGGAGTTCTGTGGAGTGGTATTGTGTGTTATGGAGTAATTATGTGCCATCGCGTGTCCTGGTATCATGTGTTGTGTGATTGTGTGTTATGGAGTGGAACATTCCATTCTGCTTGATCGGAGGGGTGAAGTGAGGATAAAAGGCCAGACAGAGGCAAGAGAAAGTTACCACAGCCCTTGAAACTGTCAAGGAAAGCAGATAAACTATATATGTTAGTATCACTGTAAATATACCACAAGTTAACTGCTTGAGTTAAACATAAAAGGCCCAAAAGTGCCCAAAACCGAGAACACATGCAGGGGCCTGGCAGGCAAGTTTAGGCGTCACTGCCATAGCGTACATGTACATTAATGGAAGTCCTTTATGATGTAGCAGTTTTCGCAGTGTAGGGCTTTAAGGTGACTGAGGATGGTGTTTTTTGAGCCCCTGAAATTATGACAATTTGTGACGTCAACCATTAGTAAGGTTACCCGAATATCCAGACGCTGTTTAATTATGATATAGCTGTTACGAGTTAGGTGGAATGTGAAGGAAACGTGTAAGTATTGTACACTGGAGTAGAGCATCCTCATGATAGCCCCCTATGGTGTAAACTTGTTGAATAATTCACCCAGCTTAAATACTGTTGAATTGTGATCTGCGTCACACGGTGAGTTCCAAGGAGTCAATCAGTGTTCAAACATCTGATCATGATACACTCAAAGCCGTCCCCCTCTACCGCCCCCGGGCCCAAGAGATGCGTTTGTAGAATCCATTGGAACGCTCCTAGAGGAGGGGATGTGTGCCAAGTCCTTTACGTCAGCATTGGATTGGTAATGCGCGCACTCAGGCAATGCCCAAGGGGCCGGCATCCAAATTCCAGCTGTGGGCTGCTTTTTTTTAGAAACCCGGGGGGGGGGGAGCGGGACGGCAATTTGGGCAGTTTCTGCATTGTTCGATGCCACCAGAGGCCCTGTGGGTGCATGAGTGGCTTTTCTGGAGGTAGATGGCTGTCCAGTACCTCCCTTTTATCAAGGGCAGAGGTGTCACTCCCTTTCTCTAGCTGGGCTGGCCCATTAATATATGCATATTGAGCGGGGTAGGGGAGGCCTGAGCAAAAGTGGCCTGCTTGTTTTCAGGTCTGTTTCACCAGTGTAAACTAAATCCGTGATTTTTTTTTAACACCCCCTCCCCTTTTTTAATAAAATTTTGCCAAAGCAGTGTTTTGTGGAAAGGTATAATGCAACTGTAGCCCACTTTTTTTAGCGTGCCCGGGCAGATTTATAATCCCAATCCAACCCTGCTTTATTGTAATGGTGGATTTTAATTTTCATCTTGAAGACCTCACTGAACCTGATAATATAAGACTGCAGCAAGTTTTTAGGGGGGGGACCTCAAGCAGCTTGTGTAAGACCCCACTCACATTGCAGGACATACACTAATGGAATTTTTTCAAATAACCCCAACCTCTTATACAAGGAAGCACTGCCACTTGCTTGGACTGATCATTCTGCAATTTTATTTGAATTCAAACAGGTGAAACGACATCAGTATAAACCTATCACTAGGGCCATGACAACTACAAGGGCCTGGAAAAATATCAGCAGCCTAGAGCTAGGAAGTTTCCTGAAAGTCACAGCTCACCCCCTGCCATCCAATGTAGAGGAAGCCTGCAGGAAATTAGTGCCGGTCAAATGGTGCATTCCCAAGCGGGCATTTACGTCTGCCCCTTGGTATTCAGAAAACCTAAAAATACACAAACTTGATTGAAAGCGGTTAGAATGAGCCTGGAGGAGAGGGTACAATAACACCTATAAAGAGGCTTATAAAGCAAGTCTTATACTTTATAAAAAACTACTTCTCGACACCAAAAAGACATACTTTAGGGAACAAATCCTCGTCTAAAGAAGTTTTTCAAACCATTACTAAACTTACGACCTCTAATGGCCCCAAGACAGATAGTAGCCCGGAACTCTGTGACACTCTGGCCTCCTTTTTCTTGCAAAAGGTGGAAATCATTTTCTCCTCCTTTACGCATCAGCTAATTGATGTCAATAGGGTCGCTTAAGGACAGAAGACTTATTCCCACATCAGACTGCTTTACGTCACTGGACTTACAAGGGGCCACTAAATTACCTATGGAAATTTGAACTGGTTCCCCTCTGGGCCCATGTCCAGCATCTGTGATTAAGCAGGTTCCAGACATTATTGGGACAGCCTTACCCCACTGTTAAACACCATTTTTAATTTGGGCCATTTCCCCAAATCCTGGAAAATAGCATGGATCCCTCCTTTACTAAAAACATCTAACTTGGATCCAAAAGACTCGAACAATTATAGACCTATTTCTCGTCTCCCTTTTCCAGCAAAAATGATTGAGAAAGCCATGAATGGCCAACGCAGTACGTTTCTTCAAACTAATTTTCTGTTGGACCCTACACAGTTTGGCTTCCATGCTGAATATAGCACTGAGCTGGCTCTGATTAAATCCACAGAGGAGATTAGAGAGGCCTTGGACCAGGGAGGGCCGCGATATTGATCATGCTGGATCTCTCGCCGCCTTCGATACTGTCCATTATGAAGTTCTGATGAACCGTCTATCTGAAAGAGGGGTCCAAGGCAAGGCCTGGGATCTCTTGAGATCTTTTCTTACCGATAGGACGCAAATGGTGGACTTGGGTAAAGATAGATCTAAGCATTTCTCTCTCCCCTGTGGAGTGCTGCATGGGTCATCTCTTAGATGTCACCACTGGCAGCCCTGATTAGATCCTTAGGGTTCCAACTGACCTCGTATGCGGACGACACGCAAATCATGTTGTCTTTTCAGAATGGTAAAAAAGTGGAGACTGGATCAAGATGCCATGACTGCATACAAGCTATCACGGGCTGGATGTCATCAAATTGCAGGAAAAACAGAGGTGATTATATTTGGGAACATCACTAACATCTGGAATCCGGATTGGTGGCCAAATGTAATGGGCACGCTTCCGGCCCCTGCTGAGAAGGCTAAGAACTTGGGGGTGATCGTTGATTCTGAACTCTCCTTTGGTGACCAAATTAGCAGGGTCGTCTCAACCAGCTTCTACATTCTCAGAATCCTGAGGAAAATTAAATTCCTCCTTCCTGAAGATAGCTTGAAGATAGCAGCCACAGCGCTCATTTTGTCACGATTGGATTACTGCAACAGTTTCTATTTGAATATCAAAAAGAGACACCTGAACAGACTCCAGATTGTACAGAAGGTGGCAGCAAGGCTGCTAACGGGCACACCCAGATTTGTTTCTGTGAGGAAGGGACTTAGAAATCTTCACTGGCTTCCTGTGAAACAAGGTGCACAATTTAAGGCCCTTTGCGTGGTTTTTAAGGCCCTAATGGGCATTGGTTCTGCTTTCCTGAGACGATATATACAATGGTACGTTCCTGGAAGAGCGTTGCGCTCTTCAGAAGAAAAAAAAAGTGATCGTTCCTCGTATCAAAAAAGCCAGTTGGGGTGGCAGGAGCTTTCTCCATTGTGCTGCAAAGGCTTGGAACAGCTTGCCTCCTCACCTCAGAAATTCAACCAAGCTCCTCCCCTTCAGGAAGGGACTGAAAACCTGGCTTTTCACATGAACAGCCCTATTATATCTATATCCAGGTAGGCAGTGTCCAGCGCCGGGGTACCCTAGGGTAACAGAGCGCTTTAGAAGTTTTATTAACATTAACATTAACATAACAAGGAGGGTAAATGGGAGTTGACTGCTTAACATTCTTAGGGACCCTCTCACTATTGTGGCAGCCAGGCAAGACAACAAGTTAAAATGAAGAGTCTGTGCTACCAAATTCGACAAAACCTGGTTTATAAACATTCATGGGGAGGGGTGAACTTTTGCAAAGAAATATTTTAATGATTGGCTATAGAGGTGCCTTCCTCTCAGGATCTTGCAGGATTGCCAAGCACTCTCAACACCCGTTCCCGTGCCAAGACAATGCAGACAGTTGAATAGGGTTTTGTAGCCTAAGCAATTAGCTATGCAGCACATTATCCTGGGCTGCTACAACATCTACTGTTACTGAAAGCATACTGAGGGAGCCATGCCTTTGCCCGAGTCAGTGTACATGATAGGAAACAAGGTTGCGCGTTACGATGTGCAAAACAGATAGAGGCATGTTATGTAAATACTGTAGTACGCACAAGGCAACCCACTGTGACATTACATTATTAACCACCTACCAATAACTTGGCACACTATATTAATGAGTCCATAAATGAAAGACTGCATTAAAATACTGCCCTCACCCTCAGTAACACGACCAACGTCCGAAAGGAATCCTACTTATCCAAACATGAGAGGCATGCTGTATCCAGAACATGTGTTATAAACGCAAGTAACAGAAATGAAAATGTGACACAACTACCGCCACAGATCTCGGAGGTGGAAGGTGCTGTAATTGGTGAATGTTGTACATGAGGGAATGTAAAAGATCCCTCTGTAATGGCGCCCGGCCTAAAGGTGTCTGCACAGGGAGGCTACATGTCACATGATGTTTATGCCGCAAGGCAACTGTTCATCCCCCTCGGTGTGACAGGGTGTGTGTGTACAGTGTTTCTTGTTCAGCCTGCCGTACATGTGCTCTCCAAGGCAGCGGGGTGGTGGGCTGAAGTGAGCCATTATGAGTGTGCAAGCTACAAAAATAAAAATATTTGCAATGCAATTGGTCTCGCATTTAAATGCAAGACCTATGTCATTGGAAAGAAGTGGCGCCATTGTCCCGGCTGCTTGAAAAGAGAAAGCACGCATGGAACGCTGAATGTAAGCAAATCACGTCATGCCTACAGTAAGAGAAACTCAATAAAGAAAATAGTGCTTACAGACTAATGAGCACATACTGTGTAACAACCGAAGTAAAAGGGACAGTAGCCATGGGTGGTTACAAATGAAGACAAGGTGGTACAAAGGAGGGGCTAGCAACCCGATTACTGAATCAGAAGCCTGCATTTATGAAGGACAAAGACAGAAACCAATGGCAAATATGGGCAGAGAGTGGGCGGGGCTTCTATTCCATACTCTAGTACAGCAAGTCTCACAGAGCAGCGCATGCGTGCTGACTCTAGGTTCGACCTAATAAGATGGTTCAGAGAGAGGTGAGAGGACTGCTAGAAAAAAAAGTAAAATTGGATTGAAGAGCAAGATTCTGAAATACAGGAATAAACAGCAAGATGCTGAACACTAATCATCAAAGGAACATTGAATTGGAAAGGGCATGTGACAAATGAGTTCTGTCAGCCTGATGAATGTCATTGTTATGTATTATTAAGTTGTGCATATTTATAAACTGCACTATCACTCGCAAAAGTATCCTGGTGCTGAGCAGGTGTGTCTGCCTTGCCACGCCTATGGTTGGTTGGTTAATTGAAAAGTCAGGTATTTTGCTTCTTGTGGAATTCAAGAAGAGAGGAGGAGTTCCTGATGTGGAGTGGCAGGTCTTTACATGCTTAGGAGCAATGTAAGAGAACGCCCGTCCTCCTGATCTGGTTCTGCGTATGCATGGGATGTGTGCAAGTAGGAGTCCTGTGGAGCGGCAGTATCTGGGTGGTTGGTGGAACGAGATACGACTGTTCAAGTAGGTAGGGCCTGAGGGTAAACGGCGTTTACTTAGCAGGCGTTACTTCGCATGCCGTTACTACGTGGACGTTAGTACGCACGCGTTGTTACTTAGAAAACCTTTACTACGCAAGTCGGAACAGCGACTTGCGTTAGGGGGGGAAGGTGTTGGATTTAAAATCCAACACCTTCCCTAGTGTCCGCATAGACTGGAGTTGGAATAGTAAATTATACTATTCCAACATCCAGCACCCCCTACTGTAATTCGTTGTTCCGAATTGCGTAGGAAAGGAATGCGAACTAAAAACGCGGTTGTGACTAACGACCGCGTAGTAATGGCATGCGTACTAAACGCATGCGAAGTAACGTCATATATTCGGCCTGAGTGGTGCAGTGTCTTGATTATGTGTGTGAGGAGTTTGAAATAAGCGTATTTGTGTATCGAGCGCAAGTGTAGGTCCCTGAGGTGTGGTGTGATGTGAGTTCTGTGTGGGAGGTTGAGAATGAGTTTGGCTGCCAAGTTCTGAATGGTTTGTAGTTTTCTAGTGCATTGCAAGGTGATCCCAGCATAGAAGGTATTCCCATAGCCCAAGTTGCTGGTGAATAGGTCGTGAGTGATAGCTTATATAGTGTTGCATGGGAGCCATTTGAAGATCTCCCTCAGCACCTTCAGGGTGTGGAAGCAGGGTGCAGGACAGCATTCAAATTGAAAAACTGGATGAAACAGTTTAGAAGAAAAGGTTTAGTTGAAACAGGTTTAGTCAGATTTGATTTTCAATTAAATCACAAACAACCACTGAGAATACTGCATTTGAGAATACTAATCAATGAAACTAGGTACATGTGAACATAAAAGGACATGGTGTAGTGTTACGTGTAGGGGTACTCTAGGCGGTAGGTGTTAGGGTAGGTTAGTCATAGATTCTGGGCATTTACAACACTGACGGTGATCCCCCACCTACCTGGCAGGGATCTCCATACTGTGAAGGGAACACTTTTACAGCATGAAAGGTTTGCTGACCTTGCACAATTTTTAAAGTGTTTGTTTGACAAACCTTTTTATTTAGAGAAAAACTCACAAAGCAGGAGCTTTCTTCCCTAAACTAAGAGAAGAAATCACCCTGATGCTGGGGAGCTTTCTCCCTGCTTGTATGGCCTTTTCTACATTTTACCTCCCTGTGTTCATAATGCCTAAGCATGGTGGATATGGGCAGGGTAAATGAGTGATGGTCACCCCGCCTGCAATATGACTTTCACTGTGACCTGGTAGCCCTTTGGTAAATGAGCCACCAGGTCAAAGGAACACAATGGAAGATCTACTGGTGGCTCCAATGGTGTAAACCAGCTTGTGCTCTCAACTCTAAATAGAGCGCGACAACCGTGAGTTTGGGTGCACTGCAGACTTCTGGTGCTTCTCCTGATCCACCAAACTTTAAATAAGGCTGTTAGTTTCCTAGTTTGGCTTAATACCAAAGGTCGAGAACAGTTTGGAGTAAAGTTTAGGGTTAGGGCAAGGATTATGGTTAGGGTTAGAGTAGGTTAGTTGTAGTGTTAGAGGTAAGTCTAGGGTAAGCCTTTGGGTAGGATTAAGGTATGTGTTTAGGGTTAGGTTTAGAGTTAGGGCTAATGTGTGAGATTGGATTAAGCATATGGCTACGGGTATGGTCAGGCTAAACTTTAGACTTAACGATAGGGCTAGGCAAAACATTAAGGTACATGAAAGTGTTAGGCTTAAGATAAGGCTTAGGTTTCAGTTTATTATTAAGGTTAAGCTTAGAGTTAGTATTAGTATAATTGATATTTTCAGTGGTAGGAATAGGTTTGATGTAGGTATAGAGACAATGTAGATGTAGTTGATGTATTGACTAGTTAAATTACATGCATGGTTGGTCAATGTAATTGTTCGTATGTAGTAAAATAATAATTAAATAAATCTTTATGTACAAGAGGGAGAAAGATACGTTTGCTTCTGTAGTGGAGTGATGCTTCTGAGGTACTCGGATACATAATCAAGCGTTAGATGAATTTTTTAACTTGTCTTTAGGGAACCAAGGCCTGTCTGGAAACTAAAATCAGCCCTGGCAGGAATGCTGAACCCAGCCTGACACTGCAGAAGCCCATGGAAAGGAAGGGCCATGGGCTAGGTTATATATATGTTATATGTTATGTTATAAAGAGCTTGTAGCGCGCACAAATACTCTAGAGTGTCCTGGCGCGGGCGTGAGCTGGGGGTTGAGCAAGCAAGAGCCATTTAGAAGAGCTGACTGAACAGATGCATATATGGCAGCCCATCCTGTTCTGAACGGAGCATCATAGTTTGTAGGCAAATGTGGAAATGCCAAAGTAAGGGAATGGTCAATCCGGCCTTGTAGTGGACAAATATCATCTTCAGCACACTCTTAGAAACCAAACTGTAGCTTAAAAGGTACCATTGGGCTTTATAATTTAGACAATTCTTGGAGATGTTTTCCCAAACCTGTTTTGAAAGATTAGGATTCTGCACATATTTCTTTCACTGACCCAAGTAAATATTGGAATTCGAGATTTTGATAGGGGTGGGCGTAATCGGTGTAATTCTCTCTAGCATAATTACCTCAAAAATACCCGTAATTATGCGTAATTATGTGAGAAGCATAATCCCACATTTAGCATTAGCAACCAAAATGGGCCAGAGGATGCCTTTTTCACTAAGAAATTCACACTAAATGCTACAGGATGCAAACAGCAGTAGCCAGTAGACACTTGCTTTTTCTTAGTTCATTGTTCCTGTACTCCTGGGGTAGGATTATTGCCCCAAATTACTCATAATTACTCTAGCTAGAGTAATTATGATAGTTTCACATCACAAGTGTAATGCATTATTACTGAACTTACTACAATTACTCCTGTGTAATAAAAAGTTCTCTCAGGCCTAGGTTTTGATTGAGTGACACCAATGCCTCTGAGATATGCAACAACGCTGGCCTATGGCTTCAGAAATGTGCACTATCTGAGAGAGAGAAACCTGATGCATCTAAGATGCACCTTCATTTCTGCTGCTTAGGATGCCATGTAGAAACACTTATTGTATGTGCAATGTGCAGAGACATGGGCTTCGGCTTTGTGTGTAAGGGTGGTATGCATGTGAGTGATATTCCCAAACTGTGAGGGGTGCAATGCTAAGACCTCCACAATATAAGCCACCACCAGCAACTGGGTGCAACCATGCAGTCAGCAACCAAATTTTTTTTTCCTTTCAAATTTGGTGTCCCAAATAATTTGGCACCCTTAGGTGATTGCCTAACTCATGGAAACGAATGGGCCTTCCTTACTTCTGACACACTACTTGAGAGTCTATGAAGAAACTCTCCTTACCTTTGAGGTTTTTATTAGGTTTTGATGCTGAGGGTGATGTGTGTGTGTGTGTGGGGGGGGGGGGGGGGAGGTTTGCTCTGTGAGGTGTGCATTCCCACTGCATTAGTATCTGTAGCCGAGAATGTTGCAAGTGACAGTAGTTCTCTGTTGTCGCGGCGTGCGGGTGCACTGCTCCGGGCTCAGATGTCGTAAAGAAACTCTCCCTTCCACTGAGATGTGGTGGCAGGCTGCATTAGGTTTCTAATGCTGCAAATGGTTCTTTTATAGTGAGAGAAGCGGCTGCTGCTGAGATATGCCTGTGTATTCTCCTAAGGCTGCAAAACACCTCAATATGTTAAGGAGAAGAACCTGGTGCTACAAGGATGCCTCGACTACCTGTATTACTTTGAGACTACTGCTGAGGATGGTGTGTATGTAAGAAATGTTCCCTGACTGTTAAGCTCATTCACTAAGAAATGCATAAAATGCGTTTTAATCTGTTATCTCATGTGGGGGGATATTTACAAGAAAATGCTGGAGCGCAGTGTTATGCTAAATTTGACAACAGCATGCTCCGACATTTTCAAAATGTTTCAGGGGCGACTGTTAATGTGGACATTAACAATCAATAAAGGTGATTTGCTCTTTCTATGTGTGCTGTAGAATGCAACCCACATAGAAAGATCAAAAAAACATGGAGGAATTAATAATTCCTCCTCGTAACGCCATCCTAAGACCAGGTATTACTTGGCCTTAGTATTTGACGCTGCTCCAGCCTTGTAAATCTGGGCATCATCAAAAAGCAATGGGTGTTGCGGTGGAACCCCTTGCTGCAGCAGATTGCAACAAAAAGGGGCATATTTACAAGGTGGCGTTAAGCCACGTTAAGTGGCTTAGTGCCACCTTGTAAATATGGGGAAAGGTGCCACGTCACCAGAGCTTCAGAGAAAGTGATGTTCCAGTGGCGTTTGGGGCTTGTAAATATGCCTGTGGTGTGCACACACACTATATGACGCTGTTACTGAGTGCACACAGACACACACACAAACAAGGCATATGCATCCACCTGTTTGATGCTCCTCGGATCTATGCCGGCATGAGCCTTCTCATTTTTTTTGCATGCTACTACAACTTGGGACAATCACAAGAAGCTGCTACTCATGCTCTATAACACTGGGTGAGTACTTTTCACAAAGCCGTGGACACGCATTTCACCTTGTGCTTAAAAGGCATAGCCCTCTCTTTCACATGCATATTCTCAAACCCATGGAGTAGCCCTAACTCATTCTCAAATGCACCGACTTCTTGCTCACAGTGCTCAATTTGAGCCGGTGGTTTCATTTAGAGCCCACCAGCACTGATTCTTGGCTACCAGTATTTTTCTAAACAGACTTTGATCCAGAACAAGAGAGGGGGAAGTAGGAAAAGGGGAGAAGAAGGAAGACGAGAAAGAAAGCAAACAGTGACAAAGGCACAAGCAGGGTATAAAAGAACCTGCAAAATGGAGATAAAGAGACAAGGAATGTCTGGTGGTGGATGAATGTGGTATGAGGGGGAATCAAGCACCATCAGGCAGCAGGTTTCTGAGCAAATCTTTGGTGCCCGGCTTGTATCCTATTACAAGTTCACCACTACTTACATGGGCTTCAAGTTTAAACTTTTCTCCAAAATCCTCTTCACCATTTAGCAACACCCAGACTTCAACTCAAGCTTCAACACATTTATTTATTTATTTGAAATGTTTTATAAAGCGCGAACATGACACTTGCGGGTATCAGAGTGCTGTACAAAGTGGTGAAAGCATGGATAAAACCAACACAATACTACAAATGAAGTAGATAAGTCAACACACTGTCAAACAAAGAGGGGAAACAATCAAGATCCGGGGCCGGGTACTCGGCCCGTCCAGTACAGTTTCAGAAGGGCCATAGAGCAAAATAACAATTTAACAGACAAGAATAAAATAAATCGAAACAACGGTGTAAAATAAGTATCAAAACTGTAGACAGAGGGCTTGAGAAGGAGTACGTGTCACCACCCAAAATATCAGGTTCAGATTTTGATCACTCTCATGGACACAGACAGTCAAATGTAGATTTTCTACACAAGCTTCTGGTTTCGAATCATCCATAACAATATTGACTCTGATTCCCGCTATTCTCATTTGCACGAATTGATTCAATGCTCCTCCATGCCCAGACACAGCTTGTGTGTGACTTAATGTGCATGATACACTTATAACACATCATTGCTGGAAAAAAACAAGCCTGTAATGCAGTGCCACTCATCAAACAACACAAAGGCATTGTGTAGTGATGCATTAGCACCACAAAACTCTCTCCCAAGGTGTGGGTACCAGCCGGCTGAAAATCAGACAGGAAGCTCTTCCCACTCCTGACGTCAGAGTAGCATCACATCACTGTGAAGGTGTGTAAGTGAGCTTGACTGGGTAAGTCCCTTTTCATTGAGGAGTGGGACAGCAGCGCAGTCAGCTTCAGCACACTGCCGACTTCCCTCAATGTCACTGAGCGGCCTGATCCTGCGTTACCAATGAGGTGTGCTGGAGAAATCTGGGGAAACACACTCCTCCACCACCGCCAGCATGCAGCACCTGGTTCAGTGACTGCAGTGTGTGCATGTGGGCTCTCATTGGCAACTCTGGTCAAACACAGAGGCAGAGGCATGGCTTCCATAGGTGAAGCTGGTGCAGTGGCACTGGGGCTCAAGGCATGAGGAGCCCACCGAACCCTAATTATTGCTGCATTTTATTATTTAGACAGCATCCAGGGGCCCCCTATATCCTTCATAGGCCAAAGCCCCATGACACACTAGCGTCACTACTGATGAGTGCAATCTGTTAGGGCACATACAAAGACAGCAGGTTAGATCAATCTCCAATGCCGGTCAACCACAACTGCTAGCAGGAGGATTTAATGGAAATAGAATACATGAAACTCCACATCCCATATGGAATACAAGCGCAAGACAGAGCCGACATCTGCTGTATGCTTATACACCACCACAAAGGCTGGACACAACAACTTTGGTCTTGAAGATGTTGTGTAAGTGATGGACAGCCCCGTCCATGTGACAATGTGTGTAGACACACTGTATGAAGATCTATTGCTAAGGATGCTGGGTGAGTGACACACTTCCCTAGTGTAAGCTGTACACACACCTCATCTGATGCTGGTGCTGTGGAGATAGATATGGAGATGTTTCCATATTGTAAGATTTGCAAGCACCCTTACAAAGGCCCTGATAGGGTGGCGACATTCTCCCTAACACAGGGGGTGAGGAATGCTTTAGGCCTTGGCACCCAGAAGGAGCACTGTTTGCCTCTGAAGTGAGGTGTGCAGACACACTACACTAAGCTCTGTTGCTGAGGGTGCAGGTTGGTGCCGATGCTAAGGAAGAGATGTATGGAGATTGAAGATGTTCCCAGATGGGGATTTCGGCAGACACCCTTCCAGGGGCATTGATGCTGTGGAGGCGCTCTCCCAACCACGGCGGTATACATACAATGCATCAGGCCATGGCACTCGGAGCACTGTGTGCCTCTGAAGTGAGGTCGCTTCGGATGCTGTTTGAGTGGCGGATGCCCCTGGTCTCTTGAGTGTGCTCACATCGCGTGTGATGCTGGTGCTGGGGATCATGTGCATGGTGCTTCCCGATAGTTAGTTCTGCAGACAGCATTGCTCTCCCTGTAACTGAGGTATACTGAGGCATTAGGCTCTGGCAGTCAGAAGAGACCCTACATGCCTTTGAGGTGAGGCATTAGGCCCTGGTGTTAAAGATGCTGTTTAAATGATAGACGCCGCGTGTCTGTGAAGTGTGCGAGGTGTTGCTTTGGGCTCTGGTGCTAGACACAAAAGTTAGTGAGAGATGCCCCTGTGTCTGCGGTGTGAGCAGAGACCCTACACCAGGCTGTATCTCAGGTTTGTGTGAGGTGCTCCCTTACCCTGAGATATGCTCACAATGCCTTAGGTTTTCCTGCCTCCTCCTACGGGCTGAAGCAAAATAACGGAGATTGAGGGATGACCTCCGAGCAGCCCTGCGCCATGATGCGCTTCTCTCTCTTCGGCTGTAGGAAGATTGCATCACTGCACCCTGGGAATATGTGATGGGCTCTGCCATAAACAGGAACACACAGGAGTGTGAGATCCTCCCAAAACAGCAGATCTGATTAAATGTGTATGAGGCTAAATGACTCGAAATGATGTAGCAGGAGCTCTGCATCCCTTTACTCAGAGCACTCTCCTCTCTGACTGCAGAGAGAGCGTGGGAGCACCTTAAAGAAGGGGAGAGCAGGGGGAGGGGATTGACAACTGCTACCTTCAGCACAGTAGGGAGAAAACTCTATTTGGCATACCTTCGAATCGTACAACCTTAGTGGTATGCATTAATTTACCTTGCTAGGCTAGCTTGCCCAAGATACGAAGCACAGGCAGGGAAAATCTTATAGCCGAAAAAGTATTTTTAAAAATCCTGTACCTTTAAAAACTTTTCTGAATATCAAGAGAGAGGAGTCCTTCAAAAAAGACACTCTGGCTAACTTTAAGCTGTAAGAACCAAAGTTCCACAAGGAAGTGCAGTAGAGTGGCACAGCAAGCCTTCTGACTGCGCCACGGTGCGGCACTTCCGAAGCACAGGGATGCAACATATTTACAAGAATATGTTGCATATCTGTGCTTCCCCCTGCACTGGTGCAAGGATTCCTGCATCGTGGGAAGATTGTTTTTGTGCAGGAAGGGGCAACTTCCTGCACAAAAACATTCACTATAGGCATTTTCCTGTTTCAATGCGTGCTGTAGAATGCAGCATGCATTGAAAGAGGAAAAAACTAGGGGAAATGAAAACATTTCTCCTCGTTGCACCTCGCTACGCCTTTTCTAGGGTGGCGTAGCATTCAGACGCATCTCCAGATTAACAATTTCTTGTTCCATGGTTGTTGCATGGGGACACCCACAGCAACACCCATTGAACGCCCCTTCAACGCAAAGTGCTGCATGTGAAGAGGCGCGCCCCTTCACATGCAGCACTTTGCTGCGTCTGAAGTTGCCCCCTACGCCACCAGTACGTCACGAAAAGTGACGTACTGGTGGTGCAGGGGGCTTGTAAATCTGCCCCTTTATTGGTAACAGCCAGCGGTCAAAAGCATGCAGCAATCAGTGAGAAGAACACTGGCGATTCAACTTCCGTAGGTTTGAAGGAGCAGTCTAGGGATGCACGAAGTCACATAGGGGCTTATTTACAAACCCCTTGTGCCGCACGTACGTCACTTTTTCCCATGTTAAAAATGACGCCCCAGCAGCGCAAGGGGCTTGTGATTAAGCCTCATAGGACCTCATTGATGGTGCCCCTGTGGAACTTTTGCACCACGGAATGTCATTTTTATGACGTTCCGGTGGTGCAATGTGCATGACTTTTTATGGCCTTGTAAATAGGTGCCCCTTACACACAGTGCTTGAAAGGGGTATTTCATGGGTGTTGCGGTGGGTGTTTTCACGCAACATCCATGGAATCTGAAGCATTCCCATATTTATGAGAAATCGTGAATCTGGGAATGCATCAGAATCTAATGCCACCCCAGGAGTGGCGTTAGCGAGGCGCAACAAGGATTTTTCCCCCCCTTTTTCTATGTGTGCAGCATTCTGCAGCATGAACCCTTGCGGCGCTGTCCTGCTCCAAAACTTAATAAATGAGGCCCTAAGTGTTTTTCTTATGTAGCACTCATGAGTACTGTTAGAAATGGGGGTCTCTAGTTGGCAGAGGTAGGTACTTTTGTCCAAATAGGGGCCTTTCTTCCTAGTCAGGGTAAGGGGGATAAACTTCTAAAATAACTCCTGCTCACCCCCTTGGTGGCTTAGCATGAGCAGACAGGCTTATCTCAGAGGCAGTGTGTAAACCATTTGTGAACACATACAGTAATCCTTGAAAACACCACAAATGGACACCAAGCCAGTTTAGAAAAATAATTAATCTTTATCTAAACCCAAGCAAGACCAAACAAAAAAAATCCACAATACAGCTATCAAGATATCCTTAAAAATAGGTTATTCACTCAAATAAAGTTTGTAGCAACAAATAACCCCACCTGGAGTTATTACGAAGTCATGACAGATGAAAATTCCAAAGTACGGAGCCAACCGCAAATGTGTGGTGTCAGGCGCGGAGTCAAGCAGACCTCCAAAGAACAGTACCATGTAAACGATGAAAGCAAACACGGCGCACTGTGTTGGGGAGGTGATGCTTCGTTGGCGCCAGGCGGCGTAGGTTCCTTAAGTCCCCAGGGGAGGTGAAGCTTCGCTTAGTTTCTGCGATGCAGGGTTTGGTGAGACTTCGGTTCCTTACTGTGTCGGGAGGTGACGTCACGGTGGCAGGGAGGTGTCGGTTCCTTACGATGGTGCTGTGTCTATGGATTTGGGAGTCACCCATGTTGAGTATCAGCTCCGCATTGATGAAGCACCTGCATCGATGAAGTCATTGATGCGGTGCAGGTCAGGACAGGTGCATTGTGGATGTCATGAGTGGTGTACTCGGCTCTGATGCAGGCAGCGGCATCGGTGATAGCTTTGGAGTCGATGCGGCATGGTGTCAGCAAGTGTCGGGCCTACAGTGCGAGTCAGGGCGGTGTGTTGTGCTCTTCATGAGTGGTGCCCAGGACTTCTTTGCAGGGTATGGCGTGGCTCGCCAGCGTTGGGGTTGCAATTTCCTTCTGTGGCAGCTGAAACAGCAGTTCCAGATGTAGAAAGACAGAAGAAATTAAGTCTTTGTGTCCCTGGGACTACAGAACAGCAGGCTAGCTCTATTTCAAGCCCTTGGAGATCTTCCTCAAGCAGGGGACACAGCAAACAGCAAAGTCCTTTTTCTTTCCTTGGCAGCAAGTAGCCACTGCAGGCCAACCCCAGACAGCAAAACAGCACAGGGGCAATATTCCTCATCAGCTTCTCTGGCTCTTCTCCTTGGCAAAGGTTCCACTTGATTCCCAGAAGTGATCTAAAGTTCTGGGGTCTGGGCCCTAATATTTCTACTACAAAAATGTTTGTTCTCTGGTGGCAGAGAAGCCCTGTGCTCAGTCAAAACCGGTTCTGTCCTCTCTGGTGCAGCTTCCTGGCAGGAGGTGGAGACAGCATTGTGGAAGACAGACCAGGCCCATTCAGATTAATGGAAATCTCCTCCCCCTACTATAAATGCAGCTCAGGTCTATTCAGCCGAGGCCCTGACTCATCAGACCCTCTGGAGCCACTGCACCTCCCCAGCCCCGGACACTCCAAACCCAGACAGGCAATCCACATACTAGCAGAGGCACACTGGATAGCTAAGTCAGAAAATACCTACTTTCTAAAAGTGGTATTTTCAAACACAGAATGTAAAAATCACCCTCACTAAAAGATGCATTTTAACATTCTGAGTTCAGGCATACTAAACTTTATTTTCCTACCTTGTTCCCAGGGGTGGTTAGGCTTATAAGATGTTATAAGCAAACTCCCCATTCAATCCTATGGGAACAGGTAGCTTCACAACAGTGAAAAAAGGAATTGGCAGTATTTCACTATTAGGACATGCCACACACACCAGGGCAAGTCCTGTCTATCACATGCCCTGCACCCTGCCCACAGGGGTGCCTTGGGCCTACCTTAGGGGTGACTAACCTGTAGAAAAGGGCAGATTAGGGCTTGGCAAGTGGGTGCACTTGGCAAGTTGACATGGCAGTACTAGACTGCCCACAGGCACTGTAATGGCAGGCCTGAGTTACAATTACAGGCAAGCCTACTAGCAGATTTTGATCTACAGGCCATGGACACACACAGTGCACTGTACTACGGACTGACTAGTAAATCAAATATGCCAATCATGGAAACACCAATCCATAACACTAATTTACAAAGGGAGCAGTTGCACTTTGGCACTGAACAGTAGTGGCAACGTGCCCAAAGCATCTAGACCAGCATAGGTTCTAAGTTAAGGATACAAACCAGCAGCTTAAATAATGTCAGTAGGGGACAGGGACCGTTACTCACTCATTCGGGCAGAATACTAAGACTCCCACAGGCACCATGGGTAGACGTGGCTCCACAATCACACTATTGACCTATAGGCATATCCCAGGACACATACGAATACCATAGATAGTCTCAACATGTGAGTAATACCGGGACTATGATGATATACTGTGACAGCTAAGAAAGACAGCAATCACCAATGCACACTCAAGTGCCTAAATTGTCTCTGTCTACCTATGCATGTAACTTGAGAATGGAAAAATCTCTATGCTTCACTGTATCTAAAGTGTTAAAATGTAATTCAAAAATTTGAAACAAAAAAAAGCATCTAGACCAACACACAGCAAAAACACAGGAGGTCAAGGCAAAAAAAAAACAAGGAAAACCCATGCCAATGATGCCAGGTCTAACAAGAACTATTCCCCATATAACAAGCATTGGCATAGCCAATAGGTCTCGCTTTTGGACCTTATAAATATTTAGTTATGCAGCACAATATCCTTGGTGCAACAACATCAACTGTTGCATGGCTAATTACTTATAAGGTCCCAAAAGCGAGACCTATTGGCTATGTCGATGCTTGTTGCTCGCGCTTCTTGTTTTCTAATGCTCTGTGTTGATGCAAGATCTGAGTCCGCCAAATATTCTTATTATATAATGCTGCTATCAGCTGCTTCTGTGCATTACATAAAAGGGTTCAGTGGCCTTTTCAGAGTCCGAATTGGAATGATTGTGACCATAGTGTTTTCTTTATGTACTGATACTCCTGTTTGCATTCACTTGCCTAGACGAGGGACTGATATCTGTCTGCATACATATGTTGCTGTGCAAAGCTTATATTTTTTCTGCAAATAGTCCAGTCTATCAGAAGCTAATACGTAGCACTAGTCCACTACACAGCAACACCAATTTACCCTTTCAAAAACATCACTGTAGCACTGCAATGCCTCATGACCCCACTGTTGTCTCTATAACAATGCATCTCCGAAGGAGTCTGCTTCACAACAACATCAATTTAACATTTTCTCAGAAGCCTCCACAAAGAACCATGATTTCTCAGGGTCCAGCCTGGAGCTATGAACTGCAGACCCATCCCCGGCATAGCAACGCTTCAAATCTACCAACATGCCAACACTTTTCTTTAGAAGTTGTAATAATTAATCCTATTCAGCTTTCTCACTAGTGCAACTATCCAAAATCTCCACATAGCAAAGGCAAAAAAGCGCGCATGCGCTAAAAGTAAAAAAAAAGTGTCGGCAAAAGTGAAAGCGTTTCATTGTGGGAGCGAGCAGTGCCAGGAGCGATAATTGCTACCATATGGCGCCGCTCGCTCCCGCAAGTGAATCGCCAGATGTGCACGCATTGCCATTGAAGGCAATGGAACACGTGCACGTTTTGGGTTGAAAAGCCGAAGCGATTGCTAAAGGTCTTTTTGCCTGTGCAACGCATGCGCGCTGCGTAGGCGAGACCTAAAAATTGACGCACTGGCGGCGCAAGTGGCATGTAAATAAGCCCCTATATTTCTAAGTATTCTATAGGTCTACCAGATAATCCGGACTATCTCAATGCTTCTACTCTTAATCCCCAATTTCACCATCTTATCACAAGAATAAGTTATGTTGCCTCCCTTTCCCTTATGACTATCCATTGACACAAGACAGATTTTGGTCAGCTAGGCGATTGTCGTGGATGCAAGGAAAACATAAAAATACCCATAGTATGGGTGGCCCAATACTTGGGATCTATGCAAGATTAGACTCAAGCCTAGAGCAGACCCCTGGCTCAGAATAAACACCAAATCCTGTGAATTAAACATTGCTTTTTTCTTCATCTAATTTCCAAACCTCAGGGAATTCCTTAAATATCAGTCAGTCTATCTCAGTCACTTCCTCTAACCACTGTCACCTTCATTCAGCGACAATTAAGTATCTTCCTACAGTTACTTTTCTCATCTGCCCACACTCTCATCACGCTCCTATCGCTGCTAAGTTCTCAGTAATACTTACTACTCCTTTCAAATGCCACAACTTGGAACTGGGTAGTGAGATGAGGCTAATTGCAAAGAATGCAACTGGATGGAGGATTGGAGCTTTCTAACAAAAGACATTGGGCCCGATTCACCGAACTAACTTAAGACAAAATCCTAAACTTACTACCATTTTGGTATTCACAGAAGGCACTTACTCATTTTGGTATTCACAGAAGGCACTTACTCATTTCGGTATTCACAGAAGTTAGGAGTCCTAACTTTAGGACTCCTAAATGCCTTCTGTGAATACCGAAAGTCTTAAAATTAGGATTTTTCTCAGTTTAGTAGTAGTAAAGTTAGGAGTCCTAACTTTAGGACTCCCAAATGCCTTCTGTGAATACTGAAAGTCTTAAAATAAGGATTTTTCTCAGTTTAGTAGTAGTAAAGTTAGGACTCCTAACTTTAGGACTCCTAAATGCCTTCTGTGAATACCTAAAGTCTTAAAATTAGGATTTTTCTCAGTTTAGGAGTAGTAAAGTTAGGAGTCCTATCTTTACTACTCCTAAACTGAGAAAAATCCAAATTTTAAGACTTTCGGTATTCACAGAAGGCATTTAGGAGTCCTAAAGTTAGGACTCCTAACTTCTGTGAATATCGAAATGAGTAAGTGCCTTCTGTGAATACCAAAATGAGTAAGTGCCTTCTGTGAATACCAAAATGGTAGTAAGTTTAGGATTTTGTCTTAAGTTAGTTCTGTGAATCGGGCCCCGAGGGCCAGAGGTACTCAGATTGGATTAGCAAAAAAGCAATCACAAATTGCACACTGACTCTGAGAAATTCAATCTGCTTTTCTGAACTAACCAAAGGCTAGATGTACACAGCATTTGCGACTTGGTAAGTAGCCATAAACTGCTTGCCGACTGCAAAAAATGCATTTTCCTATGTACAAAAGGAATTAGCAGCCTTTTTTTTGAAAAGCGATTATTTAGCTATTTGACTTTTTTTTTAGCTACTTGCAATATTGAATTGCAAATAGGTCATCAGTATGAAGAAATCCCAATCAGAATGTTATAGGCAGTTGCAAATTGCAAATGGTCACAAAATTAGCATTTTTAGCACATGCAATTTACCACCAACTCGCATCAAGCGGTAACCATGTGCAGAGTGAAATAACAGCCCCAGAATACATCAGCGGCTTCGACAATGATGACGTAATATGTGATAGCAAGACGAATGCACATGCTGGATTGCAGCGAAGGAGGAGGAAACAGGAGAGGATTCTTAGACTCAAACACTATCCAAACAAACTAAGGAAGAATCTAGGAGAAGTACAGTTAAGTAATGCTGTAATTTTGGAACTCATAGCTGATTTAAAACCACAGTTTGAGAGCAATACTGTACATAGTAATTCTGTGCAGGTTTCATGCTCTTTGCACCTCTTAATCTAAATATATCTCGATCTTTTCCAGCATTCCTGGAATGATTGTTAATGTGCATAACTGCTCTCACCTTCCTTGCAATGCACAAGAGGTTCTAAATACAAATTTGCACTTTTATAGGATTGCCAATTTTCCTCACGCAATTAGCAGTATGGATGTCATACATGTGCCAACCTATCCACCATCTGCCATTGAGTATTTATTCCACAACCGGAAAAATATTAGGTCCAGATGAACAACCTTTTTTATCAGTCGCAAACTGTAAATCGGCCCATTTGCGACAGCTAAATAGGTCTGTACAATGTACAAACCCTATTTTGCAAGTCAGTAACCTATTAGTGACTCGCAAAATAGGGTTTGCAACTCACTATTAGGAAAGGGCATGCCAAGGGCGTTCCTTCCCAATAGAGAGTCGCACTTCTATGTACGATTGTCTTGCGACCGCAATTGTGGTTGCAAAACACTCACAGTTTACCACCAACTGCAAATATGTGATAAGCCAATCATAAACAGGAAGGAGTCCCCAGGAGACTCCTTCCCCTTTGTGACTGGCAGTGAAAATATTTTTTAAGAGCAGGCAGTGGTCCCACGAACCACTGCCTATTCTTAAAAAATGAAACAGAAATGTTTCATCTTTCTTTTTTTTCAAATGCATCCTGTTTTTCTTTTAAAAAACGGGCTGCATTTAAAAATAAAAACACTTTATTTAAAAAGCAGTCACAGACATGGTGGTCTGCTGACCCCAGCAGGCCACCATCCCTCTGAGTACTAGCCATTCCCAATGGGGTCGCAAATTGCGACCTGCCTCATGAATATTAATGAGGCAGGTCATTTGTGACCCCATTGGGAATTGCAAACAGTGTCTGAGACACTGTTGTGCTTTCCATTTTGCGAGTTACAATATGTCACATTTTGTGACTCACAAAATGGATTGGTGGTACATCTTGCCCTTAACTCCTTAAAAATCAAAGCAGTGTCTGATGCCAAATATGTGATTACGAATATTGTAGCACGATTTCCAGGGAGCACCCATGATTTCTTTATGTTTAGATACAGTGGTATTTACACAAGGCTACAAAGAAGAGATTATGAAGATGGCTATATATTGAGTAAATTCAATTGTCTTTAAATATTTTTTTTCATATCTCTTATATTTAGAGTAAGATGTGCTAATATGCACATTAATAGTGTAGGTGATCGTGCTTATGCCCTATGCCTGTGGTTAATGACTCCTTGTATGAAACCTTCTACATGGAGTGAGTGGCATTACAATGTTGCACATAGAAGAACAAGAGGTGTCATTGAGCGTATCTTCGGACTTTTATAAAGTAGATGCCAATGTGTCTAAAATGGTGACCGTGCTATACAGTATTCTGCCTAAACCAGGTGAAAATGATGGCAACATGTCTAAATTCTACACAATATAACAACTGGGAAAGGATTGGAAGTTAGGATGTCTGAGTCAGAGTCTGATGAGGAGGACAAAGAGCTACCAGCATCTCTACAACATGCTGAATCAAGAGTAGCAGAAGCCTGAGTATGACGTGCTAACATAACTAATAATTATTTTACAGGGTAAGTTAAAACTTTACTAAAACATTTTAACATAATAACACAAATGCTTTGTTGGTGGAAAACCATATTCCACCTTTATTTTCAGGTATGGCACTGCATGTAAGTAAAGTTATAACATTGCACCATGTCGCAATTGTAAAACAAAAGTTATAAGATGTGTTGTTAACCTAAACACACCAAAAATGACATATAAATTGTCTATTTCTTGCATTTGGCACAAGCAGATGCTGTAGCTCCTACATCGCCCCCCCTCCCCAACGGCACTGTGACGCTTGGTTTCACAAAGATTCATAATATCTGTGGTAGAAATGCTTTTGACACTGGGCTGATCCTCACTTTCAGCACCTACTACTTGAGTGCCACTTGCAATTTGTGAGGCTTGCAATGTTTCTACAGCATGTGTAATTTGAACAAGGCCTCGAGCTACATCTGCACTGTAGTGCCCCATTTAAACATGTCGGCTGACAGTACACCTGACAATGTGGATGTGGCATGTGCAAAGCGATTAATTGACCTACTTAAGCCATCAAGCAGACACGTTGGCGTTTCCATAGTCTTTGACTCATATTATCCTGATTTAATTAAAAACATAGAGTCTTTATTGTATCTGTCAAACAATCTTGTTTTTCATTCATGGCAATCTGCTTTTTAGCAAGGGTAGTTGGTAGTTTTTGAAAACCAATGTAATGTTTTTGTCGATGTTTTTATGAGCTTCTGATTGACAAGCTTGATTTCTTTTTGTTGCAGGCACTAAACTGTAAGCATTGATGCCTCCAAACATCCAAGGAGTTGCACATTTTCAGCATTACCGCCACTTCCCAGATTTTGTTGGGATTGTGCATTGGCAACACAGTGAGTGGAAGCTACACATCTTCCCAGCAGTTGTCTTGGGCCTGGCCTCACTACAGGTTCCTAGGTGACATTGCGTGCCTCTTCCACAAACTTCTTGTACTGATTGTCTATGCTCTTTGACTCTGGGACTCATAGATTGAGCCTGGGTTGTTGTGTACTGGCTGGCAAGATCTAGTAATTCATCAAGGGGCATGTGAGATTTTTCATGTTCGTCTGCTTTTGACACATCACTTCCATGAGCATGGATATGTGTTAGAAAATTGATTCATGATTAATGTTTGGACTATAGTTAAGGTGGGTTTAATATGTATATCCAAAAATACATTTGTTGTAGTTAACCTCAAGCTAATGTATTTTCACTATATTAACAGTAGTGCACTATGAAAATGCACTGCTTTCTTATTTTAAATTAATATACTGTTTCCTTTCCATATTTAGATATACACAAGAAGTCTAAAGATTGTATGAACATTGAAAAAGCCTAACCACTTACATTTTAAAATTAACAATGCTATATTACACCTGCCTTGAGAGGTTTCTGGTATGTCAGATGTATCAATTGTAGTGGACCCAATGACTGATCGTAGCTCAAGAGTAGTTTGTACCATTTCCTCTATCGCAGTTGGTAGGGGGATGGGAGGCAGTAGGGGAACATTCTCCAGCAGCTCTGGTCTCACTTAGCCTGTTTGCAACATTCAGTAGCGGCTCCTTTTCATAACAAGTGGTGAGGCAGGGGAAAGAGGGAGAGGTGCTGGGGTAGGGGTAATATAATAAATAAAAAAATGAGCACATACCTGCTGCTGCGCTGCCGGCTGCTGTCTCAGGATTCTTGAGATCAGGGTCCCTGCACACAGCGCAGGCTGCTAGATGCCAATCAAGATGCTTGTCTCATGAAAGCAGCGCAGTGATTGGCCTGAACGGGTTTTTTTAATGCTCGTTCAGGTCCTAGGATGCTATGCCTCTTCTCCACCCAGCTGTGCAATACAGCTCGGGTGGAGACAGCTCAAAGTGCGCATGCCGGTTTGGATGGCCTTAGACAGCCTGCTAAACTGTCATGTGCACTTTACAGTGTGCACTACTCCTGCCCCTGCACTCTTCATTGCCCCGACTCACCAGACTTTGTTGCCTGCAGTGAAATTTTCTTTTTTTTATAATAAAATGATTTTATTATTGTTACAAATAGGGGTCTCTAGTTTACAAGGGTTTGCACCTTTGCCCAAATAGTGACCCTTCCTACTAGTCAGGATAAGGGGGATACACTACTGAAATATCCCCTGCTCACCCCCTCGGTAGCTTGGCACAAGGAGTCAGGCTTATCTCAGAGGCAGCGTGTAAAGCATTTGCACATAACCAAGAGTAATACAGTGAAAACACTACAAAAGAACATCCCACCAGTTTTAGAAACATAACCAATATTTATCTGTGCAAACAAGACCAAAACGATAAAAGACTAACATACAGTAACCAAACATATGCATTTTGTAAGAATTACTTTCAAATGCAGTTCTTTTAAGCCGGTATCTTAGACCGGGGCTACAGCAGTGCTCAAAACAACAGAATCCAATAGTTCCGACCGACTGTGTCGGGTAGGACCGGCAATAGTGACAGCAGGCTCATAAACAGTCTCTTTGGTTTCGGCCGATGTTTCGGTGCGGGTCAGTCAAGGCAACCATTGCGGTTGTGATGTGAAGTGACTGCGGTGCAGCGTGTGGTGCCCTCAAGTCACGGTGCAGGCAGCGGCTTGGTGACGGTCATGGTGTTGGTGAGACCAAGGCTGTGGTGCAGAGTGAGGCAGTGCTCATTGCAGTGGTGACAGGTCACGGTGAAAGCGGCATTGCTGGTTGATGGGAGCGGCATCAGTTGGCCCAGACTGCGGTGTGGTACAGGGCCTTGCGTCGTGTGACTTATGAGTGGTGCCCTCAAACCAGGGTGCAGCCACTGGTGTCAAGGTCAGCGTGCAGCGACATCGTCGGTGAGACCAGGGCGACGGAGTAAAGTGAGACGCTGCAGAGTGCGGGTCCCACAGGTCATGGTACAAGCAGCGTTTCGGTGGCGGCGGCTGTCATCATTGGTGAGACCAGGATTGCGGTGAGAAGTGCGGCGGTGCCTTCTGTGGTGCCTTCAGAACAAGTAGTTAGCAGTAGTGTTGGTGCCACCTCAACAGTTTTTAATTCTCACCCCTCATCGGCATTAACCATCTGAGGGGCCTGTGATCTGTCTGACCTCAGAAGTGAGTCCCCAACAGGTAGGGTCTTGGCTTCTTCAGTGCCCAGACCGCAGCAAAAGCTTCTCGCTCTATGGCACTCCACATCTGTTCCCTCAAGAGAAGTCTTCTGCTAAGGAACACTACAGGCTGGTCTTGGCCCTCATCATTTAGTTGTGAGAGCACCACTCCCACACCATGCTCTAAAGCGTCAGTCTGCACTACGAATTCCTTGGAGAAGTCTGGTGTCTTGCACACAGGCGCCATACACATGTCTGCCTTCAGGGCATCAAAACCTTTCTGGCAGGCATCAGTACTGAATACCTTCCTGGGCTGCTTCCTGGAAGTCAGCTCAGTCAAGGGGCAACAATGGTGCCATAGCCCTTGACAAATCTCCTGCAGTATCCGGTGAGACATAAAAAGGCTCTCACCTCTGTGTGGGTCATTGGGGGCTCCCAACCCAGAATAGTGTCAGTCTTAGGCTGTAGGGGTGCCACCTGAACGCTTCCTAACTGGTGTCCTAAGTACACCACAGATCCGGCACTTACTGGCCTTGACCGTGAGGCCTGCCCTCTGCAGAGCCTTCAACCCTTCCAAGAGGTGCTGCAAGTGTTCTTCCCAGCTGGAACTGAACACTGCAATGTCGTCCAGGTAGGTGCCACTGAAATCCTCCAGCCCAGCCAACACCTGGTTGACCAACCTCTGAAAGGTGCCAGGGGAATTCTTCAACACAAAGGGCAACACCCAAAACTGGTAGTGCCCCTCTGGGGTTGAAAATGCTGACCTCTTCTTGGCCCCCTCAGTTAAGGCAATCTACCAGTGCCCACACATCAAATCAAACGTGCTGAGGAACTTGGCAACAACCCAACTCATCAATGAGCTCATCAGCTTGGGAGATGGGGTGCGTGTCAGTCCTAGTGATGGTGTTGAGCCCACGGTAGTCCATGCAGAACTGCAGTTCAGGAGTTGCACCGGGTGCAACAGCCTTTGTGACCAAGACCAATGGGCTGGCCCCAGGACTGTTGGAGGGCTTGAGCACCCCTAACACCAACATCTTAGAGAACTCCTCTTTGATGCTGGTTCTGACCCGGTCAGTCAACCTGTAAATCTTGTGTTTCACAGGAGGGCTGTCACCAGTGTCCACGTCATGGGTAAACCAGTGAGTAACATCTGGGGTCAGGGAAAACAGAGTGGTGAACTGCCCCAACAATTGGTGACAATCCCTCTGCTACTCTGGGGTCAGTGTAGGGGAGAGGATCACACCTTCCACTGACCCATCTCGCTCCTTGGCAGACAGGAAGTCAGGGAGAGGTTCACTCTCCTCTTCCACCCCATAATCTGTCACCAGGAGCACGCTCACTTCGGATCTCTAAAAGTGAGGCTTGAAGTGGTTCACATGGAGGACCCTCAAAGGGTTCCCGGGAGTCTGAAAATTCACCAGTTAGGCATCATCACTTTTGCACTCCAACACCTCAAAAGGCCCATGCCACTTATCCTGCAAGGCACGAGGTTCGACTGGGGCCATTACTCACACTTTCATCTCCTTCTGGCTTACTTCCAGGTTTGCCTGAATGAGGTTCCTGAAGCGTGAAGTTTGGTTCCTGAAGGCCAGCATGTGGGTAAATACATCCTGGGGAGTTTTCCTGGGAGCTGTCTCCCAGCCTTCCTTGACCAAACTGAAATGTCCTCTCACAAGGTGCCAATACAGAGGCTCAAAGGGACTGAACCCTAATGACTTCTGCGGTACTTCCTGTATGCAAAGAGAAGGCATGATAAGAGGATATCCCACTGATGCCGCATGGGTTCTATTAGATGCTTGATCATGCTCTTTAAGGTTTGGTTGAATCTTTCCACCAAACCATTACCTTGTGGGTGGTAAAGAGTAGTGAACTTGTAGGTTACACAACACTCCTCCCACAGGGATGCATTATACTTGGAAATGAAATTGGTCCCACGGTCTCTGGGGAAACCCACATGGGAAAAGATCCTTATTAGAGCCCGGGCCACCACTGGTGCCATTGTTGTTCTGAGAGGGATAGCCTCCATGTACCGGATGACATGGCCCACCAAGTCCAAGATGTACCTGTTGCCCATGGCTGTCTTGGGATCCAGTGGGCCCACAATGTCCATCTTAACCCTTGCAAAAGGGGTTCCTACAACTGTAAATGGTTGGAGATGAGCCTTACACTACCTCCCACTCATACCACTAACCTGGCAAGTTTGGCAAGGCATACAATGTGCATCTGACTGCCTTCGCTTTTGGGGGCCAAAAGAAGTGGGTGACAATCCTGTCAAAGCTCATGTCCTGCCCCAAAATGTCCTGCCAAAGGCACGTTGTGAGTCAGACCCAGTAGGAAGGTCCTGAAGTGCTGGGGTACCACAAGCACACAGGCTGATCCAGGCTCAGCGATTTTAGGCTCGCTGTACAGGAGACCATTTTCCCAGTATATCCAGTGTGATTCAGACTGATCATCAGCTGCCTGGTTTGCAGCCTGCTGCCGCAAACCCTCCAGAGGAGGGAATTTTTTCTGCTCCCTGCAGAATTCTTCCCTTGAGGGACCATTTTCATGCTGCCAACAGGTCAGCTCAGATAAGTCCCTTACTTCAGCTATCTGCTCCCCTGTAGGAACCGGGGTGTACCCCTCAAGGTTAGCCTCCTCCTGGACCGTGGGACCCTCAGGGGCGGGTTCCCCCTGCCCTTTCTCTTGGCAGGAATCCGGGCCACTGTTTCAGGCTCTAGGTCCTTCTGATCACCCTTCCCCACTGCCATTGACCAAGTGGTCACGCATGCCCACTCTGGCAACTCAAGCATCCCCAAGTGAGTCCTGAGGTCAAAATCCTTCCACAAGGACTGCTCTAGGTCGTTACCTAGCAGACAATCTACAGTCATGGTAGGGGTCACAACCACCCTCAAGGGACCTGAGACCCCTTCAACAATCAAAGGGAACCTGTGCCACCATACACTGGCAGTCCACAGCAACTACATGGTGGAATGCCTCGGGAACTAATTGCTCCTCAGAGACCAGGTGACACCAGACTGAGGTCACACTGGCTCCGGTATCACTGAGAGCCTCTACTGTTCTCCCATTGATGGTCACCATGGCGCTGTATTTCTTAGTGTTAGCAGGCACCTGGTTTCCTGAGACCATCTCACTGTCCCCTAATGAGACGAGGATCATCTCTGCAGGATTCCCACCCTCCTGTGGGTACCCTCCTCTCAAAGCACTACACTAGCCAACACATTGGCCTGCGCACCCATGGGTGGCTCTGCCCTCTTGTTACATTTGGGGTCCCCCTTTGAGTGACCCACCTGCTCACAGGCACAACACTTGCAGTGGCCGGTCTCTGCAGGCTTCCCTATAGGGTCCCCTTGCTTCTTATTTCGAGGGGGATGGGAAACTTTATCCTGGGTTTTAGTTTGGGGCCCTTTAGAGAACTCTTGTGCTTTACCCTTGTCCCCCCACTCTTCTAGTGGGAACTGTGGCCCCCTTCGGCGGAGTCAACCTCATACACCTTCTTGTGGACCCTGGTTCTCACCCAGCAGTCCGCCTCCATAGTCAGCTTCCTGGGGTCAGTCAGCTTACTATCAATCAAGTGCTGGCGCAGCTCTGCGAAAGATAGACTAGACAAGTGCTACCATGTACTCATTGTGGAGCTCCTGAAAATCTGTCTCATTACTGCTCTTCACCCAACCATCCAGTGACCTGCAAAAGCAATCCACACATTCCAGCCAAGTGTTTGCATTAGTTTTCCTACTAGACCTAAATTGATCCTTGTACTTGTCTGGAGTGAGACCACACCTGGTAAGAAGGGCCTCCTCCTTCATGCCAGTGTAGGTGAGGCTCTGCCCCTTACCTAAAACCACAAAAGTGTCCTTCCCCTCTTCTGGGAAAAGAGGTCACAATCCTGCTCCCCAGTTTTTCTCAGGGACCCCGTTCATGTGTATAGACATCTCATTACCCTGAAACCACCTTTGTATGTCACCCTCCCCTTCTTGAATTCTTTGCCTACATTCTTGGGGATGTGCACAATTCTGTCTGTCTGCACTGAGGAATTGCTGCCACTATCTGTGCTGGACCTACTTCTTAGCTCCAGATCCATTATACCATGCACATGATCCAAGATCATCTTCCTTTTCTCCATGGCTTTTCTTTTGTCTTCCCTCTCATTCTCCAGCCGGAGTTTTTGAAGGTCAAACCTCCTTGCCCCCCGCCTGTCCTCCAACTCCTCTGAGAATAAGCTACTGCTGCCTGGCATGGAGGGCTTTCCCCTCCCAAAAGGACACCCATCCTAGGAATAGGCTCCTCCGCCTCCACACTGAGATCTCCAGACTGCCCACTGGCACGTCTGGCTGCTACCCAGGCCCTCAGCGCCTTTTGTAGCTCCTTTTTCCTGGTGAGGCCCCTGATTTGGACTTTGAGGTTCTTGCAAATAGTCTTCAACTCCTTCACATTCTAGGTTTCTAATCTCTCGTCCTCAAAGGCCACTTCCAACGATTCAAGGGATGATGCTCTTGACTCATGCATGATGCAATAGCAAATTCAAGTTCTCAACAAGTGGCAAGGTAAAAATTAAGCCAAAAAGAACTTGCATGTGGTACGTAGTGGTGTGCGATATGATAGTAGTGTACACCAATCAATGTAGGTCAACTGCAAACACAAGTCCTATCCTCACCGCTGACAACCAATGTTAGAAATGGGGGTCTCTAGTTGGCAAGTGTTTGCGCCTTTGTCCAAATAGGAACCCTTCCTTTTAGTCAGGGTAAGGGGGATACACTACTAAAATAACCCCAGCTCACCCCCTTGGTAGCTTGGCACGAGCAGTCAGGCTTATCTCAGCGGCAGTGTGTAAAGCATTTGTACATAACCAACAGTAATACAGTGAAAACACTACAAAAGAACACCACACCAGTTTTAGAAAAATAACCAATATTTATCTGTGGAAACAAGAGCAAAACGATAAAAGACCAACATACAGGAACTAGAATTTTGCACTTTACAAGAATGACTTTAAAATGCCGTTCTTTGAAGCCGGTAGCTCCGTCCGGGGCTACCATAGTGCTGAAAACAACAGAATCCAACAGGTCTGGCCAACCGCATCAGTGTGGACCGGTGTTAGTGTAAGTCGACTCATAAAAAGTACCTTTGCTTCCGGCCGACAGCATCTGTGCGGGCTGGTCATGGCAACCGGCACGGTTGCGATTTGAAGCATACGGTGCCCTTAAGTCGCTTGCCAGCAGCGACTCAGTGACCGTAGTCCAGCGACGATGGTGGGACCAGGGCTGTGGTGCAGAGTGAGGCAGTGCTCGTTGTGATGCAAGCAACAGTTCTGGTTGATGGGAGCTGGCGTCTGTAAGCCCAAACTGCGGTGTGGAATGGGTCGGTGAGTCATGTGACTTACAGGTGGTGCTGTCAAATCACGTTGCAGTCACGGGTGTCGTGGTCAGCGTGCAGCGACGTCGATGAGACCAGGGCAGTTGAGTGAAGCCAGGCGGCACGGAGTGCGATGCCCTCAGATCGCGGTGTAAGCAGTGGCTTGGTGGCGGCAGCGGATGTCGTCGTCGGTGAGACCAGGGTTGTGGTGCGATGCACGGCGGTACCTTCTGCGGTGCCTTCAGGTCATGGAGCCAGCAGTGCTGTCCGTGGCAGTGCTGGCTGCTTTCCTCCTTCTGTGGTAACAGAAACCACAGTTCAAGAGGCAGTTCTCAGAAGTAAGTGAAGTCTCTGTTGTCCCTGAGACTTCGTGCACAGGAGGCACACTCCATTTTATGCCCTTGAAGATACTCAGTGACAAGTGAAGAAAGTTCAGTCCAATCCTTTCACTGCCAAAGGCAGAAGCAACTTCAGTTCAACCCAGCGAAGCAATAATACAGCAAAGGGGCAGTACTCCTCCTGGAAGCTCTTCTCCTTGGCAGGTCCCTTGATGCAAGTGAGTTCTAAAGTTCAGGGGTCTGGGCCCCAATATTTATACTCATACTTATACTTTGTTCGCTTGGGCAGAGAGTGTCTGTGCTCAGTCCAAATCAGTTTGGTCCTCTCTGGCCCAACTTCCCGGCAGGCAGCATTGTGCAAGGCAGACCAGGCCCATTCAGGTGCAAGGACATTTCCTCCCACTACTCTAAATGCAGCCCAGGTCTATTCAGCCCAGCTCTGACTCATCCATGAAAGGCAGGACACATCTCAACCCCCCCAGTGGCTGTCTGAAGAGAATGAACATTCCAAGCCTCTGTCACTCCAAAGCCAGACAGTCAATCCACAATCCAGCAGAGTCACCCAGGATGGCTAAGCAAGAAAATACCTACTTTCTAATAGTGGTATTTTCAAACACATCATCTATACTATACGATGCATTTCTACCTTCTCAGTTCAGGCATACAAAACTCCATTTCTCTATCTTGTCCCAATGGGAAGATATACTCGTAAAACGTTACCAAGTATTTCCTATTCTATCCTATGGGACAGATAGCCTTTCCACAGCCAAAAATTAAATATACTGTATTTCACTATCAAGACATGTCACACACACCAGTAGATGTCCTACCTTTCAAATACACTTCACCCTGCCCATGGGGGACCTCGGGCTACCTTAGGGGTGACTCAAATGTAGGGGTGGGCGGAATTTGCGTAATCGCGTTACGCAAATCTCCGCGAAACGGTAAAAAATCTCCGCGAACACGCAGAAATTCCGCGGCCACACGGAATTGCTTGTTCGCGATGCTTTTTTCCTGTTCACAATCGCTGTTTGCGTGCTCGGGGAGAAATATCTTGCGAACACGCATTTTGAGAACGCGAACAAGCAAAAAATTTTGCGAAATCGCGGAAAGCAAACTTTTGGCCAATTTCGCGTTCTCCGCGGAACGCGAAATTACGAAAATTCCGCAAATTCCGCGAGCGGAACGGAATTTACCGCCCAGGCCTACACAAATGTAATAAAAGGGAAGGTTAGGGCTTGGCAAGTGGGTGTACTTGCCAAGTCGAAATGGCAGTCAAAACTGTGTGCAGACACTGCAGTGGCCAGTCTGAGAATCCTTTGAAAGGCTGCTTGTGTGGGTGACACAATCAGTACTTCAGGCCCACTAGCAGCATTTGATTTACAGGCTCTGGCACTCTCAGTGCACTTTACTAGGGACTTAACAGTAAATAAAATATGCCAATCATGGAAACACTAATCCATAATACAATTTACAATAGGAGCACTTGTACTTTAACACTGAACAGCAGTGAGAAAGTGCGCAGAGACACTAAAACAGCAAAAACAGGCCAAAACATGGAGATGATAGAAAGCAAAAAGACAGGGGAAGCTTGCCAAAAGATGTCAGGTCAAACAATTATTATTATATTTTTCCCGTTTCTGTCTGCTGCCTGGCATTCAGCTGGGGGAGGAGCGACACTCCTCCGCCATAGCGGCAATATTCTCTTTTGTTTATGATCTCAGATCACACCATTGTTTTCTGTTTTCCTTGATGGATCTCAGAATTACTCCAAATGAGTTGATTTCCTCCTGCATTGCTTTCCATATTTTCTTTTTGTGTGATTCAGACACTGTGAGAGATGATTTCCCAAAGAGTTTGTCATGGTGCCCAACGCACTTGATCAAGCTGGATTCTTATATAATCGTATCTTACCATCTCTAAGAATCCTCAGGTCGACTGAACCTTTGTACCTGCTGAATAGTGTGAAGGGAAGAACATCAAATTTCTCAATATAGCCGATAACTTCAATTTATACTCCAAAAATCACTGACCCCAAATTCCAAAATTTAGGGTTTATTACAAAGCCAAAAATAATTGCACATACAAGCACCTCATCACGAGGTTAAGAAAATAAATGGGCACTAATACAAAGAAAATCAAACGCAGGAGTCTCATTCGAATAAGAAGAATAGTTAGCTCCTGAAGCATTAGGCAACCAATAACTGCTCCAATCTCTATGTTAGAAGTCATCAACCTAGAAAGAAAAAAACAACTAGTGTATCTCTACACTGTCTCTAAGGTGACATCCCTACTTAACATTTTCCCCAGGCAAGAAAGTAAAAAGGTGTCAGTAGTGAAGACTTCTGTAGAAGTACACTCACTTCACTTAAATCAGTAGCTAAAGCTATAGAGCTTGTTCTAAGATGCTCCTTCTAGCTTCCCATCTAATCCTCGACTGCTCAAACCCCGGGGCACTGTCCCTAATTCAAAATCACTGAATAGTAGAACACGCCTCCTAGACCAGGTCTTCCTGCTGTACTTTTCCATCGAAACTCTTACTTCATCCAAAGGCGGTTGGAGTGACCTTGGGTCCCAGGCACCTTCTCCGCTGAAAGTATCATATCTGCATTCCAGTGTACTCCCATGGTTACTTCTCCTACCATCCTAACGCCTAAAACAAAGGGTAAGTCTTCCCAACAAGCTAGGTGTCCTTGCATCTGTAACAGAAACATGGGAACAAGAAACGTTCCACTCTCTGAGATCTGCTGACTTTTCTAAAACCCAGAGCCTTTCCAAGGGAAACAATTTTCGGCCTACAATATGCAGCTAACATAAAAACGAATAGGCCTTACTCCTAAAAGTACATGCGAGCAGGCCTTTACACACTTTAAACACACAATTCCAAAATCACATTGTAAGCATTGATTACATTACACTTCATACATGAATAAGAAAAACTACGCATGCAGACTTTAATATGGTGCACGTTTAAACCTAATGCATCACATTATACGTGAACTAATTAATTATGCATCATCTAAAACACATTTTCGATTAAGCACTACATTGATCTACATAATTGACACAATTACACTTCTATTCGCATCATTATATGCTACTTTAGTACTATATTTCTAAACCCACACGTTAATATTTTTCCCCTAATATATAGGTGCGGACTACATGTGATTATGATGCATCCCTACAATTTCAGAATAACATTATGCTCTATTACACTCCTCTGTTAATATTTACAGTTCCTTTCCAGAAAGTTTAATTTTATGCCTGTGAGCCTCAGCCTCCTTCTCTGTGTCTTCACCTGACATTTGTTTATGTCTTTAAGGTGGAAGGCAAACACAGTTTGGATACTGTGCACAATCTCCAGAAGGCACACTCTTCTATTTTCAACTGAGCAACACTTCCTGGTAGTGAGGTCATCAGTCAATGCCAAAATGCGCGAGTCGCTAATTGCTAACAGATTCTCAATGTGCAAATTGCAAATTGCAAAATGCGATTACCTAAAAAGCGCACTGACCAAATAAAGATTCACTATTTTACCCATGACTACTATCGTACATTCTAAATAGCAAATTCATAAGTACAAGTCACAATATCTCGCAATTATGAAATTGCCAATCAGATGCTTCGTACATCTGACTCCAAGGTAATAATGGGTCAGTTGGCAATTGCTGGAACCCGTAGAGCAACCTGTCTAATTAATATTCTTTAGGTAGGATGGAAGGTGAAGGGCTGGGCAGGCACCCATAGGTGTTTACTGCCCAGGTAGGATGGAAAATCCTAATTGAGAGTTGCTGGTTGTCCTTTGAATGACTGCCTACCCCCATAAAATCACTACCCTGATTTCCCAAGAGGAAAAGGAATAAAGAAGGCCTCTACCTCATTGCAAATCAGTTACCACTCTAACTTGGGAGTCAGTAACCGGTCAATAATATGTGACAGAATTGCAGTCGCAAACCATTGACACATCCATTATTATTGTTCAGTACGCTGCTACCTTGCTTTTTTGCACATTGCCGATCTTGGGAGGGTTTTAACTCATTTTATTTATTGTTTTCGATGATAATGTTTTTAATTGATTATGTTTATTAATATTATGGTGCTCATTTACATTCTTACTTGATCATTGAGGCTTCCCCGGTCTGCCACGGTTTGTACCGATTGTTGCGGAGGGAAGAACCTCACCATAGGCATTACCATTAGGCACTCACTTCTGCTCACCCACTTCCTCTGCGGTTAGCGCTCTAGATTCCGGTGCCTCCTATTTAGGGCCGCGCTAGAACAGCCACGCAGCGTCTGCGCCCATCCGCGTCTGGACCGGGCCCAGGGCCACAGGCCCTGGTTCTTACACGGCATGCAAACCCACAATATTTTACTCAGGTGAGAGCCTATTGTCCCTACGCCTGACGATGTGCCAGAAATGCTATCAGTTTAAGTGTGAACATATAATAAAACCAGACTACCCCCCATGTTTAGTCTGTGATATTAAACTTCCCAAAATTTTAGATTTGCTACTCAATTCCCTGAGAGATCCAACGACTCAAGAGCAATCAGATATTGACCTACAGTTAGAACTTATTAATGCTAGGTCCCTGGTCAGACATAAATATGAAATTGCTGACTTCCTCACAGACTACATACTTGACATATTATTCGTAACAGAAACATGGGGTGATGACTCATTAGATTCTGATTTTAACATTGCGGTCCCACAGGGTTATAGAGTCTTCAGAAATGATAGACAATTAAAAAGAGGCGGCAAACTGACATTGATCCATAGGGCCGATTTAAGTTCCTTTTGTTCAATAATAGCCACACCTGATTGTGAAGCCTTGCTTTTAAAAATTACTCCGTCTGATCAAGATTCTTTTAAAGGCCTCCTGATCTATCGTCCTCCAGGCCACAGATCTAACTTCTTAGTTAATCTCCACTCATTGTTAGAGCTCAGTCTCCTCTTTAACTTCTTTACAATACTATAGTATATGAACTTTTACCTAGAAACAACTGAAGATAGAGATACTGAGGCGCTACTTGATATGACATCAGAGTTTGGCCTTAGACAGTTGGTTCATGGTGCTACGCATACTGCAGGACACACCCTAGACTTCCTGTTTACCAACAACCCGGCCATCTCCAATTTGTCTACCCTCCCGTTAATCTGGTTTGACCATCATGCCATTCTTTTTAGATACAAATTCCTATGTACCAATAGCCCTAACACTGCTAACTCAAAGATCATTGGCAGAGCATGGCATAAAATCTGCCCCATGGTTCTCTGAAGCTCTGAAAATGGTCAAATTGGCTTGCAGAAGGCAAGAAAGGATTAGGCGTAAAAAGTATGAGCCACTAGAAAAAAATCGATATAAATCCATGCTCTCAGATCTTTTTTTAAAAATTGATTGGGGAGAAAACTCTATATTATACAGCACAGATAGAAAAAGCCGGTAGTTCCAGTAAAGAACTATTTCGAACTGTGAAAAATCTGACAATAATCACAAAATATGATTCCGTTAATTTTAATCAAGAATTTTGTGATGCTTTGGCTCTCTCCTTTAGAACAAAGGTAGATCAAATTTATGATCAGTTCACTCATTCCGCGCCAAATAGCAATAAACTTGAACAAGAAATTAGTAGGAAAGTCTCTCTTTTTAATTTCTCAATGACTTCTCCTATGCAAATCTTCAAACTGATCTCCATGGCCAAGTCAGGCTCGCCGGAAGATCCTTGCCCACCTAAGATCCTACAAAATATCTGCCATTTTATTGGACCGTATCTATCTAAGATATTTAATCAGATGATAGAGCAAGGATCCTTTGCCACTATGTGGAAGCAGGGTTGTATATTGCCTCTTCTAAAAAAAAGTAATTTGGATGCAACTGATACAGCCAACTATTGGCCCATTGCGAGAATCCCACCTCCAGTCAAGATAATCGAGAAAACCATGAATGCGGAACTCTCCATTGCTGCCAATCAGATTCTAGACCACAGCCAGTTTGGCTTCAGAGCTAACCATAGTACAGAGTCAGCTCTGATAAAGACTACAGAAGAAATCCGTTCTTCACTAGACAGCGGTGGGTCAGCAGCCTTGGTGCTGCTTGACCTATCCGCTGCTTGATAAATCCGCTGCATTTGATACGGTGGAACATACTCTTCAGTTTCATCGTCTACAATCAATTGTGATAGGAGGTAAAGCCCTCTCCCTGTTAACATCGTTTTTTATCAGAGAGGACTCAAACAGTTCATATGGGCAAATTTAAGTCGGCACCTTTTACCCTGCCATGTGGTGTTCCGCAGGGCTCATCGCTGAGCCCCACACTTTCTAATATTTATGTAGCGGATTTAGCACCACTGATAAGAAGTTTTAATTTGATTCCCACTTCTTATGCCGATGACACCCAGCTGGTGATCTCAACAGTGGATAAGGACATCAACCACTCATTAAAACTCAATGATTGTATGCTCACCCTAAGTCATTGGATGAGCACTCATTGCTTGAAATTAAACTCAAGCAAAACAGAGGTGATTATGTTCAGAAATCTCTTTCCACCTTGGTCCTCAGCTTGGTGGCCAGATAATCTTGGCCCCCCTACCCCTGTGGATAAAGCTAAAAACTTTGGGGTTATCATAGACGAGAAACTTAGTTTTAAGCTCAAGTCTCTAAGATCGTTTCCTCTTCGTTCTTCATGATTAAGACTAAAAGAAAAATTCTGCCTTTTATTCCAAAATTTTCCAGAAAGGTGGTTTTAACTTCCTTAGTCTTGTCCAAACTTGACTACTGTAATGGACTATACATCAATGTGCAATCAACTCTCCTCAGGAAGTTACAGGCAGTACAAAATGCTGCCGCAAGACTGATTCTGGACATACCTAAACATCAGTCTGTCAGATCAGCAATGCGAGACCTTCACTGGCTGCCAGTCGGTCAGCGGATAAAGTTTTTAGATGGTATTCCCCAAATAGACCTTTGCGTTCGGCTAATGCCAATCTGATGCCGGTGGTCAGGATTAAAAAGATGAATTGGGAGGGAGGAGTTTCAGCTACAATACCATCAAGGATTGGAACTCCCTTCCACTGTATCTCAGAAAAATTCCCTCCCTTCTTGAGTTCAGAAAACATCCGAAGACCTGTCTGTTTTAGTAGCAGTAGCCCTTAGCACAGTATTGTAGCACTGGAAGCGCCAAGACGCCTGAGGGTATTCGTGTGCTGTATAAATTTAACTAACATAACATAACATAACATTACCAACCCGTAATTTGGAAGGAACGGCCAATAAATAGCCCTTCCAAATTGCAATTTGATAGGTGTCATGAACCCCATTTTGAGATTCAGAACAACTTTACGAATTGCAAAATGTAACTAATATTTTGGAAAAATATATTTTGTAGTTGCAAACCCGGTGGCTTAGTGGATCGCAGGGTTTGAGATGACAAAATCCCTTAGTACATCTGCCCCTGAGTACTGAGAACATGGTTCAAGGGTCTGAAAGTTGATTGACCGTAGTGAGCCAGAGTGCTGAACATAAGGGATTAGCCAATGTGAACCATACCTCTAATAAAATCAAACATTGAGGTGTCTCTTTCACCCTTCCACCTACCCATCATTTCACCCTTCCAACCATCTATCCTTTATTCTTCATGCATTCACCCTTCCTTCTTTCCTTTTACCATTCATGCCTTCCTTATACTACACGTTCCTTCCTTCCAACCCTCTGTTTTGCTCGCTCTTCCTTTCACCCTTTATTTCTTCTTTCCCTTTTTGCTTCTCCACATATTCTTCCTCTTCTTCCTTTCAGTTTTTCAAGTCTCTCTCCTGCCGCTCTATTTGTCCCTCGTTCTTTGTCCTTTAGTTCTTCCTTTGTATGATGCCTCTCTATACTATGCAGGCCTCGTGCCCCCACCTGTCAGCTCTCACAGATTAGTCCTTTGCAGTCTTATTTATAAGCTTATAAGACCAAAAAAGGACTAGTGAACATTTTAGTGCAGTCTAGTTAAGCAGCCCATCTGGTGCAGTGAGAACCCCTGAAATGCTGCTAAAGTGAGTGGGGGAGACGGTAGTGTTTGAGAGTTCTGATAGCAGATGAAATGTTGAGCTCCGGCAGAGTGAGGAGAGGCGTTGTGCTGAGAATGCGACATGGTGGAGGGTCTGAGAAGAGTTTGGATGACTGAAGAGAGACTGATAACCTGACTGGAAAGATTCTGGGTGCAGGAACCTGACTGAAGGGTCTGAGAGTTCAGATAACTGATGAACTACTGAGAGTACGACTGACTGCTCTGAGAGCACAGATGACTGAAGAAAGGTGAAGCTCTGAGAATTGCTCACAGTGAATGAATGACAGTTCTGTTAAGTGATGCTAGGAGCTTTCCTGCAGTGTGCACATGCAACACTGAGGCGCTGTTTTGGTTTACAGTCGAAAAGTGACTCGCGCAAATAAATCTGTAGACATATTGAACAGACATGATGTTTTTAAGGTCCCTCTTGGAGTGGATTGCATTTTTATTTTCTCTTTTATAGGAAGCTTTAGAATTCTGCAGCATGCCCTGAGAAACCACAACCCCCACCACTATTTAATCTTTCTATGTTTAGGACAGATGGAAGCATTTTATGGCAGAACTTAGGTATTCTGCACATTTATATTATAAATTGTCTTCTGAAAAATCTATGCCTTCTGTGCTATATGCCTAGACTTACACTGAATGCATAAACAATAATGTCTAGCTGTCGTGACATATTTATTCTAGCCTTAACCTCTCATTATTCAAACAGTTGCATTTTGTAGCCTTTTTAATAGTGCTAATAACTTCTTATGTTGTTCCAACTATGCTCTGTTCCAAAAATGAATCCTGCAAAAGACCACTGCCAACGAGATCTTTATCTTTTGAGAACAATTCAGGTAACAGAGTTTCTTCAGTAGACATAGGTTATGAAAGCTCATATTGACCGCTGTTGATTTATGATAAAATACAATCCCTCCAGATTCCTTAGCTCTTAGCCTTGGTTGGGGGAGTTGGGCATGGGTGTTGGACCTGTTACTTGTCAGGTAGTGTTTACCTAAACTTTTAGGAGCAGATTTACAAGAAAGTGCCGCATGATATGTTGCATTCCTCGCTCTCCCCTGCCCTTGCGCACAAACAGCTGACATGTGCCGGCGCAGACACCCGTGCACCATGGTGCAAGGGTGTCTGCATCATAGAGAGATTGTTTTTGTGCAGGAAGGGGCACCTTCCTGCATGAAAACAATCACTACAGGCATTTCCCTCTTTCAATGTGTGCTGTAGAATGCAGCACGCATTGAAAAAGGAAAAAAATGAAGAAAATAAAAACATTTCTCCTCGTTGTGCCTCGCAATGCCACCCCAAGAGTGTCATAGCATACTGACGCATTTCCAGGTTTACGATTCTTCGTAAATCTGGAAATGTGTCTGGTTCCATGTGTGTTGCGTGGGAACACCCACAGCAACACCCATGGAATGCCCCTTTCACGCAAAGTTCTGCATGTAAAGGGGCCATATTTACAAGGACGGGAATAACCACGCGGGTGGATTTTCCTGTCCTTGTAAATATTGGGCAGAGAAATGCGCTGACAGTGAATTCACAGAAAGTGACGGGTGTCCTGTAGACAGCCTTCCAGCCTGCCATTTGAAGCTGGGGTGCGTCCTGAGTCTCTCTTTGAAGCCTTCAGACTCCGGGGCCTTTCCCACTGTACTGCAGTGTGAAAGTGGGCGAAACCTTCTCACGCATGCTGGGAAGTGGTGCGGACATGATCTTTGTGAACGTAGGTTAGGCCTGCCATTGCGGCCTGGGTGCACACTTACACCTTTGGTGTGGGTAACCTGTGTCCGACCAGCTTGGGCAGGCTGGTGTGCGCACTCGCATGGGCTGCATGTCTCAAACATGTCTCCGACCTGTAGCAGCAGGGCCTGTCATAAGCCCAGTCCAGACACAAGGGGCTCTTTCACCTCCACTTGGATGGAAGGTAAAGGGCTGGGCAGGCAGCCATAGGAGTTTACTGCCCGGGTAGGATGAAGATCTATGATTGTTCCCCTACCGAGGAGGCTTGCTCTTCCCTTAAGTTAGCCTAGGGAGAGGGGTGCCTGTTTTTCGAGCTGCAATAATGGGTTCCAGTGGTGCAGCTTCGTGAAGTTTCTTATCAATGGATTCCCAAGGCCGAAAGTAACAATGGCCCTGGCATATCTTGTGTGGAAATGCCATTTATGGAAAGTTGACATATAGATGCATCAATCTCTTTGTGTGCTATGGTATCTAGGGCTAGTCAACACCGGAGGCTGGGGGAGCACAACTGGCCATTCTCCAGCGACAATTGAGATAGTTGACCTCTGCTGTTTTCAGGACTGGCCGAATTGTTGAAGGGGCAGAGATTGTGACACCTGGCTCTGGGGCCAGATCACAGCCCCTTAAAGATAGAGATCTGCATTCTTCAGCCTCTTCGCAGACAGGACGGAGAATTTATGGGACGCATCTGTGGTTCAAAGGATTACCTTTTTAGCCCCCCCCAACTTCAAAAGGCCCATGGTGATTAACTAGCGAGTGCCACCCTACTGTGGGGAAAGATCCACTTGTAAAGACACTGGACCGGAGAAACTGGACTGTGTGCACACATCTCTAGTGGACTTGGTTGTATAATTGCAGGATAACTGCCCATGAAAGGAACTGCTTGCCTTCCTGAATCGAGGTTGGCCTGGGTCGACTACCTGCTGATGTGTGGCACCCTAAAGTGGGCTCCCAAGGACCAGAAGGTTAGTCTGTTCTCTTGGAGGTCTCAAGGATATTAAAGATCTCTTACCAGGGGCTCACATCATCTACCAGTGACATCTGGAGAGCAGTGCCCTCTAAGTTCCCACATCACCTGCTGAAATCTGGATAGCGTGGTGTGAGCCTGGAACTACAGAATCGTGTCTGGAGATCATAGTGCTGAGCTCAAGATGTTGCCCGCAGCTAAGACAAAGTGGTTCCTGTACTGTAGGGACCCTAGTATGCATAGACATTTTTTTGGAGGTGAGCTGATTTACCAGTTGTGGGATCCAAGGTGGCCTGCTTCATCGACTGTGCAACATTTCTCTTGTCGACAGCATGCGCATTGCGTGCAGTGTCTGTGTCACATGTTGCTACCTTCGGAGGTGGGAGACACACCCATTGCAGAGACTCATTCAACTTCATGAGCCCCTGCTGAACTTGCACCTGTGTGTGGGTCGCTACTTGTTTGACGCAGCTGACATCAAGGTGTGCTGGACATAGTGCCTCATTGCCAGGGAGGTATGGAATTGTGACTCTACTTCGTGTAACTTGAAGCATCTGGTGCGACTCATCTCACTGCATGCCAGACCCGGTGCCTGGATTGCTGGGGCACCACTTGGATCAATGTGTACCAGATGAGGTCCCTCCCCAACCTGAGGGGTTCCCCTGTCACTGCTTGTTCCTTTACTGGTCTTGTCACAGTGGACTAACTGTCCTCTCTCCTTCTGGCCATTTCGAAGATGTTGTGGCACCAGATAGGAATGAGAGGAATTGACTAGGCTGGGGGGACGTTTCTGAGAAGGTTCGGGAGCAGGTCAAGAGACTGCGTGACCCCCTGTGCGTTGCAGAACTGGGCTGGTGCCAGAATGCCTGGAGATCCCCGGTTTGTAACTAATTGTTTCTCTTAGTCCGTTTCTGCTTTGCAAATTGTTGATGACCTGCTGGAGTGGCGCCAAGACCCCATTTGTTTAGTCTACCTCTTGTTTATGCTTACTGTCTATCCCCACCTGCTTTTGGAGACCCAAACGAAGTGTGATCTCAGCCAGGAGTGGCCTTATGTCCGAAGGGAGGGGCTAATGCAGGGGTGTAACACAACCTGATGGGGCCCCCCTGCAAAGTACATGGAGGGGGCCTTCCCACTCAGGGTTGATAGAGCTATGAAGTTGTATGAAAGAGACATGTGCAAACTGCAAGCATTGGCTTCGAAATGTACTGTTTTTCATCAGTCCTTCCCAACTCCCTAAAAGCAGTCTCTAAACTCTCATTAGTATAGACTTTACCAACCACCATGTTATATTTTTACTCATGAGTTTTAACGCCTGATTTTGTGTTTCTCTAGACCAAGGACACTTAACATATGCTATCTATTCGTATTAATGACAAACAAGGGACTCTGACTCCTACATCTTTTAGACCTCATTGCCTTATGTAGCATTTCCTTTATGTTGATTGTACACACTTGTATGATTTATTGAGTTTCTATAATATGTATATGATGTAAAGCGCTCCGTCACCCTACATGAGTAGGGACCTTTGGCCTTAATGAAATCACAGGAAGTGACATCATATGACGTTTGAGTCTACATTTTCCCAGGAGATCATGTCACATGACCTTAACCCTGGTGACATCACAAAAAGTGATATTACTGAAGTTCTAGCATTGCTGCATGATTATAACAACGCAACACATACACGTCTATTTTAGATACCACATATATTGGGGTGGTGACATGATCTTTTAAAGTTGTGGGGAATAATATTAGCCCTGAATAGCAGTGACTAATTAAAGCAAATGAGCCAGATCTCTTCTAAGAGGGACCTGCCCCTGAGAACATTTTGAAAACATATGGGTCAGATAATTTTTAAAAGACAACTTTCACACAACTTTGCTACAAAGCCATAGTCTCCGAAAGAACACTTTAAATATTCAAGTCCTCGAATGGTGTGCCAAGCCAATGGAACCAGACACTCCCCTGGAATTGGCACAATTTTTTCAAAATGTGCAATGGCTGCCCCAATATATAAAAAAAGATCTCCATTGTGCCAGGGCCATAATTTTGTCATGGGTGCCCACTTACACTAAAAAGTACAAACAATATACCAGAGCAATAATTTTTCCTATGAATGCCATCTATATACCATGAGTGACACTTATGTCACTTATGTCAACAATTATCTCAGTAAGTCAAGGCCAGCATTTTGTAATGGTTCTCCCCTTCATGCACCCTAGTTGCCCTCACTCATGACAATAATTACCTCCAATGTTTTATTGCCAGCATTTAGACACAGATGCTCCCATGCTAAGAATTTTCTCAAATATGCAAGCTAGAGTATTTTTCCACAGGTGCCCTATATGCCACCAAGTACCTCTCATATGCCAGGACCAGTATTGTATCATTATGTCAAGAACTACCGTCAGAACTAATTACCTCTATTGTGTCAAAACCAGCATTATACTGTTATGCCAACAACTACCTTCAGTATGCCACTACTTTGTCACAGATGCCTGTCATGCTAAGAATTGCCTCTAGTATGCCAGTGCCAGCATTTTGCCATGGGTGTCTCCATCAACAATTACCTTCAGTATGCTATGGCAAACAGCAGACTCACAAGCATATTATCACAATCTCACTCATGCTCACTTACGTCCACTTATTTTCACTCACACTCACTTAATTGCACACACTCTTACTTCCTAACTCTCACTCACTCTGAATGACACATTCTCACTCATTCACAGTCACTCAAATTCACTTGCTCTGACTCAGTCATACTTTCACTCACGCATTCTAAATCTTTTTTACTCACATTGATTCTCACACTCTCTAGCACTCCCTCGCTCATTCATTCTCTCACTTGCAGTCATTCTTACTCAGTCTGACTCACTCATAATCACTGGCACTCAAACTCACACATTGTCATTGACTCTCATTTCTATTCACTCTCACATTAATATTTAGACACACAGATACACACACACACCACACCCTCTCTCTCACATACACTCTCACCCACAAGCAGTTACACGAAATACATTCAAGAAACATTTTTACCTACCTTAGCTGCGGGAGAGTCCAATTCCAGCTAATTGTATTCCATTTTTTATTACACAAATAGAGAATAACATAATGTTATTCACTATTAGTGTAGCAAACACATTGGTAGAAAACCAGGAGAGTGAAACCCCAACTGATGCCATAAGGACAAGCAGCTCCTGTGTTCCTACCACTGATTCTGACAACCCTGAGGCCAGGGATCACCAAGAGCAAACCAGAGCCAGGTGTCACAACTGCAGCACCTAGTGACCCCTAAATGACGTCCATGTCCTAGATAGATAGATTCAATAGATTCAATAGATAGATAGATAGATAGATAGATAGATAGATAGATAGATAGATAGATAGATAGATAGATAGATAGATAGATAGATAGATAGATAGATAGATAGATAGATAGATAGATAGATAGATAGATAGATAGATAGATAGATAGATAGATAGATAGATAGATAGATAGATAGATTGGAGACTAGAGTAAAAGAAGGAGACAAAGGTGTCTACAGTAATCAGACTTGCAGTGGATTGGACTGTGGCTCGTGCCATGTGAATGATTTCATGTGCAGTTACACTGTGCATGACTATGACATGGCTCACCCCACCCTGAACCAAAGAAGACCCCAAGGCCAGGCACTGAGGGCAGGCCGAGGGGAACCTTCCGGTGTATAGTCTGCGACATTGTGCTGCCTATGTTTAGATATCAATACAATTTATGAAACCTTTCAGAATTTGGGCACAAATTATATAAGGACAAACGCCTTAACCCCAGCTGAGGCCAGAGGTTTACACCTAACACCCACACTGTGTATAAACAGCAGTGCAACGTAGTCACCTGGCAATAAGTTTTACACATTTAAAAGAGACAAACTGAACGAATAAATAAATCACCATAGCGATTTCAATATTGCAAATCAGATAGACTCATAGCACTTTTTCTTGGCTAGGCAAACCTAAGCAAGGTGATTCACATACATTGAATTGCTTGCCTTTGACACGTGTGCACCCCCATGGAACTGCTGTTTTAGTTTGTGGCTCATGGTTAAGAGATAAGCCAGTGGTGGGCCTCTATAACAGATGTGGTATACTGTATTTGAATAATTTTACAACCACTACACTGTAAGGGTATATATATGCACTATTCATAATTCCACTTATGTTAATGTTCTAAGGTAAGTATGAGCGGAGAAAAGAGCAGCAAATATATAATTACTTTACAATATAGTGGTAGGTTGATATAATGGATGCAGCATTATTGCAGGTTGATATTATTAACATTAGAGTGTCTTCAATAGGCCACGGAAAGTGAATCTTCCTGTACCTTATCCCTCTTGCAAAAAATAAACACTGACATGTCAGACATACATTCTGAAGTGCTCCACATCGACTAGCTTCAAGGGAGACCACTTTCATAGTAATTTGTTTTACTATTTAACTGTTAATATCTGATGTTTCCGAGGGTAGCACAAGTGTTGGTACAATCCAAAATAATTGTATTCAATTCATAGACTACAGAAGTATGTGAAGAAGTTGATTTTGGTAGGGCTCAAACCTGTGAGTCCCAGAGGAAGTGTAACTCACTGAGTCATCTGTCTGGCTATTTAACACATCTCAGGACATGGTCTCGTTAACAAAAGTCACTCTGGTCTGCCACCACTCACTTGATGCATGGATCTTGTAGAGCAATACATTTTTACTATCCGAAAACGTGAAAATATAAACCCAACAGTATGCTGTCAATAGGTCTTCACCACAAGGCAGTGAGGAAACATTTTTAGCCTCATGGGGGAGTAAACAAACAGGAAAATCCATTTACCTTAACTTTCAGCAAGAAACATTCGCCAGCATCTATACATTACCCTGCCCACGTGCTACACTCTGAAATGATGTTGAAGCATTGGCAACTAAGGCGCACTTCACATAAAAGAACTAGAGTCACCACCAAAGCTTCAGCCAGGATACTCTGAGGCACAGAAATGGGAAATGTGAGTAAACAGGCAGCATTTATGGAAGTAAAATACTACCGGCCTCAAAAAGACCAAGGAAGTAATTTAATTCTGTAACATTCTCGTCTCACCTAGCATTCATGGCCACAGTAAGAGTCTCCCTAGGAATGTAGCTTCATAGAGAAAACAGCTATTTCTTCCTTCAAACATGGCACGCAGAATCACTTCAATTTAGTACATAAATCAAAGCGATATGTGGCATGTAGAAATAAATAAATGCCCTTTTTGCATTTTGACAGACGACCGGCCCCTGAGTGGATGCCAGAGCTGTTTGGTGAACGCCGGCTTCCCAGAGGCATCCATTCCCCCTGCAGTTGTCAAAATGCAAAAAAGAGTATTATTTATTTCTTTAAACATGACACGTGTAATCTCTTCACCTTCGTACTAAGTTAAAGCAATTCCGTGTGCAATGTTTAAAGAAAGAAATTCCCTGGGCCTCTTGGGCATTTTTGACGACCACCGAGGCACCCGGTCACATTTGCGGGCCCAGAATTGAAGGAAAGGGGAAGAGCCAATGGGGGAGGGCATGAGTCAGAAGAGCCAATACAAGGGGGCGTGCCCGCACCGCACTGAAGCCAATAGAGCCAAAGCCGATGATAATATGCCATAATAATGAATATGGTATGGTACTCAAAGTAAATGCTTGCTTTGGCTCTCGCCGTGTGAATGGTCTCAAATGCGGTTTACACTGTGCATGACCATGACACGATCATATCTGCCCCGCCTTGAACAAAAGGAGACGCTGAGGTAACAGGAACCTTGCTTTCAGTTCGTTCTCGGTTCTCTATGGATGTCGACTCTGCTTCAAGTGCCTATATATTAATAGATATATTATTCATATTTACTGGCCCAGTGGTGAATGGACAAAGACAATAAGACCAAGAGGCAGGCCCTTAGAAACCATGGGCAGGCTAGGCTGTCCTACCCAAAGTATAGTTCTAAACCATAGTATCACTGACATTGAGGGGTCCCCCACGTGGCAAGGAGCTTTGGGCCCCCCGCACCACGGGGGCTGCGGGGCCCTATGTTACACCACTGGGCTAGTGAACTTCTACCTGGGGTGTCTGGGACAGTTGGGTTGAATGGTAGGGGAGCAGGAGACTTGTAACCACAGTGTCTGCAGTGTGTGATCTGTTGACCTGTGTGGTATCACTGGCACGCATTAGGGTGTCAGGTGCATATTAGTGTGCAATTGCCCATACCAACTGGGCTGGTACCTGTCGCATCATGTATCTGTGCAAAGTGAGTGTGAGTATGTGGGAGTGACCATCCGTGGACCACCTGTGTTTTGTGACACTGGTTTACAGCCTTGGTTTATACGTTGTTTTCTTATCGAAAGCACTTTACCTATCAACAGTGGGTTTGTCCGTGTGGCCTCGTCCTGCGGTGCTCAAAGTGTTATAATTTTGTGTATGCACATAATGCTGATATTGTTGCAGCACTGGGTGCACTCTATAATAGTATGACATTGCATGATTGGGATTGTGGGGAGGGGCCGGGGCTGACAACATGTGGCACTACATTAGGGTGCAGTGTGGGATTTATTCTAGTTTTTTGTGATGTTTCACTTACTGGGGTTTAGAATAGGACTTTTCCCCTATGTGCATGATATCAAGATTTGATCAACACAAACTGGGCCTAGTACTGCTAGTAATATTGCCAAGTATGATTTATGCCCAGAACACCGTGATGTTTATGTGATATCATTATCTGTGAGTGTTGAATATAAACAACATTTCTCGACATCAGGTGGGAAGTCTCTCATTTTTGTCATGTGGAATATTTCTTGTGTTCATGTGCTGTGTTCTTGTTTCACACATTGCTTCTAAGGGTTGCCTGCCTGCTCAATGCCATGTAGTGTACCGTGTGTGTAATCACCTGCCCTTGATGGGAGCGGATGGGACACCCCCCGCCAACCAGACGGTGCCAGTACCAACAATGTGCCTAATTCATGTGGCCATAGCTGTCTTAAGAAAGTTGAAACTAACACTCCTATTATCATGGTCTATTTTGTACTTGGACAGAGCTTTATATGGTTAATACACATCCTTTGGTCACTCTCTAGAAAAATATTTTCAAAGTTTTTGTTCTCCTCGGGTGATGCAGATGTGATGATTTTGAAGAACAGCTAGAAGTCTTCAGCGTAATTATTGGAAATTATATTATTGGATTTCAACAGCTTCATCAGTGGGAGAAGATACAAACTGTAAAGTACTGGAAATAATGCATAACCTTGAGGAACACCACTGTTTCACTGTTTCCAGGTGCAAGTGTAGGATGGCAGTCTTAAAGCCAGAAATATCTCTGTTAAAAAACAAATCACTCTAGGACAGCAGTGCTCCTATAGTGCACCCCCAGAGTCTGTTATGTAGGGATGCTCTGGTTAGCCATGTTGAAGGCCGCTAACAAATCCAAAAGAACAACCATAGATGTATCATACATAATGGCGCTGTAACCTCCACCATTCTATTCATTGGCCAAAAATCGGCCTCTGGTAAGTCTTGTGGTGACTGAAGTTGACTCCTGATTCCTATGTCTAGGAGTTTAGATGAGTAGGTGAGATTAGATATTGGTCCAAAATCAGTCAATTTAGTTCTGATGACTAAGAAGTGACTGAGTGCTGAAAATTTGACTGAAGGGTCGTTGAGGTTGGTGACTGAGGAGAGGCAGGAAGGTGAGAATGTGACTGAGGGGTCAGAGAGTTTGGATTATTGAATGAAGTGCGAATGCTGAGAATGACTAAGTAGAAAATCTCAGAGTTTGGATCACAGGGAAAAGGCTGAGGGCTGAGAATGTGACTACAATGTCTGAGAGTTTGACTGTGGAGAGGCGGAGTGCTGACAGTGTGACTGGGTTAAGGGTCTTTTAGCTCGAATGACTAAGGGAATTCCGAGGAATGAAAGAGGATGGGTAAAGAAACCCAGATCCGCAAAGAATTACCTCGGTCCTGCTAAAGATGCACATGTCGATATCCAAGGAAGACACTGCTGGTTCGACAAGAGGGCATGCTGGAGTTCTAATTACTTTGAACAAGTCAACTGCATTCGACATAGTGGAGATCGACTGATTTAACCCAACTGTCCAGTCACATTAGGGATAAACGACTCCACATGTACATGGAACAGGATCTTACTAAGAAAATGGTCAATTTGACTCTGTGTACCTAGATGATGTGCTGGCTGAAATGGGGTTCGGTCCACGGTTTTGCAAACTGGTGAAGGTCCTCTACTCTCAGCCTCACGTCCAAATGCTGGTCAATGTGGTGTTGTCGGAGGAGTTTACCATTACAAGAAGAATGAGGCAGGGATACCCCCTACCACGCCTCCTTTTCTCCTTAGTGATGGAACCTCTAGCGAGTCTCATTCGGGCGGATGACCATATCCAGGGTTGGAAATGGCCCGACTGGGAAGAAGATAAAATTACCTTGTACGCAGACGACGTCCTGTTGTACCTTGCGGAGCCGGCTCAATCCGGCCCCCACTGTGTCTGAGCGCTGCACTCCTTCGGACAGGCCTCAGGTCTGCGACTTAACCCCGGCAAATCGGTCCTGTTCCCCCTGCACTTATCCAGGGACTGCTTCGACTGGTAGGCCACAATACCCATTAGGCGGCAGTCTTTTAAATATTTGGGGATCTGGATCGCATTACTCCCTGATCTCGCCTGGTCCCTCAACATAACCCCGCTGGTAAAGCGAGTTAGAGATGACCTCTGTAGATGGCAGAAGCTGCCGCTAAATCCCCTGGGCAGGGTTGCCCTATTCAAAATAATGATCCTCCCCAGATTCCTCTACGTCATCCAGAACACTCCCTTCTGCTTCCCACGGGCCTGGTTCAGAGATCTCGATAGCCTAACCACTAAATTTCTCTGGGGCGGTCAGCGGCCCCGTATAGCGTTGGCCCGCTGCCAGATTCCGACCTATGACGGGGTATGGGAATGACCAACTTATATCTATATTACTTGGCGATTCGCCTGCTCACATTGCATGACTGGTTTAATGGGTGGTGGCCGGACCTGGCCTACAGACTGGAACTGGGTGAACTGGGCCTCTACCGAATTCAAGCGATGATGTATGGGAGGACCATACCTAGAACACTACCTGGGGTGACACAATCCGTCCTCTTGGCCTAGCGGGCATCACTGCGCCACACCCAGTGGACTAATAAAATGACCCAACATACTCTCCTCTGGCATGGCGTGGCTACGGGAGGTCAGCGCTCTGGGGCTGTTTGGACCAGCGATCACATACACTCTTGTTCCAAGACCTGCAATTTAGGCACTCCTTGCACCCATCCCAATTTTATAAGTACCTGCAGTTATGCCATGCCCTCCATACACACATACTGGACGGCACTTCACTACCGGAATACAGCCCACTGGAGGCACAAACCCTGATGGGGAACCTGGGGAAGGGGGGCATCTCCCGCATTTATCGTTTATTAGCCAACAACACCCCTGTTGGGTGGGCCCTCTGGAGGAGGGGGATTGGAGGGACGCACTGATGGCACCCAGGATGGTTACTGCATCTGCGAGGTTCCGTCTGATTCAACTGTACTATTTGCATGCAGCCTATCTATCTAGCCCCTGCTCACCTCCACAGGGCCGGCCTTTACCCCACTGCTGCATGTACACGCTGCGGCCAGGACTAAACAGATTTCTTCCACATAGTCTGGACTTGCCCCTTCCTGGCACAGTTCTGGGGTTGTATAGAGCAGGAACTTACTGAGGTCCTGGGTTGGGAGCTCCCACATGACCCAATACACAAAGTCCTGGGGATCACCGACGGGTTGGATGGGTCCAGGAATGAAAAGCTGTTTTTTAACAGAGCAATGATCATAGCTAAGCGAGAGATAGCCGCCACTTGGAAATGCCCGACCCCGTCTAGCGTCAAGAAGTGGTGCAAGGGGGTCGACTGGTGCGCCACACAAGAAAAGGCCCTATATGAAGCACAGGATTGTCCGAAGAAATATCATAAGGTCTGGGGCAAATGGTTGGGTCAGATACCATAAAATGTTTCGTCTGATTGACTGTATGTACCATTTGAGACCTCTCGGGGTCATGATGTATTTCGGTGTATCACCTAATTAATTGTGGGAGTTGATTATCTCTAAGCTGTACTGTATTGCTGGTCTTCTATCTTGTTGTAAACCCAATCAAATTGTCTATAAAAAAAAGAAAATGGTCACAAAAAGTAACCAACAATGACAAAGCATATAATTTCGGCTTGGCATTGTGAATTATTTTTCTTACGATTCTCACACAAGAGGTGCATTATGAATGCTTCGCACAGGGAAGAGGTACAGCATAAGCAGCTGGTTTGCAGCACACCCATACATACACTCTACAGGTAGCAGTGATGAAAGTTTCAAATGCATATAGATCAACGAGAACAAGTGCAGCAGGGCAAGGTACCTTCACATACAGCATCAGCTCATCACAGACAACATTAGTGAGGTTCTACACACAAGCAAAAAGCCCAAGTAGCACTAGTGCAATATACCCTCACACAGCATGCACGCATACACACACAAACACACACACACAGCATAGGGTCAATTGCAACATACAAACGCTTGAAACAAGTAAAGTAGAAGCAGATGAAGCTTTTTACACACACACAGACACACACACACACGCCTGTTTAAGGCCATGCATCACTAATTTTCTGACATGCAACTTGTTCAGCCCTTTCTGGGCCCACACTTTTGTTTTTTTTATCTTAGTTTAATTGTCTTAACTCAGTGCTTCATTTCTTACTACTGGTCCTCGGATGGACCTTTTTAATGGTACTGAGGGGTGGATGATCTTGCAGTATCACTCTTCATTCATTCAGTCAACAGTGCAACCAAATTGAATACACAGTGAGGACCAGGAATCGGTGGCTAGATTTAAGGGTTTTTTATGACAAATTACTAATTAGATTAAAATCAATCATTCTTAAGACCATACTGTAAAGATATAAAATTCCTCCTGAAGAAGTTTAAACGAAGATGAAGCAAACAATCAAGTAGCTCTATTGCGGCTAACCAGAACAATAACATAAGTATCTTATGCTCAGAAAAGAATCTCAATGGGTCTTTTCTAAACATTAGTAAAGTAAGTGTCAGAACAACCATGCACTCTTACAAGTGGAAGTGCGCTGGTGAGTTTTTCAGAGACGTTATGAACCAACCTTCCAGCACCCTATGTGATAACATGAGTTTCTTATATCACTAAGGCTAAGCGATAGGGTTCAGGGAGGAGAGCCAGAATCCTGGATGCGTGTGGTTGAATCTGTGGTTGACCTGTGAAGCAACAAGACTTATTAAACCTTTTTATAAGTGTCTAACTCCTGCGCACATTCCTACTTTCATCATTAACAGTGTTTTAAAAGACGTTACTCAACTCCCTACCTGCGACTTCTAATATGTAGGCTCTGGGTTCGGATAATGTTGTGATGATTTGAATGGCTTGGGAATTCTGGTGAACAGGAATTCAAAAGAGAGGCTTTTTCTTTTCTTCTTTTTGCTGAATAAAATAAAGGTTATGGTTATTAATACCTTTCCTGATTTTGTTTATTCTTGCTTTTTGATATGTGCACAGATATTAGTCTTTCTTACTAACACTTACTTGCAGCCTAATCCCGAAAGTGATTCATTACTAAAAGAGAATTACAAACAAGAAACAAAAAAACATATTCTGCATATCAATGTGCTGTGATATTCTTAGTTTTGACATCAGTCTCTAGATCCTCAATAATGTTTGCCAAGTTCCTTTTGTCCTTAGCTCAAGTCCAAAAGTTTCAAAAATTGTTCTTTGCTTGTTGCATTGCCGCATTAGAAGATTGCCCTGTCTTGTGATTTGCGCCAGAATAAACAAAATAGGTACTTGGCTCTCTCTCTTTTTTCTATTACAAATTCAAGATGGGAAATGTCCGTGCTGCCGATCGTGCGCCAGAAGAGAGGAGGAAATGAAGCCGGGGCCGAGCCGAGATGTCATCTGGAGGAGCGTCCCTGGAAACCGGTGAGTATCCGTAACTTCACGGAAGGCTAAGCACCTTCCAGAAGTCGGGTGTGGCAGTAAATAGTAATGCCACACCCAAGATGGCCGCCACACCAGCATACGCGCTGCGTAACTTGGCATGCGGTGGATTTCTGTTTACCTGTGTGCCGGGAAGCCAGCCGCGGCACAGTCCTGATGGAATACCGATCTCCTTTCTTTTCTGCATGTTGCTTGTTCCATAATTCTCTGCTGAGTGTCCAAGCAGGATTTTGAAACAAATACCATGGCTTTCAACCTGGTATATATCTACATACAACCTGGCATGTTCCCATGGTATGTATGTAATCACAGTCACACATTCAGTAATAATACATTTTCCCATAGTATGTATGCAATCACAGTCACACATTAAGTAATAATACACATAAGGTCATGCTGGTGGCACGGGACAGGGGTGGGTTTTTATATACTAAATTTCCTGCACTTTTGCAGTGTATCCCTGTGTGCCGGGGATTTCATGACACTCAGGGGCCCATTACGATGGTGGTCAGATTTTTCCCGGCCGCCACCGTAGCGGAGATTGGGTCCGTCCGCCATGCGTGCGGCGATCCCACCCATTGTATCATGATAGACCCGCCACTGCAGCAGTCGGATTCCGCAGCTTTAACAGTGTGCCAGGATGTGCTGGCAGTATCACCTCTGCATTGCGAAAATAAGCATGTTGTGCATTTCAATGCACTACTTGGCAGGCAGTGCACTGTGCCTGCCACTTGGTGCAGTGAAAAGTAGGGGGGTACCATGGGTAACCCCCCAGTGCACCCACACACCCCCAACATGAGGGGGGCCCGCAACGGGCCTCCAAACACAATCCCCACCAGCCTTTCCATAGCGGAGAGACCGCCGCGGAAATGCTGGCTTCCGCATGCATTCTAATCCGGATGGTGGAAAAAGCTAGGCACCAGCACCATTTTGTCAGTCCAGCTCCGCCCGCCAGGCCAGCGGGCGGATTGACACCGACGGAAATGCGGCGGACGGATTTTCACACTGCCGCGGTCACCAACCCCATCATAATCTGACCGGCGGTTTTCAGGGTTACGATCGCGGTGCAGAGGCCACCGCCAGCCCGGTGGTGGCGATCCACCCGCCATCGTAATGAGGCCCTAAGTCGTCCAAGGCACAAGAAATCTTAGAGTTCTATAGAAAACGATTGGGATAAGGCACAAGAGTGTGAACAGCACCAGCAGTAACATGGTCAAAGCTCAGTCAAGAGTCTTCAGTAAGTCGGAAATAAGTATTAGACTGATTCACACGTGGGGCAAAGTCCATAGGATCGTTGGAGAACAGACCCTTAAAGTCTGCTCAAAGGAGTAGTAGGGCATCAGGAAAAGAGTTCAGTTAAGGGTCCAAAGGGATGTCAGCAGAAAGGTCTTCAGCAAAGAAGTCTGCAAAAAATCAGCAAAGAAAGGATCTGCTGCATTCCAAGAAGGATCTCTCCTCCCGACATCACAGTCGTTGATATGTCACAGTCCACAAGTTGGTAGCTGATACCCACTTTGTCACCTTGTCATCAGCAAGTCAATTGTTCATGTTATATAATCCATGTTGCTGACTGCAACAGTAGAGACACATTCCACACTGGCCATGGCCACACTGTTTTGGTCACATGCTCAGTGCTCAGGCTAGAGCATAATAGTCTTTTATCCGTCCACAGGTTTCCCATGTGCTAGTCGTCATATTCCATTTTCAGGCAATGCATCTAACACTGTTACAAGAAACGTATCACTTATAACACCAGCAAAGCATGAGAGCACCGGCAAGAAAAAAAAAGTCAGCAGCCATAATAGGACAACTGACTTATGAAACCCAGCAAATAGGAATATAGACCTTCAGTGTAATTGTTAACCTAAGACATTGCATTCAGTGATGCACATTTAATATGCGTGTGCACATTTAAACATGTACTATTCTTTTAGTACTTTTTAGTTCATTCAGTATCAATACTCAATAGGAAATCAAATTGCGCACTACTAAATATAACTGTGTACTGCATTTGAAAGTATATATGGGAAACATCAATGTATACATTACAAAAGCTTTGCCGTTTGGCAGACACTAGTGGATTACACACGTAAGGATTCCTAGGAACTAATGAAGACATCTCTACGAGTTACACGGACAATGCAGCACACATTTGAGAATCATGTCTAAGGCTTTCAATAGTGGAGCAGTTAACACTAGGAAGAGGACGGGTTGAATATTATCCGTGCAATGCATTACATATTATAATTGTAAATGCTTTTAGTTGTAGTTAAGCATATCTGTTTTGTTATCACATGTCAATCACTTTATTAATCAACATTATTTGACTCCCTAGACCATTTCAACTCAACGCATTTCTATTTATTGTAGACAGTTGCTCAGTTTTCTTTTCAACATTAATATACATTCTATGTGAGAAACTGCAACTTCTGCAGTAAAGACACTGTAAATGTCAGTGTCAGGTGCACGTGTGCATAAATCAGGTGGAAAGTGCACGTTTTTTGTATGCGTCTTGTCAGACTTTCTGACGTGTAAAGAGTGGGCAACTTAGTGCTGCACCGCAACAAGCTCATTAACACAACTCCCTCGTGCCTGGGTAATGTGCTGGGCCTGCTGCGTAATTAAGAGCCAAAGGCCAAGAAACTCCAGGCGCGGCTGATACTTTGTTTGATTTTCAGTGTTTAAATACACTGACAAGAGGTTGCCTCACAGTGATAAATTCCTTCTCCTGGAACGTTGTCACCTTTTTACCCTTAGGTGCTTAGCTCTGCTGCTCTGTATTTGTGTATGTTCATATATGTAGTTTTGTTTTAAGTTTTGCTAAGGACAGCTGTAGCTATCTTCTGGAGCTCATGTAATAAGAAAAATATGAAAATATTTTTATTTTTTTTCTCGTTTTTTTTTTGTCCTCATACGCCATTATATTTGTCCAGAGTCAGCGTTCCTTCTTCCTGCGGCCTCCCTTTCGTTAAATTAGCGCCAGCAGTTTACAGTACTGATCTGATCTTAATGGAAGCACTTTGCACTGGGCCTCTCCTGATTAGTCAGTTCAATTTTTCTAGCTGGATGACCCTTGAAACTGATCAGGGAGGTTGATGCTTCTGTACAAAGGCAGAATCATTGGACAAAAGGATGTCAGTAATCACAACTTATCAAGCCAGCCCATGCATGGCAACCAGAAATCTTTCTTCCTTTTTCAGATGGCTCTATCTAGTTTTATTGTATATTTGATCGCGTTTACCCAATCTAAGAAGGTCGGGGAAATATTCTTGAGCCAGCATTTGCAGATTTCTCTGCGAGCCAGCAGAACCAGATTGAAAGACAATTTGCTAACATCCCAGGGTAGCGACTCATAGTTCGAGAAGATGCCAAAAAATACCAAAGTTATGCTCACCTGGATATCGCAACTGAACATAGCTTTCATACCATCCATGACGCTTCCCAGAATGTATGTAGCATTGGGCACCTCAAGAACATATGGATATTGTCTGCTTTTTCCTGCTGACACTTTGGGCAACAAGGAATTGGTCCCTTTGAGAATTTAGACAACCTAAGAGGGGACCAATAAACTCTGTGAAGATAAAAAAGATGGTTCCTCTTTAAATTGGCAGCTGACACAGTAGAGTGTAGTAAATCATAGGATACTTGCCAAATATCTTGTGGGCCGTGATCCGACAAGTAGTATCCCCAGAGCTGGAATGGTAAGGTGAAATCTCCGTCCGCCGTATCGATCAATAACCACTAAAGATGTGCTATGTTTTTCTTATTTTGAGATTTCATGAGTAGTGCTTTCTCCAAATCATTAGAGATGCCTGCCGTTGTGTTGATTGCCTGGCTCCAACTCCTTATTTGTAGGTACTTAAATTTTGATACTTTGCAGTCCAACACAATGTTGAACTCGACTCAAGATATTAAGGAACCCTCTGGCATTAGTTTCGCCCATCGATCCAGCCCGCCTATTTCAAAGGAATTGCCAATGCGTCTTTAGTCCACACCGGTGATCCTGGAGATTCCCATATAGGGGCCAAGGCACTATAGTAACAGATTTTCGAAATCTTTCTGACTTTGTACCAAATATATTCCTACAGAAGCAAAAAGACTTCCCTTGCATGTCCTCTTGGATTCAAGTCCTTACACTTCTACTGTCCTGTTGAGAAGGACTAGCTTAAAATTACCCCACTTAAGGAGAATCCCTTCTCTTGTGCCAAATTCCTGGGTTTCTTACTTTCCGTCACCCCCATACCCTCCTTTGCCAGGATTTCATGCTACACCCTCCTTTGCCTTGTAGCAACTTTAGAAGCCTACTAGCACACAATCTCCTTTTATAATCAGCCACTACTCTGTGATTTTAACATCTGGACAGATGTGCCAACCAATTTTGATTCTACTCTTCTTATTAAATCTCTGCTCAGCCTCAACCGTACTCAAACCCAAAATCCCCCACCCATCAGGCCGACTATTTTCTGGATTGAATGTTCTCCCTTCCTCCCGCCACATAATTAGTGGTACCTTCCTCTCTCTTCGGTTGACCACTTTCTAGTGCCCTTTCTTCTGGACTTAAGCCAAACTTGCTAGTAGGAATACCATCACTTCCTCTCAGATCCTCTCTCATTGCTGTTGGTCCATTCTTTCTGCAGAAAATCTCTTTGAGTCACTCTCCTTTGCTTAGTCTCTTTGTTACATAACAATCTAGCTGATTTTAATAACTGGGTAGAGGGCGCATTTAATAAAATTAACCTGAAATCTATCTCCAGAAACCACAGTCTTAAACCTTCCACTCCCTGGTCCAACCTGCGGCTAAAAGATGAAAAAGCAATTAGCTTGAGTGCATGTGGCAAAGATATAATTCTTCTGCAAAACTTGGAAGTACTCGGCTACACTTGTGTTGAATGTTATATTAATTTCTCAACTCTGAAAACTTATCTAAAGATCTTTTCCAGATTTTACACTCTTTATCATCCCCTGCATGTAGTGCCTCTATGTTCGAGCCCTAACAATTGCTCCCCAACAAGCTTTCCACCTCCTTCCAATACAATTTTCTCCTTCTTTACCTAGACATAACTGTTTCCTGTTTCCTCTTGTTTAATGATTTCTACCTATGACATTAGGACTTCTTTCGGCCATGCTCCCACTTTCTGTGAGCTTGCTCCTTTATCTATCAAACTCACAAAGGGGTTCACTTCTTCAATACATTCAGATTTTTCTTCGGATACTTGTTTAATCTGTTTTCTTCAACTTGTGAAATTTATTATTTCCCCTGTGCTTCAGCCCAACTACAATCATTCAATCTCTATGCCTCAGGTTCTGTCCTGTTGGAAGCAGGCTTTTGTGGATACAATTTCTGAAGACATCAACAGCACATTCATCTGTTCTTAGCAACTTCTCCTCTGACTCTCCACACTAAAATTCTTGAAAAGGTCATCAACAAAGAACTTGCCTTATTTTTGGAAAGTAATATTATCGGTATGGCCCGATCATGGTTTCAAGCCTCCGATAGCACAGAATATGTGTTGTTCTTGATGCTTGCTGATCTACCTGTGCTGTTGGATGAAGGCAGAAGCAAAGTACTGGTCTTTCTTGATCTGTTCACAACTTTTGACGTGGTTTCTCATGACCGCCCCATCGACCTCCATGTGGAAATTGGAACCCGGGATAAGATCTTCACCTGGATTTTTTCCTACCAAAATGTAGAGTTCAAGGGCTCCATTCTCCCACTTTCAGTCGGACTTCCAGCAACTCACTCATGGCACCCAGCAGAGGTCCTCACTTAACCCCACTTTTTATGTTTCCCTACCTCGACTCAACTTATAAGGTCCTCTGGTTTTCATATAACGTGTTGCACAGATGATACTCCAACACTAGTGACTCTTGATTTCCAATCTCTTGCGACTGGGGAGAAATTTCAAAAGTGTTTTCTTGGCGTTGAGCAATAACTCTCTCAAAGTAAACGCCTGACCTGATGTCAGTGGTTAACACATTCCTGAGCCTTGACCCCCAAATTCTGACTTTCTCAACTTAGCACCTCCCCTCTTCCCGGTACTTCTGTTCGCAAACTTAGGGGCCGATTCCAATCCTGGGAAAAGGCTGTACGAATCGTTGTACGGAGCGTTTTCTCCGTAGAACTCGTACCCGGTAAACTGTCCGTACAACCTAGGAAGTACGATTCGTACAGAAAGCCTATTTCCGTACGTTTCGTACACAAAACCGTACGGGTAAAAAAAACAACGATTCTGATCCGTAACAGCTTGTACGCAATGTCCGGACGCATTCAAGCAGCAGTTTCCGGCCCAGCAAGTACGATTCGTCCCCACGTCACTTCGTACGGCTCTATTTTTATGGAAGCCAAACACAGCCGGAAAAGCAGAGTCCGACGCGAACCGCTACACAACGGAGCCCCGGTACGCGATGTACACGCCATGAACCCCATCGTACGTGTCATCCCGGTCCTCCTAGCCTACGACCTGGTGCACCGGACCCGACGCACACGCCGCAGAAGGTGAGAACAACACTCAGGGACCAGGGGGGTGAGGGGCAGGAAACATACCCCATACCCAAAGCAAAACCTATAATATGGAGCCCATACATTACCACCAGGGTCTGGTCACTTGGGGGGGCGTGGCCAGCAACCCTTGCATACCGCAACAACGGAAGTGGACATGTACGGTGCGTTGCACACGTACCCCTAGCACCAGTAGAACAGTGATACGGACCGTACACACGCAATGAATGCGTGGGTACGGTGTGTTCCACACGTACCCCTACGGCACCAGTAGAACAGTCATACGGACTGTACACACGCAATGAATGCGTGGGTACGGTGCGTTCCACACGTACCCCTACGGCACCAGTAGAACAGTCATACGGACCGTACACACGCAATGAATGTGTGGGTACGGTGCGTTCCACACCTACCCCTACGGCACCAGTAGAACAGTCATACGGACAGTACACATGCAATGAATGCATGGGTACGGTGCGTTCCACACGTACCCCTATGGCACCAGTAGAACAGTGATACGGACCGTACACACGCAATGAATGCGTGGGTACGGTCCGTTTCAAACACATGTACCCTTACGGCACCAGTAGAACAGTGATACGGACCGTACACACGCAATGAATGCGTGGGTACGGTGTGTTCCACACGTACCCCTACGGCACCAGTAGAACAGTGATACGGACCGTACACACGCAATGAATGCGTGGGTATGGTGCATTCCACACGTACCCCTACGGCATCAGTAGAACATTGATACGGACCGTACACATGCAATGAATGCGTGGGTACGGTGCGTTTCACACGTACCCCTACGGCACCAGTACATTTGGGATATGAGGCGTACACACACCAGGAATGTGGGCTTACGGACTGGCCCTGCATGTTACCTTCATATTGGTGTGTGTGTAGGTCCAGGCCAGCAGTGTACTGCTCTAAGGGGGAGGGTGGGTGGGTGGGTGCAGTGGATTCCCAGCAGTGGCCACACATATAGGGGTGGGTGCAGATTAATACCAGCAGTGGACAGAGACATGGGGGTGGGTGCAGAGGACTCTCAGCAGTGGACAGAGACATGGGGGTGGGTGCAGATGAATACCAGCAGTGTCCAGACATATGGGGGTGGGTGCACAGGACTCCCAGCAGTGGCGTGCAATATGAGGGGTGTGTGCAGATGAATACCAGCAGTGTCCAGACATATCGGGGTGGGTGCACAGGACTCCCAGCAGTGGCCTGCAATATGAGGGGTTGGTGCAGATGAATACCAGCAGTGTCCAGACATATGGGGGTGGGTGCACAGGACTCCCTGCAGTGGACAGAGACATGGGGGTGGGCGCAGAGGACTCCTAGCAGTTGCCTACAATATGAGGTGTGTGTGCAGATGAATACCAGCAGTGTCCAGACATATGGGGGTGGGTGCACAGGACTCCCAGCAGTGGACAGAGACATGGGGGTGGGTGCAGATGAATACCAGCAGTGTCCAGACATATGGGGGCGGGTGCACAGGACTCCCAGCAGTGGACAGAGACATGGGGGTGGGCGCAGAGGACTCCCAGCAGTTGCCTGCAATATGAGGTGTGTGTGCAGATGAATACCAGCAGTGTCCAGACATATGGGGGTGGGTGCACAGGACTCCCAGCAGTGGACAGAGACATGGGGGTGGGTGCAGATGAATACCAGCAGTGTCCAGACATATGGGGGCGGGTGCACAGGACTCCCAGCAGTGGACAGAGACATGGGGGTGGGCGCAGAGGACTCCCAGCAGTTGCCTGCAATATGAGGTGTGTGTGCAGATGAATACCAGCAGTGTCCAGACATATGGGGGTGTGTGCACAGGACTCCCAGCAGTGGCCTGCAGTATGAGGGGTGGGTGCAGATGAATACCAGCAGTGTCCAGACAAATGGGGGTGGGTGCAGAGGACTCCCAGCAGTGGACAGAGACATGGGGGTGGGTGCAGATGAATACCAGCAGTGTCCAGACATATGGGGGTGGGTGCACAGGACTCCCAGCAGTGGACAGAGACATGGGGGTGGGCGCAGAGGACTCCCAGAAGTGGACAGAGACATGGGGGTGGGTGCAGTTGAATACCAGCAGTGTCCAGACATATGGGGGTGGGTGCACAGGACTCCCAGCAGTGGCCTGCCATATGAGGGGTAGGTGCAGGTGAATACCAGCAGTGTCCAGACATATGGGGGTGGGTGCACAGGACTCCCAGCAGTGGACAGAGACATGGGGGTGGGCGCAGAGGACTCCCAGCAGTGGACAGAGACATGGGGGTGGGTGTAGATGAATACCAGCAGTGTCCAGACGTATAGGGGTGGGTGCACAGGACTCCCAGCAGTGGACAGAGACATGGGGGTGGGTGCAGACGACTCCCAGCAGTGGACAGAGATATGGGGGGGTGTATATCATTATCAGATGACCACACCTACATGGTGGTATGGACGCATCCCTAACTTTGGACTATGATGATAGTGCAATAACAACACATCACTGACAGCTGTGTCCCACTCCCAGGAGGATGGATGTATTGCACACACTGCATGACACACCACATGTGGGTGTGAGGACATATAACACATGCATTACCACCCATGGCGGATGCAGCACAATACACACCCTGATATCATGCCACAAGACTGTATAGTCATGTAACTGCCTACAAAACTAAGATAGCCTAAGGGAACATACACTGTCACGCACATCCCAGGACTGATAGGAATGTCCAGGTCCTGGTCCAGCCATCAAGATGTTGTCTCTCATGGAAGGAAAAGGGTGGAAGTCCCCTAGATACAATGCCCACAATTGTCAGTCAAGTGCCCAAATACCCTGCATAACAAATACCATTTGTGTGGTAGGCCGTGATTACACACATGCATAGTGCTGAAAAGGGGGAATTTGTCCATTAAGGCATTTCAAAATACTCAAAACACAAGTACAGTGACTAGCAAGGATGGCACAGACGATTCAGCAGGAGACATCGGTGAGCTGGCATGGCCATTGTTGAAGGGATCCGTCACCAACAAAGGAAATGTTGACACAGGTCAGCACAACAATTGTGCAACTGTTTGCAGGGAAGATGTCAGGTGCCACAGAGGAAGGAACACTCCTTGGGACAATGTCTCTAAACAAAATTAACACACACTACCAATGATTCTTTGCAGAGACATTGTGATGGCACACAGATACCATGGTCCACCTCATGACCATCATACAAAAACATTTCTCTGAACCCTAACACATTACTAGAAGAACACCAACTCCAGGAGCCTCAGCACCAACATCAAGTACCTGAAATGCAATAGTGATGAAAGTAAAAATAAAGGCTTTATTCAGCACTAAAAAAAACAAATAAAAATAGACTATGTACATAGGCCAATGGCCAGTCCATATTTCAAGTCCAAGGGGGGACATAGGGGACCGCGTCTACCCCTAGCTTGCCTGCACAAAGGAACCTCAAGGTTTGTCGACCGGGGCATCATCTGTGGCAGGACCAGGCACCGCAGGTACAGGAGGGGGAAGGGTAGGTGTTGCGGGTGCAGGGGGGGATGTCTCCACCACAGGGGGTGGGGCAGCACCGAAGGTGGCGGTGTGCTCGGCGCTGCACACCGCTGCCAGTGCCTCCATCCGAACCCCTGCGCCTAAGGATTGCCCAGGGTCAACAGAGGGTGTGGTGGGTGAGGGATGGGGTGCAGCGCTCTTGGGGGAGGGGGTCGACTTGGTGGGGGACTCAACTCCCGTGCCCGGGGACTTCCTCACCCGCTTGTGGGGTGGTCGCTCAGTGGGGGCGAGCTCCAGCTCACCCATAAAGATATTCTTGGGTGAGAGTTTGGCAGGGGAGCCAAGGGGAGTGGTTTTGGAGGAACAGGGTTGTGAGGACTGCGGACTGCAACTGTGGCTGCGTGTATGTCGTCTGTCCCCAGACCCTGTGGGTGTGCCTACATCCCCCTGAGTGTGCATGCCAGGAGGTGTGCGCTTTGCCTTACTTGGGGGTGTGCTGGCTGTGTCTGGTAGGGTGCGTGCCCGTGACTGTCTGTGTGTGCATTGGACAGGCATGGGAGAGGGAATTGTGGATGGGTCTGGGGTAGGGGGGGACGGAGCGCTGTAGGAGACTAACTGCTGCCGTCAGGGAAGAATCCATGGACCGCAGAATCCTGCGTTGGTCAGACATCGTTGCTGACATGCCCTCCATGAATGAAACCATCTGTGTGAGCAGTTTAGTGTGTCCATAGAGGACATTCAGCACCGATGCCTGCCCAACCTGCAACTGCCGCAGTATGTCCACAGACTCTTCACTGAGGGTAGCAGGGGTGACAGGGGCAGGGGGTGCGGTGCCTGGGCCAAAGGAGACATGGTGGGCCTCTGCACGGACAGAAGGGACGGGAGCAACTGGGAGGGCGGAGATGATAACGGAGGAGGCGGGGACAGATGTGGGGATGCTGCCAGGTGGTGTTGAAGCCTCCGCCTCCCCCAGGAGGACAGCGTCGGACCCGTCGGCGTCGTAGCTGGTACTGCGTCCAGACAGGTCCTCTGACTGACTCCCCTCGCCCTCCATGCCACTGGCTCCTCCTGACTCTACAGCACTGGTGGCACTGTCACTGGGTCCCTCATCCAGGTCCGTGCAGGTGTCTCCCTCCGTTGTGGATGATGATGCTGTGGGCAAGGAGAAGAAACCGAAATGCATCAGTCACCTGTATACATCTGACACATGAGCACAAAAACAATTGGTCACAGTGCATATCAGGCAATGCATCATGAGTAACAGCTAGATTACTCCGCCCATATGTAAGCCCGGTACTGCCCAGTTGGTAGACCCACTATGCCACTTGGACACAAGGAAAAAAACAACACACCAGGCCACTACTTGAATGAGAAATACACTGAGAAGCTAGTGTCTGTGAACCGGTGAGCACAGCAATACAATGAAGTCATGCCACCTCTTGTTTACCCTGAAAGAAACAGTAGTGGTGCACCCAACATAAACTGACACACCTCAATACTCAAGGTGTCACCACACTCAGAGACCTGTAAGTACTTTGGAACACAAAACGAAAAAATGTTCGTACCTTGGAACTCACAATACTTTACACAATCGACATGTTTGAAATGTGCCAATTCGCGCTTTCGCAAAAAGAACACTCATGTGCCTGCATGAAATATGTCTCACAAGGCAGTGCACACAAAACTACATTTACACTGTCATTGAAGAAGCTGGCACCTTTTCTAAGAATTGTTTGTAAAGCACTTCTTTCATGGGTTGTGTCGCCGATCTGTATGAGTTGTGCGGGCGTTTCGAATGAGGTTAGAATCTGTGCGTTTGGTATGAAGATAGAAATAGGGCTGTGGTTATGTGCAAAAATCAAAGAAGGACAGTGAAAAATGGAGGTGGCCATTTTGTAGTAGGTTTGACTAAAACTATATTCAACTTAAGACGGCTATAACCATGCTAAAACGATAAAAAAAAACGAAACAAAAAAGACATGGCAGTGAAATCAAATTTGTTATAAATAGCATGTTAATTCGATGCGTTCATTCATCCCGAACGGATGTATGCTTTCCAATTTATTTATCCAGTGATTCTCACGCTGAAGTAGATGTTTTCTGTGGTCTCGACCATCTTGCTGTAATACCACTTCTAGGATTAAGAACTTTAGTTGACTTATGTGGTGGTTATTAAGTAAAAAATGATTGGCCACTGTTGATTTGGGATTCTTTGTACGAATGTTTGATTTATGTTCATTAATTCTCGTTTTTATTTTCCTCTCGGTTTTTCCCACGTAGACTATGCCACATGGACATTTTAACATGTAAACTACATTCATAGTAAAATATTGTGAATAATATAATACTCGTACCTCACTAGGTTATGGTCATTTCACGTGCCGCTTCGCCGATCTGTATTAGTTGTGCGGGCGTTTCAAATGAGGTTAGAATATGTGCGTTTGGTATGAAGATAGAAATAGGGCTGTGGTTATGTCCAAACATCAAAGAAGGACAGTGCAAAATGGAGGTGGCCATTTTGTAGTAGGTTTGAATAGAAAACACTACAAAAAGGTACGTCATATGTCCATACAACTAATACCAACCATTTAGAACTTGAAGTAAGCTTTTTCAAACTCATGAGAAAATTACGACTACGAAATTATTTTGAAAATATTCTAACACCACAAGCTCAAACTGAACCAGACCAACTAAAAGGATTATCACCTCAAAGTTCATATATGGCACCTATCAGCCATAAAACATTGGACACTTTCGAAAGCCTAGTAAAACAAGATCTAACAAAGCTCAACCTTGCACATAACAGAAAAAAACTAATTTTACACAAAAAGAACTTGGCATCATAAAAAGCATCGCTAACAACCCCAACATCATATGCCAAAAGGCAGACAAAGGAGGAGCCTTAGTTATACTTAACATGGATAAATATGAAACAGAAGTCACCAAACATCTTTCTGATGAAACCACCTATATTAAAATGGACAAGAACCCCACTGAAAATTACAAAACCACATTGAAAGCACTTATCAATCATGCTTTTGAAAAAGGAGTCATTAATGACAGAACTAGAAGGTTCCTTATCAAAGAACACCCAAAAAGTCCAACCATTTATATGGTTCCTAAGATACACAAAGACTTGACACATCCACCATTCAGACCAATAGTATCGACAAAAGGAAGTCTGCACGAACCGGTCGGACAATTTATAGATCGATATTTACAACCTTTGGTAATCAAGATGCAAACCTTTGTGAAAGATACAACGGACTTCTTAAACAAACTTCACAACATCAACATTGACAAAGATGAAGTGATACTCATGTGTACTAGAGACGTGAAGGCATTGTATACCTCAATACCACACAAACTGGGGATAGAAGCCGTAGAAAAAGCATTATTACACTCGGAAATAAACTTTGAAATGCAAGTCTTCCTAATGGAATTGCTACATTTCACCCTGTTCCAAAGCTACTTTACCTGGAGAAATCAATGGTTTTTACAAACAACAGGCACTTCCATGGGCAATTGCGCCGCACCGGCGTATGCGAATCTGTTCATGGACAAATTTTAACAAGAACATATCCTAATCAAGAGTCCATGGAAAAGATATTGTAAACTATTTTTAAGGTACATCGACGACATATTTATAATATGAAATGGTCCTGAAACTATACTAATAGAAGCCTTAAACAACTTGAACCTCATTAACGATAGAATACAATTCACGCATGAAGTACAAAAAAGACAAATCACATTTTTGGATGTAATAATAACTTTGACTAACAACATCCTCACAACTGACATCTACAGGAAACCCACGGATCGTAATAACACATTACACTACGCAAGCTTTCATCAGGAATCCCTAAAACGACACTTACCCTATTCACAAATGTTACGAGCCAAACGAATTGTGTCCGATCCACAAACGTCTACCATTAGACTGAATGAAATAAAGGAACGTTTTCAACAAAGAGGTTACCCTAAAAAAGTCCTAGAAGATGCGGAAAAAAGAAGCCAACAAAAAAACAGACAAGAGCTATTACACAGATCAACTGTCACCAAAGAAAATCGCATTACGATGGTGTCTAAATTTTCCATGGCCAGCTCTACTGTAAAACGGATCATTAAACGCCATTGGCTGATACTAACTGTAGAACCGGATTTCAAAAACCTATTAAAAAATTTACCAACTTTTGCGTACACCAGGAACAAAAATCTGGGTGAAATGCTAAAACAAAAAATGATAAAAGACACACAAACATTCAAAGGAACCATCGCATGTCATAATTGCAATAACTGCAATAATATCATTACTGGAGCCAATATAACACATCCCAGAAAAGGTTACAACATCAAACTCAACGTCACAGCCACATGTGACACTATGAATGTAGTTTACATGTTAAAATGTCCATGTGGCATAGTCTACGTAGGAAAAACCGAGGGGAAAATAAAAACGAGAATTATTGAACATAAATCAAACATTCGTACAAAGAATTCCAAATCAACAGTGGCCAATCATTTTTTACTTAATAACCACCACATAAGTCAACTAAAGTTCTTAATCCTAGAAGTGGTATTACAGCAAGATGGTCGAGACCACAGAAAGCATCTACTTCAGCGTGAGAATCACTGGATAAATAAATTGGAAAGCATACATCCATTCGGGATGAATGAACGCATCGAATTAACATGCTATTTATAACAAATTTGATTTCACTGCCATGTCTTTTTTGTATCGTTTTTTGTATCGTTTTAGCATGGTTATAGCCGTCTTAAGTTGAATATAGTTTTATTCAAACCTACTACAAAATGGCCACCTCCATTTTGCACTGTCCTTCTTTGATTTTTGCACATAACCACAGCCCTATTTCTATCTTCATACCATACGCACAGATTCTAACCTCATTCGAAACGCCCGCACAACTAATACAGATCGGCGAAGCGGCACGTGAAATGACCGTAACCTAGTGAGGTACGAGTATTATATTATTCACAATATTTTATACGCTAATATCGCTTTTTCACCTTCACCCCCACCGTTCATTTGAAACGTGACCACGATTTTTTGTTTGATGAAATTCGTAAATACTGTTTTGACTATTTCTCCCGTCATGCATAATGTGAGCACAACTACCCCTTTCAATCTCCTAATTTATTTTTCCCGACAAAATGAACACTTGAATGGGTTCTTTTTGAAACTGTGCACCAATACTCACTGTAGAATTTTCACGCAACCACCGACTGACCCGCATGGTTACCGATATTTACACTGGCATGTTAACGATACTAAACATCTCAACCGTTTCAAAACTTTATTCAGAGTTTTACTATTCAGTACTAACACAAGGCACAACTGCTCGCACCACCAAGCTTACGCACGAACGTACAACGTCAATATTTAGTATGTTTAAACAGAATGAAAGATCATTCCTCATGATATTATTTAGCGTTTGTCCTAGGACTAATCCCTGATGAAGGGTTTCTTGAATAACCCGAAATGCATTGGATGAAAAAAATCTTCCATACACTATGAGTTATTAAACGAATGGAATAGTCAAAATACAATGTATGAAAAATAAAATAAACAAACAGATATCCATTCAACCAAGTTTGTTTATTCTTTCAAATAAACTAAGAGAAACAATAGGACTACAGTAGTGCCCAAGGGGGACACAACCCATGAAGGAAGTGCTTTACAAACAATTCTTAGAAAAGGTGCCAGCTTCTTCAATGACAGTGTAAATGTAGTTTTGTGTGCACTGCCTTGTGAGACATATTTCATGCAGGCACATGAGTGTTCTTTTTGCGAAATGGCGAATTGGCACATTTCAAACATGTCGATTGTGTAAAGTATTGTGAGTCCCAAGGTACGAACATTTTTTCGTTTTGTGTTCCAAAGTACTTACAGGTCTCTGAGTGTGGTGACACCTTGAGTATTGAGGTGTGTCAGTTTACGTTGGGTGCACCACTACATAATTGTTTCACTGATGTCCGAATGAAGACGCCACCCCTGGTGCACACATAAAAATTTACAAACCTAAAGGAACATTTATACACCACAGTCGTAGCGAGTATCTCCATTCCATTATTATACCTTTTCTTAGAAGCCACTGTTAGAAATGAATGGTGTTGCAGAAAGTACATATACATGGGCCCATGGAGGTCTGGATGTCTTGAGACTTGTTAGTTTGTATCACCAACAACAAAGGAGTCTCACAGAATCATGACCACTGTGGGAACATGTATATGGAGAATCTGCAACACCAGTTAATTCTAACAGTGGCTTCTTTGCAATGGTGCCAGCATGTTGCTTGAAAGTGGAAATGTAGTTTGGTGTGCACTTCCTTGGGAGACATCTTTCATGCAGGCACATCAGTGTTCTCAACACAAATCATCAAATTACCACATTTAAAACATGAAGAACTGTTGACAAGTGCTGTGAGTGCCAAGGTACAATTTTTTTAGAGTAACAACTTGAATTATGTCAGTTGTCACATGGCCATCCGTCACCTGATTACACAGTTGGCTACACATATGACCTACTGCCTGTCATCTGGAGTGGCACCAATGTCCGTACCCAGGACAATGCATAAGCTACTCTGCCTGCAAATGGGTTGTTAAAAAGCATAGCTGTACTGTGGAGACACCCTCATGGGAAGCCAGAATGTCCACACAGATGTCAGCACACAAAGTCCAAACTGCGTTGCATCTGAACCACACACAGGTGCCAAAAATGTATGAGCAGGAATCATGTTTTTGAAAAAATGACACAGGCTGCAAAGCACGAACATTAAGCACTGGCCAGCACACACAGGTCAGATCTGGCAAGGAAAAATCAGGGGTGCCCATGTAGGCATCTCCCGCATAACCACCCATACCTGAGTCAATGTGATTGATACAGATGAAGAAGTGACACCTCTTATTCAGGGTAACAAAAACTGTGCAGCAAAAATTGCTAGATTTACACAACATCACCTCCTGGGGCTGGCAACACATATTTGTGACAAACAACCAGCAACAGATTTTTGTGAATAGCCACACAGGCACTGCCCAGTGTGAGTATGCACAAGCAAAATGGTGTATCCCTGTCCAGTGGACACATATAGCACACATTAGAAAAATATAAACTAGGCCAGGGACCAATGCCACAGAGGCAGACCTATGCTGAACCCACAGAGAATGTGCACATTGTTGGATGACACACATGATTAGGAGGCCAGGGTGTCTCAGGGGACTGTAGTGGGTACACTGCTCCGTGTTCCTGGAATGAGCTGACTGTACCATGAGCAACCGTCATGGCACTATGCATATCTCACACTCATGCACATCATGTCTGAGGCCACAACATTGGTCATGCATGCTGCAAGGGTGTTCATTTGAAACCTCACACTCCTATGTTGAGAATCATCATCAGTGCCAACAAATATGGGCCCCCAACATAGTGAACAGGTCATGGCACAGGAAAGGTACCAGCACAAGTCACAGACCACCCTCCCACATGATGCAGAAAGCAATGTGCACTTAGATTTACTGGAACCTTAGATGACCATGTGCAAATGTGATTACACACAGACCAGGGGACACATGTCAAGGAGGGGAAGGGATGAAAAAGAGCACCAGGGGACATTGGGGAACAGAAAATGCACTGCACATATAAACTCTGGGAGTGTATCCAGGCTACAGAGCACTTCCAAAAGCTGGTGACACATAACACAACAAACAGCCATGTACCTACCCCCTCGTTGTTGCAGTCTCTCCTGTAATTGCCTATCGAGGTCAGGGAATACCACCACCAGGACATGGCTCATGTGGGGGGTCAGGCGTCGGCGCCCGCCGTGGGGACAAGGAGAGTGGATCCCCAGATGGACCCGGGCGATCCGCCAGGTCCAGCACGGGATGTCCTGCCACCTTTTGCAGACCTGGGGCAGGCCCCGACTACGCTCCCCCACAGATCTCACGGCCCTGACGATGTCCCTCCAGATCTCCCCCTTCTCGTAGCCAGTTACCTGTCAGGATGACAAAGTGACACAACATCAATACACCTGCTCCATGTCCCAGAGACATACATTTGAACATCTTTCAAATGTTGAACAGGGCATAGGATGCTGACAGGAATTGCATCATTCACAATAAGAAATTGGCCTGTGTGCAAGCCCCAATCCACTGTATGGCATTGAAAGTCAACAGGTGGCATGAGGGGTGCGACACACTCACTGATCATGGCACACACTGTGCAGCACATGCAACAGCAGGCTGATGGCCAGCACGTGTCAAGCAGTCACATGTTCCACTCCACTGACGCACCCTCAGCAGACTAGACAGACACACCCAGGCACAGATCACTCGCCTGTCAGTCACAACAGCGGATACAACCCTCACTCTGCACATGTGCCACTTGCCAGTGGGGTGTCACAGGTGTCGTGCCAGCTCTGCAAGTCAGACACGCAGCACGGCTTACTTGTCACATCAGATGTGTAGATCTGTTGCCTCCTCCATGCAGCTGTGGTGCAACACTTCACATAGACACTCACCCACATGACAAGGAACATTCACACACATCAATGTCCATGAGGTCGTACACATCATTTGGACACTCTCACCACAGGTCCACTCAACTCATACACATCTATGGGTACAGTCACCTGTCACACCGGGGGGACCACTGAATCACCTCAGGACAATAGGAAAAAAAGCCACCAAGGATTTCCCAGGCTGAATGTGTCATGCACTATGCAGTGAATGTCACGGTAAGCACAATGCATGTGAGGAGTGCACACAGGAACTACCTCATGCTCAGCATGAGAGACATAAGCATGTCCCCCCCCGGGACCCACTCTAAACAGCATTGCATGTCTGTCACACCTGGACACAATGCCAGAAGTGACAGTCACACAACAGGTGCATAGGGAAAGGAGTGGAGTCAGCACTCACCTGCTCCTCTGGTTCCCCATTACAGCTTGGGGTACTGTGGGAGGAGGACATCCAGCAAGGCCCCATTCTCCTCCAGGGTGAATGGCTGGGCCCTCTCCACAGTACGTGACATGGTCCAGAGGAAGCAGAGACAGCAGCAGTGTGGTCTACTGGAAAGTTGTGGAGGCAAGTGCCATCTCATGGGTTCTGGCTGCCTTATATCTGTCTTGCTGAGGGGCATTCATTTAGAGGAGTAAATAGTGATTGGACAGACACATTTGAATTGTACGTTTACTCCAATCCCTTTAAACATACACCTATGACATGCATTCGCATCGTTCAAATTTTGAGCATCATGTCAAGTCAACAACCACTTTGTATTTTGTGGCCAACTGACTGTTCCAGGACGCCTGATGGACACACTTCAACTGAAAACTCAGTATCCATGACAACCAGCATACATTTAGGGCCTAATACTTGTCCCTTATGTGTCCCCTATGTAATTTTGAAATCCACACACAGGTACGGTGCGTTTCACATGTACCCCTACGGCACAAGTACAATGGTGAAACGAAGCATACACACGTGACGATTGCGGGTGTATGGTGCGTTTCACACATACCCCTACGGCACAAGTACAATGGTGAAACGAAGTGTACACAAGCAACGATTGCGGGTGTACGGTGCGTTTCACACGTACCCCTACGGCAAAAGTACAATGGTGAAACGAAGCGTACACACGCGACGATTGCGGGTGTACGGTGCGTTTCACACGTACACCTACGGCACAAGTACAATGGTGAAATGAAGCGTACACATGCGACGATTGCGGGTGTACGGTGAGTTTCACACGTACCCCTATGGCACAAGTACAATGGTGAAACGAAGCGTACACACACGACGATTGCGGGTGTACGGTGCGTTTCACATGCTTACAATGGTAATACAGGCGTACACATGCCAGGAATTGAGGGCTACGAGTCGCACAAGGATGTCCATCAAGTACTTGTCATTGCATACTTTCATGTGCAGGCCCTAGGTGTGTCAGCCAGTGATATTGCACATGTCATCTCATCTAGTTGCATAATTGATGTGTGATGACCTGTGTACACATGTCATGTGTGATGGGGCACTATGTGGCACACATCACCTTGACACTTGCCACATGTGTGTCTGTAGTCCAACTGTGTCATGCACAGCAGCAGCGGGATGGCACAGTCATCACCACCCGCACTTGTCTCCTGATGCCAGGGACAGGGACACTCGCTCAACTGACATGTCATGATCAGCGTGCCCCTATGTGACTATGTCAGGTGTGTGTCATGTGTTCCCATGAGCTTGCTGTTGGTGTTCCGTCAACTGCATCTGCTGTTGGTGCACCCAACATGGGTCTGTGTGGAGATGGGCATGGCACACATCTACGCACACCATGCCACATGTGGATTCCCACGACTGTAGGGTCTGTGTGCATCAGACATCATATTTTCCCAGGCATACATGTCTGCGTCATCTCAATGGCTGTGTTTAATTGTTGTCACGTGTACCCCTTCATCGCAATGTGTGTCATATGTACATTTGACATTCCATGTGACCTGTGCGTGTGCCTTGCAGTCAACTGTCTGGATGAGATGACATCCTTCCAATGCAGCTATGTGGATGTGTGTCACTCCAGTGATATCTCTGGCTATTCACTCAGATTTGCCCCCAGCTCATTTCAGGGCCTGTCATGTAGACTTGACAATCAACAGGTGTATCTGGCTTTTCGTAGGAGTGCCAGCAAGGTGGCATATGTGTCCTGGATGTATTGCACACACCAGACTCCATAGTTACCTGATGTGTAGTAGCAGTTTAGCATGTGCTATGTTCATTGACATTGATGTTGGCAGACTCTCAATCTTCATGATTCCTAACAATGTCTTGCAGGACACCGCCTGTCCCAAGTACAATACCAGACTTGGCTGCCATGAGGGAACGTGCCTGCATCCGACGTTATAGATTCACTCAACAGTTGATTGAGGACTTGACCGACAGGCTGGCACCACACCTCCAACCGCAACACAGGTATCCTACTGCGCTGACCCCAAAGATGAAGGTGATGGCAGCCCTACATTTTGCCACAGGTACGTTTCAATTGACCATAGCTGCTGTTGGTGGGATGTCACAGACAATGTTCAGCCGTGTCCTGCGTGAAGTTTTGGCAGCCATGTTGGAGCACCTGTATGAATTCATTACATTTCCAACCCCTGAGGAGTTGACAGATGTCAAGGGTGATTTCTATGCCCTGGGAGGGATGCCCCATGTCATTGGGTCCATTGATGGGACACATTTGGCTTTGGTACCACCACAGGCACAGGAACAAGCCTATCGCAACCGTAAATATTACCACTCAATAAATGCCCTTGTGGTGTGTCTTGATAACATGCTGATTTCCCATGTCTGTGCACGTTTTCCAGGATCAGCACACGATGCCTACATCCTGAGGCGTAGCAGGGTGCCACAAATGATGCTGCGGCTGCACAACGAACGAGCATGTCTTGTTGGTGGGTGTTAGACCCGGCCTTGTGGCATGGCCATCCCTAACCCCTGGCCACACCCCCTGACCCGCACACCTCACTCAGTCCCCAGTACACGACCTAGCCGGTCCTGCCCACCAGGACCCACACACACCCGACCCGGACTTCCCTGTCCGTGCCCTCCATCTTCCCAGCACCACCGGGCCCGCGTGCCCACTTGCTGCACCTACGATGGCCGCCTGGCCCCAGCACAACCCCGGCCTAGAGGCGCCACCCCGGCTGGGGAACCTCGCGCTCCCATAGAGTGAGAGAGGGAGGAGCAGTTTCCATCACAGCTCTGGCCTCCCCTCGGGAGATGGGTTTCGATCGGCCCTCTGGCCTCCCTGAGGGCTGGCTCCACGCCTGCTGGGTGTCTGGGACTCCTCCCGGCCCGGCCCTGAAAGGATCAAAGGACAACATGGCAGGAAACTCCAACGAGCGGCCCCTAGGCGCTAAGACCCCTGCCTACACAGACCCCGGACATCAAAGAGGAGCTGACCTATATCAAGGGGTGCTCTGGGGCTATCTGGCAGATTCGACTCTGGAACGACGAGAGCCCTGCTGACGTGGTCGCGGCTCCCTTGCAACCTTGGAACACCTGAGCCCTGCTGAGTGACTCGCGGCTCCCCTGAAGATCATAAGACCTCCGAACTTGTGCTGAGCCCTGCTGAGTGACTCGCGGCTCCCCTGAAGATCGTAAGACCTCCGAACTTGTGCTGAGCCCTGCTGAGTGACTCGCGGCTCCCCTGAAGATCGTAAGACCTCCGAACTTGTGCTTGAGCCCCGCTGAGTGACTCACGGCTCCTAAAGACTCCTCTGGTCCAGCTGGACCGCAGCGTATCCCCCGGCTCGAGGATTGTGAGCTGTGCGTTTGGTACGCCCCTGCATCTATCCGGAGCCCCCAAAGACTGTCCCGCTACCCCCTTCCCTACTGAGACTCTCTGAGCCCGAGCTCTATTTTGTACATATCCACCTTGGTGATCATAAAGATCTGACGAAGCTGAATAGATAAAGATCTGTTCCCAAGAACCTACCGTGTGGTGTCTCTTTGTCGTGTGGTGCCGTGTGTGCGATCCTAGATACAAGACTCTTCCCCCTGAGGAGTCTCCCGCCAGTGCCAGGCTACGATACCCCGAGGGTAGGTCTCAGAGTGTTCAGGTAACCTCCCTGACTCCCCTGGGGTCGCCTTCTAACAGTGGGTATACTCTGTTGGTCCTGTGTGTTGCGGTATCTTTGGCTCTTATGGCATCTCCTGACCCACTTATTTACATGATGTTTCCATGTAGGGGACTCTGGATATCCCAACATGCCATGGCTAATGACACCTCTCCGCAACCCAAGAACAGCTGCAGATCACAGGTACAACAATGCACATGGGCAGACCAGGCGAGTGATTGAGAGGGCGTTGGCCTCCTGAAGAGCTGATTCCGGTGCCTTGACAAGACAGGCGGGTCCCTCCCATATGCACCGGAGAAGGTGTGCAAAATCTTCATTGTGCGCTGCATGCTGCACAACATGGCCGTTGAGAAGGCAGTGCCACTCACCCTTGATCCTGATGAGGAGCAACACCCACCCATGGAGGATCCAGGGCTTGGTCACGAGGCAATCGATGAGGAGGAGGAGGATGATATCCGGAGTCAGCTCATACGCAACTTCTTCTCATAATGGTGAGTCACTAGGTATGAGTGTGCAAGCTTGTAGCATTGAGTGGCATGTGTTGCAATGTGTGTGTCCAGCTGACTGAATGCAAAGTGACTTTGATGTGTGTACTGATGTGTCACTCGAGTGATGATGTCATGCCACACAGTTTTGCGGAGAGACTTTCTTTGAAATTTGCATGTGTCCAACATTGTTCATGTTTCGTAACTGACCATGTGTGCGGCGAGATTTGTTTTAGGTGACTTCTTGTGTGTTTCTCATTCCCAGGTTTTTGCGCCTGTTGTCTGCTCATGTCATCATTGTCCTCCTGCTATTCCTCATGAGGATTGCAACGTGTGCTGAATCAGTGTTCCATGCACGGACATGTGGAAATGTCAGTTTTGGTAAGGATTGCAGCAAGGCTTTTTGGTGGTGGTACGGGTTGGGAATGTGTGGGGACTGCTTCGGTGCATGTTGTGGTACCATGCATACATGTCTTCTCATCATGGAGCATATAACATGTAGCATCACTCCCATGACATGATAGTCACCCTTCTTGACAGTCATCTGTAGTGGAGTGTGGAGTCTGATGAAGGCATCATTGTGCGTAAACCTTGCCTCTGAAACATTGCTGATGCTACGAGGGGACATAGTGTGGGACATCACAACAACTGGCTCTATGGTGATTTGCAGCATCTCCGTGTGCAGCAGGATGTGTTTGGCTCATCTCCTTGACTTGTGTGCCAGTTCATTGGGATTTACAACATCCGTGTTGTGAAGTGGGGTCCAGCGTATGTCCCACATGTTCTGTCAACTGACCTGTGAGTCTGTTCATATGGATGCATTTCCCTTTGTGTGAGTTTGTGCAATAAAGATGTTCTGCACAATCCAAAGTGCCTCATCTCTGTCACTGCAGATCTCTTGCCAGTTTGCATGCGTCATCTATGGCATAATTGTCAAAGATTGAGCATATGAGTGTATGTGTACTTCGGCAACATGCATGCATTTCTTCATGGCTAATAATCTCTATTGTGCATGAAGTACCTGGTTGTGTATGTATTTTAACCCTGGGCGCGACACTACGCTTCGCCCACGTAGTGTACGTAGCGCTGCCTGCTTTGCAGTTTTCGAAGTAGGCGAAGCAGGCAGCGCCTACGCACACTACGTGGGCGAAGCGTAGCTGCCTGCCGCCCACCACCCGCCTCCCGCCCCCCGTACTTTTAAAAGGTAAAATAAATTTGTAATAAAGCAAATTAGGCACTTACCTGACGCGCGGCGTCTCCCGGGGCTCCCTCTTCCTGTTTTTCAATTTTCCTGACAAATGCGCATGTGCGGACGCCCGCGCATGTGCATTTCTTGCAAGAAATGCGCATGCGCGGGCGTCCGCGCATGCGCATTTGTCAGGAAGATTGAAAAACAGGAAGAGGGAGCCCCGGGAGACGCCGCGCGTCAGGTTAGTGCCTTTAATTTGCTTTATTACAAATTCATTTTATCTTTTAAAAGTAGGGTGGCTGGGTGGCGGGTGGCGCGTAGTGGGGCTACGCGAAGCGCGTAGTGTGCGTAGATTTGGGCACACTACGTGCTGCTTCACGTAGCCCCACTACGCCCACTACGCCCACCCTTAATGTATTTGTGCAGGTTGCTCCCCACAACGGGACGTCAACGCCTGCTGACGGTGTGTCTCCTGTGCGCAGCTCCGCATTTTGTTGCCTGATCCTGTGGCCGTAATTTTTGTTGATTCTTCATACATTTTCTCGGAGTGACCCATGAGTAACCTGACACTCCTTCCTTTACATACACCTGTTACACTGTGCCTTTCTGCCCTCCTTGTCTTTGTGTGCTACTTTTTGCCTAGTTTCTCACCCCTTCCGCCTGCTGCTGCCTCACCTGCGGCACCGTCCCACCGAGTGCCCTGATTCGGCAACCCACACGCCTACAAAATGCTCCTCCCTTCCCCCTCCACCCATTCTAAATGCAGCCAGCAGCTTGTCTGTGCCACTGTTGCACCATCGCCGTGCCAAAGGCAGGACCGTCTGCGCCTGCAACGTGCACAGTGCACGACCCTCTGGTCCTTGCATGACCCACATCACACAACAGGCTCATGCTGCCGCCACCCTCCAAGCAATGTCCTCCAGACAATCAACCGCCTGCTATCAGGCAACCCCTAAGGGCACACACGACACCTTTGCATGCTGAGTGCTCAACTCCAACTGCCTACACAGAGCTGCCCCGCCTACCAGACCCTGTCAGAACAACCAGGCCATGTGCCTCCTACTCCACACCCGCTCTGTCCACAAGCACGCCATTGGACTCTGTTATATCCTCAGCATAACGGCCCCACACATCACCTTCATGACAGTAATCTGGTCAAAAGCATCCTCAGCACACAACTTCTTCATTGCCATCTCAGACGGATACAAGATCACCCGCAGGGACGGCAACAACAATCCCGGAGGATGAATTGCAATTTATTCCAAAGTACACCCTCAGAGTCACAAATCCGGTTTTGCTCCAACCACCTGGCAACCCTCAGAGTAACACTCATTTACAGATCTCCAGGCCTACATCCACAATTCCACAAAGCCATCAACACGTACATCTGCACGCACGCCCTCACCTCCACAGGCTACATGTGGCTGGGGGCCAGTAACTTCTTGCATGAGGAGAACCACACCACCATCCAACATTGGTCCATCAACATTTGCATCCACGTCTCCGACAAGTAACACACTGCCCCATACCCCGCTACCGATCCCCCAAAGATGCTTGATGTAAGTCACCACAGACAAGCTGTGTGGGACACTCGAACCAATACCACCGCCACACCCTGCAACCTCACACACTAGATCAGCTACTGATCCAACAATCTTGCCACATTGACAGACTTTCCTGTGAAGCACAACAACAGTTAAGCCACCTGGGACAAGGCAGACCTACTGGACTCATACAGATCGAGCCGGACTCTTGTGCAAACCTTGCAACACAAAGTACCTTCATTTACCTTACAGCCCTGGAAAACACCACACACAGCCATCACCATATCATCAGCAAGGACAGGTGAAGATACATCAGATAGGGCCGAGGCACCAAAAAACACGACATCAAGGAGCTCAACAGCATTGTGAGTGAACTAACAGCAGATGTCCATCCAAAAGACACCCCACCCTTGCAAGGCAGATCACATCCCCTGTAACTTTCTACCACTGCAAGCTCATGGCCACACACAACAGCCTTGGCACACAGAGGCATACAGCACTATTATCCGCGTGACAAACCCCCCTCAGGTTCTGGAATCCCATCAGCAACAAATACACCACCTGGCTCATGTGCACCATCCACTCTGGCTCTCCATCAGGCCCCTTCCCACACAACATCTCAACCACATCATTCCCCATCCTTGAAGCCCACGTCCAGGGCGTCCTGAATGTCTCATTTGAGTTTGCCACATTCCATGGGAGCTGGAGGCATGCAGAGACCCAGGCCTTTCTTCAACAACGGATGGCAGTACCGCAGGATCTCCTGGAACATCATCCTGCTTCCCTACCCAGCAAATGTCATCAGGAAGACACTCAACGAGCGACTGACAAACTTCCTCTGCGCAAACAGCTCCAGGCAACCGGCACCAGAACACCTTCCACAGTAATCACACCACTGCAACCGTCATCATTGCCACCACCAACGACAACTTAGCCCTACTCAACAACTGGCTCTATGGTGATTTGCAGCATCTCCGTGTGCAGCAGGATGTGTTTAGCTCATCTCCTTGACTTGTGTGCCAGTTCATTGGGATTTACAACATCCGTGTTGTGAAGTGGGGTCCAGCGTATGTCCCACATGTTCTGTCAACTGACCTGTGAGTCTGTTCATATGGATGCATTTCCCTTTGTGTGAGTTTGTGCAATAAAGATGTTCTGCACAATCCAAAGTGCCTCATCTCTGTCACTGCAGATCTCTTGCCAGTTTGCATGCGTCATCTATGGCATAATTGTCAAAGATTGAGCATATGAGTGTATGTGTACTTCGGCAACATGCATGCATTTCTTCATGGCTAATAATCTCTATTGTGCATGAAGTACCTGGTTGTGTATGTATTTTAACCCTGGGCGCGACACTACGCTTCGCCCACGTAGTGTACGTAGCGCTGCCTGCTTTGCAGTTTTCGAAGTAGGCGAAGCAGGCAGCGCCTACGCACACTACGTGGGCGAAGCGTAGCTGCCTGCCGCCCACCACCCGCCTCCCGCCCGCCGTACTTTTAAAAGGTAAAATAAATTTGTAATAAAGCAAATTAGGCACTTACCTGACGCGCGGCGTCTCCCGGGGCTCCCTCTTCCTGTTTTTCAATTTTCCTGACAAATGCGCATGCGCGGACGCCCGCGCATGCGCATTTTGAAATGCGCATGCGCGGGCGTCCGCGCATGCGCATTTGTCAGGAAAATTGAAAAACAGGAAGAGGGAGCCCCGGGAGACGCCGCGCGTCAGGTAAGTGCCTTTAATTTGCTTTATTACAAATTCATTTTATCTTTTAAAAGTAGGGTGGCTGGGTGGCGGGTGGCGCGTAGTGGGGCTACGCGAAGCGCGTAGTGTGCGTAGATTTGGGCACACTACGTGCTACTTCACGTAGCCCCACTACGCCCACTACGCCCACCCTTAATGTATTTGTGCAGGTTGCTCCCCACAACGGGACGTCAACGCCTGCTGACGGTGTGTCTCCTGTGCGCAGCTCCGCATTTTGTTGCCTGATCCTGTGGCCGTAATTTTTGTTGATTCTTCATACATTTTCTCGGAGTGACCCATGAGTAACCTGACACTCCTTCCTTTACATACACCTGTTACACTGTGCCTTTCTGCCCTCCTTGTCTTTGTGTGCTACTTTTTGCCTAGTTTCTCACCCTTCCGCCTGCTGCTGCCTCACCTGCGGCACCGTCCCACCGAGTGCCCTCATTCGGCAACCCACACGCCTACAAAATGCTCCTCCCTTCCCCCTCCACCCATTCTAAATGCAGCCAGCAGCTTGTCTGTGCCACTGTTGCACCATCGCCGTGCCAAAGGCAGGACCGTCTGCGCCTGCAACGTGCACAGTGCACGACCCTCTGGTCCTTGCATGACCCACATCACACAACAGGCTCATGCTGCCGCCACCCTCCAAGCAATGTCCTCCAGACAATCAACCGCCTGCTATCAGGCAACCCCTAAGGGCACACACGACACCTTTGCATGCTGAGTGCTCAACTCCAACTGCCTACACAGAGCTGCCCCGCCTACCAGACCCTGTCAGAACAACCAGGCCATGTGCCTCCTACTCCACACCCGCTCTGTCCACAAGCACGCCATTGGACTCTGTTATATCCTCAGCATAACGGCCCCACACATCACCTTCATGACAGTAATCTGGTCAAAAGCATCCTCAGCACACAACTTCTTCATTGCCATCTCAGACGGATACAAGATCACCCGCAGGGACGGCAACAACAATCCCGGAGGATGAATTGCAATTTATTCCAAAGTACACCCTCAGAGTCACAAATCCGGTTTTGCTCCAACCACCTGGCAACCCTCAGAGTAACACTCATTTACAGATCTCCAGGCCTACATCCACAATTCCGCAAAGCCATCAACACGTACATCTGCACGCACGCCCTCACCTCCACAGGCTACATGTGGCTGGGGGCCAGTAACTTCTTGCATGAGGAGAACCACACCACCATCCAACATTGGTCCATCAACATTTGCATCCACGTCTCCGACAAGTAACACACTGCCCCATACCCCGCTACCGATCCCCCAAAGATGCTTGATGTAAGTCACCACAGACAAGCTGTGTGGGACACTCGAACCAATACCACCGCCACACCCTGCAACCTCACACACTAGATCAGCTACTGATCCAACAATCTTGCCACATTGACAGACTTTCCTGTGAAGCACAACAACAGTTAAGCCACCTGGGACAAGGCAGACCTACTGGACTCATACAGATCGAGCCGGACTCTTGTGCAAACCTTGCAACACAAAGTACCTTCATTTACCTTACAGCCCTGGAAAACACCACACACAGCCATCACCATATCATCAGCAAGGACAGGTGGAGATACATCAGATAGGGCCGAGGCACCAAAACACACGACATCAAGGAGCTCAACAGCATTGTGAGTGAACTAACAGCAGATGTCCATCCAAAAGACACCCCACCCTTGCAAGGCAGATCACATCCCCTGTAACTTTCTACCACTGCAAGCTCATGGCCATACACAACAGCCTTGGCACACAGAGGCATACAGCACTATTATCCGCGTGACAAACCCCCCTCAGGTTCTGGAATCCCATCAGCAACAAATACACCACCTGGCTCATGTGCACCATCCACTCTGGCTCTCCATCAGGCCCCTTCCCACACAACATCTCAACCACATCATTCCCCATCCTTGAAGCCCACGTCCAGGGCGTCCTGAATGTCTCATTTGAGTTTGCCACATTCCATGGGAGCTGGAGGCATGCAGAGACCCAGGCCTTTCTTCAACAACGGATGGCAGTACCGCAGGATCTCCTGGAACATCATCCTGCTTCCCTACCCAGCAAATGTCATCAGGAAGACACTCAACGAGCGACTGACAAACTTCCTCTGCGCAAACAGCTCCAGGCAACCGGCACCAGAACACCTTCCACAGTAATCACACCACTGCAACCGTCATCATTGCCACCACCAACGACAACTTAGCCCTACTCAACAATGGTGAGACCACCCCCCTTGAACGCTCAACGGCATTGTACACCATGTGCTACCACACTGTCAGCTCACACATCTCCAACACTGGTATCCAGAGGAGGGCCCAGAATTAAATCACCAAGTAGCTCACCAGCAAGGCCCAGGGAGTCGGCCTCCACCCTGCAGCATGTAGTACACTGGGGTCATGTGGCCCATGCCCCAGGGCTAATCTCTCAGCGTGACGATCCTCAATGTCTCCATGACCCCCCTCTCCACCATCACATGCGCACACGACCTCATCATCATCTCGTATGCCATTGACACCCAGCTGCTCCTCAACCTCACCAAAGACCCAGCCATTGCCAGATCCAGCCTTCAAGAAGGCATGAGATCCGTTGACGAATGGCTGACCATCAGCCACCTGAGGCTGGACTTGGACAGGACTGAGGTCATCATCTGAGGATTGTCCCCTTATGGCTGGGTCAACTCCTTGTGTCCCACCAGCCTGGGCACTGCACCAGCACCCAGTGGCCACGCACGCAAGGTGGTGTTCATTATGGACTCATCGCTCACAATTACCATGCAACTCAACACCATCTGTACCTCATGCTGCAACGCCCTCCGCATGCTGCAAGTGATCCACAGATAGATCCACTCCAAGGCAAGACAGACCGTCCTCAAGGTCCACAACACCAGCCGGGTCAACTAGAGCAACGCCCTCTACGGAAGAATAACAGCAAAACTGCAGGAGAAGTTGTCCACATCCAGGGTGCATCCGCACACCTCATCTTCAACATCCCCCGCCCCAGCTACATCACCGTCCACCTGAGATAGCTAGAATGGCTCACTGTCTCTCTGCAGGATCACCTTCAGACTCCTGAACCACACTCAGGAGGCAGTCCACAACCCCAGACCCAAAACCGACCTTGGACATCTGTCATCCAACACCACGTTGGCCCAACTCCGTGCAGCCCACCTTGCCCTGGCCACCATTCATCACATCCACAGAACAACTGCATGCAGGAGATAGTTCTCCCACCTCGCAAAACAGACCTGGGACTCCCTCCCCGGGCACCTCAACATGACCCATGACCTCTACACCTTCATGATACTCTGGCAAATTGGTCTGTCTGAGCAGTATTGCAAGCCCCCCCTCAGCAGCTTGAGGCCATCACGGGTGAGGATTGGGCTCCATGTCTGTATTTGGTGATACATTGTGACCCATGTGTGTCCTCGACCGGAATCAGATCCAAGTGTATGGATGGCTGGAGTTAGTTCCACACTCAGGCATACTTAGACATATCCCCACACATATGTTGTGGACTCATGCTAAATGACTGCAACATAAAATTACAATTATAATTTTTTTTATTATAGGTCTGGGGCGTGATTTGTGCACAGAAAAAGATGCAATACAGGGACCATAGAATCCAAAGTTCACAGGGGGAGATGGGATCCTTGGCATTTGAAGTCATCAGAGTCCAGGCCACAGTGTTTGGCATCATTGGTCAGACTGTGACCAGCAAGTCCATGTGGCAGATGATGTCAGTCAATGAGGTGATGCTGTCGCACATGGAGGCCAGGTGCCACGCCAGGTGACCTGGGAGATGTGGATGGTCCGCTGCCTCTCACGGTCTTTTCCGTGGACGACCTACCTTCCTCCGGGGACCCTCAGATGCAGGCCTTGACGATGCTTGGGACGCTCCATCGGACGAATCCTCCTCCTCCTCCCTCCCTGTGGCTGGTGGTGGTCTTCGCCTGGTGGCACAGGGAGGGTTGCCCATGTTGTCGGCGATCCGACGGAGTGAATGGCTTATGTCCCTTTGCACCGCCAAGAGCTCAGCCAGTCTTGGCTCCAGCAGTCCTTGGTGTTCTTGTTGACTGGTGTGTTGCTCGGCCTGCTGGTTCTTCATCTCTGTGAGGGTCACCACTACCTGGCTGAACTCCCTGGTGTCACACCGGTATGCGTCCATGATGTTGTCTATGTGTGACATACCGGTCACTTCAGCTGGCTGGTCAGGTTCTCGCCTCCGCCTGCCTCCACTCCCACCACCCCTTCCCACATGAGCCTGGGCTGCCGTTGTGGGCACTTCAGGTTTACGGGACCCCTGAGGGATGGCAGTAGCAGTGTTGTCTGCCTCCTCCTGGGTGCCCGGCGCACCTTGTCCCTCCTGATCAGACTGGCTCAGGTGTTCACTGCGGGCAGGGCTCCTCGGTGTCTCCTGGGATGTGGCAGGAATGGGGGTGGTGGTTGGCACAGATGTTCCTGAACCAGGTGCTGCAGGGGCTTGGACACCAGAGGGTCCAGGTCGGTCGGGGTCATCCGCGGAGTGTTGAGAGGCATCGCTGCCGGTGGGATCAGGCTCCTCCCGAGCCTGGGACTGTGATGGTTCACCCCCATTGTAGGGGGGTAGAATCATCATGTTGCCCTGTGTGTGAGAGACAGACAATGTTAATGCTGTTTCATGCAACATCCATGTTTCATACACATTCAAGTTTGCACTGTTCCTCCAGGTAGTTGTATGTGCCTAGCATTCTCCTCAATGTTCACTTGTGGATGGGTATGTTGCGGGGGACAGATTGATATGTTCTCCTGAGTCTTTGACATGTTGATTTTTGGCTTGGATGCTTCTTCGGCTATGTATTGATGTTGTTGTGTTACATGTCCATTGTGACAGTGGGTAAATCCATTGTCTGTCCCGGGGGTGTCTGCTTGTGTAAGGGGTGTGTGTGACAGGGCCTGCTGGTGGGTGTAGTGTGATTTGGCACTGGGGCTCCCAGGTGATGTAGCTGTCCCCCCATGGCGCATGCTGCCATGACAGTGAGCGTGAGTTCCAGTCCTAGATATCTGACCTTGTTGTCTTGGTGTTTGTGTTTGCACTGGTCACAGGAGGGCCTTGTGCTGCCTACACCGGGCCAAGTGTCAGCTATCTTGTCAGTTCTTTCCCAATCCCTGTGCATTGCGCATGGTTCATGGGTATGTACCTGGGCCATATGGGATGAGGGCAATTGTGTCTGATTTGGAGTTCAACAATGCGTTTTGTGACACCCACCCTCCCAGCATACGGGACATCCACTCTTGGGTTGGTGCTTCGTGTAGCATGGGACATAGCATGGCCTTGCTTTCTCAATGGGGCATACACATGTTATTGGCATTGGAGTTGTTTTTGACTGTGGTTGTGGCCGGTGAGGGCTTGGGGGTAGTTGCGTGCATTTTGTGTAGTTTGGGTGTGAATGCCATTACCCCCATGTTACGTAAGTTGTTTGTGTACTCACCAGGCTCTGGAAGACCTTGAAGTCCATGTACTCCCACCGGCGGAAACAGGGCCATCACCTTCTCCTCCCAGGGATGGAAAGTGGTCTGCGGGGCCCACCCCCTCCAGTGATGTTGCTTTGGGCGTATTCGTCATTCATTTTTCGCTTGACCGCCCTCCGCAGATCGTACCACCTGGCTTTGCATTCAGTCCTGGTCCTTCTGATGGGTGCAACAGCATTCACCCTATCGACGATCCTCTGCCACAGGCGTGATTTTTCGGCTATGCTGGTCTGTCTGACCAATGTTCCAAACAGCTGTGGCTCGACTCTGATGACTTCATTGACAAGGATCTCCAGCTCCTCCCTTGTGAACTTTGGATTCTTGTCTGTGGGCATGGTGTGGGGTGAGGGTGTGGATGGTTGTGGGTGTGTGGGTGTGAATGTGAAGTTGTGGGTCTGAATGTGAAGAGCGGGTATGTGTGAAGGAGGTTGTGTGAAGGTGTATATGTTAAGGTGGATGGGTGCAGCTGTTGGTGTGTGCTCTCTAGCTGCAGTGAGTCTGTTGCAAAGGCTCATGGTTTGTGTGTGTGGGCCCTTTTTATTGGTCCTTTTGTGGGTGGGCCTCAGTTTGAATTTTTGGTGGGTGTGTTATAAGGGGTGATTGTGAGTTTGCCCCTCTGTTTGCCTGTTTGGATGGGGCAGGTCAGTCATTTCCATGTTTTGTGCACTGTAGACGTGTTTTGTGGTGTTGTGCGATTCTAATAGACCCTCCTTGTGCTGTTTTACATTGCCTATGTACGGTGCGTACATACGCGATGTTGTTGTGAGGTGCGTACATACGCGATATTGGGGTACGCACTGTACATACGTGATGATGTTGTTGTGAGGTGCGTACATACGTGATGATGTTGTTGTGGGGTGCGTACATACGCGATGTTGGGGTATGCACCGTACATACGCGATGATGTTGTTGTGAGGTGCGTACATACAAGAGGATGTTGTTGTGGGGTGCGTACATACGCGATGTTGGGGTACGCACCGTACATACGTGATGATGTTGTTGTGAGGTGCGTACATACGTGAGGATGTTGTTGTGGGGTGCGTACATACCTGATGTTGGGGTACGCACCGTACATACGCGATGATGTTGTTGTGAGGTGCGTACATACGTGAGGATGTTGTTGTGGGGTGCGTACATACGCGATGTTGGGGTACGCACCGTATATACGTGATGATGTTGTTGTGGGGTGCGTACATACGGGATGTTGGGGTACACACTGTACATACGCGATGATGTTGTTGTGAGGTGCGTACATACGAGATGTTGGGGTATGCACCGTACATACGCGATGATGTTGTTGTGAGGTGCGTACATACGCGATGTTGGGGTATGCACCATACATACGCGATGATGTTGTTGTAAGGTGTGTACATACGCGATGTTGTTGTGGGGTGCGTACATATGCATGGGGGGCCTGTACGACTCGCACCGCGGGAACTACTTTTCCCGGGATACGAGTGGTACAAAGTTTGCTTTGTAGCGGGTAAAGTCATTCCCCGTGTACGGGACGTTTTCCATACGAATCCTAAATCGGAAAGCCGGTCCGGATCGTACTTGTACGGTCGGACTGTATTTTTAGGCTTCGCACGGAAAAGTGTCCGGGTCCGTCTCATACAAATTACGATCGAATTTGTACAGATCGGGCCGATCTGTATGTATTTTTCCTGTATGAATCGTACTTCACGGGTGGGACGGGACTTGTACGATTCGTACGGGAAAAAATACGGATACGAGTCGTACGAAAAAAAAAAATACAGAATCGGAATCGGCCCCTTAATGTTCACTATGACCAACACCTCTCACTTATTGCCCAGGTCAACTGGATTTCTTCCACTTGTTTCATCAAAATAAGGCTTTTTAGAAAAGTCAACCATCTGTTCCTTTCACTCTGGCACCTGGCAGTGAAAGCTATCATTTTAAGTCATATTAACTACTGCAAATTTCTTTATCTCTACTCTTTGGCTCACCTTATGCAGCTCCTTCAATGTATTCATAATGCAGTCCTACCCCACATTTTTTATCTTCCTTCCTGTGCCACATCACCCCCTATGTTCATTTTCTTCACCAGCGCCCCTTTTTTTAAAGAATAGTGGTGGCTGGTAATTTAAAGGAAGCAGGGTGGGGAGCCACATGCACACACAGTCAGACTCACACCCATGCATTCACCCACCCACGCACACACACCCATTCACAACACTCACTCACAAATATACATACGTTCATACATGCATGCATATATCAACCAAGCATAAAAAATGCAAAAAACGTACCTTCACTGCAGCTCTCTGAGATGGAAACCTCGGAGGTCCCAGTTGGGTTGGGACTGCTGCCTTCCTTCATTGGCTGCCCTTAAGTCTGTGAAAAGGTGTCGCTTCATGACACTCAGTCCTGGGCACTTCAGGGCTTAAAATCGAAGTACCCAGGTCCGAGGCAATCAGTAACGTTCTCCTGCATCATGAGGGGTAGGATCTCGAGGCTCTTCTGCCAGGCAGAGGAGGTCACACCCACAGGGCTGTGGAATCCCCTGCCTGCGAAAGTTCAAGTCAGACTGCAAGGAGCATGCACATTTAGTGCATGTCTAGCTCCTGGCTTCCTGAACTGGATAAGAACAGTGTCTGTCAGACTGATATTTGTTCAGCCTGACAGACACTCTTCTTGGCTAGAAAAAGGTTAGTCGTGTGGCCCCTCAGCCCATACAGACGGGCCACCGCTGTAAAATAATCATTTTTTAAACCCTGTGTTGACTCACAAGCCCTTTTATAACACTGGGCCCCTTTATCTCACTATCTTTACCACCCCTGCCCAATTTCCTGAAAACTTCCTTCCTTGTTCAGTCGAGCTGTAGCTCCTTCTTTGTTCCTGCAACCAACTGGTGGACCCACATTTCCTAGTGTCTTTGCGTCACCAACCAAATTTTGCCTTTCCAAAATGCCTTAAAAACTAATGATTGTTTTCCTCTTAGGGTGTCTGTTCACATGCCCAGTTAAGTCATGGCAGATTTATTTTAGCTTAAGGACCCCTAGAACAGGCTCTGCAAATCTTTACAATATATACCAATATAATGATTACCGCAGATTCACTAGCATTTGAAGCATACTTCCTATTGTCAGTTTTACATCACTAATTGATGTCAACCAATCATTGAGCTGTACTAGGGGAAGGGGAGAAATGGAATGAGGCTTGGCAGGGCAGCAAAGCTTTTTATTTTGTGTTAAGCATTGGTTTGCAAGCATGATTATTACTTTACATTTACAACAATATGTACCGATATGAAAGCAGTCTTTGCAATAAGGCAGTAAGTGTAAACCTACTTGTAACTTCCTGTCCTTTGTTCTATTATTGTAATTTCATTGCAACCGAGTGAGGCCTAAATATCGCAGACCAATGAGCAAAGTTTTTGTCAGTCAAAATAGTGAGCAGCATCCAAATATCAATGGAGCATATCGACATGTCAGTCAATTATTAAAATCTTTATTCAGTTAATCAAACATCAGCCCAAAAAAATAATCTCCTAACCCTTAATGATTGGTTTAAAAATAGATATTACAGCAAAACATGTATCCACTTCTTGTAGATCCTGAAAGATATATTCGCGGATTCTGTCAACAGAGATCTGCTTAGTCTCTGACGAAATAAACATCAAAGATCTAATGTGGTTCGAAACTTCTCCAAAGAACAGCAAATGGCCGTGTTGAATTTACAAAAAGAATCCAACATAATATGTAAACCATCTGATAAGGGAGGGAATATCGTCCTACAAACTCGCGAACAATATAATTTGGAGGCTTACCGGCAATTAATGGAAGTCCGGTGTTACGAAAAAGTGGAGGAAAAGACCTATATACAGGGTCCAACAAATTACCACCTCTTAACATGCAAATGGTACAAGAGGAATATGCTGGAAACAGAGGAACATTTCTTCCTGAGACGCCTAAATCCGATAGCACCGACCTTTTACCACCTGTCAAAGGTCCATAAAAGCAAACTAAATCCCCCGGGGAGGCTGATAGTCTCCTCACAAGGAAGCGTAACAGAAAATATGTCAATATATATCTCTTATTTTCTTTCACAGCATGTAGTACAGTTAACATCCTACATAAAGGACACAAAGGACTTTTTGAAGAAAATTGAAACTATACAATGGCAGGAGGGTTTTCAACCAATAGTACTGGACATCACCAGTCTGTATACTTATATAGCCATACAGACAGCCTAAGAGCGGTGAAATGCTATCTGGACAACTGTCCCTTAAAGTATTTAGAACACAATGTCATGTTAATGGAATTCATTGAATTTTGTCTTGACAATAATATCTTTTTGTTTGAGAATCAGCACTTTAGACAGATATCAGGAACGGCCAAGGGCAACTGCTTCAACCCCAGCGACGCAAATGTATTTGTGGGCTGGTAGGAGGAGCAGATGGCCTGGGTGACAAAAAACAAAACTTGAACAGATAACATCATAACGTGGCATCGATATATGGATGACCTTTTTATGAAATGGAGGGGTTCACCGGAGACGGCATGGGCCGACATAGAAGTGTTGAATTCAAACACAGTCAATTTAAAATTCACAGGAGAAGTCAATTCTGAGACAGTCAATTATTTAGACCTTGACGTCTATATCTTTGAGGGGAAACTATGCACAAAACCATATAGGAAAGATACGGCGGGGAATTCAACTCTCAACACCACAAGTAGCCATCCCAAGAAACTCATCAATGGTATCCCCTATGGGGCACTATTGAGGCTAAAAAGAAACAGCACCACTGAGGCGGGGTTCCGACTGGCCGCAAAAGAAAGTCTAAATCGGTTCAGTCTAAGGGGTTACAGTAAGGAGGTTTTGATGTCAGCATGGAAAATAGCCAAACCCATGAGAAGAACGAATTTGCTCAAAGACACCCCGAAAGAGTCTGGGGCTCAGGAAGGTAAATTCAAAATGATTACCTCATTTTCTGAAAATGCAGAACAACTAAAAAGAATCCTGTGCAAAAGTTGGCACATCTTATTGTCAGATACCATCATTGGCAGGGATCTACCTGCAAATCCGTTGGTGACATTAAAAAAGCCAGGTCTCTAAGATATGTACTGGTTCATAGTCATCAGGGCAAATAAGTGATACAACCTATGTTGGCATCTCTAAAAGGCTTTTACCCATGTGGGAAAAGTGAGGCCAGTCAAAAAAAAGAGAGTCTTATCCTATGGTGTCCCAGGCTTGGGTACACCAAAAAACATCAAGAAATTCCTCACGTGCACCACACCATACACGGTTTACTGCTTAAATTGTCATTGTGGCATGAGGTGAATTGGCAGCACAATCCATCCCATGAAGGTCAACATATGAGGGCAATAACAAATGGAGACATAACATACCCTGTTGCCAGACATTTTGACAAATACCATAAGCGGGATAGGGATTTATTAACCTTTTTTTGTTTAGACCAGGTACCTATTAATCCAAGGGGTGGAGATCGAATTATCCGTCTGCGACGTCTGGAATCACATTATATTGTAGATTTGCAGACAAACCCCCCCAAAGGATTGAACAGTAGCGAGGAGTGAGATAAAAAAGAAGCTACAAGGTGACGGACAGAAATGGTAGCACCTCACTCTTTAACTGCCACCTTATCAGGCCGTTAATGCACAAAAACTCCAGCACCCGTCACCTAATGGTGCCTCTGTGAACAGATTAAACAATTTTTTTACAAATTTCAGGTGCACTAAACGTAAGATACAATGTCCAAAGTGTTTCTTTTTCTTTTTTTGACTTTTATTTCATAGATGACATAAGTATACAACGACAGCCAACGAGTTTTCGTTCCTGTGTAAACAATTAACGGAACTTCTTCAGGGCTTCACACAATAGCAAAACAAATTCAGAAATCAAAATGGTAATTCCAGAGTATGAGATGGATGTCTTCTCGTACCGAATATATAGGATTCAAATGTGAGTCAATGGCTATTCAAATTCAAAAACCATCATTTCACAAAGAGAGAAATGTCTTTATCGCCATCTAATTCAACAATCAGATTATTTATAATTGAAATCTATTAAGACCTACTATCAGTCTCAATGAATTCAAATTCAACACGAGTTTATCTTCAAAGATATAGGGCTAAGTTCCCGCATCCGCATATCTTCCAGAAAGAGATTTATTAAAATCTATATATAAGGTATACTATAATCCTCATTTTAATATTTTCAAACTAAGTCTTATGGCATAGGTAGGTCGATCCACCGTGTTAATATCACCAGTTATGTTGCACACACAAATCTGGATAGAATGGTTTCTACTTGATCATCATTCCAGATTTTGAGCACTTTAAGTATCGACCAGCCACCTTAATAAGCGGTTCCGTCTGCCTCTCTGGATCACCAAGTAGCGAGGAATTAGCAGTACATTTGGGAGACTAATTACCAAGTGAGGGCACTGTAGGCTTCTCTTCTCTTCGTATGTTCTAGAAATGAGAAAATAGGTACATGCCTTTTCTAGAGAGATGAAATGTAACTGTATGATATACCAAAAATAGTCTCATTTATTCCATTTGTTCTTTTCCTCCTTTTCTTTTCTTTTCGTTTTCCTTTTTTAACAAACATGCTCTTAAATGCACCTCCAATTGTCATAATTGAAATGAAAGATGTTGTGAATTTGTTGACTAATGAACCACTTGGAAAGTAGCCCATTCAGGGCATAATTAAGTGACTCTGAGATTTCCTGAAAGTGACTATAACGTATAAACATGCCAGTTTAACATTCAGTCCATAGCGCCGACATGGCAGATCTATAATTGACATGGTTTACCGAACATGCCCATACAGGGCGAAATTAATGTTAGAATAGAATGGAACCAGTTGGGTGCGCCCATTTTGGGCGTGATTAATTGTGGCACCAGATGGTGATCTGTTTAATATGGTTAATTTGGTGGATCTGTGACATGGCTCACTGCATATGCCCATTCAGGGCACAATTAATAATAATAGAGCGTGACCTGTCTGAGACTCCCATTAAGGGTGAAATGATTGTGATATTAATGTGTTCTGTCTGAACTAGCTTGTAATAATACAGGAAAATGTCATATTTAGGCAACACGAGTCTTAATATGCAGAGTCCGATACACCGTGCCAAAATGGCGGAACTATTTGTATTGATAAATGATGGTTCTTTGTTGATGTTGTTGTACAATAATGAATTGTGCATTTAAAAAATGGTGGCGCGAAAGATGTGCTTGAACATTGAGAAAGCCAGAGCGGCGAAACGCGTCTGTGTGGCCGAGAGACCGTTAAAAATAAAACAACTGAACTCATCCCCCTGAGTGCTTGTCTTTTTGGGAAAAGGATTACCCTAAAGGAGTTGGAGCGATAATAATTTGCGGGAGCACCCCCGCTGAAAAAGCACCCGTTTGCGAGTGCACCAAGGAGGTGTTTGGAGGAAGCAATGAGATATCTATCTATCTATCTATCTATCTATCTATCTATCTATCTATCTATCTATCTATCTATCTATCTATCTATCTATCTATCTATCTATCTATCTATCTATCTATCTATCTATCTATCTATCTATCTATCTATCTATCTATCTATCTATCTCTCTATCTATCTATCTATCTATCGATCGATCGATCGATCAATCGATAGATCGATAGATAGATAGATAGATAGATTGCAGGCCTTACTGCTGTGCTCCTTATGACAAGAAAATGGGCAGGAATACGCTGTATCTATCAGATACAGCGCATTCCTATCCTTTTCCCCTGTGCCTGTGCACAATGGGGTGCGGTGCGTCAACCTGCGCAACTGTGCACCATGGTGCAAGGGTGCCAGAGTTGCAGGGAGGGTTATTTGTGTGCAGGAAGGGAAACCTTCCCGCACAAGCACAATCACAAGAAGCTTTTTTCTCTTTCTATGTGTGCTGCAGAATAGAAAAAGGAGGAGAAATAAAGATATTTCTCCTTGTTGAGCCTCCCTTACGCCTCCCCTCAGGAGGCGTAAGTTTTTGGCACAACCTCAGATTTGAGATATCTCAAAAAGCCATGTATGTTGCTGGGAACGCCCACAGCAACACCCATTGCATGCCCCTTTAATGCAGAAAACTGTGTTAAAGGGTCTAGTGATGAACCAGATTTGACCACTTTGATTAAACCCAATAAATCTTCTGCACTAATAGGCAGGAAGTGGTGGTGCGTCCATGGGGGCGTTGGGGCGTTGCCACATGGACAGCACCATCACTCCTAAAATGCAATGCGTGCCACGGTGCCAGTACAAGAAAAGTCTTGCAGTCTGACCAGTCTTGAACGCTGCAATGACACGCCCGGCCCGAGGCAATCGGAAGGCGTTGAAGGGGGTGGGGCTGCGGCAGCTTGAGTGACACACTGTCACTGACAGCACGGCTGCAGCAGCAATAGTAGTGCGCATTCCTGTTTTTGGGCTGGTCTTTTTTAGGACCAGCCCGAACATACGCATACTACTGCACTGCTACCTTTCCCCTTAGGAGAGCGACTGTCTGGCGAGGAACCCGAAGGTGCTTCATGCAGCAGCCCCTGGGTCTCAAAATGGGCGGGGAGTAACCCTGCTCTAGCCAATCCTGGCGCTACTAATGCAGCGCCTGGATTGGCTGAGACTCCATCGCGCAACCTGGTGCATTTCAAACCAGAGACGTTTTAATGCAGGGGCAAAGTGGGCTCTGGCCCAGGGCCCCAGCCTTTCAAGGGGCCCCCTGACAGAGTCAGTTCCGTTCTCCAGAGTTTTGCCCTAATGACCTTGAATATTTCTTAAACAGATTATTTTAAATACTGTTTTCCTTTAATTTATTTTTTATGTACCCGATGTGTGAGTCTAGTACAGCCATTTTGCAGAGAAATGTTGTGTTTGTTTCATGAAATATACATAAAAAAAGTTTATTTTAAATCAAAACAAGGCCTAACATATAAGAAATGGGAGGGCGTCACAGAGATTATTTGCAGTAATATTGGTGAGCTGCTGCTGTGTTACAATATTGAAAACACACATAACTATCCCTGAATATTAGATGTAAACACATTTAGGGCCTTATTTATGAGAAGTGATGCATCGCTGTGTGAAAACAGGGATGCGTCACTTCTTAGCGCGCCCTCCTTGCGACATGATGGATGCGTCATATTTACTGTATGATGCATCATGTCGCAAGGAGTTACAGATACGTCAGTATTTCTGACATATCTGTAGGCGCAAAAGTGATGCATTGCTGGGGTGTGTCTGTAAATAGACGCAAGTCCAGCAATGTGTCCTTTCATATGTGGCAAGCCCCATGTGAAAGGGCCTGCATCAGTCTTACGCCTGCTGTGAGGCAGGTGTAAGATATTGACGCAATGGCGTCCTAGAAGTGTTGCACTGAGTTCTCAAAGATTTCAATGTGCCATTTCTATAAGGCTTTTTGCGGGGGAAAACCCACCCTGCATACATTGTACCTGGTGCAGGTATAATGTGGTGCAGGCAGATCTTTTGGCCACCAAGAGCTCCAGTCAGGCGTTTCTCGATTATTTTATTTTATGTTAGTGGGTTTATGAAGCGTGACAGCTGCCCCAGCAAAGAGGCGTCCCGGCACTGACAGCAATGAGGTGACCAAGATCAGGGAGGGCCCAAGGAGACCTACGAGGTGGGAAAGAGAAAGGTTTTGATGGCTTTCCTAAATTTGAGGTAATTATGGAGCCCCCACATGTGGGCCGGCATCGTGTTCCAAAGGATGGCCACTCTGTTCCGAAAAGAACGACCTCCGGCACAAACCCTCCTAACCCGGGGGACCACCACCAGGTGTTATCCCATGGAGCGGAGCTGGCAGGAGGGAACATAAGGTAGAAGCAAGTCGGTCAAAATATTAGGAGAGGCAAATTTCAGAACTTTAATGGCTATAGAGAGAGCCTTGAACTCAATCCGCCTAGCCACAGGCAGCCAGTGGAGACGGCAAATAGCGTTTGTCACTGATCAGGCTCTGTGCAGACCGAGGAGAGATTTTGCGGCCGCATTCTGAACTCTCTGTAGCCTATGTATTTCTGTCTTGTTTGCTCCCAGATACAGTGAGCTAGCGTAATCAAGTCTTGACATAATCAAGGCCCGGATTATAATTTGCCTGGTGGGGGCATCAAATAAGCCCTGAGTCCTCACAACAACCCAAAGCAGGTTCCCGCCACCTTTTTTGTTTGAGTCTGGAAGTTGAGGGAAGCATCCATCCAAACCCCTAAGTTCTTCACTGCCTGCTTGGGGGAGGGGGCAGTGCCTAGGCTCTTGGGCCACCAGAGCTCATTCCATAGACCATGGTCTTTTCCTATCAACAACACCTCTGACTTGTTGGCATTAAGTTGGAGACAGTTGGCGGTCATCCACTCGGCGACTACCCCAAGATAGCCTTGAAATTTAAAAGCATCCTGCTTAGAGTCGCTCGAGAGAGCCACCACCAAGTATGTGTCGTCGGCTTTAGAGACCATGGTCAGCTCTCTGCTCTTGGCTACTGCGGCCAGAGGTTGTACATATAGATTGAAAAGCAGAGGGCTCAGGGAAGAGCCCTGTGGCACCCCTTGCTTGATGGGAAAGATGCCAGAGGTATACAGGGGAGCTATCACCTGAAACATCCTATCAGCAAGGAATGAGGCCAGCCACTTCAGGGCTGAGATCCTATCAGCAAGGAATGAGGCCAGCCCCTTCAGGGCTGAACCAACAATTCCAACCTTCTCCAGGCGTCGCAACAGAATGGCGTGGGACACTGAATCAAACGCGGCACTGAGATCCAGAAGGATCAGTGCCGACTTCTGCCCAGCATCCAAAGCTGTCCAAAGATGTTCTGTCACCGCCACGAGCGCCGACTCTGTGCTGTGGCCAGGGCGAAAGCCATTTTGGGAAGGGTCAAGCCTGTTGTTGGAATTCAGGTGGTCCGTGAGGAGGGAGTTAATATAATATTACCAAAGAAAACAACTTCAGTTTTGTCAGGATTGCACTTCAACTGATTGATCTTAAGCCAGTTAAAAACCTTTGTGAGGCAAGGCCTAATCATTGCCCTATCAAAGTCAGTTCCTTTTTCACATGTAAAAATCAGCATAGGAAACAATTTTGGCACCCTCTTCCTCTACCAGAAATGCAAGGGGGATAGATATATATTAAAAAGGGTAGGACTGAGAATGGAGCCCTGAGGGACACTGTAGAAGTTAATAAGTCACTGAAGCGTTGGTCGTAGAGTAGACGTTTATTAGACAACCCTCTATCAGCTTCCCCACGACAGCAGTAACTGATCAAGACCGAACACCCAGCACAGGGCATTCCAGCGTTCTGGAATACTACGCTGAGAATTCCACCCCGATAGAACACATGACATCACCACACATTTCCCTCCTCTAAACATTCTAAAAAGAAACAACATAATAAACAAATATAAGTTACAGAAAATCAAAACCCAAATATAATATAAAAATTGGAAAACAACTTTGGTACACTTATATTCTCATCAATCCTTTATACATCACGAAACCTGACAGGCTTGGGTGCACTCCTACTGCTTCTGCGCAACACAGGAAACGTACAATCATCAGTGACATTCTTGCTGCAAACCTCTGTTAATGCGTTTCTTTTACTAACTCCACTCATACATTGCACATTCTCCTCCTCCCTATTCCTACTAACTTTATGTACTCTGTTCTTATTCCACCAATCACAACCTTTAACCCTCACAGCATTTCTTGACACCGCATCAACCTGTACAGGATCTCTAAATTTAGAATTTCCTTTCACCACATGTGTGGGATTCTTGATATGAACCCAATCACCTACCTCAATCTCAATTTGTTTTGCACTTACTCTATGCTTCTCATCATAATACTCCTTCATCTTCCCCTGATATTGATCAACCTTGTTTCTCATTGACTCATCACAAGGGTTCAACCTGTTCATTTTAGATTGAAAAGACCTCAACCATGGAGGACACAATTTCGACGCAGAAACACGCCCCCTCATAAGTTCAAATGGACTCTTACCCGTAACAGCATTGGGAGAAGTGCGATGAGACCACAACATACTCTCTACCGCCTCATTAACAGGAACTGAATTCTGTACAGCCCACTGTATACATTCAACCAAAGTCCTATTCATCTTCTCCACTAACCCATTAGCTTGCGGGTGATAAAGAGCAACTCTCTTATGTACCATGGCATTCTTCTGCAGAAAAATCCTCATTTCACTGGAAGTGAACTGAACACCGTTATCCGAAACCAACTCTTTAGGTAAACCTTCCTTCTGAAAAATCTTCTTGAGAGAATTTAAAACTGATTTTGTGTTAGGCTCTTCCATAAAATCAACCTCCCACCATTTACTAAAATAATCCACAATGACCAAAGCAAACTTGTTTTGACGTGGTAACATATTAAAAGGACCAATGAAATCAATGGCAATCTTTAGCCATGGCCCCTCAGGTAAAACACAAGGTTGTAAAGGTAAAGCTGTAAGTTTGATCCCCTTGTCACTATTTGCACAAATAACACATCTTTCAATTTTATTATTAATTTCGGTGTCCATGGCGGGCCACCAAAAATCTTCTCTAATTTTCCTTTTCGTAATAGTTTGCCCCAAATGTCCCTCATGACCATTCTCAACAATTCTGTCCCTTAGACCAAAAGGTGGAACAAACCTATCACCTCTCATCAAAATCCCATTTTTTTGAACATGAAGTTCATCTGCAATTTTTGCATATATTTGTAGATTTCCAGGCAACACACGTTCTCTCGGCCATCCTTCGATCACACATTTTTTTACAATGGCAAGATCTGCATCATCATCCATACCCTGAATCCATTCCATTTCACTAATAGCCTGACCTTGGCAGACATCCACAGAAGCAATCAAACATTCATCCAAATCCTCGTCACATACATCAAATTTGGTTACACCTGACATTGGAGCACGTGATAGATAATCTGCCCTCACATTTTTTCCCCCAGGTATGTATTCAATCTTGAAATCATACTGCAATAATTTCGCACTCAACCTTGATATTCTTGGTGTATGATCTCTTATAACTGTACCAGTCAAAATATTAACCAAAGGTTTATGGTCCGTTTGTAAGACAAACCTCCTTCCCCAAATAAAACACTTGAACCTTTCCACGGCCCAACAACATGCTAATAGTTCTTTTTCGATCACAGAGTATATTTTTTCACTATCTCTCAATGATCTAGAAGCAAACCCTAATGTGACCTCTTCTCCATGTCTGTTTATCTGTGATAACGTCGCACCCAAACCTACATTACTTGCATCCACAGTAATGATACATTGTCTTGAAGAGTCAAAAGGTGCCAACATGTTTGGAGAACTGATCTCTTTCTTTAGATTCTCAAATTCTTTTTGACACTCAGAGGACCACGTGAAAATTTTCTTTTTTTTAAGCAACTCTCTCAAGTTCGCCGTCTTGCTTGAAAAATTCTCTACAAACTTTGCATAAAACTCACAAACTCCTAGGAATGAAGAAACATGTTCTTTTGTTGTTGGACACGGTGCTTTAACTATCGCGTCAACCAGACCTGGTCTTGGTGAAACTCCTTTTTCCGATATAACATGACCAAGATACTCTATACTGTCTTTATTAAACTCACATTTTTTCCGATTAGCAACAATCCCCATTTTTTTGAGTCTGGTTAGAACTTGCTCCATTAATTCATCATGATCCTTTATATCTTTCCCTGCCACCAGGATATCATCCTGAAATGTCACAACCCCTTTAAGACCTTGCAAAACATTTTCCAACACACGCTGGAAAACCGACGCGGCAGATGCTAGTCCAAAAGGCATTCTCTTGAATTGAAAAGTACCGATGGGAGAAACAAAAGCCGTAAAATGTTTAGATGAATCTTCCAGAACAATTTGATGGTAGGCGGAGGATAGGTCTATTTTGCTGAATACCTTAGCTCCAGAAAAAGTAGAAACAATGTCATCTATACGTGGTAGCGGATGTGAATCTACCCAAATTACCCTGTTTAAACTCCTGAGATCCACACAGACCCTAAGTTGGCCATTTTTCTTCCTTGCGATAACCAAAGGAGACAACCACATAGAAGACTCGATTGGTTCTATTACACCATCATCGCACATTTTCTTGAGAATTTGTGACAGTTCATCACGTACACTAAATGGAACATTCCTCAATTTGTGTTTCACTGGTACTGCACCTCTCTGCACTTTGATCAAATGTTTAAAACCAGAAATCTTTCCCAAATTCTCACTGAAAACTTCTTCATATTTTCTTATCCATTCCATTTCTCTAGGTGCCTGTACTGAAAGATTAGCACATGAATGTTCCGGGATCAAAGAAACCTGTTTTTTCTTTCCTGGCCTGAGAGTCATGCCAAATAACCCTTGGTGGTACCACCCTAGAATATTCAAACCTTCCTTTGCAACGTATATTTTCCCAAAAATCACTTTTCCCTCGAACATCAATTGACCCTCAAAATACCCTGTGAGATCTATCTTTCTTCCATCATATGTGACAGGATTTCTATCAGGAGGCAATAAAGATTTATCATTCCACATTTTCTTAAATAGTTCTTCAGTAATGATGGTCATTCTTGCACCAGAGTCTATTAACAAATTCAAACTCTTACCATCAACTAGAATGTTCTCATATGGATCAACACAATCCTTCTCATCACTCTGAACAACGACCACCATTTCTCTGTGAAATTGCATATTCATATCTTCATAATCTAAGTCACTGTCAACCACTGTATTTACTTTTATGTGTTCTTTCGGTGTTTGACAAACTTTTGCAAAATGGCCAATTTTGTTACATAACTTACATTTTACATTCAAAGCGGGACAAGGCCACCCATTAAAACCATGTCTTGAGTTACCACACCTGAAACAAATGTTTTTTTGGTTGAAAAAACTTTCCTTTCCCTCTTTTTTTTTTATAACAAATTTCCCTTGACTTTTTTGTGCTGACCCCATACTCTCCTTACTGACTTCTTTTACAACTGACACACCTGAATCTTCATTTTTTTTTTTAAGTTCCCTTGAGGATTTTTCAGATATTTCTATACTCTTCACTATATCTATGGTTTCAGAGAGTGAGGGATTTTTCAACGTCAATAATTTTTGCTGAACCTTCTTGTCCCAACATCTAACCACTATCTGATCCCTAATCAGCTGCGATGTGAAATTTTCAAACTCACATTCCGCTGCTAAAGTACGCAACGCAGCTACATAAGTAATAATGGTCTCGTCCTGTTGTTGTTCCCTTGTAAAGAACTTATGTCTGTTTACAATTAAACTAGGTGGAATGTCATATTGTTTTTCTAACTTCTTTACCGCTAACTGATATTCATCTATATCATCTTCTTCTTCACCCACCTCATACGGTGGTAGATGTTCGTAAACAGACTGACCCTCAAATCCTAAACTGTGTTCCAATAAGAATTTTTTCCTTTCAGGACAATATCTAGTACCCCCAATAGCACCCAAGTATTTTGTGAATGCTCTATACCAGGACCGCCAGGGAATAGGTGGATCCCCAGGAACCTGAAGGAAAGGGGGCGGTGCATTGATACTTTGCATAGTGTCGGCACAATAACCCAAACTTTTTAAACAGAACTCCTAGTATAACCGTACAAAGTTAACACACTTCTCCTTTACAACATAAACATACAAGAACAATTGAACCTACAATGAACATTCACTATATTTCACTGTTTTCCCAAAAATAGACGATCTTGCTTCAAATGAGCGCGTTCTGACTGGATGGATACTCCTCGTCGTTTCCTCGTAATTAAAAATATACCACTTGACGCGCCAGTTAACACACTTGACGTTTGACACGCTTGAAATTAATGTGCGCGTGTCACAGTGCGTTCTGACTGGATGAATTCTCCTCGTCGTTTCTTCGTTGTTAATGATACACCACTTGACACGCAAGTAAACACGCTTGACGCATATTAATGTGTGCGTGTCACAGTGCGTGTTTTTGCTGAATGAATTCTCTTCATCGCTTACTCCTTGTTGATGACGCGCAAGTTAACACACTATACGCTTGAGACTCTTGACACGCTTAATATTGTTGTGTGCGTGTCACAGTGCATTTTGGTTTACAAACTCTTCCTTGGTAATCATCATCACTTCCTTTTTGTCAAAGATGTTTTCCATATGGGCTGTAACTTCGTTCATTTAATATTTTCACTTTACTCAAACGAAAGACACTTGTCGTTTTTTTAAAAAAAAAACAATGTACGCGAGGTTGCTAGGTGAAGCTCCTGCCTAGTTACCAACACGCACCACGTGACGTTACCAGCCCTAGCTAACCAATGGACAAATGGTTGCTATGCGGATCAATTGCCTGGTTACCAAGATGTTAAAGTTTCCGGTTCATTTTTTTTTTAAAAAACAAAAACTTTATGAATATCCGCTAGTTCACGCTGCGATACACACGGGAAGCCGATCCTTTATCTACGGGTATTTCGTGATGACGAGGGAGACTCCAGGAAGCGTAAGTTAATTTTTACTTACAATTTCACCTCCCCTCTTGAAAAGTCCCGTCTTTTACTTTTTTTTCTTCACCGGCACGCGTAGATCCTTTTAGGGTTGCCTTTACTTTTCAATCGTCGCCAAATTGTAGAAGTTAATAAGTCACTGAAGCGTTGGTCGTAGAGTAGACGTTTATTAGACAACCCTCTATCAGCTTCCCCACGACAGCAGTAACTGATCAAGACCGAACACCCAGCACAGGGCATTCCAGCGTTCTGGAATACTACGCTGAGAATTCCACCCCGATAGAACACATGACATCACCACAGACACCTATATTCATGTCCGGAACCGGGGCTGGGAAAGGGGGGAGCCAGATGTCCTGAGATCTGTTTGCCAAAAAGGATGACATCCATGTTAAGGCGGTCCTTCCCAGGCCGATGTTAGCAAGTCTCTCCAGGAGCTTTTCATGTGGGACCGTATCGAAGGCTGCCAACAGATCGAGCAGTATCAGAACAGCATTGCCTCCCTGGTCCAGCTTACCTTTGACAAATTCAATCACTTCCATCAGAGCGGACTCCGTACTGTAGTTTGCCATAAAACCGGATTGGGACTCAGGAAGGAGCTTCCCATCTTCAATGTGTTTTTGGAGCGCCTTGTTTACATGCTTCTCTAATACTTTGGAGAGGGCCGGAAGAAGGGAGATTGGCCTGTAGTTGGCAGGGTCCGTCGGTCTGGTGTTAGCTTTTTTTATCAGTGGGATAATCTTAGCATTCTTCCATAAATTTGGCATGTTACCTGAGGAGAGGGAAGCATTAAAGAGCTGGTTTACCATGGGGTTTATGGTGGGAGCTAATAGGTTCAGGATATTCACTGGACATAGGTCGGTAGGAGAGTAGGACTTAATGCTTTGGAGAAGGGTCAGTGACTCTTCTAGCTGAAACTCAGGGAAAGCTAGTAAGATGGAGGATCCAAGAGGTAGAAGGTCAGTTCTTCCTCTGAGATGTTAGTGAAGGCTTGTTGGATCACGGAGATCTTTTTGTGGAAGAACTGAGCTATTTGCTTAGAACATACTTCCGTGCATGGCCCTTCCTTTGTACCGGCTTTTGGTGCGGTAAAGAATTTAACTATGCTAAAGATTTCCTTACTCTTATTTTGGGCATTTTCTATCTTGGTTTTAAAGAAGTTTTTCTTGGCTGCCTTCACAAGAATGTAATGAGCTTTTAAGGTGTCTTTATACACCTTCCTGGCCTCAGGTAGATAGGATTTACGCCATTTCTGTTCCATTTTTCTACAATTTCTTTTGCTAGATCTGAGGGAATCGTTAAACCATGGAGCTAGTGGGACCAACCTATTTGAGGAGCGGGAAACTACCGGTACCGCTGCACCAATGTTGGTTCGGAGCCATGAATCTATTGAGAGGGCGTCCGAGTCGGGGCAGCCAGACAGCTCTGGTGAGGAACGACCGAGGGAGTCTGCTAACATCGGGATGGATATTTTATGGAACGTCCTGTAATTATGGACCCTCTGCCCTGCCAAAGTTGTGAAAGATTTGGTCTAGGGTATGGCCCGCTTTCATGGGTGGGCGAAGAATGAGATGGAAACATGTTGCAGGCCTGCAGCATCTCCAATAAGGAAATAGTTTGAGGGTCATTTCATTTCATGAAACTTTATTCGGTGTGTAGAAACAACCATAAAGGTATACATAAAATATAGCACATCGCGAGTAGTTCATAACCTAGAAACTCATAAAATGTCATTAAAAAGATAGTACAATTACATCAAATCATCAAGAATTCAGCGCTCCATGGGAATAATTATGCTTTTACGTATATTAAGTGCATTTATAATAAAAAGCGCCATGTTAAAACAGACCCTAGCATCGCTGAGCTCTGACAAAAATTTTGCTGCAGCAAGATGTGATCCACCACCAAATACGAGCAAAATTGGTTTAAGGTAGTAAATTCTGAAACCAGTATAAAATTTGCAAAACAACATAAAGTGCACTGTGCTCTGTTTACTTTGTCCATCGCATGGGCACGGAAACGTGTTTGAGGGACAGGTTTTCATTATGGGAAAAGCAACCAAATGATGGACAATACCCAATCTTAGTCTAACTAGGACAAAACGATGCCTGGGATTGTGTATATAGGTCAGCTGATCCTGGAAGCCCTCTACTTGGTTAAGCGTTAGATAAAACATAACTGATGGTTTCTTATTCTCACTAACTAGCCGGGTTTCCCTCCTAATATTCAGATATAAGTTTCTCTGATGGACAATTTACTAAGTGATAAAACTTGAAGGGGGCTAGTCTGGATTGACATATTAAACATTTTGCTTTACACAGAATTAATATAGCTTAGCCAAGGGATAATGATGGCGTTGTCCAATTTAAGACTGTCTCGGATAATTGCTTTGGTACAGCTGGTTTCGTCTTTGGACCACAGAGAATGCCAAAGCATCAGGGGGCGTGATGCGACTTCATCTATGAGGTACTGTAGTCCGACTTCTCTGTGAATAATTTCAGATGAAGCCGAGGTAGGCAGGCAAAGTAAGCGTTTTAGGAAACCATTTTCCTTAGTCTGCAAAACTTTACTATTAAAATAACCCCATACACCAGCCCCATATGTTGCAATGGATAAAACCCTTGCCGTATAAATTTCAGTCATCTCCTTAACTGGTCTGGAGCCCAGCTTGGCAGAAAATCTAAAAATGCCATGTGTACTTCTGTCCATTTTACTCTTAACATTAATGAGTTCACGAGTCCAGGAGCCATTACCAGAGAAGGTAATGCCCAAGTAACAAAATGAATCAACAGAAGCCACTGGTAATTTATCCAAAAGGAATGATCGACTGTGGACCCACATACCATTGTGTAAGTTTTACTTTTGTTAATGACCAGTTTCCGTGCACCAATAAAATCCCCAAAAGTATCCATTAGACATTGAAACCCCAGAGGGGTCCTGGCCGGCAGGACCGCATCATCTGCGTACTGTAGTACCGGAATGGGGCGCCCATCCACTTGTGGGACATCAGCATGGGCAGTTTGCAAAGTCTGATCCACCCCATTAATAAATAAAGAAAATGAAATAGGGGCTAAAACACAACCTTGTTGAATGCCATGTTTAACTGCAAAATTATTAGTGCATTCTCCCAGAGAACCGTTGGACTATAGGGGACCCCCTTTAAAGGTTATACTTTCAGGTTAGGGAGAAGAGGGGACAGAACCAAAGACCAAATATGCTCCCTCATAGCCTATCTATTCCTTACATCAAGGACTTGTTCTCTCTTGAGCTATCTCATGCATATAATCACAACAGTGACACTTGACATTTAAATTTTCATTACTTTTATTATGTCATTGCTTTATATATTTTATAACATTTCACTTTTCTTTTTCTTTTTATGTATATCTTTCTTTCATTCAAATAGAAAAAACTGATTATGAAAATTCATACAAAAAACAAAATCATCACAATAATTACATAAAATTTCACATGCACAAATCCATTTAATAGAGAAACAACCCCTGGACTAACTTCAATAAATACATCCATATCACAACCATTCAGACACATATATACTCTCACAAACTTCATACAACCAGCATCTGAACAAGGTAGAGGTTATGTGGGACGCAGAAAACCTCCACGACCAAATAGATTTTTATGTTCAGAGCACAAGGCTCAGCATAAGGTCAACACGCGTTTCGGTGGTATATGAAGAGTAGTTAGACCACCTTCATCAGGACCTTTCCAGATACCCACATCAATATCACAGCAACCAGGGGACAGGGTCAAAGAATTTATGGAAAATTGACAAATGGCAGCTATTCATATAGTCTCATTATAAGCGAAAGAATCCTCCCTTATTCTTGACAAGATCTGCCTATATTTCCAAGGCAAGTTCCTTAGCAAATGCATAGTTTCAAAATGTATTATTCCTGGGGCCCAATGTGCGAGGAAGCCAAGCTTTTTCCAAAAGTTGTTGATAGGCAAGACCATAGAAGACCTTCTAAGTTTTCTTTCATCAATTTGTATTCCTCAATCGATTTTTTTCTTCCCCCACTTATATCTGTTAGAGTTTCAGAGTTGTTACACGACTCGTGCGTTCTGCTTCTCAAAGTACGGATGTCTGCACACGATGGCCCACAGTTCTCCAATTGAGAACCATAATTGCTTACCAAATTCTCATACAGTCTGGCCAGGAAGCTCACAATTCGTCTAGAGCAGTGGTCTTCAAACTTTTTTGCTCGGAGCCCCCCAAAGCAAAATGTTTTGGAGTCAGGGCGCCCCTGCAAAACTTTATGGCAAGGATCGGAAAACAGGAGATGCAGGGCTGAGCGCAGAGGCAGAGCTTTTGAGATCATATCATGGATACTTTTTTTTTGTGGCTCATAATCCACAATAAATGTGAAACATATAATAGGGAAAATCATCAAACAATAACAGAAATTGACTAAAAACTGTTCTCTCCATAATTTGGTTATTGTGAGCCCCTCGCACTCCTGGACTCCAATGCTACTGCACTTACTGCACTAATGATAGCTGAGGCCCTAAGTAGAAGTCTACCCTTCTCTGCCTCTTTCACAACTTACCGACCATGGCCATCACTCCAATCTTGAATCAGGTTATCCATCCTTTTTTGGTTTTTGGAGGGAGGACCTGGCCCAAGGGCATTGGAAAACTTTACAAAAGCACCATATACAGTACACAAACACTAGTTCATATTCATTCATCATATATTTTTTTTATTTTAGGCATTGGACGATTAAGTGAGTTGAGTTGCGCTGACATGAGGACCTGAACTAGGTTCCAAAGTAGGCAGCTCTCGCCATTAGGCTACAACTCCTCCCTTTCAGAAAAAAAGAGCTCCAGCGTGTTGCCCCCACCTTTTTGCAGCAAAGGTGCTCTCCTCTCTATATGAAAGGTCCTTTTCAAAGATTGACTAGTATGCTTTTTGCTATATTTGGGTATTAAACCGGTATTAATGAGGTGAAACCTATGCCCAGACAGTTTTTACCAAATGTAAAAATGACAAAATAACAAAATAAATGTATGACAAAATGTGCTGTATAACATCACATAATTTTCCTTTTCTTGACACATAATTTAGTCAACCCTGCCACATAATTTGGTTCTCCCCTGCCGCATAATTCCGGTGAGCCTGGCTTTAATTGGCCTCATGACGCTGGACCCTATGCAACTGGTTAAGCAACACACACAAAAGCTGCTGAGGAGCTAATATATGCTCTAACTGTTGGAGTCAGAGTGCTTTTTACCACAGGCATGGAAGTTGTAGCTCTATAAATACACTTGTTACTATTTCCCATTGTGAAAACCAGGATTCAAATCGGCGACTCTCTGGTGAAACAGAAATCTGCAGTTATTGCTTTAGCTAACTGAGGTTTATAACGTAAGACAGTATATTTTCGAAACATTTGTTTCATTTGCTTTGTTTTTTCAGATATTGTGTGTGCGTGATTTTTTTTATATGCAATTATCCGAATCTGAAAAAATTACATAGTTATTAGCATACTGTGTTTAGCCATGAGCCCAACTCACTGACTGTGCCCCGGGAAACATCAAGAATACAGTTGCAAACTTTTTATGCAGTTTAACCTCTGCATAGAAAAGAAGACAGCCTGAGAACGCGACGGCTAAACGTTGCTGCTTCCAGGCCATCTTCGTTTACAATTCCTTCCTTGCAGACGCAGTTGCACCCCCCTTGGAATGCAATCACGAACCCCCAGTGGGGCGCGCCCCACAGTCTGAAGACATGTGGTCTAGGGGCACCCATACCAAGCAAGGTAGTCCAAAGAGTGAGGTGATCTATTAGATCAAAAACGCTGCTCAAGTCAGCGAAACAAAGATATAATCTTCCAGCTTTGGCACGAGTATACTTGCCTATAAGCAGGTCAAGATTCACGCATTGCTCGATAGACCCTAGGGCTTTCCGGAAACCAAACCGCGCAGGTGAGAGAATTGAACAGTCCCAAGCCCAGTCTTCTAATCTTTTCAGTAATACCTTGCTCATCACGAGTCTGACAATAAAATTGGTCTGTAATTTTTGGGGTCTGATTTATTGCCCTACTTATGAATATGAGCTATGATAGATGCACCCCAAGTAAGAGGAGGAGTTAATTCTGCAGCCATATTAAAAACTCTAGTTAAAATTGGTGCCCATAAACTAACATTTTGCTTAAAAACATCCACTGGTACCCCATCCAGGCCCGGTGCTTTCCCCCCTTTGCTTTCATTCAGAGCCCAAACCACTTCCTGTAATGTATTTATGTATTTATTTGAAAGGTTTTATATAGCGTTGGCTAGACCCGGAAGTATCAGAGCGCTTTACATGAGTATCAGACCATAGTTGCAGGTTAAATCGTTACAAAGGTTACACAGTTATTAGAGCATAGCTACATAGTTACATGTTCAGTCGAGACAAACAATAAGGGTATATGCGTAAGGGAAAAAGCAGGGGAGGGGGGAGGAGATGGGGAAGTAGACAGCGAATGAAGGAGGGAAAGAGGAGGGGGAGGTTGAGAGACACAGCATGAAAGAAGAGGAGGGAGGTTGACGGGGGCACAAACCGGTAGACGAGTAAAATCTGCGTCCAAAATCCAGTAAGCTGTGAACCCAGGGGAAGTGGTATCCTTCCCCTAACTCAGATGCGAGAGGCTCCCTTTGCACAGTGGACTCTCTCAGAGGGGTCTCTGAGAATCCAAGACCTACCTACTGGATCCTTCCCCAAAAAGGGGAGAGGAAGTGCTTTGGCAAGGGGCGCCATACCATGCCTCAACTGTGAGTGGCTCCCTTAGCGCTGTAGACTCTCTCAGAGGGATCACTGAGACTCCAGAGTATAAGTAGTTGGATATTTCCCCAACAAGGGGAGAAGGAGTGCTTAGTTAAAGGGCACAAGGGACAGGGGGCTAGGGGGCGTAGCAGGCAAGGGGAGAGATTAAGGTGGGAGGGGATAGGAGCAGATGAAGTAGACAAATAATGAAAGAGGGAAAGCGGTAGAGGAGGGTGATAGAGAGCATGAAAAGAGGGGGGAGAGTGTTTTACGCAGTTGACTCTCTCAGAGGGGTCTCTAAGACTCCAATGTCTACCTACTGGATCCTTCCCCAACAAGGGGAGAGGGAGTGCTTTGGTAAGGGGTGCCATACCATGCCTCAGCTGTGCGTGGTTCCCTTGACGCTGTGGACTCTCTCAGAGGGTTCACTGAGACTCCAGAGTAAGAATATTAGACCTTTCCCCAACAAGGGGAGAAGGAGTGCTTAGTCAAAGGGCAACAAGGGACAGGGGGCTAGGAGGAGGGTCGGAACTAGCAGGTCAACAGAGGGGAAACAAACGGCAAAAGAAAATCGCATTAATTACAGAAAGATAACACCTACAATACCCGGATAAATTAGCAATCCAGAAAAAGACAGGATCCACTAAAGGCAAGGGTCAGGGAGGACAAAGGGAGGGAGTCAGTGAGCTGAAGAGTCCCACAAGGAAGATCCGTGTTAAGCTTGGTAGATTTCGCTAGGTCGTGGACCATTTCCAGTTTCCTGAGTATCATGTCCATTGTGCTGGACCTTCACCTTTAATGTCCAGAGGTAACAATGGATTTATCAACAGGCCCCTTTTTAGAGTGGGCACCGATCCGGCTACAGGGGGATTAAAGATACTAGTGAAGTGCGCCACCCATGACTCGCAGGTGACATGCCAGGAAGTCAGGAAGGGAATCATCCTTTAAAAAAGACGAGTTAACTGTGTCCCAAAAATAACTTACTATCCCTTATCTCCACCGCTTGAGTCAGTTTTGACCAGGCTATTTCCTGCAATTCTTTTTTCCTTGCTAGAAGTACCTCTCTATGTTTAAATCTAAGAGATTTAACCAGTAGGCTATCTCTAGGTCGTTTGAGGGTCTTTTCCATTGCCCATATGTATATTGAAATCTCCCAGAATAAGGCAGTTGTTGTATTTTAAGTCCAGGGAGGTGGTGGCTGTATTAAGCGCAGTAACAAAATTTCCAATTGCACTGAGAGGTCTGTAAATCAGAACACCAGCTATGCTATGATGGGGGATAAGGTACAGCGGAAGCCTAAGGACTCTGCACCCTCGATGTTTTCCATTGGGATGGGAGAGCAGTCTAGTTTTTTTATTGTAAATTATGGTGACACCGACCCCCTTCCCACTCAGTCTGTCCCTCCAAAGGATTTTATAACCCGTAGGGATGGCCGAGGTGATAGTAGGGTTGGAGGCTTCAGACACCCAGGTCTCAGTGAGAAATAAAAGATCAGGCTGTTCGTCTAAAAGTAGGTCATAAATGTGTGGTTCATGCTTTTGCATAGAGCAACAATTTAAAAGGGTGGCCTTTAAGTCCTCTGTTTTCTTATTGTTTTTACACTTATTGTTGCGTGGGAGGATCTTGGGTGCGAGTTTCCTGGGCTGGAGGAGAGACCAGTTGCACTTATTGCATCAAAAGGCTACCTCCAAGCTCGTATCAGCCGCTGTACACTGACATAATGGTAGCCGCCTAAGGCTAAGCAGTTTTCCCTATTGTAATATAGTGGAAGAAACTCACAGGAGGGGAACTGGGCAGCACGGCTGGCGCCGGACGCCTCCGCAAAGCTGACGGGCGCAGACGGGCTTGTCTGTTTGCATCGGGAATATATTGGCTAATGCCTGTGATGCAAACTGGATCACTAACGCAGCTGAGGAAGCGGAAACTGCGTGGGCGGAAGTGAGGAGCCCGATAGTAGCCCTAGCCCTCCGCACAATCTGCGTATAAGCCGTGGCGGACCAGGACTGGAGGAAAAGCGAGTTGCGAATCGGAGCAGCTAAGGAGGTGTAGGCAAGCAGAATCAAGTAAAGTGCAAGTGCGCGTAGGTAGAAGAAATTGTTAAAAAGCACAGAGTAATTCAGCCACACATATACAATTTAAAAAGTATTAAAAACCTAGTAGCAGGGCAGGATACGCTAAATCCTACCACTGTCAGCTGTGTGCGTCCGTTTGCAGCGGGAATATATAGGCTAATGCCTATGATGCAAACTGGATCGCTAACGCAGCTGAGCAAGTGAAAACTGCGTGGGAAACAGGAACTCAAATTGGATCATAAATTCAAAGCTGTTCTGAAAAGGGGCCCCCAAAATATGTTTGCCCCAGGGCCCCCAAAATCCTTAAGATGTCCCTGTTTCAAACTGAGGGAACATGCTGAGGCGGCGGCGCAGCACGTGATTCGATCCGGAGTGTAGAGAAGGAGCGGAGGAAGGTAAGTTTTCTTTATTTTATTACCGTCGCTGTTCCCCGCGCAACACTCCCTTCCCCACCCGCCCGTCTTGCCGGCCGCAACTGCCCCCCTCCCCGCAACCCTACCATGTTGCATCGGGCATAGCCGTCACTTCTCTGCTGATTGTGTGTGTAGTGGGCATCGCTACCATTAAGCTGTTGCAGTGGTGATCCGATAATGGTGCGACGCCATGCAGTTAAAGTGCTGTGTACTTGAAAAGTGACACACGTGCATGTGCATGTGTGTATGCTTTTTGTAAATGCTTGTGTGTATCACGCTTTTGCGGACCCCAATTTAGGCAATCTCTCCGCGTGGGTGATAAACTTTGTCAAGCAGGCTCTTTGTCTGAGCGCTCGAGCCTTGTAAGCAGAAAAGAAGGGTGGGACAGCATGTCCTGATACCGTGGGTGTTAAAGATGTTGCGTAGGAAAGTTTTACGTTTGGATTGTAAGTTTGGGCAGATGCATAGTATGTGCAAGAGTGTTTCTTCTTGCACACGGCACTGTCTGCATAACGATGAAGTGGGTGTTGAAATGCTTGTAGGGGGTAGGCCAAACCTCGGGGCTAAAAATCTGAGTTTGTGGAAATCTCTGGTTATTTCATATTAGTGATTTATATGTATGTGTTTATGCATCTCCACGAGGGTCTGCATTTTTTAAAGGATTCCTCGTCTTTGATCCAGGACAGCTTTGATGCTGGACATGTTAAGCGCCAGGCAACTTTCTAAGACCCGGGGGTCTTATTACGTTAGAAATACCGTTGGCGGTAAATTACTGCTTTGCCCAGATTATCACTATGCCATTCGGCGATCTTGCCTGGATTTCAAATATCTTCTATTAACAGCAGTAAGTAACACCTTTAAATCTCGTGGCAGTGATGGTCCTTCTGCATCACAAACCTTATCCTTCGTTTCTTTGTCTATTGACTGGCCTTCTCCATCTACGCACGCAGGACCTGGTACAGCATCCCTGTATCCACCAGGACCACCCCCACACTGAAGACGCGGCTCTTAAAAGATTACTGCATGATGTCGCAGAAACAGACCACTGCCACCCTCCAGCCCAGCAATCACTCACGCCACTCGTTTACTGTGTCTCTGCCTTTGACTTGGTGCAGCCCCCCCTGGCTTTTGCTAGGTTTCCGCTACACAAACACTTACATACATACCTTACTACCTGTTATGCAGTACATGTATATACAAACCTTACTGCCCGTTATGCAGTTACTACCTACTAAAATGTGCTCATTGCTGGTAGGGATTTCACCAAAAGTCTTCCACTGGCAGAAGCCCATTCTTAGTGCAGTCGGCCAAGCTCTGGCATTCACTTTCTGTATGACTGAGACCAATTCACACCAATTCAGCTCACTTTCAGAGAGCCTTAAAAACCAGCAGGAATCAAACAAGATGGTGGGGGCCCGCCTGCTGAACCACATCTGCATGCACCTTTCTGAAACATCTCCTGCTTAAGCGCAGCCACAAGCTCACTGAACCCTGATTAGAGCTCCGATTACCAAGAACCACCGCAAGCACACCCTGAAAGAGACCAAACTACAACCCCTGCTGTCTCAGCCAGGCTCTCTGTAAATACCTCAATGGCAATCAGAGCACTTTGCGATCTCATCTGCTGTAGGAGGCACCTATTAATTTGACAGTACAGTCGGGAATGAGGCCTATGATACTAGAGCATAGCTGTAGTCCAGTGCCGTTGTTACTGTCCCAGCGTACACAGTTGGTTGTGGGTGGTGGTCATGCTCTAAGCAAAGGTCACCCTTCGGATCTTTGAGTCTCAGATCATTGGCTCAAGTTTTTATTGTGGGGCCACCGGGAAAAGAATATCGCTTCCTAGCAGAGCAGACACCTTTGACGAAAGGTGCACACTGTATTTCTGTGCCTGTCTGCATATCCCATTTTTGTTTTGGGGTTTCTTATACTTCACAGTGTCTCAATGCACCCCGAAGCAGCAGAAAGCCACCTTATAAACAATCAAATGCGCTTTCAAGTGGTTTTTCAATATATTTTCCTTCAATGTCTTTACACGAGACCCTGTAAATGTAAATGTAAATGTAAATGTCAAGGTACTTATAGAGCGCACTGTCACCAGACGGCCACCTTGCGGTGTCGCCTTTGCGGTTTCCTGGCACTGATACTCATACCGCTGTGGAACCCCTCCTGGCTTTCCCTGTGAAGTGTCCACTCCTGGGCACCCCCAGTGTGAAGCCAGGCATCCTTATCGCTGTTGGGGCCGGTGTGGAGGCTAAGCAAGCTATTGCTCAGAGTTGCAGTGTGGGGCCCGTGATTAGAATAGGTACTGAGGCGAGAATAGACAGGTCCGAGGAAATTGAGCCCAAGCCCCGCCGAGGCGGGAATCGAACCCTGGTCCCTGGCCAGAACTCTGCTTCAGGGTCTGCCGCTCTAACCATTGAGCCACATGAACCCTGTATGTTGATATTAATCCTCCCGTTTTTGTTAATTTTGAATAATTATTTGTTCCGTGTTTTATGACAGTAGGCTGCTTTGCTGCTCTCTACATGTGCATTTGCGCATGGCACTGTGTGCACTTCTGTGCTTATGAGGAGTGATGTTTGCTCTGGGTGGTACCTGTGCACGACGGAATCTTACCCTGCCGATTCTGATTTTGAATGGACCGTGGCTATTCTACCTGCATTGCCGGTGCCCGTTGTGTGTGTGTTTGTGAAAGAACAAAGCTTGCACTGCTGTTCTGCGTTGGACTTGTGACCTCTTGCCTGATACATATCTAACATAAAGCACATATAATTGAAGGTCATAACTCCTTCCACATGACTCAATGCTATTTAATTCACAGACTCACTATTTCAGAATTTAAACATTTTCGATGTTAATTATTTATAAGAAATCATTGTTGTTACACACTTATCTTAAACAGCTAACACCCAGTGACAAAGCCAATCATACTGACATGCTTTAGGCGTATGTCAGTTGCTGTGCCATTTATCTGGATAAAATTATATCTCAGAGAGAAACCAAAATACCTGTCTGATGGCACACTATGGGAATCACAGAAATGTATTTGGCATGTTCCTTTATAGGGAGCACCCATTTTTTTCATCTCACTTAAAGACCTGTCTGCACATATTTCTATATGACTGGTTACAGCCAGCAGCTCAGGGTGCTTCCCGAAGTCTGGTTAGAGCACGTTTTTCTAAAGTTAATGCTGCATGCAGTGCAAGACACTGGGCAAGCATACATTTTAAAGGGCTAAAGATGTCATGCAGAACAATTTACATATTACAGTAACCGTTGAACAAATTAATGCAAGAAGATACGGGGCAGTTTTTAATGTATTTAATATTTCAAGACTATACGTTCCCACTGCTTAATAAGCCTTGCTTTATCGCTGCATTCATTTGCTTTAAAATGCACCATTTGCCAATCTTTTTAAAATTTCTTTCTCAGGAGAGGGACTCTCCCTAGACCCCAGATTTGTCCATTGAACTTGTTCACATCGCTAACTAGTGTTTTCTGTTGGAAAGGGTAGAGCGAAAGCAGTCTTGCGTAGTACCCTAGCCCTCTTTGGAAGTCAGACTTTCTTGGCAACCCAGAAGTTCTCTGAAATAATGTATGAGTTTTCTTTTATGAATGCCTTGAAGAACTGAATTTTTAGTCCATTTATCACAGAAATAGTGCTGAAAATCGCACCAAAAAGATGCCAATTTAAAAAAAAAATGTCTTCACGGAGGGATAGCGCCCCGAAACTCCCTTATTGCCGTCAGTCTCCCTCGCTGCGCTCGCTCGCATACGTTAATTCGTTTTGCTTACGCCTCACCAGTTTCAAATTCCACTAGCCGCCACTGCCAGCGTGACTCCCTGGGTAGCCTAGGTTGCCAAGGCAAAATAGCAACTGTGAATGCTTGGCCTTGTCAGAAAACTATAAATATATGTCTGTGACCTTTTATAAAAAGAAATTAGCCAAATTGTTGCAGCGTGCCACAGACAGTGGGGGTACAGAATTTATAGATGAGGCATCTGCAAAGGATTTGACTACTTGAAAATTTTCTCTGGCTGAATTTGAAGTCTATTTTAGATGGATAGTAAGTTGGTGTCTCAGGACACGTCTTTCAGGACTATTATTGGCTATATATCATCTACTCTGCTGCCTTAAGCTTTTCTGGCAACACCTCGCAGGGAAGTGTCCTTTAGTCCATAAGATGCTGATGGATAGCAGATATTCCTCCCACTGAATTGTGCAACTCTTCATATGATAAACTAGTTCTGCACTTGTTCCATACATTATCTGACAATTACTTGCTATCCCATAAAATGCTGTCAGCAAACCTAACCTTACTAAATCTGCTTAATTTCCTTTAATAGTCTCGAATGCTAGGGATCTAGAAATGTGCTTGTTTTTAGTTTTTTTTTCCCAGGGTTATTCAAACTTCAATCTCCACCTCCGGATGTTTATTAAAGTTGCCGGAAGCCATGCCCTATCTTCAGATGTCACTTTATTTTCTGTTAGTTGTTCGCAAGTGCGGACTGCTGATGATGAATTTATGATTGAAAGTTCTGTGACATTTACTGGGTTTTTAAAGAGGACCAATGTCACCTCTAAGTAGAGGACTTAATTGGGGGCAGAGCTTGGCCGAACTGCAAAATGGGCATTCTCTAAGAGGGCCCTTCCGACCAAGTTCACAATCCAGCTTTAATCTGACACAACCTGGGCTCCTCAATTTAACACCTGTGAGGTGCACTGAAGCCATGGGCTGGTGTAGCCATGGATCCACGCTGGCGTGGCCGCTGGTGGGTTGAGCGCTACCCCTAATGGCCTTGCTGGGACTGGCTGAAGCCTGTGCCAAGGAGGAAGAAGGCAATACTTACCAAGCAAGTTTCTTCCCTTTTGCCCCACCCAGCTGGTGGACTGGCCCATATTCGGTGCTGCAGCTCAGATTGGGGCCTACAGATCCTGGTCACATTCCTGCCCTGATAAGTATGGACATTGCAGTGGAGACTTGTCAGATTCTTGGGACCAGGGCGACACTGCCCCAGGCGGACAATGGAATCGGTTCCCACAGCCTTGGAAATGCCCCTCATCAATGTTCTTGGCCCGTTGTCATAGGTCTCTGGGCGATTTGCGCTAGGCTGGCAACCGGTGCACTGCGGCTGCTGATTGGAACTCCTACACCCAAACATTTGCAGTGCATTTTCTGGGTTCTAATACAGAGGAGTGGGCTAGTGCATCTCTTACTGCTCCTGTTCAATATCCATGGCTGGTGATGGCTTTGCACGGGTGAGACTGTGCACCCCGCAGGGACCATGAAGGGATCACTGACAGAATATCAACAACAGTAATATCGACCTACAGAAATATCGTGACAAAAATATTGTTGTCAAAAATATCGACACCCTATCTTCATAATGGTAAGTACAAAAATATTGAGAAAAAAATATTGTTGTTAAAAATATCAAAGTAGAAAAAATCGTTTTTTTATATTGATAAAAAATAATGTAAAATACACTAAATAATACATTCAACTTAAGAAAAATATTTAGATTTATTTGTATATTTTAACAACTAAAAGTAATACATGTAATATAAAAATACTTTAAACATACATATTTAAAATGTAATATATATACTTAAAAATAATTAATAAATAATAATGTTAATTGATTATAAAATGTTGGAAATAGATTTTACATTTTAAATATATATATATATATATATATATATATATATATATATATATATATATATATATCCAAAACACTTTTCCCAGCTCTTCCCGCTTCCCATCCGGCAAGACGGCGAAGAGAGAGTCACGGACACCCGTTTTCTTTGTGGCAAAATCAGGTCTTTATTCAGTTACAGCTTACGACGCGTTTCGGATAACAGAGTATCCTTGTTCACATGCGGAAGTGCAGTCCGCCAACAGTTTTTATACCCAGATGGCTTTTTTTGTGTGAGTGCATTTTTTTACAATTCTGTCACGTGATAGTAGACATAGACAACACCTTCATTTAGCGCTGGTTACTTGCCAAACGATTGGCAAGTTCACAATCATAGACATAAATGCAGTTGGAGTCCCAATCGACAGATTAAATTGTTCACATGTATACATACATTGCAAATGTTGTCAAAAATGGATGCGTAAATGCCTAAAATATAAAACAACATACATAAACTTGAATTTTGTGTATATGTTGGATCCAGTAATGTATGGAATGTTTGAGTAAAAGTGGCTGCGTAGGGATAAATCCTCTGCCATATAAAAAAATTTATATATATATATAAAAGCCCAAATTCCATTTTAAAGGTGACTAAAATGGTTTGACAACATAAATGTTGTATCTCAAAACAAACCATAAAAACAAGTTATGCATACTGGAAATTTGATGCAATAAACAACCATTTGACAATCTGCCGAAATTGTGCAAAAATGCATATTTATGTGACCCATTGAGGGCAATCCTAACATCTGGATTAGATATTTTAAAGTGCGAGGCGCTAAAATAGTAAGGTGCTGGAGAATATGTGCAAATAGTGCAAATACTTTGTGGGTTACACAAAGTTTATAGTGCAAAAAAAGGGAAAAAGGGGAGGAAAAAACCGGGGAGGGGGGGAGATTACATATATTAGCAGCTAAGGAAATGACATCATGTTAAAATATAAAATGACCTGAGAAAATACAATATAAAAACCCACCGTAAAAACCTTCTATAAAAACTCTCTATACAGACTCCTAAAAAGAAGTAAAGAATTATTATAAAACATTCTCACAATAAGTCTTCATATAAAAACATAATGTTGAACAGTGCTATAGAAAATTGTGGAGATCTTCAGTGTTGTTGAGCCCATTGGGATGTTTGGTATCGAGTTCAACTATCATTCTAGATTCAAGTTGACGGAGTAGTTTTTCTCGATTGCCTCCTCTTGGGAGGTTTGGGACGGCGGCAATCACAAAGTATTTCAGACATTTAAGGTCATTGCCGTGGACTATTTTAAAATGTCGGGCAACCGGGTATGCTGGATCATTGTTGACGATAGCTCGTAGGTGTTGTAGAATCCTGACATGCACCTGCAATTTCGTGCTGCCTACATATTTGAGGCCACAGGTGCATGTCAGGACATACACAGCGTATTCGGTTTTGCAGTTGTGATTGCCTTTGATCTTGTACTCAATGGGACTGAAAGGAGTCATATATTTAGTGGTTGTCTCTCCAAATCTACACGCTCGGCATGACGAGCATTTGTAAAACCCTTGTCTTGGTTGTAGCCAGGTGGATTTTTTGGCTATGTATTCCGGACTTTTTCTGACCAACTGGCATCTCATGGACATCCCTCTCCTATAAGTGATGGTGGGGTTATTGGGGAGGTCAGGAGCTATGACAGCATCAGTTAAAACAATGGGCCAGTTGCGTTTAATAATGGACCTAATTTGTCGTTCCTGCTGGTTATAGGTAAGGATCAATCTAGGGGTGTTGGTTTCTAATGCTTGCTCAGCTACAAGATTGTTATTTTCCAACAATGATTCCCTAGATCTCTGGGCGACCTTACTGACTGCTTGTTTAAGAGTGTGTGTGTCATACCCTCTTTGTTTGAATCTTATGAGTGCCTCATTGGTGCATTTCTCTTGTTGTTCCTTGGTGCTGCAAATTCTTTTTAACCTAAGGAGTTCCCCATATGGGATACTTTGTATAAGGTGTTGTGGGTGGGCGCTTGACGCATGTAGCGTCGAGTTCCCTGCCGTCTCCTTTCTGTGTAGGGTAGTGTGAATTGTGCCCTCATGAATAAACAATTTGACATCAAGGAAATCAATTTCTCTTTCATTTACATGAGAAGTAAATTTAAGGTTAACTTCATTATTGTTGATATTTTCAATAAAAGAAGTGGCCTCCTCCTCATTGCCTTGCCACACGACAAAAACATCGTCAATGTATCTCAGCCAATGTTTAACATGACCTGTATATTGTTGAGCCCAAATTTTCTTGAGGATCTGCTCCTCCCACCAACCAACCATTAAACAGGCATAGCTGGGGGAGAAGCAAGATCCCATAGCTACGCCTCTTGTTTGTTTGTACATTTGAGAACCAAACATGAAGTAATTATTGTTGAGACACCACAAGATACATTTGATTATGATTTTGTTATGTTCATAATATTCTGCTTCTCTTGTGTCCAAAAAATGTTTGGTTGCCGCTAGCCCTATGTCATGTTGGATGCAAGTATAAAGGGACTCAATGTCCAAGGTGATAAATCGCATATTGGTTTCCCATTGTATGTCTTTGATTTTGTTGAGGAAATCACCAGTGTCTTTCACATATGTTGGTAAAGTTTTGACTAAATCCTTAAGAAAGTAATCCACATACTGTGAAATGTGTTCGCTCATGCTATTGATGGCGGAGATAATCGGTCGTCCTGGAATTGGGCTCGTGTTTTTATGCGTTTTCGGTATGAAATACATTGATGGAGTAACTGGATGTTCAATCCATAGAAATTTAAATTCATCAGCCGAAATCATGCCGTCGCGTTTAAGTTGATGAAGCAATTTGGTCAGTGACTCTTTAGCTTTGTTGTAGTCGTTGATACTGGTTTGTTGATAGCATGATAAATCGGATAGTTGGCGTTGCGCCTCCTTAATATACTCATTCTGGGGCCAGAGTACGATGTTACCACCCTTGTCAGATTGTTTAATTATAACTTCGTTGTTTCTTCTCAATTTGTTGATGAGTGCATTGTATTCCACTTCCTTGTTGTGTTTTTTACGTCGTTGATGTTTGACCCGGTAGTGTAACTGCTTGATGTCTTCCGTCACTCTTTCGTGAAATATATCAATTGCGTCTTTTGGCATTTGGGGAATGAATGTGGATTTCTGTTTGTAGGGGCTGCTGCCTGCCCCTCTTTGGCAGATGTCAGCTTGTACTAGCAACTCTTGCGTGGATGTAGTTTCTTGGGAGTTGCTGTCGTTGCCATCAATTGATTCACGCCACATAGATTGAGCTGCCAAAAGGACGGGAACATCCAGAGCTTGTAAGGTGTTGCCTTCTTGTTGTCTGAATTTAGAAGGAAGGGCGGAGTTATTTGCAGTTCCGCTTTTAATGGTGTGGAATTTCATTAATTTGAGTTTCCGGATGTAATTGAAAACATCAATTCTGGCTTGAGGGTAGTCAAGGTCATTGGGGGGACAGAAGGAGAGACCCAACATAAGCACTTGCTTTTCTTTTTCAGTCAGTTTTATAGTAGATAAGTTGATGATAGTTTTATTTTCACTCATGTTGCTTTTTACTTGCGCCAGTACCTTCTTTTTGGCCTTGCATTGCCTCTTTTTGCATCTGTCTCTCCTTTTGGCGTTTCTACGCTTCTTTGAGGCTGTGCTTGTCTCCGCGGTCTCAGGGTATTGCGCCTGTCCTCGACTAAAAAATCAAGTTCCTCCCCAAGATCTAGCCTTCTTTCATCTCTGGTATTGTCAGTGCTCATGCTGCTATGTTCCGAACCTGTATCACTGGTGAGTGAGTCGATCTCTGATATGGATTCCGGGGCGGGACCTGTTTGGTGTTGCTGGCTTGTGCTAGCCACTACAGGATTTGTTCTGAGTTTTTTGGCTGTTGCATACTTTCTTGCGAACGTGTAGATCTGGCCTTGTTCATAATCTGCCCGGTCCCGGGCAAATTTGAATATCTTTCGTTGTTTGATTTTTTCTTCATGCTTTACTAGACGTTCTTGTATTTCTTGTCTTGTTTTAGTTATATAATCATCAGGCTCACGTTTTGCCAGCATTTCATTGATATCATCGATCTCCTTCATTATTTTTACCCGATCAGACTCAGCATATTTAATAAGAATGCGGACCAAATTCATTGAGGCCTCAAGATTGCTTTTACCCCATTCCTTCAACATTGCTGGGTCTGGGCTTTCATAGCTGGGAGCCAAAAGTATTCTGAGCCCCCGAGGTACCCGCCCTGCTTCTTCGTATTTTGCGAGTGACTTGTTCTCCCACCATTTTGTAATCTCTGATCTCATACACTTTTCCAGACGTTTCAACAATGTCTTTGCAGTATCATCCATTTTGGTACTATTGGTATTTTGCGTGTTGTTACCCAATACTGTGATATTGGGTGCTTGATTAAATAATTCCTCTGCTGCTGCCTCCCGAATTCGAACAGCTTCCGCCTGAAACATAAAAATTAAAAAAAAGTTTATATTATAAATAAAAATATTAAAATATGTAATATTTTTTAAACATACATTTTTACACTACATTGACTGTGACAATAGGGAAAGTGTTGGATAGTGGAGGAGAAAAAATTACTATGCCCACTCCAGCGACTACAACAGAAGGGAAAGTGTTGGATAGCAGAGGGGAATAATTTACTATTCCCACTTCAATAAGTGCAACAGTAGGGAAAGTGTTGGATAGCGGAGGGAAATAATTTAATATTCCCAATCCAATGAGTGCAACAGTAGGGAAAATGTTGCATAGCGGGGGGGAAAAAATTACTATTCCCACTCCAACAAGTGCAACAGTAGGGAAAGTATTGGATAGAGAAAAGATAAAAAATACTATTCCCACTCCAGCTAGTGCAACAGTAGGGAAAGTGTTGGGTAGAGTAGGGGTAAAAATTACTATTCCCACTCCAGAAAGTGCAACATTAGGGAAAGTGTTGGATAGCGGAGGGATAAGAATTACCATTCCCACTCCCGGGAGTGCAACAGTAGGGAAAGTGTTGGCTAGCGGAGGGAAACTGGTGGATAGCGGAGGGGTAAAAATTACTATTCCCACTCCAGCGAGTGCAACAGTTGGGAAAGTGTTGGATAGCTGAGTGGAATTATTTTCTATTCCCACTCCAATGAGTGCAACAGTAGGGAAAGTGTTGGATAGCGGAGGGGCAAAAATTACTATTCCCACTCCAGCAAGTGCAACAGTAGGGAAAGTGTTGGATAGCGGAGGAGTAAGACTTACTATTTCCACTCCAGCAAGTGCAACAGTAGGGAGAATGTTGGATAGCGTAGGGGTTAAAATTACTATTCCCACTCCAGCGAGTGCAACAGTAGGGAAAGTGTTGGATAGTGTAGGGGTAAAAATTACCAAAAATATTTATCAACTAATAAATAAATATTAATGATCAAGTAATGATTAATTAATGTCAAATAAATTACTTTCCACCATCTACCCCAATAAATACCAAAATACACACTTAAAATTATTTACACAATTTCCATACCTAATTTTACATTAATAAATTAATATCAATGAACAACAAATAATTAATGAATTTTAAAAATGTTACTTCCCACTGTTTACCACTATAAACACCACAACTCACACATCAAAATTATTACACAATTAGCATATTTACAATTAAATATGTAATTAGCTTCAATTAACAAATAATTAATTAATTAAAAATAAGTCACCTCCCACCATATTCTTCCATAAATGCCACCACCAATTTCTTAAAACATGACACAATAACATAATTAATTAACAATTAATTAATCACAATTAAGAATCAAAATATAAACAATTATTAATAAATTAATTCCCACAATTAACACTAGAAAAGAAAAATAAATAAATATAATATAAAAAATATTAATAAATGTATTACAATTTAATTTCTTCCCACCCTACTCTCCTATCAACCCACAACCCGCTTCTAAAAAAATGACACAATTAACATAATTACCAATTACTTAATAATAATTAAAAACAAATTAATAAATAAAAATTAACAACCAATTATTAATTAATTAATAATAAATTAATTACCACCATTAACACTGTAAAATCAAAATTAAATAAATACTAATAAATAAAAAAAAAGAATTCAATTTATTATCATTAAATTTCCCAACAAACATGGGGAAAAGTGGGGCTAAATAAATGAAGCTGCAGTTCGAAAGCACACGCAGTACTACACGAGGCGACACATGCTCAAACCCTGGTGCATTACCAGATCGATCCGACGGGGAGCCATAGCAGGACATTGACATAAAAGAGATCCTGGTTGAAGTTTGATGCAGCCTCAATACCATAGATACTAAGGGGCTCATTATGATGTCCGCCCGCCACCATAACGGTGATGGGACCGACCGCCAGACGTGCAGCGGTCCCACCGGCCCAATTAAGATGTGCCCTCCATACTGGCGGGCGCATCCTGGCTGTTTACCATTGTGGACGGTGCTGTTGGCTGCTGCACCGTCCGCAATAGTGAAAGGGCATGCACAGCATTTCCCTGCACCACGTGGCAGGCACCACGCAGTGCCTGCCACTTGGTGCAGGGAATTGCAGGGGGGTACCATGGTTACCCCCAAGTGCACCACCCACCCACCGGAGGCCCACAACGGGCACCCAATGTCAATCCCCACCAGCCCTTCCATGGCAGCATCGCCGCCATGGAAGGGCCAGTATACTACCCACATCATAATATGGCTGGCGGTGCCACCATATTACTGTCCCAGCACCGCCCGGCCGGCCAGCGGAACGATTGCCGACCGGCGGAATAGCGGCAGATGGACTTTGCATCCGCCGCGATACCCACCGCCATCATTATATGACGGGGATATTTCTCGTTACGATGGCGTAATGGTCGCTACCGCCTGCTCGGCGGTGGCGATCGTTACGCCATCCTAATGAGCCTCAAAGTTGGACATTCTCATTAGCCAGTTGGACTAGGTCAAACAACGTGTGGACAAACCTGATGACTGCATCGACCAGTTAGAACAACTTGTCTCAGATGTGGATGCCTCACATGCGGAGGCCAGGGAGCAACTACTCAAAATGAACAAAGTGCTCGAGGTGATTAGGTCCAAATAAGAGGATTTTGAAGCATGCTCCTGCTGCTATAACCTCAGGATAATGGGTATTCCGGAGTCCACCATCATCATAAAAATTGAGGACTTTCTGGAGTCTATGCTCCGGGAACTCTTTGGGGACAGTCTGTCTGCCATGCTTATAGTAAATCGCTGGGACTGGAGTCCCGGCCAGTCCAATAGTGGCACAATTGCTGAAATACCGGGATCGCGATGCAGTCCTGTGCCTGGCCAGAGAGTGGGGTACACTCCAAAATCAAGGCAATAACCTATAATTTTACCCTGAATTTACAGCGGTGGTTCAGACGGCCCGCCAAGAATTCCTCCTGGCTAAGAGGATGCTTCAGAAGGCAGAGATCCCATATGTCTTGATTTATCCAACCCGGATGACAGTGACTTGGGAGGGCAACCAACCCTTTTTTGCTGATGCCAAGGCAGCTTTAACATTCGCCAAATCAATCACCAATGATCGAGGAACCCCCATGACTATCTCCACTGCGGTGGATAAGCACTCACTCAGCGACAATGACTGATGTTGTTACCATTCTAATATCTGCTGTAGTTCCAGTTGACCTCGTTATGACTTACATGCTTTGTTAAAGTGATTGCCTGTGATGTCTTCACTCGTTTTTGAATGGTAATGCATATGTTGCGCTCACTTTCATATAGTTATCTCTTTTAGGGCAAGTGCCTTTGCATTATATTAGTTCCCCGGACTAACCCATTGATATCCTTGACTCGGCCACCCTGGCATGCATGGTAAGATGTGATCACCCGGTTTCTCTCTGCTCCCTGGGATGATTCCTTTCAAATTGGGTCTACTAGGTTTGGTTGGGGATGATAGGGAAGGCACGCAACCAAGGTGCAGATTCCGATCCGTTAAAAATATTCCCCGTAAGAATCGTATCCGGATTTTTCTACGTACGAAACGTACAAGTCCCGTACAAACTGGCAAGTACGATTTGTATGTTAAAAAATCCATACGAATCGCATTGGGAAAATTCCCCGACACGTCCTCGGGTCGGAAAAAGTGTCCGACACGTCCCCGGACAGTTTTACGTACGAATTGGGAAACTGAAGTCCGAGCGCGCAAGTACGATCCGTCCCGTCCGTCCGAATGCACAACCGTATGGAAAAAACACCGTACGGAGCGAACTCCCATAGCAACCATGGAGACGTCCAAACATGTGCCCGCATATGTGCCGAACACCACCCCAGCCCACCCCCCCAAGTACGTGCCGTACCCCCAGCCCCCCCCATGTACGCGCCGTACCCCCACCCCACCCCCGTTGGCACGGAGCAAACCACCACCCCCCGTAGGTACGGAGCGTACCCCCACCCTGTGTAGGTACAGAGCGTACCCCACCCCCCGTAGGTACAGAGCGTACCCCCACCCCGTGTGGGTACGGAGCGTACCCCCACCCCCGTATGTACGGTGCATACCCCCAGCGCATAGCGTACACGGGGGGGTCCGACTCGAGCGTACACGGGGGGGTTCGACTCGAGCGTACACGGGGGGGTCCGACTCGAGCGTACACGGGGGGTTTGACTCGAGCGTACACGGGGGTGTCCGACTCGAGCGTACATGGGGGGTTCGACTCGAGCGTACACGGGGGGGTCCGACTCGAGCGTACACGGGGGGGTTCGACTCGAGCGTACACGGGGGGGTCCGACTCGAGCGTACACGGGGGGGTTCGACTCGAGCGTACACGGGGGGGTCCGACTCGAGCGTACACGGGGGGGTTCGACTCGAGCGTACACGGGGGGTACGCACCGTACACGGGTGTACACACGGGGGGGTCGGCGCGTACCTACGGGGGCTGGGGGGGGGTCAGCGCGTACCTACGGGGGCTGGGGGGGGGTCGGCGCGTACCTACGGGGGCTGGGGGGGGGTCGGCGCGTACCGGGCCACCTACTCTGGTCGATTCGCGCCGTACTTCGCTTTTGCGGCACTTTTTGGGTGCCGTGAAAATATTGCCGTCCGGACTGCTGTCGGTTCGAATCGTAATTCCTGGTTCGTGAAACGCTGCCTGAAAGCGTCCCGACGTCACGTCGCAGCATTCCCGGACCACATTCGTATGTATATTTTCGTCGGTCGGTGTTTTTTACGATTCGTACGGAAATGGTGTTTCCGTGCGAATCGTAATTCCATGTTTGTAAAGTTTTACAACCGGGTACGAGTCGGACGGGGAATTCGCTCCGACCGACGGTTCGTACGCGGTTTTTAACGGATCGTAATCGGCACCTTGGTGGCCACATCCGTAGGCTGCTGCCCAATTGCACCTTGTTATGCAGGACTTTGACTTGATAGATATCTGGTGCTCTAGACATGACGACCTGAAAGAGCGAACCTGTATAAAACCAGCATATACTTCGTGGTCGTGTTTAGATTATTGGCTCATATCGCGGGATGCGGCATCGTGGTCGGCTCAGGCATCCCACTTCAAGCGCACGCTCTGCAACCATGCACCGGTTCTATTGGAACTTCAGTTGCCAGATGTTCCATCCCTGGCATTCTCTTGGCAGCTCCCATCAGGAGCGCTTCGCGATCAAGTATTCAGTGAGGATATAAAAACAGCAATTATGGAATACTTTGATTATAACGATAGGGAAAACATCACTAGGGCCACCCTATGGGAGGCATTCAAGGTGGTTAATAGGGGAGCTTGCCTTGTAAACAGGCGGGTGTGCTTTGTGCGCTGAGGAGGGACTTGTTGCGTCTTGAGCTTGTTATCTAAGAGCTGGAGGCTTGCTTCTATGCTGGGCGTAACCCACAGCTTCTTGAAGGTAATATGCAGTAGATTTGTAGAGTACGAAGAGGCTGGTCAACAGGAACTGCATTATATGGGGTGGGAGGTGCAGGCTCACCGCTTTGGAGTAGGCAATAGGTCCAGTAGGTCCCTAGCTCATTTGCTGAGAGAACCCTGGGAGAGTGACTACATCACGGAACTGCATAGCGATGATACATGCGTACATACAGGTACAGCAGCAGTCCAGGGAATCAACCTTCTTCTCTGCCCTCTATCGTACCAGGCAAGATGCTGCCCCACTAGACCTCACTTATTGTTTGGATGCGATCCAACTCCTGTGGCTCAAGGAGGGCTACAGACGATATTTGAATGAGCCTTTTATCATTGAGAAACTTGCCTGGGTGATTCGCTCTATGCCTGCAGACGAAGTACCAGGCCTTGATGGCCTTCCGGCTGCATTCTATAAAGAATTCGCTCCTCTACTTGCCCCGCACTTACTGGAGGTCTATGCAGAGGCACCCTCGTCGGGTGTCCTGTCACCCTCAATCCGTGAGTTCCTTACTGTTACTGTACTTAAGCCTGGCAAGGACCCCTGCCACTGCGACTCATATAGACCACTCTCTTTAATCAATATAGATAATTAAATACTCGAAAAACTGCTTGCCTCATGGGTCCTTACACTACATAGGCCTGATCATGCAGGGTTAGTACCAGGCAGGTCTACTACACCTAATCTCTGCATATTCTTTGCCATGTTTCATACTATTGATCCCTCCTATTCTTAGACGCCCTTAAGGCATTTGACTCTCTTTAATAGCAATACCTATTTGCTCTTTTAGAACACCTTGAGTTGAGTCCCTCCTTTCTTTAATCCATAGGTTTGTACTACGCCAAACCCATGGCCCGTCTGCGCATCAATGACTGTGTATCTGACCCCTTTGAAGTCACCATTGGCACACAGCAAGGATGTCCCCTGTCACCTATACTTTTTGCGATCACAATGGAGCCGTTTTCAGTTTGCCTACCTCAACATCATGCGCAATGGGGTCTGGCGTTCCTTTCTCATAGAATCTTAGTGTCGCTATATGCAGACGATGTCACCTTGTATATGAGAGATCCACATGTTAATCTAGACCTGCTCATCAGGGAATTTTCCAGGTCTGGGGGGATTTTTGGCATTGTCATGAACTGGAACAAGTCTATTATCTTTCTGTTGACAGAGGCTACCTCCAAAACTGACTCGGAATTCCCCCTTGTCTGGGCGGGGGGCGCAGTTCATATCTGGGGATATGGCTTAGTAGGAATATCGATGAGCTGTGGAAGAATAATTACAGCTGATAGTTGAACTGGCTGGATGAAGGACTTATTAGATGGAAACCTTTTCCGGTATCTTTTACGGGACGCCTGGCCATAGCAAAAATTATAATCCTTCCTAAATTCCTCTACTAATTTATAAATTTGCCACTCCCTCCGCCTCACTATTGTTGCTGGCAGCTCCGAACACGCCTTATCTCTCTGGACTGGGCAGGTTCCTAACCGCGCATCGCCTGGGAGATTCTGACACTTCAATTCACAATTCACACACCACCTCTGGCTGTTTCCAACACCATTCATGCACACACAGCTTCTGAATGCAACTACATGGATCCAGGCCCTTGCAGATTGCATTGTTCAAGACTCCGATGAGCCCACGTGACAATGTTGACACAGTGGCTTGCACGATTTGGGCGTGGGATGATTTGCAATGCCAGGCCCACATCGAACATCTTTTTGCACCTATAATCGGAGCCTACGGTCCTGACATAGAATTAAAAATTTGCAAACATTCGTGACAAGAATTTTCAATTCTATTAAGGACATGTAGAATGTCTACTCGAGTGTATAGAAAGCAGCAGCGCCCTCTAGCACGAAGCTAAGTGCTGTTTGTGCTAATTTTAGAGCGTGGGACAAACTCCTGCTGATAACGATCAGTGCAAGCAGCGCAACATAACAAACTGCGCCGCTGGCGGAACTCTGCAGAGCACAGTAGAGTTTTTCCTGCACTTTGCGCAGGCCTAGAATTTTCGTTACTATTTTGTTCCTAGATCAAGTAGTGATGGTAGACTCACAAGCAGAATTTGTTAGAACTTGCTTAAATTGAACAAATAAAAGATCCTCTGACGTAAAAAAAGATAATTCAGGAATTGAAGATGTTAATTTTAAAAATGTTCCCCATTTCAAAATATGCACACCTCTGGATTCATACAGAAGTTAAAATATCATTTTCGTGTCATTAAAAAGATAGCTTTTTCCCCAGAGGCCCAGCAGAGATTAAACAAGATGTGCTACCTAAGTGTGGCCAACCCACTGGTAAGATATTCTGACTTCCTTTAGAGGGATATTTTGTCTGATTAACTGTGGTATTAACTCTATTATCCAACCTGCACTCAGAAATAGACTGACTGGTGGCATTAGGACTAACGTATGGTGCTATCACTGTCTCAATTTTTACAGATAATACAGTGGAGATCTGCAGTTGACAGGCCTCTCTTTTACATCACGTTTCAGGAGCTCCATTGGCTGAGGATCAAGCCTGGAATTGGACTTGAAGTTAATTGATTATGTTCAGGAATGGCCTCTCCTGTACCCATTGCTATTACCTCCTGCTGTTGTTTGGAGTGGGCACTCAGTTTAAAGATGAAAAAACAATCTATTTTAGCATAAATGCGTGCTTGCATCTCAATTGTCCATGAGAAAGCATTTCGTAATAAAAACACAGCACAAAAAACAAAAGTACCAGAAATGAGAGTCACTTGTTGCCGCCCTCCAGCACTCGCCCTCCAGCACTATAATTTTTCCATGAATGTGATATAATTACAGTATTTGGAGTAACTATGTAATTTCAGGAATTTTGCATAACAGGGGTAAAAATTTCCTAATTATGCCAATGAGGCAAGAATAATTGAAGTTTCGCCTGAGGCTAATCCCTACATTGAGTTTTAAAGCGTCTCCCTTGTTCTCAGTTATAAAGGAAATGTTTACTTGTTCCCCTTCGGGGGAAAAAGGAGGGGCATTTGTACAGTGACAACTGGCCCCCAGATGTGTACTATTGGAATAATTTATTGACGTGGTAATTGTTGGCACGATGGTTCCTAGACCTACTGGTTTTCTAAAACATGTTTCTCCAATACCTTTCCATTGAGTACTGTGTTTTGTATAGTGAATATAAGCACTAATATCTATACTCATTTCCTTTGTAAGCAGTCACTGAAAAGAAAACTCTAAACTGCTGGGCTAATCTTTCAGCGTGCAAGCTCACACAATTTGTAATCAATCTTAAGAAAGAAGCTTTTGCGTCTTTAGAACGAAATACTCACATCAGCATTACCTGCAAAAGAGCCCAATTGGACAAGACATCATAATATACTAGACTCCTCGTTTTGGTCTGCGAGTTTCGAAATCCTAGAAAGTTAATCCACCACAGTTTAAAGTCTGTCCTGGGAGGACACCAAGGCTCTGTCAATGCTATCCTTTGTGCCAGTCATGCCTGGTGAAAAAGATAACCACTTTTAGGAGGTAATACAGGGATAACTGTGGAACATGAGTTCTGATTAGGGGCACCTACAAGGACTGAAGATCATTCTGGGATTCTCCTGCCTTTAGGGATGGGCATTGGACATATTGTCTGCATAAACATTCAGGACCATACCAGCAAGGATTGGAATCCTGTTATTGTCTTAATCATTGTTATGGTGAGTAATATTGGTATTCTTTCGTTCATCCTCCGAAAAACCATTATGTTTATTTTATTTTATTTTTAGTTTTGTATAGCGCGAACAAGACCCAGGCGGGTATCAGAGTGCTTCACAATTTGGATGGGTAGGAAATAATAGTTGGAAGGCACCAACGTTACTTAGAAATGCAAACACGAGCAAGTACATAAATTAAGAGTAAGACATATACCGTACTGGGAGAAAAACATTCATCACTTAAAAGTGCATACGAGGCTAGGCTGGGATTAAAAGATGAACACCAACTAATAAACAATTCGGGGACAGTGATTGAGAAGTGGAGTCATGGCCAATTAAGGCAAGAACTTGTTCATTAGGATTGTATTTACTTCCTTTTTGAAAGAAGCCGTGGAAGAGATCTGGCGGACTTCCGGTGGAAAAGAGTTCCAGATCTTTGGGGCAGAGCCTGAGAAAGCTCTGTGGCTTGTTCTCTTTTGAGGAAAATCTGTGGTTTCAGAAGCAGAAAACTTGCACTTCATGACGGTCTACCCCTTACAGATAATTCAAGCTTTTGTGCCAAATAAAATGGGGTCTTAAGATAGATGGCTTTGTGAGTCAAGTAGGCAATCTTTAGCTGAATTCTTGCTTCATAAGGCAGCCAGTTTAGAGATTTTAGGACTGGGGATATGTGAGTGTTTCTTTTTGTATCAATAATCAATCTGGCTGCAGCATTAAAAGAGGCTCTTAGTGGGGCCAAGGTATATTTGGGAAGGCCACAGAGCGTCTCACTCCCGTAGTCTAGCCTAGGCAGTACGAGCGCTTGAACCGCCTGCTTGAAGTCATCTTGTGTTATTTCTTTGTCGTACATTATACCGCCAGACATGAAGGTAGAAGAACACAATTCTGACAGCGCCACACATCCTTTGCATAGATGGTGTCTGGACATTATGGGGCCGATTCCGATCCTGGAAAAACCGGGTACGAACCGTCGGTCGGAGCGTTTTCTCCGTCCGACTCGTACCCGGGAAAAAAAAAATTACAAACATGCAAGTACGATTCGCACGGAAACACCATTTCCGTACGAATCGTAAAAAACACCGACCGACGAAAAAATACATACCAATGTGATCCGGGACAGCGCCGACGTGACGTCGGGACGCATTCAGGCTGCGTTTCATGAACCAGGAAGTACGATTCGAACCGACAGCAGTCCGGACGGCAATATTTTTACGGCACCCAAAAAGTGCCGGAAAAGCGAAGTATGCCGCGATGCGAGCGGAATTGGGGGCCCGGTACACGCCGTACCCCCCCCCAGCCCCTCGTATGTACGCGCCGAACATCCCCCAGCCCCCCGTATGTACACGCCGAACAACCCCCCAGCCCCCCGTATGTACGCGCCGAACACCCCCCAGGCCGCGGATGGATGCACCGTACCCCCAGCCCCCCGTGTATGTACGGAGCGTACCCCCACCCGTGTATGTACGGAGCGTACCCCCACCCGTGTATGTACGGAGCGTACCCCCACCCGTGTATGTACGGTGCAGACCCCCACCCCACCCGTGTATGTACGGTGCGGACCCCCACCCCGTATGTATGGTGCGGACCCCCACCCCACCCCCCGTATGTACGGTGCGGACCCCCACCCCACCCCCCGTATGTACGGTGTGGACCCCCACCCCACCCCCCCGTATGTACGGTGCGGACCCTCACCCCACCCCCCGTATGTACGGTGCGGACCCCCAGCGCGTAGCCACACACAAGCTTGTTCCCTTCAGTTCCAGTGTTTTTTAAACTTTATAATTACTTAAGTGTTGCCTTTGTGTTTAAAGCCCTGTGTGAGAGCAGGATGCTTCTGATGCACGTTTCATTTTTATCAGATCCCATCTCCCGCCAATGCTATTGTGAAACCATTTGGAGTGTTTTACTTTTCTGACTGCTGCTGTTTCACAGCATACCAGATGAGATTGTGTCCATTTGAAACTGCTTTATATTGTTATCCCCTTTTTCCTTTTTTCTTTCTCTCCTTCTGTCTTTTTTCCTTCTTTCTTTCCAAATTATTTTCTTTCCTTCATTCATTCTTTCTTTCTTTCATTCGGTCTTTCTTTTTTCTTCCTTCCTGCTTGCCTTCTTTTATTTTTTCCATCTTTCATTCTTATTTATTTCTCACCTTTTTTCTTTCCTGCTTTCATTCTTGCCTTCTTTCTTGCTCTCTTTCATTATTTTCTTCCTTCATTTTTGCCTTCTCTCTTTCTATTTTAGTTTTTCTTTCCTTCTCTCTTTTCTTTTCTCATTCTTCAATCCTTGCCTTTTTTCCTTATCTTTCCCTCATTCTTTCCTTCTCTCATTCATTATTTCTTTCCTTCTTCTTTTTTTCTTCCCTTCTCATTCTTTTATTTTTGCCTTCTTTCCTTCTCTCTTTCCTTTGCTCATTCTTTCATTCTTCCATTTTTGCCTTCTGTCTTTCCCTCTCTTATTATTTTATTCTTGTCTTCTTTCTTTTTGACCTCTTTCCATCTTTCATTCAGGCCTTTATTCCTTCTTTTTCTTCTCTCTTTCCTTCTCTTTTCCTTCATTCCTTCTTTTGGTCCTTCTCTCCTTTCCTTCATTTTCCTTCCTACTTTCATTTTTCTTCTCTCCTTTTCCTTTTTTTCCTCCCTTCCTCTCTCTTTGTTTGTTTGTTTGTTTCGTTCTTTGTTTCTTCCCGTCTTTCTTTCCCAACCACAAGAGGCTTCATCCAGTTGCCAGTCTGATTGACTGTTTTAGGTCTGTGTTAGCCAAGACCTTTTGATTTTACTAAATATATGTGTATTACAGTTACTTATAGTGGTTTTTGCCAGACTTCTTAGATTAGTCTGTGTTTAGTGTCATGTTTCTTCCACCTACTCCAGCATGCATCATAGGATAATGTATCAGCCCAGTTCAGCGATTGGCTGGCTTCACTGTGAGTTATGGCATGCAGCCCTTTCACAAGGAACACATCCACACATAAAGTAGTTCCCTTCAGAGCTAAGGCCTACTATAGTAATGTGTTGTTTATTTGAAACGTAAATATTTTTTGCCTGTAGCAAATGATTTTTTTTTTAATTCACGCGGGTCCGTCATATTGCCAAACTATAAAATTTTGCAAACCCAATTACAAAACAAAACAAAAATTGTCAAAAGGCTGGCGGCCAATGCCAAAGCCATTGGTTTTGCCAATACTTGTCTGAAATTGGAAGCTATGCACTGTACAAATTTGGCAAGAGTAAAAATAAATTGTTACGTTTTGAGCACTGAACTGTTCAACTCTGCACATCCATTATCTACACTTTTGAGGAAACACCTTTGCCTCTTATCCGGTAGCTCTTGGACTTAAACATAGATCTCTCAACAAATGATTATCATACTTGTTTCATTGTTCATTGCAAAGGTGCCTTATATTGTCGTGCTGTAAGTTGTTTATATAAATGCTAATAAAAAAATAAAAAAAAATAGAAAAAAGCAGGATTCTTATGCTGTACATTGTCCTTGATGAGGGCTATTTGAGTTGGATGGTTCTGCTGCTTTTTGTGCCAAACTTTGGATTTACTGCATTTGCCTTATAACCCTCATCTAATGCCTCATTTGCAGATTTCTACAGATCAATTATTGTTGGTTCAAATGGATCAAAAGTTATTGAACAGAGTGCCACACATGGGGCAGCACAGTGGCAGACCCTCTGTAATCCTATCACCTTTTACTTGCTGATTGGTGTTTTCCAATGTTGGCACTAATGAGATACGTTTTTCAAAGGCACTATAAAAGTTTGTTAAAATGACGAAATAAAAAGAATGTAATAATACTGCTGTAGAATGTACCGCATTCACTTCATAATTTGACTTTTATTGCAGGATAATTTAGTCCTCATTGCCACATAATTTATTCCTCAATTGCTGCATCATTCCAATGGCCCTGACCATGACATAGAGTCTAGGCATATGCTGTACACCTACACTTTCCAAATATGTGCCTCAAAACATTTTAAGATAAAGTGAGATTGTATTCATAGGCACTGTGCATGAGCACACTGCTTGGCCCCACTTTGGAGTGACATCTATTTAAATGGATGAAAAGTACTTGTATGATGGTGTCGGTTGTTAATAACTTCCCCCATGCTTTCCAGCACTTCCTTAAATCACACCATCGCCTCTTCAGTTGCCTCACCCTCCCACCTTGATCTGCTCTGCTATTTATGGTCATAAAGAAAGCAGACAAGAGGCTGTAAAAATATCATAAGCTTTAAATGACGGAAATTACCCTTGGTGGCGGGAGTTGAAGTGGAGGTATTTAGAGAACAATTTGATATGAGTCGAACAGAAATTACCTGAATGGCTTTGGAGCTTCCAAGCGACAAAGGATTATGTTAACCCTTTCAGGAGAATGGTTTGAAGCATGAAAAACAATCGGCTCTGCACGTTGCAACCAGAAGCATAGTCTGTTGTATCCATGTTAGAAGATGGCTTTCACAGGTTGAATCCTTCAACAATTGCTGTAAATTTAGATTGCATCTGAATGCTGCTCGTTAGATAAAGTATATTATTAATAACATAGCTTGTCCCATGTCATGAGGGTGCTCTTTGGCAAGTACTTAATTTTTAATCCAAACAGCCCTAAGCATGATGTAATAATAATTCCTATTTGAAAAGCGCAAACATATCGCCCCCTTAATGGTTTCAAGGCGCTGGGGCAGTCGGGGAGATTAATTGAACTATTGCCCAGAGTCACATGATGCTGAGCTGCCGTCGGGACTAAACCGTGAGCCCTACGCTCTACAGTCAGCCGCTCTGGCCACTGTGCCACACCTCTCCCTGCTGTAGGGGAATATTTGTATTCACTACAGTGAATCTGAATGATCGTGCATGCCTGTAGGCTGAAAACCCAAACTCAGCCACTGTGGGAATGAGGTGGAGGTCTGCGTGGACAGTGACTCTGCTGAAACATCGGGAGGGAATCTCGTTCCTGGCATCTTGCGACCAATATTGTCTGTGGTGGCAGCGCTAGCATAATATAGGCATCCTTGCCAAGAGATCATTTTGGATATTGTGCACCTTAGAAATGTTATGAGTGATTGATTGAGTTATTGGTCAAGTCTGGCATAAAATGATAACTCCTGGCACAAAGTGGAGATTTCTAGTATGAGGTGCCAGATGTGCTGTAAGATGAGATCACCGCCTCCGTTTGGTAGTCTGACCCCAAAAATCTTATGGCCACTCCTGGCATAAAGGGGCAATATGTATTATGAGATGGGCAAGCAATTCCTGTAACCTAGTGGCCATCGTATGCATATGATTATCATTTCCACCATTAGGAAGGTATCTATAGCACTAGCTGGAATCCCTGTTACATGGTGGCCATCCATGGCGTTTAATAGGTGCATCCGGAATTTAATGGAATAATGAGTACATCTAAAATCTGGTGGAATATGCACGGCATAGTGCAACCACTTGCCTTAACACTATTCCTGATGTACACTGCATGATTTCAGAATCGTGTTATAAACAAATTATATACCTCCCACTGCACTTGGTAGGACTCTGTTACTTAAGTAAGCATTCCTGGAATTAATGCCACCCCTCGTCAGGGGTGCAACTAGACCCAAATTTGAGGGGGCCAGTACTTCAAGCTAAAGACAAAGAGTATTCTGTTCCCAGGGAATTGGAAGGAGGAATAGGGTTTCAGACCACGTCAGTATGGCAATCGTTAGTAGGTGCTTGGCAGGACAGGGTAGTTAGTGCTCGTCCTCAAATAGCTCGAATAAGGAGCAAGGGCCATCACACACCCAGAGGAGTGTCATGCTTCATCATAGGGCAGCCGGCGCTGCAATGCCCAACGGGCCCCGCAGGGAGGATCTTTGCCGGTGGTCTTCTCGGTTTTGTAGTTGTGAAGCTAGATGGTTTATGTGAGGGCAAACCTATGTGAAATGAGTAGAGGTGGGACTGTATGGGTGTGATTTAAAAATGGCTCCTGAATTCTCCAAAAGGATTTTATTCGAGGAGTGCCTGGGCCATGAGTAAAAACAGACTCAAAAGTCGTGAACTGAAAGGGGAAAGTTTGACCTGTGTCAGTTCTAGTGAGTTATGCAAAGGGTCAACATTATTCTTGTCTATGAAAAAGTCCGTAAGAATCTCGGCAGTTCATCATGACCTGTACTCCTCATCTACTCTGAAGGGGGCGGCAAGTAGTGTAAGGGAGGAAGGAAGTCAAAGTCACGTCCCCTTATGTCAGCATTCCTTAGTAGTCCTTAGTGTGTGAAAAAACAAATCATAAGTGAGGTACAAAAATACCTTCCAGAGAAAGGTAGCACCTAGAGGATAAAGAAGGTGTATCATACAGTAAGTTAATACTTGATGAAACATGGCCTGGCTGTAAAGGAAATTCATAAAGTCATGAAAGAAGGGAGGGAGGTTTGCATGTATCCTGCCCAGGTGGAGAGAGAAAAGGATTAGGGAAATCAAGTACACACCTAGAGAAAACATACAATGAGGGGACAGGGCATACATTAAAAAAAAAACGAACTCTCAAGAGAGTATAACCACATTATTGTGATGATTACGCATACAAACCATACATCTCCATCGTGAGTGCCTCGGCCGTAGCCATCTAGAAGTTCAGCTAATGTGGTGTGGTTGTACCTTGTGGTGATTACTAAGAGAAGTGTTATCAACATTCAGGAGAAGAACATTTTGAGAACCTTTTACAAGACAATTTATAGGGATACCACAGCACCACCACGTAATCAAGTGGTCACATGCTTCATACATCAATTATCGTGAGTGTGTGGCCGAGCAACATGGTGACACTATTGTCGCAGGCTATTGTTGCCGACCATGCAGACGCTTATGTCCTCTACCACTTACCAGAAGATTAAGGCAATGGTGCCCCAGCAGGGACAGGCCGGTGAACTCGCTCAAGTTGCAAGGGGGACCAAACTGCAAAGGTAAGTACAGAATATTATAAAACCATGAGGTGTTAACATTAAAGGAGTTTGCCAATGACATGGTCTCCTGGTGCAGTCAATTGTTATGCAAAAAGTGTGACTAGTGCAAGCTAGGGACGGCCATTGGAAGTAATATGCCTGAGATGGAAACCAAGGCCATGAGACACTGGGGACTGACACCTCCATTACCATCAAACCTGCGGGTAAGGGACGTGCTATTTTGATACAAGACACCGCAGACAACAACTTGGAGTACAGACGACAAATGTCGAACAACCATCATTACACACCTATCAGGGAGGACCCCACCAACTGTCTCCAAGCACACATAACACACATAAAATCGATGGTGTTCACAGCTGAGGCACAGGGATGGATTAGCAAGAAGGAGGTCGAATTTTTGGTCAGCAACCATCCCAAGACACCCTACTTTTATACCCTCCCAATAATTCATTAGGGGATGTGACTTCCCCCCGGGAAGGCCTATAGTGTCAGGGATAGGGTCCATATGGAACCACAATCCCAGTTCTGTGACCACTTCTTGCAACCGTTGGTAACAAAAATCCCATCATTTCCAAAGGACACAACAGCGGTTCTCAACCTTCTAGAGGGACTGGGTGAGGGCTCCCGGGTTGACCTACTGATCACCCTAGACATAGAGGCCCTCTACACAAACATTCCCCAGGACGCCACTTTGGAAGTGATAGAAACTGCCCTCAGGGATGAGGAATGGACCTCACCCACACCTATAAGTTTTATCATGGAGTGTGCAACCCTGGCCCTGAAAGAAAACTATTTTCAGTTCCAGAACCAACTATGCCACCAGATGCAGTGTAAGTCAATGGGCAGTACCTTCGCCCCAAGTCTGGCATGTTTATACATGACAGACTTCGAGAGGAAAAATATAGAGAGTGACACCAACCCCTACAGAGGAAACATCTTACTGTGGTGGAGGTGTATCGACGATATACTCATCCTGTGGCAAAGCACCAATGACTCCTGCACTGCAGTTGGGTGAATACACTTCATCAGTTCCTCATGTTCAGTAAGATCACATCTCTCACTGAGATACCCTTCCTGGACTTGGTGGTGATACTCCATGAAGGTAAACTGACCACAAGGGCATACAAGAAACCTACCGACACTAACAGTCTGCTTCGGTGTGACAGTCATCATCGTAAACCCCTTCTGCAGAGGTCTTCAAACTTTTTTGCTCTGAGCCCCCCTTAAGGCAACGATTGGTGGAGCGGGGAGGGACATGGCTGTGTGCAAGGGACGGGGCTTATGAGATGATTTCAGGAGTACTTTTTCTATAGCTCATAAACCACACTAAGTATGATACTTATAAAACAGCAAATGCATCAAACACAAACATGTATGGTCCCAAAAATACTGCTCCCCATAATTGGGGTGTTGTGAGCCCTTCACACTCTAGGACCGCAATGCAGCTACAATAACAGCAGTCCTGAGTAGCAGGCTATCTCCTCTGCATCTTTCACGTCTTCCCCACTATGCCTGACCATCACTCCGATTTTGAATCAGGTTCTCTGTCCCTTTCAGAAAACAATAAAGCTCCCACATGTTGTCTCCCTTTTTTCTACAAAGGTGCCCTCGGTCCTAATGCTTAAAAGGAAGATAAGCTCCCAAGCCCCTTTTTTAAAGGTAGACAGTGATCACTGTGATGCAGTGGGCCCCTCAAACCCATGGGCCCCAGTCCTGCTGCATCTGCTTAATTATTGAAAACCAGCAGTGGCCACTTACACACCTGGCAGCAGTACCTGCTTCACTAATGAATGGCCTTTTTTAAAGAAAAAAAGGGGGGAAAAAGGTCACTTATATTACCGCATTTGCTACATAATCCATCACCTGCTGCATAGTAATGCATGTCCAATTCTTCAGTGCTGTAAACTAGCACTTACAAACATTCTATTCTGGAGGACAGATTTATTTTCGATAATTCTGCTTTATTGTGCAGTACAGGAAGACCAATGCGTTCTTGTTGTACACTTATGTTTTTAAGTGAACCTAGTTCTATGTATGTTGCGGTTTATTTTGCTGCACAATTCACTTCTTTTGTGGTCTTCTGCCATGTATTTTAAATATGTTGAGCGTTGATTCAGCAGCCATTTAGTCTCCCAAACCTACTTTGTGATGGGATCACCATGGACACCTTGTCGCTGTTGTCATAAGGCCGTTTGAGCTCAGGCACATAAAACCAACCATCTGCTTATTGCCGCGCAGATTAACATGTCCTCACAGCACTCAAACAAACATTAACTATTCCCTTTATCGCTGAACAATTCCCACCCCCTTCAACAATTTCTTATTTAACTTCATCTTGACAACTTCCGTTAGTGACAAATCCTTTTGCCCTTTCTCCTAACTCCAATATTTCTTTGCATAGAACCAGCCTATCTGCCCCTGGACCAAGACTACCTTCCTTTCATTCCACCATTCTGCTCTTACGTTCCGTTGCTCTTTTCCCTGTTACCTCTAAACTCGTCCTTAGTGCCTTTTGATGAGCTTGACCTCTATAACTAATACCTCTTTCTCTGACTGCATGTCTTTCCCAGTGCTCAATCTGCTGCTGAAGCCTATTGTCCCTGTACCAGAGTGGGCTGGTAGGCTCAGTGCTTCCCTGCTTGGTTGTGAATTCAGTGATGTGCAGCAATTACCACTCCCAAATCTCCCGGGGTGAAGAGGGCAGTACCTACCAATCCACCCTGTGCCCTGCAAGTCCTGTGTGAGGTGTGTATGTAAACTTCATAGGAAATAACAATTGAATTTACCAACACTGTGTGGTTCTGTAATGACCGCATATCTTATAATAATGATTCAAGCAGAAAAAAACAGTTTCCACAAGATTCGAGACTATGGAAATTTCTGAAATAAAGACCTACCTTTTGATGTTTATGCATCACAATAAATACAGCCAGTTGTTAACTCAATGATATTCAATGGGTTTTGAAGCACTTATTTTGGTACTCTTGCTGTAATCAGGATGTTAGTTAAATACATTCTTAATCCATCCTTACATAGGTCAGGAATTGAAATGGGGCGAAATAAAAATACATAAATGTCTTTTGTTTTCAACAATTTGTCAAGAAATATGATTTACAATGCAATAGCTCTAACTCTCACAAATGCCAGACCTATTGCATTGCAAATGATTGTGTTTCTTTAGCAACCGTTTTGACACTGCCAGCACACTTCCTGACCCCCACCCCCACGGCACTCTGATCACAGTTCTCACAAGGGCTCAAAGAAATGAAGACAGCCTGGAAATGCAGCAAATAAACATCGCCGCACTTCCAGGCCATCTTCATTTACATTCAATTCCAGAGGCATTTGCACCCCCCTGGGCACCCATCCACGCCCCCCCGGGGTACCCGCTCCACAGTTTGAAGACCTCTGCCCTACGGGATAACCTTCAGTTTGGCCAGTTTTTGCGTCTACGACACAATTGTAATGACATGAGGGACTACAAACGACAAGCAGAATCCCTGGGCTCTGGCCTTGTGGACTGGAGATACCCTATGAATGTGGTACAGAAAGCCAACAAAAGGGCTAGAAATACCCACAGGGAGGCTTAGTTGGAACAATGTGTACGCCCACCCAGTGATGTTATCACCAGTGTCACCTCTTGTACCCCACAGTCCAATAACATCCAAAAGATTATCAAGAAACATTGGCCCATCCCTTGTACTGGGGAAATCTCACCAGCTGCCCCTCGCTTTGCCTTCAAACGAAGTTCCAATATTAAGGACAGAGTTGTACACACAAGACCACTCCCCACACCCGTCAGGTGCCAGAACAACTATGGGGGCTCCCTCCAGTGTCTGGGCACTATACATGTGGGTTATACAGTGTATGTCATCTCACACGCCACTCCAGACAGGTGGACATTGGGACTACTGACGCATGGATACAGAGATTGCACACAAACTGCAATACACGTAATTGTGTGTACATGCTTACATGCCCTTGCCAGAAGCGCTACATTGGCATGACCACTCAGGCAATTAAACTGCACATCACTGAACATCGAAGTAACATTAGATGTAAGAAAAGCATGACAAAACTACTCACATACTACATGGAACAACAACACACACCTGATGACATCCAGTGGACAATCCTGGAAGCAAACGACAGTCTGTCTGCTCATGCTCTCTTAGTCGGGGCAAAAAGATGGGTTTTTTGATTAAAAACACACCAGACAGGCTTGAATGATGATATTCCTTGGGGTAGGAGACTCACTGATACTCCAACCCTTTTTGCTGTCTCGTTACAATGGGCTATATCCCTGAGAAACGACCTGGTGAGACTGACTGTCACTCTGGTCCACCTAGAGCTCAGCACCCTTGAGACACAGCCCATACAAGACAAATCTATGCAGTCTCTTCACTGTAGTGTCCTTATTATGGATTTGATTGAGATTCATTACAACGCAATTTGGTACTCCACTCCCAGATGGCCTCTGCAATTGGGCACCAGTATATTTATGAATCCTCTCCGATTTGGACATTCTTCAGCTTGCACTCCATTCTAAATTGGGCCTCGTAACTGTGCATCTGTATCATCATGGTCCCCTACTTGTTACCTCTCATGATGGTTTTGCATGGTATCAATCACTATTCAAACACTCCATTCCAAGATGGCTACTGCCTTTTCATATATATTGTGACTCTTTTCCAAAACGGCCTGCACGCTCTCTCAATTCATGTACCACTCCAAGATGGCCCCTGTAACTGGATTTTTGTATGGCTACCACCCATTATCCTTATATAAGTCCTTTTGACAACACACACCGGCCACCCAGAGACAGCTGGTAAAGGGTAGGTCCCTCATCGGGGTCCTCAAGGACCAAAGTAAGTACGATAACCAAGCATGCTGAGCATGTCATTTCCCGCACTCTCTAGTCTGCCTGGCTTGCCCAAGACGCGCAGCGACATTTGCCTTTCTTCTAATACGCGTCCTCGCTTTCTCCGCTTTACTGGCTGTCGTTTTTCATGACATGCTTTTTAAGCGTAGCGCATCAACAAGCGGGGGTCGCTTAAGGCTCCCATGTAACTTTGCCAGCCTTTTCTTTTCTGGGACTAGATAGCCGAGATGTTCCTCATTGAAGTGTAGTGCGTCTCTCACATGAGGCACACATGGATGACAGCCCATATTGGCAGTTACCGCTTCGCTCTATGAGTGCAGCGCGACACGCCTTTGCATAACTAGAGCCACTCATGGCCTACATATAAATTTTGCCAGGTTAACCAGGTTTTAGTGATGACGAGGACAACACCACCGATCTTTGACCCTTTCCTTCATTATAGGTAGCGTGCCTCACAGCAGCTATCGCTTCGCTTTATAAGTACAGTGTGACACACCTTTGAGGCGCAGCACTTCCATATCTAGAGCCGCTCACGGCCTGCATACCAAATTTGCTAGGATAACTAAGGTTTAGTGAAGACCGAGACTTCACTATATGCAGCGCGTCTCAAGTGCGAGCCCCAACGGGCACTATATCAGTATCAGAACAACAGGGATTCACTTGATCAGAGCAGCTCATCATGGATTACTTGAGCATTAGATGCTCAGGCCTTACGTTGGCTTTTCCTACTTGCCCTTTACTTCCAATGGCCGTCCCTAGCTTGCACTAGTCTCACTTTTTGCATATTAATTGACTGCACAACGAGACCATGCCATTGGCAGACTCCTCTAATTTTAACACCTCATGGTTTTATAATATTCTATACTTACCTTTGCAGTTTGGTCCCCCTCGCAACTTGAGCGAGTTCACTGACCTGTCCCTGCTGGGGCACCATTTCCTTAATCTTCCGGTGAGTGAAAAAGGGTCTAAGAGACTGTATGTTCGACAACAATAGCCTGCGACAATAGCATCACCACGTGGCTCGGTCACACACACACGATAATTGATGTATGAAGCGTGTTACCACTTGATAACGTGGTGGTGCTGTGGTATCCCTATAAATTGTCTTGTAAAAGGTTCTCAAAATGTCCGTCTTCTGAATGTTGATAATGCTTCTCTTAGTAATCACCACCAGGTATTACCACACCACATTAGCTGAACTTCTAGACAGCTATGCCAGAGACACTCACGATGGAGATGCATGGTTTGTCTGCCTAATCGTCGCAATCATGTAATCAGGTTATACTCTCTTGAGTGTTCTGTTTTTCCAAAAATGTATGCCCTGTAACTTCAATGTATGCTTTCTCTAGATGAGTACTTGCCTTCCCTTCTCCTTTTCTCTCTCCTCCTGGGCAAGATACATGCCCACCTCCCTCCCTTCTTTCATGACTTTATATGAATTTCCTTTTTAACATGACCCAGGCCATGTTTCATCAAGTATTAACTTACTGTATGACACACCTTCTTTATCCTCTAGGTGCTACCTTTCTCCGTAAGGTATTTTTGTACCTCACTTATGATTTGTTTTTTCACACACTAAGGACTTCTAAGATATCCTAACATAAGGAGACGTGACTTTGACTTCCTTCCTCCCTTACACTACTTGCTGCCCCCTTCAGAGTAGATGAGGATTCCAGGTCCTAATGAATTGCTGAGATCCTTACGGACTTTTTCATAGGCAAGAAACATGTTGACCCTTTGCACAACTCACTAGAACTGACACAGGTCTAATTATCTCCTCTCTGTTCACAACCTTTGAGTCTGTTTTTACTCATGGCCCAGGCACTCCTCGAATAAAATCCTTTTGGAGAATTCAGGAGCCATTTTTAAATCACACAGTCCCACCTCTACTCATTTCACGTAGTTTTCCCCTCACATAAACCATCTAGCTTTCACAACGGCAAAACAATTGGGCATTGCAGCGTTGACCCAACGCGGAGACGCCTTATGATGAAGCATGACACCCCTCGGGGCGTGTGAGGGCCCTTACTCCTTATTGGAGCTATTCCAGGATGAGCACTAACTACCCTGTCCTGCCAAGTACCTACTAATGACTGCCATACGGACGTGGTCTGACACCATTTTCCTCCTTCTAATTCCCTAGGAACAGCATACTCTTTGTCTTTAGCTTATGGTTGGTGCCCGAATGCTGCACCTACCAAGCCCCCCGTCCCTCCCTGTAAGACTTTATGCTAGTACTTCAAGCCACAGTGGTCGGGCTACCACATCATGCAGAACTATCCTCAGAGCCTTTATGAAAACACACATTTTCAATATGTCTGGATTTAATGTGCTAATGCATGCATACAGCAATTGTGCATGTCTATATTTTCATGCTCCAGCAAATTACAACCAGATATATTGGCTTTGCCAATAATTTCCACTCAGACACTAAGCATGGCTGTAGCACCTGCGAGCTGCGGATGTCTGCAAGATGGTTGGTACCGAGTGAGTCTTGTGCATGTGGGCATGTCTGACACACAGAAAAGAAAGAACTGAAGCCTCATTGAAAAAGTGTCTTCTCTTATCAAAAGCAATTTAAGACACATAATAAATTAATACTTCCATGGTTCAAGTAGATGTGCATGAGGGACTCCCAATAAACACACAAACGTGCTCCCACAGACATCAAGAAGTAGACTAACATGACTCCTAATAAAAGCATGACACCAAGCCTGGGTTAAAGAAAATAATATGGGATTTCTATATGAAGGTCACAAAATGAGGGGGGTTCACAAAGTTCTCAAAATGTAGCTGCATTCACAGAGCGGGGTATATGTATGCCTTCATTTTGTTATAGCACAGATGTTAGCTGGGGAGCAAGGGAGAATTGTATTTTATGAGGAGTGATAGAAACCGAAGCAAGGTTGTTTATAGTAAGGGCTTAAATCTTTTAATAACAGGCGGTAACACACAATTAAGGCATCATCCGAAATTAAGTGATTTGCCCAGAACTTCACAGTTTTAGGTCAAGGGCCCATCTGGATTCAAAACCAGGTCCCTATGTTGACTATATGGCAAATCATCACATCTTCTTCCTTAGTTGATATAATAAAACATTCAAAAAAAGGTTAACAGTTAAAAATGCTCCCAAAGTTCACCTTCACCAGTCCTTATGAACACACATTATTTGGACATTTTCCCATAAGCATTATGCTGTGTTCCCCATGATGTCCAGTGAGTAGACCAAATCTAAATTATTGTGGTATGTAGTTATTATACAAGGGTCACACGTTGATTACATTGTCTCTCATTTAAGGTTCAGTTTTTTCTATTTGCATATGCACTACGGGTTAAAGCATAATGAAATATGTAACATAAATATTTATATAGTTCTAAACAATGTAACTATTTATTAATAGTGATGCATCCCTATTGTACCCATCAGGATAGAAAAGAGATCATGGCCCAGGTGATGAGCACCTTTTTTTACTGGGGTATTTTCTACTGTTTGCATTAGTATACAAAGGGCTGATGAACCATGTTTCAGTCTTTAGCAATACAATACTTTCTTGACATGGCTATGAACTGCTGTGACAGGAAAGCACTAATGTTGCAAATTACAGATACAAAGCCAGTTTCTGTTTAAGAGCTGGAGGTTAAATATCTTTCTCAAAAGTAAAGATATATGCCAAGTACAAATTTGTACTCAGTGACACTTTTTTTTCTCTGAATGAAAGTGGGTTGGCTACATATGCCAAAATGTTAATGTGCACATGGTGCACCAGAAATTAATTATGGTAAATAATGTTGTCAGCCATGCTTATACATCTGGGTAAAAATTAGATGAAATCTTGTTATGGTGGGTGAATATCAATAGCACAAGATACGCTGTTGCAGGTTTCTAATCAGAGATCTGAGCATAACCAGATGGAGACCAGGGCACAAACCCATGTATTTGGCAAGGCGTGAGCATGCCCATGAACCTGTGGCCACTCACACTGGGATGCTGTAGCTCCAGCTGTTGGCACCACCTGTACTACCAGCCAATAAGGAGCTCATACTCCTCCATCTGAACAGATGCCAATGATCTCTCACAGGAAGGCGGAAGGAATGGCTAGCAGTCTAGGGGACTGCTTGACCTAATCACATCATGGCAGCAGTGACTGAGGCCACTAGGAGGCCCAGTAAGCAGACGAAGCACTTTTGGGCCATCTCAGGAAAGCTTGCACACCATTTTATCTATGATACTGTGACACAGGTGGTGACTGGCCTTCTGTGTCATGTGCCATTGACTGCCAGAGATGGTATCTGGAGGAGAAAGCTGACATACAGAGGGAGCTGGTTGAGTTAAAGAATAAGTGAATGATAACCAGAAATAGGTGGGTGTCACTGATAGTCAAGTCCTCCTGGAAGCAATCCACCTTGCAGTGACCAAGGCAGAACCTGAGTGGAGAACATGTGCACCTTCGCTGAGGAGTAGAAAAAAAGTTGTCGGGACCAAGGCTGAGATCCGGAAGGTCCAGAAGGTCCAGATACCAAGATTTAACTGATGATTCTGGTGCAACGAGGATTACCAGATGATCTTATTTACTGACTCACTCAGGAAAGAGTGGAAAGGTACAGCTGAGCTGAAGCATTCATGCTGCTGATATGGCGTCTTCCAGTGGTTGTCTGCATAGGGAGCAGAATCCTGCCATTCTCACCAGTTTTTAGTGGCAAACAGGTCCGTCTCTCATTCTTCCCAATTAGTGAAAAGCTCTTGAAGTGCCTTAGTGTGAAGCGGGCAGTCAAGCTTTGTCACATGTTACCTGCTCAGGGAGTCTGATTTTGCATTCCAAACCCTACGCTTGTGGAGCTGTTGAGAAACCAGTCTGCCTGTCTACAGTCCAATGCCACAGCTCCAGGCCTTCTTCCCAAGGAGGCCTTGATCCATTACCCCACTCTTTGATGATATAGAACATTTCCAAAGTGTTGCTGATGAGAATTTGAACCTCATGTATCATTATTGAAAGAAATGCTGTCGGGGTAGTCGAATAGTTCATGGTTGTGGAATATGTGTCTCCATTCCACTGCCACATGCACATGGATGGACAGAAGGATCCCAGACTGTCCTCCATAGGTGTGAAATGTACATCTTTTCTGGGATTTTCAGCCTGCAAGGACTTGCATTCTGGTACATTCAATCTTTTCATTTCACATGAAGCACTTCATCAGCAGAAGGCAAAGCATTAAGGCACGATGCGGCTGGAGTGATGCCTGGTGTACAAATAGAACTATAATGGTTTGCTACTTTGCATTAAAAGAAAAGATACATTATTGTAAACCAGCATCTGAATTTCAACATTCTACTCCACACAAAGAGTTGTCAAATAAGAGGCATTATTCTAACTTCTTAATCGAAGCACGCATTGTTCTTCATTAGTTCCATAGTAGAGTTACAGGACCAGTGAACCGCCCAGAGCAAGACACTCATCTTTTGTAGATTAGATGAAAATTGATGAGATTTGCCTGAGCATAGAGTGTTAAAGCTGTAGCCTAAAAAGTAAAGCATCTTCGCACATTTTTAGATTTTACTCCATTAACTCTGGGGCCTACATGAGGCAGAGAAGGTCGTCTCCATTGTCGTGTTCTGTATTTGGAGCAACTGGACTGGGTACCGAAGCAAAAATGTGGGAACTAACCAGCCCGCACTGCACTGATTGTGTGACTGAGCACAGGAAACGAGCCGGGCCCTCTCCCAGGGGTTTGGGCCCAGATGCATCCCCACAAAAACAACTAGAACATGCAATGGCAAAGCCAATAGGTGGGGAGCTGGCTTCTAGCCTCCTGGGCTTGTCATTGCGACTTTTTGCTTTTTCATGTTTTTAAAAAACAAACGTTATTATTGGAGGGGGGCTGTCACACCCTCACTAATATAAAATAATACATTGGCTAAAAAAGATGAAAAAACAAACGTTTTTGGCCTAAAAAAAATACATTGCATTGAGGGCTGAACTGGGAACCGAAACCGGCCCTGGCAAACTGCTCCCTCCTCCCCTGGGGGGGAGGAGGGAGGTGCAGCCAAGCTGTTTGCTAGGGCCGGTTTCCACCGATTTTGTTACAGTGGGCCCCCAGGGGCCCAAAACCGGCCCCCACCCTGGTGGCCCAACGGGGAAACACCCGGTGCCCGCTACGGCCAGTCCGGCCCTGATTGCATTTCAACACATGAGTCACAACTGAAAGTAAGCTGTAGGCCGTCCAAAAGGTTTATTTTGCCAGGTCGAAATGGCAGTTTAAAACTGCACTACAGGCTGCAGTGACAGGTCTGTGACATGTTTTAAAGGGATCCTGTAGTGGGTGGAACAGTGCGTGCTGCAGTCTCACTAATTACATTTAATTTACTGGCCTTGAGTACATGTAGACCCCTATACTAGGGACCTATAAGTAAATTAATTATGCAAATCTGGTGAAGGGCAATTTTACCATGTTTTAGGCACAGAGTTTAAGCATGTTAGCACTGCTTAGCAGTGGTAAAGTGCACAGAGTCCTAATGCCAACAAAAACAAATTCAGAAAGCAGGAGGGCTGAAGGCAAAAATTTGGAAGGAGGGTCCCACCAAGAATGTCAAGACTAAGAGTGGCATCAAATGTTCCATGACATTTGATTACTAAAGTACTTTCACCTTCCATCCGCTTAAAGCTCTCATAGTGGGATCCAGTGACTGGATCCGATCATGGAATACAATGCTGTAATGTGTGGATTTGTGGTTCAACAGGGGAGAAGACAGCCCCCCAGTTTTCAGGAACATGTATTACACAGTGTCCTTAAAACACCTCTACTTTTATGTAGTGAGTTATTTATCATTTCCATCATGATGAAATATTTGGAATGCTGAATTGTGGTGCAGTTCTGATGAGGATCGTTGTAATGAGGCTACTAACTGTGAAAGACTCCAGCCTTTTGTACATCAGAATCTGCACAATATGGTTTGGGAGTTGATTAGTATGTGCACATGTGCTGCTAGAATGGACTCTTTTGTTCCTAGCATGTGTGTGTGACAGGGGAGCCAGGAGACCGACAGGCATGTGTTAGTAATATGTGAAAACAATGTCAAATCCCCCCACAAAAGGACCACAAAAACCACTCACAATGCTACCTAAATTTAAACAAATTCTTTCACCACACCTAGAAGTTAACCTGTTACACTTCTTGTGGTCCAGGATTAAGTACCTTCAGACACCCATTCTACCCACGCACATCTTCCTCTAGGACATATACACATTTAGAATACCCATATTTAGAACACTTCCACTAGCACACTATTTTGTCAAAGCATCTTTATCCTCATCTTTACCTCTTACTGCTATTCTTATAGAGACACCAACAGGTCATGTGGTAATACTTCTCAAAAACATGCCACACACTCATTAAAGAGACAACTAAATGTACACCCAACACGCCATACACATTATATAATCAATGTCCATCATTCATACATCACTAAATGCTAATACATGCCGCACACCTTGTGCTAGATCATAAAGACATAAACTGAATACAGCATATCCAACATTGTCCCAATATGCAACTAACTAACGCCTAGGTAGGATGAATCAACTAATGATGTAAAACAACTATACATCTACCCAGGGGCGGCTCCTCCGCTAAGGTGGAGGAGCGTCACCCCAGTACTTTAAAGCGGTGCAAATGTAAAATGAAATGATAACGTAACGTTATTATCATTTTATTTTTAGCATTGTAGTAGCACTGTAGTCAGGTTGTTAGTGCGGGCGGGGCTCCCCTGACGTCAAGGGAGGAGGAGTGGTGACGGCACCTTAACTGCGCATGGCGATTTGGCCGGCCGTCTCGAGCCAGCTAAACCATCATGTGCACTTTGCATGTTCTCCACAGGCTGCATTGTACAGCCCGGGTGGAGCACATAAACAGCCTACTAATCACAATGCTGTTGAAAGGCATGGTTGTGATTTGTCAGGGGATTCTGGGAGGCTGTGTACTTCCTTGGTCCTGCTAGAGGAAAGGCGTCAGCTGGTGACAGCGACCACCAGGTAAGTTTTCTTTTCTTCTTTTTTTCTCCTTCCCCCCCATCTTCCAACACTCCCCTGCCACTGTTCCCTACCAGCCGCCACTGTATCTACCAGGCTCTAAACATACAGAGTAGACCAAATAATAACTGATATACCTTGGCACCGCCCTGTGGACTTAAACTGAAAAGCCGCAACATTAAGTCGAACACATTCACTTAACAAAGTCATGTTCCTTACCCTACTGTCAGCACATTTCCACAAACCTATTCAAACATTGGTAAATCCAATAATTATTTGTTGCAAAAACATTTTGTATTCATACATATTCACATGTAGGCACAAATAGAGAGGAGGGAGCTAATGGGTTACAAACAGAAGTGAAGTGTTTCTGGAAGGTATGTGTAATTTCTCTGCAGCATACACAGTATTGCAGTGAGTCAATTGCATTTGCGACAGAGCCACTTTCAATGTGCTGCAAATCAAAATAAGAAATCATATATATACTACTACTTATTTTGGATTCCGCCTTTTTCTAATCATAATCTATATCCATATGTGGAAATGGTATGGATGAAAGGGGCCATTCAGTGGATGATGTCACAAAAGATCTCAAAATTCTAATTGGCATCATCAAACAAACAATCTAGATTTCCTATTGCTGGTGATTTTTAGCAATGCAGGGCTGGGCATGAAGAACTGTCTTTTTTATATGTCTGGATGCCCCAGGTAATAGATATCTGTGTACAACCTGTAAATCACAGATCTTAATTTTAGCAGATACACAGCTTTTCACCCCTACAAGGTCAATAAACATCTATGGGTTGGGGGGACCCACCAAAATATTTTGCTGCAGGCACTAATACTAAGATCCTACTCAAGCTTAGTTCTGTAAGACAGTACCCCCTCAGTATTGATTAAATAAAGATTTATTGAGTTGGCGTGAAACGACCCTTGATCTAAGACAAGCGGCTCCCCCTGGCAACTGCTCCTACTCCCACATTACAGAACTTTTTCAGTATGGAGGAGCAGGTTGCCAGGGAACGCTAGACATTCCATACACATAGCAAAATACATCATTACAATGCATGAATGTAACACATCTCCCCCCTTAAGAATCAAACTCCAAGGAAAAAAAACCAAGAGAATACAAAACAGACCTAAGATAAATTGGCACCTATGTACAGAAATAGTCATCCAATTTCTTGGGTTTCGCTCATGTGCACATGCTATGCTCTCTCTTATCACAGGGGCGTTTCCTTCAGATTTCAGAGATGCACTAGTACCCACACAGTCTTGAGACCTTAACTACTCCACTTGTTCAGTAGCACTGCACACGAATACTTTTCTGGTATTCCATCATTCACCATCAGACAACTTAACACTATTTCCTCTTACATCTACCACTTACTTGGGACAAGACCACCTCGAAAAACCCTTTCTTTTTCTGTCACCTAGAAACACCCTCCCAAACATGCCTAGGTCAAGCAGTTTTCTAGGCTTTATGATTTTCTTGTTGTGTCTTTGACTGTATGTCTTTTGATACTCATTCACTCTGGTTTGCAGCAGCTAAAGATTCACACTCCGTCTCTTCGCTATGTTCATCCATGCCTGGACAGCTACAGGGCACGGCACCATCCCTTTGAGCAAACTGCAAGGTGCCTCCTTGGTCACTGAATGGGGAGTGGTCCTGTAATTCCACAACATGTCTTTGACGTGAAGTTTCAAGCATATGTTGCCCACAAACGCCAGTTGAATGCACTCCACCAACACTCTGTTGAACCGTTCAACCAAACCTTTGCCCCTGGGATGGTACACCAGGGGTTTGGTATGCTTAATTCCCCAATTGATCAAAGACTCAAAGACTTCTCAATTTTCTTTTTTTTTTTTTTTTTTTTTTTTTTTTTATTGTCCTCATTGCTACCATGGTTTCAGTGCCATACCAGATTACCCTACAGTCAGCTGTCTCAGTTCAAAAGAACTGGCAGGGATATATGACCAAGGAAGTAAGTAGAAAATATCCCTCAGCAATTGCAGTTTCAATCATGGAAGGCGAAGAACCAGGCATTTCCCTTCTTGTAAACCACCTTGGTGTAAGTGGCAACCAAGTCAGCCCGGGCTAGGACCAGGTATGGTACAAATGGCTAGAACACCATAATAGGGTAATCATCGGACCCAGGGAAAAAAAAAAAAAAAAAAGCCCCGGGTATTTCAGTGTACCCATGGCAACAAATACCAAAAAGCTCTTTTGCTCTGATTACCAGCCCTAGCCAGGTCCATACGTGATGTATATATGACGGAGGCCTGCCATTCGCCGAAGGAAGGAGGGGACACGTCCTTCCATTTCTTGCAGATCTCCCTTCTTGCCAACAAAATCGTATAGAACACTAAGTTTTTGGCTGCACCTTGAGCTCCTTCCAAAATCCCGAAGATCACAAGAGGTAAGTCAATGTTTACTTTAACACCCACTGAAGTAGTTAGAAAGTTACTGATATCTGCCCAGTATGACACTAAACTGGGGCAGTCAAAAAACATATGGGTGTCTGGTGCCGCCAGAAACCCACATCTGGAACAAGCAATTGAGTTACCCTCGGAAAATTTAGATAGTCTAAGAGGAGAATAATATGCCCTATGCAGTGTTAGCAAGTGGTTCCTCCGTAACCAAGAAGGCTTAACTATGCTGCACAAAAGGCCGAATGAGTCTGTCCAAAGATTTTGTAAGTTTGGGCCAGAGATTGAAGGGCTCCAAAGTGAATCAGGCAGATCAAAGACTCCATCCGTTTCCTCCAACAGAAGATTATACCACTGTGAGGTCTCCTTTTTTCCCACGGGGTTGTTCATCAAGTTGTTTATGAGCAGGCTATATCCTCCAAGTGGAAACTTATTTCTTTCTAAGGCTTGAGATTTGTAGGCCTGAGTCCAACTATGTATTTGAAGGTATTTAAGTCTTGACAGATTAGGGCCGATCTTAGCCAGAAGATGTTCCCATGAAAGCAGCTCCCCGTCAAAAAAAAGGTCTCCCCAGACCTCTAAGCCTGCGTCTCTTATTGGAGCCGCTAGAATGTCTTCAAGCCAAACAGGGTTTTCAGGGAGACCCCATAGCGGCGTCCTTTCACAAAAGTAGCTTACTTTTATCGATCTTGTGACTTCGGCCCATAATTTTGCCAAGCCTTGTAGTACCTTCAGTTTGATCTTTTTGAAGTACTTGGGGTTGCCGAATTTAAATAGAAAGGCTGATTGACTAGCTTCTTCCCCTTCTAACATGGCTGAAAACATTAGACCCACCCCGTAGTCTGTAGGTATTTTTAACAACATGCGGGAATGAGTTAACTGGAAGGCCCAAGCATATAATTTCAAGTCCGGGGCTGCCAAGCCCCCTTTGTCCCTTCGCCTTCTAAGCTTTTTCCAAGAAATCCTTGCCTGTTTGTTGTTCCAGATAAAAGATGTTATGTCTGACTGCAATTTAACTAAACAAGAATAATCAAAGTGCAAGGGAATGGTACAAAACAAAAACGAAATTTTAGGAAGGATCGACATCTTGATCAAGTTGACCCTCCCAATTAAAGATAGTGGGATATGAGACCATGAGTGTAGTAACCTACGGCATTCTTTAGCTACCGATGTTAAATTAACTTGAGCTATTTTTTCTATGTCCTTCCCTATCTGTAAACCCAAATATCTCATCGAGGAGCCCGTTTGTAAGTCTATAGCTTGCCCTTCATGATTCCAAACAAGCATCTCGGTTTTAGTATCATTAATTTCGTAACCGGAGACTTGACCAAATGAACGAGCAATCCTTAAAATTATAGGGAGTGCAGAGCCAACATCTGGGGTAAGAATAAGCACATCGTCAGCATATAAGGCTACTTTCCTCACCCACCCTTTATACGAGAATGGCTTAATAGAAGTCTCCTCCCTCAGTTGTTGCGCAAAGGGTTCGATATAAAAATCAAACAAAAGGGGGGAAAGTGGGCAGCCCTGCCGTGTCCCCCTAGTGATGGTAACAGGGTCAGACAGATCTCCATTGACCAAGAGGCGTGCTACAGGATTATGATATAACAAGCCAATTGCCCTACGTATCCCATCCCCCACGCCAAACTTAGCCAAGGCCCCCGACAGGTACACCCAGTTAACTCTATCGAAGGCCTTGGTCGCATCCAACGTGAGGGCGGCCAAAGGAAGGGTCCGAGCCGATGCTACATCTATGGCACCTATTAAATCATAGGTTAGCTCAAATAATTGTCGCCCCTTAACGAAACCCTTTTGGTCCGGATGGAGAACCAGAGGCGCAATCACAGCCAACCTAGATGCCAAGATTGTGGTAAAGATCTTGTAATCCACATTCAGGATTGAAATCGGCCTATAAGAACCACAAGCCGTCTTTGGTTTCCCTGGCTTCAGAATAAGGGTGATTGAGGCATTATCCCAGGAATCTGGCGGAAGCTGACCTTCCAATAGGATTTGGTTAAAAAGAACGGTGAGGAATGGAACTAATTCTATTTCAAGGGCTCTATAGATTTCTGCCGGCAGACCGTCAGGTCCAGCCGCCTTCCCCTTCTTACTTCTTTTAATGGCAGATCTTGCCTCATCCTCAGTGATAGCTTTATCTTAAGATTGAGATTGCTCGGCAGATAGTGAAGGTAAATTGATGTCCCTTAACCAACCCTCAACAGACTCTGGCGAGATCTGCTTATCCTCCTCATAGATTACTTGAAAGTAATCTCTGAAGGCTGCCCTGATGTCCTCATCTGAAGAGAAGATGATGTTATCTACCATTATTGCAGCGATGTTATTCCGCACCAGATCAGTTTTGGTTTTCCAGGCCAGTAATTTCCCGGCACCTTCAGTGTATTCAAAATGGGCCAACTTACTGGCTTCCCATCTTTGTTGAAGTCGAAGATTTAATAAAGAACTCAGACTACCCTTCAAAGTCACTAATTGATTATGGAGAGTGGGCAGATCTAAACCGGAATCCATACAGTTGGAATCTATATCTTGTTGTATTTGAGATATCCGATCTTCAATAGAAGTGACTTCCTCTCTATGCAACTTCCTACGGTATGAAACTTTCCCAATGATAACCCCTCTCAAGAAAGCTTTAAACGAGTCCCAGATTATCCTAGACGTAGCTGAGCCACTGTTGGAAATCAAAAAATTATGAGTTTCTGATTTAAGAAAAGTAATATCCTCCACTGATGAGAGAAGAGACCGGTCAAAAGACCATGAGGTGGAACTCTTTTTAATCAAACTGGCAATCTCCATTACTACCGCTGCATGGTCCGACAGATGTGATGGGAGGTAGCTAATACTCTTTACGGAATCCACCAGCCTCAGACTTATTAAGATGAAATCTATTCTGGACTGGTGGTGATATTTATAGTTCCTGAAAGAGACCCCTTGTTGTTGCCCCGACCTCGCTCTCCAGATATCAACATACCCATATTGCTTCATGGCGCTTTGGAGCAGGGCCCTCGTCTTAGAAAAAACAGAGGATCGATTATTGGGTGATTTGTCCAACAGAGGATCCAGTACGATATTAAAATCGCCTGCCAAAATAATGGGTTCAGGGAAGGTAATCAAATGTGAGAATATAGATTCCAAAATGGAGGGATCGTCCTGATTCGGACCATAATATCCTAAGATTGTACTTTGTTTACCAGATATAACAACTGACACTATGGCCCATCTGCCACCTGGGTCAACTGCCTGTGATATCAGCCTAGCTTTAGCTCCTTTTTTAAATACAATTGAGACCCCTCTTGTATTAGATGTTTGGGTAGTCGAAACTGCAAAGTCTATCCAGTTGTTTTTCTTAATAAGGGTAAGCATTTCCGTGTGAGTTAGGTGTGTCTCCTGGAGCACCAAGACCTGCGCATCCAAATCCCGCAAATATTGCATGATTCTATTAGCTCTGGGCTTGGTGCGGAGGCCATTAACATTCTAGGAGATATATTTTACACTACCCATACTTAAAGGAAAAAAACTGTAAAAACAAAGCCAAGATTACCGTTTGTTGCATTGGTTCCTGAATCAATATATGCCTACTTCCATCTTTAATAGAACTGCTTCGAGCTATGAGGACCATTTTATATTTTTGCCACCCCCCCACCCCCCTCCTACCCCCGTGAAACATCTCCCAGCTACCCCACCCCCCTTGGAAAACCCTTGTGTTATCTAGCCGGAAAAGAACCGGTAGAAGCACCCCTTGACAAGGCTCCCGTCAAAGAGAACCCCCTCCCTACCAGCGATGGAAAATAAGATATGAAAAATATACGTCGATGATGTAAGCCCCCACCCATGAGGCAAAAAAAAAAAAAAAAAAAAAAGTAACAAAAACATAACTTTGGCCAATTTAGCTGCATGGAGATCGGAAGAGAAAAAGACATTTTTTGTGTTACAAAACAAAAAAAAAAAATATGGCATAAAGTAAGGAGGCTAGACCTATACAGACCTATATGTTAAAGATGAACGCGGTCTATAAGGCTTATCAGGAGAGAGACACCAAGGTTATAACGATGCATATTTAGACTATTTATGCTCCTTGCCTAGAATCAACAAAAGCTCATCGGCTTCCTGAACTGACCTGATGTTATACATCCGATTATTATGCATAACTTTGATGGCTGCCGGAAACATGAGCTGAGCTGTTGCTCCTACTTTCCTAAAAGCGTCCAGTCTCCTCCCAAACTCCCATTGCTTCTCCAATGTAATTCTAGAGAGGTCAGACCTAACTAAGAAAGTAAACCCACTCCCCACAAGAGATTTTTGCTTTAATGCCAAATTTAGGATCTGCTCCTTCAGCACATACGTATGGAAGTTGACCAGAATCTTACGGGGCTTCGATCTCTGGGGATTCCGCCGAAAGGGATCTCTGTGGACTCGTTGTATGTCCATGGCTAACTCCTCTACTGAGTGCTCTAAGCCCAGGGACTCCTTTAACAAAACAGAAATAAAATGCTTTATATCAGAGCCCTCAGAACCTTCCGGAATATTGAGAATCCGTATATTCCCCCGCCTGGCATTATTTTCTAATGACTCCAATCTCTCGTTTAGACTTTGCTCCTCTCTAGTAAGCTTTTTTATATCATCCTTAACTTGCTTCATATTAGTAGAGAGTGCTGCAGAGGTCTCTTCCAAAGCTCCTGTTCTGACATTCAACCCCTCAATCTTATTGTCCAGAGCTTCACAGTGTTTCCTTATCTCTAACTGATTTGCAGAAGACTCAGAAAACCCCTTCCTAATCTCCATCGTGAGCGCAGAGAACATCCCCAACAACGAGGCGACAGAGATGGAAGATTCCGCCTCAAGGTTGGCAGTAATAACACCAGCAGAAGCATTCTGATGCAGAGCCTTGATGTTGACTTCATCCGGACACTCTCCACCAGCTGCCCCTTCCACCACAGAGGTCGCTACCACCTGTACATCGGAATTGGATCTTGCCGACCTTGTCAGGTTTAGAGAGGGACTCAAGGGAGGACACTGTTCGATGATAGACAAACCCCCTGATGCCTGAGCTCCCAACACCACCTCTTGACCTGTCCCGGCTTCTTCTAGGCCTTTCACTTGTGGGGTACATTGTAGCGGTGTAGCCGATCCCTCTTCTGTGGCTTCGTCCCTAGCTGGTATGCGGGAGGATAATGATGACCCATTTTCAGATGGAGAGGGGAGAGTGTCTGGGACAATCAAAACCCCTGCCATATTATGATCTTCCACAAGATTGAGAATCTGGGGGACCGCTTTAAAATAAGATCTAAGTGATGGAGTGATCTTGGATCCTAAAGATAGTACTACCTTAGGACCCTTTACTTTGGATTTAGATTATGTTTGCTCCCTCTAGCCTTGACTTCTGTATTTAGATAGGAAGAAGATTTCCCTCTGACCAGAAACTGAGAATGCTGAACAGTACCTAGAGCTTGTGAAACTACCTCACTTGACTCTTGAATAACCTGCTCCCCATCAGCGGTAAATAAACAGTCAACAAACTCCCCACAAGAAACCTCAGGCCCAGGCGGCAGTTCAGCCAGCGTATTAACACTCTTAGAACTCTCACCACAGAGAAAAAAACTTTTCGCCAACCTTCCTCCCTCGGCTTCTCCCTGAGGAGGCGATATCACAGACTTCTGCAACCCACCTGACGCGTCCTTAGTGGCTACCGCTTTGGATCTAGCCCCATTGGCAGTACCTCGACGTGACTGGACCAGGCTCCGCACCTTTCTCCCCCGCCTTAGCTCCAGCGCGGCTGACCACAGACGCAGCCTCGGCTTCCCCGGGGGCTCTTGCAGTGATGAAGAAAACGAATTTTGGCCGGTAATTAGCTCCTGGGGGGCGTTCTTCAAGGAACACTGAAGCACTCTCGCCACAGTCGAAAAAATGACACACACGGAGCCAGTATGGGGAGAAAAAACTCGGCAAGCACCATCCAGAGAGGAGCCACGCAGGCGAAAGCTGAAGGCGGAACACAGGCAGGCAACGTAACGCGGGGCGTCTAATGGAGAAACACAGTATTGCATCTTCGGCGTTCGTTAAAGGGACAACCGCCTGGTGAAAACAAACCTGATCCGAAATGCGTGTTTCTTGATTCAAAATGGAATGTTGAAAGCCCCGACAATCTCCATCACAGACCCTACAACTCTGAACATCAAGTTTCGGTTAAAACTTCATCGCATGACGAGGTGGGTTCAACTCCGACGGGAGCTCGCCTCAGGGCGCCGCAGCAGCCTAGTTAGCCGCCGCCATGTTTTCCCCTCTTTGCCCTCACTGTGGAGCTGTCAAGACTTCTCAATTTTCTTAGACACAAATTGTGTGCCATTGTCTGTTTCAATTTTCCCAGGATACCCCTCCCCCCCCCCCGAAAGATTTCCTCGCAAAAAGTAATCACAACATGTGAATTTACCTCTCTTGCAAACGCAACCACAGGCCACTTTGGAAAATAGTCAACCATGACAATGGCATATTTCTCACTCACATAAAGATTTTCAAAAGGCCCACAAATGTCAATGGCTATTTTGTCCCACAGGTGTTTCGGGAAAGCTGAGAGACTTATAGTCGGCTACTGTGTTGTATGTGATTTGTCGCTGCATGCGCAAGCGATACAAATCCACACATACCTCTCAATTTGGCTGTCCATTCCTAGCCACCAGAAATTTTCCCTGATTCTCTTTTTCATAGCTGACTTCCCACTGTGCCCTTCATGCATGAGCATCAACAACCTTTCCCTAAGTGCAGTCGGCACCACTAACCAAATACCTCTCCTCACAACACCCCCAATAACCGCCAATTTGGACCAGATCAATTTGAATGATTCCAAGTCTTGTCCAAATTCCACCCTTTTTTATGGCGCAATCCCTTCACCAGCTTCACACATATATTATCCTCAGCTATAGCCAATTTCCACTTTTCCTCACCAATGGCACTGCACACATCCTCACCTCTGCCACCATCCATTTGTCTTCCTCTTCACATTGCCCCCACTCCAATGGGAAACTAGACAAACAATCAGTGTTAAAATGTTTTGCACCTGGCACATACTTCCCCTCAAACATGTACTCCTGAAGGCGAGAAAGCCATTTTTCAATTCTGGGAGTAGCTTTACTTGCACCTTTCATAGAAAATAAATCTACCAATGGTTTGTGATCAATGTGTAATTGGAACTTTTTCCCCACACGAAAATATTGTACCCCCATCAACAAGCCAAAGCTTCCTTCTCTACCGTGGAATATGTGTGCTCAGCTCCTCCTAATGTACAAGAAGCAAAGGCTACTACCCTTCCCTTGCCCTCGTGAACTTGTATGCGAACGGTACCTAGACCATTATTTCTCACATCAGTTACTATAATGGTCGCATCAGCTGGGTCAAATGACTTCAAAGTGACCGCACTAGCAATGTTCTTCTTCACATCATCAAAGGCCTGTTGACAATTGTCAGACCATTCTAACTTTACACCCTTCTTCATGAGATTCCTCAACTCTTGTACCGTATCGAGAAAATGGTGCATAAACTTGGAGTAATACTCCGCGAGACCAAGGAACAACCTCAATTGATCCTTGTCTCTTGGGGAATGTGAATTCTCAATTGCCTCTCCTAAGCTACGCTTGGGTTTGATTCCCTTACTGATTAGAGTGTGACCTAAATACTCTACTTCCTTTAAACAAAATTTGCATTTCTTGAGACTAATTGTGAGGTCAGCATCCAATAACCTTTGTAATGCTTTTTCCAATACTTCATCATGTTAATCCTTATCACATCCCTACACTAAACTGTTATCTTGAAACACCAATACGTTTTATAGATCCATCAATAAACTTTGCATGATCCTTTGGAACACGGCAGAGGCCAAAGCCAGCCCAAACGGCATTCAGACAAACTGAAAATCTCCCTGAGGAGTGATGAATGAGGTCAGATCTTTCGACTCTTCATGCAATAATACATGATGATATGCGCTGGACAGATCTAAAGTGGTGAAACACGTACCCCCTTTCACACTTGCCAATATCTCAGTGATGCGAGGGAGAGGATGCCGATCGATCCAAATATTGTCATTCAGATCTCTCAGATCAATGCCAATCCAGATATTCCCGTTAGGATTCCTTGCTATGACTAATGGAGTCAACCACTCAGGCTCTTCTATAGGCTCAATTACTCCCTCCTTGAATAACCTGTGTAATTACTCTTTTAAGTTGTCTCTCAACATTAGCGGAACATTTCTTACTTGTGTACCGTAGGCACAGCGATATCCTTTAATTTGATGTGGTGTCGAAACTTCTTCAAACAACCTAAAAAGTTCAGGAAACTTGGTAACCCAAATGTAGGTGTTAAAATATGTCAGCAGAACTTGCAATGGATGATTCAGATTCAGAATAGTATCCAATGCTCTCTGTTCCTTCCAACCGAGTAGGGATCTTCCTTTCTCCATGACATATAGCTTGCTTATAGTCTTTCTGTCCGGAAGCACATTTCTGCTGTGAAATAACCCAAAACAGGTAATTTGTCCCCACAATATCCTTCAGGTGTCACATCTGTAGCACTCAACCCTTCCAAACTTAAACTCTCCCAAATGGTTCTGTCAATGATTGTGAAAGGGGAATACAAATCTGCCCAGACCTGTACCTCTTTCCCATTAATCTTGATCACATACTTTGGAGGGCGATAACTGTCATTCTTAATCTTGCTACTATCACAACTAAAGACTTGGGTGGCTTCAATCATGAGTACCTCCACCCCCTCCTCTTCACTCTCACATGAAATGTATTCCTTCTCAGACAGCGTTGCTTCTTTTTCCAAATTTACAGATTTCTTATAATTAGGCAATTCATTGACCTTGCATACCCTAGCAAAATGTCCTACTTTTTTGCATTGGTTACATCTGCTTTTAACTGCAGGACAATGGTTTGCCACAGCAGTGTGCCTCAAACTACCACACCAGAAACAAGGCTTGACTTTGACTTTCACCCCTTATTCTTTCTTTTCACTATTTCCCACTTCGTCACTTTTCCTAACCACTTTTTTATACTGTTTACATTATGAGCTGTTTCTTCCTGGCTACCCTTTCTCGAACTAGCACTTCCCAACTGCTTCAAGCACCTATAAGTATTCTCCATTCTTCATGCTACTTCTATGGTTTTCTCTAAAGTGGGATCTTTCCTACCCAGTAATTTTTCTTTTATATCATCTCTTAGGTCTTTGAATTTGCACATAACTGTCAATCTCCTCAGATTTGCTACGTACTGTTCAATATACTCGCCTTGTAATTGAGCATGGGAAAAAAATGTGTGCCTCTCCACTACTACACTTACATTCTTCCCAAAATTCTCTTCTAAAGCCTTCAAAGCTGCCTCATACACATCCTCACCACTATCACCACCATACCCGCCATCCTCATCTGAATTTTCATCTACATTCCTTCCTTCTTTGGTAGGTGATGTCTTCAAAACATTCCTGCCTTCTAAGCCCAAACAATATTTGAGGATGGCAAATTTCCTTTTCAGAATGTACCCATCACCCTCGGAAGTCTCCCTCCAATTATCCCAACCAATGCATAACTGGCCAGGATTCTGCAGAAAAAAAGTAAGTGCAGGAATAGACTGTGTTGCCATGACGCCTTAATGCAGATAGATAACAATAGAAATAAAATTAAATACCATATGGTTCAGCACTTTGCCCCACACAATTTGAAAGGTGTGGTTGCCACTGGAATAATTCCAAACCACCTATGGGACACACTATGCTCTCGACCAGCACATGGTGTGCGTGTCACCAATGGTCAATGACTTCAATTTCTTTGTTGACACGCCATGACAATTCCTCGACTTGCAAACGGTATGCGTGTCACCAATGCCCAACTTCTTTATTAACTACGCCGTGAGAATGCCTTAACTTGCAAATGGTGTGTGTGTCACCAATGCCCAGTTTCTTTAGTGACACGCCATAAGAATGCCTTGCTATCTTCACGATGAGGTGTGCGCGTCACCGCTCAAGGTAGCGCATACTCAGCACGTGGCACAGCCTTTGGGTGGGATGGCTGTACACTCAACCTCGAGCACAAGGAATAGTCCGTCTTGAGCAATTGTAGCAGGACACCCAGTATGTACTCCCTCCAAGATGGCGGCACACTCTCAAACATGCGTGTTGCGGTAGCACGCACTACGCAGAGATGGACGGGCACTTGTACCCAAAACATCTTGTTGCCAGCCCCCCTAAGATGGTGGCACGCTCTTCACTAAGCGTATTGCATCACAACATTCAATGCTGGATGTCATCCAACCTGCACATGCCATGGGTCATCCAACCTACACACGCGCTGACCAGCTCGAGCACCATAAGGAGTGCAAGACTTTGCATGCGAGTAAACAACAGTTGGATAAATAGGTAAAATGCTGATTTCATGCCGCTTGTAGCAAAAACATAGGTACCATGTGAACTCCACTCCACACGTGTACCTGCGCGAGGCAGTCTTCAGTCTAGCTGCTTGCTAGTCCCACAAACTGCTATGCCCGCTTTTGCAATTTAGGGTCCAACCAAAAATATGATGGTAGCTTGTAGCAGAATTCTGCAACGCGTCCTTGGAGTCCTAGGGTCATGATGCCATCCTCCTCGCCAGTTTAGGAAGACAGGACCCCCTTAGTATTGATGAAATAAAGATTTATTGAGTAGGGTGAAACGACCCTTGACCTAAGACAAGCGACACCCTCTGGCAACTGCTCCTACTCCCACATTCCAGAATGCTTTCCGTGTGGAGGAGCAGGTTGCCAGGGAACGCTAGGTATTCCATGCACAAAGCAAAATACATCATTGCAATGCATGAATATAACACTAAGCCTTGTGAAATGCTGATCTGAAGAACCTTTTCTCATTCATTCAGTGCACTCCAATAATATCACTGCAAAAGCGCAGCCTCCCTGGCTGTTCAGCCCTGGCCAGCAGCCTCCCTGGCTGTTCAGCCAGCTCATAAACTGTGCCTATTCATGACAGGAGGATAACACTTGTAAATTTCAATTCGTATTTTATGGCCATCCAGTAAACTCTTACGGCTGCTACTTGTAACTTGTGTCCCCTGTGTCTGATCTCTGGTGCAGACTTACTCAAGGGAAGAGGCGCTGGAGACAGTGGAATCTCCTTGTCATTCTGTAGCCTAATAATAGTCAAGCTTTTTTGGCAAATCCGTATGAAAACATTGCGAGCAGCAATGCCTCCCAAAACAACCAGACTACTTTACTTCCCAGTCGAACTACTTTTGTCAGGATTTTCGTTCCTAGGCAAACGAGGTTCAGGCACAGAAGCTGCAAACATTTCATCCTGGCCAGGAACAGAGGAACAACACGTGTATAGCTTCCACCTCGGTTTATATAGCTTAGTATTTTTGATATGCTCTTTGTGTCAAGGGTACACATTTTAGAGACGTCTACAGCATTTTGATGTCTCTGAGGCGTAGTAATTACCTTTTAGAACTGCTTTTGACACATAATGGCACGGTAATTATTATTTCGGTCACCTTGTTCTGGGTAGGTGGAATACATGAAATCAGTGTGATATCTTGCAGTGCGAGCTTCAATGGTGAAATCTGTATTAGCTCTTTCTCTGGTGTGTGTTGCTAAGTAATAGAAGACACAAAGCATGTTTTACAATGATGGAAAACAAAAGTTACATTTGTCAAAGTGACTTTGTCAGTCACAATTGATTCCACAATTGATCTTTTGCAGAAAGAATCCTACCTCATGAATATTGATGAGACAGATTTCCAAGATTCCTTATAGCCAGGCTCTTTGGAGCTGTTTTGCAATAACATCTCATGCAGCTAGTTTGTTTACTGTGTTACTGTCTGGCATGACACCACTGATGCATTCTAGAGTTTTTTTCACTAATACGTACACACACACACACTATGCTTCTGACGAAAAAGTACATCTCATCACATGCTATTTTCTGCATGGTGTATCATCCACCTTTTAGTGACTGGTTGTAGGAAACTGGCTCTATATATACTACACCAAAATGAGGTATAGTGTGTATAGAGTCCAGGTGGCCCCAGAGGTAGGCAGAGGTTAAAGTTAGATAGAACCGTACTCTCTATTTGTGGTAGCTTGGTCGAGCAGTAAGTCAGTATCAGAGGACAGTGTTAAGCATTTGATGTACACACTCAGTCAGCAAATGAATTCACACACTCAAGAACTGAACTCTAGGCCAATTGTTTTTTTATAAAAAATAAACTGTTGTTTTATTTTTAGAAACAAGCAAGCCTGGCACAGGTCAGCATTAAATACGTTTTAGTAATATGTTGCTGAATATAGAACAGTTTGAAAATGAAGCAGAAATTGTACTTTGTTTGATTTACAGGGGATGCAGTAGGTTGCAACACTTAGCAAATACAGTACATTGAAATGAATAGGCTTTTTCAGTAAATTACAGGTAAGTTACTTTTTACATTACTTTTCTAACTCAGTGCTGGGTACCTAGTTTCTTTATTAATAATACGGGGGTTGGGCCTGTACTGACACCCAAATTAGGCCACAATAATAGTTTACAACAAGAAGTTGTTTGGACGTGCGTTGAGGGTTAATTGCTTTCAACAAACCACTTTCACAACTAAAGTGGTTAGGTGTCTTTATTTCACCTTTCTACTTTTCATTTGATTATTTGATACATTAACCATTTATTCATGTCATAAAGTAAGACAATAAATTTTTTTGTGACATTCTACACTACACCAAAGAATAATTACAGCAAATATGTAATTAAACACATAAATGGCCAACAAGGAACAAAGCATTACAAAAACTAACAAACAAAAAGATAGACCAGTCCTAAACTTGACAATAGAATAATGGCGGCACAAATTATTTGCGTATTCACAATCTAACAGCTTGCCATACAAAGCTAGCTGATACAACAATTACACCAGGCACGTTGCCTTGTTTGTACACTGCATTAATCAGTAGAATGATGGTGATTGCAGCTAGCTGAGGTAGGTTGACGCGTTTCAGAACCCTACTTTTCTTTTTGGGTTCTCCTCAGGACCAGGACAGGTCGAACACTAAAATATTGTGAAAATGAGAAAAATTTGCATCAGCTGGAAGTCCCTGTATTCCAATTACCCAGAACCCTATGGTTAAGAAAGTTTTCTATTTTTACCATTCAGGGGTGTTGATCCCGGGTGCTGTGTTTAACAATAAATAACGCGCAAAGTCGCTTGATGTAGAGAAATTCTACAAAATAGAGAAAAGTACCTAGATTCAGCACTGGGATATTTCCTGCAAACAGGTAAGTACATTTGTGCGATTTTTAAAGAATATTTTTAGATTTCAAAACCGTCAATGTTATCCTATGGAGGAAAAACATGTTATCGGTTAACAGGTAAGTTATTGGCTGTGGGAGTTAAGGTTCTGGGGTTAGACTAAGGAGTCCCCCAAGGTCAGTGATGCACTCTTGTTACACCGTCAGCTGCACTAGGACGGTTGGTGGCTGGCAAGCAGGCCACTGGGTTGTGGGAGAGAAGCTCCTAGGGTTTAGGTCAGGGCAAATGGGGAAACAAAATAGCACAAAAGTGCACCCTCAGTGGCACTGGGGTGGCCGGGTGCGGGGTGCTGTTTTGAGGTCGGGTGCCCTGTTGTTTCCAATGTTAGACCTCCGGTTTGCAAAAGCACTGTAGGCAGGGAGACGAAGGACTTCTGGGTGCAACTACCACTCGAGAGGTAAGTTGGGAAGTTAAGGGTTGGTTAGGCACGTTGGTTTGGGCACACAAGGCCGAGGTGCGTCGGGTTCAGGGGTGCCTTTTGGGGTCTGACCAGCTCCGGGTCACTGTCAGGGGGCCTTCTGGATTTAGCTGCAGGCATCGGCAGAAGGCCTGAGGCAGTTCAGGGGTTGCTGGATTTCAGGTCAGGATCACCGGGGTAACCTCCTCGTGGTGTTTTTCTACTCAAGCTCGGGCCGGGTCGGCGGGTGCAGAGTGGGCTGAATTCGCAGTCTCCGGCTGCTGCCAGAGGTTGCAGTTGAACAAATCCGGTGTTCACGGGAGAAGCAGTCTTTGGAAGTGAAGGCAGGCAAGTCCTCCGGGGTTTTTAAGGTTGCTGGCTGCAGAACACACCGGGATTTAGCAGGGGCAGGTTAGAGGGGAGACAGGCCTGTAGGGCTGGGGCCAAGTCAGTGGGCGTCTTCCTCTTGATAGCTGGCTGCACGGCTGTTCGGTCCTTCTTCTTTTCTTCTTCTTGTTTCTGGATCTGAGGGAGCAAGGTTCAGGGTGCCCCCTAAATACTATATTTAGGGGTGTTACAGGTAGGTAAAGGGCAGGGACCAATGGGTCCCTTCCCTGGGGTGGGTACACCCCCTATCGTGCTACCCTCCAGTGGGAGGGGGGCAGGAGCCTGTCCCTGGTTGGCTAGGTCCCCCCATCCTCAGGATGGCGGGGACTCAGAGTTGTGCTTCACCTCGCCTCCCCCACCTGAGGGGTGGAGTTGGCAGAGGTGGGCACACCTCTTTCCCTCACTTGTTTTCCCCGCCGGTTTTCCCGCCCAAAGTGGGGGGTAGAACCAGTGGGGACCAGTTGTTGAAAGCAGCAAATGGTCTGGAGAGGCTCACAAAAGCGGCATGCCTTTTGAAGCTTCCCCTTCATGAACCTTGCCCATCCTGGGGGAGGAGGCTTGGCACCTCGTCCAAGGATGTGCATTGTTTCAGCCCCTGAGAGCAGCAGGCTCTCGACCCAGGAGTCCAGAAACATGTCTATTGATGGCAGCCTAAGCAGCCACTCAGTTGGGTCACTAGAAGTTTGATACCAAACTTCCCAGTCTTCAGTGTAGCCATTATAGTGTTGTGGAGTTCGTAATGACAAACTCCCAGCGCCATATACTCTTAATGGCAGCACTGCACTTACAATGCCCAAGAATGGACTTGGGCACTGTAGGGGTACAGGGCTCATGTACCTGTACCCTCACCACTGGCATAGTGCACCCTGCTAGAGGAGTGACTGATCTATGCCAGGGCAGTGGTTTTGTAGGCATGGCACACAGGGATGTGTACCATGTCGACTCTGTTCTGCACCAAGACACACAGCCTGCAAAGGCAGTGTGTGAGTGTTAGGGTACAGAACTTCTAAGGGTAGCACAATAAGTGCTGCAGCCCTTAGAGGCCTTCTCTGTGACTTGGGTACCTGTGGTACCATTTACCAGGGGCTGATATGTGGCCAGAGATGCCAATTGGGTTTAGGCTTCAATGCAATTTTAGGGAAGGAACATAGGCCCTGGGTACCTGATTAGCAGGAGCCCAGGGCACACTCAGTCAAAGAATATCAACAATTCAGCAACATGTGGGGGCATACCATGCAAGAAAGAGGGCACTTTCTCACACAGGTTGTATTTCAATATATGAAAGACTAATTTACATATAAAAAGTACAGGGAAATTGAAATTTTTGTATCATTCAATTGTTCATGCTGGAATTGTGTTCCAACCAAAGCCACTACATGTCCACCTCACAGTACCCCAAACCACCACAATGCCACTCAGTACTAAGAGCCATTTATCTACATTTAGCAATCTAAACACTACTGCACTACTACTCCCAACTTACCTTCTCTGACAGCATTAAACAACCACAGCACCATAACACTGCTATAAAAATACTGCCCAGCAGCACACTACCACCCATCACCCTGATACAGAATACAACTGTACTACCCTCAACCTGAAAGTAACTCATTGTCACCCCCACCATCATACTACCACAACCAAAGCAAATGCGCTATCACCTCCCATTATCACTCACCCATGCAAACACCACTCTGTACCTACGGTATTAAACTACTACCTCTTACCATTGCAAATAAATACCCTATCAGACACATTATTTCACTACCACCCTTATCACTGTACACCATTCAAACAAAGCAAACATAAGGAGATGATTGACAGAACGCTGAAGCTTTCAGACACTCACCTCCAGTCACAGATCTGGTTTGAATCCATCTTCGTTCTTTAGCTCACTTCACCACCCCAGTTCAGGCCCAGCTATTTGAAAATCAGTTGTGACCCCGTGCCTCATAGGAACAGTCCAGCCCGAACTGCCAAGGCAGGTCTTCCCTGGGCCGGAAACAAGATCCCTGGGACCGGTTTTGGGGTGACACCCCTCATCAGCCAGGATAGCTTGAATCCAGTGGCAAAGTGAGCAAGTGACCCACGTCTGGGCATACTCTGCCATTAAAAAAAATCCACCCTGCTAGGCAACACATCCCCTCCCCCCAGCATCATCCAACTAACTCAAAATAGCTCATTCTCAGCTAAGAATTTAACACCCCTCCCCCACAAAAACACTTAGAAGTACAAAAAGGTCCCCCATCCCCACCAGACTACTACACTGCATTTCTTCACTGTGACCCCATGACTGTATTACCATGGAATGGAACCAAAGTACTGGCCCGCATTCACCACACTGTAAAGTCCATCCATGTCCATCAGTGGCACGGTTGGGTTGACAATGAACATAATGCTGGCCATGGAAAAAAGGTGGTAGTTCTTGACATACTATTCCACATCAGGTGCGATTACAGTAGAGTGGTAAGTATTCCTATATTTTTTGTTTCTACGTTTTGATTTGCAGTGGCATTTTTAGGAACACAGTATTGTGTTTCGCCCTTGAGGAAGAATATGCTTGGAGCATGGAAGTGAAAAAACACATCACATCATACTTCATGTTTTATACACTTTCTAAATAGTGCTATTGATGTTTATCATGCCATCAGTGTCAGCGTGGTGCATTGATATCAACTTGTGCATATTGGTACTGTGTCTCCTCCATGGCTGCTGTAGGGTAAGGTGAGTTGCTGAACCTAATGCAAGTACCACTACCTGGTACCCATTATGTGTGGTCATCCTAGCTGAGGTCCATAGTAGGTTAGCGGGCAAATGTTCACCATGATGCTGATGTGAGTCACAGCAACCTAGTGACCTGCACCCATCTACCAGCATTATTGCTGTCTCTATTACAACATGTGAGTCACCCATGTAAAGTCATTAGCGCTGAGCTAAAAATGCAGAAAATATTGAAATAATCATAAAAAGGAAGAACAGATCACACTCCTGCGGTGCGATGAAACTTTAGATTTAGCATTGCAGAGTTTTAGTACCAACGAGAGTATAAGATCAAGGCAAGGAGAATCAGTACCAAAAAAGAGAGTTGGCAATGTTCAAGGGGATACCCTAAGTTTGATACATATAGGTAGTTAGGAAGAGAAGACATGAGAGGGACTGTAATACCCTTTAAAGAAACCACAGACAAATATTCTTATACATTAAATATCGACAATAATGCCTTGAGACGGTCATAAACTACCAAAAGGAACTATCAGTAGTTAGCCATTAATGCCACTCTGATCCATCTTGAAGATTCCTTATAAGAAGTATGTAATCCTAAACTAAACATTTTAATCATTCGATCCATTCCTGGTGTTCTAGTGTACATTTAAAAGGGATACTGAAGGTTGACGAAAATAAACATACATTTGCAAACATTCAGGGGCGGTTCCTCCATTGTAGAAGAGGAGTGTCGCCACCCCTCCTGAAAGCCAGCAGAGGCAACCAAAATAATAAAATGATAATAAAACATTTCTATTATTTTATTTCTTGTTTCTACAGGCTCGGCCCGAGGGTGGGGTGGGGAGGGGCCCTTCATCCTGATGCTGCAGCTGCAGCCCCAGGGAGGAGGGAGTGAGTGGTGGGCACTGCCAAGGGGGCATGACGGTCTGGCTGGCCATCTGGGGCTGACCAAACCATATTGCGTGCTTAGCCTTTCTCCACCTAGCTGTGTTGTACAGCTGGGTGGAGAAACCAACACAGGCTCCCAGTCCAAACCTGAGCGCTGATATGAGGCACTCAGACCAATCCGGTGCAATTCCCAGCATGTGAGCAGCACTGGGACTAGGAGCCTGTGCAGCAGTTCCTGGACATCCAGGAGGCAAGGATCGGGAGAAAGGCGGCGACCGTAAGAGCAGGTAAGTGTAATTTTATTGTTTATATATATTTTTTCTTTAGTTTGCATCCCCCCTGCCCCAACACTTCACAGTTCCATCAACCGCCGTTGCTGAGTTTCAAGGGAGTTCTGTTCTGAATGCTGCAGAGAGAAGTTAGAGATGAAATTCAGTTGACTGATGTTTAGCTTTAGGGAAAGCCATTAATATACAATATTGAATTGCAGAGGGCTAATTTCAGGACATTAATGTCGTGACTGCAGGACATCTTCAAATAGAACTGAATGCAACTGCATTGAGGTCCCCAGTTAAAATAACAAGTGGGCATATCAGCAAGGACCTGTGCTACTTATCGCAAATCGCGCTTAGCGCGATTTGCATTATCGCCACCTATCGCTGGAGTATATCGCCGTTTCAGCGGCATATTATCAACGCTTTGCACAATGGCGATGTACATTCCAGCGATAGACGGCGATATCCGGCATCTGCGCAGGAAAAGCTGCTATAATGGCAGTGCCCTACTGATAGGGGAGTGTGGATTTAACATGTCAATCCACCTCCCATTGTTAGCATAGCTAAGTCAGGTCTTGAGCAGGTGTTAATTTCCGGCAATCATCGCAGGTAGCGCAGCTTTTGTTGTCGCTTGACCCGCGTTGTTAATAGGGCGATGGTGTGGTGGCGAGGGATTTCATTCAGGATTAGGTGAGTGTTAGACCTGGCATCATTGGCATGAGTCTCTCCTCCATTTTTTTTCTGTTTGCCTCCTCTGTTTACGATGTTTTTGCTGGTTTATTGCTTTGGGCACTGTGCCACTGCTGATCAGTGCCACAGTGCAAGTGCTCCCTATGTTAAATTGTTACATTGATTGGTGTTACCATGATTGGCTTGGTTGACTTACTGTTCAGACCCTAGTCTAGTGCACTGCGTGTGCCAAGGGCGTGTAAGTTAACTGCTGCTGGTGGGCTTGCAGCACTGGTTGTGCCACCCACAGAAGCAGCGTGTAAAATGTGTCTCAGGCCTGCCACCGCAGCGCCTGCGTGCAGTCCCTGACTGCCATGTCGACTTGGCAAGGAAACCTACTTGCCAGTCTCTAAACCTTCACTTTGCCACATTTCAGACACCTCTATGGTAGGCCCTAGGGCAGGGTGCATTGTTGGTAAAAGGTAGGTCATGCCCTGATGTGTGTGGCATGACCTGATAGTGAATTACAGCCATTTTCGTTTTTCACTATTGAAGGGCTACCTGCCTCCAATAGGCCAGACTGGGCAGACTGATTATTAACTCCATTATAATCTATCTGACTCAAGGAGCATGGTAGCAAGTCGAGTTTAGTATCCCTGAACTCAGAATTTAATACCACACCCTTTAGGATGGATGGTTTTTAAATTCTATGTTTGAAAATAGCCCTTTTAGAAAGTGGCTATTTTCTTGTCCAACTATCCACCGGTCTCTGCTGGTTTGGTGTGTGTGTCAGGGGCTGGGTGGCTCCAGAGGTCTGAATGAGTCAGTGTGGGGTGAATGAGGCATTTACACATAGAGTGAGGGAAGAGTAGCCTGCCCTGCCTGACACAATACTGGCTCCACCTCCTGCTGGGCGACTGATAGCCCTGCTCCTGCCAGTGACAATACTGGCTCCGCCTCCTGCTGGGCGGCTGAGGACTCTGCCCTGCTCAGTGAATAGGCCAGGTGCCTCTGCCTGGCAACACCCACAACGAACCTGAGATGGGGGGGGAATTTCCCTGCTTGGACAAAGGGAACAAAGGAGAAAAGGGGTATAAGAGAAGGACCCCTGAACCAAGAACTCAGATCACTTCTGACAAGGAAACCTGTACCAAGGACAAGAAGCCTGCTGATCTAAGGACTTGCCTCCCCTTTCTGCCAGAGTGCTGTTTTGCTGTGGAGGAACCTGAAAGCTGCTTCTTTATTTTTGCCAAGGAACAAGGAGAGTGGAACTTGGTGTGTACTCTCTGAACACTTGCTAGGAAATCTCCAAGGGCTGGAAGAGTGCCAGTCTCCTGCTGAAGTCACAGGGCCAAAGGACTTCACCATTTGCTGAATTGCTGGAAAGTGTTGTTTCCAGTACACAAGGGAAAATCTGCAGTCTCGACGCCGCCGACGCCGCCGAATCCAGCTCGACATCGTGAGTAACGGCTCCAGTGTCCCGAGCCTTCGACGCCGGCCGCCGGGCCCGATCGACGCCAGCAGCAACGCCAGTGAGCAGTGGGTATCGGCCCCGGCTCCAAGTGACCCCGTCTCGACGCCGGTATCGACGCCAGTGAGGAGTGAGTATCGGCTCCACCTCCAAGCGACCCCGTCCCGACGCCGCTGCTGATCGCATCGACTCGACGCCCTTCTTGATGCCGTGAGCGCTGCTCCGGCCCGACATCCCTCGATGCCGCTGCGGATTGACCCGACTCCGAGGCACGATCGACGCCGACCTCGACGCCGACATCTCGACGCCGTGGATCATCGTTTTCTTCGTTTCTCAAGGTACTGTACTTGTGGGGTCTGTTGCAACTCCAGGCTCGACGTAGCGCTCCTCGCGGTTGACGCCGAACCTTGGGAATCTTGTACACTCGACGTCGTGTGACTCCTGTGGGGGTTACATTGTTGCCAAAGAACTGTGCTCAGAAGAATACTTTGCTAAAGAACTATTTGCCAAGAAGAAACCTTACTTGAACTATTACTTTTCCTTCCAAAGAGTATTTATTAAGACTGTGGTATATTTTTGTCGTTATTTGGTCTTGTGCTAAACCTTATATAAAAATCCTATTTTTATAATAACTTCTGTGTCGTGTCCATCTGTAGTGTATTCACTTTATTACTGTATGTGGTCATAAATGCTTAACACACTGCCTCTGAGATAAGCCTGTCTGCTCTGCCAAGCTACCAAGGGGGTAGCAGGGGTTATCTGAGTGTGTAATCCCCTTGCCCTGACTAGAGTTGGTGGGTCCCTATTTGTCAGAAGTGTATACCTCTGCCAACTAGAGACCGCCGGTTCTAACAGTGAGGTACGCCCACTTTGCATGTCATTAGCGATGATTATCGCTGACATGCAAAGCGGGAAGGACACAGGCGCTATTGCCAGTAAGCTGTTGCTAATTGCTGTTAGCGACAGCTTGTTAATTGGGCGATAATAATATCGCCGCTTTAGCGGCAGAAAGTGCTGTTAAAGCGGAGATATTGCCCTTGCTAATATGCCCCAAGATTTTCAGCAACTCCACACAGTAGTTAAACAGCATGGGTGAGATGACCGAGCCTTCAGCAGCACCACAGGTGATAGGGTAATGTGGAGGATTCAATTTAGGGAAATTGGGATCATCCTGAATGAAAGGTACATTTCCCCCTGTAGCCCATCTTGATTGACAGATATAGCATGAGAATCTTATCAGCATTACGTGATGTTGGGGGTGCAAAAGTATCAACAAGCAGGAGTTACAATAAACAAGGATGCAGAGAGCATCATACAATACCCGAAGGGTTGTGGTCTCAGTTAGGGGTGGGCGGATTTTGCGAAATCCACTTTTGCAAATTATCGCGAAAATGTTCAAAATTATCGCAAACATGCGGAAATATCGCGAAGATGCGGAAGTTTTTTTCCAGCATGTTCGCGAGATTTTCTGCATGGTTGCGGCTCGCCAACTTACCCATGTGGTTGCTCGCGGGCGCGGCCATCTTGTTTTCAGTTGTCTCGCGGTGCATGATCGCGAGAAGAAAGACGTGATCGCGCGACGCATGACGTCACTGCGGGCGCGAACTGTTGCGAGACAGCGCAAATGGATGAAAACAATACAACATCTCATGGAGAACGCGACTGGATCAAGAAATCTTGTCGGCGAACGCAGGGATTCAGGTAAGGCGATCGTGCGCGCGAAAGAATGTATTATTTTACAGCGCGAGCAAGAATCAAATTATCGCCAAGCTGCGGAATGCGGAAATTTTGACATTTTTGCGTATTCCGCGGAACGCGAAAATGTCAAATTAACGCAATTTCCGCGAACGGAACGAAATTTTAGCCCAGGCCTTGTCTCAGTGCTGCATCCTACACTAAACATTTATTGGCAGAGTTTAGGAGCTTAGTACCTGTCATATGTTTCAGAGGTTAGATTGAGACAGCTTTTTCGGATTACTTTTCCTGAAGTGATACCAAAGGGGATGATGGACGGAGCGCTTGAGCAAATCAAACACTCACCCCCAGTCAACTGATCTGGGTTTAATCCATCATCATTCTTTAGCTCACTCCACCACCATAGTTCAGACATGGCCATATGCAAATAAGTCTGAGCCTGTGCCTCAAGGGAACAGTCCAGCCCGGACTGCCAAGCCATGTCTTACCTGGACCGGAAACAAGCATCCTGGGACCGGTTTCGGGTTCATAACCCTCATCAGCCAGGCTATCTTGAATCCAGTGTCAAAGTGAGCAAGGGACCCACGTCTGGGCATACCCTGCCAATTTAGGGTGAACAAAGCGATACCAAGGACCTCTTTGTATCTGGACCTGGCTTGGCAGTTCGGGCTGGACTGTTCCCATGAGGCACAAGCTCAAGACTGATTTGCATATGGCTGGGTTCAAACTGGAATGGCATGGTGAGCAAAAAAACGATGGATTTAGGCCCAGATCTCTGTACTGGGGTGAATGTATGACATTGTTCTGCATTCTGTCCATCAACTGTTGTTTTTGCATTTGTCACCCCGAGTGGGACCGGTATGCTCAGACGTGAGTCTCGTGCTCTCCATGCCACTGGAATCAAGCTATCCTGGCTGAAGAGGGGTGAAACCCCGAAACTGGTCCTAGGATGCTTGGTTCCAGTCCAGGGAGGACCTGGCTTGGCAGTTCGGGCTGGACTGTTCCCATGGGGCACAGGGTCAAGACTGATTTGCATATGGCTGGGTTCAAACTGGAATGGCATGGGGAGCAAAGAAACGATGGATTTAGGCCCAGATCTCTGTACTGGGGTGAATGTATGACATTGTTCTGCATTCTGTCCATCAACTGTTGTTTTTGCATTACTTTTCCTGAAGTAGCAGAGGTCTTGACACTGCACAATTTCTGTAAGAAACAGATATATTTACTTTCCTTACAACTTTAAGCTGGGCAGGCAGGCAGGTTATGGTGCAATAATTTTCATGTCTGCCTACCCACATTTGGAAGTACATTTTAAAACTTCTCTTTTTGTATGTATGTACATGTGTTTGTACATGGCATTTCTAGGTAACAAACAAAAAGGATTGCTAAAGCCCTGGGCGCATGAAACATTCATTTACTTGTATTTATGCATATGTATGTTTGCAGTAGCGTTGCTGGTATTGGGAAGTGGTGGGCGGGGAGAAGGGGTGGTTGCAAACTGTATAAAAAAATATATAAATATCAAAATTACACTTAACTGCTCTGACTGCCATCGCTTTCCTCCCGATCCTCGTATCCCGGACATCCAGGAACTACTTCACACTGCTTAGACTCCCAGCTCCCAATCCCAGCGCCGCTCACATACTGGGAAAGCTATGGATTGGTCTGAGCACCTCGGTTCGGCGCTCAGATTTGGACTCGGAGCCTGTGTTGGTTTCTCCACCCAGCTTTACAACACAGCTAGCTGGAGAAAGGCAAAGTGTGTATGACGGTTTGGTCTGCCCCAGAGGGCTGGCCAAACCGTCATGCTCACTTGGAGGTGCCCATCCTTCCCCCCCCTCATCCCTGGTGCTGCAGCGGAAGCGTCAGGATGAATGGCCCCACCCATCCCTCGAGCCACGCCTGTAGGACAACAAATAAATATGTTTTATTATTATTTTATTTTTGTTGGTTGCCTCAGCTGGCTATCAGCGGGGGGCAATGCTCCTATGCCACAATGGAGGAGCTGTCATTGGATCTCACCAGAATCGGACCAGTCCTATGCAATCACTAGCACTCCTCTTAAACTCTAATGTAAATCTGTAAGCTGTACACTCCAAAAAGTGCTGCACTTTGTCTGGCTCCTAGCCAGGAGAGTCATAGCTAGTATCCGAGACAACCCGAGAGTTCTAATAAAGAGCTAAAATGTTCACTTATTTCACAGAATTTTCCAGCCTGGCAAACATGCTGCTGGATAAGACAAGTATGGAAATATTCAATGTGCACAAGGCTGAATATTAATATGCAAATGTTTCTCATTTTTCTGTTACAAGTCCCTGAAATGAACAAGTCCCTGAAAACATTCCTTTCCACGTGTTAGTATTATATATTTCATGGTGGTCCCAGTCAGTGAAAATTGTGCAGTCTATGATAGTTTTCACTGTGTTTTAAAATAGTACCCTCATTGTTAGTCTGATTTACTATACTGGAGAATCCCTGGGCCAGGGATCGCCATCAGCGTAAATACCCAGCAAAGCCCCGCCATTGAGCAACCGCCTATTTGGAAAAAAAGGAATCAATCTGCTAAAGTTGATTGCTAACTCAAATCATCGAGATCAGCGATACTCAACGTTTGTACAACTATGAGGGAAAACTGGGAAGGTTCACCTGCTCAGGGCCCACTGACGGATGCCTGACGTGTTCTACCTTTGCAGCCGGATCTCACTTGGGAAGAAGACAACTGTACCAGAACTATCTGCAGGGGCTCACAAACACTGCCTCTCCTGATCCTCAGCACGTCTGTGGCCCGCTGGGGCTCAGGAAAGAGAAAAAGAGGCAGCCATGCTGCCTTTAGGTGAGCCCACCACTGCCCCTCTCTGGTTTCAGACTCTCTAGGTGCCTGTAGATGGCTGCCAACCCAGCTTGACTTGTGCAGACTGGTCCCTCTCGGAAGGACAACAATTGAGCCTGACTATCTACAGGGGTTCGCTGACACTGTCACCCTTGATCCCCGGCACCTGCTGGCGAATGCCAGACATGCTCATCACATGGGCTCTTTCTCTGCCCACTGGACTAAACAAGAACCTGGGTTAGCTGTAGGGTCTCGTAGACGCTGGCTCTCTTGATCCCTCGCAAGTGTGTGTCTGCTGGTACCAGGATCTGGGAGTCTGGGGACTGCAAGTTCCTGTCTCCATGGACTGTGAATGAGGGCAACAACAAGAGGTGAGCTCCACGCTGCCCCCTTCTCCTAACCTACAGCAGCTTGCTCCATCAGCAAATGGTCAGCAGGAGATCAATAGGTCCTGGGCGAATTAGTGAAATAACAGGAGGTGAGCCTGCTTCTGCCCCCCTCCACTAGCCTCCCACGGCTATTTTTCATTGGCCCCTGTCTGCAGGAGAACAATGTATCCTGGGCGAATGAATGAAACAACAGGAGGTGAGCCCACTGCTGCCCCTTTCTCCTAACATCCTGCGGCTCTCTCCATTTGCCCTTGTATGCAGGAGATCAACTGATCCTAGGCTAGCTGCAGGGACTTTCAGACGTCGTCCCGTATTAACCCCCACAAGCTGCAGATTTCCAGTCCTGGGGTCTCAGCAACTGTGGTACCATGAATCTGGAAATGCAAAGAAAATGTTCAAATACAAGAGGTGAACCTGACGCTGCCCCCTTGCTCTCAACTCCTCTATGGCTCACTTGAACACCCTCAGATGCTGGCAGAATGTGCAGGCATGCGAGGCACTGTGCCCATTGCCTGCTGACAGCTATCTGCTGATTGCCTCCCCTCAACTCCCTCAAGTGCATGACTCCCCGGATCCAGGAAAGGTGAGGATATGTTCAGTTCTCTCCCTGATCCTGCCGCTGCCCTGATACTCTGAGCTGCTCGGTGGTCCGCACCGTCTGACTTGTACCCACTGCTGATGCCCGCTTCTGCATGAACCACAGGCAAACAGGCTTTTTCTGCACATGTTTTGGACAGAGGGACCACCTCCCCTTGCACTGTGCCAGGAGCATCCTCGGTCGGGCACTCAACATCTCAAGCTGGTGCCAACAGCCCGGATGTTTCATGCTCACCCCGTTGCTCACGGCTAGTTCTCACTGCACCAGTCCTACCCTTTCACAAGTTGACAGCGTTGGTCATCATTCCATCTGAAGTCCGCTAGGGCCTACTTCTGGCAGCTCCTCACCACATCAGAGCCCAGGACACAGCCAGTAGTGCTCCCCAAAAGATTGTACAAGTGAATATCTCAGGCTTGTGCCCACAGCCCGGATTAATGTCCCTAACCCTGCTCCTTGTGGCTAGTTCTTGTTGCACCAGTCCTTCCCTTACACAATTTGACTGCATTGGACATCTCCTTCTGCACCCTGCTGGGTCCTACTTCCAACAGCTCCTCACTGCCACAAAGCCACTCATACAGCCTGTAGTGCTCTGGAAGTGACCACTTGCTCCATGCTCTCCCCCACCCATCCCCCTAGTTTGTGGCAGTTCCCAAACCACTGTGCACTCCTCTGAATGCTTCACCTGGACCCAACCTGCCCTCTAACAGGCACCTTCTGAGCATTGCATCAGGTAATTGTACCTACAATTCAGGCACTGTACTTGGATCAGGAGGAAAACCCTTGAACCCCACAGTCAGTCTTGGAGACTACACCCAAGCTCATTCTCCTTCCTAGAGTAGGCATCTTGATCCTAGATACAGTTCAAAATGTAGCCCATTGTGCCCATCCCCACCTACTGCAGACGAGGCTCCTGGGCTCAACAAACACTCGTAGTCTACGGCAACAACTATCCCAGCTGGGAGCTATCTCCGACAGTGAGCCCACCCCCATTCCTTCCTAACTCATTGAGGGCCCAATAACTCCCGCACCATACCCAACGATGGCGTCTCGACCCAGACCAAGCCCAGCTCCAGAGCCCCCCTGAATTGCCGCATAGAAAGATATGGCCCCAATTCATATTGCATAAAACGTCTAAATGTCACAAAAAACTACAAACACAAAATCCTTAAAAATAGTTCAGGGACATTAATAATGGACATCTTCTACAGTCTAACACACAAGTTCTTAAAACGGACTTAAACTTCTACATCAAGAGACCCATCAAATGGAGAAAGAACTTCCTATAACACCTTCATACAATCAAATATAACCAACATCCCTTATGGAATCAAACTCACTATATCCCCTTGCCAGATCATTAGTGGAAAACTGTCTATAACCATTGACAGAAACTGGAATATCCTAATCGAAGCTTCCAAACAAAACCTGTCCATTTTTACCGCCACTTCCAGGCTCTCTGCACTCCATGTTATCTACTCCCATTGACACTTCCCCTCCCTCCACCAGACTACCAACTCCTGCACTCTCTTCTCTCCTAGTTAAACTGCCTTCCCTCAATACCCCTCGCATTATCTTCCATTCCACCCCCTACAGCCCCCCCAACCTCTGAACACCCTCAAGTCTTGGCTGCACCACAAGAATCACAGTCCCCCACCGTCAGATGCCCTTAATCTCTGGCTTTATCGTGAGAATCACAGTCTCCCCTCACAGACCCTGAAGCTTTGGCAACACGCAAGAATCAAAGTGCCATCCTTCACTTGCCACTTTCCCAGCCAAGTCAGAGCATCTTACAGCACCTGTACAGTTTTAGTCCCTCAATCGCAGGGGGCCGGACACTACATCAGCCCCCGCTGTTGCAGTGGATAGACATCTGCCCACTGCACCTACCGCTACAGATCCAATTGCCTCTCAACTAGTCCCCATAATAGCCAGCCTAAAATTCAAAATCGGCACTTATTCTGGATTAACTCTTCTCATGACCGAAAGACACTAAGATTTACCATAACACACCTCCTTCTCATGCATCAAGGGAAAACTATGTTCTAGCCACAAAAATGTGCTCTAAACCATGGTAAACTACCGCAACATTCACTATCTCATCAAACTCAGGCGTGCCTCATCTGGAATGTTGCAGCGAGAAGCCGTAAAGCTGTGTAACACACAATGCTCCAGACCATCCTCGCTTCCACAAGATTCCAGTCATCCTTGGCATTAGGAGGAACCCGGCCACCACTCACTCTTCTCAGGCCACCTACCCAACTAACCTTTATCCAACTAACTCATCTTGGCCCTAGATCCTTATCTTCACCTTGCTGTTTGCTTTTAAACTGTGCGTTAGTAGTTAAGCATGCTACTGAAATAGCTGAAACCATCCTAAGATGCAAAATCCACTTTTGCTTCTTAACTGAAACCTGGCTGAATGACCACTCATCCCCTTCAATCGACCTCTTAACCCCAACGGGCTTCTCAATCATTTGGTGTGACCATAAGGACTGCATTGGTGGGGGGCTAACTATCATACACAAAAATAATCTTTGCCTAACCCCGCCCAACACAACCAAATTCCCCACTTATATCACCATATCCCTCCGTGCCATTCTCCTATCAAACTGGACTGACCACCACATGATTCTTGTTGACCTCAATGCTACCCAACCTAAGGTCCACTCCCAAACCATCCGCCCCATGCCCTGGGCAAGGAACATGCGCCTAATACTCCAGTCATAGTTAGAAGCATTAGTCTGTTCCCAAATTCCTCCCCACCCACCCTCACCTCAGTTGGTGATCTCACCTCCCATTATAACAGACAAATCTCAGAACTTCTTGACACGATCACCCCATGGAAACTCAAGAAATCAAGAAGTATCGCCTCCAGAACATGGTTTAAAAAGAGCTTAATAAGGAGAGGTGCAAACTTAGACTGGCTGAAAAAACTTGGAGAAATCAATGCTCATTTACCCACCTCTCGCTCCTCTGAGCTAAACACCTAAAATACCAAAACACTTCTTGAGATTAAAATCCTCCTTCTTCAGAGCCCAGATTGACCAATCTAGGAACAAACCATCAAACAGTAAACCTCCTACTTCCCACACCAATCAATTTCGGACTCTACTAAGTGCTGTGAGGAGTCTGGCACATTTTTCTCTGAAAAAATAGCAAACATTGAACCCTTATTAGACTCATCCCGCCCTCTCATACCAAAGACTCGCCCTCTAACTTAGAGGGCCCATCCAGTGACACACCACCAATTGACGATGGCCCCCCCATTCTCCATCCAGCAGCAATCCAGAACACCAACCTCAATCACTTGCAACTGCAAAATGAGGCAACCTAGATGAAATTCAACAGTATCTCTGAAGCAGAAGTCCTCAAAATACTTGCCTGCCTAAAACCAACCTCTATCCTCTCCGACCCCTCCCTACCATGCTTGTCAAAAATCTCAAACACATCATCTCTCCTAAATGGACTAAAATCATCAATTCCTCCTTATCCACCGGCTTCATGCCGGCCTCCCTCAGACTCGGCCAAGTCACCCCCCTCATCAAGAAGTCTGATGCTGACCAGAATGACCTCAACAATTACAGACCTTTAACCAACCTTTCCCTCCTGACCTAAACCTTTGAAAATTGTGTTCTTGCACAACCCAACAATCACAGTGAGAAATACAACCTGCATGACACCTTCCAATCTAAGTTCAGGAAAGGCTGGAGCACAGAAACTGTAATACTGAGCATCACCGATGACCTGCACAGGTCTTTGGGTGATGACCAGGTTTGCCTCCTAGTCCTCCTGGAACTGCCTATGGCCTTTGACACCATCATCCATGATATTCTCCTAAACAGCGTCTCACAGCGAGCAGGCATCAATGGTACTGTCCTTCATTAGTTTGCTTCTTATTTGAAACAATGCTCTCAGCTAATTAAACTAAACATCTCCACTTCAACAGAAAAGCCAGCCTCACAAGGTGTCCTGCAAGGGTCATTCCTATCTCTGGCCCTATTTAAACTCTACATGGAACCCCTTACAATGATCCTGAAACAAGCTGAAATTGCCTACCATCTTTATGCAGATGACACCCAACTCTACATTAAAGTCTCGTCAGCTAATTACATTCAGCACTTAAATAATACTCTTTCAATAGACCAATCCTGGCTGACCAGCAACTGCCTTAAGCTCAACCCCAACAAAACCGAACTTCTTTTCATCCAACCAAAAGATAAGCCCTATCCTATCCACATCTGGCTTGACAACCTCACTGCTTTAAGATGCAAACTACTCATCTCCAACCCAGTTAAATCTCTAGGAATTACACTTGACAGAGACCTGAACATGACAGAACACATAGCCTCAGAAAATAAGTGCATTTTCCATGCTGAAGTACCTTAAAAAAATCAAACATTTTATCTCCCTTGAAGACTTATAAACCGTGGTGCAATCCTTAGTCCTCTCCAAGCTGGACTATGACAACGGAACTATAAGGGGCTCCCCCTAATCATACCTCCTCCCTTTGAAATCTACTCTTAACGCAGCAGCCAGATAACTGGGGAGAGTCGCTTTGACCACATTATTTCCACACTCAAGAGACTCTACTGGCTACCCGTTGAGGCACGGTGTATATTCAAAACTGCGTGCATAATAAACAAAGCTCTCTACACTAAAAAGACATTCTACCTCGCTGCTAACAAACTAACAAAAGCTGGTCAAAATAGACATCTTCAAAGCTCCAACACCCTACTCCTGATTCCCCCCAAATTTAAGAAGGAAAAACCACGTTCTAGCTCATTCCCCTGGTATGCGCTGAAAATCTGGAACTTGCTGCCACAGGGCATAAGTCACAATCATTCCCTTACTTCAGAAAAAAACGTAAACTACTCAATAAATACATAAATCCAGCGGCGTCACTATGGGGATGCGGGGGGTGCGGACCGCACAGGGTGACACCCTCACTTGGGGTGACACCAACAGGGCCGGTGTGTGCAGAGCAACCTAACCTTTCAGGAGGAGGAGGTGCCTGTACGCAGTGCGCTCTGTCTCCTCCTCCGCTGCGTCTGCGCACCTCTCTAGGCCCGGGTGCAGGCAGCTGATGTCATTCCCGCATGCACATTGGGCCCTAAAAATGCACGTGACTGGCCTGCCGCAGCATCACGGGTGACGAGGTGGAGCAGAGGCACTGTCTTGACCACCCGTTTCTGGGCCGCCATAATTTAATTTTATTCCTAGCCTAGCCGCCGACGTAGCCCCCCCTGTCTGCCACCAACACAGCAGGTGAGTTTCTCCGGCGCCAATTGATTAATGGTCATGGGTGGTGGTAAGTACTGCCTGTGCTGTGTTGTTGTGAGTGAGTGACTTTTGTGACTTCTTGAGCAGGGCAGAGGGCAGAGGCAGTGCGGAGCGAGGTGGCCTGCCTCTGATCACTGATGACGTCTTCTATGAGTTGTGGGCCCATCTTTTGATCTGTCGGGAGGCCTGCGAAGACAACTTTCAGGCACAGCAGCTCTGTGTAGATGCTGAGGCCTCTCGCCTATTAGCGCGGCAGTTCTTCTCTTACTGAAAACAGTGACTGCAAGACGGGGTTCTCACTCTCTTTCCTCTCCTTTCTTTTATTTGCACCCCTGTCAAATGGATCCAAAAAATAAAATCACTTTTTCTGGAAATCAATATCGTATTTTTCTGACATTTAGTTCCAAAGTGCAGCATCAGGAATAAAAGTTGAAAAATATGAAAAATAAATAACTAAATAAAGTAAGACAGAGTGGAAGCAAACTGGCCAGATTTATTTTATTCACTCCCAAACACATTAGCGTCGCTTTTACAGAGTTTGCCAGTGAAGCGCTATTTTTGTTGTCTTGGCTTTGTTTTCCCTGGGTTTGGAACTAGTGCACCAGTCCTGGAGGTAATGCAATGTGAGGATTGAAAAACAAAATTTGTACTGCTGCTTTGCATCTAGGGATGTTGTCTTTTTTTACCATACTGCTTACGTTTTGTAAGGATATAAGCAATGGCCATTGAAATTGATCCATTCAGGGCCCTGTAGTCATGTCCTTAGCTTTTCAGGCAAAAGCACTCCCTGATTTCTGGACAGTGAGTGTAAAAGCGTTAAAGTAATCAAGTTGTTCCTGCTTACATTTCACATGGTGTGCAAAATTTTGCATTCCCTATGATTGTTTGCTTTTTCCAGGAAGCTGTCACTTTTTTATTTTTGTAAATGTAGGCCACATATTGCTCTTGCCCAGTGTGTAATTTAATGTGAGCCGCATCCAGGTGTTTATAGCTGGCAACAATTGGGTTGTAGTTGAAGGCAGTCTGAGTTTTTCTCAGTGGGGCAGTATGGTGTTCAGTGGGGGAGAGGATGTGGCACTATGGCCAGAGCTGCTGAATTTGGAATTGGAGAACCAGGTTTAGTCTTAATAACCAGTCCACCAGACCACTCTCCTGAGAGAGCACTATCTCATGCTAGACCTTAGAAGGCTTCGCAAGACATTAGAAGCCCCGGTGTCGGAGCACCAGCAGGTGTACCGTAGCATGACAAGTGTAGGTTAACCTTCAAGGCTTGTCCACCACTATTCATACTGAAGTTCACCTGCAGTCTTGAGGGCAGGCCTATGAAGCAGCACACCCTAGAACAACAGTGACCCTGTCACTGAGATCACAGGACCTTTGAGAAGGGCCAGCTCTAGGGCGGTGCAACCGGTGTGACCGCACCAATTGCTGACTTTAGGTGGAGGCATCATTTTTGCAAGTATATTATGGTTTTAAAAGCGCTTGCTGCCTCCTTCCTGGCCTCCAGCAATTTTCGGTAGCAATAAAAATGTCATGATGACTCTGGTGATTAATGTTCTTCGTAGAGAGAGATCGGAATTTTGTCTAATGGAAGATTTGACTCATGGAAAGGTAGCTCAGAGGGTTAATGTACCTGCTGCAAAGAACATGTACCATGCAGATCACAAAGTGCACATAATGTAAATAGGTCAGTGGGCTACTGCTTTTGTCAGAGAGATCCTTTTGTTACTTGCAGTTTATAAGTTAAATATAAGTTAAAATCCTAACATAGAACAGTGAGCTATTAACTGTCATCTACTCCGCAGCAACACAAGTCACATTTTTTTATTAACTTTTGATACGTTTGAGCTACAAACAATTTCTTAGTTTAAATGGTCAGTTCAGGCGGCAGATCTTGCATTATGAGGCAAATATGGCAGAGCCATTATTATTTAGAAAACATTTGCAAACTAGGATGTTTAGCCATTTATGTTTGAACTGCTGTTGTGGAAAAGGGAGAAGTGCTGATGACAGAAACTCCATGGCTCGGAGACAAATGGCTTGTGCTTTTTATTGTATTTGGGGACATTCTGTGATTAGAAGTATATCCCACTTTGTGAATACATTTTACTGTCAATAACTCATTATAACCTTAAATAATCATGCTCCGACCGCTGATCCAATCCTTGGGTTATTCCCGCCCTCTGATTCTCCGCCCACAGTTCCCCTACTTTTTTCCCCCCACTTTGACCACTGATATATCGTGTTGCCTAATAGTGGGAACACCACACCAGTACAAAGTACCATAAATATGATATTGTACAACCTGATTAATGAGTCATTATCACACTGTTGTTAACAGGCACAGGGGTCTCTGTCTGCAGAGGTACGGCTGGGCGCTCACTGTCTACACAGATTTGGGTGGTAGAAGAATAAATTGGTTATATTTAAATTCATGTATCATGCTCGACATTTCATTTTTTAGTGTTCTCTGTAGGAATGTCTGTGATTTATGACTGAGTATCCTGGTGCTCTATAAGGTAATCATTTACTATGCTTTAAAAGTTAATACAATCTAATATGTAATGAAAAATGTGTTGAAAAATGCTTTGTTTTGGCCTTTCTGTCTCCCAAATTTTCTTGGGGGGGAGAAGTTCAAACTCCCCCTAGTAGTGGTTGCTCACTGCGCTTGCTCGCTGCACACCATGTGGGGACTGGTCTCACTTTTACTTTGTTCCCTCTGATTCACTACGTGTGTCTATTTTTGGTGCTCTCTGAAAGAATGTCTATGGGTACATATGACTGGGTGGGTAACCTGATGTTCTTTAAGGTCATCAGCTACTATTTACTGTGCTTTGAAAGTTGATACAATTTGAATATGTAATGAAAAATGTGCTGTAAAATTCACTATCATGTGACCTGGCAGCCATCTGTAATTTGAAATGTGAAGACGACACAAGGGGTGAATCTGTGGCACTATCATTTTTCAGACCATTTACCTCTGTCACTCCCATCAGAGTACAGGAAGGGGGGCGGGGGCTATATCTGGCTGCCCTTTAATAGGCATTTATGTGCTATTGAACTGAGACCTTTATTTGGAATAGCTTGTAGGAGCACCTCCCCCCAATGTCCAAGCCTGGGTGGGAGGCTCAACTACGGTGTCTTGTCACACGACTTCACCATGGTGGAGAGCTGCCTGGCAGAAACGTATCCACCAGTTAAATCTGGTTAAACCGCCAGGCACGCCCTGAAATGAGGGGGAAGCCGGACTCGGAGCGGAGGAGGTTCATGCGGTAAGTCGTGAGGGGGTGACACCATGAGTTACCCGCACCGGGTGACACCAACCCTAGTGACGCCACTGCGTAAATCCTCCCACTTAATGAGGAAATAAAAATTGTGTCCCCTATGTGCCCCCCAACGCTTCATGTACACATGCATGTAACCCATGCATTTCCCCTCCATGGCCTGTCTATCATGATGCTTATGCTATAACGTGGCCTGCCATCATCCAGTCTCCCATGAGAGAAACGACAAATCTGCACTGAGGCCTACACGTTTTGCATCATGTAATTCTGCATTTTCATGAAAACCCATGTTTGTGGCTCAGCCAGAGCCGAAAAGAGGTTTCAGGCCTCAGACGCTCTGAGAGCTGCAGCTGCGTATCCTTGGCCTTGCACACTTGGGCCTCAGCCAAAGGGGCCCTGTCCGAGGTGCCGAGACAGTATTGAGCACGGTTATCTGCTTACTCCTACTGAACCACATTCCTGCCTGGAGAAGGAGGAATAAACACGACCCGTCTGCAAAGGAGAGAGCCTAGCCTTTCTGTCTCTTTTTGTGTGATTGCAAAGCTCACGTCAGTGAAAAGCCCATAGCCCCCATGTAAGGCCTACGCAGTAAATGAAGCAATAGATGCCACATTGGCTCTTGGTGATGGGCAACCTATGTCACAAATCAGTCCCTGCTCCAGACTTTAGATATCAGATAATACAAGATGTGCTGGTCGTCCTGACACTGAAGGCCTCACTTCCAGACTCCCCAATTGCACAGCAGCCCTTCCCCACGTCAGTTACACGTCATGCTCGAGTTGAGCACAAGTAAGGCAAAGTTCCAGTAAAATTCCAGCTGATCACGCAACCCCCTCCAGGCATCCACCCACCTATGACATTCACCTATGATCATCAAGTGGACGCCCACATGGACGCCCACCTTCACGCCTACTTACACACCCACATGCTCTTATCTCATTCTCTCTTGCTCTGCCTGAAGCACTCCTGCTTACGTATATTATTGAATGTATATATACTGTACTCTGTGAATAAAGTTTGAGAATTCTGATCAGAAGACCCTTCCTGATCCCTTGTGGTGATGGAACTATTCTCCCTATAACTCGAGTTATTGGAATAAAGCCCTTTTGAACCTGATACCACGGACTCAGCCTCTTGCTTTATGCATGATCCTATTGATACCTATAGAAATTATGAGTGCGTAATACTTTATTTACTGACCACCTTGCCTGTCGCCTTTTACCTTTCACCCTCCAATGAATCTGAACACCAAGCCCTCAGGAAAAAATTTGTGACTCCACCACCCCTACTTCTGAGGCTCTTCACCAAATCTACCTCTGAACGTTTTTGTTCACATTTCCCTGTGTCTATTGTCAAATTATTTTTTATATCGTCACCATGCATTTAGCATTTTGCTCCTACTCACTACATACGCACCTCTTGCTACAGGTACTGTGCTACTATTCTACTTCACTAGGTATTTTGCACAAACTTCTGTCTACTGTTATTTTCTTTCATATATCGGAACATGGGGGCATATCAACAAGCAGGCGATAAAAAATTATCGCCGCTTTTGCAGCCGTTTTTGGCCGAAAAGCGGCAATAATTTTATCGCCTAATCAGCAAGGTCACGCTAACGCGTGAAACCTTGCTTTAGCATCAGGATTCCTAACGCCCAGCTTTGCATCTCTAATGAGATATAAAGTGGGTGTTCCTGACCTGGCATGACAGGAGAAATGTCGCTAAGCGACATTTCTCCTATCAACTAGCCTAACGCTATGAAGCATAGCGTCAGGAAAAGTTATCGCTACTTTCCTTACGCCTGCTTCAGGACTGACTTAGCCATGATATCCTATGGAAGGTGGATATCATGGCTAAGTTTGTGAGTCCCTATCAACTAGCTAACATGAGATTATTGCTGGGTTTCCAGCGATAATCACACGTTAGCCAGTTAGCGCTAGGATTTTTATCGCTGATGAGATAAGCGTTGCTAATAGCACGCTATCTCAGCGATAAAAATCGGCGCTAGCCGGCGATAATTATCCGAGCGCTAAGTGCGCTCAGCGATAATTATCGCCGGTTGTTGTTGATATGCCCCTAAGTATTTTGATTTTTTTTTCTTACTGCTGTGCTTCCAAATCTACCTCAATACGTATTTTGTATTTGTTTGTGTGCCACATGTACCTCATATAACTGCTAATGTCCTAACTCTGTAAAGCACTCTGATACCCTCGGGTCAAGTTTGTACTTTACAAAACTCGATGAATAAAATAAATAAATAACATATGTTCATAAAGTATACAGAAAGACATTTTGTAGGCAGTAAGTTTATATTTTCAATATGCGTTATCATTTCCTAATACTTCACTCACAATAAAAATTGTTTTGAAACAGCGAGAAGCAATTGCTCCAAGTGCAATTGGCAATAAGTAAAAAGGAAAATGAAATGTCCAAATAGCAACTCTTTTTGATAGTCTCATCATCCACTGGAGCACTGGAGCACAAATATATTAATTTTAATGGTAAATAAGACAGCAGTACTCTACAAAAATGCTGCACTTTGATTTGCTCCTAGTCCTTAGTCGGCGATACCTGCCCATGAGATTCATAGCTAGCTCCTGAGACAAGCCTCATTACAGTAGCAACCTACACATCGCTACATCTTCTTCTCATTACAGCTGCCTGTGAAGATCACAGAGTTCTAATAAAGAACTCCATTCTTCACCTATCTCACAGAATGTGCCTGCACTGGGAGACATGAAGCTGGAGATGACAGCTTTAGAATCATTCACTCTTCTGTACAGCAGGCTGGATATGTACATCAAAACCTTTCTTATCTTTGCTGCTACAAGTTCCTAAAATAAATGACATTCCCAAAAACATTTTTTCCAGGTGATAGCATTATATAAAGTGTTCGCAGTCTGTGAAAATCGTCTTGTTCATGACAGTTGTCACTGTGCTTTAAAATAGTGCCCCTGTAGTTTTGTCTGGTTTTTACAATGTTATTTATCTTAAAATATTTTTAATGAACTATCTTTAAATGAAGTAGTGTAAAAGGTATACAGAAAGAAATTGTTATAGAATACGAATGAACATATGTATTTTAAATGTATTTTATAATTTTTTATAATATTACCTCATAATACACAATATCTTGCAACTCCTTACAGGGCGGGGGCCTCTCTATCTACTGGAGCACAAATGTATTCATTTTAAATGTGAGCTCTATTTGTAAATATCTTCCTGGACTTCTCAGAAATCTACTCACATACAGAAATCTACATGGAGTTGAAAACAATAACTTGATGTGCACCAAAATGTTGTAATGTAAAAATTAGGAAGCTATTAAATGACAGTGAAGATGGGTAGCTGGATGGATGGATGGATGGATGGATGGATGGATGGATGGATGGATGGATGGATGGATGGATGGATGGATGGATGGATGGATAGATAGATAGATAGATAGATAGATAGATAGATAGATAGATAGATAGATAGATAGATAGATAGATAGATAGATAGATAGATAGATAGATAGATAGATAGATAGATAGATAGATAGATAGATAGATAGATAGATAGATAGATAGATAGATAGATAGATAGATAGAGTTGTAATGGACGTTGAATATTGAGGGAGGTGGTTCCAGTCATCCTAGTTCATCTTAGGATGTCCAGATGGAAGAGTTCTGCTTGAGTCTGTTCAAGAGGGAGATCTGAAGGTTAAGCTGTTTTGTGGTTGGTGTTTATCTGGAATAAAGACATTTTAACCCCAGACCTTCCTCATGGATTATTTGTCTATCTTAACACTAGTGACAAGCGCCTGAGAGGACACAGGCATTATGTGGTGTCAACCAATCCTGAACCAGTTACGTGGCCAGACCTCAGGGTCAGACTGTATATGTGAATTTTCAGTTGGCGATTGGAGGGAGATTGCACCAGTGTTGTGGCCCTCGAATCAGCTGAACGATATTTCTCGCGATGCAAGCTACCTGGTGAATCTGGCAGAAGGTGACGATTCTGACTGAAGGGAACCTACGGCGATTGGCACACCTTGCTTGACGAGTCATTTCTGCAAGTTGCAATAAATCAATTCAAGAGGAAATATGAGGTGATCGGCACACCTTCTGTTGCTGGAAGGTTCCAATCACCAATGAAGGAGAGGCAAATATATGATGATTGACACATCTTTTCAACAAAAAGGAAAAAAGAAATATGCGGTGGTGGGCACACCTAATATGCAAGGAAGAAATGTGCAGTGAGTGGCAAACCTTATGTTCTGATCGTTCATTTAACGGTTACAATCACCATTAAAAGAAAGGTAAATATATGGTGACTGGCGCACTTTGGGGCATATTATCAAAGACGGCGTTAAAATTATCGCTAAAGAGGCGATAATGTGCTTGATAATATGCGCAGAGAATTCCAATAGAAGCGCATGTTGACACCAGAACATGGGCTTCTATTGGAATTCTCTTTGGCATATTATCAAGCCCATTATCGCCGCTTTAACTGCAGTTTACTGCCACTAAACCCGGCGATAATTTTAACGCCGTCCTTGATAATATGCCCCTTTGTTTTGTTTGGGTATTTATAAGTGCTATTTTCTTCTTACTGCACGGTGATAGGCACACCTATGTGCCTCACATGTAACAGTGAACTGAGTAGTAAGCTACAATAATTTGGGCCTTACCATCACACCTGAGTTAATTACGCATAATTTACATATTATAAAGCGTTTGTTTTGTTGTGTATTTTTAGGTTTAGACCTTGTACGTTCATCATGAGTTGGACGAACAAGCCTTCGCCTTCTGTTTTTTAATTGGATAAAGGGGAACCGGTAATACCATGGAAGAGGTGTAAGAATTTTTTTAATTAATATCTGGTTACCATTGGAGGAGAGAAGTTCTCTGCGGCTAGAATACAAGTAGTGTTGCTCCACAATTTGGGGGTTGAGGGATTTAATATTGATAATAGTCTCAAGACCATGGCCAAAGGCAATCCAGAGAGGGATGCTGATGATGTTTTTGATATGTCAAATTTGATGATGGAGAAGCATTTTAAGGCTAGAATTAATATAGTGTTGGAACGTCATACATTTTTCCCCAGAATACAAGGAATGAATGAGAGTGTAGGGAATTATATAGCTTGTTGAAGAACTAAAAGTGGGTGGAGGTCGCCAGCTGCACTATGCAGAATTCTGCTGAGTTGCATAAAAACTCTGTGGAATTCTGCTGAGTTCTGTGACCGGCCGGAGTTGCTCCACTCGCCCACCCCTGCGGTTTGTGCACCAACTGACAGGCCTTCCAGTGGGTTCACTGCAGTACAACATTCTGCAGCGACCGCTGCTGTGACTGGCCTACAAACACGAACCCTTGCGGGCTGGCTAAGAAGACGTGACACTCTCCAGGCACATGCCTGTGGCTTTCGTCCCGATGACGTAATCATACAGCATTCCGCTTCGGTGATGCATTTTTTAGTACACTTTCTATCTCCCCTTTTATAACAGCCCCTCCATCCAGACTCTCACCTCTGTGCTGGGAAAGGACACAGAGAGTAGGCAGCAGCATTGCCATCCGCAGCCCAGGAAGAATGACCCATCAAGAAGCTGTGGCAGAAACCTTGAAGACGGGAGGGGGTTTGCGTGGGTGTTCTTATCGGGGGAAGCCTCCTTTCACTCCTTTCACTTTCTGAAGCAAGCAGCCCCGGCGAAGAAAACAAAACTAAACAATTCCAAGTTGTTCAACCAGACAGTGAAACCTCAGCTCTTGCTGAATCAGCAACCAGCATACTACAGCGCCAACTCCTCCTTCGCAAAGACATGCAGAGGACGGGAGTCTGAGGAAACCCCACAGAGGGCGAGACTGCATGCTAGTAGCAGCAGCGGTGTTCACCACAAGGTGTTATTTAGTGGTGGGTGTCGGTAAACACCGCTACACGGCTTAGGTGGAGTTTATGCCAAACTCCACCCTCCAAGTGGAGTGCAGAGTGATAAAAACTCCATGAACTCCGCCAGCAGAGTGGAGTTTAACGCTCACTCTTATTAAGAACCATGGCTTGTACTTGTGAATTTGATCCTTTGTTGACTCTCTTATAAGGGATCAATTGATTAGATGTACAAACAATTCAAGAGTTTATGACAACTTGTTGTCTAGAAATCCTGATCTAACGAAAGCGATTGCTATTGTTGAGGGTGTTGAAAATACCAGCACATGTGTACGAGAAATGCGTGCTGTACCGTCTACATCACGGAGTGAAGTGATAGACTCCAGTGTGAGTGAGAAGGTCGGCATAGTTGATGTGAAAACCAAGCTGGAAGAAGAAAAAACGAAGAGTGGGGTGAAGCAGATTGGTAGCAGCAAAGATGTGCTTATGCTGTGGGAATCCAGGCAATTCAGGGAACAGTATCCAATGTTACGCAAGGAATTCAGTATGCAGAAGCTGTGGCAGAAAGGGCTATGGTCTTCGGGTGTGTAAAGACAATGGCCCAATCTAATATGACACTCTGGCATCTGTAAAGGACCCACATCTACCTCACCAGGATCAGGTTTTATTGCCAGCACCATCTTGCTTACATCTTCCATGACAGAATCCACACTGTGGGACAGATTTATTTCCCTTTGTGTAAAAGGGAAATGAATCTGTCCCTCAGTGTGGATTCTGTCTTGGAAGATGTAAGCAAGATGGTGCTGGCAATAAAACCTAATCCTAGTGAGGTAGATGTGGGTCCTTTACAGATGCCAGAGTGTCATATTAGATTGGATGATAAGGAGGTGGTAGTGTTGGCAGATTTGGTGTCGCTGTAAACAATGGTTGGTAAAGCAAAATGGGAAAAATAATTTGGTGGCGGACAAGTACCCCTGTTCCCATCGGACATAAATCCTTTGATTTATGGAGGGTCCAAAATGTATGTTTTGGGCTATGTTGTGATGAGAATCGCCTATGAAGACTAAGAAATTCTGGAGAATGTGTATGTTGCAAAACATGGGGACAATTTGCTGGGGTGGCAACATCAGCGTGACATGGGGATAATTCTCAAAAACAGACAGACAGACAGACAGAAAGACAGACAGACAGACAGACAGACAGACAGACAGACAGACAGACAGACAGACAGAAAGATAGATAGATAGATAGATAGATAGATAGATAGATAGATAGATAGATAGATAGATAGATAGATAGATAGATAGATAGATAGATAGATAGATAGATAGATAGATAGATAGATAGATAGATAGATAGATAGATAGATAGATAGATAGATAGATAGATAGATAGATAGATAGATAGATTACTGACTTCCTTGCTTCCCTCGACTTAGCGGACTGGAACTTTCTTTGAGCAATGTTGAAGAAGATCGTTATTCACAAGGGTTTCCTCTAATTTTTGCAGTAACTACATAGTCAGGACTGGAACCGATATCTGAGGAACACTGTCAAAGAAATTACAATTTAAGAATGGCCTACAGCATGGTTGTGTCTGGGCCCCCTGCTGTTCTCTCCATTTTTGGCCGAATTACCTACACGATAAAGCAAAGTAAATGGGCTTTGTCCAAAGATGAACAGTACCCACATCCCGTGTCTACTATACACTGATGATTGGTAAATGTAGACATGGCGGAAAGGGGATTACAAAAGAAACTGGACTTCTTCCATGATTATAGTTTTAATAAAAGGCTTACTGTTAATTTAGATAAGACTAAAATAATGGTGATAGGTAAAGGTAGGGGAGGGTTTAATTGGAACCTCTGTGGGAATACAGTGTAAGTGGTTGAAAACTATAAATACCTGGCCATGTTGTTTGATACAACATAAAATTCGAGCGATATCATGTGTTAAAAGAGTTTAGCCGTCAGTATAGTAGGCCCTCCCTATGACCCATACTCTCTGCTTTTAATGCAATGGTACGTTCTCAATTCTAGTATGGGTGGAAGTACTAACCGTAAGTGGCAAACGGGATTGTAATCCCGAAGGGGGCAAATGTGGGAAAATACTCCTTTCTTTACCACCACCAGCTATGATATAAGCCATAAGGGTAAAGTGCCAGCTCACAGCAAGGAGCTTTTTTGGGACAGTTGCCTCTCTGAAAGTTTTGGCAGATATTAACAAAGGAAGACAACCATAAAATGTTGCAACTCTACAACGACAAAATAGAGAAAAGTGAATTGAAATGGCTGATTCAGGTCAGATATATATTAAATTAACTGCACTATGCTGACAAAAAAGCCAGATCAGTGGAAGCAAGGACTGCAGATCTTCAAACAGGAGCTACGCACTCTTCCATTTAATTTTGTGAGAGATGAGGATCTGCAGTATTTGAAGGGAACATCATCTACTCATTTTTTGTTTAACAGTTGGAGTGATGATAATAGCTTTCCCTATATTGAAGCGCTACCTAACCTTATGCTCAGGGATACAATTCTAAAATGTAGAGTTTAGTCAAACCCATGTTATGTAGATAGGAAGACAATAGCAGTAATGAGAGATGAGCAGGGCATTTGCACATATGAGTTGCAGACAAACTGTATTGAAGTACATATTAAATTGGATTGTTAATGGTTTTTAGACAAACCAAAGCATTTTAAAAACACTATTTATTAAATATGGAATAGCTAACCTTGACCAACCCAGCAGCTTGTTGGTGAATATGAGGTTCTTGGATGCTATATGTGCAATTAGGAGATTTCTAATTGAGATACAGGAGATTTTAAAAGGTTTGATAGGTAATATATAAGGTAACAGGAGGCTTTTGTTAGTGACCACCTTAATCACAATATATTCCTCTTACCTCACTGTATGTTCTATTTTTTGGATGTGTCTCTTTTTAACTATTTTATTGTACATGTTCTGCTCTGATCTGACTCAAAAGTGTCTCTGTAGGTTCTGATGTTAAGAGTTCTAGAAATTTGGCACAAAGTTTGCAATTTCTTACAAATACACACTATATAGTCTAATGATTCAGGGATGAGCAGCATGGTCGGCACAAACTGCCCATATTGCAGCTCAATCTCCAATACCAATTGGCTTTCACTTTGAATCTTAGCCTGATAATTACTGTTTCAGCTTTTTCCAATAGTTGTTTTAGACAAATAGGTAAATTCAAAGTACCAATTGGCTATCATTTTTCCATATGACTTCTTCTCAAGGACCTTCATGTCAAAATCTGCTGATATGATTTTATCTTACTTCACCAAAATTTTTTATAATTGCTTAGGAGGGTGTTTTCCCACAAGTATCATGAGCTTTTAAGTTGGAGGTGTTGAGGTATTGGTTCCATGATGGCTTGTCCAGTGTAATTACCTGACATAGAAAATATTTCAGTGTAACATTGGTAGTCCACTTTAATTTGATACAATATAATAAAAGTCTTGTGTTCAGTATTAATTGTTGTCTCATGAGAGTTAATTCTAGATGAATTTGCGATAGGCTTGTACAATCCAAAAACAGAGGAGTTGACAATATTAGTTGCATTGGGCTTTTTCCAGCCGGTATTCAAGTCTATCTTTAAAGGTGATCACCCTGAAAGTCATTGTTGGCATCAATTTACAGTCAACTGCCTTGGACAGAGCAATTGTATATGCAAAAGTCAGATTCTTTAAAAATCTTTAAAAAAGCAAAAGTCAGATTTTGGGCCGAGCTCTATTGGGATTTCTCGTGAACAGCAGATTGTCCTCCACCCAAACTCTAGATCTTTGTGGGAAGAAACCCTCTCAAGTTTTTCTTTGTTTAGAAACAATAAGCCCTTTTTGCTTCATTTTCCACCCAAAATAATGATCTTGGTTTTAGAGAGATTGTTTTGCATGCTCTTTATTCCAAAGTAACTGGTTAGAGCTCCTAAGATCTCTGCATACCAATGGCCACCTGATCTAACAAGACTGTATCATCCGAACATAGAGATCTGTACCTGAGGAGGGAACATGGCGGCCGGCTAGGAAGCACGGTCGTGGAGCTCCGGCATTCCGAAGTATAATATAACGGATAAACTATTGAAATACAGGGTCTAACCCTTTCACTCTCGCAATTTTAAGTACTGGAATGGCTTTCCCCTGGTGGAGAAGAAAAACGCTTGGATAAACGTGCAGACATAAGCAAAAACAAACCTGAAGTTAATTGCATGAGCTTGGAAGGTCGGGCGTTCGAGAACGGCTCAAGGTGGCGCGAGCAGTTTCCCTCGACCCTGGTGGCACTGCGGTGGTAGAACAAAGAGAGTGCGCGACCGCAACCACACTCGGTTTATCGTGGTGTCGAGCGGCCCGGCTGCTGTGGAAGGGCCGGCTCGCGGCGTTGCAATTGAGATTCCGGGTCACAAGAGGCAGAGGAAGCGGGGAGACCTGCGGAGGTGGACTAGGAGCAGATCAGACTCAGGCACGAGTGGTATTGGATGCTAGTGGAAACAGAGGACAGCAAGCTACCCGCACCAGAGGAGATATGGGGAACGGACATACCAGATGAGGAAATCCACACTCTATGGCAAGTATTATATGTAGCACTTTGGTCAAACATCAGACCTGCACCTTTAAGAAGAAACCATCTTTTTACTCTATACAGAGCTTATTGGTCCCCAAAAAAGCTGACCAAATTGGGAGGAAGCACGAGAAGATACTGTCCTAAGTGTGGGTTGGAAAATGCGGGTGACGTACACGTTATGGCAGTGTCCGGTAATCCAGATCTTCTGGTGCGAGGTGGGTGAGTTTGCCTCCAAAACACTAGGAGTCGAAGTCCAGGTAAGCCTTGACCTTGTTATCTTTGGGATAATGTACAAAGGTAATAAAAAGTACATAGCGAACATATCTCAAGCACATCTATTATTTGCATTGATAATTATGACACGTAGAGAAATATGCACGAAATGGGTAACACAGCCAGCACCATCACTAAGAGAATGGATTTTATACGTTAAAAATACCTGTAGGCTAGAGTGCATTAAAGTTTCACCTAGACGGATTAAAATGTGGAAACCAATTTGAGATATGATTTCAGGAGATGACATGTAAGGGTGCCTCATCGCTTGAAATTGCTATACAGAACAAGCGGCATAGTAAAGTCCAATGATTAAGGCATATTAAACTTTTCTGGAGTTTGGTCAGATCGCATATACCTCCAGATATATAGTTCAATAAGGCCTTGGCTTCCTGGGCAGAGGTGAAGAGCTGGTCATCCCAGTTAGTATGCACTCAGTCCTAGCCATCTGTCGAATGCTATGTATGAGGACAAAAAAAAATGATTGTATCGTCCGTATACTGTAATATTTGAATTTTAGTATCAGGCAGCGGAAAGGCTCTTGCTGAGTCAAGGACCCAGTAAAGGTCAGCCAAATATAGATTAAATAGGAGAAGGGATAGAATGCAATCTTGTTTTAATTTTTAATTAGTAGTAATTGTGTCCAACATGCCCAGCTTGCTTTTACCTTTATCTTTATCCAATATAGTTTATTGAGTAGTGAGTATAGTTTACTATGGCCTTTAAAAAGAACTGTGGAATTCTCCACTTGGCTAATTTGGCCCACGGATTGCCTCTCACAACATTTTCAATTGCTATTCTAAAACCAATTAATAATATATATAGTGTAATGATTTCCCCTTGTATGCCATTGTTTGCTTCACCATTGTGGTGATACAGAACAGATTGCCCTCAATGTTTTAGCATTGTGAAGTAGGTTCGAAAATATAGGATTCATGGATTTTCCATGGCCCATTTTTCAAGCTCTTGATTTAACATTCTAGCAAAAAACTTGCTTTCTACATCCAGGAGAGCAATTAATCATAGCATCTGTGGTGCTTTAAGGGAGCTTTTGTTGTGTATTGGCTTTAAGAACGACCTCTTCCAAATCTCAGGTATGGATCTCGAGGCCTTACAAGTTTTAAAAAATGGTAACAGGATAGACACTCATTTCGATTAAGTTTACTTGAAAATTGATGATGGCATGTCATTTGGGCCAGGGGTTCCACTAGGCCGAGTCACTCTGATGGAGTTTTCTACTTGCTGAAGTGTTAACGAATGGGCAACGTCCTCCAACCAGGGGCAAAACGGATCCACTTCCGGTTTATCCATTTTGGATAAAATACTCGTGCCCACATACAGCTATTCAGTGTACATTATCCAGGTACCTGGGGGTGATACTAAAGGTGGTCAATTGAGACTTTTTGGGCAGAATCTGATTGATTGTGAACCAGAATGTCCTTGTGTCCTTAGATCTCATAACATCTTAGAGCTTGGTACCTATTTCTTTTCTTCTTCTGATTTCTTGAGCTCCCACCACTTCTTTCTATGTCGTAATCCTATTAATTTTATTTCTGTACTTGCGTGGAAACCTTATTGTTCTTAGGAAATAGACTAAGGAAATTATCTCTCTCTCTTTAACTATTTTAGCCCCCTTAAAAATATATGTTATGCCTAAAGGACTAAAAATCTATAGCTCCCATCACGTTTTTGAGAAAATGATTTTATATCTACATCACAGGAGTGGCTCCTTACTATGAGCATTGAGGGTCCACCCCTTCCCATTTTCTGCCTCCTGTCATAATGAAAAAGTCTAGGCATGTTGTGCAGATAGTTCAGCAGCTTGGCTATTGCTCTCTGACCACCATGCAGGGTGAGGGCCAGGCAGTCATGCACATAGGCACATGCACAAGTGCACATGTACCAACCCGCTGTCCCAGATTTTTCTGGCCTTACCCCCTTCTAGCTCAGCTCTCTGAGGCATGGGCGCTGTTGGGCCATCCATGCTGTGACATATGCCACCTCGCTGTACAAAGGCAGCCTTGGATGCTTTAGGCATGAGCACTGTGCTACCCGAGGTTGCAGATCATTCAGGACGTGTGAGACCCTTTCCCAGTACATCACAAGGAAGGATGAGATCAGGAAAGCCTGAATGACCACAGCCATCAATCAATCAATCAATCAATCAAAACATTTGTAGAGCGCACTACATACCCTTGAGGGTCTCAAGGCGCTGGGGGGGTGGCGCTACTGATCGAACAGCCAGGTCTTGAGTAGCCTCCTGAAGGTCAGCAGGTCTTGGGTCTGTCGTAGGCTCAGTGGGAGGGTGTTCCAGGTCTTGGAGGCGAGGTGGGAGAAGGATCTCCCGCCGGTGGTTGTTCTTCGGATGCGCAGGACGGTGGAAGGAAAGTCATCTGTTGAGGTGGGCTGGGCCAGTCTTGTGGAGTGCCTTGTGTGCGTGGATGAGGAGCTTGAAGGATATCCTCTTGTTGACGGGCAGCCAGTGCAGGTTTCTCAGGTGGGGAGTGATGTGGCCGTGGCGTGGTACGTCGAGGATCAGTCGTGCCGAGGCGTTTTGGATGCATTTCAGTCGTTTGATAAGCTTGGTCGGGGCGTTTCCATAATCGAGTCTGCTGCTGACGAGGGCCTGGGTGATTGTTCTTCTTGTATCTGTCGGGATCCACCTGTAGATCTTGTGGAGCATGCGGAGAGTGTTGAAGCAGGAGGAGGAGACGGCGTTGACTTGCTTGGTCATGGAGAGCGTTGAGTCGAGGATGATTCCCAGGTTGCATGCTTGGTCGGTGGGTGTCGGGGCTGCCCCCAGTGCCATCGGCCACCAGGAGTTGTCCCAGGCTGAAGGGTTGGAGCTGAGGATGAGGACCTCCGTTTTGTCCGTGTTCAGCTTCAGTCGGCTGATCTTCATCCAGTCGGCGACGGCCTTCATTCCTTCGTGGAGGTTGGCTTTGGCAGTGATGGGGTCCTTGGTGAGGGAGAGGATCAGTTGAGTGTCGTCGGCGTAGGAGATTATGTTGAGGTCGTGCTGTCGGGCGACGTGTGCGAGCGGGGCCATGTAAATGTTGAACAGTGTCGGGCTGAGGTAGGATCCCTGGTGTACGCTGCAGATGATCTCGGAGGCTTCGGATCGGAATGGGGGGAGGCAGACGCTTTGGGTTCTGCCGGAGAGGAAGGAGGTGGTCCATTCTAGAGCTTTGTCTCGGATCCCTACGGCGTGGAGGCGTGCGCGTAGTGTGCAGTGGCAGACGGTGTTGAAGGCGGCGGAGAGGTCCAGGAGGATGAGGGCTGCGGTCTCACCGTTGTCCAGCAGGGTCCTGATGTTGTCGGTGGCAGCGATGAGGGTGGTCTCGGTGCTGTGGTTGCTGCGGAACCCTGACTGGGAAGGGTCCAGGTTTCTGTTTTCTTCGAGGTATTGGGATAGCTGTCTGTTGACGATCTTCTCGATGACCTTGGCCGGGAACAGGAGCAGAGAGATGGGCCGGAAGTTCTTGAGGTTTTTTTGAGTAGGGCGTTGATCTCGGCGTGTTTCCAGCTCTCTGGGAAGGTCGCGGTCTCGAGGGAGAGATTGATGAGGTTGCGCAGGTGGAGTGCGATGGAGCTGCTGGATTTGTTGAAGATGTGGTGCGGGAATGGGTCTGACGGGGAGCCGGAGTGGATTCTGCTCATGCTCTTGATGGTGTCATCGATGGTCTCGCTGGCCCAGGCTAGCAGGGGGTCATGGTCGATGGTGTGCGGAGAGTCTGTTGTGTTGCTGTCTGTTGGGGCTGTCTGGGAGTTGAAGCTGTCGTGGATGTCTGCTATTTTGCGGTGGAAAAAAGTGGCGAGGAAGTCGCACAGGGCTTGCAACGGTGGGATGTCGTTGGTGTTGGAGCTGGGGTTGGAGAGTTCCTTCACAATGTTGAAGAGCTCCTTGCTATTGTGTGCGTTGTTGTCGAGGCGGTCTTTCAAGGAGGTCCTCTTGGCAGTCCTGATGTGGTAATGGTGGTTGCGGGTGGCTTCCTTGTGGGCTGCGTGGCTGTCCGGAGTCTGTTCGCTGTGCCATTTCTTCTCTAGTTTCCGGCAGGCTCGCTTGGAGGCTAGGAGTTCTGGGGAGAACCAGCTGGGCTTCTTGCTGACGTCTCTGTGGGGGTGTTTCTTCAGCGGGGCAAGGGTGTTGGCGCAGTCGTCGATCTAGCTGTGAGCAGCGTCGTCGCTGTTGGAGGGTTCGGTGGGTGGGCTCAGAGCGAGGTTTGCGTGTAGTTGGTCTTCGGTGATTTTTCTCCAGCAGCGGCGAGGGATCTGTTGGATGCGGTGGTGTGTGGTGGGTTTCTGGAAGGTGAAGTGGATGCTTCGGTGGTCGGTCCAGAGGAGTTTGGTGGTGTGGCTGAAGGAGGCGTGGGGGCTTGCAGAGAAGACGGGGTGGAGCGTGTGGCCGGCGGAGTGGGTAGGCGTTGTGACGATTTGCCTCAGTCCGAGGTTGGCGAGGTTATCGATCAGGATTGTCGAGTTGCTGTCGTTGTTGTTCTCAAGGTGAAAGTTCAGGTTTCTGAGGAGGATGTAGTCGGTGGAGGTCAGTGCGTACGTGCTGATGAAGTCAGCGATGGAGTCGCAGAACTGGGGTCAGGGTCCGGGGGGTCTGTAGACGAGGGTGTCCCTGAGGGTGGAGTTGGGGTCTGTGTGAATCTAGAAATGCATGTGTTCGGCGGTGCTGAGAGTGTCGCCGGTGCTGGTCGAGACCCTGATGCTGTTCTTGTGGACGATGGCGATTCCTGTAGCAAGTTTGGAAAGAGTGCTCACAGCTGGTGTATAGACCATTTCACCATTTTGAGAACGAGTGGACCGCCCAGAAGACAAAACTGTTATAAAGAAAATGTGCAGTAAAGAAAAAACAAAAATAATAAAAATATTCAACTCAATAAACGTTGCCTGAATGGTACTGAAAATGTGGCATATCCTGGTGGTGTACTTTGTCTGTAATTCATTATTCTTATCATTACTGAACAAGTTTGAGTTTTGCTCAAGTTTCTACTATTTTTGTACTTCTTATACCATGACCACCATTGAAGGGAACCAAGGACAAGATCATGTCAAAAAGGCCATCTGCATAGAAGGGTTGTTGCAAAAGCATAGGGGCATCAATAGCCGTGCTCTGGGAGCAGCTGAATCAGTCCTCATGGAATAAGAATGTCTTGTGTTCAGAGCAGCAAGATGTATTGATTTCACCTGGTATGAAGCCATGAAGCCATAAGTGAAGCTTCAAACATAAAAAAGACTTTTGGCTCACCAGTAAGTAAATGATGAATATAAACGGCAGGTAAGATATATTTTTCTTTCAGTGATGCATCATTCACCACACAATATGGTTTAGCAATAAAATATTTAAATGGTGCCCATTTTAATTCACTACCCCACACAATGGCTTTCCGTGTAATGTGACCCAAGACGTCGGCTCACACCCACCACGTTTGTAAACAGAATCTACAGCAGAGTGCATGTCATGAATGATGCACAGTGTATGTGCCTAGTTCCCATTCCCATCCCCAACTGAAAAGGATCTACAGTGCTGACTATCCTATCGTGTAGATGATTGCTGCCCCCACTGCAAACTTTTTTAGCTTATGCAAGCGCAAGTCTGATTGCACAATAAATCACAGCCCACTACTTCTTTGTTTAGCAACAAGGCCACTTTATTAAGACTGGTGCATAATGTAACGTTATGTAAACTGCATTAAAACAACTCAAAATTACTAATACCTTAAAATAACTCAATCCCCAAATTAGCTCAATGTAGCTTCAAGAACAAGCCCCATGGTCATCAAGCATCCTCAAACGAACTGCACTCATGTTGTTGAAAGCCCCATAATTTCTCTTTCCCGCCCCTGTGTCCTGTCCTCCTCCCCGAGAGATGGATAAGCCCACTCCAGACTGTCCAACCCCCCCCAAAAAAAACACCTACAAGATATACATGAAAAGAAACCTATACCTGTCTTATAGTGGCGGAATACTACATGTATTCCATGAACACCTAAAGGCCTGCTAATAAAATTTCTTTCGCGAAAATTCAAAGACCAAAAAAGGGGGTGGGGGGGTTCACCTAAAATCTCCTACCACCCTAAAGACTGCCGTTGCGAGTGCCTTCCCGTCCAAAAACACCTCTATATATAGCCTCCCCCTTAGTCCCACCCTCACAACTACCCGCACCTATCCAAACATGTGGCCTGCTCCATTGCGTGAAAACATCCAGTGGGAGACCGGTTCACGCCAAGAGCCCCCTGGGTCCCCCATTCAGCCACTACCACACCTCATACGCATCCCTGTGCCGTAGTAGTCAATTGGCACTAAATGCTGATGGGAGCTGCATTCAGGTTCATACTGATGGCGTTAGCATTGAATGGGGTAGGCAATGAATATACTCAAAGTTTGACTGCATGCAGACATGTTCTAAACTACTGACGCCCCGGTATTCTACTTCATAACAAATACTGCAGGTTACACTATCACTGGTACCCGGAGGCTTGCCTACTGTAAGTTAAATATGAAATGGGTGATAACGTAGGAATGGCTTGGTCACATCCAAGGCCAGTATTTGCGCCCCACATTTGAAAAGATCACCAGCTGCCACTGCTATATTAACACCTGAATACTCATTTATTTCAGCCTACTCCACTGCAAAGCATTTAAAATGATCAGCAACTATTCAAACAGATTGTTGTTGTTGTTCAGGTGTGCTCCACTTTCTTTTTGTATGCAGAATGCTAGAACTAGCTGTACATTAGAACTCTGTATTGAAGCTAGCGTTGAACACTGGCGAGTTAGCTGACAGAATGCTGCTGCTGTTAGAAAACCATTTTAGCTAGCATGCCAGGCGTTTTTATGCCATTGATGAGAAAGACGTTTGAGAATTTGTATAAAATGTTTCCTTTTTAGGTTTCGCCTAGGCAGCGCATGCGCTGTCTCGGCGAGAGATGCTGTATACAGTATAGCAGGGGGAAGCTCCACCTACTTTCCAGCCATAAATTTGATTGGCTGCAATGAAAAATCCTGCATTTTGATTGGTTTATGGCATCTTAGTCCCGCCTCCTGACTGCCATGGCGTCATTTTTCCTCTTCCGAGGCTATCAGCCCCTTTACTACTAAAACAGTTTTGTTTCCCTGTCTCTCCTCGTTCACTCCCGCAATCTGTAATTTTTTGTACCACAACTACCTCACCACCCCCTCCCGTTCGTGCCTTCTTTCATGACGGCACTTCCATTGAAAATGCAATAGGACTCAGGGAAATCCGAGTCCTATTGCATTTTCATTGCTTGTTTGTCCTGTGATTGGTTGGTGACTTTGCACTATATTTTGCCTGGCCTGTCCTAATGACATGCGCAGCTCTCTTCCGCTGCCTTATATTCCACGCATGCGCCAAAAGTTAGCGCGCTCGTAGATTTCCTGGCTCACCCGGAAGCTGCATCTCTAATCGCTCTACCTGTCGGTGACAGTCTTTATTTTTATTTATCGGTGTGCCAATTGCTCTGTCGGCGATGTGATTTTACATAATTCAGGAGTCACGAGGTAAGATCTGAGATCTGTATTGCTTCTTTGTTTTAAGATGTGCGTGTGCAATTGTTTCTTTCCGAACCTATGAGGAGCCTTTAAATAGTATAGACCCCCTGTAATAAATTAACGTTACGGAGTGGAGGCCAAGAAAATCCATAAGAGGTTGGTTTTGAGTTATTGTGATAACGGAGTTTTACCCACTGGTCGCCATTAGCTTTTACTCTCTCTCTCTCCCTCCAGTGAAACCCCAACTGTTCCGGAGCTTTGGTGGCGCCCTGGCTGGATGAAAACTTTTGCAGGGCCTGTCTTAAGTTTAGTAACCAAGAAACCGCTTGAAATTAATAAGACGTACATTACGGGAAATGTAAACTAGGTGTTGTTTGTCGGTGTTTCATTTACAGCCCATATTAATGAACAAAACTCTTAAGCGGTAGGTGCTGTTTATGGAACCAGTCAAAATCCAAATTCCAGGCTATCGTTTTTAACAGGTGTTAAAAATAGCAGACACCACTTTCCGGGTACTCTTAATCTGGCTCAACCGGCATTTTTCCCCATTGAAAGGTCTCCATAGTGTTGCCGCGTTAGCTCCGTTAAGAAGAAACCATTCAACCTTTGGTTTCATCATTGAAACATGTTGCTTTGGGAGTGCGGGCCCCTCGCCTTGTGACAGCCCTAGTAGTCAGTAACCAAATGTACAGCAACGGCGCATCGTCTTCACAAGTCTTGTGCACTTCTGTGGCATGTGACCTCTTTCCCACCCACATGCGATGTGGCCTCCCATAACCATTCCACCTCATCGGATACATACAGAGCTCTTTTGTTTTTTAGCACCCAAGATGATATGCTGCATTGCTAAAAACGTAGAAGGTCCCAAAGGCGAAACCGGTTGCATTGCAAATGCTTGTTTTAGCTTTCTGCGGCTTTGCCATAATTTCTATGACATACTGAAACCCCTCAATTTGTTAATTTATTACAGTCTCCTGCATAAGAATTGCTTTCAGTTCTATAGCTCTGATTCCAGCAAAATGGTGTTTGCTTTTGGCATGAATATAGACTGTTGATACTCAGGTTGTTCATTGGAATTCTCTGTTGAAGCTGCAGTAGAACATTCGGCAAATCAGGTGACATACTTCTGCTGCTGTTGGAAGTTTCCATTTTGCTCACCATGTCAGACCTTTTCCTCACATAGCTGAGGAAGATATTTGTAAATTCATAGAAATGTGGTCTTGTTTTAGCTTCTCGATCACCTTTTCTAACTTCTAGGAGAAAATCATGAGAGAAACCCGTTCACTCGTAAACAAATCCCAGCATTTTTCCCAATGTAAAATCACCTTGGAATTCACCACAATTCTTGAATTCAGAATGGTAGCACCAACAAATGATCTATATTGTGACGATTAAAAATTGTCATCAGCCCTTATATTTGTTCCATTTTGTTACATACATAAACAGGCATTTATTTCAATCTATTTCAAAGGGACAACTTTGGCAGAACTTTTATCACCCAAACAGAAGAAAAAAGAATCCAAGAAGTATGCTGCTGGTAATCTTCCACCTAAGTTGTCCCATGAAAAACGCACCATCTAGCAAACCATGTTGGGAATTTAGCCTGAAGATTTTAGAGACTGATTTACAATAGCAATATTATCCAGTGGGGCAGGAGGCGGGGGTCATTACCAGTTAGTTATCGACTGGGGTGGAGTAGGGCCCTCTGCTTGACTTGGAACCCTCTGACTCTGCCATGGTTAATAATAACTACCTGAGAGTGCCCTGGCTAATATTATTTAAATATATTCTTTCAGAAAATGTCTTTATTATTACTAAATTGACATTCTACCAATTACACTGCCTATGCAAAATTAAGCTTCTGATCCACGGCTCTGACTTCACAAAAGCTGTACAATCACTAGTAATAGCAGAGCTAGAGAAAGAAATTGCATCAATCTTCGTAATGCACACTCAAACACTATCAACACTAAAGGCTATCTTTAAATCCACATTTGTGCTGATTATGCAGATGAGGATGTCAGACCATAATTCTGCATTTTTTGTGCACTGGTAAACTCTCCTTCCATTAAAAGCATTACATACAAATAATCTTTATCAACCAACCACCATACAGGCCTTCAAAAACTTTCCCTCACACGGGGATATATAACATACAATAAACAAGGACTCAGTTGGCCTTAACACTGCACAGGTCAAGATATTAACAATGTTAAATCAAAACTTCTCCCTCACTACTCCAGGGAATCTCTATCCCACCTGATGTTCACTTAGCTTCTACTGTCATATTGAGGAAGAAGTTGAAAAAGATCTAGCTTACCTACACTAAGTACAGCTGTACAGGCTGATGTGATCTTTCTTGAGCAAGTTACCTTTCATAGTTTTATGATCTTTTACGGTGTTAGTAGTGGTTAGATTAATTCCTGTGCAGAAAAATTCCTCAAAAGTTACTGTTGGATTTGGCCCTTTTTGCAGGGTCATCCCAGAACTCTGGTATCTTTTCTGACCTGTTGTTGGTGGTTTTATGACTCTGGGCACTTTATCACTGTTGTTCAGTGCAAAAGTGCATGTGCTTGCTATTGTAAACTTGGTAAGATGGGTCTAAACCTGTTTGGCATATTTAATTTACCTATCAGTCCCTTGTACAGTGGTTTCTCATATACCCAGAGCCAGTAAAATTAATGCTACTTGTGGGCTTGCAGCGCTGCTTGTGCCACCCACCAAAGTTGCCTTTCAAACCTGTCTCAGCCCTCTGCCACTGCAGGGCCTGCACGCGCAGTATGATGCCGCTGTGAAGTGGCACTTAATGTGGTGGCCATGTCTGTGGCTCCCCTTTACTGCATATCAGTCAGCCCCAAGGTAGGCCCCAGCTAGCCCTATGGGCAGGGTGCGTTGTAGGTAAAAGGTAGGACATGTGCCTTTATTGTGTGGCATGTCCTGGTATTTGGTTTTTCACTGCAGTGAGGCTGCCCTCTCATAGGGAATCTTTGGGGATTCCCTGATATGTACTTCAGTGGTAATTCCTGACAAGAGAGGGGTAGTGTGATCAAGTTTTGTATTTTTGGAATAGTAGTGATAAATTCTGCGTATTGGTGTTAGCGGATTTATTAATATTATTTTAGAAATGCCACTTTTAGAAGTAGGCATTTCTGTGTGCTATGTGTCTTTGGTCATATGCTAGGATGTGTATTGACTGTCTGGCTTTGGAATGACAGGGGCTGGGGATGTGCTGTTGCTCCAGAGACTTTGGATTAATCAGCGCTAGGCTGAATAGGCCTTGTCTGCATTGGGAGTGGTAGGAGGAATAGCACCTGCACCTGAATAGGGCTGTGCCTGCCTTCCACAATGATGGCTCAGCCCCCCTGTGGTGTACCTGGAGCCAGGGCTCACAATTACAATGGAGAGTGTTGTGCACTTGCAAAGTGTCCCCCAGAACTAGGGGACACTAGAAATTTGGGAGAGGAGTTGGCCTAACGGCTAGTGCGCTCGACCTCGGACCTGGGGAACTGGGTTCGAGTCTCGGTAATGACGCTGAACATCCTGTGATTCTGGGCAAATCACTTCATCTCCCCGTGCCTAACAAAAAAAAAAAAAAACAAAAAAAAATGAATGTGTGTCCTCATGTAACGTAACTGGGGCTATGTAAGGCGCTCTGATACCTGATTGGATTCGGGTCAAGTCGCTCTATATAAAACTCTGCAAAAAAAAAAACAACAAATAAAAAACTTTTTGGGACTGGGCTCAGAGCCCTAAGCTAGGGGAGAACAAAGACACTTGCTAATATAAATATTGGGGCTGTGACCCCATGTCTGTCAAGCTTGCTTGGAACAGAAGACTGCGTGGGACCAGGAGGAACCGCCATACAACTGGGCTGCAGAAAGTGCTGACTTGCTGCCTTTTTGGGGCGGGGACTACCACTCTGCTTAAAGGAATCCTTATGCTGGACTCCCTGGGGACACTTTGCTGGTGGGCCCGTGTGGTCTTTCATGACTTTGTGGCTTGCCCTATCTGATTTGAGACAGTGTGTGGTGAGCGCTGTGTTATGCACCTCTTTTCTATTCCCGCACCGAGCTGGGTGTACTGTCTATAATACATCAGAGGATCCCATAACGGACAAAGACTGGACTAAAATCCATATTAAACAAGTGAGCTCAAATGCCCACTTCAAATTAATACAATTTAATTTTCTTACGCCAGACATATCTCACTACCAAGATACTACACAGAATTTATCCGGACCAGTCGGGGCGATGCCCCAGATGAGGGACAGAGGATGCTACCTTTATTCATATGGTCTGATCCTGTTTAGAACTGCAGCCTTACTGGACGGAGGTTCTAATCACATTACGAGAGGCGACGGGATGGGAAATAGCACGGAGATTCAGGTGGTGCTGCTGGCATTGCTGCCCCGGCATAAAAACAAAAATCTCAGCAGAAAATATGTTCTTCTGGAGTTGGTATTGGCGAAACGCCGGATAGCCATCTGGTGGTTGAACCATGGACCACCTCGGGTGACTCAATGCGTACGAGCTATGAATGAGTGGGTGACGGTTGAGGTGGTGCATATGCAGCAAACCAGATGAGAAACTACAGGACGATCCACAAGCATTGAGGGCAATACTGAGAGATGTGCAAAGTGAAGAGCCACGTAATACACCCTGAAACAAGGATACTGAGAATGGACGGACGGGGAGTAGGCCAGATGGTGATTAATAGAAATAGAAGGATACTTACCTTAGAACACCACTACAGACAAAAGGATGGGAGAGTGATTCACATAAAGGCACACAACCAGACATGGAAGGGAGTGTATGTTTTATGAAAGAGGGGGGGAGTTTTTCTCTTTCATTTCTCACAGACTTGCCATTGGACTTTTGGAGGTAGCAGCCGAGAAACGATACCTCATGGGGGCATAAGCCGGAAAGGAAAAAGTAATTAGGAGGGTCTATGATTCTTAAATGTCTAACATAATGTATAGATATACCTTGTACTTGGCCGCTCCACTCTGTGTCCATAGAATTGGATGCTCCTTAATGTATGCTTCTGAGAATGTCTACCCTCTACTTGTTACCTTTATTCCAAAAGTCAATAAGAATATGTTAAAAATAAAGTGTGTACTAAGGGACACTGAGGATTATATGTATGCATAATGTGCTATGCTGAGTACCGCTATGAGGTTGATGCCTAATGTGTTGTGCTAAGTGCACTTTTACCAGTAGTTACTGGTTGCCCTACCTAACTGTGATTTAGGTGAATATGACAGTGGTCCAATTGCCCTATTGGTTTATATAATCCCTGTAAAGTCATGACAAGTGCCTGGTGGCACAGTGTATATATATATATATGTGATTGTATTCTTCTGTGTTTTAATGTATCTTGTGTGGAGTTTCTTTTGTGGTGTGCCTAGTGTGTCACTGGTGTGTGAATGTGTTGCACAAACGCTTTACACATTGCCTCTGGGATAAGCTTGACTGCTCTGCCAAGCTACCAAGCGGATGAGCAGGGGTTATCTTCAGCGTGTAACTCCCTTGCCCTGACTAGAGTGGTGGGTTCTGCCTGGATTAGGGGCATACCCTAGCCAGCCAGAAACCCCATTTCTAACAGTTACCAATAGCAATTAAATATTTAGTTAAATGCAGGTGCTATATCCATTATACACATTGTTACCTATGGTGCCTGAATGTGTTCTGGTGAAGTGTACACCATTAAATAGAGTGTCATGGTAACCATTGCAATATTCTATACCATTCTGGTATGGCAGCACATGCAGAATGCACAAGTGCTTTAGAACACAGTAAATATTTGTTAAGATATAACAAAAGTATTTGTTTAATGCAGTTTCCAATTTACATTTCTCTCCATCAGTAGTATTCAGACCATGATAATGTTAATAATAATTGATTCCCGAAGTGCAGCTAGGCAACCAATCGCTGACTTTTTCAAGGTAGCGGATATGGAACAATTACACATTTTGTATATGTTATTTATTTAACTGTATACATTATATACACTAGAGATATATATGATTATTGTTTGATTAGTTAGAAAAACAAACATCTCAGTGTGTTTAAAGAGAGGAGAAAGTTTATACTCAAAGCCTAAACCAGGTTTAATATTTCATACAAGATATAGAATCAAGGTCTGGTAGACTGAGCTAGTGCAATAGGCCAAGTGACATTCCAAGGTTAGTACAAGATACAAAATTGTAATTCATGAATATAATTATTGACAAAGGATGTGGCTGTAAATATTACACACACTGCTGGAGCAATATAAGTCTTCACTCTATTTTATTAAGGAATTTTATCAAGTTAAACAGTACCATATTTTTATGGCAAACACAAGGAAAAAAGTTCCTTTAGAGGAAACACTTATGAGAGAGCCAGATGTCTGGATAGTATTCAAAAGTTCCAAGCTAAAAAAGTGCATTACTTTAAGAAAAGCACACAACTGTATGTGACCTTTGTGAATTTAAAGATTGCCACGTGTGACTTATTTGTTGAAATCATCATAAAGTATATTGTGTCACGTATAGCTGTTGACACTTCTGTTCTAACAAGCAGAATCAGTAGGAGGCAAAGTAGACTTAAAAATTCCTCCTCAACAAATTGACCCTCACTTGATCTTTTCAAAGTGTTAGATTTAGAAAGTAAATATTGTTAACATGCAGTACTAATGTAAGTAGAAAAACTATTATCAATCATCAGTTTAATAGTATGCTCATAGTACATAAATTTCATAAAGAAAAAATATGCAAGCCAAGTCCATAGAACATATCCAAATCATTAGATTAAGCAACAAAGGGCCCGATTCACAGAACTAACTTAAGACAAAATCCTAAACTTACTACCATTTACTCATTTTGGTATCCACAGAAGGCACTTACTCATTTTGGTATTCACAGAAGGCACTTACTCATTGATGAGTAAGTGCCTTCTGTGAATACCAAACTGGTAGTAAGTTAAGGATTTTGTCTTAAGTTAGTTCTGTGAATCGGGCCCTATGTGCTTTGCACGACAAGACCAATATGTGTTGCTTGCCAATACATTTAAATCTTCTGTTAGAGTGTTGAAGAATACGCACAATTTATGTAAAGAGAACTAAAGATAATTATGACACATTTATTTCATAACACTCTGTCAGCAACAGGAACCAACATCAATAATGTTACATGAAAATGAAAAAAATTATATTCCTTTCCAACCAGGCACTTGTAAATTTCTAAAATTCAAATACGCTACACTATGATTTTCTATCAGAGCATTCATTATATTTACATAACTTTTAACAAGACAGAAAATAACAACGTTGACATATATTTCATTATTTCGTTCCTTTGCACAAATTTCCATGAACGTAGTTCAGGCTCTAATGGAAGCACAACATAAAATATAAATAGGAGAAAATTGGCGCTTTGACCATAATATGCTGCAGACTTCGTCCTTGTAACGTTACATCTGCTAGTCATGCAAAGGTACAACAGGCCAACAAGCTAGGCTGTTTTAACTACTTCACAATAGTATTTATTCTTCAGAGAAAGAAATGTGTGCACATGTATTTGCTTTGCATCTTTAAGAGCTACTGTGTTTGCAACTACGGAAAGATATCATGCACATGTCTAATTTATTAATTAGCATCATCATAATCACCTTGTGCCAATTCCGTAACCCCTTAAAAGAGTTAAACTGTGGGACAGAAAACCCAACTAAGGGCCTAATTTACAAGATTTTGACTAAGGGCAGAGCAGTAAGTCAAACTCAAACTCAAAATACGCTTTATTGAATTTAAAAACAATTAAATCATAAAAGCACATTATAAAACAAAGACTTAAAAACATGATGTATCAATCCATGTAAGAACATTAAAAATACAATACAGATGTCTTTAAACATCCCTAACGTGAACAAAATCGAGAATCAGTTACGCTGGACGCTGATTACATCGAGTTTCTAAAATATAGCTATATGGCCAGTACTGATTTCATCATCCAAATATTGCAGTTTAATGAATGCAGGTCGACACTGTCTCAGACCTTCTGATTTTAAAATGGGTATGATCCATCTCTTCCTGATTATGATGTAAAACTTACAGAAAAATATGACATGCATTGTCGACTGTGGGGAGATGTCATCGCATGGGCATGGGCACAAAAGATGTGACCAATCTTTAATTTGGGGGAATGAAACCATGTTATGAAAATTGCGTCAAAAGCATCCTAGCGTATATACTCAAATTAAAAGACAAATAAGGTTGTAACCCTGATTCGGTCTGGATCAATTGATTAGCACTGACCGTTGATTTCATAATGTTGGAGGAAAATCTAAGCATCTCCAGATGACTAAAACATAGGGACTTTAACTCCTTCCTCGTAATTGAAGTCAAACGGTCAGGTTTATCAAACAACTCGGAATGACCCATGTCATACAGGCTTTTTTTGACATACACCAACCAGGGAATACGTAAAACCACTTGTAAATTCAGACAGTCGTTTATCACATCCCGGTTGAGACTGGTGGAAATACCATTCCAGACTTTATGCCACAATAGTATTGGCTGTATTTTATAAGGGCAGAGCAGTAAGTCACTTTGCTTCTCTGTGTCAAAAGAAAAGGGCAGAAATGCATCTTATCTATGAGATATGGCACATTCCTGTCCTCTTTCACTGCACTGGCGAACAAATGGCTTCCTTGTGCCAACGCAAGCACCTTGCACCATGGTGCAGGGGTGTCCGCATTGTTGAAATTATTGTTTTTGTGCAGAAAAGGGCACCCTCCTGCACAGTAGCAATCAATGGAAGCATTTTCCTCTGTTTATTTGTGCTGCAGAAAGAAGAAAAAACTCGGAGAAATAAAGTTATTTCTCCACACTACACCACCCCTGACGCATTCCCAGATTTCTGCTATGTTGTGAATCTGGGATTGTGTCAAAATCTTTGGCAGCTGCGTAGGAACACCCACCACAATTACTTCCCTGACGCAATGTGAGGCAACGCAGCGACTTGTGCTGCATTGCCTTACGATGCCATGAAAATCTACTCAGGGTGGCTTTGTGTAGCCTCATAGACATAATTGAGAGGACTGCACCACCAGAGCGTTAATAAAAGTGATGCTACGGTGGTGCAGGATGCTTGTAAATTAGGCCCTGTGTCATCTGTGTTGCCTGGGTGTCTGAGAACAGCAGTACCATGCATGGTTCTGCTGTTTCCTTGTCTCTGAAAATGAAGCATGATGCCTGCAGGTGTAGGCTGTGAGTTTCACTCACCTGGGCTGCTTTTCTTCATGCTCCTTTGTTCCTAGCTGCTGCAGCTTGCTCCTCCAGCACCAAAACGGCAACCTCAGGGTGTGCAACTGCCTTTTAAACCTGCTGCATAGCTTTTTCAGTTGAGGCTTACATTTCTATATCTTTTACATCAGGTCTACTTCTTCCTTGATTCCATTCTGGTATTCCCAGTCCTTTGGGTGTCATGTCATCCTGTCATGTGTTTGGTATCATTTCTTTTTCCTCTTCTTTTATATATACAGGCTTCAGTCTGGTTGGTAGGTTTGTTGCAACAGAACTGTGTTGCTTCACTAGTTTCCCCACTCTAGTGACTTGCTGATCCAGGCTACTTGCTCCTGATTGGATCCTGCTGGTTTCCTATTGCTCATTTTCTTCAATCCTTCAAAGTCTTATTCCTGGAAGGAGGTTTTTAACACCTTTGGCTTTTTCCTCTTAACAAGATCACAGCATCTTAATGGCATTTTCCTACAACATATTCCAGTCTGTGGTGACATTGTGGCTTCCGGAAAGAGTAGCCAATCCATTGGACAGCGGAAGGCCAAAACCGGATTATGTGTAAGCTTCCAGACCTGAACAGTGCCCTGAGATGGTGGATTTTAATATCATGGTCACACATGGGAACTTTCTATGGACATGTTTATGTTCAAAGAAGCAGAATTATACTACAGCAATGTTACCAGGTAGGGCCCTGCAGCTCAAAACTGCCTTTCCAGATTGCCCTGAAGAAATAGTAGTAAACAGTATTGGTTTATATATCACCAAGGCAGGTAGATATGAGATTGGGAATAATAAATGTATTCTCATCTATAACTTTTTACCTCCACTATATAGTGGTAGTCAATGTTTTGAATATAATCTTTGGGTGTAAGATAGTAAAAACTCAATAATATGGCAGAACACCTGTGGGGTCATGTCTCAGCACTGATATGTGTTCAAGGCTCCCAGCATTCCTTGTTGTGCTTCTGTTGAGCTGTTCTGTTCTTGTATGAAATTGTATCTAGACACAAACCCCTAAGCACATCTTAGAGTGCTCATCCATAGCTATAATTATGATTATAATAATGATAGTGAAGTTACTTTGCTAACTAATTGCAATCCATAGTTTCTAAGGCCTGTGGAGGGCAGGAGACAGCACCAATGAATATGCACAATTGTCCCTGTTTACACCACAATCTACAAGAAAGGCATTATAATTGAATCAGGCAGAATTCGATGGGAATTCCACTCTATTGAAGTCAGCCAAGACAGATGCAAAAGGACTCCAATGGCTTGTCGCTTTGACAGCATTCAATGTTCAGCTTTGGGCAGCCGAAAATTGCTGACAAAGCCCTATCAAGGCATCCCCACACTCAAAAGGAGAGAGGACCCGGCTTTTATAAACTAGGGGTATTTGAAATTCATATATTTTACTTTTCACGTAATTGTATGAAACTTCAGCAATTTTACATGACATTACACGTAGGAATGTGAAATGCAAATCTACCATTTAGAACTATAGCGCGAAATGTGTCCTCCCATCAATTTTTGATGCAAAGACAATTTTGTGCTGAAAAATAGTGCAAGAAACAAAAGCACTGTGAACAACAGCTGCTCTCTGATCACACTGGACCTCATTTAGGTGGTTTTGGCGTAGGGCAGGAATGCACCATATTTATCCAATACAGCACATTTCTGGCCTTTCCCCCACAGGGCAAGCACCTTCTCGGCAGCTTAGCTCTAATGCAGACATCATTGCACCGTGGTGCAAGGACGCCTGTGTTGTCGGCAGGATTGTTTTTGTGCAGGATGGGGCACTTTCTTGCACAAAAGCAATCCTGGGAGGCATTTTCCTCTTTCCATGTGTGCTTCAGAAAACAGCACGCATTGCTAGAAGCAATAACGAGGAGAAATAAAGTTATTTCTCCTTGTTGCGCCTCCTCTGGGGAGGCGTAAGATTTTGGCGCATCTCCAGATTTAAATGGTTTTGTAAATCTGTGAAAGCGCCATGAATGTTGCATGGGAGCACCCTCTGCAAAGCCAATGGATAGGCCTCCCTATCACAGAGTAAGGCAATGCAGCGATTTACGCTTCCTTGCCTTACTCCATATCTATTAGGCCATTGGAAGCACACGCAAAATGGCTTTGTGTGACCTCATAGATATAATTTTGCAGTTTGCGCCGCTTGAGCATCACAAAAGTGATGCTCCAGCAGTGCAAGGGGCTCCTAAATATGCCCCTAAAATTTTAATGTCAATGGTGCAAAATTCCGCTCTGTTATGTAATTGCATACTTTCAAGAATTGCATGTAAGAAATGTGCTGTGAGATTATGCGAATTATGCTGGCGTAAATAAAATGTTGCCCTTGACACCAAAAAAGGACTTACATTGAGAGTGTTCAACTCTGGCCCTCGTGGGAAGAAATTAAACTACTAATTTAAAGTTGGGTAGAAATACTGTGGATTGTGGCGGAAGTGCTGAATTTCAAAGCAAATTGGCAGATAGAATTTCCCCCTATCATGAGGATAGTGTGATGGATAAAATACCCCTATGGATTCTTCTCTGGATTTAGCATTTCCTTTGCAAATTGAAAGATTCTCCATAACCTGGGGCCTGTTAATTAGGTGGTGAATGGGAATCATTCTCTCAACCCTAGATGCCTTGTAAGGACTGGGCATAAGAACCAATATGCCATATCCCTGAAGAGGGTCCACTTACTCGCCCTCACTTCCCACCATCAGTACCACCAGTGGAGAGAGGAGAGTCCTCGAGATGGGACAGTAGTGAGTAATTAGGTGAGAGCAGTGCAGCTATTGCTATCCAATGCTATTGCTGCTAAAATAAATGGCGTTAATTTTGAGCTCAGTCAATACCACACCTTTCAAAGCATTACAATCCTCCGCTTGTAAAAGCATAATGCAATAGCCCAGATTTATGTTTTCAATCAGTAATGGCCTCTGGTTTCTGACTCAGCAGTACTGGGGACAAAGCTTTACAGTCACTGGCTGGCCGGGTCTCTGGCACCTGGAGCTCCAGTGCCGGTCATTTGCTGTCCAAAATTACCTCCATCAACAGTTCCTCAGGGTCTCCTATGAACCTTACAGCAATAGGTGTTCCGTGTCCAAATGGAGTTTTAATGATATCGCCTTTATCTCTTTAGTGACCCTGTCCACGTCTAGACATGCGCGTCCTAGTTCTGCTATTGAAGCAGCGGTATGCATCTACATCAGTAGGCAGGCTATGCCCTGAGGTGCAGTTTGACAAAGTTTGACCTGTCTCTATTATAAACAGAAACTGGTTTTTTTTATCAGACTGAAGTTCTAATTTTTCCACCATCAGCTGTACCATTTGTAGGAAAAGTTTAGAAAAGTCATGAACCTCATCTTGGCATATGCGGCATGAAGTTTTCGGGTTTTGCTCAAAGCAAAGGTAGATCCTCCTGGTCTAGTGCAGGTCAGCCTGAGTCAAGGAAATTCCATTAGCTGCAGCACTCTTCTCTACACAGGTATACCGGTAGTGAGTACGTCAGTCTTGGTGCAAGAGGATGTGGGTGTGTGTAGCGGATGGTGGCAGTGAGGCAGTGTTTGGAGAAAGCCTGGGCAGCAGAGATGCTAGACCGGTCCTGAGACTTTGAGGGGAAGTAGTGGGGTCTCTGCCCAGGGTGGACCCTAAAACAAGGAACAAGCGACTGCCCCTCCAACCTTGTGCACCCATATCATCTAGTGGATGGTTTCTTGTTGAAGCTGCTTTTTCTTTAGTTATGGCGTCAGCCAAGAATTTTTGAAAAACTATATATAAAATTAATTATTTATATGGATTTTCATACTTCATCCATTGGCTTGCTGTGTGTCCTTCTTATTTTTCTCCACCCAATGGTTCACATAGGTTGGGACAATAGTTTAGTGGCAAAGGCCCTGATTTAGATATTGGTGGACGGGTTACTCTGTCACAATGGTGACGGATATCCCATCCACCGGAATATAAATCCCATTATATCCTATGGGGTTTATATTTCAGTGGACGGGATATCCATCACCGCTGTGATGGAGTAACCCCTCTGTCAAGATCTAAATCAGGCCCTAAATTTGCTGGGAGTAATAGCTCGGACAAAACCAAAAGCATGGAAGTCAATGCAAACTCCCCTGGCTTATGTGTGTTTTTTTATTAAGTTTGCACTCTTCGGAGAGTGTGAATAAAAAGAATTGTGAAGTTCAAAGTCACCAGATGTAGCAAAATCTAAGCAGGAGTGGGGTTGTGTTGCAATGTTAAAATTTGTTGAATCCAAAGATGACCAGAGGTAGCCAGGAAGTATAACAGAAGTAGAAGGTTTATTGGTTGGTTTAGTAGAAGTATGTTACAGGACCCACCAGGAGCAGCATCTTTGCCGCTCAGCCCACTCTCTCCAACTGCCACTCTCACCACACAAGCAGGCACACCAACATTCCAGTCTCTCTCTCATCAAGCATTCCAACATTCCACGCAGACATCACATTTAACTTGGCTGAGCAGCTAAGGAGAAGATGCACCTGAGGAATTGAGATACAACAGGTTGCCACCACTGCTCTCCGTGTCAACCATATTCCAACAACGGGGCTTTCATTTGATAACCTAACACGTAGTGGGGGGGTACAGTCCTAATTTTCTTCCATTTAAACCAATTGAACTTATGCACTTGATAACAATATTTAAAAGAGCAAATCCAAAGTCCTGTTGACATGTATCATGGCTTATGAAAAAAGCACTCGGAAGCCCATAGTTAATGGATTTAAAAGAGCACACTATTGAATTTGTCAATGCTTTTTAATGGCTGCATGTGAATACATGCATCATGACACATGCGCACGAATGCCTGGCAGTTTTGCAATGGGTTTGCTACTGAACAAAATGGGTTTTATTTGTTTTCTATTAATGAAACCCATCTAAAGCCCATTCCAAGAAGGCCACCGATTAGCTCGCATGCATCATAAATCATACACAAACAGATATCGTGACACAAGCAAGTGAATGCATAGTGGCACATGACAGTCATTTTTCAATTTATCTAACCATGTTAGAACGGTAACTTGTAAGTAAAAAACAACACATGAAACAAAGCGTGCAAAAAGAATTTGCCCAGTGGCAATCTGCAATGGCCGTGCCCTCATAAAATAAGCATGTAAAAATAAATAAATCTAAAAAAGAGGAAGCAGGATGGGGAACTCAGTTGGAAGCCTTGGGGAATGGGAGGGGAGCAAAAAGAGAGTGTACAAGGAGTCTTAAATGCTAAATTAAAAAATAGTTTCATCATGTCAGCAGATACAGTCAGATAGACCAAAATACTCCTGAGTGGGAAGAACACAAGAATAAGGAACAAAACCATTGAATCCAAAGCATACACCTGAAATAGACATCAATGCCACCTAATCATGAGAGAGGGGCTGACCTAAAGGTCACTGTAAATATATATGCATATGTGTACAGGAAACAATAGATCTTCCCAACAGCTGAAATCGTAAAATGCAGCCCCAACAGAAAATTGTTTCTACTGCAGGAAAAGCTTGAGAAAATGGTGGTACCATAAGGAGTCCTGGATAGTGTCCTGACATTAAAGCTGTTTTTCTGTATTAGCAGCAATAGCTCTAATTTGATACAACGTAGTACAACACTATTCAGCAAACTGGCAATTCTGACTGGTATTGACAAACAGGTACATTGGTACACATTTGAAGTAATACATACATTTAATTTTTTCTGTGTTTAAAATACAGGTTTTTTCCTATTATATTGTGTGTTTTACTGTGCGTATTGTCTCTTCTGTGATATGGAAAGCTCTGCTTTGCTTTCCTCTCCACTGTGTTTTGTATATGTTTAGGAATAAGGTTGATATTTATTTTTCTCTACAGAATCTGGAGGAATGTGTGTTCCAAGTGTCTTCTATGCTGGTATGGGGGAATTTTAGGCTAGTATCACTCACTCAATATACTGTTGGCGTATCTCAGTGTCTCTTGCTCTCTGGCTTGATCTGTGTTTACCTGCCTCTTTTCTAGCAAATACTCACTTGCATTTGGTGAGCATTTTACTGTGCTTTGTTATCTATTCAAGTTGAGATATTCTAAGGGACCGATTACAATGTCAGTCCGAAAGGCCCTGAATGTGATTCGGAATCTCAGAATCCAATTCGGAACCTATGTTTTCCACCGAATCGTACACATTTCCAATGATTGTTTACGATGCCCGGAAACCGTACGGGCTGTCTGATTCGGTTATGGAAGGCATTCGGACAGCCTGAGTCTTTCAGAGCTGAATCTTACAGCTCTATGCACGCGGTCACTGAGCTAGCGATTACGAATACCTATTCGGACAGCCATTCCGATTCGGTCTGCCTGACATGAAACGGCTGAAGGAATCTGACTTTGGGTGCCCGTTGCAAGCCCCTCTTAACCCTGAGGCCTCTGGTTGGGGCCCGTGGGGGTACCCAAGGGACTCCTCTTTCCAACCATGCACAATGTGGCAGGCACCATGGGGTGTCTATCACAGGGTGCAAGGTTTTCCGCAACCACTCCTTTTTTCAATGGGAGACTGTGTTCTCGTTTGAAACACAGGCTTCCATTGAAGTCAATGGAGTCCGACCGAACGATGCTGGGAAGCCTTATAATCGGTCGATCAGACTCACAGAACATGATTCGGTCAAAACCAATTCCGAAACCGATTCGGTCGGAAGAGTTTCCGAACGACATCGTAATCGGACCCTTAGTGTTTTGCTTGAAGCCTTATACAAATGTTCTCTAGTCTTCTATTTTATTCTGTTGTGTCTCCCATTAGTTTATGGAATGCCTTTTGCAGGGTTTACTTTAGGTTTTTAAGAGATGAGATACCATCTTGTGTATGTACTTTGCCATAGTGTGAAACTTCTAGGTGGTACTGCTGTAGGAAGAGAGTGCAGGAGGGTGCCAGAATAATGATATCAAGCGCTACCAAATCTTTGATGTAAAATATTTTGTTGGTCATGCACCATCTGGGTTTTTCTGTGACTAACATTAACATGCTGCTGAAATTTACACATGCCCTTCTGAGCACTGAGAAGCAGGGAGAATCCATCCTGTTCTGCTTATCGTCAGCATTCTGTGCTGATTTAGATTCTGTTTGTGGATCGGGGGTTGCGTGATGTCTGTGAATGTTTTGACGCACACTGCAAACTCCTTTGATATTTGACCTTTGTGATAGGATAGGAGCAGGGAGATGGTAGTTCCAAAGAGTTTCAGCATTCATTTTACTAGAGGATCCCAACACTAATTGGTTTCAATGCAGTATAAATGAGAGGTGATTGCTTACTAACTCTAGTTTAAAATGTCCGAATGAGCCCTGGAAAAGAGCAGTCTCTTGTAGTGTTGGCTTCTGCACACCATGAAAGAATGTGAGTAAGTTTTAGCTGACTTTCATTTTCTTCTGAAGGACCATGGTTTGGTCTTCTGGTGTTTGCCTTCAGGGTCCATGTCTTGAAGGGCTCTTCCTGGAGATGTTGGTTGTGTTGGGGTGCATACCCAAATGCTGAGGTTCCCATCTTCCTCCTGTAGGTGAGGTAGTAGCTGTGTCACATTGGCTTGCTCTAGGATTCCTCTTCTCCATAAACAGTAGTTGTTGTGCTCCCCTGCAATACAGATCTAGCATCTTGCCACTGCAAATAGTAGGTGTTCTTTTACTTTGAGCTGCAAATCAAGCCACTCCATTAACAATAGGATCTTTGCTACCCTGGTCTGTAGTTCTTGACCTCTCGCCTCGAAAGGACATTTCACTGGACATCTATAGACTTTTATACTGTGAAGGATTATAAAAGGTTTGCATATTGCAAAATTGGGTATATTTGCATAACATTGACACGTAATGTTATATTGGGATTTCTTACACATTATAATTCAGGCTTATATTTTAAAATAATAAGATGAGGATATATCTTAATCCACAGAGTCCACCTCTGCAAAGCAGTATGAGTAGAGATAGCATACGGCAGACTTGTGAACTGTAACTCCCCAGCAGCATATGCTAATACGCTGGGGCCTTCATGTTCAAGAATGTGTTTTGTAATATAGAATATGGAACAACAGACGTGCTGCTGAAAACTATGATGGGTGTTCACGCAAAGCCGAACACAATATGGCCAATTCACCATTAATTATAGTTTATCCCGTGATGCTGCTTCAAACCCTCGTCTGGTAGCTGTGGCAACTGATATTTTTAAAATACTACAAAGTACCCATTTTCTTTATTTATTTTGGGATGAAACTAAAGTTTGTCAACATGTGAATTTATTGTTTTTATGAAAACCGTTAACTGTGTTGTATATGGCCTCAAACCTCATATAAAATGGATGAGATATTTGCAGTCAGGATCCCTGGCAGACGTTGTTGTTTTTCTAAGCCTCCTTCATCCCAGGAGGGGGTGTGCCACAGGGATGCCCCCTTCCCCTGGTCTTCTTTGCCCTGTTTTCCTAAACCAGTGCCTTAATGATTCCTAGTAAGGTTACGAATAAGCGCTTCAACGGGGTATGCTGATGATATTGATACACAAAGACGGAGGGCTTGATTCACAAGGGCAACGTCGTCTCTTGAGTAAGTTTACACCTATGAGCAAGTTTACTACTTTTTGGAATTCACATACTGTGTAGTGCCGGTCTTCTGTCTTTTTTTGTTGTTGTTTTTTTTTTGTCTTAGCCGGGTCGTGGACAATTGAGCCAGGTAGTAGTAGAGTCCATTCATAACAATCAGTTTAAAAGGATAGGTTATAATGGCTGAATAGGATAGCTTATAATGGCTGGAAATAAGGTCAACGTGCTCAAGGCCTAGCGAGTAATGCCAAATGTGGGTCTATGTGGTTGTAGACTCATAATAGTCCAGAGTGATGACAATAAATGACCTTATGAGCCAAGTACATGGATAGAATAGAAATATCCTCTATTGTTATTGTCCACTCATTACCTAGGAGTGATGTATTTTAATCACCTCCATGCACAGTCACTATTGTGTTTAGATGCATTGTCTCGTGAGCCTACCTCAGTGTTACATGAAGCTGCCTTCAGAGCCTCTCGTGAATCATTGTTTATGGAACGTGAAGGGGCCTAGGAATCTGACTTATGCACTTGGAGATATGGTCCTTATACTGGATTCACCATCACCCATGGATGTGCTGTCAGAGATCCAATTCTAGATGGTTCACTACTATGCATCTATGGAGAAGGTCTCTTTAAATGAACCAGTAGCAGAGATAGATGGCTTAAGATGCACTCAGTTTAGCATCAAGATTAATACTCTTTACAATCTACCAGTTGGAGACACCTTGTTTCCGATTTTTAGCACCAGCATGTTCCAAACCTCTGAGGTCTGCCTATCTTTCCTGTCCTCCTTGAAAACACCTTATGATATATAATGTGCATAAAGCGGCATCAAGGGCAACATTTCATAATGCTTCTTTTTTCGTACTACACACGGAATAGGTTAGCCAGGATGTTCCCCTGACCCACCCAAAAATTTGCTAGAAGTGGAGATTTAATCCAAAACTGGGTACACAGTTTTTCTATCTCTTATCCTAGCTCCATTTTGGGAACTGATTAGTGTATTTTAGAGAACATTCGGGCGTGCTCAGATAGAGGTGGATGTTTGGTTTGCTCTGTTTGGAGTGTGCCCAAAATTCAGTCGCAATAAATTTGATGTTATGTCTGGCAATGCCAGTGCAAGACTCTAGATAACTAAGCACTGGATATGTCTCAATGCATCAATTTTTAATGTGTTGCAAGGAAAGATGCAAAACGTTAGCTTAATTATGGGAAAGGCTTAGAGTAGTTTTGCCTGTTTTGGTCCTGATATAATTATCATCCAGCCGCCATAGATTTAAAATCGTTGACTAGTGATATGAATTTGACGGCTGCCGTTGTGTCTTTTTGTTGATTGCCCTGTGGGCTTACTAACAAAAATTAAAGCAATGCTCCTCTTACAGCAGTGTCACACAGTGTCCTACTTGTAGTAAAGGTATTTGGGTGTCTTTCTCTTTCTCTTTGTTCTGTACTACTTATTCTGCTATAAGAGTGATCATTTTCAATTTTCTCCTCGTAACTGCGAGAGGAAATGTGGGTGACAGGATAGAGGTCTGAGGATTAAGCATGGAAATGCTGTGGTCGCAATAATGGTTACTGCCTGATCCTGTCCACTCATCTCCAAACATAGATTTCCATCTATCAAAGCTATATGAAGATTTTTTTTTAAGCCATCTTATTTTCAGTGTTGAATTTGTAGAAGAATAACTGTTGGTGCCCAAAGGCTGCTCAGAAGCCTACAGCCGGACCCGCACGCCCAATGCCAAGGTTGTGAAGTCTGGACCCACCTCATGCCTCTTTTATCGAATACCAGACACTCTCTGCCCTTGTATATCATTGTTGCAGGTCCCTGCTTTCTCCCTTTCTGATGGGTTTTCCGTTTTCCTCTTTCTTCTTCTTTGCCCTTTGTGCTAACTGAATAACCATATTGTAGAAGTTAGTTCTTCATAAATGATGATCCAGACTCTTGCAGTTTGAGAGAGAGGGTTTTATTTAAGTAGGTACAAGTATAGAGACCCCATCCAGCAGGTAGTCAGGAGTAACTGCCTACACAGTTCAAGCAGTGCTGGTCAACCTTCACTGCATGCTATGTTCTGGAATCTGTGGCTTGCAAAGAAGGTGCAGAACACCACATCACCTCCCCCTTCATAAACAAACAGCAGAACACCTACAGGGCCGGACTGGCTGTAGCGGGCACCGGGCAATCCCCCGGTGCGCCGCACGGGTGGGGGCCGGTTTTGGGCCCCTGGGGGGCGTTTTTGTTACAGGGTCGTTTTTGCAGCATAGCTGTAACAAAACCGTCTGAAAACCGGCTCTGGCTAAGAGCTCGGTGGCACCACCAACCCCCCCGCGGGAGGTGGGAGTGGGGCCGCCGAGCACTTTGCCAGGGCCGGTTTTGGTTGCCAGTCCGGCCCTGAACACCTATACAAATAACATAAGATAAAATGAATAATACAGTAATAATAAATTAACAATGTCAACAAATCTCAATCTTGAAAACAAAGAGGAACCTGCTTCAAACGCAGTGGCCTTAAACTCCTCTCCGAAACCACAGATTCTTGTCCATCTGACCGTGAAGAGGAACTTGTTGTAGGACATGCAGGTGTTGAGTGGCACTTTGCCACTCTGCCCAAATTCCAAATTCTGTGATCACTCATTTTTATGGCATTTTTAAACACTTTGATTACCTGAATTGGCTGACTGTATTTTGAGACACCAGAGGTTTTTCTAGGTTACCTGAACTTGACCCTGTCACCAATTTCAACAATCATACTATTCACAGCTTTTCTTAAATCATAACTAATTTTTCTTTTAACCATCTTACCTTGTTCTCTTTCCTTCCAACCATCTGTGCAACCAACATTCATATGAACCAACGCTCTTTTGGAAGAAACCCAAGGCGGAGCCACTTCCACATTCGTCAGTCTACCTTTAAAAAGGCGAAACGGAGCCACACCGGTACAGGAATGGGGAGTGAAGCAATATTCTCTCACTTTTTTCTTAACAGCAACCTCCCAGCAACCACCACAAGATCTCGCTTGTTGCATTGCTTCTTTAAGCACCTTGATAAACCTCTCAACCACACCATTATTTTGTGCATGATAAAACGCAGACGTCTTGTGTTTAATACCTCTAGTAAACAAAAAATCCTCCATCATGCGAGAGGTGAATTGAACACCATTGTCAGACAAAACAGTTTGTGGGAAGCCTTCCTGCTCAAAAAGCTCATCTAAGAACTCTACAACAACAGTAGAATCAACAGAGTTCACAATCTTGATTTCCGGCCACCGTGAAAACAAATCAATACAAACGATGACATAGCGATCTTGCGATCTCAACTTCACCGGCCCTAAAATGTCCAAGGAAATATCTGACCAAGAAGCAGTAGCCAGTTCTCTAACCACCATTGGTTGTGTTGTACACCTGAAGGACTTATCACAATTAACACACTCAGCACATTCCCGCACCAGTCTCTTTACAAAAACGTCCATGGCAGGCCACCAGTACGCTTCCCTATTTCTCTCCTTTGTCTTGGCTATCCCTATGTGCGAGGCATGGGCACTTCCAACTAATTTCTCTCTTAAGACAAGTGGTGGAATTAGCTTACTACCACGCATAAGTACACCATCTACAACAGCCAAATCTTCTTTGACATGCCAAAAACCTTTCAGCAGATCATCACAGTTTTTTTTTCCGCACCACACATTTTTTACCATGGCGATCACTTTCTGTAAAATCACATCACATAGAAGATGTTCCTTCCATTCACTTTCCGAAACAACACCTTCGCTAATCAAACACACATTCACATCTTCTTCCAGATCTTCTCCAGCAAAGTATTCAATTTCATCAATTGCGTCAATTGCGTCATCATCAATGCCGCCAAGTCTCGAGCAAGAACATTGTTGGAGCCATGTAAGTATGACAGTTCAAAATCAAATTCTTGAAGAGCTACTACCTACTTCCGAAAGCGATGAGAGACAAAATCTATGCCTTTCTTCGTGAAAACTTCTTTGAGAGGCTTATGATCAGAGAGAATCTTCAACTTTTTACCCCACAAAAATGTCCTAAACTTTCGCACCGCCCAGAACACATCTAACGCCTCCTTTTCAACAACGGAGTAATTGCATTCCGCACCTCTTAGGGGCCTGAAAATGAACAAAATGGTCTTTTCCACTCCATCTACCTTTTGTAACAAAACTGCCCCTAGACCAGTTGAGCTTGCATCAATCATGAGAAAAGCGGATTTGGCAGGGTCAAAACTACTCAGACATGGTGCATCATTGAGGTCATTCTTAATACCAATGAATTCTGATTCACAATCTTTCGACCACTCGAATTCACAGCCTTACTTCAATAAAAACCTTAGGGATAAGGTTTTGCCTGCAAAATTTGGAATGAATTTATGATAGAACTCGGCCATGCCCAGAAACGTAATAAGTTCATCCTTACTAGACGGTAAACGCAAGTTAAGAATAGGATCAAGAAGAGTTTTCTTAGGTTTGATTCCTTCTCCTGAAACAATATGTCCAAGGTACTCAATTTTTTTTACGTTGAATTTGCACTTGTCAGCACGAAGGGTGAGACCAGCACTTTGTAACTTTGCCAAAACTACTCTCAGTCTCAACCTCAAATCATGCTGTTCCAAATCAGCTCCAAAAATGATTCGTCGTCCTGATAAACTTTTACACCCTTTAAATCTCTAAGAATGCCCTTCATTACTCTTTGAAAAATGGATGCAGCTGAAATCAGCCCAAAGGGCATTCTCAGAAATGTAAACGTACCAAAGGGCGTAGCAAAAGTTGTGTCATCTTGACAAGAATCATGAAGCCTAACCTGGTGGTAAGCTGAGGTTAAATACAGAGAGGAAAAATGCTTCGCACCTTCAAGGGAACACAACATTTCAGCAATGTTGGGTAGTGGATAGTGATCAACGATCACCGCTCTGTTGAGTTCCCTCAAGTCCACACAGAGTCGGGCCTCCCCATTTGCCTTGAGTGCCATAACAACTGGAGAGACCCACTCTGTTGCCTCAACCTCTTGGATGATACCCTTTGTGAGGAGTTTGTCCAGCACACTCTTCATGCTTTCCCTTACTAAGAGGGGAACACTCCTAACTTTGGCAACTTTGGGAATAGAATTTTCTTTAAGTCTTATTTGGTGCACATAATTCTTATCCTAATTCGCTTGCAAACACAGCAGGAAAATCTTTGATCAAATCAATAACCAAACAGTCAACCACTCTAACAGGAGGCAAGTCTTTTAGACAGACCTGAGGATCCTCGTTGGGGTCAAGAAACACATGCAGATCTCTTTGGCGAAGTCAACTTATAAGTGAGTCACCCTTCATTGACACATACATTTTACCAGAGATCACTCTTTCCTTGAAATTTATTTACCCCCAAAAGTAACCAAGTAGGTCAATAGTGACACCACCATACCCCTAAGGTCTGATGTCATGTTTTTTTAGAACAACTTTTTCTTGTAAATTACTCTCATAAAACACTTTGGGAACAAGTGAAATTTTGGCCCCAGAGTCGAACAGCATTTTGACCGGTGCATCATTGATCAAAACATCCTCATAAGGGCCATCAGGCTTATCCCAGTAACCTGACAAACAATGACTTCTTCAGTATCTTCACCATAGACATCAACTTCTTTGACAAACTTGTGAACTTTACCTTACCTACAACATTTTGAAACATGACCTTTCTTACCGCAAACTTTACAAATTACTTTCCAACCTGGACAGTTTTTAAAATCAGCCATGTGACCAGAGTCACCACACCTGTGACACTTGCTGCGAAATTGTTTGGAATTCCAAGATTTCTGACACATTTTTAGACTTAACAGACATATCCATAACAACTTTGACATCAAAGTGGCCGCTTTTCTCAGAAGAAGATTCTTTCTTTATGACATCAACACACGCTTTTGAGTGCTCATGGCTCTTAGCAACGGTTATAACTTCTTGTAGAGAAGTGTTGTCATTTTGCCATAGGGCATCTCTAGTTTTGTTCTACACACAACCCAAAAAAAACTGATCCCTCAGGCGTTCCTCCAATGTGGCACCAAAGTTGCAAGTTGAAGCTAATTTACGTAAAATTGTTATGTACTGTTCCACCGACTCATCTTCCCTCTGCATCCTTCTACCAAAATGATAGCGTTCTAGCACAGTACTAATCTTAGGCAGGTAGTGTAAGTCAAGCTTTTTTAATACAAATTTCATACTCATTAAGAGATGCAGCGTCACTATCAGCAAGATCTGGCAGGTGCTCAAAAACCTCTTAGCCCTCAGAACCCAAACAGCGCATGAGAGGTTTTCCTCTCTGCGCTGAGGGCGGTACCACAAACATGAGCATTGTGGTTAAAACCTTCTTCCACTTTTGCCAGAGTATAGGAGGTACACCTGGAGAAGAGAGAAAAAATTGAGGTGCTGTAACATTCTGCATTTTTTTTAAATGAAGATGCACTATTAAATAAAATTAGAAAGAAAGGAAACAAGTTAAGTGACACAGCAGAAGTAAAAGCCACCTACTTAAAAGAAAGTGGACTGTGCCAGAATACCAGAGAAAATAGCTGTAAGTATCCGCCTACGAAAATAAAACAACATTGATGAAAATGTGAACGTTAAGGGAATGAGCACGTTGATTTAAGCTTTGTATTAAGGTGAACCACTTTTGTCTTAATGACAACAATGTCAAAAGGAAAGAGCTGAGCGCATCAGTGTGCAAAAATAAAATGATGAAACTATGCAAGCTGTGCACATCAGTGCGTAGAAACAAACCGTGTGTAAAGGTGAAACACTAATGTCAGAAGACCTACGAAAATAAGTAGGCTGTGTGCATCAGCGCGTAGAAACAAAATTTGTTTAATGTCGAAACACAAATGCCAGAAGAAAAGAGTTGTGCGCATCAGCGCGCACCAATGATGAAATTGTGCAAGCTGTGCATAAACATCAGCATGTATTTAAACTTTAATTTGAAGCTGTGTGTGTCAGCACAGAACACTTGAAAAACAAATGCCAGAAGAAACGAGCTGTACGCATCAGGGTGCACCAATGATGAAATTGTGCAAGCTGTGCATAGATAAACATCAGCGCGTATTTATACTTTATTTTGAAGCTGTGTGTGTCAGCGCAGAACACACAATCTGTGACCATGCAGACGCCGCCCTGGATACATATGGCATAAAAAGATGTTGGACGTTCCGGGAATTGGGCTCCTCGAAAGTTGAAACGAAGTGTAGACAGGTAACTTAATTTTACGTGGTACTGGCCTTTTTGAACACTCAAGATGACCGCCACGTTCTAGTGCGATGACATCACTGTGAGGCATTTAACTAGAAGTACACATAACTGAGTGTGGGACACTCAAGATGGCTGCTACAAGTCAACGTGATGACTACAAGCTGATCTCTAAAATGTCGGTTCACGTGATGATGCAAGGACCAGGCAAGTCAGGCAAAACGAGGAGCGACAGAGCTTTTTTAACCCCTTCTGTGCCCGCCCCTTTCCCCGCCCTGTGCCGGCCGTTGAATTAGCGGGCGGGGTCTATGACGAGCTGGACTCGTCATGGGCACAGCGCCACCGCGGCCCATGACGAGTCCAGCTCGTCATGGGCACTGAAGGGGTTAAAGAAAGCAGAGCGCCGCGCATATACCTCCTATAGCAGCCCACAAAATCCAGAAACTTTCCCTCCAGAATCCGCTCATCTGACAAGGTCCGTCTTCAGTTCAGCAAACCCGTGAAGAATCCAAACACTTCAAATCTTGCTTTGAAAGGAAGTCAGATGATGACACGAACCATCACCTCCTCAGCAGCAGCAGAAGTAATTCTAGATCATCAGGAGGTAGGAGGCTTGTACGTCGAGTTGACTCGTGGAGCTGTTCTTTCTTCATTTTTTTTTAACAAGTAGGCTGTTGGGGTCTGTTTCTTTGCGTGAGTAGATTGTCGCCAAAATGTAGAAGTTAGTTCTTCATAAATGATGATCCAGACTCTTGCAGTTTGAGAGAGAGGTTTTTATTTAAGTAGGTACAAGTATAGCGACCCCATCCAGCAGATAGTCAGGAGTAACTGCCTACACAGTTCAAGCAGTGCTAGGCAACCTTCACCACATTCCATGTTCTGGAATCGGTGGCTTGCAAAGAAGGTGCAGAACACCACACATAACTTCTCAATTCTATCCCTCCTTTCTTTTTACTGTCCCTCCTGTTCTTTGTTACCAACGTTTTCTGTAGAGCACCCTGATGCCTTTGTGTCGTCAACTGGAGGTGAGGCTTGGACTAGCAAGACGTTTCTGTTGTAATTGCAAAGATTCCTCCTCCCCTCAGGTACAGCCGAAGGACTTACTGCACGAGCGGAAAGAAGAAGCTGTTCAGAAGAAGCCGCTGAAAGGTGGAGCCATTGCAGAAAAGACCAACTTGATATTACAGATGCCCCTGACTAAGCAGAACAAAAGCCTTCTTATTTAGCTTTTTCTATTTTTCACTTTTTAGATATTCGTCAACTAGAAAAAGGCATGTGAAACAAACATTAATATGGTATATTCCACTGTGTAAAAAAACAATAAACAACCTTTATAAAGTCGGCTTTCCTAATTACCTGATCAGTAAAGGTTGTGCATTATTACAGCACAGTTGTAGTTCACAATGCTGCGCAGTCAATGAAAAAGAAAGAGACAGGCAAGCTATCCAGATATATTGTTTTATGTGTCCAGTTGGGTTTTGTATCACTGGAAATCTATATTCTCTGAATGAGTCCAAATATAGTCCATTCTAAAGAAATAACCCCAGTGTATGGACTATTGGTATCAAAACCTCTAGTCTAGTAGCGAGTACTGCACATTAAGCGCATCTTAATAAAAGGGAATTAACGCTAGAATTCCCGTTTTGACTTATTTGTTTCTTGATAGCATCCAAAATTCACATGAATCAAACTGTTTCTGGTAACACGGTAAGTAGCACCCACAAATGTCTTCATATATAAAAAAAAACAAGCATTCATTTTATTTACCAAGAAATGCCTTCAAGGCTCAAACAAGTGCAGAATGGCATGAACAGCTTCAGCAGATCCAGGAACAGCGCAGGGACATCACCAATCCTCGTCAACAATGTAATGAAAAGAGGCCTCCACCGTGTTCCAAAGTAAGGACCTGATTTACTAAGGGCTTGCATTGCCCTTACATTACGCAAGGTGAAGCAAGGCAATACAAGCCCTTAAATCAGATTTTGTAAGCCACGCAAATTCACCTTGCGTGGCTCTGCTTGACTTAGCAAATCTGGACTAAAGCAAGACAGTGCAAGCCACTGCCTTGCATTACTCTGCTTTGGGAAGGCATTCCATGAGTAGAGTACGGGTCTTCCCACGCATCCGCCCATGGATCTTGGAGAATTTCCAGAGTTACTTAGAATCGCAAGTATGGCAATGCGTCAAAATGCTACACCATCCCAACAGAGGCGTAACGAGGAGAAATATATTAATTCCGCCTCTTTATTTCTTCTTTTTATTTGTGCTGCATTCTGCCGCACACATAGAAAGAGAAAAATGCCACTAAGGGTTGTTTGTACAGGAAGATATTCCTTCCTGCACAAAAAGAACCCTGCTGTAACACAGGCTCACTGACACCATGGTGCAAGTGAGGAACTTCAATTTTCGATCACGATCGAATCGACCCGCCATTTTGTAACCCGCCGCCATTTTGTGTTGCCATCACTCAGGCAGCACGGCGAAAGAAGTCTATTCTGCCTTTCCCGTAGCTTGGTGTCAAAATACGTCCTCGGCCTTGTTTGCGAGGCTGGTGTTTGGACTAGCTGAGTACACTAATCCGTGTCTGGCTCTCCTAATCCCTGTTTCAACTATCTGTAGGCTCACACCATTCTTTCCTGATCATATCTTATCGACTGGCCTTCACTGTTTCCTGCTAGCATTCTCTTGTGTCATGCCCGTCCTCCAATACATACAAACATATCTCACCACCTGCAAGTCAGTTGTATTCTGTTAATGAATCAGTTCGGGGGTGGGATGACAAACATAGTTGGAGGAGAGGACTCTTCGAGTCATCTGATCTTCTTGTTTTCAAACCATTCTTACTGGTTCAGCTTTGTTTTCCACTTACCCTATTGGCTCTTTTCTTCTTTGCTTGGGGCGTATGTTTTGTTAATAACTCTGTATTGTATAGTATTTAATCTGATGCGCCACAGAGTGAAGTGGCAGTCTCCTGAGAACTAGGATAACTGTACTAGCTGCAGCTAAATAAATCCAAACGTCTAACGCCGACAGAGTGTCCCGTGTCTCTGTGTAACGAAGCAGGAGAACCCAGAAGACGGAGGGCGTACCCTGCGCCGCCAGGTCCAAAAGGTTCTGGTTCTTCAATTGGCGCCCAAAGTGGGGCGGCTTCAGTGGTACCGGTTCTGCTCGAAGGTCGTGAGGAACCTCGCAAGAAAATTCCGGATTGTTCGCGAGCCACACTAAGCAACCCTTGTATGTCGAAAGTGGTCCGAAGGTCTTTTTCAGCATGGTTACTCCTTCCTGACGGCTACTGGCGACAGCTGCCCTGACTGCTGCCCTGCTTTGGCCCATTCCTTTGGTGATGTATGGTAAAGCGAGACAATAGACGGGCCTCTGTTGGTGGAAGAAGACGTCCTTAGTTAAGTTAAGTATTTTCGTGGGTCGCGCCCACAAATCTTGGTTCTTTGTTTGATGTCCTTAGGTTACTTAGATTTAGTTTTTGCAACGACAAAAGCCGAGGGTAAGTGCATTTGTGCTGCGTAAACTGAGTTTTACTCCCTTGAAGTTTGTGAACGGTCCAGAGACATTGTGAAATGCCTGGTCTGACTAAGTTTGGAAGAATTTGTTGTCTTGGTTGTAATAGGGACTCCCGACTTGAGGACTCTTGTCCGATTCCTTCGGTTGGAACTCCCACATATGAGCTCTACTCGAAACATGGTATCGGCCCCATTGCCTTTAACGAGACATGGACTCGATACACGAAGAAAGATGGTGTTCTTAAATGGCCAGAAAACGGTAGTTTTGATCCCGATGTGCTAGATAATTTAGAAACAGTTTTGTTCAAAAGAAAAGCCCGGCCGGCAATGTTTGACACTCTCCGCCTTTGGCGTAAGGAAGCCAAACAGAAAGAAATTAAACAAGCAAAACGAGCTAGGAAAACATAGGGTATGATGATTATACAGGCTGCTCAACAGTTCAAAAACGATGAAATTGACAATGCGACTGAAATCTCAGAAAGACAACATCGTATGGCGATAGATAAATGCTATCCGGTGTTGCCTGTTTCTCCTTCTGATAATAAGAAAGATATAGAAGAAGATCCCCTAATGTCTCATTTATTAAGATTGCCTCCGCCTTATGCGCAAAATACTAATGTGCCTCAGCCGTTACAGCCTGCTCAGATGCTGGTAGTACCCCCGCCGGTTCCGGCTCTTCAGCATTTGCCTACTTCAGTACTACCGCCCTTGCCGGTTTCACCATTAGTCTCAGCTTCTCAACCTTCATCTCCTGATCTTAGCTCTCCTTTGCCTTCTGCTCCTCCTGTAATTTCTAGTTCTTCTCTTGATAAATTCTCCTAATATTCTGTCTCCAGTTCTGATGTCTAATTCACCATCTATGCGTAAGCGTCTCACAGATTCCGTTACTAGTATTTTATCTCCTTTCTTTGGAGCTCTTAATGCGTCTCCGGCTTTTGGTCGAAGACAATCACGTAGTCAGTTCCCAGATTTCGAGGAACGAGAGAAGCTAGATTCTCTTGCATGAAGAGGGATAAAAAAGGGTCCACAATATAGTGTGTCAGATATTATGCTTACCATTTTGCAATGGAATGCACCTACACAAAGGTATGTTTTTAATGTAATGTGCGATATTCTCATTAAAGAATGGGAAGATGTGAGTTCGATCTCACAAGATTTATTAGATGTCTAAGCCGATTTTGAAAAAGGACTTATTGTAGGTTCCAAAGTTGAGGAAGCTGTAAGAACACTCATCTCTTATAGAACCTTATTGTTCTCTCAGATTTTTCTTGATTCTGATCCGTCGGTTAAACTGACATCGAAAAATTACCCTATGAGAGAAGTTCCTCCAGTTTGGAAAGAGGAAGTTGCAGCCGCAGGTGCTAATCCAGCTATTCCAGCTCACTTCCAGCGTATATGGGTACATGTACCATGGAAAAGATCTGAAGTTTTGGCCCTTAAGCAGACTCTACCAGATCCTCGTAAGAACCCTACAGGTTATTACAAAGAATTATCGCAGACAATCGATGCTTGTATTATGAATCTGGCAGATATTGATATGCTAATGGGTAATGTAGTCCCACAGACAATATGGGCTAAACTTCGTAGAGAGGATCACGCACAGGAATTGGGTGCTACTTGGGATGTCATAGCTAATACAGATAGAGACCAAGTGGGTGGTGCAAATCCTGACGCTTTGATCTCGGAACTTCCTGGTAGAATCATTACGTTAATGAAAACTATGATGCCTGCTTTGAGTGAATTGGGATAAGCTAGCAGCATGTAAACAAAAGAAAGATGAAAGTGTCTCTGATTTCTTTACTCGTTTCGAGGAGACATTTATTGATCATAGTGGTCAAGACATGGCTACCGAAGGTGGACAGCGATTATTCGTGGACAAATTTGTATTCAATTTGCTTCCCGAGCTGTCACACAAATTAAAGGATTCAGAAAGTTCTTGGGCTATTTCTTCTTCTGCCCAGATATTGGCTACTGCACAATATTACAAGAATAGAGACAAAGAAGAAAAGGAAAAGCAAGAGAAGAAAACAAAAGATTTCAAAACGAATGTTCTCTTGCAGCAAGCTTATCCACCACGTTATGTTCAGCCTCAAACTCAACAGCCACCGCAGTTTTCAGAGATTGTATCAGAAACCTGAGCCATACATTCCGCGACCTTTGTTAGGTCCTAATCAATGTGCCTATTGTAGAAAAGAAGGTCACTTTAAGAGCAGTTGTCCGATTTTATTGCAGCGCAATGGAGCATCATCTGCTCCACGAGGTCGTGCTGGCCTCCAGTCAGCAAACAGAGGTAGAGGTCGAGGTATGTTAACTCAAGAACAGCGTGCCCTTCCTTCTCCTAATTCCATGAACTACTTTGATCAGCAGAATGTGAGATCCACTCAATATTATAATGAGGACCATTATGTTGAAGGCGAGAATGAGAGTCTTCATGCCAACTAGGACGGCCATGGACAAAGTAGAGGAGTTGTGCCAATCCCAGTAGATCAAAATGGCCCTTATGTCAACGTCACTACAATGGGTGTATCAGAGCCATTCCTTCTAGATACTGGAGCAATGAGAAGTTCTATCATTCATTCCAAACTCCCTGGCGCACCTTTGTCTGGCTTAAAAAATGTTTCTGTAGGATTTTCTGGCGCCCCTGTTCGCAATCCGGTTTCTTGCCCTTTGCCAATTTCAGTTGGTCCTTATGATTTGGAAGCTTCACTTTTGTTAACGAATGGTTGTGGTGAGAATCTGTTGGGTCTAGACCTATTGAAAAGAATGCATGCTACAATATATTGTTCTCCTTCAGGCGTACATCTCACCCTAGGTCAAAAGTTGATCTCCCCAATGTATCTGTCTAAAGATCAGTTTCCTCCTGAGTTGCTTTCTCTTCCGACAGCACTTTGGGCCACGGGTCCGAATGATGTGGGTTGTCTTGAGATACCGCCTTATGTTGTTACTCTCAAGCCCAATTTTGAATTACCACGCATCCCACAATACCGAATCTCTGTAGAGGGTGAAAAAGCGCTTTTGGAAATCATTCATGATCTTATTCGGAAGGATGTGGTCGAAGAAACGAGAGGTAACACATGCAATAGTCCCATTCTCCCTGTTCTTAAACGTACTGATCCTTCTCAACCTCCTGTGTACTGATTTGTGATTGATCTCGAGAAGTAAACAAAATTGTGATTCCACAATTTCCTGTTGTTCCAGATATCACTGCCTTGTTGACTATGATACCTTCTTCAGCAACTTGGTTTTCTGTTATTGATCTAAAGAATGCCTTCTTTAGTATTCCAATTGCAGAAGAGAGTAGGGACATTTTTGGTTTTTCTCTTGGAGGCCGAAGCTTCCGATTTAAGCGCGCACCCCAACGGTACTGTGAAAGTCCCTCCATTTACAGCCAAGCTTTGAAATGCCATCTTGATACTTTTCATTTGCCGTCTGGTGCCGCCCTTATCCAATACATGGACGACTTGTTAGTCGCCGCCGATTCAGAAGATATCTGCAAGGATGTCACTGTAGCACTGTTGCGTCACTTGTTCAAGCTGAATCACAAGGTTTCACCTTCCAAACTACAGTATGTTTGTCGAGAGGTCACCTACTTGGGTCATCTCCTATCAAAGGAGGGATGACAATTGACACAAGAACGAATTCATGCAGTTGCTCGAATGTCTGTGCCATCCACACAAAGGGAAGTACGTGCTTTTCTGGGAATCACGTCTTATTGTAGACAGTGGATCCCTAACTTCTCTTTGATCGCCAAACCTCTGTTGGCACTCACTTTAAAAGATACGCCTCAGCCCCTTCCTTGGACTGATGAGTGCCAAAAGAGTTTCACTGATTTACGCACTGCTCTGTGTTCTGCGCCTGTACTAGGTACCCCAGATTACACTAAGCCTTTTACGCTGTATGTTCACGAGAAAGAAGGTTGTGCATTATCAGTCTTAACACAGCAATTTGGAGATAGACAGCGACCATGTGCTTATTTTTCGGCTACGTTAGATCCCGTAGCTAAAGCATTGCCTAGTTGTCTCAAAGCCACAGCAGCCGCAGCGATTTCTATTCGACAGTCCGCTGGGATAGTGTTAGATAACACTCTCATTGTCATGGTGCCACATGCAGTGGATACCTTACTGAATAGGACAAAGACAACATCTCACTAGTGCACGTTTAACTGGTTACGAGCTGACGCTATTGGCTAGTCATGTACACATCAAACGATGCAATACTTTGAATCCAGCTACCTTGTTGCCCCTTCCAAATGAGGAGAGTGTTGAGGATCAACATGACTGTTTCTTCCGTACTGAGGAAGAGACAAAAGGAAGGATTGATTTGAGGGACACACTGTTAGAAAATCCAGATGGGACTCTATGGGTAGATGGTTCTTGTTTTAAGATGCCTAATGGGGATACGGTTTCAGCCTATGCTGTAACTACCTTACATACGATTGTGGAAACTGCGCGTGTTGGACACAACTCAGCGCAAGTAGCAGAGTTGATAGCACTGACGAGAGCTTGTGTACTATCAAAAGGGAAAAGAGTGAACGTGTACACTGACAGTCAGTATGCCTTTGGTGTCGCGTTCAATTTTGGGCGTCTCTGGAAAGAGAGGGGTTACCTAACTTCACATGGCACTAAGATACAGCATAGTCAGTTAGTGACTGATCTCCTTAAGTCACTTACTTTACCTGTCCAAATAGCGATAGTGAAGTGTAGTGCTCACAAGAAGATTATGGATGATGTTGGACGGGGAAATGCATTTGCTGATGAAACAGCAAAGAAAACAGCAAAAGATTCAATGAGTCGAATGTATATGGCAGGTCCTGCGAATTGGGTCAGAGAGAGAGGAATGTGTGAGAATACAGTGGAAAGCGTGAAAACGATTCAGAAAGAGGCTACAGAAAGAGAGCTGAGCATGTGGAAAGAAAGTACGGGAATGTTAGATGAGATGGGTTGTTGGGTAGAATTATCCGAACATCAACGTTGGTTGTTACCAGATGCTTATGTACTCCCAGTGGTTACTATGGCTCATGGTCCAGCTCACCTTAGTGCAAAAGGCATTTGTAAACTTCTAGCTCCAGTTTGGCAGAATGAGAACATCTCTAAATGTGCAGACAATGTAGTAAAGCATTGTATTGTTTGTCTGATGTATAATCCAGGAAAGGGAACCCCCACTCCAGCAGGTCACTTTGCTCCTCCGACATACCCATTTGAGGTGTTGCAAATCGATTACATTCACATGGATCGATGCAACAACCTCAAATATGTTCTGGTGGTAGTATGTGCCTTTTCAAGATGGATAGAAGCATACCCTTTGAAAGACAACACAGCTTTGTCCACAGCCAAAATCCTTCTAAAAGAATTCTTTCCCAGATTTGGATTGCCGCGCATTGTCTGGAGTGACAATGGGAGCGAATTTGTTGGCCAAGTCATGCAGAAAGTTTGTACAGGTCTTGGAATCAAGCAAAAGTTCCATGCGGCAAATCATCCCCAATCAGCAGGTTTAGTAGAATGCTACAATGGGACCTTGAAACTAAAGTTAGCGAAAATTCAAGCAAGTACGGGACTTAATTGGCCTGATGCTTTGCCGTTAGCTTTGCTATCAACCAGAACTGCGGTACACTCTCGTCTGGGACTTAGCCCTTACGAAGTGGTGTTTGGCCGTCCGGCCAACATATGGGGAATACCTCGTCCTAAAAAGTTCTCAGATTTGCCCTACCCAATGTTGATTGACTATTTGCATGACCTTGCAACTAAATTGCATGTCCTTCATCGACAGGTTCAGAGTGCTTTACCGGAGGCTTCCACAGATCCAGGTCACTCCATCCATCCAGGTGACTGGGTCTGCATCCGCAATTTTCAGAGGAAGAAGAAATTGGAGCCCAGATGGCGGAAGCCCCGAATGGTCCTTCTCACAACAAGGACAGAAATTAAAGTTGAAGGAAAGAAAAATTGGATTCACGGTGTGCACTGCAAGAAAGTACCTTTGCCCTTGCCTTTCGATCAGTGGGTTCGTAGAGGGATCGGTGACTGTGAAGGCGAAACAGTTCCACAATTCATACCCTTTAGCGCTGCACACCTGAATGGGACATTGTCTGAGAAAGAGGACGACGACATTTTACAGAAAGCGATTCCATTGCATCGTCGCTTGAACACGACTGAACCAAAAACATTGTTTCAAGATCAGAGTGTTTCTGGGAAGGATCACTACAATCTTAGGCCCAGACAAAAGAACATTTGAGACTTTTTTTTCCTTCGCTCTTGTGTAGTGTTCTGTTTAGGTTGCAGGGTGATGGTAGGAGTCAAGGTCACGACCTGAGTAGTGACAATAGGTCTGCAGGATCTTTCAGTGTCATAGGACGGTTGAGTATCGTGACTTTAGTGATTGAGGAAGATTGCTGTGAGCATCCACTAGTGAAAATGGAAACTACACCAAGTATTGAAGAGAGAAGAAATTAAATGAAGAAAGCATCTTGTAAAATAATGTACAGTCGTTACAGTATAACTCTATGTATTTTGACATCATTATGTATTGCTCTGGCGATTATTGGTTGGATAGTTTATGTTTTGCAGCCAAAAAACACCTCCCCCTCCTCCTCTTTGCCTTCTTCTACTATCCCTCCACACCTCTTTCATACTTTTACTTCACATGAACTTGTCAGAAGAACCGAATATTACAACAATTCTTTTGTCCAGCTGTTGCACCAGCATCAATTAGTGGTCAATACAACTGATTGTTGGGTATGTGGTCTTATGCCGCATACTACTGAGAAAGGAATACCATATTAATTCTTCCTTTCTCCTATGAGGGTTCCGCTTGGGCATTCTTTGTTATTTTCTCAAATGCATATCAAAGTAAATTCAGACGGTCTGTTGCTTCACAAATTAATTATCCAGATTTTAGTCATAGTTCCTTGATTAAAGGTATGGTAGTTATGGCTAAGATTATGGAGAACAGCAAGATTTCTATCGATGAGAGAAAAGCCTACACCAATTGGAACGTCACCCAATACATGTCGAGTCTTAATAATAAAATGGGAAAGGAGAAATCCTCACCAATCTGGACCATACCGCATCAAGGCAATTTCTGTTTAAAAATAAACAATCGCTCTTCTGACACTGCACCAAAGTGTAACTGCTCCTACACATACATTTATTCCTCTCTGAACTCACCTCCTCTAGTACCGTCCCAAGGCACCTATTTCATTTGCTATGATAGAGCTAATACCTGGTTGCCAACGGGTTTCTCTAGTACCTGCTACATAGCATTCCTTCTTCCTCCTACTTACACTGCTTCTGCCAATTATCACCGAACCCGTCTCAGCCGAGGAATTATTGACTCCAAAGACACCACGGGACAAGAAGGAGGAGATTTCCTTAAAGGTTTTCTTCCTTTCTGGGGTCCAATGGCCAACAGCAGAAATATCAGGCAACTGGTCCGTGTTGTAGAGACTACAATAGACATCACTGTAGGAGCCTTGAGTAATATCACGGCGGAACTACAGGCGGATCGTCTTATGACCTTACAAAATCGAGTTGCCTTAGACTTTATTCTTGCCGATCGTGGTGGAGTGTGTAAATTGATCGGATCAAGCTGTTGTATTTTCATTCCTAATGACGCTCCGACAGTATACCAAGCGATTTCCAAGTTGCATATAATCTCCGAGTCTATTCATCAGGATGAAGGAGATTGGTCCTTAACGGAATGGTTTTGGGGACTACTGTCCAAATGGGGTTGGAAAGTATTGACATTCCTTGGAGTGATTTTGACACTCATATTTTCCTGTTGCCTTTGTATGCACTGTGGTCCTGCTATCTGTGATCTTTGTGCCACTATGTGCATTTCAAGACCCAAACCTCAAGTAGCAGAAAACATAAGGATGATGCTACAACAACAGCTTGATGATCTCATGGCCATCGATGTGGACTCAGATTAACGTGAGTCTATCTTGCCTGATTTCTGGCAAAAGGAGGGTCTGAGGAACTTCGATTTTCGATCACGATCGAATCGACCCGCCATTTTGTCACCCGCCGCCATTTTGTGTTGCCATCACTCAGGCAGCACGGCGAACGAAGTCTATTCTGCCTTTCCGTAGCTTGGTGTCAAAATACGTCCTCGGCCTTGTTTGCGAGGCTGGTGTTTGGACTAGCCGAGTGCACTAATCCGTGTCTGGCTCTCCTAATCCCTGTTTCAACTATCTGTAGGCTCACACCATTCTTTCCTGATCATATCTTATCGACTGGCCTTCACTGTTTCCTGCTAGCATTCTCTTGTGTCATGCCCGTCCTCCAATACATACAAACGTATCTCACCACCTGCAAGTCAGTTGTATTCTGTTAATGAATCAGTTCGGGGGTGGGATGACAAACAAAGTTGGAGGAGAGGACTCTTCGAGTCATCTGATCTTCTTGTTTTCGAACCATTCTTACTGGTTCTGCTTTGTTTTCCACTTACCCTATTGGCTCTTTTCTTCTTTGCTTGGGGCGTATGTTTTGTTAATAATTCTGTATTGTATAGTATTTAATCTGATGCGCCTCAGAGTGAAGTGGCAGTCTCCTGAGAACCTACTTTGTGTACTTCTAGGATAACTGTACTAGCTGCAGCTAAATAAATCCAATCTTCTAACGCTGACAGAGTGTCCCGTGTCTCTGTGTAACGAAGCAGGTGAACCCAGAAGACGGAGGGCGTACCCTGCGCCGCCAGGTCCAAAAGGTTCTGGTTCTTCACAAGTGTGTTCGCATTGGCGCTAGGCAGTCCTCCGTGTGCCTGCACAGAGAGAGAGCAGGAATGCACCATATCTTATTAAATGTATTACATTCCTGCTCTCTCAATTTGATGCAGAGCAGAAAGTTGTCTTTCTGATCTGCGTTGTGTCAAATGTTAGCAAATCTGGACCTATTTTCTCCTGTGCACAAAAGACGTCTACAGCTGTTGTATCAACCACTGGTATAGTTTGTATAGAATGTTCCAGACCCAGATTGAAATGAAGCTGATGCCTGATGGAGAGTTTTCGGCTGAAACTTGGCCCAGTGGCCCAGGTTTGCATCGTCATCGTCTGCCAGAGTATCGGTGACCACTCCTAGTAGCTACATTGCTGCTGACATTAGGCAGTGCCCAAGAAGAAGGTGACTCCCTCAAAAGGCCAGAAAGGAGGGAAAAGCCCGGACGAAAAATAACCTCTGAGAAGACACGGAGGTCCTGGGTCAATATCAGTCCAGGCGACTCCTAAAGTTCCATTCCCTATTTAGATTTCCTGCAATCAAAATCATAATGCTGTTTTTATGCATTCATAAAAGATGGGGAATAATGTTTTTTCTGTTTTGGCTGCAAAGGGGCACTGTGGGCCGGCCAGACAGAGGATAGACATGCTCAAGACAGTGAATAGGTTCAGTACTGTTATTTTTTTCTTCTTTTATTAAGGAAGATATTCCAGCAAAAAAGAATTATAATGCAGTCACAGTCTGTCTGGTCGGGTCTCCTCTAGTCATGCAACAGTCTCTTGTTCCCCATGCACTGGTGTCTCCCTTCCTGTGTCCCCAATACTCCAGCCTCTTGTTCCTCATGCACTGATGACTCCAGCCTCCCAGGTTCACAGGCTTCAAGCGTCCATCAAAGGCAAAACAACAAAAAATAATAGCCGTCAGATCAAAGGTTGCACTTGTTTCATCTACCTTTCACCGTCTCCCCGTGAAAGAAAAGAAAAATAGTCATGAGTGAACTTCTCTTCCTCGTATTACCCACTCTCCCACGCAGAGTGCCCTTCACTCATGTAGCCTGTTCCTCAGTTGTCTGCTCCCCCTCCAATTTTAACCCACCTCCCCTTCCCAAACACCCGCACCTCGGAGGTCTCGATATCTCCTCCCACTATCTCTGTTATATGGCCCTCCAGATCCACAAGGGTTGCCTAGGGCTGCGACCCTCCAGGGCCGCAGCAGAGGAAATCACCGCATCCACCTGTTTTTCTGGTTGGTGTAGCTCCTCTGTGTTGTCCACTTTTCTCAGTTTGGCTGCTCTGGAATAACCTGCTTCTTCCGGGATCTCCGTCGGTGATAGGATCTCAGTGTCTTCCTCCCCCATTTCCTCAGTTGTGTCCTCCTGTCCCGCTAGCTCCAATGTCTCCTCCACCTCAAACACTGTCCTGGCTCGCCGTTTGTCCTGTCCTGTAGGGGACGTGATGACGTCAGCAGTGCAGACTAGACCGCAGCTACTGTTTGTTCCGACCTCTGCTTCCCCATGAAGAGGAGAAGGAAGGGCCATCAACAAACTGCATTGCCTCCCTTCCTGGAATGGACGTTCAGGCCATTCTTTTACAGGACATCTTGAGAGAAAGTCCACATTGGTTTGCAGTTTCCCCGGTACACGAAAAGCCTGAAATGAGAAGAGTTGTAATGCCAAAAACCAACGAAATACCTTGGGATTAGTGTGTTTACGTAGTTAGAGCCAAGGAAGGGGGGCATGGCCAGTCAATAAGATGAAGGTTCGGCCCAATAGATAATATTATAGTGCTTCCATTGTCCACTTAATTGCAAGGCATTCTTTTTCATTGTTGACAACTGCACCTCTCTCAGAAACAATTTTCGACGCAAGTAAAGGACTGGCGTCAAATCACTGTGGTGGTCAGGCGGTGATTATATTGGTCCTAGACCATGGGCTGAAGTATCTGTCTGTAATATGAAGGTTTACTCAAAGTCAGGACAGATTAACAAGGGGTCTTGACATAGAGCTTCTATGAGGCAAAAAAAACTGCTCTTGTGGTGCGTCCTATGGGAGTTGCTTACCGACAACCTTCTTTGTTAAAAGGTCAGTGAGAGGGCTTTGCAGTCTCTGAGAATTGATGATTGAACCACGGATAGTAACCCTCGAACCCAGAAAGGACCTCACTTCCCTCTTTATGGAAGGACGGGGAATCTTCTTGATGCCTCCAATTTATCTATTTGAGGTCGTATTGTTCCTGCCTGTACCGTATTACCCAAATACTCAATGTGGTCAGTAGCAAACACCGTTTTCTTTGGATTTAAAGTTAGACCGGCTTGATGTTGAGTCTTCAGGACATTGTTCAAGTGTTGCATATGTGTGTCCAAATCAGTGCTGTGTACCACAATATCATCCAGATAAGCACCAGCATAGGCTTTATTGGGTTTCAATAGCACATCCATCAATCTGTGGAAGGTTGCGGGTGACCAATGGAGACCGAAAAGGAGGACCTTAAATTTGTAAAGACCAGAGGGAGTAGCAAAAGCCGATTTCTCTTGTGCAGAGGGATATAATGGTTGCTGCCAGTAACCCTTGGTAAGGTCAATAGTGGTCATAAAGCGGACTTTGCATATTCGTTCTATCAAGTCGTCCACCCTGGGCATGGGATAACTGTTGAAGCAGGAGATGGCATTCAATTATCGAAATTCTATATAAAAACGCAGACTTAAGTCCCCTTTTGGAACAATCACTACCGGCGAACAGCATTCACTCTGGGAGGGTTCAATAATGTCTGCTTTCTATCTCTTTTTCTATGGCTTGTCTACGGGCTACTCAAATTCGGTAGAGACGTAGCTTGATGGGCCTATGCGTTTCAATTAGGATGTTATGGGATACCATGGTCGTACAGCCTGGTTTGGGGGACAACAGTCCCGGAAATTGATTTAATAGGGTGTTTAATTAATGCTGCTGTTCTATTTTTAAGGTAGGGTCTGTCTGTATCGGTTGTTTTAGAGAACGGGTCTTCAAACTGGGGGGGCAGGCCCACCTAGGGGGGCCTGAAGTGATCCCAGGGGGGCACCAGGCTCGGGCCAAAAGAAGCATTATATCAATAACAGTGTTTTGTTTTTAGAGGAAAAAAAGAGATGCAGTAAGCTGCTCTATTATGAACCATCACTAACATCTTTTGTCATTTATATCCTGGCTGGGAGAAGGTGTCAAAATGGAAGGGACTCCAAATATCCTTCAAAATCCCCACTCCCATTTCTAATCATCATACTGCGGATACTTTTACAACTTAGCAAAGACTGTGGGGCATATTATCAAGAACTGCATTAAAATTATCACCGCTTTAGCGGCAGAAAACTGCCGCTAAAGCTGCGATAATGGGCTTGATAATATGCCCTTGAGATTTCCAATAGAAGCCCAGGTTTGATGTCCTTCCCACCAGAACCTGGGCTTCTATTGGAATTCACAAGGGCATATTATCAAGCCCCTTATCGCCGCTTTAGCGGCAGTTTCCTGCCGCTAAAGAAGCGATAATTTAAAGCCGTTCGTGATAATATGCATGTATTTGATTGCATTTTTAAAACGGTAACAAAACTTAACTGGAATGTCCAAATAAGTCTAGACTTATGTAAACATTGCCAGGTTATTACAATCATTTTTAAAAACTTTGAGGGGTGGGGCCCTTGATTTATTTGTTTTCACTGCGGGTGGGGTGCGGTATTAAAAAGTTTGAAGACCACTGTTTTAGAGTCTCTGTTGTGAACGTAAAATGGGCACACTAGATACAGTCTCCTTCGGAAAGGTCGGGGTATCAGTCCAAGCGTTGATCAGGTTCACATGATAGATCTGTCCTCTTTTGCCTTTGTGCAGTACTGACACTGTATAGGTTAGCCGGGTCACCTGCTCCAGTATGGTATAAGGACCTTGCCAGGTATCCAGTAGTTTCTTTTCAGAGGTAGGAAGCATTACCAGCACTTTGTCTCCGACTTAGAATTCTCCCAATTGGGTTCCCCTGTTGAAAGCTTGTTTTTGTCTCAATTGGGCATAATCAAGGTGCTCATGGGCCCTCTCCCATAAACTTGTGAGTGTCTCTTTGAGGGATGCGCTGTAAGCTAGTAGGGGTTTTCCTTCATCCTCTTCTTTGAACCACTGTTCAGCTACCATATCCAATAGCGTGCAGGGCTTCCTGCCAAACAGGAGCTCAAAGGGGGTGTACCCCGTGGGCTTGTGTTCGTTGGTACGTATAGCAAATAGCACTAAGGGTAATTTTCGATCCCAGTCTCTTCCCGCTTCGTTGATTTTCTTTTTAGCATTGTCACTATGGTAAGGTTATATCGCTCTGCCAGTCCATCAGTCTGAGGATGATAAACTGCCATGTATATTTGTTGGATGCCCAACAAGTTGCAGATTTGGACGATCAGACGTGACATAAAAGGTGTTCCTTGGTCAGTTAGTAGCTCCTGAAGGATTCCCTCTCAAGAAAAAAAAGAGATCATTGCCTGATTGACTGCCGGAGTAGTCGTGCTGGTTAAGGGTATGGTCTCTGGATACCAGGTGTCATAGTCCACCAACACTAATATGAATTGGTGTCCTCAGGCGCTGGGGCTTAGGGAGCCGACCAGGTCCACCCCCTTTGAAAAGGAACATCTATTATAGGGTGGGGATGCAAAGGGGCTCTCAGGAGTCCCGAGGGGTTAACCAGGTCGCACTGGAGACAGGAGGTGCAGAAACGGGGAACTTCCTTTTATACCCTTGGGCAAAAGAATCTCTCTAGTATATACTTTAGAGTATGATCTTGCCCATAGTGGCCTCCCCCTTCATGGCGGTGTGCTAGATGGAGCACCTACTGACGAAAAGCTTGGAGAACCAGTAACTGTTCTGTGGTTTGGTCTTTATTCCGAGTCACCCTGTACAAGAGACCCCTTTTACCGCAAAAGAAAGAGCCTACATTCTCAGGTTCGTCATCCACCACTTGTTCCCACGCATAGAGCAAGGTGCTGTCATCCCTCTGGGTAGTTCGGAAATTTCCTACTGGAGCCTGAGATTGGTCTGAAGAGGAAAAGGCACAAGCAGTTGGTTGAGTGTCTAACCTATATGCATTCCTTTCCCTTCATTTCTCACTCTGAGTTTTCGCTATCTTCCTTTTGGGGGCTTCCAGCTCCATATACCTGCAGGGAGCTTCCTCATGCCAATCCGTTGCTTTAGGGGAAGTGGCTACCCAAGCTAGATACTACACAAAGTGGGGCAGATCCCGACCCAAAAGTACCTTGTCAGCCAAATCGGCAACAACCCCTACGCTGCATAACTGGGTGTCATTCCCTACTTTAAGAATCACCTCCACAAGGGGATAGTCTTTTTTATCTCCATGAATGCATGTGATTTGGATGTATTCCCCTTGCTTGATCTGGGAACGGAGTATCAACTCAGCATTGACAGCGGTATGTTGACACCCAGTATCTAAAAAGGCCTTCATAGGCCGGCCGTTTAAATGTTTGCTCGCTTCATAGGTGCCGTGGCCTCCACATGATAGGAGCACCCTGCCTCTAGTGTAGCCTACTTCCATGGGTTCCACTGGGCTAAGCTTGCAGGTACAATTACGGGCAATATGACCCTTTCTGCACAATTGTATCATTGGGGTCCTATTGACGAACGTATTCCCCCAACCGTATGGATGATTTAACTATGGGTTTTGGTGGAGGGATAATTCTGTTCTCCCCCAGAATCGGCTGAATTCTAGTGGGGGTGGTGTTCCTCCTGAGGCGTGCTGCTTGGTCTTGGGTATTTTAAACTCGATGGATCAATTAAAGGCACAGGCCAGTTCTACTGCAGTCTGGACAGTTAAGTGGGGGTGTTGCCTCACCCAGAACCTGGTATTCAATGGTAATGCCTCCAAATATTGGTCTAGACAAACTAACTCGGTGATTTCTTTGGCTGTGTTGAAGCCTGGTCGTAGCCACCTTTTTCACAGGTATTGCATGCAGTAATACAGGGCCCACGGGTTATCCCCTTTCGCTCCATTTCTCCTTCCTAAAACATGCCCTGTGATGCTCCTGGTCATACCCCAGTCTCAGTAGGGTAGCCTTTTTTATGTCGTCTTACAACGTAACACTAGCGGGACTGGCCACCTGGTAGGCTGCCTGCAATTTCCCTGATAATACAGGGGCGATATATTGGCCCCATCTTCCCGGGCCACCCAGCGGTGGTAGCAACTCTCTCAAAGTTCACAAAGAAGTCATCAGGATCCTCCCCCTCCTGATATCTCTGGAAAACAGTCCCAGGTACATCGGGATGTACATGTGCACTATTGATGGCGTCCGTTAGACGCAATATAGCAGTGTCTTGAACTTTTTGGATAGACGTAGGTAAAATGGCCTGCTCATTAAGGGCTGTCTGGAACAATTTACGCTCTTCTCGAGCCTTCTTAGCCTGTTGTTCCATTACTAGTTGTAAGTGCCTCTGTCCCTTGTGCAGTTGGGTCACCACTGCCTCCATGCTAATGGGTTGGGTCATGATATCAGTTCCCGGCATCCCACTTCTGACACCACTGTGGGCTGGCCCGGAGAGAGGATAGACTGGCTCAAGATAGTGAATAGGTTCATATGCACTTTAGCACTGATCATCGGTGGTAAAGTGCCTAGAGTCCTAAAGCCAACAAACACAGGTCAGGAAAAAATAGGAGGAAGAAGCAAAAGGTTTGGGGATAACCCTGCAAAAAGGGCCATTTCCAACACAGCCCCCTTCCAGCCTAAAGCCAGAGTAGACCAATTGATACCTCGATGGGATTCCCTGCTTAGGCTGATAGAACACGGAAACTGGCCCGAACAGCAGGGATCTATTCCTGTTCTTTGCCTTCCTGAACCCAGTTGCATCCCTCTCTCTCTACTCTCAGGGCCCACTAGGCTAACCCAGGGGGGGTCCTTCTCCTCACCTGGGGACCCCATCTGTGCAGCACCTAAGCTTACTATCCTCACAGATGTGTCCATACTGGTAGACAGTACCCACCTGGCCAACACAGCGGTGTGGCCCAGTCCACCCCCAGAGTGTGACTCCTGTGCCCCTCCCAGGGGCAACTCTGTCCATCAGGACAACCAGCCACAGTGGCCACTGACAGCTGTCAGTGATGAGAGCCAGGCCTCATGCCTGTGAGGTCTCTCCAACCTCTGTGGCATCAGAAAGTGGGGGGGGGGGCAGTAGCCCCAGGTGCCTGACGCCTTTTCTCCACTTTCTCTCCTGCCAAGTCAGGTATGGCATCCTGACACTGGCCCACCATCCCAGGGTCTGCACCCTCAGGCTGGCAAGAACTCACAGGCGAGGCTCTTCTCCCCCTACCTCTCCTTCTGGGGTCCCGCACTCTCCTCCCAGGAGAGGCACCCTCAGAACACAACCCTCCCACCAGTTCAGGACCACTCTCCTGCAACTGGTCTCCCAACCTAGTATCTAAACCCTCAGGTTGAACCGGGGTCAGTGGTGAGGACTCCCTCCCTCTGCACCCCCTTCCACCTGGAGTGGTACCCCTAGAAGACAAAACGGTAGGAACACTGATTACAGATGTCCTTCGCTCCAGGTCAGGCAGAACCTGAACCTGGCCTCCCAACCCAGGGACTAAACCCTGTGCCTGGCACATCAGGACTTCTGGGGGCGCACACAGCATCCCACGAGGATAACACATGACTCATGTTTTGTGTGACAGTCTGCCTGGCGCAGATCTCCTGACCCCTGTCCATCTGACAGTGTGCGACGATCCCCCAGGACAGAAGTGGTGTCACCATGGTCACTCCTAGGAGGCTCAGCCCTTCTGGCTAGCCCCTGACCCACTGGTTCTCCCACTGGGGAACACATCCCCCTCTCACCCCTCAATATGGACTTCTGCACTCTCCACTTAGGAGCAGCACTGCCAGACACCAGAACCGCTGGACCTCCGTTTACAGACACTCCACTTTCTCCTGACACTAGGAGATCCCCCTCAAATGGCCTACTAGCAGAGCCTAGGCCGCCGACCTGGCGGTCCCTTAGGGAACCCTCCAGGCCCTGAGACTGGGTGTCGGGCACCTAGGGACACAGCCCACACTCACTCCTTCTCCACTGAGACAGGACGTGAGCTCCTATACCCCTCCCACTACACCAGGACCCAGCTGGGCTACTCTGAACCTCTCCCCCCACACAGGACCGGAAGATACCTGAGCCACTCCTTTTAGGATCACTCCCCAATGCCTCTTCAGACCCTCCGTCACACATCCAGAGGTCTGCCTCCAGCACAAGCTCCCTGGAATCAGAGAACTCACAATCCATCGGGCGTTGGCATAGCTCTGGAAAACAGGGACTTAAAATATGCTCCCCAACAAATGAATCACACAGCCCACCACAGTTGTTAACCAAGCTACCCTTTGCCTCACCTTCCAGTGCCTCACACAAGTACCCCACACCACTCTCCTGAGATTGGCCATACAGTGTCTGACTGTCTTTGTCACTCAGCCCACACTCTTCTCAGCGGTCTCCGCTCTCACACACCAGGACTTCTACCATGGGGGAACCCCTCTCCCTGCATCTCTCATCTAGAGTCTGTATCCTCCCACCACTAGGAATATGATCCCCTGTGTCAGTTCACCAATCTACTTCAGGGACACTGAACGCCACTGGAGCTACCTCATAAACCTGAACCCCCTGGTGTATGTGAACCCCCTCCCTCAAGTCAGGTGCCACATCTCTGGGTGTGTACTTCTCCCTCAGCACTAGATAACCTAATCTTGCTGCTACCATCTGAGCTGGACTCCACCTCCAACTCAGCAAAGCTCACTTCCAGAGCTACCCATATTTTCTTTTCAGCTGAGACAATCATGGCCTCAAGCCTCTCGAGCTCCTCATCGAGCTCCCTTATTCTCAGTTAATACGCCAAGATCAATTTATTTTCTTTCAAGGCATAACCTCTCCTGCTCTCCTCTGCCGTCTTTTCTCTTTCCATTTCCAATTTCTTCATCTGGAGCCTCATGACCTCCAACTCATGATCTCTGACCCTCTGGTTTTCCTACAGTTCCTCTGGGGAAAATCCCCTACTGGAATGGTTGCTGCCAGCCCTGGAGGCTGATCCAGGACACAGGCAGATCCTGTGACCTGAAACCATCCCCTTGTGCATCCTCATCCACTTCTGCATTCTCTGTCTCCTCAGCCTCTTTGGTCTCCCACCAGGCTTTTAAGGTCTCCTGCAGCTCATCCTTCTTAGAGCTGCTCCTCATGGGACATCCAAAATCTTTGCAAAATTGCTTGAGTTGATCCACTTTGTAGGAATACAAATCCTCAATGTGAAACTCCAATTCTGCCTTCTCAATTGCTGCTTTACCATTTTGAGACATGTTGCGTGGATGACTCAGGGATCAGATCAAAAATAGAACCAAAAAATAAAACCCAGTATGTGGTTGCGTAGTGGCCTGCCTAGTCCAGTGATGTACACCAATCAATGTGGGTCAAGTACATATTCAAGTTCAAATCCTCACCGCTGACCACCAGTGTTAGAAATGGAGGTCTCTAGTTGGCAGAGGTAGGTACCTTTGTCCAAATAGGGACCCTTGCTTCTAGTCAGGGTAAAGGGGGACACACTTTAGATAAACCCCTTCTCACCCCCTTGGTAGCTTGGTATGAGCAGACAGGCTTATCCCAAATGCAATGCGTAAAATATTTGTACCAACACTCACAGTAACACAGTGAAAACACCCCAAATGGACACCACACCAGTTAAAAAAATAAAATATCTTTATCTAAACTAAACATGACCAAAAAGACAAAAATACAACATACAGATACTCAGTAGAATGTCTTTAAAAGGGTTGTTGCAAAAATAAGCTAGTAGATGGTAAATGCGACACTTTACTCTCAAAGTATGTTGGATGCGTAATGTAGAACAAACAAAAGGGGCGCAGAGAAGGCGATGTGTTGATTCTTCCTTGGCTCCGGTTACGATGCGACAAGATTGCACCTCAATGCGTTGCGACAATCCGGTGCGATGCAATAAAATGGCGCCTTCGATGCGATAGCGCGGAGGTGATGTGTGCATGCCCGAAGGCCGTGCGGCATAATCGATGGTTTCCTGAGCCGGACAGACCCTGCGACACGCTTCTCCGGTGATGCTACGGCCCCCTCGGTGGCACGCTTCTCCGGTGATGCGGCGGTGAACAGCGGCGGCGGAGGCATGCTTCCTCGGTGATGCAATGGCGGCTGCTGCAGCGGCATCACGCTTCTCCCTCGTTGTGTCATGCTTCCAGCTCCCAACAGCAGAGGCCTCACACACAGTTACAGGCATCTCCTGACAGGTCAGAACTCCCAGCAAGGAAGTTCAGGGAAGCTGGGGGGTGAAGTCATTTTGTTCCTTGGACTTCAAAAACAGGAGGCCAGCTCTTCTCAGGCCATTGGAAACTTTTTTTCAGACACAGCACACAGCAAAGTTCTTCTTCAAGCAGGGGACACAGCACACAGCAAAGTTCCTTTGTCCTCTCCTCAGTAGAAACAGCAAACTGCAGGCCAACCCCAGACAAACAGCAGGGGCAGTACTTCTCCTCAGTCTCTTCAGCTTTCCTCTTTGGCAACAGGTTCCTCTTGATCACGAAGTAGTCTAACTTACAGGGATTCAGCTCTCATATTTATACCCCAAAAGTCTTTTTTCTCTATGTGTAAGGGGTCCTGAACCCAGTCCATACCAGTTCTGGGTGCACTCTGCCAGTGCACAACTTCTTCCTTTGTCAGTGTGGGTCAGGGTCTTCAGACACACCGCAGGGGGTGGAACCAGCATTGTGGAAGGCAGGCACAGCCCTATTCAGGCCCAGGTGCTACTACTCCCACCACCCCAAATGCAGATCTTCCTATTCAACCTAGTGCGGACTCACCCAGACTCCTTGAGCCACCCCAGCCCCTGTCACTCTCAAACCAGACCACAAATAGGCAGAGGCACACAGAAAGGTTGAACAAGAAAATAGCCACTTTCTAAAAGTGCTATTTTCAAACACAGAATTTAAAAACCATCCTTCCGAAAAGATGTGTTATTAAATTCTGAGTTCAGGGATACCAGACTCCAAGTTTCTATCTCACTTCTATGGGAATATATGCTGGTAAAATTGTTCCACAGCATTCCCTATTCTGTTTTATGGGCAAAACAACCTTTCAATAGTGAGAAACAAAATTGGCAGTATTTCACTATCAGGACATGTTACACACACTAGTCCATAGCAAAACCAAAGGAAATGATGGACAGAGTGTTGAACATTGCAAGCACTCACCCCCAGTCAACTGATCTGGGTTTAATCCACCACCGTTCTTTAGCCCACTCTGCCACCCCAGTTCAGACATGGCCATTTGCAAATCAGTCTGACCCTGTGTCTCATGGGAACAGTCCAGCCCGAACTGCCAATCCATGTCTTCCCTGGACCGGAAACAAGCTTCCTAGGACCAGTTTCTGGCCTTTCAGCCATCTTCAGCCAGGCTTGCTTGAATCCAGTGGCAAAGTGAGCAAGGGACTCACGTCTGAGCATACCCTGCCAACTTATGGCGAACAAAGCAAAACCAAAGGAAATGATGGACGGAGTGTTGAACATTGCAAGCACTCACCCCCAGTCAACTGATCTGGGTTTAATCCACCACCGTTCTTTAGCCCACTCTGCCACCCCAGTTCAGACATGGCCATATGCAAATCAGTCTGACCCTGTGCCTCATGGGAACAGTCCAGCCCGAACTGCCAAGCCATGTCTTCCCTGGACCGGAAACAAGCTTCCTAGGACCGGTTTCTGGCATTTCAGCCGTCTTCAGCCAGGCTTGCTTGAATCCAGTGGCAAAGTGAGCAAGGGACTCACGTCTGAGCATACCCTGCCAACTTATGGCGAACAAAGCAAAACCAAAGGAAATGATGGACGGAGTGTTGAACATTGCAAGCACTCACCCCCAGTCAACTGATCTGGGTTTAATCCACCACCGTTCTTTAGCCCACTCTGCCACCCCAGTTCAGACATGGCCATATGCAAATCAGTCTGACCCTGTGCCTCATGGGAACAGTCCATGTCATGCCGTTCACATGCACTGCACCCTGCCCAGGGGGGTACCTTGGGCCTACCATAGGGTGTGCTATGTGTAAGAAAAGGGAAGGGTAAGGCCTGGCAAGTGGGTACACTGGCCAGGTCGACATGGCAGTTAACAAACTGCGCACACGCACTAGGGTGGCAGGCCTTAGACCTCTTTTCAGTGCTACTCATGTGGGTGGCACAATCAGTGCTGCAAGCCCACTAGTAGCATTTGAGTTACCAACCCTGGCACACTTAGTGCATTTTACTAGGGCCTTACTGGTAAAACAAATATCCCAATTATGGATAACCAATCACAATAACAATTTAAACAGAGAGTATATGCACTTTAGCACTGATCAGCAGTGGTAAAGTGCCCAGAGTCCTAAAGCCAACAAACCCAGGTCAGGAAAAAATAGGAGGAAGAAGCTAAATGTTTGGGGATAACCCTGCAAAAAGGGCCATTTCCAACAAATAGCTTATCAGTTCTGAAAATACATACATTTTCATTATAAATGTGTGCTTTTTAATTTTGCTATGCATATATTAATTCAATTAAGCAAAAGCTTATATATTAGTAGGATGGGCTGAGCACAGGAGAACTACTTACAGGTAGCTGGATAGCTATCCTGGCAGAACACGAGCTACTTGTTGGAGACACCTGAATTAGGTAGTGTATGATTTCTTTGGCCCTTACACAAACATGGTATTGCTTGCATTTCTTGTTTGATCTGGGTCTTATTTTTGTCTGTTGTGCCCTCAGATTGCTCTGTAGGATCTATTTTTAGCTGGTGAAATTGCCAGAGTGGCATTCCAGTAAATTCTGTCTTTGGGTCTTGCTGTTTCTTCAGCTACACTTTGTCGTCTTGTGACTACTACACATTGTGTAAGGTATCAGTATGTATGCATCACAGATATGGAGTGCAGTAATTTGCTCTGGATCATCAGGGTTGTGTCTATGAAATCAAGCAGCAGCACCAAAGGCATCAAGGCACTTTTCTTTCTGAGTGTATACTTTTATTCCATTTTAGTTGCCAGAGTTTCTTGCTGTACATCCATAATGATGTGTAGTTTGTTATGCTGCTCATTGTGTGGATCTTTTATTGGTAATGAGTATGTCTGCTTGGCATGGCTGTCGATTGTTCCCCTTCAAGCACCTTCTTAAACATAGTGTGAAAAACTATTGGAAACAATGAGGGCTACATATTTTCCTGAAAGGAGTTAGTTGGATTCTGTGTGGACAGTTATGGAGCTTGTATGACAGAATCACACATGGCTGAATCACATGTGCCTCTACAACATGGTTGCAACAACGAATGTGTCTTAATCACGCATTCCATTACCACGCATGCCTTTCCAACGAATTTTGTTGTAAAGGCATGTTTGCTAAAGGGATATGCATGGTAAATTACCACTATCTCAACCCCCCGCTCCCTGCCCTAAAATCCTATCCCACTACCTCGGCCCCCCCACACTGAGGCCGAAGATGCTGCCCCCTACTAAAAACTACCCGGACCCCAGCCCCCCTGCCCTTAGCCCTAAAACGTACCCCGCCCTGCCCTTAAATCTACTCCTACCCCTGCCCTGAGCCCTAAAACCCTGCTCCCCTTCCAAAAAACTAACCAACCCCTCACCCTGTGCCCTAAAACTGACCCTGCCCTTAAAATTACCCCTTCCCTTTTCCCCTGTCCCTTACCGAAAACTACACAGTCCCCTGCCCTAAGCCCTAAAATGTACCCGTCCTGCCCTCAAAACTACCCCAACCCCCCCGCCCTGAGCCCTGAAATCCTGCCTCTTTTTAAAAAGACTACCCGATCCTCCGCCCTGAGCCCTAAAATCAACCCCCATCCCTAAAAACTAACCCCCAAACTGGCCCCAGCTCTTAAAACTACCCTGACCCTCCACCCCGCCCTGAGCCATAAAACCCTGCCCCCTTCAAAAAACTACCCTAGGCTAACCTGAGCTCTAAAACTGACCCCGACCCCATAAAACTACCCCACCAAACCAGGCCTCAGTTCTACTTACCTGTCTGCGTCTGGAGCCTCCTGTTCCGATGCTTTCTGTCCTCTCCCTGCATATCTGCACACTACACCGCTATCTTCCTGAACCACGCATATGCGTGGTTAAGGCAGATGCATGGTTTAAGCAAGCATTGTTACGCTTGGGTAAAAGAGCACGCGTGGCTCACGCCACATTGTAAAGGCCATTCCCCGATATACGGAGTGTGTTCAATAGCCGTGGTGAACCCAGAATTCTAGAGCGTCTGCCATTTACAAACTGCAACATGGTCATTGGATCTGGACATGCTGTCCCTCAATTTTGACCTCCTAATTGAACAGCCAGGTCTTCAATTTCTTGCGGAAGGTGAGTAGCAAAGGAGCTGTCCTGATGTGTTGAGGAAGTTCATTCCAGATCTTCGCAGCAATGAAGGAGAAGGAGTGCCCTCCTGACTTGCTTCTGTGGATGCAGCTGATCTGTGTGAGGGTGAGAGAGGTTGAGAGTCGCTGTCTGGATGGATGGTAGAGGTGAAAACAGTCTGGTCCTGTGTTGTGGAGCCCTTTGTAGGCATGGACGAGCAGTTTAAATTGGCAATGTTTCTGGGTGGGTAGCCAGTGTAGCGCTGTGAGGTAGCGAGTGATGTAAGCGCTCCTGCGGATGCCTAGAAAGAGTCTGGTGCCTGTGTTTTGGATGATGTGGAATCTTTGCGTCAGCTGATTGAAGAGGCACATGTAGGGTGTGTTGCAGTAGTAAGTCTGCTGGTTATGAGGGCCTGAGTGACCGTTCCGCTTGTGTGCATGGAGAGCCATTTGAAAATCTTGTGAAGTATTCTGAGAATGAGGCAGCAAGATGCGGTCACAGCGTTATCCTGTTTATTCATTGTGATTTTGTAGTCTAAGATGAGGCAGAGGTTTCTGGCATGGTCTGTGGGGAAACACCCTTACAACGCAGCCCTTACCACTAGATACCTTAACAATGCAGCTGTGGAAACTACCGTAACCACGCACAACCTTTACATCGCAGGATGTTACAACGAATATGTCTATACCATGCAAGCCTTTACAACGAAATTTGTTGTAAAGTTATAAATAGTAAAGGGATATGCATCGTGAAAGTTAGTAGTGCAGCAAGGGGTGTTACTCGGCTGCCGATATGTTCAATAAAGAAAACACTACAGTTTTGGAGGGATACAGAAGTCCTATCTACCTTGAACGCTAACATACTTAAAAAGTCTGGCCTGAGCAGTGGCATAACGAAATTTGAGGGGGGCCCCCCTGCAAAGCACATGGAGGGGGGCCCCCGGTGGCCCGGTCCACCACCTACCACTTTGCCCCACCACCCAAAAATCTGGTATATTTTGATTTGAAACCTCCAACATTTTATGAAATGCCTCTATATTGTCTTGACTCAAAGTTCTAATGAGAAAGTGGGAAACACTCTTAACAATACTGTTAAGAGCAGATTATTTAACCGAGGCAGCAATCAGAACAATGCCAAGGAGTGATCCTATTGTCTCAGGAACTGCCTGTGGCTGAAGAACAAAGAACAACTATGAAGGGTCTGAAATAGAATTGACATTAATGGACAATAACTTGAAACTCTGAAAGACAAACCCAAACCTGCAATTCCATAAAACCTTGACTGACAATATACATGAGAAGTACACAAGATATAACTCAGTATCCTGCGAAAGTCAAGAGAAAAAGACTGGTGAATTATCTGCATGCCACACACTAGCGACTGTCAAGGGTTGTGCATGATAATAACGTGAGCTGAGGAAGCAATTTCAATTTCTACCATCATGTCTTTATTAGTAAGCATTACAAAACAGGCAGGCAAACGAGGCTGAGGTTGAAAACTGTTTGGATGCTTCAGAACATTAATACAGATGTTTGTCTGAATTTATCATTTCTGTAGTGTAAACACTGCTAAATTCAAGATTTAAGGCACCCGTATTACAGACCAGTGCAAGCAACACTATAAATAACACTGCATGCATAATTAAAACAAACCTTATCAGCAAGTACCCAATGACAGAATCTATAAAGACTAGTTGGTAAAGCAAAAGAAAAGTGCAAATATTTCCAAAGTGCATAATAAAGCAATCACCTGTCCAGCAATATACAAAAATCAAGCATGGTTTGTAAAACAATCCAACTTTCTTACATCAAGGTGAAAATGCTTTCAAAGTGCATGATAAAAACAAGTCCAGCAGTATGTAGAAATGAAGTCAGGTTAGTCAAACAGTTCTCCGTTTGGTGGCACATATATTTCAAAGCAACTGGTAAACAATAATAACTACAGCACCATACAATAATCAAACCGGTTTAGACTAACAATTCCCTTTTAGAAGGCTCAAATATTTCAAAGTGACTGGCAAAACAGTAGCAAGTACAGCAGGCAGCAGCATACAAAAATCAAACCACTTTGATCAACAAATGCCCTTTTGGTTTGTGCACGAAGGTGCAAATATTTCAAAGTGACAAGTACAGCAAGCAGCAGCATACTTAAATCAAACTATTTAGTAAACCGAATTCCTCTTTTGTTTGTGCATGAAGGCATAGATATTTCAAAGTGCCTGATAAAGCAATACAATTTAGCAGCATAAACATCAAACCCCTCCAGTCAAACAATGCCCCTTTTATACGTGCGTAAAGGTGCCCGAGCCATTTTGCCCATGCCTTAAAACGTCTCTGGATGACATCTGCATTTAATGGTTGCAACAATCTCCCATCCAGTAATGGCAGCTTAAGCGGCAGCAATTGTGACCTGGGGAAAGTAAAGGAGGCCCTGGCAAGAGGTGATCCCAAGGATATGGCTCGACAAATATGATACGTGGCAGAGCACTTAGAATCAGGCCTGGGCCCTGGCATGGAACAGGAGCTGAGAATTTACTGCTTGTGAAAGGAAGTGTGAGGGAAGATAGCAGCCCACCACAAAATGGTGGGCATGTAAATGGAAGTAACAGGGTGGCCAGAGATAGTCCTGCAGGCAAAGGGGCGCCAAAACCCACACACCTAAATAAATTGAAAAGATGTCTTTCAGCCCCTCGCGTTGGTTTGCAACCTGGAGCAGCAAAGGCATGTACATTTTAGTAAGAAGCATCCAAATCTGCTCAAGTGGCAAATAATTTCAAACATAGTAGCTAGCTGTAAACTTGCTTTTAAAATATGTGCACACATCTTTTTTCCAATACACTCCATTCCCATATAGCAGCTCTCCGTCTGAGCAAGTCTATATTGAAGTGTTTTAGGCTGTTCAGAGTAAAGCCGTAGATGATAACGTGGTTAGTTAAAAGTAAAGATTCCGATCACCTTCCTTTCTCTTTTGCCGATGAATGCAATAGAATTTTAGAAGGGAGGAAAGCAAACTATATTAAGGGGTTGGTTATGCATATTGATGGACACATCCTTTTTTCCACAGAGAGGTTATAGTGAAGATGAATCCATGATCTTCAAAAACGGAGATGAATATTGCACATCCGGTGAACAATTAACATCAATACTGGGAGGATCAAGAGACATATGTGCCCTCACATTATACACACCGTTGTCTATTAAAAAAATAAAAGTCCATATTCAACTTCGGGAGCTTTCACTCATGGTTCAAAACGCGGGAAGTACCATATAATGTCCAGAGATTGACATATCTATACTATGGAGATCAAATGGGTGTGGCACTGGAGGTGGCACACCTGTGCCTATTCACGGATTGGCTTTGCCCCTTGCTTCCCCAGTGGCCATCACCAACCTAAGCCTTATATAACAAATCAGGGAAGCGAGAACGAAAGTCCTGAGTTGGCTGGGGGATTGAAACTAGGGGCGCAAATAGACCCGAACTTCAGGGGAGGCTAATACTCCCAGCCAGGGTTGGCCCTAGCACTGGTCGCACATAGTGCAAGTCCTTTTTGGCGCCCCTCCCCAATTTCCTCCTTCTCCATGAATTCCCTCACTACCACTCACCAACAATGCACCTCGTCTCACTATAGTACCAATCTGACAAACATTTCATGTTTTTTACAGTGCTACTCACAATCGGTTCTGTGAACTGCATGGTGCACGTTCTTTGTAGCAGGCACATTAAGCCTCTGCGCTTTGTGGGTGGCAGGAGTGCCCATGTGAGTGCATGGTGAGTGATGCAACAGTGTGAGAGTAGGGTAAGAGGCCTGACTGCAGGTTGAGTGAGGTTACCATATGAACTTGGGTGCAGATGTGGGACGAAAGAATGCATGGTTAGTGATGGCCTTGTTTGAGTGAGATTGCAGTTTGAACAGTGAGGGGGACAGGTGAGTGAAGGATGAGTAGTGTGCTTGTGTGACTGCAGAGTGAGGTACAGGGTGAACAGCGCAAGTGCATTATGAGTGCAGAGTGATCACTGTGAGTGCAGGGTGAAAGAGTGAATGGTGTGAGTGCATGGTGATCAGCGTGAGTGCTTTGTGATCGCTGTGAGTGCAGGGTGAGCGTAAAGGTGAAGGGCAAGAATGAGGAGGAAGTTGTCTGGGTGCATTCCCAGAAACTTGAAGTAACTCAGCATGTTATTGATGACGGCATAGGGTTTCAGATATAAGTTAAACTATTGCTATTATGGCATTAATAGGGATTGAGGGTGTAGGAAATAAATAATGTGCTGATCCTGAAGCAAACTTCCAGTCTTATGATTAGGGTTGCCAGCACATTTTCTTGATGTCCCAGACTGACTTATCTGTGCATACTTCGAACACCAAATATAAATAGAAAGCACTTTTAATTGTGTTCTATGGCTGCCTGAATGATCCATGACTGATAATTAAAGGGAACAAAGACAGAAAAGTCAAATTACAAATGACTACATACTTTTTTATTTATAACCAGGGCACAAGTCCTAAAAAAAGAAGTGGGGGGGACTAATCTAGTTAATCAGTATGCAAGTGACATCATGGCGTGTGACATCACGGCGCATGACATCATGGCACGTGACATCACAGGAAGTTGTATCATAGGAAGTGACATCAGATCTTAAGCCCTCACATATATGTTTAACATGTCTATCATGAGTACATTAAAGCACATTTCCAGTATACAGGGAATCCCTCCTGATTTAGAAGATTTGCACGTTTGTAAGCTACAAATAAAACAATGTTGCCTTTTGTCAGCGTAAACTTCCTCTACCCATAGTGCTTTACAAGAAAAAATAGTGACATTTAAACGCCTCCTCAGGGGTAGTAAGCACTATATAAATGCTATTTATTTTATGTAAATACTGAGAAAGACCAACACATCTGACATTCTTACAGCGCATGCATATCTCCTAAACAGAGCCTGAAAAAATTGAAAAGCTGCCTCTTTTAAGTATGTGTGAAGTACTAACAAGGTGTGAGCCTTTGTTTCCCCTCTGCTGAATTTGCCTCTAGGTGTGAGGCTCCTGACTACTGCCAGCCAGGAGACTCCAACAAAAGGAGGTCTGATGACCCCTCAGATTCGGCATTTGTCATGGGCCCAGCAGGAGTCAGAAATAAGAGAGCCCCCTCCCCGCCTGCACGATATTGCGAGCGAAAGCAGACAACAACGTGCAGGAGCTGCTGAATGTGTCCCGGTGTTTGCAAATGACACTGGGACGCATTCTGCATATTTTGTCAGTGGGGCCCAACTTCTTGGAAGGGTGGACGGTGTCCACCCTGTGAAAATAGTGGGTGGACGCCGTCCACCCGCGTTATCCCCGACTTGTGCCCTGTTTATACCCTTATTTAGTGTCAACACAAGGTCTTTCCAGGCTCTTTAACCCCTTCCATGCTGCGCAGATTCCGCCGCTGTGCTGACGGAATCTTGCGCGGGCGTGGTCATGACGGAACGGTTCCGTCATGAGCACAGCTCAACCGTGGCTCATAACGGAACCGTTCCGTCATGAGCACCGAAGGGGTTAAACAACACATTGCTGGCATTTTTCTTTTGGCAACCCTACTTTATATTCCTTTTCATGAAATGCTTTCTCACACTACAGCAGTAAATGTAAATTTCAAATGTAAGGAATAGGCAGAGAGGGGGCCAAGGGGGTACGAGAACCAGAAAAAAACTAAGCCCCGGTAACTAGTTTACAAAGGTATGTAACTATGCAAATAAAAATATGCAAATGGTCTCTGGCTGCAAGGCAGTTGCCTTCAACCCCCTTGCTGCTGGGCCTGGAAGCTCAGGTCACCAGCACCCACCGCAACTACCATTTAATGTATGAGGTAGGACTGTTATGAGGCAACTCAACTGGAGCAACCAATGGCAAGAGAAGTGAAGTGCTGTCTGTGTGCACTACAGGCAGCTCTGATGGGGCATCTGGAGGCTGCTGTGGGGCCTATTTTAAGCTTTGATCCCAGCCCCATGATGCATCCCACCCCACCCTCTGAGACTTCTCGTTCGTCCGACACTCACCTGATGCCTGGCCTGCAGCTTCAGTAGCAGGCGCGAATGGGCAGCAGAAGACAGGGCAAGGCAGGCCAGGGGCTAGCATTAATTAAATTATGTCCGACGGCCGCACAGTCCCTCTGTCGTCTCGGGGATGGCTCACCTCCTCACGCTAACTTTTAATTGCGTGATGCGCATGACAATGGTTACCAGTCTCCGCGCAGACGCGGAGACATGTGTGCGCGCAGGGCACCATTTAATTTATTAAAGAGACCGCAGCGAGGTATCTATGGCGAGCGTAATGTAAGTGCTGGCTGCGCGGCCGCAGAGGGGGCCCCTGGAGCGTGGGGGCCTGCGTTACGCCCCTGTCTCTGCTGCAGTCACCCTGCACCTGTCTCTGCTGCACTGGGTCTGTGTCTCTGCTGCGGTCACCCCACACCTGTCTCTGCTGCATTAGACCCGTGTCTCTGCTGCAGCCACCCTGCACCTGTCTTTTCTGCACTGGACCCCTGTCTCTGCTGCAGTCACCCCACCCTTGTCTCTGCTGCACTGGACCCCTGTCTCCGCTGCAGTCAGTCTGCACCTGTCTCAGCCTGCACTTGTCTGTGCTGCACTGGACCGCTGTCACTGCAGCAGCCACCCTGCATCTGTCTTTGCTGCACTGGACGCTTGTCTCTGCTGCATTCACCCCACACTTGTCTCTGCTGCACTGGACCCCTGTCTCTGCTGCAGTCAGTCTGCACCTGTCCCAGCCTGCAACTTTCTTTGCTGCACTGGACCTCTGTCTCTGCTGCAGCCAACCTGCATCTGTCTCTGCTGCACTGGACCTGTGTCTCTGCGGCAGCCCCCCTGCACCTGTCTCTGCTGCACTGGACCCCTGTCTCTGCTGCAGTCACCCGCCCTTGTCTCAGCTGCACTGTACCCCTGTCTCTGCTGTAGTCAGTCTGCACCTGTCTCAGGCTGCACCTGTCTCTGCTGCACTGGACCCCTGTCTCTGCTGCAGCCACACTGCATCTGTCTCTGCTGCACTGGACCCTTGTCTCTGCTGCAGTCACCCCACCCTTGTCACTGCTGCACTAGACCCCTATCTCTGCTGCACTGGACCCCTGTCTCTGCTGCAGTCACCCCACCCCTGTCTCTGCTGCCCTGGACCCCTGTCTCTGCTGCAGTCAGTCTGCACCTGTCTCAGCCTGCACCTGTCTCAGCCTGCACCTGTCTCTGCTGCACTGGACCCCTGTCTCTGCTGCAGCCACCCTGCATCTGTCTCTGCTGCACTGGGCCCTTGTCTCTGCTGCAGTCACCCCACCCTTGTCTCTGCTGCACTAGACACCTGTCTCTGCTGCACTGGACCCCTGTCTCTGCTGCAGCCACCCTGCACCTGTCTCTGCTGCACTGGACCCTTGTCTCTGCTGCAATTCCCCCACCCTTGTCTCTGCTGCACTGGACCCCTGTCTCTGCTGCTGTCACCCCACCCCTGTTTCTGCTGCACCGGACCCTGTCTCTGCTGCAGTCCTCCCGCACATTTCTCTGAAGCTCTGGAAAATCCCTGTTTAGTGGCTAAATTGCACAACGTGTAATCTTGACTTCCCAACTTCACCAAACTGTGTGATCCTAAGCAAATATTTTATTTTACCGTTTTTCTTCTTTCTTTGTGATTATGATATGCACTGCACAAAAACATTCTTGTGTTTTATTTAATGGAATATAATTTTGCACCATCCATCTAAATACAAATATAGGCCACTTACAGAGTGTGCACGAGAAGTCTTCTCTCCAAGCATTAGACTTCTGTGACTGCTGCAGGACGAGTTAGACAGAGGATCCTGGGACTGTAGCAGCCGCCAAGGGGCCGAGCACAGGTTCCTCATGTGCACACAGTTCAAAGAAGTCGAAATACTTATGACTTCCTACAGCCTACTTTGGGTAGCAATAAAGTCAGGAATGGGAAGCTGTGCAAAGATCCGTCAGTATATCTATGACAACCTCTCCTTTTCTGGACCTGGGAGGCTCTGGCAAAACCCACTACCCAGCTGCTGCAGACTCACAGCTGATCCCGGAATCACATCATAGCGCTAATTTATTAAAGAGGCTGCAGCGAGGTATCTACGGTGAGCGTAAAGTAAGTGCTGGCTGTGCGGCCGAGGAGGGGGCCCCTGGAGCGCGGGGCCCCCCGCAACGCGGGGGCTGCGGGGGCCTGTGTTACGCCCCTGGGCCTGAGAACTACTAAACTGCCGGATCCCTAACTACAAGGTCACGGGTTTGCCTTTAAATGATCACGCAACGCACAAACTTAAATTTCACTCACAAATGTAAAACAACGTCTTCATATATTTTATCACACAGACCGAGTCTGGAGCGCTGACTTACAGCAAGGTGAAGGAGAAAAACAAAGCCAATAGTGGCTCCGAATACAGATCTGGCCCGCATTCCAAAGACGCAGACTTTCGAAGACAGATCTGGCGCGCATTCCAAAGACGCAGACTTTCGAAGACAGATCTGGTGCGTATTCCAAAGTTGGGAGATAAAAGGGGGGGGGGGAGGGGAAGCCAACACGAGACCAACTTATTGTGCATGAAAAAGGCCGCTTTATTGAAACAGGTGCATATCACTATTTCATCCATTGGCCACTGCCTTCCAAAACTAAAACCTCACTATACAAGACTTTCCTGACCCCTTGTTCCCCCCCCACCCCTACGATCCCCACATCAGATCCCCCCACCCCACAAAATACAACATAACATTCCATAACCATAATATAACCTGATCCTACACAATATAGCCTTTCCAAATCCTAACCTCCCCTGACCCTAATCCCTACCTGCCTTTGTGCTACTGTAACTAACCACCCTCTAATCTAAATGTATCCTACCAAGTTACCCTTTCCCTGCTCACAAACTACCAACATATAACAACAAACTACAGCCAATCCCGGCCAACTGCCAACCACCCCGCCTGCACCTGTTCCAAGCGACAATTACAACATAATACCCCCTATGTACCTCTTCCAACAAATGGCGCCAACCATAAACCCCAACGCAAAAAAGAAAACCAGCAAAAATTGCCCCACCCTAAACCTAAAACAAGGGAGGGTGGGAGGGGACAAAAATCCTGCCCGAAACTGCTCTCCCAGCCACCAGGTCACCAAACCTAAAATGGTGGCTGGGAGAGCGCGAAAAACGGTTAAATAACCCTTGGGTTACAACCTGAAAATTGGGCTACATTTGGGCTATTCCCACTGTAGCCCTAATTATACAAAATGGCCGCGAGCCGGTCACTCCCCCCCTCCCAATCTGCCCGGGGGGCAGACCTCGCCGTGCTCGGCTGCCCCCCAAGCCCCCATTGGGAGATAAAAGGGGGGGGCAAACCGACACGAGACCAACTTATTGTGTGTGAAAAAGGCCGCTTTATTGAAACAGGTGCATATCACAATTTCATCCCTTGGCCACTGCCTTACAAAACTAAAACCTCACTATACAATAATTTCCTGACCCCTTGTTCCTCCCCCCACCCCTACGATCCCCACATCAGATCCCCCCACCCCACAAAATACAGCATAACATTCCATAACCATAATATAACCCGATCCTACACAATCTAGCCTTTCCAAATCCTAACCTCCCCTGACCCTAATCCCTACCTGCCTTTGTGCTACTGGAACTAACCAACCTCTAATCTAAACTTATCCTACCTAGTTACCCTTTCGCTGCTCCTGCTCACAAACTACCAACATATAACAACAAACTACAGCCAATCCCGGCCAACTGTCAACCACCCCGCCACCCAGAAAAAGGCGGGAGTGTAGGCGAAGATGCCGCCTCCCCCTTTTTCTGCCCCCCCCAAACAATCCCCTTCCCCACTCTACACCGGTATACACCTAACAACTGGGCCAACACTTCCCGCAATTTCAAAAGATACAAATCCATGCCGAGCCGGGACAAGTGGACCCCATCATCTCTGTAAAATCCGGCGTGTCGTAACGAATCTCCCTATGCGCAATCCGGCAAATCCCCGACTGCCGACAAAATCTAACCATTTCAGTGTTCAACTTCCGCCTGGCCTTGTCCACTGTCCCGGGATTGACCGCCCCTCTCCAAACCCTACGAGGAACAAACTCCGTCCATACAATGGAACACCCTGCCCACCGAGCTTTAATCAATAACAAGTCCCTTTTCATGGAACGCATAAGCGCCAAGCCCGTCTCCCTGACCATGTTGTTCACCCCTAAGTGTAAAACCAACACATTCTGGCACCTACCAGCCACCAAAAGCCCATTGAGCACCTGTAAAAGCTCATTCCACCACATACCACCCCTACCCTGCCAACCAACCGAGAATAAATCTTTATTGAACCCCAAACTTTCCCCAAAGTAGCTTGAGCGGGCCTGGACTTGTGCCCGTTTCATAAAAGAATGGCCCACAATCCAGATGGACATCTCCCTGGTGAGGGGACCCATAACCGAACCTGCAACGAGAAACAAGAATGAGCAACAGGAAACACCACAAAATATATATATATATATATATATTTTTTTATCTATCACCCCCCAGAGACGCTGCGCACATAACGCTGATAGCAATCCGAAGACCACCTGCCCAACCTCATAATGTCCCCTCGTTCCCAGCCTCTAGAGTGAGCCTCTGAAGCTGCCCCAATCCGAAAAAAATGCGTCCCAAACTCCATCCTGTCAATACTCAGTCTTCCCAGCGCTTTCCACAGTACCGCTAAAAGCTATGAAGCCTTGATGCACCGCCCGCCCCCATGAACAAAGACTAACCCTCCCAACTTCCCCGAAAAAGACCTCCACCGCAAACCCCACCGAAAAGGACAAACTGGCGATGTGAGCCCCTTTTTCACCCATTTACCCATTGTACTTCTGATCCGTTTTCGCCTTCTTGAGCCATATATGGACCTCATCTGCACTAAAGGAAACCTCCCCCAAGACAAACCCCGATCCCCCTTGGACCCCAACAACTCCGAGACCCTAAAGGCCCCGAAAAACATCCAGGACATGAGCGTGGAGAAAAGAGTCGCCTCCCCTGCATCAAAACACAACCCAGGCAACACCCCCAGCACCCCTTCCAACAGTTCCCATGACAAAGGCTTCCGCACCTGGGTAGCGCGCCCACATTCCCGCGCCCAACCCTCCAAAATACGTGCCCCAAGTTCCCCTGCGGAGGGGGCATAGCCCCACAACAATTTCCCAACAAAAGCAATTCCCGCTAGCTTGCCCACAATCGTGACTTTCGTAAGGCCCTTCTCCACCAAACCCAAAATAAACTGGATAACATCCTCCTGTCTAGCCGCCCAAGAAGCCCGCCGCCGTGCCCCGGAACGTAAAAATTCCTCCCATGCCGCCTGATATGCTGTCCTCGTGGATTGGGCTAATGAACCTAGAACCAGTTGCAACATCCTGTGTTGCCTACGTGCCACAGCTGGTGCGGCATTCTGGTCGGGGTCCTGTCCGCGTCCTTGGTGAGCCCACGGAATCTCCCCCACTGCGAATGAGACAAAGCATCCGCAATGTCATTGTCCACACCTGGCACATGCACCGCGCGAAACGCAATATCATGCTTCAAGCACCCCAACACGAAAACTCTCAACAATTTTAGAACCTGTTCATCTCTGGCAGACTGTCGATTGACAATGTGCACCACTGCCATATTGTCAATCCTGAAAGTGACCTTCTTGTGCGCCAAAAGCGACCCCCAAAGCGTGATTGCCACCACCAGGGGGAAAAACTCCAAAAAGGCAATGCTCCTGCCACCTTCCAACCATTCCTCTGGCCAGGGTTCGGCACAACGCCTCCCTTGCCAGTAAAGACCAAAACTAGTACTCCCTGCCGCGTCCGAAAAAAATCTGTACATCCCACACCATGTCTGCCTCCCTCATCAAAGGTATCCCATTGAAATGTTGCAAGAAAAACTGCCACATCCTCAAATCCTCCCTCACCTCGGCCGACAGCCGTACATGATGATGTGGAGGCATCTGCCCCGCCAATGCCCTACACAGTCGCCTACAAAATGTCCTCCCTACTCTGACCACCCGACAGGCGAAATTGAGATGGCCCAGCAGAACTTGTATGTCCTTAACCGTAACCTTTGATTTTGCCAACATGATTTTCAGCAGCCCCAACATTTGCTGCTTTTTGTCCGCAGGAAGGCGTGCCTCCATCAACCGTGAATCCAACTCAATTCCTAAAAAGGCAAGGGCCGTACTGGGTCCCATAGTTTTCTCTGGTGCCAACGGCACGCCCAGTTCCCTCATGATCTCATTGAAACTGTCCAGATCCCTCGGGCAGTCCGTGGAGCCTGAGGTGCCCACAAAAAAGAAGTCATCCAGGTAGTGCGTAACTCCTTGGTGACCCGTCCGTTCTGTAAACAACCATTGTAGGAACGTGCTGAAACATTCAAAAAGCGCGCAGGACATAGAACAGCCCATCGGCAGCGCTTTGTCCACGTACCAGTGACCGCCAAATTGGATGCCCAAAAGATCCCAGTCATCAGGGTGAACTGGAAGCAGCCGGAAAGCAGACTTTATGTCGCACTTTGCCATCTGTGCTGTTGCGCCCGCGGTCACCACCAGTAACATGGCTACGTCAACAGATGAGTAAGATACAGTGGCCTCCCGTTCGTCGATGAAATCATTCACCGACCCCCCTTCCGGCCACGACAAATGCTGAATGAGGCGAAACTGACCCTGCTCTTTTTAGGCACCACTCCAATGGGTGACACAATCAAATTTGGCAACGGCCATTCCCGAAAGGGACCCGCCATGCGGCCCTCACGCACTTCCTTGTCAAGCTTGTCCTGCACCACCTGCGAGTGTTCCCGAGCCAATTTCAGATTGTCCGCCCACTTCCTCACCCGTGGACCACCGTACCCCAGTCTTAACCCCTCAAGAAACCCCAGTCGCAACCGCTCCGCAGCCTCCCTCTCCGGATACCCTTGCAAGGCTGCCAGCAAATTATCCACCCTAACCGGAGTACGAGCCCTTTGGCCCAGGCCCCTTCGCCCCTCGCCCCCCTCCCGGCTGCTGCTGCTGCTGACCCCCTGCTTTGAAAGCTCCTGACTGCCACTGCTGAGATCCCTGCGACTGACCCTGGCCACCCCAACAATTGACCAGCGCATGCCGTCCTCCACATCCGGAGCAGTCATGCCAGAAACGGCAGTATTCCCGTGTGCACAATCCTTTATTATAATCTCAGCAAACCCCTTTTGCCCCTGCCTGTCCCCTGCCTGCTCCCCCCACCTCCCCGCGGGTGGGGCCTCCTCGAAAGGGCCAATACACGAGTGGGAGCCCGCTGGCCATGAAAATGGTTTTGCCAGACCCCGCCAGCACCATCGTATGCTGCCACAAGTCTGTATCTAGCTCGCCCCATTTCGCCTCCAGGTCCCACACCATGCGCGCCTGGAAGTCTTCATCATACTGCGCGCAGGCATGTCCGCCCCCCGTAATCTGCGCCTTCTGTATCACATCCATGTATTTAAACATGGCCACTGACCTCTCCGGGAACTTTTCGCAATACACACTCGCGTAAATGAGAAAAGCTGCCGTCCAGTTCTCAATCGTCAACGGCACCTTCGGCCCGTTAGCCAACTCAAATTCCTCCTCTTTCGAACCCTCCTTAGCCCGCACCTTCCTATGGAGGAGCTTTAGCATCTCCACATATTCCCTTTTCCAAATCCGTTCCTTGGTAGACAGCATCAGGTGAGCGCCTAAAGGTTTGGTAACCCCCATGTATGGCAAGCGTTTTATTTTCACCTCCTTACTCTCCAATTTGGTCTCCCCCTCCACCGTCTGGCACTCCACCGTTCCCTTCTTGTCCGTCATGCTCTCCGTATCTCTGCAAACCTTACCTGACCCGACGCCCTTACTTGATTCCTCCGTTCCTACCCCAACATCCACCACGTAAGCGCCTTTGCGCAACCTCCCCCAAACCCCTTCCTCTCTGTCTGCAAGATACTAGACACAACATTACTCGGCCCCCCCACTCCCTCCTCTTCAAAATCCCACACCTCTCCTTCTTCCATACTATCTTCCTCATAATCAAGCTCCTCCTGCCTCACACCCCCAGCGCTCCCTGCTGGTGGTACAGACTGCACCCTACGAGACAAACAAAAATCCTCCTCGACGTTGCTCCATCGTCCGCGTTGTGACCCCGTGGGTGTTGGGGCTGGCGAGCCCGTCCCGGGCCTACTTATGCCGGCCACTCCAGGATCCCCCGTCGGTACTGGGTATGCTGCCCGAGGCTCCACCCTCCCTTCTCCTTGGTGCCACTGGGCCGCTCTCAGCCCTACCAAGTCTGGCACCCCGCGATGCTCCGGTTGTCGGTCCACCGCCTGCAACAAAAAGGATTGGTCTGGTGTGCTGGGCCTACCTCTCTTCTGCCTCCCATCCCATCCCCTCTTACTTGCGCCTAGAGTGCTAGCTACCCAAGCCCGCCCCACTGCACCCAGATCTACCACCTCCTCAACGTCGCCCACCTCTTCCTCCCCTTCACTCCAAACCAAAAACCCTGCCCCAGCTCCCCCCGCACACTCGGCCCGGCCTCCGCCTCCTCCGCATCGCACCCCAAATCCAGCCGCACCCCTTCACCCTCCAAACGCGCTGAAAGGACTTCACCCCTCCCCCCCACAACCCCTGACCCCACACCCCCCAAACCCCTCCAACGCCCCGGTTCCCGGCGCCCCAGACACCCCTTCCAACCAGGACGAGAAAATGTCCAGGCCCGCCCAGTCACGCTCGCTCCCCTCCGACTCTATCAGTAAAGGGGAATCCCCTCCCGCTGCCCCACCCCCCTCCTGCCCCGCCCTGGCCCCCACACTCCCTCTAGCTGAGGAGCCTACAAGCCCTACTCCCAGGCCCTGCACCCCACCAGGCCCCCCACCCAACTGCCCCATAACCAGAGAGGCCTGCTCACCCCAACCCCTCTTTCCTTAAAATCCTCCACACCCTTACTGCTATGCAGCCCCCCTGCACCTCACACTGCACTGGCTGTCCTGTCCTCCTGCTGAGGGCCGCTCTCCTAGCATAAGAGCGGCCCCTCTCAGCTTGAGACCTCGGAGGGGAGCCCCGCGACGCGCTCCCGCTCTGATGCCTCAATCCCGCCACCTTTGCAGGCCCTGAAACCTTCCCCTTCCCCTCCCGCCACCCTGCAGCCTTCCGGGCAGCGCTCCCTGTTACCCCGCTGCGCCGCTAACACCAAGAATGCAGGGGCCGCCCCGCGGCCCCCACCAGACAACACGTCCCCTGTACCCGGCGCCGGGGCCGCTCCCCTGGCATACGAGCGGCCCCCAACGGATCGTCCACGCGGCGGGGAGACACCCGATGCGCTCCCCCGCCGAGATACATTCCCGCACCCCGCATCCCCACCTGACACCCCCACCTCCGCGCCACCCGCGACAACGCCCGCCGCTTCCCTACCACCCGGGCCGCACTCCTGACATACGCGCGGCCCCGTACACTCACCTGATGACCACCAGCTTTCCGGGGTGGCGATCAAGCCGCGACGGCGGCCACCACCCCGGCTGACGCGCGCCTCACCAGGCGCACGGCCTTCGCCGCTCCGGAATGACCAGATCCATACGCCCAGCCTCACTAAGAAGCCTCAGAGCTTCAAGAACGCGATAATCGCCACCAGATATGTTCCAACCACTAAGAAAGCGACTACCACACCACTAATCAACCACTAGGCCTGACAAAAAACCTGCCCGACACTGCGCTCCCAGCCACCAGGTCACCAAACCTAAAATGGTGGCTGGGAGAGCGCGAAAAACGGTTAAATAACCCTTGGGCTACAACCTGAAAATTGGGCTACATTTGGGCTATTCCCACTGTAGCCCAAATTATACAAAATGGCCGCGAGCCGGCCACTCCCCCCCCTCCCAATCTGCCCGGGGACAGACCTCGCCGTGCTTGGCTGCCCCCCAAGCCCCAAATGCAGACTGGGCACAGACCTCCTCAGAGTTCACGGAGACAGATGGCAAAGGCGAGCATATCACTCATCAGCAAATTCAAAATCATTTTCCGAAACAAAGTCAGCCAGCTCTTGCCGATTTATTGCTATACCCTAAACCTGCAATGTCTTTTTGAGTTTCACTGTTTTCATTTCGTTAGGCCCACTCGCAACAACTTAGGGAACCATTTATAGTCTTTATCTAGGGAACATTTTCCAGCTTCGATATCACTTAAATGGGGAAATAGCCATTACAACCTGGCCGTTACCATGAATGTAAAACCTTCAGCGCACAAATGTCTTTACTAATCATCCCTTTACAATGAAATTCGCTATAAAGGCATGCGTGGTAATTTCATATTCGTAGTAACATCCTGCGTGTTAAAGGTAACATGTGGTAACGGTACCCGCGTTGCAACGGCTGTGTTGTAAAAGCATGCGTGGTGATTGCTTGCATGGTTTCAGCATACAACTATTATGTGGGGGTGGGTGTGCATCCTAGTTTGGATGGCAACCAGGAATCGCCCAATGGAGAGCTCTTACAAAGACCCGGATCTTTGTTTTGCCTGTGATGAGTTTTAGGCAGTTCTCCCTCATCCAGTTGGCCAAGTTGGTCATGCAGGAGGTTAAGTTAATCCTGGTGTTGTTTTTCTCTTTAATGAGGGAGAGGATGAGCTGTGTGTCATCAGCATAGGAGACAATATTGATGCTGTGGGCTCTTTAGAAGCGGGCGAGAAGTGCCATGTACACATTAAAAAGGGTTGGACTGATGAATCATCCCTGGGGAATACCATAGATGAGCTCCTTGGGTTTGAATGTGTTTGGAGGGGAGTCTGACTCTTTGAGTTGTGTTGGAGAGGGAGGAGGCAATCCATCTCAGGTCAGGTCCTTGAATTCATTGAGTCCCGGACTCTAGTGATGAGGATACCTTGTTATACGGTGTCGAAAGCCTATGAGAGGTCAAGGAGGATGAGAGTGGTGGTTTTACCTCCATCCATGATGGAGCAGATGTTGTCTGGTGCTACCAGGAGGGTGATATCAAGGCTGTGGTTGCTGAAGAACCCTGGCAAGTTAAAGTCTAGGAGACGGTGCTATTCTAAATGGGAGGAGAGTTGCCTGTTGATTTCTTTCTCCAAGACTTAAGACGGAAATGGAAGGAGCGAGATGGGTCTGTAGTTGCTGAGTTCTTTCAGGCTTGATTAGGGTTTATTAATATTAAGGAGAGCTGTGACTGCTGCATGTTTCCAGCTATCCAGGAAGGTTCCGTTAAGGATGGAGGAGTTTATGATGGTTGTGAGGTTGGGGCTGAACAGTGTTCTTCCCAGGTTGTAAATGTGGTGAAGGCATGTGTGTGAGGTACCCGGAAGAGAAGGTCTTAATAATTCTAGTTCTTTTTTCTGAGGTTAGGAGGCTTCAGAGTGTTAGGAGATGGGCGTTCTTGGTGGGGGTGAATGATCGTATCATGATGTCTTCTGCGGTGGGTTGGGATGCGAAGTTAGTGCATATTTTGAGTATTTTGTTGTGGAAGAAGTTGGAGAGGGTGTTGCAGAAGTCCTGTGAGGGGGTAATCGTGTATGTGGCTGCTGTTGGAATGGTGAAATCTCTGATGATGTTGAAAAGCTCTTTGCCTGGGTTGGAGTTGGATTCTAGTATCAGTACGAGGGCTGATTTTCTGGTTTCTTTGATCTTTGTGAGGAATTTTTTGAGTGTGGATTTGTAGGCGTCTCTAGAGGTGTTATCTCTGCTAGTTCTCCATCTTCTTTTTAGTTGTTTACAGTAGCGCTTGGACTCCCTTAGATCTTCTGTGTACCTTTTGATATTTGTCCTTCATTATTCTGTCCTTGATACTAGTATGCCACAATATTATTGGTGTCGATATTTAGTAGTACAATCCATCTGGAGAACGCCATCTGATTGCAAGGCACAACCAGGGAAGTATTGTTGTATTCTGTTATTGATGTGTTATTGAGTTTTCCAATTGATGCATTTGCCAGTCAAGGAAAATTAGAACTTTATGTGAAACCAGATTAGGGTTTTCATGGCTGTGAGAACAACTACAGGGGGATTGTACTTTCTACTTTAATTCTGCAACTCTCTGGGGAGATGAAAGAGATGATGAATCAGAGAAGCTGTGTTGGGATCATTGATGCCAATTTTCCAAAATGACTTGGGAAGTGGAAATGACATCACACGCCCTTTGCCCCCAATAAAATCAAAGGATTTACTAATTGTTTCGACCATAGCAGCACAACAACCTTAGCACTGCAACAACTTTCTTTGCAGCTGAGGGGATAAGGAAAGAACAAAGAGATGAAACTACAACAATTAAATGGGACTTGCCTAGAGCCTCTTTACTTTCTGTCGTTGTCTCTGCTTCCCTTGACACTACAACAGTGCCAGGGGAACCAAAGGGCAAAACAGAAATAGCAGGTGCACCCTCGGGCAGCTGCTCATTAACATCCATGCATGAGATCTACTGTCCATAAGTGTCCCTAAGGGTGTCAAGATTTCTGAAACAGTGGTAATTCTGAGCCATCTTACTTTAGTGCAGGGACTGATAGGCTGCTCTGTATTATTTGGAAGAGCTGAAAGTGAGAGGAGGATGGTGGTGCATTTGGCGCTGAGAAACAGTAGTTCACTCTTGTTTCAGCTGAATTTCAGGTAGCTCCTTAACTTCAGTAATTTGATGGCAGACAGGCAGTGTTTTCGTGCATGGTTTGGGTTTTAGTTAATTGTAGTACTGAGGTAGAGCTTAGTACCAGCATATGAGTGCTAGAGTAAGTCCAGTGCTAAAGCCAGCTTGGGTCACCAGTGACTTTACAGTTGAATTAAAATCAATGTGGAGGATAACTTGTGACGTTATTTATCCTTGAGTGACTTCACATAAGACCTGACAGAGATTGGAATAGTAGGTGCCCAATCAGAATCACTGAGACTGCCCGAGGAAGCTCTCAAACCAGTGGAGAAAGGAGTCTGAAACTTGTGCGACCTCAGAGTGGCAGTGCAACAGACTGCCTAAGCCAATTGTGATGATGCATGTGCTGAATTCCACAAGGTTTGGCAGGTATGTCTTGCATTCATCAGCTGCTTCAAAGATGTTACCCTAGGTTTGAGAAGATTGTTTTCCCAAGGCCAAACGCTAAGCTACACTAAACCAAGGTGGCAAATATTGGTCAGGTAAGTCTGGAGTTAGGTAAATGTAAGGCTGGGACATCATAGGCGTCAATAAAGGGCCTTTAGGTGTTGAATGCAAGTCATGGATGGGAGAAAGAGGGTGATCTTCTCAATCATGGTTTTGACAACTGCTTGCTTAAGAGCGTCCAGAATTGTTACTTTTCAGAATGACATACGTGAGGGGAAAGAACAAGGTGTTTCGGTATTCATTCAGTTTTCAATTTACCTACCGAGCAAAAGTAGAGAAAGTGCTGGAGTGGGAATAGTAAATCTAACTCCTACAAATTTCAACACTTTCTATGCTTTTGCTTAGGATGGGATGGGAACAGTAATTTTGTCCCCTCCTACATTTAACACTTTTCATACTTTTTTGACATTGTTTTTGGAATAGTAAATTTCAGGATTATTTATATTTATTTTATTATCTGTATTATTTCTAAATGATTTTAAGATAATTTATAAAAAATTTCACACTTTAATTTACATTTTAGTTTTGATGGTTTTGTAAAATGTAACGTTTATTACAAGTGTATATATGTTTTTTGTTTTATATATGTTTGGTAATTTTTTTGTTTTCATTATTAATAATCATTGTAATGGACTTTTTTGAAAAAATTTTTACATATTCTTTTAGTTTTTAATGTGTATTCAATATATATATATATATAAGGGCCATCAGCAATGATGACCCAACATATCCTGTGGCCTGCCATATAAATACAGTACATGGCGGTAAAGCGGAGGATTTAAATTATTTTGTTATTGACAGTGTGAAAAAGAATGTTAGGGGAGGGAATAGACAATTGGCACTGCGGAGATTGGAATCCAAATACATAATTCTGTTGGATTGCAAAATTCCAAATGGCATGAATGCTGATGAAGCAATGAGCATACACCTTTAATCTTCCGCCTTTGTAGAGAAACTGTATAATTGTGTATCAATAATCACTGAATCAATGTAAAGTTACTGCACACTTTGAGATCCTTGAACCAATCCACTAATTGCTTTTTCCCCCTTCTTTTCTGACTCACTCCTTTTTTTTATTATGTTTTTCAACGTCATAATTGATGTATATTAATTTATCAGTTTTTATTTTTATGTTCTGAAAAAAAAAAAAAGACCCCCCTTACCTTTCTTTTTTATACCTTGAGATCACCCTTGATATCAACAGACTCACTTTATTGAGGTAACTGATTTAAGATATGATACTATCATCTGCTGAGAACTCCAACAAACCAATGCCCACTAGGGCATAATCAAAGGTATGAATCGATTAGCGTGAATCAATTTAAACCCATCATTATGTCCATCAATTATCCTATGCACATGTGTAGCATTCTTCAGGCAATTAGTATAACCTTTTCACTGACATTAACGGGAGAGGTTTCCCCAGATGGACTAACATATGTGTAACTCGCTATTTATCTTAAATAAGATATTGTATTGCATTGGAAGTTTTATTTTCCTTTGAAAATGGTTTGTGAATTTTCAACAAAATTTGTGATATCCAAATGTGGTAATGATGTAATCTATATCTTGTATTGTTCAACTTTGGTAGAAATTGACAAGTGGTCTGTTTTCTTGGGTATTGTGGGTCAGAACAAGCACTGTTTTGAAAACTCTTCTATGTTTCTCACTGACCTTTCAGTTGCCATGGCGACCTTTTGTTTTTTCACGAGTGTTGAAAACTTTAAAGGAACTTACTAGAGTGATGCTGGACACAGTGAGCAAGGCGGACTTGTCCGCCGAAACGCGTCTGGTCTTTAGCGTTTGGAATAAAGAATCTCTTTGAAGTTATCCCACGGAGTCAGTGCCTGCTTTTTATTCATGAAACCAGGATTGGATGGAATATATATATATATATATATATATATATATATATATATATTATCTACTGGCGGTCGGCAGTAGATAGTTATAGTTAGGATCGTGTTTCCATAGGAAATCTCAAAATTCTATTTTCAATAACTTTGGCGCCGGTTGACGAATCCTCGCGAAATTTTCAAAACTAATGGGGCGCTCCGTTCAGCTCCTACCCTGAAAGTCTCGGGGTGATCGTCAAGCGAGGGCCGAGAAAAAAGGGGGGTCCCAAAACGCGTTTTCCCCATGCATTTTTCCATAGGACCTTTAGACGCAGCTACAGCCCGAACGGCTGAACAGAATTACTTGAAATTTGGCAGAGAGATAGCCATAAGGTCAAGGAGGTGCCTTTTGCAGGTCTGGTGTAAATCTGTTCCGTATTTCCTGAGAAAATAGCATTTAAAAGCATATCAATATCTATACGCGCGCAGGGTGCGTGCACCGTGCGCGCACCGTGCGAGCACCGTGCGAGCACCCTAACGTGCGCGAGCGTAATTCTGATTGGTGGTTACATGTCAGCCAACGTTCGAATCGGTCGAAATCAGGAAGTGTCGGCCATCACTTTGTTTGTTTTCAGTGCGAGAGTGAAAAAGGAAGGTGGCGAACGTGAAAAGGGGGCAGGGTAGAGAGTTCCTGGCCCTCTAGCCTTTGTCAGGGGGTCCCTGAAGGACCCCGAAGGCAAAAAAAAAAATTTTTTTTTAAATCGCGCGCGGTGAAAACTGTAATACGTAGTTTATTGTAAAATAAATATATAAAAAAATAATAATACATAAATAAATTAGCATTTAAAAAAACGTACAAATTCACTGAAAAAAACATAGGTTTCACACACGTTATAGTTAGGAATTAACATTTAAAAAACCTTGTAAATTCACTTAAAAAACCATAGGTTTCACACATGTTATAGTTAGGTGGATATCTCACTCGTAAAAAACCAATGAAATTCCCCCGTTATAGTTAGTTCAGATAACTATAACTCGCGCGACCGCCACTCTATCACAAGGATGATGTCATCAGTGATGTCATGAGTGATGCCACTGACCATGTCATGAGTGATGTAATATGTGATGTCATGAGCAGTGGATTGCGGGCGCGCGAGTTATAGTTATCTGCACTAACTATAACGGGGGAATTTCATTGGTTTTTTACGAGTGAAATATCCACCTAACTATAACATGTGTGAAACCTATGGTTTTTTAAGTGAATTTGCAAGGTTTTTTAAATGCCAATTCCTAACTATAACGTGTGTGAAACCTATGGTTTTTTCAGTGAATTTATATATATATATATATATATATATATATATATATATATATATATATATATATATATATATATATATATATTCAGTGAAAAAACCATAGGTTTCCCACACGTTATAGTTAGCTGGACATTTCACTCGTAAAAAACCAATGAAATTCCCCCGTTATAGTTAGTTAAGCTAACTATAACTCGCGCACCCGCAATCCACTGCTGATGACGTCACATATTACATCACTCATGACATGGTCAGTGACATCACTCATGACATCACTGATGACATCTCAAATGACATCACTGATGACATCATCCAGTGAATGTGTATTTTTCTGAAAATTAAATATGTTTTATATATGTATATCTCAAGGACGATGGAAGAATAAATGGGTATATAAGTGTCTATATGGATGATTTGTTTTTGAAAAACTGATTGTATAACTGACTGATTAAGTGTATCTTAGTGAATATATGGCTTACTGAGTAATGTTTAAATATGTAATTATCTGTATCAGTCTCTCACTTTGTGTATAAGTGGCTGCATGGGTTGGTGAGTAGCTACATGGGTGTTTATATAGGATATTAGGTGGTTTTTTGAGTATCAGTCTGAGAGTCTGCATGGTTCGGTGGGGGGTATTACGTAGTGCATAGGTGCATGAATGAGTGACTCACTGGTTGTATGTGTTGAAGACAGCATGTGTGCAGGACTGTATGGGTGGATGAGTGTGTGTATGGGTGTGTTAGTGAGTGAATGACTGTCTCAATAGTGTCTTTATGAGTAACTACATATGTTTTAAACTAGTATATGTGACTATTGGTGTATATAAGTGAGTATATGTGAGAGTGAGAGATTGAAAGAGTTCCTGTATGAATAAGTATGTGTTTCTATAAGGGTTTGTTTAAAAGACTAAGTATGTGTAAGTTTCCGTAGAAGTAAGTGTGGTGGTGTGTGTATAACTGTATATGCAAATAAATCTATGTTTGATTCTTTATTTTCATGAGTGAGTATGTGTGTCAGTAACTCTGTGGATGAGTGGCATTGTGTAGCAGGATGTATAGGTGTATGAGTACATATGATGAGTGAGTACATGTATGAGTGACTGTACAGGACTGTTCGTGAATGAGTGGATGTGTATGTGGATCTTAGAATTACTCAAGAGGTTGTTGTAACTGGTACTTGTATGTCCATTTTTTTGAAAATTTTAGTCTCTATTTTTGAATGTGTGTTTCAAAGGTTATATTAGGGTGAGAGGAGGTCTGCCACTCTGTCACAAGGATGATGTCATCAGTGATGTCATTTGAGATGTCATCAGTGATGTCATGAGTGATGTCACTGACCATGTCATGAGTGATGTAATATGTGACGTCATCAGCAGTGGATTGCGGGTGCACGAGTTATAGTTAGCTTAACTAACTATAACGGGGGAATTTCATTGGTTTTTTACGAGTGAAATGTCCAGCTAACTATAACGTGTGAGAAACCTATGTTTTTTTCACTGAATTTGCAAGGTTTTTTAAATGCTAATTCCTAACTATAACGTGTGTGAAACCCATGGTCTTTTCACTGAATTTGCAAGGTTTTTTAAATGCTAATTCCTAACTATAACGTGTGTGAAACCCATGGTTTTTTTAGTGAATTTGTATGGTTTTTTAAATGCTAATTCTTACCTATAACGTGTGTGAAACCCATGGTTTTTTCAGTGATTTTGTATGGTTTTTTAAATACAAATTCTTATATTAAACGTGTGAGTTTTTTTTTTTTGGCAAGGTTTTTTACATCTTTTTATTTTTACTTTATATTCTCTTTAAACACTATGCTTAAATTTTAAAAATTCTGCAATATATTATTTTTTCTCATTTTTTTTTACCAAACAGGTAAGATATATTAGTATAACATAGTGATTATTTTTTTCCAATTTTTTCCAATTTTTTTAAAATTTTATTTTTTTTACGTGCGCGTACTGTAAGCTCATGGTAAGCGTACGTTTTGCGTAATGTACGTAATATTTCTACTCTTTTTGCGTATGGTTACGCAATTTACGTAGACGTGCGTACTGCGTACGCGGCGCGTAAGCGCATACGTTACACGCGTACGTTACGCGGAAGTGTTGGGGCATGCCTGTTATGCGCATGCGCGCGTGCGCGTGTCTTTTATACGCGCATGCGTACTTTTACCGTAAGCGCTCCGTAAGCGTAACGTAAGCGTAACGTACGCGTAACGTACGCGCACGGTGGGTCATGTGATCAAGAAACAAAACTTTTGATTGGTTTAAAGTACTTTCAGTTCTAGAACTCTCCTACACCACACCCATTCCCCTCATTTCTGCTTGTGATCCCTTAGGAGAAGGAGCTGAGTTGTCTTTGGGATACGATGGCAGACCAGCACTCCTCTTCTGAGAGTGAGGCTAGCAGCACCACCATCAGGCAGAGAAGGAGGAAACAGAAGAGCTCTTTTATATGGGAGTATTTTACGTTTCCTGAGGGCCAGAAAAAAGTAAATGCTGCTTTAGTGACTTGCAAGCTTTGCCAGCGTGTACTTTCTAGAGGTAATCCTAACAAGAAGTATTCCTTCGGGAATCACACTATGTTAAGACACCTTGAGGATGTACACCCTAGGACACATGCTCGACATACTGGAGGAAACCCTTCAGTAAGTCGACCAAGCACATCCACAGCAGCTCAGCCGAGTCCATCTTCGGCAGCTCAGCTGAGCCCTTCATCTGTGGGGGGAGATTCACCTTTTTCTGGTCCTCTGGAAACTAACCATCGATTTGCGAGGGTTACAATGCGGTGCTCAAATTGCCATGGTCTAATTGTTCGTGGGGAGACCAGTGTTCCCCTAATTAACAACAGAATAGACCAGCACATTTGTCCTACCAGCTTATATTCCCATTCTTCCTTTCCTCTGTCCCTGCATGAACACAACGGCTCTTTTAAGAGCCAACCTTACCTCTCAACTTTTTTAAATGTTTTCTTAAAATTCTTTTTTTTTTACCGTACGGTAAGCGTATTTTTTTTTTTTTTAAAACACTAAAAAACAATTGCCACATTACAAGGTCCTTGAGGGATTAATAACGAAATACTGAAAATCTGTTTGAGGAGAAGTGGAAAAAAGGGACCATCAAATTTCTGACCTACCTGACCTACCTGACCCACCCAAAAATGTAATTATCAATTTAAATTTTATTGAAATTGCTTGAAAAAATGGTTTTATTTTTCGAAAATTTTCTTTCTCAATCTGAAAAAAGTATTAATATTTACTAAAACATTTTATAATACAGTACACGTATTTACATATTTTCCAAAAACAATTTTTTGCCATTTTTTTGCTGTTTTCAGAATATATTGCATTTCACTATAAATCGTGAAAGCAATTGCATTCATCACTTAACAGCGGGCAAAAAAAAAATAACAATCTCAAAGATTGTTTTAAAAAAGCCCAGAATCTCTTCTCACTTAAACATAACATTATAGAAATGCAAAATATTAAAAAAAAATATCATCTAATAACAATAACTATTTCTAAAAAATACCGTCTGACAATTTTGTTACAGAAGCATAATCACAAAAATAATATATCTCAAATAACTCCACAATACATCTGGTTACCTTTCCTTTAGGCCAAATGGTAATTTTAAAATTCTTTTTTGATTAAATTTCCAATGGTAATCCAATAAAATTCCAAAATTTAAATTGTACAGATGTTACCAATTCTCTCTAAAATTTTGGTTTCCGAAAGATTAATTAGGAATTAAATAAGTCCACAATACAATTGGTTACCTTTCCTTTAGGCCAAATGGTAATTTTAAAAATCTTTTTTGATTAAATTTCCAATGGTAATCCAATAAAATTCCAAAATTTAAATTGTACAGATGTTACCGATTCTCTCTAAAATTTTGGTTTCCGAAAGATTAATTAGGAATTAAATAAGTCCAAAATACAATTGGTTACCTTTCCTTTAGGCCAAATGGTAATTTTAAAAATCTTTTTATTTGAAAATTCCAATGGTAATCCAATAAAATGGTAAAATTGTTTTGTACAGATGTTGCCAATTCTCTCTAAAATGTAGGTTTCAGGAAGATTAGATAGGAACGTTGCTTAAAAACCAATTGACAATCATTACACATTGTCCAGCCTTTTTTACATTTTAGATAAACTGTGTAATGACCAGAAGTTACAGTAGGTCCATCATGGAAAATTATTGCAACTGTTACAAAAGTTTTTCCTGAAATTGATAATTGCTGTCCTGTAAACTTCTTTATTAAAGTATCCAATTTTGAACCATCAGCTCTACATCGTTGCATCATTAAAATTACATACTGTCCGTATTCCTTTAAAATTAACGTTGAAAACATGTCAGATTTACACTCACCGCATTCCATGCTATGATTAGCATCTTTAACTAATTTAGCAAAAGTGACTGTTTTACTCTCTGGCAATGTTAAATAAATAAACCTTTCAGAATCAACATTAGAGCCACATGTATTGAAACAGTTTTCACAACTATGTTCCCATTTATAAGAGAGACCAAACATATTTTCAATTTGTACCCCTTCTTCTTCCAGTACCTGAAGAAAATACATCAAGAATTCCTGTGCGTCTTGCTGTACATTTTGAGAAAACTGTGTACATCCTGAACATACATCTAAAAGTTTTCTAATTTCAGTAGCACTTTCTATTTTAGTTTTATCATTACTCAGCTTTTCAAAAAGGAGACTCAACTCAGAACAGAATCTTTTTCTCTGATTTACTATTATCTGCTCTTGCAAACTTTCAAGATAAAATACAACATTCAGCACTACATTAGCGTAGCAGTTGACACCAGAGCTATTTTCAAAATGACAACCAACAACCTCTTCAACATTTTCCTTTTTCTTTTTGCTTGCAATTACATCACTCTTCTTTTTTTTCTCCTCTCTACATCCTCATTACAGATATTCTCAATTCTCCTTTTTCGAGAAACAACACGTTTTTCCAACACAGGATACTGACCTAAATGAGGAGCATAGGTTCTTCTTAATCTATTATACTCCTTTACACAATTTGCATCAGCACTAACTTTTGAGTCATCAAAGTCTATCATAAATAAACCAGATAATGTTTTCACTCGTGACAAAGCAACATAAGCCATACCTTCTTTGAACACAGTTGAACCAATGTTCACAAAAGCACAATCTACAGTCAATCCTTGAGACTTGTGAATAGTTACAGCATATGCTAGAGAAAACGGAAACTGCTTCCTACGTACATTTAAGTCTTTCACAAGCATGAAACGAACTGTACAACGACAAATGTCTATAACTTCTTCTATCTGATCAAATTTTATTTTTAAACATTCAATTCCATCTTTTTTCTGGTAATTAATAAAACCCACAACTCTTCCCATAGCTCCATTCACTAAACCTTTTTCAACATCCAAATTTCTCCTTAAAAATACTCTACAGTTCATGCAAACATATAGATTTTTTTCTAATCCAGCAGTTTTGGAAATGTTCTTCTCTAGTGAATCCAATTTATTTTTCAGTTTGCCTGTTAATGTAATAGTAATTCTTTCATACTGAATTTTGTCCACTGCTTCCAATTTCCTAATCTCTTCCTTTTCCAATTTCAAAAGTTCCTCATTGAATATTGAGCATTCACGTAGAGTTGGCATTAAGCAGATTACACTTTTCTTTTCTGCAATGTTCTTGTATATTTTCTCTGCAACTATTTCTTCCTTTGGGAATAAATTATGTAGCAACCGACTCTGTAATGCTTTCGTGCCAGCTTCAGTGAGTAGTCCAATTCTGATATCTTTCAGAATACTTCCATATTCTTCATCGTTTGCTTGCCTCATATTAGTAGTAAGTTCCTTGTACTCAAAGAAGGACCAAATATTTGCATTACCAATGCTTCCCAATGACTTCTTTGTGTCTTCATGTGTCACAGTATTAAACACTGGTTGTCCTTTAACTGGAGTAAGCTGTAGAAGATCCCCAAAAACTATGACATGTTTTCCACCAAATAACACGTCATAATCTCTCCTTAGAATTTGCTGCATTCTTAAATGCACAAAGGCAAGCATTAAGTTTGAAACCATGCTCACCTCATAGATAATGAGAACTTGCATCTTCTTCAATACTCTTGAAACTTCCAAGCATGCTTCTCCAGTTAGCTTGTGGTATTGTATTTTGTTCTCATGCTCCACTGGTAACATTAGCAAACGATGTAAGGTGATTCCTTTTATGTTATATGCTGCTAACCCAGTTGGAGCAGTAACCACACAAGACAAAGTTGAATCCGTTTTTTGCTGTAGGTAGCTTCTGATGACTTTTATTAAGAAACTTTTTCCAGTTCCAGCTTGTCCGCTTACATACATCCTGATTGGTTGAAATGATGTGCATGAGCACTCGTTTTTTTCATGTAGTAATCCGTGATCAATTTTGTTTCTGATCTCTTCATAAATTTGTTGCTGCTCTTCATTCAGTTGTCTTTCCAAATTTGGTAAGTCTATTAATTCTTCTTGAGCTTGATTCATAGCCGTTTCCACTTCAGTCATAGCTATTGCAGCTTCATTTTCTACGATTGGTTGTCCTAGGGGATCTTGACTGAGTGTTCCAGAACTTTGGCTGTCTTGAGAACTGTCTCTAGCTACTTCAGCTACAATTGTAGTTTCCTGTTCAATTTCTTCATTTAACATTTGGACATAAGTTATGAAAGTACTGCATTCTATGCTGTCTTTGCAAGCATTAAAGGAATCTTCATAGCTTTGAAATTCTCCCAGTAGTTCGTCCTCTGAACGCCATGGTTTAAACAGCTGTAAAAGAGCCAAGAAGTAAAATTCCTTTTTGTCAGTAGCTTCGCAACTGAGCTTCCTGTGATTTATCAAACTTCCTTTTGTTTGCTTCACCAAACATCCTTCCTCACCAATGACTTTATATTTTCCATTGTTGATGTCTTCTGTGGCTTTCCGTGAATAAATGTAGTTCTGCAGCACTTCATAGAGACACATGTTCTCAAGATGATGACTTCTCTTTGGGTAATATGTGTCCAACATGTTTGATTTCAAAATATCTGTACTTTCTGGGTCATTCTCGGCCAAATATTCAATTTCTCCAACAGATTTTACTACCCGATTTCTCATTGCTGCAAGGCCTAAACTTGCCCAAATTATTCTTCTTGATTTCGAGTAGAGACTTGCAGAAGATAACCTATCTGAACATTCGTAGGATCCAATTTCTCGATGCGATAACATCTTTAAACTGAAACTGTATAGCTTCTTACTGACAGTCTTCTCGTGAGAAATCTCTTCCCACATTTCTTTCAATTCAGTTTTCTGATTTAGTAATGTAAGACGTTACATATCGAGCAACAGCAATGGAATTGTCAGCTACATACTGTATATCCATGTTAGCATTCCACATGGATAAAATGACTGGGTTGTAGTCATTTATATTTTTTGATTCTTCTTTTCTTTTTAGGTTGTAGGTATTCTTAGGTGATTTTCTTGTAATAGTATGTCTCACAGCTGACATAAAACTGTTTACTCTTCCTTTTGAAAGAACAGGTCTAGGAAATCCAAATCGACATTTAGTGTAGAATATATCTTTGCTCTTGTATTTCCGTCGACAGTATTTTCCACACCGATGACTTTGGAAATGTAAAACTTGCTCCTTTAACTTTTTCTCTTCTGTGCTTTTTGGTATAGCACATGTTGCATATTCTTCAATGAAAGATAACACTGCTTCATCAGTATCTGTTCCAAACTTTGGGGCATCCTTGATCCACAACAGCATATGAATATGAGGAGCACCTCTTGCTTGGTACTCTTTTCTCCAAAAGAAATCCACAACTTCTCCAAGAGGTGGATTTTTTTATTGCAGATGAAGCACATCATGGCCTCAAATCTATGATTGAAATATTTGCAAACATTAACCGGATCCAATGAGCACAGTTCTCCTGCTGTCTTGTATTCGATGTTTTTAATGTTTGAATTTGCCTCTCGTAGAAAATCCAGTAAATCATCCCAAGCGTACTCGGCACAGCTTAGGGTAAGGAACCATGTTGGAGTTCCTAAATTCCGTAACATGCATTTTAATTCACCATGACGTCGGTACCAATATTCATTTGTCCCACGCTGACAAGCCATCAGATTGATCAGTTGTGTTTCCAAATGATCATCTCGGTGCTGCACTTTCTCCATAAAATCCTTAGCAGACACATTTTGTAAATGTACTCCACTTTTTAAAATGTGATTTACTGCATAAGATAATGCAGAAAAGTCGCTTTCAAATAAAAGATGGAACAAATATGGAATACTTTGTCGAAATCTTGGATCTTCTGCATATAGTCTTGTAGTCCGATACTCAGAAGCTGGAAACTGTTCTGGACGTTCATCGCATCGTCCTCCTTTTCCTGTAGGAAACAGCTGGGGAAAACATCGAGCTTCCAAGCTCTCCTCCCATACACTCACGGGAGTTCCTTTTGCTTTCTTCATCTGAAACAGATCAATAGTGTCTCCCATAACTTCTTTTGAATCAAGAGGATGTATGCTAAAATGTTCATAAATTTCTTCTTCCTTTGACTTGTCCACTTTTTCAATTTGTCCAGTTGGTGTTTCTGTGTCTTCTTGTAAATCTTCTTCTTCTTCTTCTATATAAATTGATTCATACCATTTGTTATTCCTTTTCAAATACAAATTTGCTCTTTGTACTTTCCGTACATCTACCAGCTCCTGCCAAATCTTCTTATTCTTTGTAGGTACACCATTAACCAGAATAAATAATGGTTCAGTTTCCAAAGTATCTACATCAATAGTTTCCATATTTTTTTTCAAATCCAAGGGCAAATACACCACTCTACCTTTTAAACCTCTCAGTAAATCTGAGGGAGGTAATTTACCAGTTTTGGGCTCCATACGTACTATGGTCTGGAACGGATGAACACATTGAATGAGTATAGACTCATATGTATTTAATTCAGAAAGTTCGGCAGGAATAGCATCCAATTCTAAATTATTATGTACAGCTCTGGTCGGCATTCTATTTTCTTCTAACTTATTATAACAGTATTTACAAATACGCTGATCTTCACCCAATTCAAAACAATTTTCAAGAAATATATATGTTGCAAAATCCTTCCACTTATAATTATCTTCATTTTCACTTTTTCTGTAGAGATCAACATTCCTGGTTTGATTTCTATAATGAGTTCTGCGGCAACAAATACAAGTAATATTTGGTCTTTCATTAGAGATTATTGCAAATTTTGTCATTTGATCATCAAATTTCTTACTTACAGAGGGTTCTACATTCTCTTCCACATCTTCCTCAATAACTGTGTCATTACCTGCACTGTCTTGTTCTGGACCAAAGTAACTAAACTGAATTTCATCAGTAACCTTCTCTACATCTGATACCGATCCACGGAACAGAGCCCTATTCAATTCATCTAACTTTATTGCTGGACTTTTAGCAAAATACAATCGTCTCACAAACTTTCTCATTTCAGTATGATGAACAGCCAGCATCCTAAAATGATGAAAAACACTTTTACACACTTTTCTAGATAGACAAGCCAGAGAATGTAAACCAATATTCTCTCTCACTCTGCATGGATCTAGACTTTGAAGCACCTTAATCTTCTGTTTAACACTTTTTTTACTATATTCTCTTAGAAACTCACGAAATTTATCAATAGATTCCTGACGCACAGTGCAAATACTACTACAATTCCAAGTATACACTGGGGCTTTAGGACGTCTCCCCATAACCTCATCCGCCATCACTTGTTCCTCATCTCTTGGAACCATTTTCTCCTTCTCCATTATACAACCATTTTTCACTTCATAAGCACGACCTCTGGTGTCAACTGCATGCAGCAAACTATTCCTTTGAAGATAACTCTCTTCATTAAAAAAAGGTTCACTACTTGAACTATGCATCCATTCTCCTAAAAACACTTTACAAAAGTTTGTTCTTTTCACTAGTCTTTTCCTTTTGCTTTGTGATTTCAGTACATTGACCATTTTATCTAATGTACGCATCCTGTTCAAAATTAAAATGAATAGTTTCCTTTTTAATTCTAAAGCCTTTGCTACAATGGCTTCAATTTCTTTTTTTCTCTTATAAAATTTGCTTTTTTCTTATATTTCTTCACATCCTTTATCAAATTGGACATAACTCTTCTCTGAAACATTTTTCTACGAATCTCTTTAAACGCTGTTTTTCTTTTTAAGTTAATCTTTATTGTTTCTGAAGGTATATTTGCATTAACTAAATGCTCAATTTTTTCCTGTTGTTTTCTATTTAAAACATTATTTCCAGTACAGACATTTTGTACATTTTTCCTTTTTTTGAAGATATTTTTTAAAAAATCTTTTGTCTGCTTACCAGAAGACTTTCTCTTTTTCCCAACATGAGCATCTCCAACTAACTTAGGTCCTCCAGTTGTCTTCAAATATAGATTTTTTTTGTGGTTTTTCCTTAGTCTGGATTTTGTAGGCATCTTAAATTTTGTTCACTGCTCTTCAGCAATACCTGAAAAAAACTAAAAAAAAATTCCTTTATTTTATTTAAATATATTACTATATTTTTTATGATCTTTTCAGATCTTAAAATACTATGTACCCCTTTCCTACTAGTGAAAATCACAATAAAACCATCACAAATTAAATATCTAAAAACAATTCCTGTGTGCACACAGAGTCGTGGTTTGATATTAAGCAGAAAACGAAATTTCTTTGCCAATTTGAAAGCACACTTACTACTCTTTTTTTGGCAAGTGATAAGTACTTTTACAGTCTGACACATTTTCAATCCACTTTTCAGATTCTGAAAACAGCACATGTCCAAACAGCTTTTTGAGTCCAGGAACATGTGTAACCTGGGTGAATGACTACACTCCAGCAAAGGCAACCAGCCTTAGTGATGCTGAATGTATTTGCATTACTCACTGCAACCTCAAACCCCACTCGGTTGTGAATACTATGCATGATTCTACAGGATAAGCAGCTGGGTGTGTGCTAAGAGTCTGCTTCTGCAGAAAAATAGCTGCCCCTTTCCTACTAATGCAAATGTAAAATTACCAGAGTAATACGCAATAAATCTCTGTCAACAATTCCTCTTTGCACACAGAGTCATGGTTTGATATTAGGCAGAAAACGAAATTTCTTTGCCAATTTGAAAGCACACTTACTACTCTTTTTTTGGCAAGTGATAAGTACTTTTACAGTCTGACACATTTTCAATCCACTTTTCAGATTCTGAAAACAGCACATGTCCAAACAGCTTTTTGAGACCAGGAACATGTGTAACCTGGGTGACTGACTACACTCCAGCAAAGGCAACCAGCCTTAGTGATGTTGAATGTATTTGCATTACTCACTGCAACCTCAAACCCCACTCGGTTGTGAATACTATGCATGATTCTACAGGATAAGCAGCTGGGTGTGTGCTAAGAGTCTGCTTCTGCAGAAAAATAGCTGCCCCTTTCCTACTAATGCAAATCTAAAATTACCAGAGTAATACGCAATAAATCTCTGTCAACAATTCCTCTTTGCACACAGAGTCATGGTTTGATATTAGGCAGAAAACGAAATTTCTTTGCCAATTTGAAAGCACACTTACTACTCTTTTTTTGGCAAGTGATAAGTACTTTTACAGTCTGACACATTTTCAATCCACTTTTCAGATTCTGAAAACAGCACATGTCCAAACAGCTTTTTGAGACCAGGAACATGTGTAACCTGGGTGAATGACTACACTCCAGCAAGGGCAACCAGCCTTAGTGATGTTGAATGTATTTGCATTACTCACTGCAACCTCAAACCCCACTCGGTTGTGAATACTATGCATGATTCTACAGGATAAGCAGCTGGGTGTGTGCTAAGAGTCTGCTTCTGCAGAAAAATAGCTGCCCCTTTCCTACTAATGCAAATCTAAAATTACCAGAGTAATACGCAATAAATCTCTGTCAACAATTCCTCTTTGCACACAGAGTCATGGTTTGATATTAGGCAGAAAACGAAATTTCTTTGCCAATTTGAAAGCACACTTACTACTCTTTTTTTGGCAAGTGATAAGTACTTTTACAGTCTGACACATTTTCAATCCACTATTCAGATTCTGAAAACAGCACATGTCCAAACAGGTTTTTGAGACCAGGAACATGTGTAACCTGGGTGAATGACTACACTCCAGCAAGGGCAACCAGCCTTAGTGATGTTGAATGTATTTGCATTACTCACTGCAACCTCAAACCCCACTCGGTTGTGAATACTATGCATGATTCTATAGGATAAGCAGCTGGGTGTGTGCTAAGAGTCTGCTTCTGCAGAAAAATAGCTGCCCCTTTCCTACTAATGCAAATGTAAAATTACTAGAGTAATACGCAATAAATCTCTGTCAACAATTCCTCTTTGCACACAGAGTCATGGTTTGATATTAGGCAGAAAACGAAATTTCTTTGCCAATTTGAAAGCACACTTACTACTCTTTTTTTGGCAAGTGATAAGTACTTTTACAGTCTGACACATTTTCAATCCACTTTTCAGATTCTGAAAACAGCACATGTCCAAACAGGTTTTTGAGACCAGGAACATGTGTAACCTGGGTGAATGACTACACTCCAGCAAGGGTAACCAGCCTTAGTGATGCTGAATGTATTTGCATTACTCACTGCAACCTCAAATCCCACTCGGTTGTGAATACTATGCATGATTCTACAGGGTAAGCAGCTGGGTGTGTGCTAAGAGTCTGCTTCTGCAGAAAAATAGCTGCCCCTTTCCTACTAATGCAAATCTAAAATTACCAGAGTAATACGCAATAAATCTCTGTCAACAATTCCTCTTTGCACACAGAGTCATGGTTAGAAATTAGGCAGAAAACGAAATTTCTTTGCCAATTTGAAAGCACACTTACTACTCATTTTTTGGCAAGTGATAAGTACTTTTACTGTCTGACACATTTTCAATCCACTTTTCAGAATCTGAAAACAGCACATGTCCAAACAGCTTTTTGAGACCAGGAACATGTGTAACCTGGGTGAATGACTACACTCCAGCAAGGGCAACCAGCCTTAGTGATGCTGAATGTATTTGCATTACTCACTGCAACCTCAAACCCCACTCGGTTGTGAATACTATGCATGATTCTACAGGATAAGCAGCTGGGTGTGTGCTAAGAGTCTGCTTCTGCAGAAAAATAGCTGCCCCTTTCCTACTAATGCAAATCTAAAATTACCAGAGTAATACGCAATAAATCTCTGTCAACAATTCCTCTTTGCACACAGAGTCATGGTTTGATATTAGGCAGAAAACGAAATTTATTTGCCAATTTGAAAGCACACTTACTACTCTTTTTTTGGCAAGTGATGAGTACTTTTACAGTCTGACACATTTTCAATCCACTTTTCAGATTCTGAAAACAGCACATGTCCAAACAGGTTTTTGAGACCAGGAACATGTGTAACCTGGGTGAATGACTACACTCCTGCAAGGGCAACCAGCCTTAGTGATGCTGAATGTATTTGCATTACTCACTGCAACCTCAAACCCCACTCGGTTGTGAATACTATGCATGATTCTACAGGGTAAGCAGCTTGGTGTGTGCTAAGAGTCTGCTTCTGCAGAAAAATAGCTGCCCCTTTCCTACTAATGCAAATCTAAAATTACCAGAGTAATACGCAATAAATCTCTGTCAACAATTCCTCTTTGCACGCAGAGTCATGGTTAGAAATTAGGCAGAAAACGAAATTTCTTTGCCAATTTGAAAGCACACTTACTACTCATTTTTTGGCAAGTGATAAGTACTTTTACTGTCTGACACATTTTCAATCCACTTTTCAGAATCTGAAAACAGCACATGTCCAAACAGTTTTTTGAGACCAGGAACATGTGTAACCTGGGTGAATGACTACACTCCAGCAAGGGCAACCAGCCTTAGTGATGCTGAATGTATTTGCATTACTCACTGCAACCTCAAACCCCACTCGGTTGTGAATACTATGCATGATTCTACAGGGTAAGCAGCTGGGTGTGTGCTAAGAGTCTGCTTCTGCAGAAAAATAGCTGCCCCTTTCCTACTAATGCAAATGTAAAATTACCAGAGTAATACGCAATAAATCTCTGTCAACAATTCCTCTTTGCACACAGAGTCATGGTTTGATATTAGGCAGAAAACAAAATTTCTTTGCCAATTTGAAAGCACACTTACTACTCTTTTTTTGGCAAGTGATAAGTACTTTTACAGTCTGACACATTTTCAATCCACTTTTCAGATTCTGAAAACAGCACATGTCCAAACAGCTTTTTGAGTCCAGGAACATGTGTAACCTGGGTGAATGACTACACTCCAGCAAAGGCAACCAGCCTTAGTGATGTTGAATGTATTTGCATTACTCACTGCAACCTCAAACCCCATTCGGTTGTGAATACTATGCATGTTTCTACAGGATAAGCAGCTGGGTGTGTGCAAAGAGTCTGCTTCTGCAGAAAAATAGCTGCCCCTTTCCTACTAATGCAAATCTAAAATTACCAGAGTAATACGCAATAAATCTCTGACAACAATTCCTCTTTGCACACAGAGTCATCTTCTGATTCTATGCAGAAAACAGTATTCCTCATTTATACCAGTACACCTTAATTTATGGTGAAAACATAGTCCATAATATTTTACATGTTCCTTACATTTAAATTTCTCCCAAAACACAAAATGATAAACACAACTTCAACAAAAGGAATTCCAATTCTATTATTCATTTCTTAATTTACCACATACATCCCCTCTCAAACTCATAACTCACCTTTAAAATTAGTTAGTTGTGAAAGAAATGTGGCACTCAAACAGCAGATTATCAGAGCCAGGATCTCTGTTCTGTACACCTCTCTCCTCTCAGCAGAACCAGATAATGGCAATGTTTCCCTCTCTTTTTCCACACATATACATGTTAATTTCAAATCTCAGTGCTTCCCCCTTTTTTTAAAATGTAATCACACATTTCTATTGGTTGAAAACCAACCCTTTTCCAAAAGTACCCTTCCCCCAACTTGACTTCTGCCTAGTACCCTTCCCCCAACTTGACTTCTGCCTGCTACCATAGCAACAGCTCATGGAACACTGCTGTGTGGAGTCAGGTCAGAAGTTCACCACACAATGTTTCATTTCCAAAGAGCAAGAGTGCTTGACTTTTCTAACCTAACAGCAAATCCATAGTAATGTTCTTTGGTAACACATTTTTCTGTACCAATACAAAACATGCTTCTATAAATTGACACATACAGCCTAGTTTTTAGTGTAGAATGGTATGAAACAGCCAATGAGTTCTTTTTATTTTAAAAAAATATGTATGACTCCATTTCCAAACTGTCTTTCATTTCTTTTTCCCATTCTACTGAAAAACACCTCCTGAGTGCATCCAGATCTCCTTTGAAGATGTTCACAGTGTGGATTGTAGGGCACAGCTATGTCTTCTGGAGTGAAAAGTATGCAGAGAAAACAGGTATGGTGAGAGACCTTGCTTTGCCAAATGTAGACATTAAATGGATTGGTCAGAGAAGGTTAAAGTGGCACCAATTGATGCCATTGGTGAAATCCTTCATGCAAATCCAACACACTGACCTCATAATAGTGCACTGTGGTGGCAATGACCTAGGCACTTTGACTGGGGTAGGTCTGGAAATGCTTTTGAAGGAGACCTTTGCACAACTGTTTTCACTTTTCCCTAAAACTGCCTTTGCGTATTCTAACATATGCCAAAGGCAAAAATGGAACTGGTCCAAAGCAAGAAAGCACGTCAACAAATCTGTTTCTGCTTTCCTCCGAGACTATGGTATGGGTTCCATTTACCACAACAACTTGCGTTACAACATGCAAGACATTTATAGAGGAGATGGTGTACACTTCACTGATGAAGGGAACAGAGTCTTCCTCTTGAACCTTAGACTCTGCATCGGTACTTACTTGTAGGTACCACTAAAAAATCACTTCATAAACACAACGGCTCTTTTTAGAGCCCCCTAATATCTAAACACCTAAATCTGAATTTTATTTCTTTTTTAATTTTTTTTTTCTACCGTACACGTACGGTAAGCTTACCATACGCGTACTCCGCGATTTTTTTTAAAAATTAATAAATGTTTTTTTCGTACTTTTGTGTCCTTCTTTGACCCCCTTTCAAATGTTAGGGGGTCTGTAACTCTCTTCCTTGCCCCCTTTTCACGTTATCTCCCTTTTTTTTTCTGTGTGAAACACACGAAATGGCGGCCGACACTTCCTGATTTCGTCCGATTCGAATGTTTACAGTCATGTGACAACCAATCAGATTTGAGCTCGCGCACGGCACCGTACGCGTACGGTAAGCTTACGGTAAGCGCACGGAGCGCGCTTACAGATATATATATTGATTTAAATGCTATTTTCTCAAGAACTACTGAACAGATTTACACCAGACCTACAAAAGGCACATCCTTGACCTGCGGACTACCTCTGTGCCAAATTACAAGTAATTATGTTCAGCCGTTCGGGCTGTAGCTGTGTCTAAAGGTCCTATGGAAAAATGCATGGGGAAAACGCGTTTTGGGACCCCCCTTTTTTCTCAGCCCCCGCTTGACGAATCACCCCGAGACTTTCAGGGTAGGAGTGGAGCGTAGTGCCCCAGGTAGGAGCGGAGCGTAGCGCCCCATTAGTTTTGAAAATTTCGCGAGGATTCGTCAACCGGTGCCAAAGTTATTCAAAATAGAATTTTGAGATTTCCTATGGAAACACGGTCCTAACTATAACTACCTACTGGTGACCGCCAGTAGGTAATATATATATATATATATATATATATATATATAAAATCATGCTAGAGCTGGGGGAAGATCCTCAGTTAGTTTTTTTTTTTTTTGCATGATCTTTATTTTAACCTGTCGGCTCCAGTTAGATGTGGTGATGGAGGGAACCGCATCAGGCACTTTAAACTCAATGGGGGCCGTTGAGGATGTACCTTGGTTCTGTTTTGTTTGTACTGTATATTAATAAATTAGAGAAGGCGGTGAGTGGTCCACGTAGCGATACACCCAAAATTGGTTGTCGCTCTAGTCCCTGCAAACGATGCTATCTTTATCTCCAGCACCTCTATGGGCTCGAATCTCCTCTTAAATCAATTCGTGAAATTTATAGATAATGTTGATCTTAGTACTAATTTTACAAAGTTACAATTTATGGTATTTGGACCTCGGTCTACCAAGACTGGACTGTATTGCATTAAAGGCAAGCTCCTTGAGCACATCACTGTTTTCCCTAACCTGGGAGTCTTGCTCGACTCCTCCTTATCATGGTCACTCCTGATAGCCGCTAGAGGACACATGTTCTCAAGAAGTGTTGCTTCTGTATTTGAATTCGTGACTAGACTGGGGCATAAGGTCAATCAAGGGCATATTCAAATTTTACAGTGCAAAGTTTGTTTTCATTGCAGAATATGGTATTGATATCTGGGATTTGCAAATGCATCCTCGCTTCAATTTTTAGAGAATGCGGTTCGGAGAAGACTAATTTCTCTCCCACAAAGCACATCCTCTATTATTATACATGAGAAACTTGTTATTGGTTATTTAGACAATATTACACCTTCAACTATAGTTGAATATAGATGATAGCAATTCACCCCTGCACACGTTACAGTTTATTATGTTCTGCATTTTCTACAAAAGTCTATGCAAGTCCTTTAGTACACCATTGTTTGCTGAGAGGTATTTAACACAAGTTTGCCCCGTTTTGTTTCATTTCACGTTACTACCTGATGTGTTCACTTTTTATCAGGTGCTGTTCGAATGCAAAAGATTGTATTCAATTCATTATGTGTTTTTTCTGACTATTTGCTGTAATTGCCATACATGTACAACAATGTTTTATTTCATGATGTTTAAGCTGTAATATCTGTGTGCTCTTTTATGGTTTTCACATGAAAACTGAATAACTATATTTGATGATGATTTTATATATATATATATATATACATATACATATATATATTACCTACTGGCGGTCGCCTGTAGGTAGTTATAGTTAGGACCACGTTTCCATAGGAAATCCGCAACATTCTATTTTGAATAACTTTGGCGCCGGTCGACGAATCCTCGCGAATTTTTCAAAATAGGTGGGGCGATAAGCTCCGCTCCTTCCCTGAAAGTCTCGGGGGGATTCGTCAAGCGGGGGCTGAGATAAAAGGGGGGTCCCAAAACGCGTTTTTCCCATGCATTTTTCCATAGGACCTTTAGACACAGCTACAGCCCGAACGGCTGAACAGAATTACTAGAAATTTGGCAGAGAGGTAGTCCTCAGGTCAAGGAAGTGCCTTTTGTAGGTTTGGTGTAAATCTGTTCAGTAGATTCTGAGAAAATAGCCTTTAAATCAATATATATATCTGAGCCAGCTTACGGTGCGCTTACGGTACGCTTACCGTACGCGTACGGTGGTGTGCGCGAGCGCGATTCTGATTGGCTCTTAGATCTTAGTAAACATTCGAATCGGTCGAAACCAGGAAGCGGCGGCCGCCATTTCGTGTGTTTCACTCAGAAAAAAAAGAGTGATAACAAGAAAAGGGGCAAGGAGGAGAGTTACAGACCCCCTAACATTTGTAAGGGGGTCAAAGAAGGACAGAAAAGTACAAAGAAAACATTTATTGATTTTAAAAAAAATCACGGGGTACGCGTACGGTAAGCGTACGGTAGAAAAAAAAAATAAAAAAAGAAAAGAAAATCAGATTTAAGTGTTTAGATATTAGGGGGCTCTAAAAAGAGCCGTTGTGTTTATTAAGTGATTTTTTAGTGGTACCTACAAGTAAGTACCGATGCAGAGTCTAAGGTTCAAGAGGAAGACTCTGTTCCCTTCATCATTGAAGTGTACACCATCTCCTCTATAAATGTCTTGCATGTCATAACGCAAGTTGTTGTGGTAAATGGAACCCATACCATAGTCACGGAGGAAAGCAGAAACAGATTTGTTGACGTGCTTTCTTGCTTTGTCAATCTGCGGACAGAAATGATTGGACCAGTTCCATTTTTGCCTTTGGCATATGTTAGAAAACACAAAGGCAGTTTTAGGAAAAAGTGAAAACAGTTGTGCAAAGGTCTCCTTCATAAGCATTTCCAGACCTACCCCAGTCAAAGTCCCTAGGTCATTGCCACCACAGTGCACTATTATGAGGTCAGGGTGTTGGATGTGCATGAAGGATTTCACCAATGGCATCAATTGGTGCCACTTTAACCCTCTCTGACCAATCCATTTAATGTCTACATTTGGCAAAGCAAGGTCTCTCACCATATCTGTTTTCTCTGCATACTTTTCACTCCAGAAGACATAGCTGTGCCCAACAATCCACACTGTGAACATCTTCAAAGGAGAACTGGATGCACTCAGGAGGTGTCTTTCAGTAGAATGGCAATATGAAAAGAAAGACAGTTTGGAAATGGAGGCATACATATTTTTTTCAAAAAAAAAAGAACTGATTGGCTGTTTCATACCATTATAGAATAAAAACTAGGCTGTATGTGTAAATTAATAGAAGCATGTTTTGTATTGGTACAGAAAAATGTGTTACCAAAGAACAGTACTATGGATTTGCTGTTAGGTTTGAAAAGTCAAGCACTCTTGCTCTTTGGAATTGAAACATTGTTTGGCGAACTTCTGACCTGACTCCACACAGCAGTGTTCCATGAGCTGTTGCTATGGTAGCAGGCAGAAGTCAAGTTGGGGGAAGGGTACTAGGCAGAAGTCAAGTTGGGGGAAGGGTACTTTTGGAAAAGGGTTGGTTTTCAACCAATAGAAATGTGTGATTACATTTGAAAAAAAGGGGCAAGCACTGAGATTTGAAACTAACATGTATATGTGTGGAAAAAGAGAGGGAAAGTTTGCCATCATCTGGTTCTGCTGAGAGGAGAGAGGTGTAGAGAACAGGGATCCTGGCTCTGATAATCTGCTGTTTGAGTGCCACATTTCTTTCACAACTAACTAATTTTAAAGGTGAGTTTAGAGTCTGAGAGGGGATGTATATGGTAAATTAAGACATGAATAATAGAAATGCAATTCTTTTTGTTGAAGTTGTGTTTATTATTTTCTGTTTTGGGAGAAATTTAAATGTGAGGAACATGTAAAATAATATGGACTATGTTTTCACAATAAATTAAGGTGTACTGGTATAATAAAAGAATAGTTTAAGGGTTTGAGGTTGGACTCAGTAATGCAAATACATTCAGCATCACTAAGGCTGGTTGCCCTTGCTGGAGTGTAGGCAGACACCCAGGTTACAAATGATGCTGGTCTGAAAAAGCAGTTTGGACATGTGCTTTGTAAAAAATCTGAAAAGTGGATTCATAATGTGTCAGTCTGTAAAAGTGTTTATCACTTGCCAAAAAAAGAGCAGTAAGTGTGCTTTCAAATTGGCAAAGAAATTTCGTTTTGTGACTAATGTGAAAACATGACTCTGTGTGCAAATAGGAATTACAGGCAGAGATTTATTGCGTATTGCTCTGGTGATTTCACAGTTGCATTAGATGGAAAGGGGGAGACATTTTTTGGTGCAGAAGCAGACTCTTAGCACACAGGTAGCTGCTTACCATGTGGAATCATGCACAGTATTCACAAGCGAGTGGGGTTTGAGGTTTCAGTCAGTAATGCAAATACATTCAGCATCACTAAGGCTGGTTGCCCTTGCTGGAGTGTAGGCAGACACCCAGGTTACAAATGATGCTGGTCTGAAAAAGCAGTTTGGACATGTGCTTTGTAAAAAATCTGAAAAGTGGATTCATAATGTGTCAGTCTGTAAAAGTGTTTATCACTTGCCAAAAAAAAGAGCAGTAAGTGTGCTTTCAAATTGGCAAAGAAATTTCGTTTTGTGACTAATGTGAAAACATGACTCTGTGTGCAAATAGGAATTACAGGCAGAGATTTATTGCGTATTGCTCTGGTGATTTCACAGTTGCATTAGATGGAAAGGGGGAGACATTTTTTGGTGCAGAAGCAGAATCTTAGCACACAGGTAGCTGCTTACCATGTGGAATCATGCACAGTATTCACAAGCGAGTGGGGTTTGAGGTTTCAGTCAGTAATGCAAATACATTCAGCATCACTAAGGCTGGTTGCCCTTGCTGGAGTGTAGGCAGACACCCAGGTTACAAATGATGCTGGTCTGAAAAAGCAGTTTGGACATGTGCTTTGTAAAAAATCTGAAAAGTGGATTCATAATGTGTCAGTCTGTAAAAGTGTTTATCACTTGCCAAAAAAAAGAGCAGTAAGTGTGCTTTCAAATTGGCAAAGAAATTTCGTTTTGTGACTAATGTGAAAACATGACTCTGTGTGCAAATAGGAATTACAGGCAGAGATTTATTGCGTATTGCTCTGGTGATTTCACAGTTGCATTAGATGGAAAGGGGGAGACATTTTTTGGTGCAGAAGCAGGCTCTTAGCACACAGGTAGCTGCTTACCATGTGGAATCATGCACAGTATTCACAAGCGAGTGGGGTTTGAGGTTTCAGTCAGTAATGCAAATACATTCAGCATCACTAAGGCTGGTTGCCCTTGCTGGAGTGTAGGCAGACACCCAGGTTACAAATGATGCTGGTCTGAAAAAGCAGTTTGGACATGTGCTTTGTAAAAAATCTGAAAAGTGGATTCATAATGTGTCAGTCTGTAAAAGTGTTTATCACTTGCCAAAAAAAAGAGCAGTAAGTGTGCTTTCAAATTGGCAAAGAAATTTCGTTTTGTGACTAATGTGAAAACATGACTCTGTGTGCAAATAGGAATTACAGGCAGAGATTTATTGCGTATTGCTCTGGTGATTTCACAGTTGCATTAGAAGGAAAGGGGGAGCCTTTTTTTGGTGCAGAAGCTGACTCTTAGCACACAGGTAGCTGCTTACCATGTGGAATCATGCACAGTATTCACAAGCGAGTGGGGTTTGAGGTTTCAGTCAGTAATGCAAATACATTCAGCATCACTAAGGCTGGTTGCCGTTGCTGGAGTGTAGGCAGACACCCAGGTTACAAATGATGCTGGTCTGAAAAAGCAGTTTGGACATGTGCTTTGTAAAAAATCTGAAAAGTGGATTCATAATGTGTCAGTCTGTAAAAGTGTTTATCACTTGCCAAAAAAAGAGCAGTAAGTGTGCTTTCAAATTGGCAAAGAAATTTCGTTTTGTGACTAATGTGAAAACATGACTCTGTGTGCAAATAGGAATTACAGGCAGAGATTTATTGCGTATTGCTCTGGTGATTTCACAGTTGCATTAGATGGAAAGGGGGAGACATTTTTTGGTGCAGAAGCAGACTCTTAGCACACAGGTAGCTGCTTACCATGTGGAATCATGCACAGTATTCACAAGCGAGTGGGGTTTGAGGTTTCAGTCAGTAATGCAAATACATTCAGCATCACTAAGGCTGGTTGCCCTTGCTGGAGTGTAGGCAGACACCCAGGTTACAAATGATGCTGGTCTGAAAAAGCAGTTTGGACATGTGCTTTGTAAAAAATCTGAAAAGTGGATTCATAATGTGTCAGTCTGTAAAAGTGTTTATCACTTGCCAAAAAAAAGAGCAGTAAGTGTGCTTTCAAATTGGCAAAGAAATTTCGTTTTGTGACTAATGTGAAAACATGACTCTGTGTGCAAATAGGAATTACAGGCAGAGATTTATTGCGTATTGCTCTGGTGATTTCACAGTTGCATTAGATGGAAAGGGGGAGACATTTTTTGGTGCAGAAGCAGAATCTTAGCACACAGGTAGCTGCTTACCATGTGGAATCATGCACAGTATTCACAAGCGAGTGGGGTTTGAGGTTTCAGTCAGTAATGCAAATACATTCAGCATCACTAAGGCTGGTTGCCCTTGCTGGAGTGTAGGCAGACACCCAGGTTACAAATGATGCTGGTCTGAAAAAGCAGTTTGAACATGTGCTTTGTAAAAAATCTGAAAAGTGGATTCATAATGTGTCAGTCTGTAAAAGTGTTTATCACTTGCCAAAAAAAAGAGCAGTAAGTGTGCTTTCAAATTGGCAAAGAAATTTCGTTTTGTGACTAATGTGAAAACATGACTCTGTGTGCAAATAGGAATTACAGGCAGAGATTTATTGCGTATTGCTCTGGTGATTTCACAGTTGCATTAGATGGAAAGGGGGAGACATTTTTTGGTGCAGAAGCAGACTCTTAGCACACAGGTAGCTGCTTACCATGTGGAATCATGCACAGTATTCACAAGCGAGTGGGGTTTGAGGTTTCAGTCAGTAATGCAAATACATTCAGCATCACTAAGGCTGGTTGCCCTTGCTGGAGTGTAGGCAGACACCCAGGTTACAAATGATGCTGGTCTGAAAAAGCAGTTTGGACATGTGCTTTGTAAAAAATCTGAAAAGTGGATTCATAATGTGTCAGTCTGTAAAAGTGTTTATCACTTGCCAAAAAAAAGAGCAGTAAGTGTGCTTTCAAATTGGCAAAGAAATTTCGTTTTGTGACTAATGTGAAAACATGACTCTGTGTGCAAATAGGAATTACAGGCAGAGATTTATTGCGTATTGCTCTGGTGATTTCACAGTTGCATTAGAAGGAAAGGGGGAGCCTTTTTTTGGTGCAGAAGCTGACTCTTAGCACACAGGTAGCTGCTTACCATGTGGAATCATGCACAGTATTCACAAGCGAGTGGGGTTTGAGGTTTCAGTCAGTAATGCAAATACATTCAGCATCACTAAGGCTGGTTGCCCTTGCTGGAGTGTAGGCAGACACCCAGGTTACAAATGATGCTGGTCTGAAAAAGCAGTTTGGACATGTGCTTTGTAAAAAAACTGAAAAGTGGATTCATAATGTGTCAGTCTGTAAAAGTGTTTATCACTTGCCAAAAAAAAGAGCAGTAAGTGTGCTTTCAAATTGGCAAAGAAATGTTGTTTTGTGACTAATGTGAAAACATGACTCTGTGTGCAAATAGGAATTACAGGCAGAGATTTATTGCGTATTGCTCTGGTGATTTCACAGTTGCATTAGATGGAAAGGGGGAGACATTTTTTGGTGCAGAAGCAGACTCTTAGCACACGGGTAGCTGCTTACCATGTGGAATCATGCACAGTATTCATAAGCGAGTGGGGTTTGAGGTTTCAGTCAGTAATGCAAATACATTCAGCATCACTAAGGCTGGTTGCCCTTGCTGGAGTGTAGGCAGACACCCAGGTTACAAATGATGCTGGTCTGAAAAAGCAGTTTGGACATGTGCTTTGTAAAAAATCTGAAAAGTGGATTCATAATGTGTCAGTCTGTAAAAGTGTTTATCACTTGCCAAAAAAAAGAGCAGTAAGTGTGCTTTCAAATTGGCAAAGAAATTTCGTTTTGTGACTAATGTGAAAACATGACTCTGTGTGCAAATAGGAATTACAGGCAGAGATTTATTGCGTATTTCTCTGGTGATTTCACAGTTGCATTAGATGGAAAGGGGGAGACATTTTTTGGTGCAGAAGCAGACTCTTAGCACACAGGTAGCTGCTTACCATGTGGAATCATGCACAGTATTCACAAGCGAGTGGGGTTTGAGGTTTCAGTCAGTAATGCAAATACATTCAGCATCACTAAGGCTGGTTGCCCTTGCTGGAGTGTAGGCAGACACCCAGGTTACAAATGATGCTGGTCTGAAAAAGCAGTTTGGACATGTGCTTTGTAAAAAATCTGAAAAGTAGATTCATAATGTGTCAGTCTGTAAAAGTGTTTATCACTTGCCAAAAAAAAGAGCAGTAAGTGTGCTTTCAAATTGGCAAAGAAATTTCGTTTTGTGACTAATGTGAAAACATGACTCTGTGTGCAAATAGGAATTACAGGCAGAGATTTATTGCGTATTGCTCTGGTGATTTCACAGTTGCATTAGATGGAAAGGGGGAGACATTTTTTGGTGCAGAAGCAGACTCTTAGCACACAGGTAGCTGCTTACTATGTGGAATCATGCACAGTATTCACAAGCGAGTGGGGTTTGAGGTTTCAGTCAGTAATGCAAATACATTCAGCATCACTAAGGCTGGTTGCCCTTGCTGGAGTGTAGGCAGACACCCAGGTTACAAATGATGCTGGTTTGAAAAAGCAGTTTGGACATGTGCTTTGTAAAAAATCTGAAAAGTGGATTCATAATGTGTCAGTCTGTAAAAGTGTTTATTACTTGCCAAAAAAAAGAGCAGTAAGTGTGCTTTCAAATTGGCAAAGAAATTTCGTTTTGAGACTAATGTGAAAACATGACTCTGTGTGCAAATAGGAATTACAGGCAGAGATTTATTGCGTATTGCTCTGGTGATTTCACAGTTGCATTAGAAGGAAAGGGGGAGCCTTTTTTTGGTGCAGATGCTGACTCTTAGCACACAGGTAGCTTCTTACCATGTGGAATCATGCACAGTATTCACAAGCGAGTGGGGTTTGAGGTTTCAGTCAGTAATGCAAATACATTCAGCATCACTAAGGCTGGTTGCCCTTGCTGGAGTGTAGGCAGACACCCAGGTTACAAATGATGCTGGTTTGAAAAAGCAGTTTGGACATGTGCTTTGTAAAAAATCTGAAAAGTGGATTCATAATGTGTCAGTCTGTAAAAGTGTTTATTACTTGCCAAAAAAAAGAGCAGTAAGTGTGCTTTCAAATTGGCAAAGAAATTTCGTTTTGAGACTAATGTGAAAACATGACTCTGTGTGCAAATAGGAATTACAGGCAGAGATTTATTGCGTATTGCTCTGGTGATTTCACAGTTGCATTAGAAGGAAAGGGGAGCCTTTTTTTGGTGCAGAAGCTGACTCTTAGCACACAGGTAGCTGCTTACCATGTGGAATCATGCACAGTATTCACAAGCGAGTGGGGTTTGAGGTTTCAGTCAGTAATGCAAATACATTCAGCATCACTAAGGCTGGTTGCCCTTGCTGGAGTGTAGTCAGTCACCCAGGTTACAAATGGTGATGGTCTGAAAAAGCAGTTTGGACATGTGCTTTGTAAAAAATCTGAAAAGTGGATTCATAATGTGTCAGTCAGTAAAAGTGTTTATTACTTGCCAAAAAAAAGAGCAGTAAGTGTGCTTTCAAATTGGCAAAGAAATTTCGTTTTGTGACTAATGTGAAAACATGACTCTGTGTCCAAATAGGAATTACAGGCAGAGATTTATTGCGTATTGCTCTGGTGATTTCACAGTTGCATTTAATGGAAAGGGGGAGCCTTTTTTTGGTGCAGAAGCTGACTCTTAGCACACAGGTAGCTGCTTACCATGTGGAATCATGCACAGTATTCACAAGCGAGTGGGGTTTGAGGTTTCAGTCAGTAATGCAAATACATTCAGCATCACTAAGGCTGGTTGCCCTTGCTGGAGTGTAGGCAGACACCCAGGTTACAAATGATGCTGGTCTGAAAAAGCAGTTTGGACACGTGCTTTGTAAAAAATCTGAAAAGTGGATTCATAATGTGTCAGTCTGTAAAAGTGTTTATCACTTGCCAAAAAAAAGAGCAGTAAGTGTGCTTTCAAATTGGCAAAGAAATTTCGTTTTGTGACTAATGTGAAAACAAATGTAGTAATATATTTAAATAAAATAAAGGAATTTTTTTTTAGTTTTTTTCAGGTATTGCTGAAGAGCAGTGAACAAAATTTAAGATGCCTACAAAATCCAGAGTAAAAAAAGAGCAGAAAAAAAACCTATATTTGGAGACAACTGGAGGACCTAAGTTAGTTGAAGATGCTCATGTTGGGAAGAAGAAAAAATCTTCTGGTAAGCAAAAAAAAGATTTTCTAAGGCACATATTCAAAAAAAGGAAAAATGTACAAAATGTCTGTACTGGAAAGAATGATTTGAATCGAAAAGGACAGGAAAAAATTGAGAATTTAGTTAATGCAAATATACCTTCTGCAACTAAAAAGATAAACTTAAACAGAAAAACAGCGTTTAAAGAGATACGTGGAAAAATGTTTCAGAGGAGAGTTATGTCCAATTTGATAAAGGATGTGAAGAAATATAAGCAAAAGGCAAAGTTTTTTAAGAGAAAAAAAGAAATTGAAGCCATTGCAGCTAAGGCATTAGAATTAAAAAGGAAACTATTCATTTTAATTTTGAATAGGATGCGTACATTAGACAAAATGGTTAATGTACTGAAATCACATAGCAAAAGGAAAAGAGTAGTGAACAGAACAAACTTTTGTAAAGTGTTTTTAGGAAAATGGATGCATAGTTCAAGTAGTGAACCTTTTTTTAATGAAGAGAGTTATTTTCAAAGTAATAGTTTGCTGCATGCAGTTGACACCAGAGGTCGTGCTTATGAAGTGAAAAATGGTTGCATAATGGAGAAGGAGATAATGGTTCCAAGAGATGAGGTACAAGTGATGGCGGATGAGGCTATGGGGAGACGTCCTAAAGCCCCAGTGTACACTTGGAATTGTAGTAGTATTTGCACTGTGCGTCAGGAATCTATTGATAAATTTCGTGAGTTTCTAAGAGAATATAGCAAAAAAAGTGTGAAACAGAAGATTAAGGTGCTTCAAAGTCTAGATCCATGCAGAGTGAGAGAGAATACTGGTTTGCAGGGTCATTCTCTGGCTTGTCTATCTAGAAAAGTGTGTAATAGTGTTTTCCATCATTTTAGGATGCTGGCTGTTCATCATACTGAAATGAGAAAGTTTGTGAGACGGTTGTATTTTGCTAAAAGTCCAGCAATAAAGTTAGATGAATTGAATAGGGCTCTGTTCCGTGGAACGGTATCAGATGTAGAGAAGGTTGTTGATGAAATTCAGTTTTGTTACTTTGGTCCTGAACAAAACAGTGCAGAGAAGGACACAGTAAATGAGGAAGAAGTGGAAGAAAATGTAGAACCCTCTGTAAGTAAGACATTTAATGATCACATAACAAAATTTGCAATAATCTCTAATGAAAGACCAAATATAACTTGGATTTGTTGCCGCAGAACTCATTATAGAAAACAAACCAGGTATGTTGATCTCTACAGAAAGAGTGAAAATGAAGATAATTATAAGTGGAAGGATTTTGCCACCTATATATTTCTTGAAAATTGTTTTGAATTGGGTGAAGTTCAGCGTATTTGTAAATACTGTTACAACAAGTTAGAGGAAAATAGAATGCCGACCAGAGCTGTACATAATAATTTAGAATTGGATGCTATTCCTGCTGAACTTTCTGAATTAAATACATATGAGTCTATACTCATTCAATGTGTTCATCCGTTCCAGACCATAGTACGCATGGAGCCCAAAACTGGTAAATTACCTCCTTCAGATTTACTGAGAGGTTTAAAAGGTAGAGTGGTGTATTTGCCCTTGGATTTGAAAAAAAATATGGAAACTATTGATGCGGATACTTTGGAAACTGAACCATTAATTATTCTGGTTAATGGTGTACCTACAAAGAATAAGAAGATTTGGCAGGAGCTGGTAGATGTACGGAAAGTACAAAGAGCAAATTTGTATTTGAAAAGGAATAACAAATGGTATGAATCAATTTATATAGAAGAAGAAGAAGAAGAAGAAGATTTACAAGAAGACACAGAAACACCAACTGGACAAATTGAAAAAGTGGACAAGTCAAAGGAAGAAGAAATTTATGAACATTTTAGCATACATCCTCTTCATTCAAAAGAAGTTATGGGAGACAATATTGATCTATTTCAGATGAAGAAAGCAAAAGGAACTCCCGTGAGTGTATGGGAGGAGAGCTTGGAAGCTCGATGTTTTCCCCAGCTGTTTCCTAAAGGAAAAGGAGGACGATACGATGAACGTCCGGAACAGATTCCAGCTTCTGAGTATCGGACTACAAGACTATATGCTGAAGATCCCAGATTTCGACAAAGTATTCCTTATTTGTTCCATCTTTTATTTGAAAGCGACTTGTCTGCACTGTCTTATGCAGTAAATCACATTTTAAAAAGTGGAGTACATTTACAAAATGTGTCTGCTAAGGATTTTATGGAGAAAGTGCAGCACCGAGATGATCATTTGGAAACACAACTGATCAATCTGATGGCTTGTCAGCGTGGGACAAATGAATATTGGTACCGACGCCATGGTGAATTAAAATGCATGTTACGGAATTTAGGAACACCAACATGGTTCCTTACCCTAAGCTGTGCTGAGTACGCTTGGGATGATTTACTGGATTTTCTACGAGAGGCAAATTCAAACATTAAAAACATCGAATACAAAACAGCAGGAGAACTGTGCTCATTGGATCCGGTTAATGTTTGCAGATATTTCAATCATAGATTTGAGGCTATGATGTCCTTCATCTGCAATAAAAAAAATCCACCTCTAGGAGAAGTAGTGGATTTCTTTTGGAGAAAAGAGTACCAGGCAAGAGGTGCTCCTCATATTCATATGCTGTTGTGGATCAAGGATGCCCCAAAGTTTGGAACAGATACTGATGAAGCAGTGTTATCTTACATTGAAGAATATGCAACATGTGCTATACCAAAAAGCACAGAAGAGAAAAAGTTAAAGGAGCAAGTTTTACGTTTCCAAAGTCATCGGTGTGGAAAATACTGTCAACGGAAATACAAGAGCAAAGATAAATACTACACTAAATGTCGATTTGGATTTCCTAGACCTGTTCTTTCAAAAGGAAGAGTTAACAGTTTTATGTCAGCTGTGAGACATACTATCACAAGAAAATCACCTAAGAATACCTACAACCTTAAAAGAAAAGAAGAATCAAAAAATAAAAATGACTACAACCCAGTGATTTTATCCATGTGGAACGCTAACATGGATATACAGTATGTAGCTGACAATTCCATTGCTGTTGCTCGATATGTAACGTCTTACATTACGAAATCAGAAAAAACAGAATTGAAGGAAATGTGGGAAGAGATTTCTCACGAGAAAACTGTCAGTAAGAAGCTGTACAGTTTCAGTTTGAAGATGTTATCGCATCGAGAAATTGGATCCTACGAATGTTCAGATAGGTTATCTTCTGCAAGTCTCTACTCGAAATCAAGAAGAATAATTTGGGCAAGTTTAGGCCTTGCAGCAATGAGAAATCGGGTACTGAAATCTGTTGGAGAAATTGAATATTTGGCCGAGAATGACCCAGAAAGTACAGATATTTTGAAATCAAACATGTTGGATACATATTACCCAAAGAGAAGTCATCATCTGGAGAACATGTGTCTCTATGAAGTGCTGCAGAACTACATTTATTCACGGAAAGCCGCAGAAGACATCAACAATGGAAAATATAAAGTTATTGGTGAGGAAGCATGTTTGGTGAAGCAAACAAAAGGAAGTTTGATAAATCACCGGAAGCTGAGTTGCGACACTACTGACAAAAAGGAATTTTACTACTTGGCTCTTTTACAGCTGTTTAAACCATGGCGTACAGAGGATGAACTACTGGGAGAATTTCAAAGCTATGAAGATTCATTTAATGCTTGCAAAGACAGCATACAATGCAGAACATTCACAACTTATCTGCAAATGTTAAATGAAGAAATTGAACAGGAAACTACAATTGCAGCAGAAATAGCTAGAGACAGTTCTCAGGACAGCCAAAGTTCAGGAACACTCAGTCAAGATCCCCTAGGACAACCAATCGTTGAAAATGAAGCATCAATAGCCATGAATGAAGTGGAAACGGCTATGAATCAAGCTCAAGAAGAATTTATAGACTTACAAAATTTGGAAAGACAACTGAATCAAGAGCAGCAACAAATTTATGAAGAGATCAGAAACAAAATTGATCACGGATTTCTACATGAAAAAAAAGAGTGCTCATGCACATCATTTCATCCAATCAGGATGTATGTAAGCGGACAAGCTGGAACTGGAAAAAGTTTCCTTATAAAAGTCATCAGAAGCTACCTACAGCAAAAAACGGATTCTACTTTGTCTTGTGTGGTTACTGCTCCAACTGGGTTAGCAGCATATAACATAAAAGGAATCACTTTACATCGTTTGCTAATGTTACCAGTGGAGCATGAGAACAAAATACAATACAACAAGCTAACTGGAGAAGCATGCTTGGAAGTTTCAAGAGTATTGAAGAAGATGCAAGTTCTCATTATTGATGAGGTGAGCATGGTATCGAACTTAATGCTTGCCTTTGTGCATTTAAGAATGCAGCAAATTCTGAAGTCAGACTATGACGTGTTATTTGGAGGAAAACACGTCATAGTTTTTGGAGATCTTTTGCAACTTACTCCAGTTAAAGGACAACCAGTGTTTAATACTGTGACACATGAAGACACGAAGAAGTCATTGGGAAGCATCGGTAATGCAAATATTTGGTCCTTCTTTGAGTACAAGGAACTTACAACTAATATGAGGCAAGCAAACGATGAAGAATATGGAAGTATTCTGAAAGATATCAGGATTGGACTACTCACAGAAGCTGGCAAAAAAGCATTACAGACTCGGCTGCTACATAATTTATTTCCAAAGGAAGAAATAGTTGCAGAGAAGATATACAAGAACATTGCAGAAAACAAAAGTGTCATCTGCTTAATGCCAACTCTACGTGAATGCTCAATATTCAATGAGGAGCTTTTGAAATTGGAAAAGGAAGATATCAGGAAATTGGAAGCAGTGGACAAAATTGAGGATGGAAGAATTACTGTCACATTAACAGGCACACTGAAAAATAAATTGGATTCACTAGAGAAGAAGATTTCCAAAACAGCTGGATTAGAAAAAAATCTATATGTTTGCATGAACTGTAGAGTATTTTTAAGGAGAAATTTGGATGTTGAAAAAGGTTTAGTTAATGGAGCTATGGGAAGAGTTGTGGGTTTTATTAATTATCAGAAAAAAGATGGAATTGAATGTTTAAAAATAAAATTTGATCAGATAGAAGAAGTTAAAGATATTTGTCGTTGTACAGTTCGTTTCATGCTTGTGAAAGACTTATATGTACGTAGGAAGCAGTTTCCGTTTTCTCTAGCATATGCTGTAACTATTCACAAGTCTCAAGGATTGACTGTAGATTGTGCATTTGTGAACATTGGTTCAACTGTGTTCAAAGAAGGTATGGCATATGTTGCTTTGTCACGAGTGAAAACATTATCAGGTTTATTCATGATAGACTATGATGATTCAAAAGTTAGTGCTGATACAAACTGTGTAAAGGAGTATAATAGATTAAGAAGAAGCTATGCTCCTCATTTAGGTCAGTATCCTGTGTTGGAGAAACGTGTAGTTTCTCGTAAAAGGAGAAATGAGAATATCTGTAATGAAGATGTAGAGAGGAGGAAAAAAAAGAGGAGTGATGTAATTGCAAGCAAAAAGAATAAGGAAAATGAAGAACAGGTTGTAGGATGTTATTTTGAAAATAGCTCTGGTGTCAACTGCTACGCTAATGTAGTGCTGAATGTTGCATTTTATCTGAAAAGTTTGCAAGAGCAGATAATAGTAAATCAGGGAAAAAGATTCTGTACTGTGCTGAGTCTCCTTTTTGAAAAGCTGAGTAATGATAAAACTCAAATAGAAAGTGCTACTGAAATTAGAAAAGTTTTAGATGTATGTTCAGGACGAACACAGTTTTCTCAAAATGTACAGCAAGATGCACAGGAATTCTTGATGTATTTTCTTCAGGTACTGGAAGAGGAAGGGGTACAAATACAAAATATGTTTGGTCTCTCTTATAAATGGGAACATAGTTGTGAAAACTGTTATAATATATGTGGCTCTAATGTTGATTCTGAAAGGTTTATTTATTTAACATTGCCAGAGAGTAAAACAGTCACTTTTGCTAAATTAGTTAAAGATGCTAATCATAGCATGCAATGCAGTGAGTGTAAATCTGACATGTTTTCAACATTAATTTTAAAGGAATACAGACAGTATGTAATTTTAATGATGCAACGATGTAGAGCTGATGGTTCAAAATTGGATACTTTAATAAAGAAGTTTACAGGACAGCAATTATCAATTTCAGGAACAACTTTTGTAACAGTTGCAATAATTTTCCATGATGGACCTACTGTAACTTCTGGTCATTACACAGTTTATCTTAAATGTGAAAAAGGCTGGACACTGTGTAATGATTCCCAATTGATTTTTAAGCAACGTTTGCCTTTTGATTTAGCAAATTCCTATCTAATCTTCCTGAAACCTAAATTTTAGAGAGATTTGACAACATCTGGAGAAAACAATTTTACCATTTTATTGGATTACCATTTGGAATTTACAAATAAAAAGATTTAACAAATTATCATTTGGCCTAATGGAAAGGTAACCAATTGTAATGTGGAATTTTTCCATTTTTTAAGGAAACTTTGGAAAACCAAAAATTTAGAAAAAATCGGTAACATCTGCACAATTTAAATTTTGGAATGTTATTGGATTGCCATTGGAAATTTTTTCAAAAAAGATTTTTAAAATTACTATTTGGCCATGCGGAAAAGTAAACAATTCTATTGTGGACTTATTTAATTATTAATTAATCTTTCGGAAACCAAAATGTTACAGAGAAACGGTGACATCTGTACAATTTAAACTTTTGTTTTTTATTGGATTACCATTGGAAATTAAACAAAAAAAGAATTTTAAAATTACTATTTGGCCTAAAGGAAATGGAACCAGATGTATTGTGGAGTTATTTGACATATATTATTGTGATTATACTTCTGAAACAAAAATATCAGACGGTATTTTAAAGAAATAAGTATAGATATTAGATGATATTTTTTTAGAATATTATGCATTTCTTTAGAGTTATGTTTATGAAAAAAGAGATTCTGGGCTTTTTTAAAAACAATCTTTGAGATTGTTAATTTTTTTTTGCCTGCTGTTAAATGATGAATGCAATTGCTTTCACAATTTATAGTGAAATGCAATATTTTCTGAAAACAGCAAAAAAAAGGCAAAAATATTTTTTGAAAAATATGTAAATATGTGTGCTGTATTATTAAATGTTTTATTACATATTAATACTTTTTTCTTTTTTTTCAGCTTGAGATAGAACATTTTCGAAAACTATAACCATTTTAAAAGCAATTAAAAATAAATTAAATGAATAAATCTTTTTTTGAGTGGGTATGGTAAGTCAATAATGTCATGGTCCCTTTTTTCCACTTCTCTACAATCACATTTGTAGTTTTTAATTGTAGTCTCTCAAGGACCTTGTAATGTGATAATTGATTTTTAGTGTTTTTAAAAAAAAAAAAAAAAATTACGCGTACCGTACGCGTACGGTAAAAAAAAAAAAAAAAAAAGTTTTTAAAAAAATATATAAAAAATAGATGAAAGGTAAGGTTGGCTCTTAAAAGAGCCGTTGTGTTCATGCAGGGAGAGAGGAAAGAAAGATTGGGAATATTAGACGGTACGACAAGTGTGCTGATCTATTTTACTGTTCACTAGGGAAACACTGGTCTCCCTATAAGTAATTAGATCGTGACAATGGGCGCACCGTACTTCAACCCTCGCAAACCGAGGGTTAATTTCCAGAGGACCAGAAAAAGGAGATGCTCCCCCCACAGATGAAGGGCTCACCTGACCTGCAGAAGAAGGAGTCGGCTCTGCAGATGATGGTCCAGGCTGAGCTGCTGTGGATGTGCTTGGTTGATTTACTGAAGGGTTACCTTCAGTAAGTCGAGCATGTGTCCTTCTGTGTACATCCTTAAGGTGTCTCATCATGGTGTGATTCCCAAAGGAATACTTCCTGTCAGGATTACCTCTTGAAAGTACACGCTTACACAGCTTGCAAGTCACTAAGGGTGCATTTACCTTTTGCTGGCCTTCTGGAAAAGTAAAATAATCCCATACATAAGAGGTCTTTTGTTTCCTCGCTCTCTGCCTCAAGGTAGTGCTGCTAGCCTCACTCTCAGAAGAGCTCTGCTGTTCTGCCATCGTATCACAAAGACAACCCAGCTCCTTCTCCTAAGGGATCACAAGCAGAAATGAGGGGAATGGGTGTGGTGTAGGAGAGTTCTAGAACTGAAAGTAGTTTCAACCAATCAAAAGTTGTGTTTCATGATCACATGACCTACCGTACGCTTACGGTACGCTTACGGTGCGCTTACGGCAAAAGTACGCATGCGCGTAAAAAAGACACGCGCTTGCGCGCATGCGCATAACAGTCACTCCCCGGCACTTCCGCGTAACGTGCGCGTGTAGCGTACACGCGTACGCGCCCCACGCGGAGTACGCGCGGCTACGCAAATTGCGTAACTATACGCAAACAGCGTAGATAAATTACGGACGTTGCGTAAACCGTACGCTTACCGTAAGCTTACGGTACGCGTACTAAAAAAAAAATTTCAAAAAAAGGAAAAAATGTATTGCTAATACATTTTACATGTTTATTTTATAAAATATATTAAAAAAAACATATTATAGAATTTTAAAAATTTAACCATAGTCTTTAAAAAAGGATAGAAAATTAAAATAAAAATATGTAAAAAAAATAGAAGAAAAAAAAAAAATTAGCATTTAAAAAACCTTGCAAATTCACTGAAAAAACCATGGGTTTCACACACGTTATAGTTAGGAATTAGCATTTAAAAAACCTTTGAAATTCACTGAAAAAACCATGGGTTTCACACACGTTATAGTTAGGAATTAGCATTTAAAAAACTTTAGAAATTTAATGAAAAAACCAAAGGTTTCACACATGTTATAGTTAGCTGGACATTTCACTCGTAAAAAACCAATGAAATTCCCCCGTTATAGTTAGTTCAGCTAACTATAACTCGCGCGCCCGCAATGCACTACTGATGACTTCACATATTACATCACTCATGACATGGTCAGTGACATCACTCATGACATCACTGATGACATCTCAAATGACATCACTGATGACATTATCCTTGTGACAGAGTGGTAGACCTCCTCTCACCCTAATATAACCTTTGATACAAACATTCAAAAATAGACACTAAAATTTTCAAAACAATGGACATACCAATAACAGTTACAACAACCTATTCAATAATTCTAAGATCCACATACACATCCACTCATCCACCAACAATCCTATACAGTCACTCATACATGTACTCACACATCATATGTACTCATACACCTAAACATCCTGTAACACAATCCCACTCATCCATAGAGTTACTCACACACATAGTCACTCATGCTAATAAAGAAACAAACATCCATTTACTTGCATATACAGTTATACACACACCAGCACACTTACTTTAACAGAAACTTACACATACTTAGTCTTTTTAACAATCACTTATAGAAACACATACTTATTCATACAGGAACTCTTCCAATCTCTCACTCTCACATATACTCACTTATAAACAACAATAGTCACATATACTAGTTTAAAACATATGTAGTTACTTATGAAGACACTATTGAGACAGTCATTCACTCACTAACACACCCATGCACACACTCATCCACCCATACAGTCCTGCACACATGCTGTCTTCAACACATACAAACAGTGAGTCACTCATTCATGCATCTATGCACTACGTAATACCCCCCACCGCACCATGAAGACACTCAGACACTCATACTGATACTCAAAAAACCAACTATTAACCTATATAGACACTCATGTAGCTACTCACCAACCCATGCAGCCACTTATATACAAAGTGAGAGACTGATACAGGTATTTACACATTTAAACATTACTCACTAAGCCATGTATTCAAAAAGATACACTTAATCAGTCAGTTATACAATCAATTTTTCAGAAACAAATCATCAATTTAGACACTTATATACTCATTTATTCTTCCATCAACCTTGAGATATACATATAGAAAACATATTTAATTTTCAGAAAAACACACATTCACTGGATGATGTCATCAGTGATGTCATTTGAGATGTCATCAGTGATGTCATGAGTGATGTCACTGACCATGTCATGAGTGATGTAATATGTGACGTCATCAGTAGTGCATTGCGGGCGCGCGAGTTATAGTTAGCTGAACTAACTATAACGGGGGAATTTCATTGGTTTTTTACGAGTGAAATGTCCAGCTAACTATAACATGTGTGAAACCTTTGGTTTTTTCATTAAATTTCTAAGGTTTTTTAAATGCTAATTCCTAACTATAACGTGTGTGAAACCCATGGTTTTTTCAGTGAATATATATATATATATATATATATATATATATATATATATATATATATATATATATATATATATACAGATATATATATATATATATATATATATATATATATATATATATATATATATATATATATATATATATATGTAACGCCAGCCAATTTCAAATCCGAAATCAAAGCACGGACACCGAGGAGAATTGCAATATGAGTCGGTTTAATCGCTGCAACCACAACAACGCGTTTCAGCTTTCGCCTTGTTCACGTCAAGCGTACAGTGATTTCAATAAAGTTTAAATATCTTACAAAATGATTGACACAAAGGAAGGGCTACTCAAATCATAAAGGTCAGGCTTAGGGAGAGTGGCAGCCATCTTAACACTGTAAAAGTTAAATAAACATTGATACTGCCCAAACCATGTCAAAGGATTTAGACAGAAATAGAGGTCAAAACCAGAACCAGACAAAGGAACAGACCAGCGCCCCAGTGGGCGTAATGCATCTATCCATAATGGATTAAAGAAATATATCACATAATGCCATAGATCCGTAATGTCTGCTTACAAATCAACTCTAGTTGCAGATATAGCCCAAGTGGGCCAGAGCAGCACCATATTGTCCATAGAAAATAAAGTATGTACATAACAACTTAATTACTTGAAATCCACAATGACCTGTTCTGCACTTCGTGGCCACTTCCTGAAAGAATACAATAAAATGTGTCAAAATATAAAATTACAGTTAACAGCAGTCACAAAACATTTACTAAATGCACAAGGCAAAGTAATTCTATTTAGTCTGCAGGTGTACAGATAATTCCTCACTGGAATTAAGCCCTCTAGGAGACATTGTTTCAAAGTTCACTATGTATCTGGATTCAAGTTGTCTGAGCTGGAGCAACTTATTACCACCCCGTACATTATCAAAAACTGCATCAATCACTACCATCCTGAGCGCTCCCTCATCCTGTTGATGTTGCTCAAAAAAGTGTTGAGCCACAGGGTACTGCCTGTTATTGTGGCGAATAGCCCTGACATGCTCAAGTACTCTTTTCTTAGCACGGTGGATAGTACTGCCTATGTATGCTTTTTTACATGGGCATGTCAGGGCATACACACAGTACATGGTATTGCATGTGAGAGCTTTTCTGATCTTAAATTCCTTACTCATGCTGGCAAATTGTACTCCAGTACAGTCTGAGCTATTTTTACATGCTTTGCAATTCTTGCAACATCGGAAACCCGGGCGGCCGCCCGTATTGGGTTTAGGAGAGTCAGTAATTATGTTAGGGCTAAGCTCATCTCTGAGCGATTTGCTTTTCTGAAAGGTGACTTGTGGATGGCTTTTAAGATGTTTCTGCAAATTGCTATCAGTGAGCAGTACATGCCAGCACTTGTTGAGAATATGGCGTACGTCTTGTGCTTGTCCTGAATATTTCGTGATAAAACGCAGATTATCAGGTTCCACTGAATGTTGACCAGGATGTAATAGGTCCCTACGTGCCACCTCCTCCACTCTTTTACAGGCCTCATTGATGGTTTTATTTTGATACCCTCTGTCTTTGAAACGTTGAATCATTATGTCTTTTTCCTTGAGGAAACTGTCTTCGGAGCTACAGTTGCGTTTCGCACGCAAGAGTTCTCCATAGGGAATGCTATACACTAACTTTGGAGGGTGTGCACTGGATGCATTCAATATACTGTTCCCTGCAGTTTTCTTGCGATACAAATGAGTATGCATATATTGATCTTTGATTTCTACAACAATGTCAAGAAATTCCACAGAGGTCTTGCTGATGTTCGCAGTAAACACCAGATTAAAAGAGTTGTTGTTAAGCTTCTTGACAAATGCAGTAGCAGAATCAGCATCACCTTTCCAAATTAGGAAAATATCGTCAATATATCGGAGCCACAGGACACAGTTGGTAAATTCTGCCATTTGCGAGACCACCTGCTCCTCCCACCAGCCCATGACTAAATTAGCATAACTGGGGGCGAAGCAGGTGCCCATGGCCGTGCCCTCTGACTGCCGATAGATGACGTCATCAAATAAGAAGAAATTGTTCATTAGGCAGAACTCAATCATAGCCAAAATCATCTGGGAGTGATTAAGCAGGGAAATGGATCGGGTTTTGAGAAAATCTTTCACCGCCTCCAGACCAAGCTGGTGTTTAATGCTGGTATAGAGACTGCCTACATCCAATATCACCAGGGTATAATCTGCCTCCCAGTGTATACCATCAATTGTAGTAAGAAAGTGTGTTGTGTCCCGTAAATATGCCGGTAAGCTAACTACAAATGGTCGTAGGTAATGGTCGATGAAATGGGATGTGTTTTCTAACAGGGAGCCAATAGATGAAACAATCGGTCTCCCTGGAGGGTTAACTGGATCTTTATGTAATTTGGGAAGTAGGTATAGAACTGGGGTCCTGGGGTAGGGACATTTAAGATAGTTAAATTCTTCCCATTCTAATAGCCCCTTCTCTCTCCATTCCACCAACAATTCTCCATAGCTCCGATTAGATTGTGAAACTGCCCCTCTATTGGAGACTGAGTAACAAGCCCGGTCCCCCAATTGTCTGTAGCCCTCACAAAGATATGCAGCCTTATCCAAAACAACTACATTACCACCCTTATCCGATTGCCGGATAACGATAGTGTTATCAGCCGCAAGATTTTCTAAGGCTTTGATCTGATAACCACTGAGGTTTTTACTGCTGGTTGGAATTTTGCTATACCTCAATTTCTTCAGTTCCTTAAGAACACCCCTCTCAAAGACCTCAATGGCATCACATTCAATGTTAGGTAAGAAAACTGATTTTGGCTTAAAACAGCTGCCTGGGTTAACATTAGGATCAATATCGTAATCTTCCACATTAACATCAGGAATATCCACATCAGATTCAGACATAGAGGACAATGCATGTAAAACCTCAATATCATCAATATTAAGATTACTCACAGGTACCCCAACATGCCTCAATTCCTGTTTGTTGTGTTTGGTGTCAAACCATTTCTTGAGTTTGAGTTTACGAGAAAAATAAAATAGATCAATCCTAGTTTGTACAAAGTTGAAGTTGGAAGTAGGACAAAAGGACAAACCTAGGCCAAGAAGATCTCTCTCATCCTCCGATAGTACTCGTTTGGAAAGATTAACCACAGTCATGGTTGCGTTGTTTTGCCCCTTGTCAGCATTCCCATTGGGCTTCCCATTTCTTTTCTTGCTCCTCTGTTTGGCCTGTTTGTTCCTCTTGTTTTTCCTCTCCCGCCTCGTCCTCTGCCTCTCTGCCCAGTTTGTTCCTGGTATTGTTCTGTCCGCCCTTGATTCAACATCTGGAATTGGGCTAAAAAATTACTTGATTTTTTGTGCACAGTTGGACCAGCATTACTCGAAGCTCCTGATGTAGATACATCCGACAGGTTACCGTCAGAGACATCACTCTCACTTATTTCCACAACAGGTGTCGCCAATGGGAGGGAAATACCACCGTCTTTGTTGAAGAGATGATCGTATTTTTTGTGAAAGGTTAAGGTACGGCCAGATTGATAGTCTTTGTAATCCCTCAAAAACTTCCGTTGTTTTTTAGCCGTAATTTCTTCCTCCAACTTATCCATACGAAGTAGCAGAGCCTTCACAAAGGTATCCAATGTGTCTTTCGCCACCAGTTTTTCCAGCTCACCATATACCACATCAATTTCTGCCAGTAATTTACTCCGATCCTTTAGAGCAAATTTTACCAGAATGCGCATCATCGTAATTGAACATGCCGCCGAGTTGTTGGACCACTCTTCCAGCATGTCTGGGTCGGGATCCTCATACGTTGGTATGGTAAAGATGCGCAGTCCACGTGGTACCCGGGCTACATCGATATATCTCTGTAGAGACTCCGCCTCCCACCACTTAGCCAGTTCCTTCTTGTGTAATTTCTCCAAATGTGTGTATAATTGCTGGATCTTAATTTCCTCAGTGATACTCGTCACTGGGTTCGCTGTATCACCATTTGAAATGCCTTGTGCAAAGAAAAGTTTGTTCGCTGTTAGCTTACGCTTAGCTTCCAAGGCTGCAGCCATAATAAACCAAGTTCTTTCTGCAATCTCCAATGCTGAAAGGAGAGACTACTCAGTCTCAATAATCGTTCAGCTCCCTTCCCGTCACTTGGATTCTTCAAAGGGAAATATGGAAATGTCAAGACCAGGACCGGATTGTACCTCGCTCTCCGGAGCAGTTCGAGTCAGCCGACCACGAACGCAAGTCCCGTAGCAAGGAAAACCACCTCTCCAGAATGTAAAGAGTCCGCTGTGTTTCTTTTGTTTATGACAAATTCCCACGAAGATCCACTGCTCCGCCGCGTCTTTTTAGTACGCCACCAAGCTCGTATGTGGCAATGAAGCTTTACGAAGAAGGTAGACGGGGTCAGCCTCCGTATACTAGATACAATGTAACACAATCCCGATAATAATGGAGGCTGTCTGACCGGGCGGTCTGTGCTGGGGCAATCGGCAGCCCCAAATATGTAACGCCAGCCAATTTCAAATCCGAAATCAAATCACGGACACCGAGGAGAATTGCAATATGAGTCGGTTTAATCGCTGCAACCACAACAACGCGTTTCAGCTTTCGCCTTGTTCACGTCAAGCGTACAGTGATTTCAATAAAGTTTAAATATCTTACAAAATGATTGACACAAAGGAAGGGCTACTCAAATCATAAAGGTCAGGCTTAGGGAGAGTGGCAGCCATCTTAACACTGTAAAAGTTAAATAAACATTGATACTGCCCAAACCATGTCAAAGGATTTAGACAGAAATAGAGGTCAAAACCAGAACCAGACAAAGGAACAGACCAGCGCCCCAGTGGGCGTAATGCATCTATCCATAATGGATTAAAGAAATATATCACATAATGCCATAGATCCGTAATGTCTGCTTACAAATCAACTCTAGTTGCAGATATAGCCCAAGTGGGCCAGAGCAGCACCATATTGTCCATAGAAAATAAAGTATGTACATAACAACTTAATTACTTGAAATCCACAATGACCTGTTCTGCACTTCGTGGCCACTTCCTGAAAGAATACAATAAAATGTGTCAAAATATAAAATTACAGTTAACAGCAATCACAAAACATTTACTAAATGCACAAGGCAAAGTAATTCTATTTAGTCTGCAGGTGTACAGATAATTCCTCACTGGAATTAAGCCCTCTAGGAGACATTGTTTCAAAGTTCACTATGTATCTGGATTCAAGTTGTCTGAGCTGGAGCAACTTATTACCACCCCGTACATTATCAAAAACTGCATCAATCACTACCATCCTGAGCGCTCCCTCATCCTGTTGATGTTGCTCAAAAAAGTGTCGAGCCACAGGGTACTGCCTGTTATTGTGGCGAATAGCCCTGACATGCTCAAGTACTCTTTTCTTAGCACGGTGGATAGTACTGCCTATGTATGCTTTTTTACATGATATATTTCTTTAATCCATTATGGATAGATGCATTGCGCCCACTGGGGCGCTGGTCTGTTCCTTTGTCTGGTTCTGGTTTTGACCTCTATTTCTGTCTAAATCCTTTGACATGGTTTGGGCAGTATCAATGTTTATTTAACTTTTACAGTGTTAAGATGGCTGCCACTCTCCCTAAGCCTGCACTTTATGATTTGAGTAGCCCTTCCTTTGTGTCAATCATTTTGTAAGATATTTAAACTTTATTGAAATCACTGTACGCTTGACGTGAACAAGGCGAAAGCTGAAACGCGTTGTTGTGGTTGCAGCGATTAAACCGACTCATATTGCAATTCTCCTCGGTGTCCGTGCTTTGATTTCGGATTTGAAATTGGCTGGCGTTACATATTTGGGGCTGCCGATTGCCCCAGCACGGACCGCCCGGTCAGACAGCCTCCATTATTATCGGGATTGTGTTACATTGTATCTAGTATACGGAGGCTGACCCCGTCTACCTTCTTCGTAAAGCTTCATTGCCACATACGAGCTTGGTGGCTTACTAAAAAGACGCGGCGGAGCAGTGGATCTTCGTGGGAATTTGTCATAAACAAAAGAAACACAGCGGACTCTTTACATTCTGGAGAGGTGGTTTTCCTTGCTACGGGACTTGCGTTCGTGGTCGGCTGACTCGAACTGCTCCGGAGAGCGAGGTACAATCCGGTCCTGGTCTTGACATTTCCATATTTCCCTTTGAAGAATCCAAGTGACGGGAAGGGAGCTGAACGATTATTGAGACTGAGTAGTCTCTCCTTTCAGCATTGGAGATTGCAGAAAGAACTTGGTTTATTATGGCTGCAGCCTTGGAAGCTAAGCGTAAGCTAACAGCGAACAAACTTTTCTTTGCACAAGGCATTTCAAATGGTGATACAGCGAACCCAGTGACGAGTATCACTGAGGAAATTAAGATCCAGCAATTATACACACATTTGGAGAAATTACACAAGAAGGAACTGGCTAAGTGGTGGGAGGCGGAGTCTCTACAGAGATATATCGATGTAGCCCGGGTACCACGTGGACTGCGCATCTTTACCATACCAACGTATGAGGATCCCGACCCAGACATGCTGGAAGAGTGGTCCAACAACTCGGCGGCATGTTCAATTACGATGATGCGCATTCTGGTAAAATTTGCTCTAAAGGATCGGAGTAAATTACTGGCAGAAATTGATGTGGTATATGGTGAGCTGGAAAAACTGGTGGCGAAAGACACATTGGATACCTTTGTGAAGGCTCTGCTACTTCGTATGGATAAGTTGGAGGAAGAAATTACGGCTAAAAAACAACGGAAGTTTTTGAGGGATTACAAAGACTATCAATCTGGCCGTACCTTAACCTTTCACAAAAAATACGATCATCTCTTCAACAAAGACGGTGGTATTTCCCTCCCATTGGCGACACCTGTTGTGGAAATAAGTGAGAGTGATGTCTCTGACGGTAACCTGTCGGATGTATCTACATCAGGAGCTTCGAGTAATGCTGGTCCAACTGTGCACAAAAAATCAAGTAATTTTTTAGCCCAATTCCAGATGTTGAATCAAGGGCGGACAGAACAATACCAGGAACAAACTGGGCAGAGAGGCAGAGGACGAGGCGGGAGAGGAAAAACAAGAGGAACAAACAGGCCAAACAGAGGAGCAAGAAAAGAAATGGGAAGCCCAATGGGAATGCTGACAAGGGGCAAAACAACGCAACCATGACTGTGGTTAATCTTTCCAAACGAGTACTATCGGAGGATGAGAGAGATCTTCTTGGCCTAGGTTTGTCCTTTTGTCCTACTTCCAACTTCAACTTTGTACAAACTAGGATTGATCTATTTTATTTTTCTCGTAAACTCAAACTCAAGAAATGGTTTGACACCAAACACAACAAACAGGAATTGAGGCATGTTGGGGTACCTGTGAGTAATCTTAATATTGATGATATTGAGGTTTTACATGCATTGTCCTCTATGTCTGAATCTGATGTGGATATTCCTGATGTTAATGTGGAAGATTACGATATTGATCCTAATGTTAACCCAGGCAGCTGTTTTAAGCCAAAATCAGTTTTCTTACCTAACATTGAATGTGATGCCATTGAGGTCTTTGAGAGGGGTGTTCTTAAGGAACTGAAGAAATTGAGGTATAGCAAAATTCCAACCAGCAGTAAAAACCTCAGTGGTTATCAGATCAAAGCCTTAGAAAATCTTGCGGCTGATAACACTATCGTTATCCGGCAATCGGATAAGGGTGGTAATGTAGTTGTTTTGGATAAGGCTGCATATCTTTGTGAGGGCTACAGACAATTGGGGGACCGGGCTTGTTACTCAGTCTCCAATAGAGGGGCAGTTTCACAATCTAATCGGAGCTATGGAGAATTGTTGGTGGAATGGAGAGAGAAGGGGCTATTAGAATGGGAAGAATTTAACTATCTTAAATGTCCCTACCCCAGGACCCCAGTTCTATACCTACTTCCCAAATTACATAAAGATCCAGTTAACCCTCCAGGGAGACCGATTGTTTCATCTATTGGCTCCCTGTTAGAAAACACATCCCATTTCATCGACCATTACCTACGACCATTTGTAGTTAGCTTACCGGCATATTTACGGGACACAACACACTTTCTTACTACAATTGATGGTATACACTGGGAGGCAGATTATACCCTGGTGATATTGGATGTAGGCAGTCTCTATACCAGCATTAAACACCAGCTTGGTCTGGAGGCGGTGAAAGATTTTCTCAAAACCCGATCCATTTCCCTGCTTAATCACTCCCAGATGATTTTGGCTATGATTGAGTTCTGCCTAATGAACAATTTCTTCTTATTTGATGACGTCATCTATCGGCAGTCAGAGGGCACGGCCATGGGCACCTGCTTCGCCCCCAGTTATGCTAATTTAGTCATGGGCTGGTGGGAGGAGCAGGTGGTCTCGCAAATGGCGGAATTTACCAACTGTGTCCTGTGGCTCCGATATATTGACGATATTTTCCTAATTTGGAAAGGTGATGCTGATTCTGCTACTGCATTTGTCAAGAAGCTTAACAACAACTCTTTTAATCTGGTGTTTACTGCGAACATCAGCAAGACCTCTGTGGAATTTCTTGACATTGTTGTAGAAATCAAAGATCAATATATGCATACTCATTTGTATCGCAAGAAAACTGCAGGGAACAGTATATTGAATGCATCCAGTGCACACCCTCCAAAGTTAGTGTATAGCATTCCCTATGGAGAACTCTTGCGTGTGAAACGTAACTGTAGCTCCGAAGACAGTTTCCTCAAGGAAAAAGACATAATGATTCAACGTTTCAAAGACAGAGGGTATCAAAATAAAACCATCAATGAGGCCTGTAAAAGAGTGGATGAGGTGGCACGTAGGGACCTATTACATCCTGGTCAACATTCAGTGGAACCTGATAATCTGCGTTTTATCACGAAATATTCAGGACAAGCACAAGACGTACGCCATATTCTCAACAAGTACTGGCATGTACTGCTCACTGATAGCAATTTGCAGAAACATCTTAAAAGCCATCCACAAGTCACCTTTCAGAAAAGCAAATCGCTCAGAGATGAGCTTAGCCCTAACATAATTACTGACTCTCCTAAACCCAATACGGGCGGCCGCCCGGGTTTCCGATGTTGCAAGAATTGCAAAGCATGTAAAAATAGCTCAGACTGTACTGGAGTACAATTTGCCAGCATGAGTAAGGAATTTAAGATCAGAAAAGCTCTCACATGCAATACCATGTACTGTGTGTATGCCCTGACATGCCCATGTAAAAAAGCATACATAGGCAGTACTATCCACCGTGCTAAGAAAAGAGTACTTGAGCATGTCAGGGCTATTCGCCACAATAACAGGCAGTACCCTGTGGCTCAACATTTTTTTGAGCAACATCAACAGGATGAGGGAGCGCTCAGGATGGTAGTGATTGATGCAGTTTTTGATAATGTACGGGGTGGTAATAAGTTGCTCCAGCTCAGACAACTTGAATCCAGATACATAGTGAACTTTGAAACAATGTCTCCTAGAGGGCTTAATTCCAGTGAGGAATTATCTGTACACCTGCAGACTAAATAGAATTACTTTGCCTTGTGCATTTAGTAAATGTTTTGTGATTGCTGTTAACTGTAATTTTATATTTTGACACATTTTATTGTATTCTTTCAGGAAGTGGCCACGAAGTGCAGAACAGGTCATTGTGGATTTCAAGTAATTAAGTTGTTATGTACATACTTTATTTTCTATGGACAATATGGTGCTGCTCTGGCCCACTTGGGCTATATCTGCAACTAGAGTTGATTTGTAAGCAGACATTACGGATCTATGGCATTATGTGATATATTTCTTTAATCCATTATGGATAGATGCATTACGCCCACTGGGGCGCTGGTCTGTTCCTTTGTCTGGTTCTGGTTTTGACCTCTATTTCTGTCTAAATCCTTTGACATGGTTTGGGCAGTATCAATGTTTATTTAACTTTTACAGTGTTAAGATGGCTGCCACTCTCCCTAAGCCTGACCTTTATGATTTGAGTAGCCCTTCCTTTGTGTCAATCATTTTGTAAGATATTTAAACTTTATTGAAATCACTGTACGCTTGACGTGAACAAGGCGAAAGCTGAAACGCGTTGTTGTGGTTGCAGCGATTAAACCGACTCATATTGCAATTCTCCTCGGTGTCCGTGCTTTGATTTCGGATTTGAAATTGGCTGGCGTTACATATTTGGGGCTGCCGATTGCCCCAGCACGGACCGCCCGGTCAGACAGCCTCCATTATTATCGGGATTGTGTTACATTATATATATATATATATATATACATATTCCGTAAAGCCTCTGAGGAAGAAAGTTTATAATTTCGAAACGTGTCAGGCGGAGGAATTGGCTGTCCTATGTGAGCAGAGAGCAGTTATCTTCCCATACCCTGATTAAAGGCTTACCACCTTGTGTTTGTGGTCGAGTGCTGACTCAACGTGGCACTCCGGAACGGATGCGGTTGTGACGTGGCGGCGGGTCCACGAACAAATGACAGCTCAAACTTCCGCTCCAAGGAAAAGAAGGTACCACACTCACGGCTGAAAGATTTCATCCATTTATTAAATCACAAAAAGCGGGACGCGTTTCGGCTTACGCCTTCCTCGACCACAAATTTTACCAACAACAGGCACCATTCTATCTTTATCGCACATGCGCAAATGCATTTCAACATGAAAATAGAAAGCGGCTTACAAAGTCAACTCTTTGGGCTGACAACAAGCGCCTTTTTAGAATGGGTTTTCCAACTCATTCCACTCCGCATCAATAATCAAAATATATTTTATTGATATCATCTTACAAAATAATAAGAACAATTAAAGAAATATATTTGCAACAGTCATATTCGTAATTTTCTTCGAATCGAGCGTACCACATCAGAAATGTATATATAACAGCCTGATTCTGCTCTGGATGAGCTAAAGATGCATGCACCTAATTGGTTTACTGATTAGGCTCCGGATGAGCATTTACCCTAACTGCAACTGCATCCATCACTCTGTCACATTATATTCATATTTACATCAAAATTATAACTGTCTATTAACCATTTCAAGATTATCTCAAAATTAATTAGTTTCAATGCTCTTTGTCAAACTAATTTAGATGAGCAAATCGCCAGAGGCAAAAACGAAAAAATATATATGTATATACACTAGAATATACAAAGAAAAAATTATAAAGCATGCTGCCAGACACAAAAAACACAATGCTGACAGTATGTCTTCAATACATGATCATTAATAGGCTTAAAGGGAAATTCTTAACCCACATGAATGGCCAACTCTTCCTCTGTATTTAGACCCCCTAGAACCCTCGTTTGCAGATCAATAATGTATCTTGATTCTAAGCTACGTAAGGGGAGTTCTCTGTTCCCCCGTCTTTCATCAGGTGGAACGTGATTCAATACAGAAGAAACGTAAAAGATTTCTGTTGCTGGAGTGCGATTCGGCAAAGTACCTTGCAATCAGATATGTAGGATTCTTCCTCTCAATAGCCCGAGCATGTTCAAGGATAAGTTTTTTTGTGGGATGTATTGTACTTCCTATATATAACAGATTGCATGGGCAGGATAAGCAGTATACACAAAATGGGGTATTACAAGTGAGAAACGTATTAATTTTTCTCATTTTGTTAGACCCTGGCACTTTATAGGTCAGTATCTTGCTGCTGTGCTTGCACGCCTTACATCTTGTGCAAGGGTAAAAGCCAGTCAAATCACTCAAACGCGGATTCTTTTAATTACTATCCAGATGACCTTGGGTTAGGCTATGCCTCAGTGATCTACTTCTCCTGTATGTGATTTTAGGATAGGTGGACAGATTCCTGCCTATTCCTGATTCAGTTTTTAAAATATGCCAATTACGCTTTATGATTTTGGAGATATATTGGGTCTCGTCAGTAAAGGTCATAATTAGTCTGAACTCTGGGTTATCTGGATTTTCTGACTCGTGTCTCCTGTCCTTTAATAATAGCTTCTTAGGAATTCTCTCAACTCTTTTTAGAGCTGATTGCACTATATCATTCTGAGTACCCTCTCTTCCTGAATCTCTGTGAGGCTTCTAAGACTGACCTTTCAAAATCTAATTGTCTAGTACAGTTCCTTTTTTAATCTAAGAAATTCCCCATCGGGTTTACTTTTAATTAGAGGTGTCGGATGACTGCTACTGGCCTCTAAAATTGAGTTTCCCGCCGTAGGTTTACGGTAGAGGGAAGTAGAAATTGTGCCTTCTGCTATAAATACCTTCAGATCTAAAAAATTCACTTCTGTAGGACTTATGTCCCCACTAAAGTGAAGATTCACCTCATTGTTGTTCAGGGTAGCAATGTATTCCTCTGCCTCCTGCTTCGATCCTTTCCATAAAATAAATAGATCATCTATATAGCAGTGCCACCCTACTATACAGGAAACCCATTTCTGATAGTCATCAGCCCAGGCCACCTGCTTCTCCCACGAGCCCACGAATAAATTCGCCTAGCTGGGGGTGAAGCAGGTTCCCATGGCCGTACCTTTCAATTGTATATACAATTGTTGCTGGAAAAGAAAAATATTATTGCAAAGGGTAGATCCTTACATTTAGCTGAACACAGCCAGATGTTGATTGAATTTGTAAAATGTTGCCTCTGCAATAATATTTTTTACATTTATTATTTTTGTATAATTGATTGGAATCTATATGAAGAAAGAGTGATGATTACAGATTGGCGTAGAAGAATAGAATGTAAATATATGATTCATTTTATTATTTAACGCCATTCTGTAGTCATTGCGCACTTAGGAGGGTGCTGCCTACCACTTCTCCTCTACCCCGCCCCCTCACGCAAAGCAGCGTAAGTAGGCGAAAATAAAATGATGATAAAGCGAGTTATTATCATTTTATTTTCCCTTTGTTTCACTGCAAAAAAGCAGTGGGGCACCGCTCCTCAGCCTTAGCAGAGTAGCCGCCGCTGTCCTCTAGGTGCTATGCCACTGGATTCAAGCTAGTCTGGCTGATGAGGGATGATACCCTGAAACCGGTCCCGGATGCTTGGTTCTGGTGCAGGGAGGACCTGGCTTGGCAGTTTGGGCTTCACTGTTCCCATGCGGAGCAGGGTCAAGACTGTATTGTGGAGCGTGTTCGGGCCACGAGCGAAGATGGGTGTTTGATCCTTGGGATCCACACAGAGAGGGGCACCGGACGGAGGTGGTGGCACTCACAGCATGGCGGGGGCTCTATGATCTGCCTCCCCGTTTTGCCTGCCATGTGTAGCATCCAACTCCTGCCTCCCGGACGCCCTTGGCAGCCTCAGGTGGCACCAGCTCATCCTGATCCGGCCTGCATTAGTGGAGGACCACTGGGCCTAGTGTCAGAGAGGAAGCCTCGGCCCACAATGCTGTGGCGTGCCTGGTCTGCACCACCATCCCAGCAGGCATCTGGACCCACCCTGGAAATCGGGACGATCGTGGCTCCACGACCAGCCTTCCTTACTCGCCCATCGTGTGCGGCTCCTGAATCACTCAATTCATTAATTACTGTACTCATCAACTCTTTCACCCCGTACACCGCCCATAGCTCTGTGGTGGTGCCGGCTCCTCACGGCCTGGCTGCATGAGGTGGGGAGCACTGGGCCTAAAGGTGCAGGAGATGCCTTGGCCCTCAGTACTGCAGCGCAGCTGCCCCCACGTCTATGAAGGGGGCCTCTGTCCTGGCAGACACCCAGCCCAGTTCTGGTACCTGGGCCGCCCAGGACACAGCTGAAGGCCGACGTGGTGCGCAGACCCGCAGCTCCACCACCCCTGCATGCAAGCATGCCTGTTGGAGCGGGACCCACATGGTGTGATAGCCTGACTGCAATGTACTTAGCCAGGCCCTTTTAGACCATCCATAGAACTGGTGCCACCCCAAGGGATCCCACCCAGATTGGAGCTGCTGCTGAGTGTGCCCTGTCTACCATCTACACTGCACCTGCACACTTCAAAATGAAAGCGACCCGCCTTTGAGTTGCCCGGAACTGCCCTGGAACCACCACCTGCTACTTATACTGCCACATCCTTGTCTACGGGGCCACTCAGCCCCCCCGGGTCTTTTTCAGTGACCATCACGGTGCACAGGTGGCCCGAGGACCATGTGCAGCTCAGCCACTGGGGCCAAAGCCTTTTTGCGGCGAAACCCCCTCGCCGACCACTGGCCTAGCATTGGTCGGTCACTGCAGAACAAGCCACACCACCACGCTGATGCCCGGCAGACTGTGCTGCAGAGAGGCCGGCACCATACTGATCCTTGGCCACCCACCTTGGCTGGGTCAGCCCCACGAGTGGACAGCCAACAGCGGCCACAGATCACACCACCCACACACCTCCTTATCAACGGACCTCCGCTGTGAGGGCTGTGACCCTCGGTATCACCAGCCCCCACCCGAATTGACATACAAAGTAGCTCACGGTTCAGGACTACTGAGGGCCACCCCTTCCGCTGCCTCTGACTGGGTCCCGGCACCCCCGCTGCTCCATATATTACCAGACTACCTCCGGTGCGACCAGGCAGGGACATCTAAGCGGCCTCTGCAGCAGCAGTGTCACATGCCATGAAGGGACAGGGACCCCTCCCCCGCCAGCAGGCCCAGAGCTGAGGCTGCTGAGGAGACTTGCAAGGTGACTGAAAAGTCATGCGGCAATTCCTCTACATTGAAGCCCTCAACCAACCACGCATTATGACCAACTTACGGGGGACAGCACCATCAGAGTCTGGCCAGTCCCAGCCCTCCACAGGCAGAGCTCAGGATACCACCATGGAGTGAATCCTCCAGGAAATCACGGCAGTGGGTCGCCGGTTGGAGGGCATGGACATGAACATCTCTGCACTGGCAGCTGAGACCAAGTCTATCCTAATGGACACCCACACAGCAGGGGTGTTAGTTTAGTCCTTAGAACCGCATTTAGGATGGCCTGCATCCAGGATTCCAGGTCTGGGTAGATGGATTGGACCAACGAGTCGCAGTGATGGAAGAAAGCCAGAACACCCTACCAAAGCAGGACCAGGAACTCCTATTCCTGTGCAGCAAGGTCATTGACCTGGATGATGGGAGCCGGAGGGACAATGTCTGTTTTCACGGCTTTCCAGAATCTGCAGGGGGGCCTGATGCTAGTTCTTTTCTCAGGGACATCCTCTTGACTCCCACCGGACTTGCCTTTGAACCTCCACTGGAGATGCAGTGGGCCCACCCCATCTGCTTGCCCCGACCGAATTCTTCAACGCGACCCGGTCTCTTACCATCTGCATCCTGCAGCACGAGCAGGCCCGCCAACTGCTGTCTGTAACCTGCTCACATTGTCAATTTGCTTATGTAGGTCATGAAATATGCACAGTGGCGAATTTCCTAAGGGAAACCAACGACCGACACAAAATCTTCCTCTCTTTCAGACCCCATGTCTGCTGGCTGGACAATTAAATATGGCCTCTTTGAGCCTGCCTGTCAGCAGATGACCAGGTATGGTACCTTGAAGGAGTTCTTTGACCCAGAGGACCTGTGCTGTTTCTTTGGCAGGCTCTCCATGCAGGCCATGGACACTGCCTCTCCCACGGCCGCTGAGGTCTGCCACCTGGCAATGACATCCCTGGCTTCTCTGGCTGATGCTGGTGGAATGGCAGTGGAACTCGACAACAGGGAAGACACCCCGAAAGAACGGTCCGCTTCCAGGGCGACAGGGCCCAGGCCCTCCAGGCAGTGACTATTCAGGACCAGGACAGAGACAAATTGTGCCCCCCCTGAAACCTGCTCCCATATTGGAGTGACCACAATGGGGGGGGAAATCAAGCTGTGCCAGGCCACGCAAGGCCAGGGGTGCTGAAGCAGGATCGATGGGACTAGCGACTGCCGGACAGCTGAGTATCGCCATGTCTATTTGAATGTTTGATTTTTACTCATGCAAACTCTGTACACTATGTGTGATGTATTGCGTCAGTTACCCATCGAGGGCAATGTTAGACCTCTGCGCACACTGTGGTGTTAGGCCCATGGCTTAAGGTGGTCCCACAGCACCCCTTCCCTCTTCAATCGCTGTGTAGGTTTAGCCGTTTTGTTATTGGTGGCACTCAGACCTGCACTGTTGATTATTTCCCCAAATTATGTTACGCTGCCTACCTAAGCCCACTGTTTCAGTGTTCCTGCAGCTGCACCGGACCTGGGTGTCACTGCCCCTCCTTATCCAGGCCCACTCTTTGTATGCCCTTCCCAGTACCCCCCCTCAACGGGGATGCCACCGCCCCGACGGCAATCATCCAATGTTACACTTTTGCCAGGCACTTTCTCCCTGCCCTGTGCATCCCAGCCAACCCCGTACACCACATCACACTGAGCACTGCGCCTCCCTGACAGGGGTGGTGAATACTCACCCCACAGTGTGCCCACAGTGCCTCGGGCCCACGAGTGCCTGCCCCCCCCCGGACTTCCATGGAATGCTCCTATTTGCTTTCTTTGCCAAATGGACCCAGGCAGATATTCTATACCCCCCACACACATACCCATTTACCTCTCAAAATGACCGGTTTTCCCGAAGGGGTCCCCCACAGCGCACTGTATCCGCAAGCTTGGACCCATGGTACACAGTTCAGTGCTCCCCGGGCTATGGCTTGCTTTTAGCAGTCCGCCCCATCTCCTCTTCCCCCTCCTCCCCCTCTAAACCCCCCACTACAGTATAACTCCTTGTGCCCCTTGGTCACCTGCTTCCCGCATCGGCTGGTGCACACCGGAGACCCATTCAGAAGGATAACTGGACTGATGTCCTGGAGGCTCTGGACAGGAGCATCCGGGAAGCCCGTTTAAAATTGTGCCTCTTAAATGGTACTGGACCCCAAATAAATTGAACGGGGCTTCTTCCCCATACAAACTGCTGGAGATGTGTGGACACCCACTGCAATATCGCTCACATCCTCTGTGAATGCTCCTAGGTCTGGCACTTATGGTCGTACGTCTGGAAAACCTTGGGAGTGTCCATACCACTGTGACTCCACCTCACCCCGTAGTTCTTCTTTATGATATCGGGGATTGCCCAGACCTCTCTCTTCAACAGCACCGTCTCCTCCACACAACCCTAGCCACTGCCAAGCTATATATGCTCCACCAATGAAGATCACCCGCGCCCTCTTCACAGGAGGACTGGACAGTGGCGATGATCCAGACAGTGATGCATGAGCATGTTATTTACAACTTGCAGGACCAAGCAGAGGTATTCACGCAGACATGGGCTCATTTCCTTTGGGACGATCCCTGAATTGAGAACCACCACTAGTACTCCCCTTCCCAATCCCGAGTACTGTGGCCAGCATACTCGCGGGCTAAGCAGGCGACTCTTGATTCAACCTTGGAAGGCCATGAATCGCAACTGCCCCAAGATCCTCATTCTGACTCTGTTATCCCTCTGCCCTACCTCATGCCTCCTCTCTTCTCCACAAACGTACTCCCTCCCCATCCTCCCCTCACCTTACGCCTACACCTCCCTCTCGGTTTCCTCTTCCCCTCACCGTCCTTGCCTTCTCCTATGCCCCTCCTGTACATCACCTACCCCCTCCCATAACTTTGACTCACCTCATCTTGTTCTACCCTCTTACCCTCTTCTCTCTGCCACCACTTCCCCTCTCCCCTCACCCCTCCCCTCGACACATAGGTAGAGCACCTCAACACTGAGAACCGCCATCGTAGCACCAGCCACCCTTTACACAACCATGCAGGGAGCTCGACTATTGTTTGAAACAGGATAACGCCAAAATGCATAACTGTACAAAATGAATATTGCTGAATCAAGGATCTTGGAGTGGAGGCGTTTTTCCTGTATACTGGGGACAAGGTTGTGAGATATAAATGTATCTATATATCTGAAAACAATGATATTTCAGACTTAGAATGCCGCAGAGATTATGCAAAAAAGGAAGCAGGGAACCGTGGGGACTTCCCAAGTCTTTTTTAGGTAGCACTCCACAGCACCACCAATACTCAAAAGTTGCTCGCCTGAAATGTCTATTTTCCTAGCATAATTTATTTAATATAGTAATAGCACAGTGCCTACCGAGCTAGAATAGTGATAAGCTAATGCCATCCATGGCATGCTGAAAAATGACAAAAGCCTTTTACCATTCTAAGCACAGTATTACAGCTTTGGATTGGTAAAATACCATCCAAGCCAAGCTGGAATGAATAAAACTGACCACTGAAAAATGTATTTTGTTCTTATTAGAACTTACCAGAGAGGTATAGCTCTATCCAGGCACAAGGTATCAACCAGTATAAGTCAAAACAATAACCTTTCAGGATTAGAGTGCCTCATTCACCGAAGCATCTTTGTGCTAAAACAATGAATTGCAGAATTGAGCTTAAGGTGTGATGAGATAGTATACAATAAAAAGCTTTTCAGGAGCTTTCAAAATTGCACAAAATTTATTTCATGATGGAGGTGGAGTAGCAGAGCATGTTATGCTTTGGCAGTGGGTATGCAGAATGCTTTGGTTCCACATGGGAGGTCGGGTTCTGGCAAGAGACAATAAGCACTGATTGATAAATTATATTCATACCAGTCAGAATTTCTAAAATATGTGCCCGGAAATCTTGTGATTTCTGGTAAACAGTTCTATGGACAGTTACTATTGCCTTAAAAGTAATTCTGCCCATAAAATGTATTCAGTGAAGCAGTTCTATATGGGGAATTTATAGCTGCCACATTTTGGACCAGTCAATTTGTACCGAAGGGCCGCAGGATATGCTAAGTGCACAGCATTGCTGTAATCAAGCCTAGACAATTTTTTGAAAATGCTTGTCCACAAACAGTGATAAGATCTCTAGAGTTTCCATTTGCTAAGAGCAAGTGTTTGCAACCTTGGTGGTGACTTCCAGGATAGATAAATGCTGATATTGATGCCAGGTTTTTGAACAGAGGCTGACAGGCAGGGTCTGGGACCCATTGTAGACGTCTGTGCCACCACCTCCATCCAGATTTTCCAAGCTGACCTCAAATCGCTTCTCTTCCAAAGACACTTTCAGAACTAATACCTTATTCTCAGACCTCTCTAGGAAGTTAGTTAATCATTGTAAATTTGTAATATTTTCTTGTTCATTCCCCACCCTTGATTGCTGTATTTGATATTGTGTTATTGCCTATATGGTTTTATCCTACCTCTTTTAGTCTCCTGTTTCTTTTTGTAACGTTCTATTTTGTACCATTTCTCTCATGTAACGTAACTGGTTCTATTGTACAGTGCTCTGACACCTTCGGGTAAAGTCTGCACTATATAAAAATGCATTAAATAATAAAACAAAGGTTTGGTAAAGGTTAGAAGAAATGTTGTTTTCAATGGGTTCCACTACATAAATTTCAACATTGTGTCTTCCATAGCGGACAGGGAAATTCTTTGAGAGTCTCGAAGATCAGCCAGACTAAAAGCAGTGTGTGTCATCATAATACATGTATAAGCATTCTTCCTCTTTGTGAGGCAGATGAGTCAAAGGTAGCACGTATATATTATACCCTGGCAACCTCAAGGTTTTAACTTCAGTTCATACCTACGAAATTTTTATGCATAAAAATGTATGGCTCAGAGAGTATAACACGTCATACGGATATGTCTTTTTATTGTGAATCGATAAAAGTTCAACATAATGTCATTCCTTGTAATTGCACAGGCAGAATGTCCTGAAAATCAATTTTGCAGGTCACAGAGATACATAATTCTATAAGTTAAAATGCCATTCACATTTTCATACACACCACCATTTGTAATTCTTACCCACCTATATCCAAGTCATCATCATCATCATTTCGTCTTTATTCGATTAAAAATCATAAAAGACACAGCATCACAAATATATGAGCCACATCAATAAATTAGATAAAAAGTTATTAAATACACCAAGACTAATGTAATAACAATAAATCAATAATAACAGTATACTCTCATAAAACCCAAGAATAGCTTTTAAGTTTGCAGATGATTCCTCCTCATAACCCAGCACGTGGACCAGAACTTCGCCATAGCAACCACAATCACCTCCTTGGTATCACACTTAAAGATACGCAGAGCTGTTTGCGCTGAACTTATGCCTAACTGTTTACACAAGGGCTTGATCCATTTCATACGGGGAGCTCTATATGCTGGGCAAACAAATAGCACATGCGGAATGGTCTCAGGAAACCCTGGGCAACAGTGACAGGAGGTATCCGTGTTTGAACCCTGATTATTGCCCCAATTTTTTGAATTTTTTTTTAAGGGTAAGCATCCAACTCTAAATTGATGGTACAACTTCCTGTCAACGGTTCCAATAATAATGTCCCAATAGGGTTCCAATGAATAATCGACCTTATGGTTCATAAAGAGATCAGATAGTGAATCCCTAGGAGTCTGGGCATGGGACCTAAGTTGGAGCATCTCAACGTACAGCCTCTTAAGATCACTCTTCGATGGAAAGGGAGTTCCTTCTGGATCTAACCATAGATGACCTAAATTCAAAGCCATAAGGACTGCTCTAATGTTATATAACCAAGAAATTTGACGGGACTTGTCCACCCCTATGAGATATTTAAGGGCCAAAGCGTAAGGAGCTAACTCTGGGGTCTCCAGTACGCCAATGGTCTAAACCCTGCTATCTCTTCAAAGGACACACACCCCAGATCCTGCAACAATGGTTTTAAAGGTGTAGATTGGGGTAAACCAGTAAGATATCGCAAAAACTTGTTTTGGGCAAGTACCAGGGGACGCAAGTTTTCAAAACCCCAGAGTTCCGCACCATAGAGTATTGGCGCTCTAACCTTCCCATGATACAGCTTCATAACTGGAGCTATAGGTTTTGTTAGGGAGGATCTATGTTCTTTTAAAAGGGCTCCCGCCAATTGATTATGTTTGATTACAGAGAGATCCAACTGATGATTCCAATTAAGTCTCCGACCCAGAGTCCCCCTAGATATGCAAAAAAATCAGTTTGCTCGATAGGGGCATTATTTATTCTAAGTGTAGTACTGATTTTTTTCCTCTTATGAAGGACCATACATTTTGTCTTACCAACATTAACCTCCAACTCATCACTACTAAAGAGTTGGAAGCGATCCAGAGCACGTTGGAGGCCGGGTTTAGTTTTGGACAATAAGAGGGTGTCGTCTGCAAACATTAAAATCGGAATTCCTAATCCATCAAGTGTGGGGGCATCGGTAGGAAAATCAGTAAAATAGGGGACAACATTATTAATAAAAAGAGAGAATAAAGTGGGGGCTAACACACACCCCTGACGCACACCTTTGGCAACTTTAAAACTATTAGTAGTCTCCCCTTGCCCTCCCCATCGCACACAAGCATGGTTATTTCCATGAAGCCTTACAATAAATGATAAGATCCCTGATGGCATCCCAGCCCTTTCCAGGGATTCCCAGAGCTTATTACGTGGAACTAGGTCAAAAGCGGATTTGAGATCCACAAAAGCTGCATATAGGACACCACCGCCCAGCACTACTGTGTTCCAGTACAGCATCATAAATCTAAAAACCTGGTCAATAGTGCTGACATGGCTCCGGAAGCCCGCCTGAAAATTGGATAGTATACCATTTTCATCTATCCACTCCAATACCCGATTAAGTACGATTTTGGCCACCAGCTTCTGAGTTGTGTCAATCAGGCTGATGGGCCTGTAATTAGATGGCAGGGCCCGATCACCTTTTTTGTAAATTGGTATGATTTCGGCCCCAAGCCATGAGTCGGGTATTGGGGCACCTCCTGCGATACCATTAATCAATAATTGAATATACTTGACCCAGTTTACACGTTCAATTTTAAATATATCAGATGGGATCCCGTCCGGGCCTGGTGCTTTCCTGGCCGGCAGACCATTCAGTGCATGCTCCACCTCTGCATAGGAAAATGATAGAGTCCCCACACTGGAATCGGACGAGAAGGAGCACGGAATCGGAGTATTAGAACAGGCGAATTGCGTTTCAAAAAAGATAACTCAGTCCTCAGGAGATACATGGTTTACCGGATTTGGATTATCAATACCACTACCCCATTTAATTTGGTGCCAAAATTTACTCCAGTTTCTATCCCTACAAGATAGCAACAATTCCCTCCATCGTGACTCATCAAACATCTGCTTAGCTAAATATTGAATTTGCTTGTATGTCACACGACATTTCCTTATTTCTGGAATTATCCCCGTTTTAATTGCACAAGAAAGAGCTCTGAAGGCCCTCCTACAATCATCATTGTACCATTTGGCCGACTTGTATTTATTATTATTGGTACATTTATGACTTTGACCCGATTTAAAAAGGATTAATCTCATCTTCTTAACCATCTCTAAGTGATGTGCTGTTAACCCATGAACATTACTTCCTACAACATCTAAGTTTAACTGGCTAACAGCAACTAAGGTGTCTAATAAAATTTGCCTGATCATAGAGCAACTTACTTCATTACTTATAATCTGGTCCCACTTAACTCTACGACTGTTGTTAGTGAGTGAAATGGAGGACGGAACACCAACTCTCTCAGTGTCTACTCTCACATTTGTGGAGGCTTTCAACTGTACTAAGAGAGGGTCATGATCGCTCTCTGTCCTGGATCGCACCTCCATGTCAATCAATTTGGGCCACAATTCAACACTTAGGATAAAATAATCTATCCTACTATGTTTACTACTCATGTTGTACGTAGGTTTACCCTGAAGATCTGATTTAGACCTACCATTGACTGCCCGAAGCCCATATCCCATTGTAAGTGCCTTTAGCTGGAGTGCAGCTGGAGACCAATTTTTGACAAGATCTAACTCACTTGAGGGCATTACCAATCGAGATAGAGAGAGCCAGGATATCCGAATCCTCTATTTCCATCTCCTTAACTATAATATCAGCCCGTTTACGAACCAAAATTAAAAGACCTCCCATAGATCTTCCCTTATTCCTAGGTGCAGGAGTAGCCTGCTTCCCAAAAGACAGAAAACCTGGCCTGAAATATATTTCCCTAGCCCAGGTTTCTTGTAATATTATAATATCCGCCTCTTCTATAAATGAGGACCAATCCTCTGAGTTAACTCTGGACCCTGAACCCGCTATATTCCATGAAAATATTTTAAATGTACTGGGCACAAGTGGACAAGATAACCCCGAAATGACAACTCTCCAAGGTAATAGGTAGCGGCTTAGGCTTCACAACTCCCCTTCCCTCCTGCGGAAGTCAATCACACTCTTCAAGCCCTGATAGCGGAGCAAACCTGTTAAGGGTAGGAACCCCCTGTGATCCTTCCTGAAGCACCCCTCTATCTCTTGTTAAACCACCCTGCCTTCTATAACTTAACAAAAGTTTGCTAGGAGAGTTATAGAATGCACTTAAGGGGCAAACCATGATATTGGATGGATAACAACCCCCAGTATTTGGACTTCAATAATCCAAAATCATGCTTACTACTTCAGGATTATTAAAATTAGCCACAACACAATCTCCACTCTCTGTTTTGGCTACAGAGCCCAGCCAAGAACATCGCCTCGCCATTATAAGATACCCGTTAATATCCCACTCCGGGCTAACTCTTCTTTTCATTTTGGTATTGAGCCAATGCATTACTTTCAGCATCAGCTGTTCGGTCGATTCGCTCTGTCCCTCTTGCACTGGGGGCACTTGTTTAAGTATTACCACCAACGTTGCTGCAGCCGGGGGTAAATCAAGAACTCCTGGCACGTGCCCGTAACCAGATCTGACTTGGCCCAAGTTTTTTGACGAGCTTACTTGAGCAGTGTTTCCCAATAACCGGGTATGCCTGTTCTCTAAATCTGTATTAGGCCCTTTTGGACAACCGTCCACAATTTTGGGGGGAGAGCTAGAGATAAACATCGCTGATTCCCCTGACAAATCTGCAGATTACAGACCCTTGTTTGAAATGCAATGAGTCCGAGGACACATATTAGGACCTTCGACCAATTGACTCATAGATGAAGAAGCAATAGAAGGGAGCGGAACAAAAAGGTTAGACGAGGCAGTTCCACTAGGCGAACAAGGATTAGAGGCAAGAGGAGCCACTAAGGTAGTTTGAAGGGCCACAGATTTAACTGCTCCTGAAGCTAACTTAGCCTTAGCGCATTGGTCACAGAGCAGAAATTTCTGCTCAATCTGAGCCAGTTTATCCAGAACCGGATTAAGCATAAGGGTTAGCATTTCCTTTAATTTCGACAAGAGGTACTCGTTATTACCACTAGGCAGGGTAGAGCTCAACAAGGGAGGATCTAAATCAATGCTAGTCACATATGGGCAGTCCGTTACCGAAGGAGATGGCAAAATAGTAGCATCGGCAAATTTTGCGGGCCTTGGCATTTTAGCAGGTTTTTCTGAGTAAAGCTTCCCACCTCTCTTCCTCTTAGTAATAACAGGGTCCTTGCATGGAATTTGTGGCATAGGCTTGTTAATCGTCTTAGATCTCGGGGGCAACATTTGGGCAGATATTATTTCAGAATTATTAGGAAGTGGGAGTCTGGTATTTGGGCAAGAAACGGTATCTACATCTCCCATGCCAAGACAAGGAGGGTGCAACAGGGAAGGGGCACTAGCTCCTTGGGAAAGCGAAGCAAGTGCGTCAGTTATGGCAGGCACCCTATCAGGGGTAATAGCAAACGCTAGAGGGCCCAGAGACGATCTCCTGTTCCCTTGGGGATCCAGAGACAATCGCCTCTCAGTTAAAGTAATTTCCCGTTCTAATAGGGAAGCAGCCCTAACTATGAAATTATCCAGAGTCCCTGTAACACTCCCTCCCGAATGACATTTTGTGGATCTGCCATCCCTCAAGTTCATGTTCGTAAAGGGGTTGAACGACTAAGTCTAAATAACAACAAAGGATAAGAAAAGCAACAATAACCCTGTTTAGCGTAATAAGGTAGATCTCCAATATATCACAATCTACGCAACGTACCAGTGGAGCACTCTAACCATACACTTATATGGGGGAGGGCCCAGCCCAGCCTGTACCAGACTCGAACGGGCTCAAACGGGCCTGCCCTTGGCCCGGGCTTTGCCCGGGCGAGCCCGCGCGCGTCTCGCGCTGCGGGAGGCGCTCACGGTGTTTGAAGTCTTCAGCGCACTCCAATGACGCGCTGCGTCACCCTCACACGGCCCCCTGGGGGATGTAGTTGAGAAGCAATCCGTTCCCCTCACTGCAGCGTCGGAGACAACAAGGAGGCGGCAGCTGAGATGGAGAGTCAATAGGGAAGGTGAGTTTTTCCGCTGTTTCCCTCACGGCTTAACAAATTCAAATGAGGCGCGTCCCCTTCAAATGAGGCACATCCAAGTCATAAACGCATTTCAATATATCACCATTTATCTCCTACTCAGTCTTGTATATATTAATATTTCACATACCTTCTTTTCATGTTGAAAACAATCTTCAGTAAGATGTTTTCTTTTTTTTTTGTCCTCATCTCACCATTCAGCGTCTGCAATTTTGGCAAGAAGCCATCCTTCCAACCTAGGCGCCCCGCGGCTACTGCAACTGCATTGGCTTAAGGCCTAACCAGGCCAGCTTCTTTGTTTAAAGCTTGGTGTAATCATAGGACCCGGGGGCAATCAACCAATCTCAACTCTCTTCCCCAAGAATTAAAATGCGACCAAACATTAATGCTGTTATCCTTTATATTCCCCTGATTTAGACTTGCCAAAGCACATGCAGCTTTCAGCCAATCTTCATACAGTGGAGGCCGCGGGTCTTCCCAGAGTTTACATATTTCCCTTTGGGCAATGAGAATTAAATATAACAGCAGGCCTCCTTGTAATGGCCGTAAAAGGTTCATAGAGTCATTATCAATGCCAAAAATCACTATAGTGAGATTCACATCAATCTTGACTTTAAAAATGCCGCCTAAAACATGCTCTACATTCATCCAGAAAGTACTTAATTCAGTACACTCAAAAATATATGATTATCATCTGCTTTAGGAAAATCACATCTTGGACATTTAGAAGAGAATAGGGGGCACATTTAGCTATCTTCACAGGGGTATAATATAATCTATTAATAACAAAGAAATAATTCTTTTTTAAAGATGCCGGTTTAACAAACTTATAAAATTTGCAATGATGAATCAAATAAGTCTTCTGAGCTAGAGTCTAGGGGGGACTGGTTCCAGGCCACATATTGTGGAGGATAATCTGCATCGTCTGCCTCTAGGAGTTTCTTTTTTTTTTTTTTTTTTTATTCACATTTTGGAAATGCAATCAACATTTCAACATACAAAACCAAAACAATTAGGCCGTGGTACAATATCATTCGGTCTCTAGGACCTCCCCAGATCCCCTCAGGTAGTATCTTTATGGTATTAAGCAGCCATCCCCTCCCTCCGTCTCCCAACATTATCACACATTTTGATGCATTTGTAAATAGTCAATCAGGTACACCCAGTAATCACGTGGTCTCGACCCTCCCGGAAGCTCTTCCTCATATGTTTTGAGTGTGTCCTCACAGTAAGTTAGATCTTTGAGCCACAGCTGAATAGATGGTGCAATCCTACTGTTCCAGCAGAGCGATACACGCCGTTTGGCCATCAGAAGCGCAATCACAGCAAATTTACGTTTCATAGCTCGCAGACCAGGCACTATCCCCAGCAAACAAATCTTTTCCGAACAACCCAATTTCATTCCCATCATTTCTCCCAACATTTCCGTCACTTTTACCCAATAAGCCGCCACCCCTGCGCACCTCCAGGCCAGATGGCAGAAGTCTGCCCCCTCCTCCCCACACCTACGGCAACGCGAGTCCTCCCTTAAACCATACTTGCAAAGCCTAGCCGGCGTGTAATAGGTCTGGTGCAAATATTTGTAATGTAGCATTCTTAAATTTCCATTAGGTGTCAGCATTTCAGTTAATGAACAGGCCATCTCCCATTCCTCCAGTGTCAAGTTGTCCTCTAGCGCACTGTTCCATTTGTCCAATGATGCCTGCGTAGTGTACGCAATATCTTCTTGCAATTTACTATAAAGTCTCGACACCAGTTTGGTGGCAGAGGGCGTGGTCAACACCAACTGCAACGCTTGCATTTGTGGCGGTTCCTCAGGGAACGAAGGGTAGAGCACCCTCATGGCTTTTTGCAGTCTGTAATATGTAAATCTAAACAGCAATGTTTGATTACTAATATAGGTAAGATCGCTTAGTTCCTGAAACGTCCCATTAAGGAACAGATCCCCCATTGTGGTCAGTCCTACCCGTTTTAACAGTCCCATCCCTACCTCCTCCTGGGTCACCGACAATGCTGGATGTTGTAAAAGGGGCAAATCCGGAGCATACAGAGGTAGTTTACCCGCTTTCCTCCCCATTGCCTGCCATGCTCTATTCGTCGTATCTATTGTATTGATGTCACGCTTATGCAGCGGTGCTCGCTTATGTGGAAGTATTGCCTTTAGCGGAACAGGAGCTGCATCACCCTCCTCTACCGCTGTGTGTGTCAGGAACGGTACAGGATGATACCAATAGTGCGCAAACTGCGCCTGTGCGCATAAATAATATAACAGAAAATCCGGCACTTTAAACCCACCTTTCGCATATGGTAACGTTAGCGTCCTCAGTTCAATCCTAGCATGTTTGCCCGCCCAAATCAATCGTAATACCATCGCTGTGATTCTACGAAACACTTCAGTTGGTGGCGGTATCGGTATATTGTTGAATAGATACAGCAGTTTGGGTAATACAACCATCTTGACAATGGCCAGCCTATCCGCTAACGAGAGGGGCAATTGTATCCAGCCCTCTATTTTCCCCTCCAGCGTTCCCACCACTCTACCATAGTTCGCCCGGATCACCTCCTCTGGATCCCTATGATACCACACTCCCAGATATCGCACCGGGTCAGATTGCCATTCTATTGGGTAGTCCAGTTGATGCGGCCGAGTAGTGTCCGATAACGGAACAATGATCGATTTCGCCCAATTAATGCTTATCCCGGACGTCTGTGCAAAGCGCACATACTCCCTCAGCAATGCATTTAAATGCACTTCTGGATCTCGCACATACAGGAGCATATCGTCCGCATATAGCGATATGTGGAGCGGGCGCTGCGGGAACTGCAACGCCGAGTAGTGATGTTTCTGTCGTATTCTACAAGCCAACGGTTCCATCGCCAGTGCGAATAGCAATGGGGACAGTGGGCAGCACTGTCTCGTCCCCCTGCATATATGTATCGGGTCTGACACATATCCATTGACTCTCACTCGAGCCACCGGAGCTGTGTACAGTAGCTGTATCCATTGCAGAAAGCGCAGCGGAAATCCCATCCGCCGCATCACCTTGCTCAAATACGGCCATTCCAGGGAATCAAACGCTTTGGCCGCGTCCAGTAGGACCGCAGCCGCCTTGGTCGTTGGTTGCAAATAGTGTGATAGTGCAAAGAGGGTGCGCGTATTGTGCGTAGTTGATCTGGTGGGGATAAATCCCGACTGATCCGGTAGAATCAATCGGGTCATCAGCGGCTGTAGCCGTTGCGCCAACAGTTTGGCCAGAATCTTGACGTCCACATTAATGAGGGAGAGTGGCCTGTACGATTCGCAGTATTCAGGGTCCTTTTTTGGCTTCAAAAGGGCAATAATAAGCGCTTCACGGAGCGTGGGCGGCAACCGCATCTGGTCATGGGCAGTTCCGTACATCTCCACCAGATGTGGGGCTATTTGGTCAATGGATGCCTTGTAAAATTCCTCCGTGAACCCGTCAGGGCCCGGTGTCTTCCCATTGGGGAGAGTTTTTATCACCTCCTTCACCTCCTCCACTGTAATAGGTGCCGCCAAATACTCTCTATGGTCATCCGATAGCCAGGCTATCGCTACCTCCTCCAGATAATTCCCTGTCTCCTCCTCCGTCGCTGTCTGCCGTGACTCGTATAGCTTACCGTATGTGGCTCTAAATTCCCTCAAAATATCTTGTGCCCCATATTTCATGTCTCCATGCTCATCTCGTACCCCGCGTACCACCTGTGGCATTTTCCCCGCGCATATTTTGGCCGCCAACGCTCTACCCGGCCTGCCACCCTCGCCGTAATTCCTGGCCACGTGTCGTTTCGATATATATTTTAACTCATCGTCTGCTAGCGTTTGGTATTCAGTTATGTTGCTTCGGATATCGGCCAGTAGTGTCGTGTTTTGTGTACATTCATATTCTCTCTCTAGCACATTAATTTTCTGCTCACATGACGCCAATTGTTGGCGAATATCCTTCAGTATGCCCGCACTTGTTCCAATGCAGATCCCCCTAATGGTGGCCTTAAACGCCTCCCACAGCAACCCGGGGTCTTCTGTGGTTGGCGCATTTAATTCAAAGTATTCCGTCACAGCCTTACTAATTGCGTCTTCGTACAAAGGGTCAGTGAGCGCTCTTGCATTAAATCTCCAACTAAATGGGGGGGGTGTGTAATTCGGTATCTCAATGGTGAGCTTCACCGGATTGTGATCCGAAAGCGTCCTAGGCAAGTGGCAGATGGATCTCGTCCACATGAGCACCGCCTCGTTTCCCAACCAGTAATCTATCCTGGACCAGCTACTACTAATCGCTGTCGTATGTGTCGCCTCTCTGCTCTCCCGGTTCCTTGCTCTCCAGATATCCTCCAGCCCCCTATCCTCCATTATGGCCAGCAATTTTCTCCTAGCCCTTGTATGCGGTTCAGTGGTGTTACTCGACCTGTCCCAACCGTCCTTCAACGCTATATTGAAATCTCCCCCCCAGATCAGTGGTATGTCAAGTAGTTCCCCCAATCGTGTCCACACCTCATCATAGAAGTCAGGATCATCTATATTTGGTCCATAAGTATTCACTAATGCCACCTGCTGACCCCGTAGTCTTCCCATCACTAGTACAAAGCGCCCCATCTCATCTTTATGTGTGGACTCCACATCAAACTGCACCCCTTTCTTGATCAGTATCATGACCCCTCGGGAATAGGAAGAGTATGATGAGTATTGCACCATCTCCGCCCATCTACTACCCACTCGCATAGGGGCCGTCGGTGTCATATGTGTTTCCTGTAGCATTGCAATATCAATGTTATGTCGATCTAAATACGCCAACACCTGCCTTATTTTCTTGGGGTTGTTCAGCCCCCGTACATTCCACGTCAGTAAAGATAATCTAGTATCACGTAGCGCTCTACTCTCCATCATACACCCATTCAGTCCATAATGGCGCAACCTCTATGCAGTCGTCACCCCCACCGCAATCAACCTCACAAACCCTGCCTGCGCCTCGTGTCACAATACCACCCTTCAGATTGTTGTTGCTTCCATCGTACCAAAACCTAATAAACAAACCCCAATGCCCCCTCCTCCACCCCCCACCCACTTTAGCAACCCAACTCTGCCAAAGACATTTCCCATTATCCTGTAACAGTACAACCCAACTTGATTTGGGGAACTCCCGCGTGGGGGATCCACCAAGAGCACACTTTTCCATCCAACCTAATGGATGTGGTCAGTGGTATAATCTCTATACATGCCAAATCCCAGCACATCTCTCAACTTCTAACATAACGGTTATGTATCCGAACATTTATGGTGCTATCAGGGAATCCATATCTCACACGACGAGAATTCACTCCGGCCCACCGTTCCCCACAGAGCTCTTGTACTCACGTCTGCCATGCCTTACTTCTCCGTGCTCGCGTCAGGGAGCTTGTGTACAAGAGATCAATCAGCAGGATCTGCCTCTTACCTCCCCCGTGCGCTCTCCCTTGCAGTATGCTGTCCGGTCGACACCCACCCCTCAAAAGATATATGAATCAGCCGGCAGCATGTAGTGCACCACCTTCCATCCCCAACACATCCTCTATCGTTATCGCCTATTGTGGCAATCAGCGCACTTATCCACGTATTAGTCCTCAGTTCGAGTCTATGGCGGGTTCCGCTCGACGTTGTTCCTTTCGCCGATTAACAGTCCTTTTGATGAAGTCCTGTGCTTCCCTCGGCGTCTGTAGCAGCGTTGTTTTCCCGTCGCAGGTGACCTTCAAACGCGCCGGGTATAACATAGCATAGTCAATTTGCAACTCCCGGAGTTTCTTTTTTATCGGGTTAAACTCCTTGCGTGCCATCTGTACCGTTATTGTGAAGTCCGGGTAGAACTCCAGCTCGTTGCCCTGATAGTTGATCTTGCGTTTTTCTCGGGCTATACGTAGAATGGTGTCGCGATCTCGGTAGTTCATGATCCGCGCCACTATAGGTCTCGGAGGCAGTCCCGGCTTCGGTCGTGGTGCTAGGGTTCTGTGCGCGCGTTCGACTAGGAAGATAGATGACAGGGATTCCACTCCACATACAGTTTTTATCAATTCCTCCACATAGGTTTCCATCTTGGCTATGTTCGTGGACTCCGGATCTCCCGCTATTCGTACGTTGTTGCGACGGGACCTCGCTTCCAAATCCTCCGCTTTGTTTTTTATCACGTCCAGCAGTCGCTCCATGTCCGTACACTTTCGGGTTGTGGCGTGCGCTTCGTCCTCCACCGCCGATATTCTGGTCTCCGCTTCCACCAGACGTTCCCCGTGACCATCCAGCTTCGCCGCCATATTGTCCACGCGAAGCGTGATAGAGTCAAGCTTGCCATGTATATCCTGCAGGCTTTGTTGTATGGCCTGGAGGGCACCCTCCATTCCCACTGGCGCCGACTGTACCACTTCCGCAGTCTCCTCCGACGACGCCGTGTGCGCTTTCGTCGCTTTTTTCGCGTCGAATTGGAGCTTCGTCTGGCCTCGGTCTGCCTTTCCCATGGCGCCACACACCTCCACGCACGCTTCAAGTCGCGGCCACTGCGCACTCCGTTCCGTGATTGGTCTATGTGGTGCTCGCGTCTGGATTATGCTTCAATATTTAGTTCTTCAGGTGGTCTCCCTCACCGCATATGGCTCTCCGGGCTCCCCGATTGCCACTTCTCACCCTTTGCCAGTCACTTGTGCCAGGCGCGCAATTCACCCTACGCCAGGCCTGTAGCGCACCTTTTCAGCTGCCCGTTCAACACGTAATCAGCCTGACGCTACCGGCATCTGTTGTGGCTCCCGGTGCAGCCCTTCTCCCTCGATTACCGCCGGCCTCCTCCGAGCGATGTTATGTGTAGCGAGGTCGTGTCTCAGTCGCCGCCGTCAGAAACCGCATGTCCATTGCCTCTATTCGCTCCGCACTGATGCCCGCTCGTCTCCAGCCGTTCTCAACATGGCGGGCGCCATTTTACATTCAGGGCGTCTTTTCGCCAGCGTCGTCCACCTCGCTCCTCCGTGACGCCGGCTCAGGGCCGCAGCTCCAGAGATCCCCAGCCTCCAGCCAGCAGCTCCCCAGCGCAGCGACGGTGACTTACTGCGGCTCCGTAGGCGATCCCTGTTAGTTTCGTCGCTAACCGCTCTGCTGCTCCAGCGCCGCCATGTTGTCCGCACCTCCGCCAGCCACGATCGTCCGGAGTTTCGCGTTCTTCTACTGTCTGCAGCACCAGTGTCTCAAACCTTCACGGATTTAGTCCAGCATATATTAAGGGGCTGTGCTCCCTTTTGTAGGGCGCTAGGATCGCCGCATGCCGCTGATAGCTGCCGTTTCCTCACACCGACCAGCGGAGCCGACTTAGCAGGCGGCCATCTCGCCGTGCGCTCTCTAGCGCCCCCCGCCTCTAGGAGTTTCTTATACCAATATGCGACCTCCTTGTTTTTAGGATTTGGATTTTGAAGGATAAACTCGGATTCCCAATCTCCACTAATAGACCCTTTCGCTGCTGAATACCAAGAAACCAATTGTGAATATTTAAATTTGGAAAGAGTGCTTCCTATTTTAGATCTTAATACTTCCCAAGGGTAAACTCCATCTGATGATAAAAGATCTGACCATATCGAGATACCAGCCCTCTTGATTGGTGTCGCAAGTCTATCTTTCAAGCAAGCCGGAGTCCCGGGGGAATCCCAAATCGGGGCAAAATCAGAACAATTACCAATCCCCTATCTGCATTTGACCTTGTACCACAAACTGAGAGCAGCTCTTAGGACTTTCAGGCGTACCTTTTTAAAAAACCTTGGTGCCCCGAATTTATAAAGGAAACATTCTCCCCCACCCTCGGCTATGGCCATTTCTCTCAGTAGCCTTCCCCAGTTCGTTTGATCTGTTGTAGTCAGGAGCATCCGTACATTTTTAAATTGGAAGGCGATGGAATACCAGGCTATATCCGGAAGTGCAAGGCCCCCTTTCAATAGTTTACATCTCAACTTCTTCCAAGACAGTCTAGCACTCTTATTGGCCCAAATACAACTACCTATTTTGCTCTGAATTTTGCGATACCCTTGCTAGGGAAATCAAGGGGGATAGCATTAAACAAATATGTCAACTTGGGGAGGATGACCATCTTGACTAGATTAACCCTACCATATATCGTCAGGGGGAGATTTTTCCATCTAACAAAAGGTGGTTTACCTCTTTAGTCATCTTTTTTAGATTGATCAAAGGTATATTATTTAAATCATTAACTATGATGATTCCCAAATATCTAAACTCTTTACTCAGTCGGCCCTCCCAATTATTGATGTTCCAAAACATCACCTCTGTTTTAGAGGAATTAGCTAAATAGCCAGAATATGAGCCGAATTCCTCTAAAAGGGCTTCAACCCTTGGTATTACCTCCACCGGGTTGTTGTTATATAATAGCAGATCATCGGCATAGAGCGCCAATTTACTGCTACATTGATGGGAGCTAAAGGGGGTGATCTGTTCATCTAGTCATATCGCTCGGGCAAGAGGCTCTATATATAGGTCGAACAGTAAGGGCGAGATGGGACAACCCTGTCTTGTTCCCCTATATATGTTAAAACTTGCTGTTGGCATACCATTTAACAGAATTACTGCGGAAGCCCCCTGGTAACAACTAATCATGGTCTGAATAAAAATATGCCCAAAGCCCATTGTCTTAAGTACCTCCCACAGGTATACCCAGCATACTCTGTCGAAAGCCTTGGCTGCATCGAATGCCACTACAGCCAAGGGTTCCGACCGGGCCACCGCCAGATCTATATTACCAATAAGTTGGAGCGTCTGCTCCTGAATATACCTCTCGGGGATGAAGCCCTTTTGCTCCGAGTTGATCAACTGCGGAGCTTACTTAACCAATCTCCCTGCAAGAACACTCATAAAGATCTTATAATCGGCATTCGGCAGGGAGATTGGTCTATAAGAGTCCACTTTGAGGGGGTGCTTCCCAGGCTTCAAAATAAGTACAATAGTTGTCTCCTTCCAGGACTTGGGAACTTTACCTTCCGGACTATAAACAGAATTAAATATTTCACACAATCTCGGGACTAGCTCATCTTGGAGGAGTTTGTAGTCCTCACTAGGAAGCGCGTCAGTTCCCGCAGCCTTATTCTTCTTACTTTTGTTTAGATATAGTCTAATCTCACTCTCGGTAATAGGAGCATCAAGGCTATCTCGGCTGCCTTCTGTTAGTTCAGGTAGAGCTTTATTCCACAATGATTTTTTAAGGGTTTCTGAGCTAGGTGTAATCTCCTCGCTGTGCAGCTCTGAAAATAGGGAAAGGAGGCGCGTTTGCATATCCTTCAGTCTACATGATGTAGCCCCGCTCTCATCAATTATTAATTTGTTGATATTGTTTTTAACTCGGTCTACTCTTGCCTTCCAAGCCAAGGGGGCGCCCGCCTTTTCACCATACTCATTGTTTTGCATATTTTGGGACGCCCACTGAGCCTTTACCTTTAGATCTAACCTGCCCCTCTAATCCTGGCATGTGAGATCCAAGTCACTAAGAACTTGTGTCAGCCTTTCAGAGTGCCCCTGAGTACATCTAGTCCTCTCATCCTCTAGCTTGAGAATTTTTTCTCCCAGGTTACGCAGTTCTTGAGCCACCACTCTATTTTTGGAACAGATCAGGCTATGTTACTGATCTCTCAGATGGGCTTTAAAAGCGTCCCAAACATAATCCAAAGTCGTCAAGCCAATATTTGCAGAAAAATAGTCTAAAGTGGACAATTTAAGCACCTTGATTATTTCAACGTCCGACAGCATTGCCCTTTTTAGCATCCATCTAGGCCTGAGGCTATACCTCATCCCAAGATATACAAAAAAGATGGGGGCATGATCTGATAGGAGACTGGTTAAGATGGAGATAGCAGGTAAATTTTCCAAGCTCAACCTATCAACTAAAACATAATCGATTCTGGATGAATTACCATGTTTTTTACTGAAAAAGGTGTACCCCTGTTTATCACCCTTCTTTGCCCTCCAAACATCGGCAAGCCCTAGGTCATGAATCATATTTGCCAAGGCCCGACGGATTCGTGGAGCTCCAACATAATGACTCTGGTTTGAGCTGTCTCTTAATGGATCAAAAAGGACATTAAAATTGCTGCGTGCTACCTGCTCGGGAGAACAAAAGTATTCTACCCAGTGATATTTAGCAAAGATGACCCGACATTCTAAATGGCTTAAATGTGTTTCCTGGAGGAGACAGACTTGGGCAGGTGATTGTTCTAGATATTTCATGACCAAACTGTGTCTACGTGAACATCTCAACCCATTAACATTCCACGAGATAAACTTTATTTCACTACACATCGAGGCAACTCCCTCCACCTGATGTCAAAACTTTACACAGACGATTTAATACTGAATTAAGATTAAGGTTGAGATTGAGGATATTTTTTTGATTTTTTCCCACTGCAACCCCACCCGTGCTCCCCCCCAATCCTCTCCCTCCTGCACAAGTGACCCCTCAACCCCCTCACCCCCCTGGGAAACACCCCCTACTCTAGGCATAAGCCCATATGGCCTCAGTCCTCCGGACGTACCAATAGAAAACCAATTTTTTATTTATTTAATACCAACCCCCCCCCAGAGAAGCCCTGCACATTTTTGAAGATGTTTTCTTTTCATGTTGAAAACAATCGTCAACATGTTAGTCACAATTTGAACAACAATTCTGACAACATATAATTCAGACAACATGTACTAGTCATTCTTTTTCATTTTTCACAATAGTTAAGGCTGTAGTGAAGATCGTTATCTATATATGTACAATGCTAAGTTAGCACAACTGCGTTAGATGTTAGAAAGCCATCTTGCCGCTTTTGCTGCTTTTGCACACGACACTGTAGTCACATGTTATTAACTTGAGAAATGCTTGCTCGACTTTGCTTCACATGAGAACTGTCTGTTGTTCATATCCCAAACAGTGAGCAGCGACCTTGGTCTGTACATAGTGTAAAGAAACAGTCTGGGTCGCTAGACGGTGCATGTTGTTGGGTTCAGGTTGATCGGCCCACTATTTAGCCATAACACGCATGCAGCTGCAAATACCTGAAAGTCGGGTGCTTTTAACCCCTTCCCCGCTCATGACGGAACCGTTCCGTCATGAGCCACGGTTGCCGTGTGCTCATGACGGAACGGTTCCGTCATGACACGACCGTTGGCGGCCACTCCGCCTACGCGGCGCTGTTTCCCCGCCTGTGCGGGGGGACAACGCAAATGGGCGGAGTCATGACGGAACCGTTCCGTCATGAGCACAGCTCAACCGTGGCTCATGACGGAGCGGCTCCGTCATGAGCACAGGCCCACCGCGCTGCCACCCTGCCCCCCCAGCGCTACAGCGGAATGTCCGCAGCAGCGAAGGGGTTAATATTGCAGTGTTACATGTTTTCATTACATTCGGAAGAAGAGCTTTCCCAGGAGCAGAGCCTAGCTGATCTTGTGATGTGATCTCACTGAGCTGATCTTTACGGTATGAGGTTCCCCATTCAAGCCTAGAGACCTTTTACTAGTCTAATAATAATATTAGTTTGCTAGCGAAAGGAAGGTGGCTGAGATCCACTGTCATTTTAGTATGATTACTCCTTTCACTTTCTATGGTATTGTAACTATGCTGATGGTTTTGATCTTAATCATTTGTCTGCTTATGTTAGCCAAAGTACTGCATCTTAGGACACGAGGTTTATAAAATAAACTCTTTAAACTTTACCGTGTCTCTGTTTATTCTGTTGTGGACTGATATGAGAATAATTACGAACAGGTATTTCCGATTCCCACCATTCCTGAGAAATACACTAAGTCGCTTGTTCTGGGTTTTCTATACATTGGGACCGCCGAGCTAAACCTCGGATAACGAATTTGTCACTGATGCTGGTCTGATAAGGGGTTCTGGGTTCTGAGGTGAGTTTTTGGTACACCACAATTCACTGAGGTCCTGGTTTCCTGTGCATAGTTCTGTGCATAAGCAGAATCTCTGCAACAAGGCGCACCTAACGTTTGGTCTATTGATTTGAAACGCCTTAGTAGTGCTCACTCTGGTTTCCGGTTGACGGGAGTGACGGTTTAACCTACCTGTGTTTCGACTAATAGGTTCCTTCAAGCTTGATCATTAAAAAGGTTATTTTTACTGAACCCCAGTGCTACTGTTGATATCGTTGATACACTTTAGTGTGTCCTAATGGCGGTTGACATAGCCGCGAATAGTCGTGCACCTCTACGCCGTCATTTGACGATGTGTGGGGTGCCAGATGATGGGATGGCTGTTATTTTTGTGGTGAGCGGCAATGCGTCATACCCGTATAAGTTGTTTTACTCATGGGTGACTTTTCCGGCAGTGGATGACGATGATACGTTTCATACCTATACTCCCACACAGCTGCCTGCGGTCTATACCCTGTATAGGACACAAGAAATTCTAATCTCTGCCTGGCAGCATACTATTTGGTTTAATGGCGCCCTTCCCCATTCGGTAGCACCGGCGAGAATGGGCCCGTTGTCTATTGCAGGAGCCACATGGCCGGTGCTGGCTGGCTTTATGCCTCACCCCCGCTATCTCACGGTGGCGGTGGCTGAGTTGCGCGTACTACACACAGCCCTGATTACGGCCCATAGAGCTTTGGTGCAGTACGTGTCACGCAACGTGCAGGTGGGGGCACCTGCTGTTGCGGGACAACCAACGGACCACCACGCGGTGGTTATTAGTCCTGTTATGGTTAATTCGGTGGTCGGCAAGCGCCCCCAGAATAAGGATGAATTTCCTTACTGGCTTGCTGAGAAATTTGACCAGCTGGAGGCGGTTTTTCCGCATACCACTCCTGTGGAGAAACACAGGATACTCACCATTAGTTTGCCGAAAGACTTAGTCCCAGATATGGCTGATGCACAAACTGGGGCAAGGTCTTTGCCGCGACCTACTCGAAGTGCTATGGCACTCCGTCTATGTCTGTACTACCCTCCGTCATCAAAAAGGTTCAAGAGAACCACGGTGCGGAGGCTGCTATTGAATTGGGAATGAGGCTTGTCGACAGCTTCGATGTGGTATGCTCCATGGTAATGGGCAACCTCAAAGGAGATGCCATGCAGTTCCAAGTTGCAAATATGATGGACCGCGTGGATGAAGCCGACAAGCCCAAGGAGTTCGCTAAAATAATTGCGAAGGCATACAGGACCGTGGGTCGTAGTGCCTTGGGTGTAAAACCGACTGTGATCATTCCTGATATAGTACAGCAAACTAAGGTGAGCTCGTCTACTAAAGACGAACGCCCCAATTTTCCTAAACAAAGATGGAGAGCAAAGAAACAGGGGAAGCAGCAACAGAAACAGAGGTCTCGTCCTGCCTCACCCGTACGTTGTCTAACGAACGCACATATGATTTGCGCGATCGATCTCGTATTAAGTCACCTGATAGATTTCAGGTTTCTGAACAACGCTCTCCTCGTTCTTCACAGGAAACATCGGCTTCACAATCCGGTGGCGGAGACCGTGGGAAAGGAAGGGGTGCCCAAGGTCGTGAGCAACCCCGCCAGACTGAAGTCAAAGGCAAGCAGGACGAGTCTGCGCGTCAAAGACCCCCGTTTCAGAAGAAGAAAGTTGCTGCACTAACAGCGAGGTATGCCAAAGATAGTACGGACGCAGCTTCAGAACCTGACATGGGCACTAACGCTGCTCGACAGCGCGGCAGAAGTTACAGTAGTGCGACGAGCACTGCGTCTATATCTGGTGGCGACAGCAACTGATACATTCGTAAATATTGAAACTGCTGACACTAGAGTGGCTCCCCCTGACAGACTGTATAATATAGTCCTTTTAATTGGAGGTGACATACAATGTACAATTCAAGGTTTTTTTTGGGATAATCTGACCACTTCCTATGATATTCTATTGGCGGAGGCAGATTGGCCCCCGGCTTTCGTTTTAGATGCTCCTAGAGGGGAGGAGATGATCCTCCCGTCCTTTGCGCACACAGTGCCGAAGGTCCAAGCTAAAAAGTACGCCGAGGAGTGGGCACAGGTGCTCGCACCTGCGTTGTATCATAATCAGGTAGGCTGGCATAAATTGTCTCCCAGCCACGAAATTCCGTTGCAGTCCACGCCCCAGCCACAACTCCAATATCCCATGCGTCGCGAAGCAAGACCTCATGTCGCGTCTATCCTTGAACAATTGGAATATCAAGGAGTAATTGAAACGTGTGTGTCACCAATGAATAATCCTTTATTCAGTGTGACGAAGCCTGACGGGTCGTACCGCCTAGTTTTGAATTACCGGCATTTAAACTCTCATTGCCGGACATGCGCAATACAAAATACCCACGGTTCGGCTCTCGTCGATAGTCTTGTGAGAAAAAGGTTTAAAACCACGCTTAACAATTCCAATGGCTTTTATAGCCATAACCTGTCCTCTCTCAGTAGTGAGTGGACGGCATTCACCTCGGGTGGCAAACAAAAACATTTCAAAAGATTGCTGATGGGCTATAAGAACAGCCCTGGTGTCTTCGCCGCTCGCGTTGTCTCTCTGTTAGTGGGCATAAACCCTGATGCGTACTCGTATTTGGATGATATTTATCTCACAGATGACGAGTTGGAACCGCATCTCCGTCGCGTTGATCGCATTATTGTTTTGTTTGCAGACTTCGGTTACAAATTCAACTTTGCGAAGTCTCACATTGCGGAATATACGGTGTTGTTTTTGGGGTACGAACTCAACAATGAAGGTCGAGGATTGGCTCTGCACTTCCTAGAGAAATGCGCATGCCTACGCGCTCCCATGACACTGAAGAAATTACAATCTCTGCTGGGCTTTCTGAATTTTGGTCGAACTTACATTCCGGATTATGCTCAGCGTATCAAGCCGCTTTATGCCTTGCTACTTTTTCCAAATCATGTTGGCTGCCAGAGCATTCAGCTATATTGCAGTCATTGCAAGCTGATCTCCTTGCTTCAAAATACTTACTGACACGTGATAACCACACTAATCTGGTCATAAGAATTGTGCCAGGCGCAGTGGGTTTCACATACTTAACGTTCAATGAGGGCGACTCCGTCCCCATTGCCTACAAATCTCACTTGTACACTTCGGCTGAACTGCGATTTTCCGCTGTCGAGAAAGTTCTGACGGCAGTGCAAATGGCGATTCTGAAAGAACGAGCGCTATCGCAAGGTAAACGCATGTTGGTGGTAACACCATATCCTGCCCTTGAGGCGGTGACGAAGGCTAGTGTACCAAATTCTAAGGCTTTGCATCCAAGGTGGATACAATGGGCCACTTCCTTGACATCGCCTGACGTCACATATATCTTTGACGCGCCACTTCAGACTCAGGAGTTTTTGCAGTATGAATTCGTTCATCAAGCTCCTCTGTCTTTGCGCCCGCTCGAGGATTACCATTGTGTCATTTACACTGACGGTTCTGCGCAACCGGCAACTGGATCAAAGCACGCCTATTCAGCGGCCTGCGCAATTGTGGTCGGTACTTTCATAAATGGTGATTTCCAATACGATGTCGTGCATACGCAGTCATTGGGTGATTGTACCGTGCAGTTGGCGGAGCTTCGTGCTCTGGTGCTAGCGCTAGAGTTTGCTGATCCCCGAGTCACTACCCTTATAGTGAGTGACTCCTTTTATTGTGTTCAATCATACAACGACAATCTACATTTTTGGTCTCAGAATGATTACCATGATTCCAAAGGTAGCACGTTTAAGCATAAAACGCTTTGGGTTCGAGTGGCAGAACTTAAAGAACATCTGCCTCTCGTGAATGTTATTCACACTCTTGGTCACCAACGAGTTGGTGTCCATGCTGTCGGCATCAGCCTGACTGACGAGGCAGCAAAAACAGCAGTGGCAACATACTTAGTAGCAGCAGTTACAAGATCCAAAAGTAAGATCGATGATGACATCTTGGCAGCTATTGCTGCTACAGAGAAGGGAACGAAATTTCCAAGAGGTTTCCCTTCTCGTTACCATTATCGCTTAAGTCCTGATAACGTCCCATTAGTGAGAATTAATGACGTTGGGGACAGATTGATTCCCAACGCGGACTGCAGACCATCTTTGATATTGGCGGCTCACGAGGGCATGGCGTCCGCGCATGCCGGCGTTGCAGCTACTGTATCTCTGTTACAACAACGTTACTGGTGGTGCGGTTTGTATAAACAAGCCCGGGCTTATGTCCTTAATTGTGACATTTGCCAGCAGATAAAACCTTCATCTGCGGCGCGCCCACCACAAACTCAGTTGTACATATCTAATAAACCACTAGGTTGTGTTTATTTAGATCATTGCGGTCCATTTACCTCTGATACTGTGTACAAATACATCTTGGTTGCAGTAGATTCGTGCACACGTTTTCTGTGGGTGTGGCCACAAAGGAGTGCTGATTCCCGTACTGTCATAAAGGATTTGCGTGTCTTTGTTGGAAGTTTTGCATGTGGTACCTTTCATTCTGATCAAGGCCCTGCGTTCGCCTCTAAGGCATACAAAGAAGCCATGAGAAATTTGGGGGTCCAAGTCAAATTTTCGTCTCCATACCGACCTGAGGGTAATAGTGTAGTGGAGCGGATGAACTGTGACTTAAAGCAATCTTTGACAGCCAGGGTTTTAGGTACTGGCCGGAACTGGCTAGCCCACTTATATGACGTGCAACGTGCACTTAATAATCTCCCTAGAAGGTCTCTGGGTGGGCGGACCCCATACATGATGCTCTTTGGCATACGAATGTTTTTCCCGGACCTTGATGGTCTAGACATGGCGGCGTCAGCCGCACCCTTTGACGTAGATGATCACTGTGCTGTATTGCAGAATCTTCAAGAAGCCAGAGACAGTCTAGCGAAGGAATACGTACCCTCCTCATCTGATGCTGCGCTTCAGATTCCGGTAGTCGGCTGGCTACCTCGAGTTGGTGATCTGGTCCGTGAGAAGGTGGAGAACAAGAAGGAGTTTGGCCCCTCTTATCGTGCACCAGTTCTAGTGCTTGGAGTACAGGGTACACGAACAGTCATTTTACCTCCCCTTCCTGGTCGAAAGGATAACAGTTACATCTCTATTGACAATGTCAAGCTACAGCGAGTGGCCGATTCTTCTTAGTATGACACCGGCAGTTTCATGCCCTTCGATGCTGAGAAATTCTGTTGTGGGCCAAGCTTCTAACACCATGCCTGATGTTGCCATCGAGATGCATTCAGTTGCTGGTCCTTTATTGCCACCGACACCTGGTGGTCTGCCTGAAGATGTTGAGTATGCTTATCCTGCGGATGTTACATTGCCTGTTTTACAATCCACCACAGTTGCCCACTCACGAGACTCTTTTGACTCTAATTCAATGACTTCCATTGCCCCGTCCAAAGTTTAGATTTTTGTGGCCTGGTTCAAAAGACATTTTTTGATTCCCCCTTGGACTTACATTTGGCTGGTGCTCATATGTATTTTTTTGTTTATGTCCATTGGCTTTGTGGTAGTGTTTTTTAGACTTATCAATGGACACTACCTGAAAGAAAGATCTACAATTCGACTAATTGATGGAACTCTGGCCCCCCACTCCTCATCACACATTATGAAAAGGGACCAGACTTTTGTGAACATTACTGCCTGGCCTGTACGTGATGGGATAGCTTGGGATGCTGTAAAATTTCAAATCCATGGCCCCACGGAAGTAATTAATGTGCCAAATGTATTTCGTGTTTCTATGGGTGATGTCGTTAAACAGAACATCCACTCAGATGACTGGGATGTTCAAGCTATAGAAGCACTGTTTTCTGATTTGAAATATTATGCTGCATTTGATGCTGAGGATTTGTATTTAGATACTGCTAGTTATGATAAGCAATTCTGCTATCAACATTATGGCACGCATTTCCTACACAAAGCAAATACGTTTAGAAATGTTGTAAATTTTACACAATGGGAACACTGTCCCGCCCCTAGGCTGGGCAGCTCTACCACGTTGGTGGACAAATTCACATATTTTTCTGATTTCAGTGTGTCACATCCGGCCTCCTTTTATTTTAAGGTTGCGCCTGAGTCTGCTTCTAAAGTTAGACTGACACACACCAAATTGTTGTACTCTAAGTCCTTTATGGACGAGTTGGCAATTGGAGGCTATGATCTGTGGAAAGCTACTATCGATCTTAATTTGGTTTGGGGTTCTAAACCGTGGCAGGTACAGGGAACAGAGGCTTTGCATCGTGCCTGTCTTATCCCGAATCACATGTTATTTTTAAATTCGTCTGTTTTGGATTGGCTACTTTGAAAAAATTTAATTCGCCCTCCATTCCGGGTCTGGGTGGTTATCCAAATTGGGGTAATCATACGGATCTGTCCCTTGCTACGTTGCAGACATACGTTTCCAACACATCCATCAATATTTCTGAATTGAATCCTGAAGGGTGGTTGGTGTGGCAAACGAGTTCGGATTCCTGTCAACATCGGTTTTTGGATTTGGCACCGGGGTATACACAAGTTCGTGTGGACCCCCGTTTTGAATCTTCTCACACTGTAACTACCTACTCAGTAGGGAAGTTATGCCAATCTTGGCTGCAACATTCCACTTTAGCATCTGTTAAACTTCATTTATCACGATTAAACGACAAAATAGATTTGAATGATTTTGTTAAGGGTCCTGCGGTTGGCAGGTCCAAGAGATGGGTGTATGCTATTTAGAAAGAGGTATGGAAGCTTTCACAGATTGAGGCTGCATCCAGATTACGAGCTATTGACCAAGCCAATATGGAGAAAGTATTGGCTGTAATAGATAATAGCATTAACACCCTGTCTTCCAGAATTTATACCTTAGATAATATTGTTTCATCTGTGGTAGACATTGTGCAGGATGATTTGTCTGTATTGTATCATGGTCAAAATGAATTCCGTTCTGTTATGCAGTTTGCATGGACGTTGCAAACGTTAAAGGCTGGAAAAGTCCCTTGGGATTACATGAACACTTCATCTTTGTTCCTTCCTTTTAATTTAACTGCTAAACAACAGTTCATGTCCATGAAGGATGCTACATACTCATTACTGCACATTGAAAAGTTAGAACCTTTACCTTTCTCAGTTGCTGAATTCAATTCCGCTGTGTGGCTTATACATGGGTTGATCACATTACCGTTCCCTCTGTTTAAGTTCAGTTCGTGCATGAAACATTATGCCCTTGGCAGATATGAACAACTTGGTACTTCCTTCCTGCACGAAGTTTGGTCACTTCCATTCACATATAGATGTGTGAGGGACGGAAAAGAGGTATACTTGAAAGGTGAAGAGTGCACTTCCACTCTGGATCATTCTGTAGTGTGTAGGCACATTCAATTGCATGGTGCATGTAATGTGCACGCCCCTAATTTAGCTTGTGTCCTGAAAGGGATCCCTGTGCCAGTTATAACGCCCTCTTTTACGCTGCTTTCTAACAGTAGTTATTTGCTATTAAATAATGAAGCTTGCTGTGGGATGTTAGTGGGAATTCCCTACATAGTGACTGTATCACAGAGAGTGGTTTGCTGTAATAACGTCCTTTTCCCACCCCCGTATGGACGGCTCGATGTATCCATCTGGCCTTCCATTCCAACCTTGAAAGCAGAGTTCAATAAGATGAGCAGAATAAGGGCTCTATTGTCTCAAAAAGAAGTTGCGTTGACTTCATCCCGGGAAACATGTGTCCTTCATGTAGCAAACACGCGCACTGAGGTGCAAGCGCTTTTGAATACTGATCTCCCACTTCATTTTGGGACCCTGATTCAGACTATCTTTAATGCCTCGTCAACAAGTGGCCTGGCTCATTTTTTTAAAATTGTCTCCGGCCTCGTGACCGCCTTTCAAACTATTTTTGGTGTGAGCCCGGCATTTTTTCATTCTATTTTTTCCAGCGTCTTCGGAGGTCTCCCTTGCTTCTCGCCCTCGTAGCTGGGGTACTCTTGTTGATCTGCGCACTACGCTATGGATGCACAACTTGTGTCTCACGACTGCAGGTCCCGGCTGTTACATCTTCGTAACCGGATGCTTGAATGCTATGGCACTTTACCACTGGCCACCTTAAGCATAGCCTATGGATTGTCCTTCCGGTTTCCCTACTTTACTTGTGTACAGCCCGTCTTTCATTGCCTAGATTGTCCATTCCAATGGGCTCTGGTTTTGTGTCTGTCGAACTCGGTGTCTCCTGCCCCGGATTATGATCGGCTGATGAGCCCCTTAGTGGCTCATGAGTTGGACTGTTCTGGCGTCGGGATTATGGCCTGTGGAGCAGCACATGGAGTCCTTGGGAATTGGGACATCGGAACGGCTGCAACTGAATTCTTAGCGAGAAGTTATCTTGAAGAGCACGCCAGTTGTCCTCAAATGGTGCTGGAGGCTCCGGTGGTTGATGAGCATGTATGTTCCTTCCCCGTGCTGAACTGAACGGCAGATAATTTTGCAGAACGTTCCAATGATTTCCTCCTGGAAGCTGTTGCAACTTATTGTGCTTATACATTGATGGATTGACTTTGGTGAGCTTTCATTTCGTCACACGTCCTTCAATGATGTTTTTTTTATCCTTTTAATGGTTTTTTTCAATCCTTTTTAATTTTTTTTCTTCGAACATTTTCACTTACCTTATATGGACTTATAGTTCATGCCCTTGGTTCCGTTCTATCAAACTTGAACTCTGCGTTCTTGCAAGTGCGCCCCTACTGGTTAGTGGTCCGATCAAGGGGGGGTGTAGTGAAGATCGTTATCTATATATGTACAATGCTAAGTTAGCACAACCGCGTTAGATGTTAGAAAGCCATCTTGCCGCTTTTGCTGCTTTTGCACACGACACTGTAGTCACATGTTATTAACTTGAGAAATGCTTGCTCGACTTTGCTTCTCATGAGAACTGTCTGTTGTTCACATCCCAAACAGTGAGCAGCGACCTTGGACTGTACATAGTGTAAAGAAACAGTCTGGGTCGCTAGACGGTGCATGTTGTTGGGTTCAGGTTGATCGGCCCACTATTTAGCCATAACACGCACGCAGCTGCAAATACCTGAAAGTCGGGTGCTTTTAATATTGCAGTGTTACATGTTTTCATTACATTCGGAAGAAGAGCTTTCCCAGGAGCAGAGCCTAGCTGATCCTGTGATGTGATCTCACTAAGCTGATCTTTACGGTATGGGGCTCCCCATTCAAGCCTAGAGACCTTTTACTAGTCTAATAATAATATTAGTTTGCTAGCGAAAGGAAGGTGGCTGAGATCCACTGTCATTTTAGTATGATTACTCCTTTCATTTTCTATGGTATTGTAACTATGCTGATGGTTTTGATCTTAATCATTTGTCTGCTTATTTTAGCCAAAGTACTGCATCTTAGGAAACGAGGTTTATAAAATAAACTCTTTAAACTTTACCGTGTCTCTGTTTATTCTGTTGTGGACTGATATGAGAATAATTACGAACAGGTATTTCCGATTCCCACCATTCCTGAGAAATACACTAAGGTGCCGATTCCGATCCTGTAAAACCCGGGTACGAACCGTCGTACGGAGCGTTTTCTCCGTCCGACTCGTACCCGGGAAAACCACCTTACAAACCCGCAAGTACGATTCGTACAGAAATACAATTTCCGTACGAGTCGTACAAAAGACCGACCGACAAAAAAATACCCACAATTCTGATCCGGGACATCGCGTACGTGATGTCCGGACGGAGTCAGGCAGCTTTTACGAACCAGCAAGTACGATCCGTGCCTACGTCACTCCGCACGGCTCATATTTTACGGCAGCCAAAAACTCCCGGGAAATTGAGGACGACGCGAACAAGGAGCACCGGTACGCGACGGACAGCCATGGACCCCATCCTACGTGTCATCCCGGCCCTCATAGCCTACGACCTTGTGTACAGAAACCGCCGCAGACGCCGCAGAAGGTCAGAACAACCCCCAGGGGCAAAGGGGGGGGAGCAAGGGGCAGGAAACATAACCCACACCCCACAAAAAACAAATATATCTTGCACATTAATTACCTCCATGGTCTGGTCACTTTGGGGGGCGTGTCCACCAAGCCCACGTCCCGCCACAACGGAAGTGGACGTGGACGCGTACCCGTCACCACCACAATGGTGGTACGGGACGTACCCACGCCCCTCAGAGCGTGGGTACGGTCCGTACCACCATTGCAGTGGTGATATAGGGGTACGCGTGTACAGACCATACCCACGCGCCCCAGAGCGTGGGTATGGTCCGTACACGCTTACCCCAACATCACCACTACAATGGTGGTACGGACCGTACCCATGCCCCCCAGAGCGTGGGTACCGTCTGTACCACCATTGTAGTGGTGATGTAGGGGTACGTGTGTACGGACCGTACCCACGCCCCCCAGAGCGTGGGTACGGTCCGTACACGCGTACCCCTACATCACCACTACAATGGTGGTACGGACCGTACCCACGCCCCCAGAGCGTGGGTACGGTCAGTACACGCGTACCCCTACATCACCGCCACTATGGTGGTACGGCCCATACCCACTCCCCCAGAGCATGGGTACGGGCCGTACCACGTGTACCCCTACGTCACCGCCACTATGGTGGTACGGCCCGTACCCACGCCCCCAGAGCATGGGTACGGGCCGTACCACTTGTACCCCTACGGCACCGCCACAATGGTGGTACGGCCCGTACCCACGCCCCCAGAGCATGGGTACGGGCCGTACCACGTGTACCCCTACGTCACCGCCACTATGGTGGTATGGTCCGTAACCATGCCCCCAGAGCATGGGTACGGGCGTAACACGCGTACCCCTACGGCACCGCCACAATGGTGGTACGGCCCGTACCCACGCCCCCAGAGCATGGGTACGGGCCGTACCACCCATACCCCTACAGCCCCATTACATGATGGATACAAGGAGTACACACGCCACGGATGGCCACGGATATAGGTGTATGGCTTGGTGCAGCACATCAGCTGTAAATTGGGGGTGGTGTATGCCCAGGACAGCAGTGTACCACAGCAAGGGCGCAAGTGGGTGGGTGGGTGGGTGCAGAGGAATACCAGCAGTGGACAGGGACATGGGGTGGGTGCAGAGGAATACCAGCAGTGGACACAGACATGGGGGTGGGTGCAGAGGAATACCAGCAGTGGACAGGGACATGTGAGGGGTGGGTGCCCATCACTCCCAGCAGTGGACAGAGACATGGGGGTGGGTGCAGAGGAATACCAGCAGTGGACACAGACATGGGGGTGTGTACATCATTATCAGATGATCCCAACTCCATGGGTGTATGTACGCATCCCGACATTTGGACTATGTCGATAGTGCCATAACAACACATCACTGACAGCAGTGTCCCACTCCCATGAGGATGGATGTCTTTCCCCCACTGCATGACACACCACATGTGGGTGTGAGGACAAATCACACATGCATACCCACCCCTGGCAGATGCAGCACAATACACACACAGAGATCATGCCACAAGACTGTATGGTCATGTCAATACCTACTAAACTTAGAGAGCCAAAGGGAACACGCACTGTCACGCACATCCCAGGACTGATAGGAATGTACAGGTGCCGGGACAGCCACCAAGATGGTGTCTCTCATGGAAGGAATAGGGTGGAGTTCCCACAGATACATTGCCCACAATTGTGAGTCAGGTGCCTAAATACCCTGCAGAACAAGTACCATATGTGTGCTAGGCTGGCATTACACACATGCATTGTGCGGAAAAGGGAGAATGTCTCCATTAAGGCATTTCAACCTACTCAATACACAAGTACAGTGAGTAGCAAGGATGGCACAGACGATGCAGCCGGAGACATTGCTGAGCAGGCATGGCCAGAGTTGAAGGGATCCATCACCAACAAAGGAAATGTAGACACAGGTCAACACAACAATTGTGCAACTCTCTGCAGGGAAGATGTCAGGTGCCACAGAGGAAGGAACACTCCTTGGGACAATAACTCCAAACACAAAGAGCATACACGACAAAGAATCTTTGCAGAGACCTTGTGATGGCACGCAGATACCAGGTTCCACCCCATGAGCAGCAGACTACAACATTTCCCTGAAACATAACACATGCCCACAACCCCAACTCCTGTAGCATCAGCATCAACATCAATACCTGAAATGCAAGACTTTTCTAACGAAAATAGAAAATGCTTTATTCAGCATGAAAATAATAATGTGTAAACGAGACTATTCACAAAGGCCAATGGCCAGTCCATATCATCAGTCCTTGGGGGGGGACACATGGCCATGCGTCTCCCCTAGCTTTTCTGCACATCAGAAGACTCTGTGTCATCGACTGGGGGGGGAGGGCATCATGTGGGGAAGGACCAGGCACCGCAGGGACAGGAGGGGGAAGGGTAGGTGTGGTGGGTGCAGGGACGGACGACTCCACCACAGGGGGTGGGGCAGCACCAAAGGTGGAGGTGAGCTCGGCGCTGCACACTTCTTCCAGTTCTTCAAGCGTCTCCCCTGCACCCAGAGAAACAACAGGCCCCAAGGAGGGGGGGGGTCGGAGGGATGGGTTGCAGCGCTACTGGTGGAGGTGGTGGACAGGCTGGGGGACTTAACTCCCTTACACGTGGAGTGCCTTGACCGTTTCTGGCCAGGTGAACTAGTGGGGCTGAGACCCAGCCCAGCAAAGTAGGCCTCCTTCTCCGAATCTGGGGCAGGGGAGCCAAGGGGAGTGACATCGGAGGGACTGGGGAGTGAGTCATGTGGACGAGGACTGTGGCTGTGTGCCTGCCTGTGTGCCCCAGACCCAGTGGGTGTGCCTGCTTCCCCCTGAGTGTGCGTATCAGGAGGTGTGTGCTTGCCCTTACGTGGTGGTGTGCTGCTTGTGTCTGGTGGGGTGCGTGTGTGTGGATGTCTTGGTGTGCTTGGGACAGGCATGGGTGTGGGACTTGTGGATGGGGCAGGGGTAGGGGGGGATGCAGCGCTGCAGGTGACTCACTACTGCCGTCAGTGACGAGTCCATGGACCTCAGCAACATCCGTTGGTCAGACATCGCTGATGACATGCCCTCCATGTACGACACCATCTGGGTCAGCAGTCTGGTGTGGCCATGGAGGACAGTCAGGATCGATGTCTGCCCAACTTGCAACTGCCGCTGAATGTCCACAGACTCTGCAGTGAGGGCAGCAGGGGGGGCAGGGGCAGGGGGTGCGGTGCCTGGCACTAAGGAGACACGGTGTGGCCTAGCACGGACAGAAGGGACCTGAGCAAGTGGGAGGGCGGTGATGGGAATGGAGGGGGCGGGTACGAATGGAGTGTTGCTACCAGCTGTTGGAGCAGGCTCCGCCCCCTCAGGGAGTTCAGCCTCGGACCCGTCAGCCTCGTAGTCAGTGTTGGTACTGGGCAGGTCCTCCGCCTCACTCCCCTCGCCCTCGGTGCCACTTGAGTCCGCCGACTCCTCAGCAGTGGTGGCACCACTGCTCGATCCCTCCTCCACGTCCGTGCCGGTGTCTCCCTCGGTGTCCTCCGATGATGCTGTGGGCAAGGTGAAGAGACAGGAAAAAATCAGTCACCTATATACATCTGACACATGAGTCCAAACAAAATAGGCAACAGTGCATATCAGGAAAGGCATCATGAGTAACATCTAGAATACTCCCCACATATGTAAGCCCTGCACTCCCTAGTTGGTTGACCCACCATGCCACTTGGAAACAATGAAAATTAGGACACAACAGCAAATAACTTGAAATCACAAGATCATGAGAAGCTAGTGTCTGGGATCAGTTGAGCACAGCAAGACTATGAAGGCATGCCACCTCTTGTTCACTGTGAACCAAACAGTATTGTCGCACCCAAGGTCAAATACCACATGCCAATGCAGAAGGTGTCCTCACACTCAGAGACCTGTGAGTACTTTTGAAACCCCAAAAAAATACATTGTGACTCCTGGAGAATCACAACCCTTTACACAATGGACATGTCTAGAATGTGTGAATGTGGCACTCTGTGAACACAACACACATGTGTCTGTATAGCAGAAGTCACACAAGGAGGTACACACCAAACTACATGTACACAGTCATTGTCTGAGCTGCTAGACTCATTAAAATCAGCCACTGTTAGGCAGAAATGGCGTTTCAGTAAGTACATATACATGGCACCACAGTGGTCTGGATGACTTGACGCTCGTAAGTTGGTATCAGCAACAACCAAGGACTAACCCAAATGCTACCACACTGTGGGAACATGTATATGTATGAACTCCAAACAAGTTTTGTTCAAACTGTGCCTTACTTTAAAATGTGCCAGCGTGTTCCTGGAAAGTGTAAAGGTGGTGTCTTGTGCACTTCCTTGGGAGACATCTGTCATGCAGGCACATCATTGTCCTTCACAACAAAACAACAAGGTCAAGCATATGAAACATTGAGACATGTTGACAGGTGTAGTGAGTGCCAATGGACATTTTCTCTGAGTAACAACTTGAATAATGTCATTTGTCACATGGCTATCCGTCACCTGATCACACAGTTGGCTACACATATGACCTACTGACTGTCATCTGGAGTGGCACACATGTCCACACCCAGGACAATGCATAAGCTAATGGGCCTGCAATTGTTTAGCAAAAAAGCCTAGCTGTACTGTGGGTTCCCCCTCATGGCAAGCCAGAATGTACCCACAGATGTCAGCACCCAAAGTCACAACTGTGTAGCATCTGAACCACACACAGGTGCCAAAAATGTACAAGCAGGATACATGATTGTCAAAAACTGACACAGGCTACGAAGCACGAACATTAAGCACTGGCCAACATCACGGGGGCACTGCACGGTGACTTTCTGTACTGCGAATCATCTCACACAAGTCAGAACTGGCAATGAAACATCAGGGTTGAACATGTACGCCCCTCCCGCACACACCCACCCATACCTGAGTCAATGTGACTGATACCGATCAAGAAGTGACACCTCTTATTCAGGGTTACAATAACTGTGCTTGAAAACTAGCTTCATTAACACGACATCACCTTGTAGGGCTGCCAAAACATATTGCTCACAAACAAACATCAACAGATTGTTGTGAATAGCCACACAGGCACTGCCCAGTGTGAGTATGCACAAGCAAACTGGTGCATCCCTGTCCAGTGGACAAATGTATCACACATGTGAAAAATACTACCTAGGCCAGGGAACAATGCCACAGAGGCAGAGCCATGCTGAACCCACAGTGAATGTGCACAGTGTTGGATAACACACATGAGTAGGAGGGCAGGCTGTGTCAGGGGACTGTAGTGGGCACACTGCTCCATGGTCCTTGAATGAGCTGACTGTAACAGGAGCAACCGTCCCGGCACTATGCATATATCCTACTCATGCACATCATGTCTGAGGCCACAACATTGGTAATGCATGCTGCAAGTCTGTTCATTTGAAACCTCACACTCCTATGTTGAGACTCAGCATCAATGCCAACAATTATGCACCCCCAAATGACTGAACAGGACAGGGCACAGGCAGACCACCCCCACACATGATGCTGAAAGCAGTGTGCACCCAACTGGCAGCCTAGATGACCATGTGCAATAGTGATAACACACAGACCAGGTAACACATGTCAAGGAGGAGAAGGGAGGAAGAACAGCACAGGTTGATTTGGGGGAACAGGATATGCACTGCACATATATACCCTGGCAGTGTATACAGGCGACTGAGCAGCTACAAAAGCTGGCGACACACAACAAACACACATGTACCTACCCCCTTCCTGCTGCTGTAACTCCTGTATCTGCCCATCCAGGTCAGGGAAGACCACCGCCAGGACACTCTTCATCTGGTGGGTCAGGCGCCGGCGCCTGCCATGCTTGCGAGGAGCCTCCTCCTTCAGCATGACCCGGGCGATCCTCCGGGTCCAGCACCGGATGTCCTGCCATCTCTTCCTCACTTGTGGCAGGCGCCGACTGCGACCCTCCACCGATTGCACAGCCTTGACGGCATCCTTCCAGATCTTCCCCTTGTGGTAGGCGGTTACCTGTGTGGATGACAAAGTGGGACAACATCATTACACCTGCACCATGTCACAGAGACACACATTTGAACATCTTTGATTTGTTGAACAGGGCATAGTATGCTGGCAAGTAATAGCACCTTAGTCATAGGGACTTTTTCCACTGTGGACGCACCAATGCACTACATGGCATAATGAGTACACACAAGTGGCATGAGGGGTGCGAAACAATCCCTGATCATGGCACACACTGTGCATCCCAAGCAACACAAGGCTGATGGACAGCACCGCAAAGCAGTCACATGCCCCAGGCCACTGACGAAACCTCAGCAGAGTACACAGACACACACAGGCACACATCAATCACCTGCCATTGGCAACAGCGGATGCAAACCTCACTCTGCACATGTGCCACTTGCCAGGGGGGGTCACAGGCGTGGGGCTAGCTCAGCAAGTCAGACACACAGCACAGCTTACTTCTCACATCAGATGGATTGAGCAGTTGCCTCCTCCATGCAGCTGTGGTGCAACACTCCACATAGACACTCACCCACATGACAAGGAACATTCACACACATCAATGTCCAGGGGGCGTACACATCATTTGGACACTCTCACCACAGCTCCACTCAACTCTCACACACATCTGTGGGTGCAGTCACCTGTCACACCGGGGTGACCACTGAATCACCGCAGGACAATAGAACAAGAATGCCCAAGAGGATTAGGCTGGCTGAATGTGCGATGCACTATGCAGTGAATGTCACAGTAAGCACAATGCAAGTGAGGAGTGCACACATGAACTACATCAAGCCCTGCATGAGAGACATAAGCCATCCACCCCCCCTGGGACCCACTCCAACCAACATTGCATGTCTGTCACACCTGGACACAATGCCAGAAGTGACAGACACAAAAAAGGTGCACAGGCAAAGGTAGTGGAGTCAGCACTCACCTGCTCCCCTGGTCGACCATACAGCATGGGGTACCGTGGGAGGATCACATCCAGCAGGGCCTCATTCCCCTCCTGGGTGAAAGCCTAGGCCCTCTCCACAGTCCTTGACACGGTGCCAGAGGGAGACAATACAGCAGCAGTGGTATCGACTGACATGTTGTGCAGGCAAGTGCCCTCCCATGGGTTCTGCCTGCCTTATATCTGCCTTGCTGGAGTACAGAGTGATTGGTCAGACTCATTTGCATCCTACGTTTCCTCCAATCCCTTTAAACATACACCAGTGACAGCCTTAGCATCTTTCGAATTTGCAGCATCATGTCAAGTCAACAACCACTTTGCAACAATGTATAATGTGGCCAACTGCTTTTTCCAGACCACATGATGTTAAATTTTGAACTTGAAACTCGGTATCCATGACAACCAGCATGCATTTAGGCCCTAATACTTTTCCTCATGTGTCCCCATTGTAATTCTTAAATCCCCACACAGTTACGGCGTGTTTCACACGTACCCCTAGGGCACCATCACTACAGTGATACGGGCCGTACTCACGCGTGTACGTGCTGTACATGCGTGAGTACGTGCCATATCACTAGGGCCTACGGTAACGCAACTATAGTGATAGGCATGTACTCATGCGTGTACGGGCCGTACACGCATGAGTACGTGCCGTACATGCGTGAGTACGTGCCGTATCACTAGGGCCTACGGTAACACAACTATAGTGATAGGCACGTACTCACGTGTGTATGGGCTGTACACTCGTGAATACGGGCCGTATCACTAGGGCCTATGGTATCCCAACTATAGTGATAGGCACGTACTCACACGTGTACGGCACGTACTCACGCGTGAGTACGGGCCGTATCACTAGGGCCTACGGTACCCCAACTATAGTGATAGGCACGTACTCACACGTGTACGGCCCGTACACACGGAAGTACGTGCCGTACACGCGTGAGTACGTGCCGTATCACTAGGGCCTACAGAAACACAACTATAGTGATAGGCACGTACTCACGTGTGTACGGCCCGTACATGCGTAAGTATGTGCCGTACACGCGTGAGTACGTGCCGTATCACTCGGACCTACAGTAACACAACTATAGTGATAGGCACGTACTCACGCGTGTACGGCACATACTCACGCGTGAGTATGGGCCATATCACTAGGGCCTGCAGTACCCCAACTATAGTGATAGGCACGTACGTACATGCGTGAGTACGTGCCGTATCACTAGGGCCTACGGTAACACAACTATAGTGATAGGCACGTACTCACGCGTGTACGGCACGTACTCACGCGTGAGTACGGGCCGTATCACTAGGGCCTACGGTACCCCAACTATAGTGATAGGCACGTATTCACGCGTGTACGGCCCGTACATGCGTGAGTCTGTACTGTCACTAGGGCCTACGGTAACACAACTATAGTGATAGGCACGTACTCACATGTGAGTACGTGCCATACACACGTGAGTACGTGCAGTATCACTAGGGCCTATGGTAACCCAACTATAGTGATAGGCATGTACTCACGCGTGTACGGGCCGTACACGCGTGAGTATGTGCAGTATCACTCAGACCTACAGTAACACAACTATAGTGATAGGCACGTACTCACGCGTGTACGGCACGTACTCACGCATGAGTACAGCCCGTACACACGCCCTCAGAGCGTGTGTACTGCGTTTCACAGCTTACACTGGTGATAGGAGGTGCACACGAAAGGAATGGAGGTGTCAGACTCTCACAAGGCTGGACATCAAGTCATTGTCAGAGCAGTCCTTCATGTGCAGGGCCTAGGTGTGTCAGGCAGTGATGTGGCACATGTCTCCTCATGTTGTGGAACAATAGATGTGTGATGAGCTGTTTACACATGTCATGTGTGATGGGGCACTACGTGGCACACTTCCCCTTCACACTTTGCACATGTGTGTATGTAGGACACACGTGTCAAGCACTGCATCACTGGTATGGCACAGTCACCAACACCCGCAACTGTCCCCTGATGCCAGGTACACGGATAATTACACCTGACATGTGACTACCAGCGTGCCACGATGTGACTATGTCATGTGTGTGTCATGTGTTCCCATAAGCTTGCCGTTGGTGTTCCGTCAACTCCATCTGCTGTTGCAGCATCCAACATGTGTCTGTGTGCATATGTGCATGACACACATATACGCACACCATGCCACATGTGGACTCACACGTTACATGTGTCATGATGGTTCGAAGATAACTTCCTGACATGAGGCAATATCTGCGTTGTCTCAATGTCTGTGTCATCAGTTTTTGACATGTACCCCTTCATGGAAATGTGTGTTATCTGTCCTTTTTCAGATGACATGTGACCTGTGCATCTAGACTCCCGCCAGCTGTCTGTATGAGATAACAACCTTCAAATGCTGATATGTGGATGTCTGTCACTCATGTAATGTGTCTGGCTGGTCACTTACACTGGTCCACAGCTATTTTAATGGCATGTCATGTCAACATTGCCATGCAACTATTGTGGCTGGCTCCTCGTAGGAGTATCACCTGGCTGGCCTACGTGTCCTGGATGTATTGCACAGACCAGACTCTGTATTAAGCAGATGTGTATTAGCTGTTGAACATGTGCTCACCTCAGTGACATTGGTGCACTAATGTACTCACTCTTCGTTATTCCTTCCAAATCTCTGCAGGGCACCGCCTCTCCCCATACGAATGCCAGACCTGGATGCCATGCGTGAACATGACTGCATACGCAGATACCGCTTCTCGCAAGAGTTGATAGAGAACTTGACCCGCCGGCTTTGCACCACACCTCCAACCACAACACAGGTATCCTACAGCTCTGACCCCCAAGATGAAGGTGATGGCAGCCCTACATTTTTTTGCCACCGGCACGTTTCAATTGCCCATAGCTGATGTTGGTGGCATGTCCCAGACAATGTTCAGCCGTATCCTGCATGATGTTTTAGAAGCCATGTTGGTGCACCTGGATGAATTCATCCATTTTCCCACTCGTGAGCAGTTGACACCTGTCAAGGGTGAGTTCTATGCCCTGGGAGGGATGCCTCACGTAATTGGGGCCATTGATGGGACACATGTGGCTTTGGTACCACCACAGGCACAGGAGGTAGCCTTTCGGAACCGCAAACATTATCACTCTATCAATGCCCTTGTGGTGTGTCTGCCTAACATGTCCATTTCCCATGTCTGTGCCCGTTTTCCAGGGTCCGCACACGATGCCTACATCATGAGGCGTAGCAGGGTGCCAGAAATGATGCTGCAGCTGCACGCGGAACGAGCATGTCTTGTTGGTGGGTATACTCTGTTAGTCCTGTGTTTAGCGCTATCTTTGTAGCTTACGGCATCTCCTGACCCACTTCTTGACATGATGTTTCCATGTAGGGGACTCTGGCTATCCCAACATGCCATGGCTGATGACGCCTCTCCGCAACCCCAGAACAGCCGCAGAACACCGGTACAACGAAACCAATGGGCACCCGTGGAGGATGAAGGGCTTGGCCACGGGGCAAGTGAGGATGAGGATGAGGACATCCGGAGTCAGCTTATCCGCAACTTCTTCTCATAATGGTGAGTCCCTGTGTCTGAGTGTGCACGCTTTGAGCCTTGTGTGGCATGTGTTGCAATGTGTGTGTCCAGCTGACTGTGTGCTGAGTGACTTGGAGGTGTGTTCTGATGTGTCATTCAAGTGATGATGTCATTCCACACATTTTAGCTGGGACACTAAATTTTTTAAGAGCATGGTGACAACATCATTCCTGTAGAGTACATGTACATGTCTGCGGATTACTAGCTCTTCGCTGACTTGTTGTGTGTCTGTCCTCCCCAGGTTCTTGCGGCTGTCGTCTGCTCATGTCATCATTGCCCTCCTGCTATTCCTCATGAGTATTGCAACGTGTGCTGGATCAGAGTTACATGCACAGACATAGTGAAAAGTCTTTTTGGGTAAGGAGTGCAGCAAGGCATTTTGTGGGTGGTACGTGTTTGTGATATGTGGGGACTGCTCCTGTGCATGTTGTGTTACCATGCATACATGTCGACTCACCATGGGGCACATGACGTGTTGCATGGCTCCCATGAATTGATAGTCACCCTTCCTGACAGTCATCTGTAATGGTTTGTGGATTCTGATGAAGGCATCAATGTGTGTATAACGTCCCTCAGGAACATACGGGATGCTAATGGTGGACATAGTGTGGGACATCCCCATATGAGGCTCAATGGGGAATTGCAGACTCTCCGTGTGCAGCAAGGGGTGTTAGGCTCAACCCCTTCACTTGTGTGCCAGCTCAGTAGGATTTACCACATCTGTGTGTTGAAGGGGGTGTCCAGTGTAGGTCACACATGGTCAGCCAAATGACCTGTGAGTCTGTTCCAATTGATGCATTTCCCTTAGTGTGAGGCTGAGTAATAAAGGTGTTCGTCACACTCCAAGGTGCCTCATCTCTGTCAATGCAGGTCTCTTGCCACTTTGCATGCGGCATATCTGGCATAGTTGTGGAAGATTATGCATAGGAGTCCATGTGTAGTTTAGCAACATGCATGCAGTTGCTCATGGATTAGGCTCCCTATTGGGCATGAAGTACATGGTCGTGTATGTTTTTTGGCATGTTGGTCCACACAATGGGCCATCAACACCTGCTGAGGGTGTGTCTCAGGTCGGCCTTCAGTTTCCTGATCCGGTGTCATGCTTCTTTGGTGATTGTGCATGCATTGTCTCTGGGTGTGCCGTGTGACACTGGACACTCCTTACTTTACACACGTGCCTGCTGTAGTTGTCCTTCTGACATCCTAGTCTTTGTGTGCAAATTCTGGCATTTTGCTAGGAGATGCCGCCTGCTGCTGCGGCCCCTGCAGCAAGGGCCCACAGAGTATCCAGATTTGGCAGCACACACGCCTCCAAGATGCCCCTCACTTCCTCCCTCCACCCATTCATTTGGCTGTCCTCAGCTTGTCTATGCCACTGTTGCCGCCACGCGGTGCCAAAGGCTGGACCATCAGCACATGCAAAGTGCACATTGCACCACCATCCTGTCCTTGCATAACCCACATCACACTACAGTCTGATGTAAAAGCCACACTCTGAGCTATGTCCATCCGCAATCTAACGCCTGCTGTCAGACATACCCTGGGCACACACACGACACCTTTGCATGCTGAGTGTGCAACTCCAACTGCCTACACTGCGCTGCCGCGCCTTCCAGGCCCTGTCACACCAACCAGGTCACGTCCCTAATACTCCCCACTGGCTCTGTAGCCCAGCAAGGGCATGGGAGTGGGACTCAAGGCTTCAGCATGTAGTATGGTATCATCGTCTGGGACATGGCACAGGTATCATCTCTCCGCATGTCAATCTACAGAGTGTCCAGGACCCCCCTCTCCACCATCACATGCGCACATCACCTCATCATCAGCTCGTATGCCATTGACAGCCAGGTGCTCCTCACCCTCAACAAAGACACGGACATTGGCAGTTCCATCATTCAAGTATACATGAGATCCATTGATGAATGGCTGAACACGAGCCACCTGAGGCTGGACTTGTACAGGACTGAGGTGATCATCTGATGATTGTCCCCTTCCAGCTGGGTCAAGTGCTTGTGTCCCACCCGCAAGAGCCCTGCACAAGCACCCAGTGGCCACACACACAAGATGGTGTGCATCATGTTTAACTCGCTCACATTTGCCATGCTAGTCCACAGCATCTGTACCTCATGCTGCAACGCCCTCTGCATTATGCACATGATCCACAGATAGCAAGTACATCCAAACTCCCAGGAAACTTGTCCACATCCAGGGTGCATCTGCACACCTCAGCTTCAACACCCTGTGCCCCAGCCACCTCACCGTCCACCATAGATAGCTGCAATGGATCACTGTCTGTTGCAGGATGACCTCCACACTCCCCACCCACACTCAGGAGGCAGTCCACAACCCCGACCCCAAACCAACCTTGTACGTCTGTCATCCTAGATCCCGTTGGGCCATCTCCGTGCATCCAACCTTGCCCTGGCCACCGTTCTTCACATCCACCGTACTCCAGCATACAGGACATTGTTATCCCACCTGGCCACACATACCTGGGACTCCCTCCCCGGGAACCTCCACATGAGCCATGACCTCTACGCCTTGATGATAATCTCCCAAATAGGTCTGTCCGCACAGTTTAGCAAGCCCCCCCTCAGCAGCCAGAGGCCATCACAGGTGAGTGTTGTGCTCCATGCCTACATTGAATGATACCTTGTGACCCATGTGTGTCCTGTACCAGACTCTGATCCCAGGGTATGGATGGCTGGAGTTAGTTCAACACTCAGGCATAGTTTGACATTTCCACACACATATGTTGTTGAATAATGCAAAATGACAGGAACGTCTCATGACCAAAGTAATATATTTATTTGCGGTGGCGTACGTGTTTTGGTAGATGAAATTAGGTGCTCTACCGGGGGAATAGAATCCAAAGTTCACAGGGGGAGATGGTATCCTTGGCATTGGAAGTCATCAGAGTCCAGGGCACAGTGTTGGTCATCATTGGTCAGACTGTGACCAGCAAGTCCATGTGGCAGAGAATGTCATTGGATGAGTTGCTGCTGTTGCGCCAGAGGGCCAGGTGCCAGGCCAGGTGACCTGGGAGATGTGGATGGTCCGCTGACTCTCACGGTCTTTTCCGTGGACGACCCACCTTCCTCCGGGGACCCTCAGATGCAGGCCTTGACGATGTTTGGGACGCTCCGTCAGACGAATCCTCCTCCTCCCTCCCTGTGTCTGGTGCTGGTCTACGCCTGGTGGCACAGGGAGGGTTGCCCATGCTTTGGGCGATCTGACGGAGTGATGGGCTCATGTCCCTGTGAACCGCCAGGTGCTCAGCCAGTCTTGCCTCCATCCGTCCTTGGTGTTGTTGATGACTGGCATGATGCTCGACCTGCAGGTTCTTTATCTCATCGAGGGTCCCCTGCATCTCTGAGAGTCTCGACACGACCTGGTTGATGCCTCTGGTGTCACGCCGGTATGTGTCCAGGATGTTGCGTATGTGTGACATACCGGTGTCCTGAGCTGGCTGGTCAGGTTCGCGCCTCTGCCTGCCTCCACTCCCACCACCCCTGCCCACTTTAGCCTGGCCTGCCCTTGTGGGCACATCGGGTCTACGGCACCCCTGAGAGATGGCATTTGCAGGGTTGCCTGCCTCCTCCTGGGTGCCCGGAGAACCTTGTCCCTCCGGGTCAGACTGGCTCTGTTGTTCAGTGCGAGCAGGGCTCCTGGGTGTGTCCTGGGATGTGGCAGGAATGGGGGGGGTGGTTGGCACAGATGTACCTGACGCAGGTGCTGCAGGGGCTTGGGTACCAGAGGGTCCAGGTTGGTCGGGGTCATCCACGGAGTGGTGAGAGTCATCGCTGCCAGGGGGATCATCTTCATGCGGAGCCTGGGACTGTGATTCTTCCCCCCCATTGTTGGGGGGAGATCGACGACGTTGCCCTGTGTGTGAGAGAGAGACAATGTTAATGGTGTTTCATGCGACATCTATGTTTCATACATATTCACAGTTGACACAGTTCCTCCAGGTAGTTGGATGTGCCTAGCATTCCTCGAAATGTCCACTTGGGGATGGGTATGTTGCGGGGGACAGATTGGGATGTTCTCGTGAGTGTTTGACCTGTAGATTGTTGGCTATGATGCTTATTTGGCTATGGATAGGTCTTGTTGTGTTACATGTCCATTGTGGGAGTGTGTAAATCCGTTGCCTGCCCCGGGGGTGTGTGCTTGTGTTAGGGGGGGGTGTGACCGGGCCTGCTGTTGTGTGTAGTGTGAGTTGTCATTGGGTCTCCCAGGTGATGTGTCTGTCCCCTCATGGTGCATGCTGGCATGACAGTGAGTGTGAGTTCCTGTGCTAGATACCTGTGCTTGTGGAGTTGGTGTTTGAGTGTACAGTGGTCCCAGGAGGGTCTTGTGCTGCATACAGCAGGGCCAAGTGTCAGCTACCTTGGCAGTACTTTGCCAGTCCCTGTGCATTGTGTGGGTATGTACCTATGCCATATGGGCTGAGGGCTTTGGTGTCTGCGTCTCATTTTCACAATGTGTTGTGTGGGGCCCACCCTCCCAGCCTCCCGGACATCCAGTCTTGTGTTTTTGGTTGTTGTAGCCTTGGACATGGCCTTGCCTTGATTTGTGAAGGGTGCATGGAGACGTTAGTGGCATGAGCGTGGTTTTTGAGTGTGGCTGTGTGTGGTGAGTGCTTGGGGGAAGTTGCGTGCATTTGGTGTATATGTGGTGTGGACCCCATTGCCCCCATGTTACGTAAGTTGTTTGTGTACTCACCAGGCTCTGCGACTCCTTTGACTCCGTGTAGTCCCACCGGCGGTAGCAGGGCCATCACCTTCTCCTCCCAGGGATGGTAGTGTACTGGTCTGCGGGGCGGCCCACCTCCAGTGATGTTACTCTGGGCATATTCTTCGTTCATTTTCCTCTTGACCGCCCTGCGCAGATCGTACCACCTGGCTTGGCATTCATGCCTGGTCCTTTGGATGGGCGCAACAGCATTCACCTTATCGACAATCCTCTGCCACATGGCAGATTTTTCAGCTATGCTGGTCTGTCTGACCAATGTTCCAAACAGCTGTGGCTCGACTCTGATGACTTCGTTGACAAGGAGGTCCAGCTCCGCTGTTGTGAACTTTGTATTCTTGTCTGTGGGCATGGTGTGGGGTGTGGGTGTGGATGGTTGTGGGTGTGTGGGTGTGAATGTGACGGTGTGTGTGTGAATGTGAAGAGGGGGATGTTTGTGAAGGAGGTTGTGTGAAGGTGTGTGAGTGAAGGTGTAGTGAAGGTATCAGTAAATTAGAGTTGTTTTTCTGTGGGGTCTGGCAGCAGTGGGTCTGTTGCAAAGGCTCATGGGTTTTGTGTGTGGGCCCTTTTTATTGGTCCATTTCTGGGTGTGGCTGTGTTTGAATTTTGGTGGGTGTGTTATAAGAGGTTGTTGTGATTTAGGGCCTCTGTTTGCCTGTTTGGATATGCCAGGTCAGTCATTGAGATGTATTTTGTCATGTAGACGTGTTTTGTGGTGTTGTGAGAGTCGAATTGACCCTCCTTGTGCTGTTTTACAGTGTCCTGGTTCTGTAAGAGTCTTTTTCGCGTAGGTACGGTCCGTACATACGCGATGCTGGGTGAGGGTGCTGGGGTACGGTGTTGGAGTGCGGCGCGTACATGCGATGGGGGTACGGTGCGTACACGTGCGGGCCTGGGATACGGCGCGTACATGCGGAGGTACGGCGCGTACATGCGGGGGTAAGGCGCGTACATAGGGGGGGTGCGGCACGTACAGGTGCGGGCCTGGGGTACGGCATGTACATGCGGAGGTACGGCGCGTACATGCAGGGGTAAGGCACGTACATGGGGGGTACAGCGCATACAGGTGCGGGCCTGGGGTATGGCGCGTACATGCGGAGGTATGGCGCGTTCATGCGGGGTTAAGGCGCGTACATGGTGGGGGTACGGCACGTACAGGTTCGGGCCTGGGGTACAGCACGTACATGCGGAGGTACGGCGTGTACATGCGGGGGTACGGTGCGTACATGGGGGGAAGGCGCGTACATGGGGGGTACAGCGCGTACAGGTGCGGGGATGGGGTACAGTGCGGACAGGGTGGTGTTCGGTGCTGACATATTAGGGGGTGGGGGGGCTGTACGGCTCGTACACGGGCATAAGTTTACCCGTGTACATGTGTGCTACTGCGTTGGCTCCGTACGGACCATTTTACGTGCAATTGTGTATTCGGACGGACGGTCGGGATCGTACTTGCTCGCTCGGACTTGTGTTTTACGATTTGCACGTAAAAATGTCCGGCTCACTCTCGTACACTTTTCCCGACGATATTCGGACGTAAAAACTTTCCGACGCCCTCTCGTACACTTTTACCAACGCTATTCGTAGTTATTTTTCACGTACGAATCGTACTTGGCCGTTTGTACGGTACGTGTACGACTCGTACGTAAAAGAATACGGATACGGGTCGTACGCAAATTATTTTTAACGGATCGGAATCGGCACCTAAGTCGCTTGTTCTGGGTTGTCTATACTTTGGGACCGCCGAGCTAAACCTCGGATAACGTATGGGACACTGATGCTGGTCGGATAAGGGGTTCTGGGTTCTGAGGTGAGTTTTTGGTACACCACAATTCACTGAGGTCCTGGTTTCCTGTGCATAGTTCTGTGCATAAGCAGAATCCCTGCAACAAGGCTTTATGTTAGAGATCATTGAATAATGCTCACAAATATCGATCTTTATTTGTGATTTTTCACCAATGCTGTGGCTTGTATTTGATATCTTCTCATGCATGATTTATATGTGGGCGGGCGATCTTTCATTACACCAGGGGGATGGAGTAAATGACTCTGTCATCCTTGTAAAGGGACTGCCCTCAACATTTATAAATGACCATCAAAAAGGCATTTTTTGTTTGTTTGCTGACCCAGCCCTGCACCAAACACTTTTCTTTTTTTTTATTCAAAAAGAAAATCCCGAAATGGGATTTTCTTTTTGAAAAAATAAAATGCCCCACTCAACAATGGGCGCAATCTCCCACGGTGAGGGGGGGGGGGTATTACCATTCCACAGTTTCTTATCACTAGGGTTTGCCTGGTGATGGTGGACAGTAAAAAAAAAGTTCAGATGTCTGCCCATTCTGATTGGGCAGGTGGAATTATAACCATTTCTCTGACGGCCCATACTATTTTGGGCTGTCTGAGAAGTTTGTGCCTTATGACGATGGCTGAAGGACCGCCACTGGCATGATGTCTGTGGCGGTCCTTCCGCCATCACAATGCAGTTTTCCCCCAGCCATATTATGATGGCAGGAGGGAAGCATGGAGGTTGGAAAAGTCCAGACAGGCGGATTCAATCTGACTGCCCATGGGACTCACCACGTGTCCCTGAATTGCCATAGGGATTATAATATCCCTTTACTCTGGTCGTTCCACGGTGGTCAACCTACTGTTAAATGACTGCTGTAAATGGATTTGGGGGCCTTTAGTGGCCCCCTAAAATCCCTGGGGCAAGGACAAGTGCCCTGGGGGGCACCATGATAATTCTGCACCATGTGCAGGCACCGCATGGTGTCTGCCACGTAGTGCAGGGATATGTCTGCACTATATGTTTTGTATTGCGGCAGGGGCTGCTGACCGCATCCCCGCCACAATACAAAATATAGGTAATGCGACCGCCACGGTGGCGGTCTCATCATAATTCAGATGGTGGGTAGGTTGCCTCCAAGGTGGCCGGTTCCAAATCCGACACGGTATGGAGTAGTCACCGCAATTGCCAAAAGTAAGGTCCGCCCGCATCAAAATTGGGCGGTTAGGCAGATCTTTATCTTGGTTGTATGTATACTTCTTCGCTGTTGTGACAGATGTAAGAAATTGGGATATTGGTTGACTAGGGTGTAAGCTCTGGTCAAGCAGCAACCAGAATCCTTGTCAGGGTGATGCATAAGCCAACCCTAAATTAACCTGTGCTCAACCCTCTGGTAACTTGATGCAGAACAGTCAGGCTTAGCTTAGAGGCACTATATAAAGTATTTCTGCAACACTTTAAACTGTAAAGAAGTAAAAGCACTACACAAAAATAATCCCTTACAGGATTAGAAATTAAAATGTTTAAATAAATAAAGCAAGACCAAAACTACAAAACTCCAATCAGTCGAACTGGGGATGTGCAATTTTAAAGATGTCAGGGAAAATAGCGCCAAAAAGCACAAAGCACTAACTGTGGTTAAATGGTTGCACTGGACCGGGACAAAGTCTCAAGTTCAGGGCGACTGTAATGGAGTGCTGGCCAGCTGAGGCCCACTAAAAAAAGTACCTTATATTCCTTGTTTGTGGGGTAATGAGACAGAATATCGAGGCGAAAAAATTTGAACTAGATTAATATCGAGTTGGAAATATCGTGGAGTGGAAATATTGAGTGCAAGAATATCGTTGTCAAGAATATTGATTTGAAGGTAAGTAATATTGATTTTAAAAATATAGAACTCATTAATATTGTTTGTTAAAAATACAGTTGTTTAAAATATTGATTTTTTAATTAGTGTTATGTATTTTAGTTTATATTTTTAATGTATGTCATATATTTTTTTGTATAAGTGTTGTTTATGTTTTTTAATATATGTGTTACATTTCTAGTAGTTATTACTTTTAATTTGATTACGTATTTTTATTCCGTAGCGGGTTGTGGATTTATAGGGGAATAGCGTGGGAAGTAATTTAATCAAAATAAATTAATGATTTTTTTATATTTAATTATATTTATTCAATTGATATTTAATAGTGCTAATTGTGTTTTTAATTTTGTTTGTAAATTTTATGTGTGTGTTGTGGGGATTATAGGGGTAAAATGTCGGAAGTAATTTATTTTAAATTAATTAATAATTAGTTGTTTATTAATATTGATTAATTAATTGATAATGCATTAGGGTAATTTTGTTTTTTAAAAATTAGTTGTGGGTTTTTGGGTTAATAGGGGCAAAGGGTGTGAAGTAATATATTTTAATTAATTAATAATTAGCTGTTCATTAAATAATTGATAATTATGTTAATTGTTTAATTGCTTTTTTTGGGGTGTGGGTTTTGGCTTTATAGGGGTAAAGGGTGAGGAGTACTTTAATTTTACTTAATTTATAATTAGTTAAATACTATTTATTATTTTTTTTTTTTTTTTTTTTAATTTTAAGCGATTCAATGAGGACACAATAAATTGTTCACAATTCATAATATACAAAATACAGAAAGAGGACCAAAATACACAAATACATGATTTAGCAAGAATATAACAAAATAGAGATCACTAACTTACATTACTGTACCCACTTTCTTATCGGCTCCCATATTAAGGCACCCAGTTTTTTCTTTGCCCTGCCTTTCAATTTATACAAAGCAGATTCCATATTATATATTGAGATAACCTTAGCCCTCCAATTAACAAATGACGGAGGCTCAGGATCAAGCCACTGAGACGTTATACATAACCTTAATACCGACATATATATAAACTTAAGGGCTTTGTGGGATACCGGTTGCCTCCCCAAGTCTGTACCAAATTCTATTCCAAACAAAACCAGGGATGCTGTTACCGACATAGGTATACCCAAAGACCCTGACATAAAACATTCAATATCCAACAAAAGTTGGTGAAGTGCAGGGCAAGAAAAAAACATATGCATCGAATCTGCCCCAAAAAGACCACATCTGGAACACTTAGTCCCCCTTCCCGCCTTCCATTTTGCGATCTTTGCTGGCGTGTAGTATAAATTAAACATGGCCATATAAGATTGACTTCTTAAACTACCAGAAAGCAGAATAGAACTGGCGGTTCTCATAATCAACTGAAGGTCCAGATTAGTTAATGACAGTTTCTCCTCCCATACTGCTTCGTGTCTACAAAGATCGTCAGATTCTATTAAAATAAATTCCCTATATATTTGACCTATTTTGCATTTCCCTTTTAACAGATCCAACATTCGAATCTGTAAAACCTGACATCTCCCCCTCGCAGTTGCGGCCTGCAAGAAGCTTCTAAGTTGCAAATATTTTAAAAAGTCAGACTTTCCAACCCCAAATTTCTCTTGAAATGTTAGAAAAGGGACAATATCGCCCTGCTCTTGTAGGTCCCCAATTACTCTAATACCATACTGTGACCACCTCCACATAACCGAATCATGAAATACGTCAGATGATAGAGCAAACGAGTCTAAAGGTGTGTACCACGTAATAAAAGGAATAGATAGTTGTTTCCTAAGCCTCTTCCAGACTGCATATGCTGTCTGGATAATTTTAAACCGAGTCTTTTTATAGTAACTTGGCTCCAGGATTTTTAGGAGTAACCCTCGCGCCGATTCTCCCAAACACCACTCATAAATAGATGGAGAAAAAGCGGGGTCCAAAACCGCAATCTTCCCACAAACCAAAACACCCATAAATTGGAGTAACGTAGCACAGTAATATAAATAAAAGTTTGGAAGAGCCAGACCTCCCCGCTCTACCGGCAGATATAGCCATTTCATCGCCCTTCTAGAGCGGCGATAACCCCAAAGAAACCGTGAGCACATTCGCTCTATTCTCTTAAATAGAAGATTGGGGAACATGATTGGGATGGCCCGAAACAAATATGGGAACTTCGGGAAAATCAACATTTTTAAGACATTACCCCTTCCATATAAAGAGAGATGCAACCGATTTAATCGCTCCAGTCTTATTTGATGATACAATCAAAGGTTCAGCATTGATCCTTGGGATATCTTGAATTTTAGGAGAGATAATCACAGCTAAATACATTGCCTCTGTGACTACCTCCACCTCTAATGGTAGTCCAACCTCCGTATGCAACACCTGCGTTTTATCCAAATTTAATTTGTAGCCAGATACTATACCAAAATTGTTTGTGATAGCCACAATTCTCTTCATAGCCTTGTTCATATCCATAGATAGTACCGCAAGATCATCGGCATACGCCAGCACTTTCACTGAGTATGTATGCGCCATTACCGGGCAGATTTCCATATCGGCCTCTAACCTAATAATGAGGGGGTCTATAAATAAGGCAAAAAGAAGTGGAGGGCAGGGGCACCCCTGCCGAGTGCCTCTGCTGACCATAAACCTCTGTGACTCCTCTCCCCCCAGCCGCACTATTGCGCTCGGAGTGAGATACATTGACTGTATTGCCCGTATAAAGCCATTAGGAAATGACTTCCATCTCATCACTGCCCATAAAAACTCCCAGGAGACCCTGTCGAATGCCTTTTCAGCATCCAACAGGGCCGCCCCTACGGGAGCCCCCGTTGCCTGAGCCCAATCAAATACGGAGATGAGTCACCTAACGTGATCCGTAGTCCCCCTCCCGGCTATAAACCTGTGTTGTCGTAATGAGACTAGAGGGGTAATAATTCCCCCCAATCTCCTTGCCAAGCATTTCGAGTATATTTTGTTATCAGCATTTATAGGAGAGATTGGCCGATATGAGGAGAGCTCACTGGGATTCTTTCCCTTCTTCCTAAAAACTATTATACCTGTTTCCGACCAGGAGGCCGGTGGGGCCCCATCGAATGCAGCTTGAAAAACTAAGGTCAATAGCCCCTCTAGAGACTTCCTGAACTTGATGTAAAACTCTAGAGGGATCGAATCCGAGCCCATCGCCTTCCCTAAGGCTAGTGACAACATAGCGGATTCGATCTCTACCCAGGTAATCCCTTCCGATAATGCATCTTTATCCGGCTCCTCTAATCTCGAAAAGCCTATTTCCTCTAGATACCGCTCAACTCCTGCAACCGGTTCTGCCGTATATAATTTTTCATAGTACTTTTTAAAAGAGTCATGGATCAGGGAGGGGGTCTCTAACAGATTCCCATCCATATCTTTAATCTTGACTATCCTAGAATAAGCCTCTTTTTGGCGTAACCTTTTGGCGAGAACACTCCCGACCTTTTCTCCATACTCATAGAGCTCGTTTCTATGTACTTGATACTTGGCGGCTGCTACATCTCCATAACCTTGGTATATCGTTGATCGAAAGGCAGCAATTTCAGCCTGTGCCTCCCTAACCCTCCCTGCACAATTTATCTCGAAGACTAATTTTTGCTCAAGCCGGGATAGGGCTACTAGATCATTTGTAGATTTCAGACGCTCATTTTTTCGCTTCCTTGCAACAAACCTCACTGTCTCGCCTCTTATGCCAGCCTTGAGTGCATCCCAAACAACCTCCGTCCTGGCAGACCCAATATTCGACTGAATAAACTCAGGGATCCATTTCTTCATCCAACTACAATAGTCTTGATTCAGCAATAACTTTCTATCGAAAGACCATTTTGTCCTCTTTGCCGTTAGCCCAGTACATTCAAACTCCAATACTAATGGATTATGATCCGATATAATTTTAGGGAGTACATTAATAGAGGCCCTCGAAAGGATAACATCAGAAACCAAAAAAAGATCTAATCGTGCCATCTTCTCATGTGGGGCAGAAAAATATGTAAACCCATCTTGACCTGGATTAAGCTCCGCCCATACATCATACAAGCCTTGATCTTGCACCAACGCCTGCAGGCTCCTAAAACCTCTCGGTTTCCTGCCCGTGTAAGATTTGGCTGTTCTTATATTTAACTGCGAATTGAGGTGAATATTTAAATCACCACAGACTATCATAGGCTGCGGATATAAAGATAATTCTGTGTTGATTACTCGAAAAAAACCTGGATCGTCCACATTTGGTGCATATATTGAGCATAATGTAATGACTTGCTGCAAAACCACTACCTCCATTACAACCCAACGACCAAATTTATCCGCTTTATATTTTTAAACCTCCAATAACCCCCTTTTAGCCAGTATTGCAACTCCTTTCACGTTGACTGACTGTGATGTGCATGCCAACAGTTCAAACCCTAAAGAGCTAAACCAAGCCCTATTGGACCACGCTATATGCGTCTCCTGTAAAAAAAGCAAATCCCATGAGCTTGAGTATATAATTCTGGCTAACACACGCCTTTTCCTAAAGTCATTCAGACCACAAATATTCAATGTGCAGCAAATTAATTTCCTCATCCAAAACCAGATTTATTCTTACAGTCATTAACATCATAGGGTTTCCCCCACCCCGCAATTTCCACAGCTTCCTGGCTTAGTTTGAACCTAGTACAGCCAATGTCTGTTAAAAACACTGTATAATCCTTGTGCCTCACTGAATCGATTACACCCTGTCCCAGCCACCCCCACTCCCTGTCCCCGTCCCCACCCCAGCCACCCCCCTCATCCCCAACCCACCCTATACCCCCTTCATAGAGCATTGGGAAAATCTTCCCTAGTGATGGTAAAGCCCAGTGCGCAACCTCCACCTCTTCCACCCTCCCGACAGTTACAAAAAACAAAAGAAAAAGACAAAAGTCGTACTTCACCACATAGCTGCATAACAGCATTTCAACTCGTATACACATCGATGCTCTTCCTTACTTCTATATACTCTAATAATCACCTTCCTTCCAAAATTATTTTTCCCCCTTTTCTTTACTATCATGCCCCAGGGTCAGAGCCACATCAGCAAATATAGGGCAACATCAATAAACACGGTGGCCTCTACTGGTTTAGCACATATCTCCCACACCTAAGTACATCCAGATCCCCATGACCATAAACCCCATAGAGTAATAATCAGATTGTCTGGAGATATTCGTTTGCCTTAATTTCGGATGTAAAAAAGTGACTGTGGCCACCCTTAATCACCTTCAGTTTAGCTGGGTTCTGTAAAAACACCTGCGCCCCCTTGGCTTGAAACCCTGGGATAAGCTGTCTTAGCCTCCAACGTTGCTCAACTGTATCCTGACAATAGTCTGGTCGTACAAAAAACTCGCACCCCTTGGCATTTCTTCTTTTGTTCGGCCGAGCTAAATCATAAAGCTCCTCTCTCGCCCTAAAGTTATTCAATGAAATCAGAATAGCCCTAGGGAAAACTGACACTTGACCCTTCTTCTGCACAAATGGGAATCTATGCACCGTTTGAACCTCCTTTTGCCTCTCCCAGTGCGCCAACTCCGGAAAAGCCTCTGACAGTTACCCCACCATAAATCTCAATGGGTCTGAACCTTCCTTTCCCTCCGGAACCCCAAGCACCCTCAAATTATTTCGTCTAGACCTATTCTCAAGGTCAATCATTTTCCAATGCGTATCATCGCGCTGTGCCTTAAGGGACTCCGCTAGTTTCTTCTGAGCCCCTAATTCATCCTCCAATGTGGAGATCCTTGTCTCAGCCTCAGTCATCCTTGTAGAGACATCCGAGCAAGTCTTAGCGACTCGCCTAACAGCATTCTGGAGACGTTTACACGCATTCTGAGTACGTGTTAAGCCGGCCTGAGTCTCTGCCCAGTGGGTCATGATTAAATCATAGATAGTAGTTAAAGTTATCTCTCCCGGGGCTGGGTCTTTTCCCCTTAATTGATCTTGTGTGGCCAAAACTGCTTCATCCGGTACACCAGATAAGACAAAATTCGGCGAACTCTGTTCATCCCACGTAGATGAGGCCTCTGAACCTCTCATAGCCCCTCCACTAGCTGTCAGATCACGTCGCCTCAGAGGGTCAGCAGAGTCCTCAAGATTCTCCTCCTCTCCTCCTGTACTAGCCCCCTCCAGCCAGTCTTGTACCACACTATCCACTGAAGACCTTTCGGACAATGAAAAAAAATCCTCCGTAGTTGAGGCTTTATCCGGCACATCAAGCGGACCTATCAACAGCTCGGTACCTCCAGGTTTAAAATTTGACTTAGCTGTTATTATAGCCCCAGTAGGTACTAAAGACGGCGTCTTCCCCTTTATTATTTAATTGAAAATTAAATTTAATTGTGCAATTAATGTTTTAAAAGTTCAATTTTAGGTGTGGGTTATGGGGATTATAGGGGTAAAGGGTGGGAAGTTAATTAATTTGAATGGATTATAGTTTTTTAACAGTTTAGATGTGGGTTCTGGTATTTGTAGGGACAAGGGGTGGAAAGTAAATAAATTTTAAGCAATTAATAATTTTATTAAAATTAATAATTTTTAATGTAATAATTAATTGTGTTGTGTGTTTTGTGTTGGTATATTGTGAGAAGTACATTGATTATATTTACTTAATAATGAACATTTAAATACTGAAAATTAATTTGTTGATGAATATTTATAGTAATAGTGTAAATACTTTTTTAGGCGCAGGTTGTGAGTTTTGTGGAATTATAGTGTGAGAAGTAACTGAACTAAATTTATGTAATAACTATGTTCCTGTTAAATAATTTCTAAATAAAAATATGTATTTGTATAAAATTAATTTTTGTATTATATTTATAATAATATTTGTAGGTATTTGTGATATGTATTTAACATTATGATATGTTTTTACTGTTTAAACATTTTATATATATTTTTTCAGCATATTTAAATATTTCTTTATTTACTTAGTTTTTAAAATATTTTTATTTTGTTGAAGATATTTTGTTTGTTTTTAATTTTGAACTGACTGGAGTGGGAATAGTCAATGTTACCCCTCTGCTATCCATCCCTTTCCCTACTGTTGCATTTACTGGAGTGGAATTTGGGAATTTTACCCCTCGCCAATCCAACACTTTCCCTACTGTTGTACTGACAGGAGTGGCAATAGTAAATTTTTTCCCTCCGCAATCCAGCGCTTTCCCTACTGTAGCACTGACTGGGGTGGGAATAGTAAATTTGACCCCCTGCAATCCAGCGCTTTCCCTACTGTTGCACTGACTGGAGTGGGAATAGTACATTTTACCCCTTCGCAATCCAACACTTTCCTTACCGTTGCACTCACTGGAGTGGGAATAGTACATTTTACCCCTCCACTATACAACACTTTCCCTACTGTTGCATTTACTGGAGTGGGAATAGTATATTTACCCCTCTGCAGTCCAACTCTTTCCCTACTGTTGTAGTGACTTGATTGGAAGTAGTAAATTGCACCCGGCCGCAATCCAACACTTTCCCTACTGTTGTACTGACTGATGTAGGAACAATGAATTTTACCCCCTCCCCCCACCTCGCAATCCAGTGCTTTCCCTATTGTTGCACTGACTGGAGTGGGAATTGCTTTTTATTTAATTATACATTCCATTGCTGTGTTAAGTGTGGTGGGAATAGTAAATTGTAGTATACTGTAATGTTATATTTATGTAATTTTATATTTATAGTAGTTAGAATACTAAATCTTATTTTTGTGTGGTGTAAAATATTTTGTTACTGTTGTGTTGTCTTAAGTAGGAGTAATTATGTTTATTTAGTTGAAAAATGTTTTATTTTTAATGTGGTTAGAAGTGTATATATGTTTATTTTAATTTGATTTGTAATACTTTTTTTTACATTGCAATTTAGAAAAATTATGTTTGATTTAATATAATAATAATAATATTAATTTGCAATATTTTTTGCTTACAACTTATTTGTAATTAAACTGTAAAATGTGTGTGTTCTTTACATTTTATTTTAAATTAAACTGATTGCCTTTTTTAATATTTTATGTTTTTGGTATATTTAAATATGGTAACAAATATTTTTGATTATATTATGCTATTTAGGCTTTTTGTAATTATATTGTTAACCAAAATATTATTATTATTATATTTATAATTTTTACATATGTATACTTATACATATATATATTAACAGAAAAAACCATAGGTTTCAGGCACGTTATAGTTAGGAATTAGCATTTAAAAATCCTCAGAAATTCACTGAAAAAACCATAGGTTTCAGGGGTGGTGTTATAGTTAGCTGGACTTTTCACTTGTACAAAACCATTGAAATTCCCCCGTTATAGTTAGTTCAGCTAACTATAACTCGCGCGCCCGCAATGCACTGCTGATGACGTCACATATTACATCACTCATGACATGGTCAGTGACATCACTCATGACATCACTGATGACATCTCAAATGACATCACTGATGACATCACTGATGACATCATCCAGTGAATGTGTGTTATTCTGAAAATTAAATATGTTTTATATATGTATATCTCAAGGTCGATGGAAGAATAAATGGGTATATAAGTGTCTAAATGGATGATTTGTTTTTGAAAAATTGATTGTGTAACTGACTGATTAAGTGTATCATAGTGAATACATGGCTTAGTGAGTAATGTTTAAATATGTAAATATCTGTATCAGTCTCTCACTTTGTGTATAAGTGGCTGCATGGGTTGGTGAGTAGCTACATGGGTGTCTATATAGGTTATTAGTTGGTTTTTTGAGTATCAGTCTGAGTGTCTGCATGGTTCGGTGGGGGTATTACGTAGTGCATAGGTGCATGAATGAGTGACTCACTGTTTGTATGTGTTGAACACAGTATGTGTGCAGGACTGTATGGGTGGATGAGTGTGTGTATGGGTGTGTTAGTGAGTGAATGACTGTCTCAATAGTGTCTTTATGAGTAACTACATATGTTTTAAACTAGTATATGTGACTATTGGTGTATATATGTGAGTATATGTGAGAGTGAGAGATTGAAAGAGTTCCTGTATGAATAAGTATGTGTTTCTATAAGTGATTGTTTAAAAGACTAAGTATGTGTAAGTTTCCGTAGAAGTAAGTGTGGTGGTGTGTGTATAACTGTATATGCAAGTAAATGTATGTTTGATTCTTTATTAGCATGAGTGACTATGTGTGTGAGTAACTATGGATGAGTGGCATTGTGTAACAGGATGTATAGGTGTATGAGTACATATGATGAGTGAGTACATGTATGAGTGACTGTATTGGACTGTTGGTGAATGAGTGGATGTGTATGTGGATCTTAGAATTACTGAAGAGGTTGTTGTAACTGGTATTGGTATGTCCATTGTTTTGAAAATTTTAGTCTCTATTTTTGAATGTGTGTATCAAAGGTTATATTAGGGTGAGAGGAGGTCTGCCACTCTATCACAAGGATAATGTCATCAGTGATGTCATCAGTGATGTCATTTGAGATGTCATCAGTGATGCCATGAGTGATGTCACTGACCATGTCATGAGTGATGTAATATGTGACGTCATCAGCAGTGCATTGCGGGCGCGCGAGTTATAGTTAGCTGAACTAACTATAACGGGGGAATTTCAATGGTTTTGTACAAGTGAAAAGTCCAGCTAACTATAACACCACCCCTGAAACCTATGGTTTTTTCAGTGAATTTCTGAGGATTTTTAAATGCTAATTCCTAACTATAACGTGCCTGAAACCTATGGTTTTTTCTGTTAATTTCAAAGGTTTTTTAAATGCTAATTTCTAACTATGCCTACAGAGATAGGACATGTGAAGAAAGAAGAAAAAATGCACAGAAAGAAACAAAAGAAGTGCAGAAAGAAGCAACAGAAGTCCTCAAATACGAAGATAAGTGCAGGAAGAAGGATAACGTGCAGAAAGAACAAAAAGAAGAGCAGAAAGAAGCCTTGTTGCAAAATTATCCTGTACCCTCAACTTTTTCAGACGGATACTGGTGGTAACTGAGTCTGACTAACCAGTCCTAGAGCCAGTGCTATGTTAAAAGACACTTAGAATACAGTGAAAACACCTACATACACTAGGGAACATTATGCGTTGGGGTCCCCCTGTGATTAACCTTACCTCCTCTATAAGCCCCTAGTATATAATAGGGCATGGGGATTAAAACTACCTCTTAAAACAGGCCACAGGGCGTTTTTGCACACGTTAACTCAGGCCCCGTCCCCTCCTTTCACCATTGTGTAAACACGCCCTGTGTCCGTTTTTAGTTGGGAGATTAAGTTCATTTGAGTCCTGAGGGTCCCTAGGGTCCAACTAGCCCACTAGGTACCTCCAGTAAGTGCCACAGAGCTGCGTTGCAGAGAGGTGTAAAAAGTGGCACGGCCTGGACCACCTCTCTGCAATGCAGCTCAGTGGCGCTTACTGGAAGCACTTGGTGGGCTAGTTAGCCCCCAGGGGCCCTCAGTATTGAAGGGAAATTATATCCCCAATTTAAAACGTGCCATGGTGCGTGTTTGCACACGTCACCTCAGGCCCCGTCCCCTCCCTTCACCACTGTGTAAACGCGCCCTGTGGCTGTTCTAAGTTGAGAGATTAAGTCCCCTTGAATCCTAAGGGTCCCTAGGGTCACACTAGACCACTAGGTACCTCCAGTAAGCGCCACAGAGCTGCGTTGCAGAGAGGTGTAAAAAGGGGCTTGGCCTCAGAACACCTGTCTGCAGCGCAGCTCCCTGGCACATACTGGAGATGCCTGTTGGGGGCGCGTTTGCAGAGTGCTGCATGGAGGGGGCATGGCCTCCGACACGATGCCAGTCTTTTATTTATTTAATTTTTTTAAGAAGGGGGGCTGTGTGGTTCCCCTTCTTATTCTAATTTATTGGCCCTGATGACCCCATCCCCCAGGGCCTGTCTCCTAATTATATTTTTTTGACCCCAATCCCCAGGGCCGGCCACTGTTTTTTATTATTTTTAAAAAATATATATTTATAGACACACCTAGGACATGCTGGACAAACCGTACGTACCTATCACCATGACGATTTGCGTGATATTCATTAAAAGGCGACTATGCATGCAATTAATCCACGTGGAATGTATTTACACCACTAGTGAAGCTCTGACATGTCTGATGCTCTACCGTGCCTAATCCCGGTAGACACCCTTGTCGTTTATTTATACAAACATGGGTAGCTATTGACGGGCACATTTAATACACATGCACACCAAGCCATTCAAAGGGGATTCGACAAAAATTCGACCAAAACTATGCAAGAAACCCCCCTCACAGTTAATAAAACACACATCCACTGCCGGATGTGTAATACTTTTTATTTTACTCTCTGGAAAGGGGACGAACATCACTTGCGAGTCACAGCGCGCTCCTGACAGAGCCCAATGCTGTGTTACACCCACCATTGCCTGCCGAGTGCCACACACCTCTGTATTGTATTCCACTAGCTAGTGCATATGCTATGACACTCTCTAGCCCATGTGCACTGTAACACCACCCCGTGAAAATGTCATGCCACACTTGTCTTCGCACGGGTTATATTGCCCCATCTAACGTGCCTTCCTCGATGCCTATGTTATAACGCACAGTGCTATGCCATACATATTACAATTTGGGATCCATATCTTTGTCACAGTGCATATGCAACGTTACACTCCCCAGCACATATTTTATATTACAACTTTAGAGACTAGTTAGGTTACACAACATTGCCCTGTGCATATTACACTCCAAGGCGCATATCGCATAGCACACGCTAGTGCCTGTGCTATCTCGCGCTCTCCAATGAATCTGTCATTGCGCACAATGTATTGCATATTATATTTCACGCCTGGTTCATCTTATATCACACTTTTTGGTGCATAGTTTATACCATACACTATATCTAGTTTTCATTTTCAATCGTGCTCTCAGGACTATGTTCTATATAACACTGTGTTCACCTACCCTTTTCACGGGCATTACATTTTGCGATAGGGGGTGGAGGGTCAGGGGGTGTTTTTGCCAAGTGAGCCCGGAGTCACAGTCACTAACGTCTTCTTCTTCCTGAATAAAAGTGAGATTATGCTGCATACTTGTTCATATTTTAAGTAGTTTGCACAGACAAAATGTTTTAAAAACAATAAAGTTTCTAATACCCGCCTTCTCTGAACAGTTAGCTTGCTGCCCCATCCCCCTCCTCCCTATCCTCTGTTGTGTGAATCCATGGACTAGCCTCCTCCCTCCTGCCATGCATGGTCTGATGTGCTGCCACTGCCCTCAATTTAGTATGATGTACCAGTCCACTCCTCCTGCCCTCCATTGCCCAATTCTATGCCCCATCATTGACCTCCTGCTTAAACTCTGTGCTTAGCTTGCTGCCCCTATTCTCCTTCCCCCTGCCCTCCGATGTCTTTGTGCATGCCCCTGCTCCATCCTTTTTGCCCACCATGTCCCATGGACCTGCCACTCCTATCTACTCTGAGTGTTCTGTTGAGCTGCCACTCCCCTCCCACCTGCCTAGCATTGTCAGATGACTGTAACCTGTCCCTGCCACCTCCACCCTGCCTGTCCACATGCCATGCCTCTATCCTCTTCCTCCTGTCCTACATGGTCCATTGTACTGCCACACCCTTCTGCCCTCCCTGGTCTGTTGTGCTGCAACTGCTCCTCCTGCCTGCCCCATGTGGTCTGTTGTGAGGCCCCTTCCCCTGAACTTTCTTGTCTGTGCACAGGTCCTGACCCTCCCTTCTATCCTCCATCGTCCTTTGTGCATGCCCCTGCACCCTCCTTCTTGCCCATCATAGCCATTGTGCTGCCACTAACCCTCCCACTTGCCATGCATGGTCTTCTGTGCTGCCATGGCCCCTCCCACCTTCCCTGTGTGGTCAGTTAGCTGCCCCTGACCCCCTCCCACCTTCCCTCCATGGTCTGTGTGTATGCCATCACAGTCTCACTGTTGCTCTTCATGTTGTGTCTTGCTTCTAGTGCCCATCCTGCCTGACCTCCATGGCCATCTTGCTGCTCCTGCCCTGCCCCCTTGCCCCCAGCCCTCTGTTTACATGTGCAGACCCCTACTCCCTCCCTCCTGGCTTGTCTGTTCCATTGTAATGCCCCTGATCCGTCCCTCCTGCCCTTTATGGTCTGTTATGCTGCAGCCTTCTCTCCTGTCTGTCCATTATGGTCAGCTAGCTACCATTGCCTCTTGCCCCTCTGTTCTCTGTTGTCCATGTGCATGGTCCTGTCCCCTCCCTCTTGGTTTCTATGGATTGTTGTGCTGCACTCCCGTCCTGCATGCCCTGTGTGGTGTATTGTGCTGCTGCAAACCCTGATGCCTGCCCTGCAGGGTCAGTTTGGTGCACCTCTCCATGTCTCTCCTGTCCTCTGTTATCCAAGTCCATGTCCCTATCCCATTTCCTTCCATGATCCAATGTACCATACTTGCGAACATTTTGAACTTGGTAAGAGGGAGATTTTGAAAAAAAACTGGGGTATTGATTTTCCCCTTTGAGTTACATTGAAAAAGAGGATATTGTAGACAGGAGACAGATCAAATAAAGCCCATTTGAGCTTAAAAACATTGGACGTTTCCTGGCTGAATCGGGTCTGTTGGCATGTATGGTTGTACTACCATTGCCTCTTCCTTCTGACCACAATGGTCTATTACATTGCCACAGCCTTGAAGGAGGGTAGATTTTGTATCACAGGGGGCCCCTGGCCCGTTCTGTCCACACCTGAAGTATGAGACCCTTGTCCTTGCCCTGCCAGCCGCATTTGTAGGCCGTATTAAATTGACCAGCGGGTCCTGTGTTGCTATATAATTATCCTGAGACATCCTTACCACTCAGCCAGCATAAAACCCCTGTGTAGGCCCTTCTGTTCAATATGTAGGCCTCTTTGTTAAATTGACCATAGCTCTGCAATTTTAGTGTATAGCAGTCTGAAGGCAGGTCTGCGAGGCCTTCTGCTCCAAACTAGTAGCCCCCACCCTACCCGAGTGCTCCGTGCTCGGTATCAAAGTTCAACATCCCCCTGAAGCTGTCGACATACAGTAGGCTGCATCCTGGACTGGTACTTGCTTCCTGGGCAGGTTTCCCGCTTTTAAGGAAGTGGCAACCGCAGAGCGTCAAGTTAGGAGAACTGAGGAGATTTTATACATGAATATATTGAATTCCTGTACAATACCCATTATTTTCTGCTTGCTCTATGGAACTTACGATAAGCGATTGGCCTGAGAGACTGACCTTTTCACCCAGTCCATTGTCAGCATTAAGTGGGTAAATGACGAAATGTCTGGTAAAATCTGCAGACGAAGCTTTTGGGTAGCATACGTAGGTAGATGTAGCGTGCAAAGGAGCCCACAAAATGATATAAAAAGGGAGCACCCACAGATATCGACGGACAACCTCGCCGTCTGTATGTAGGTTAACAGGCTGTGCAGGTTTTCCCCAAGAACTGGGAGCTCTTGTCTTCCTTTGCTTAAAATGTCTTGCTCGGCTTTGCTTGAAGTATCTTATTCTATTTTACCTATATGAAATGTCATGTTATGTTTAACCATTGTTCTCTTTACTTTTGCATTTAAAAGATGTTGTATTGTAATTGCAGGAATGCTTGCTCTAAGAGTAAATGTGAGTGTCCCTAGGTAACATTTTCCTTGGTGTAACTTGTTTCTCATGATGCATTTATAGATGTGTTTTCTCTCTCTCTCTGTCAGTCCATTAATTGAGATACAGAGAATATCATGACAGCTGTATGATTATCTGGATTCTGCATTTTGTACTTTAGGTCTCTATTCTGCGGTTTCTTTGAAGTTGCATCTTCTCATTAAACTGCCATTGTATTCTGCCTTCAATTCCATGTCTCATATGTCTGTTTTCTTCATTTTTGGAGCAAGCGTTCCTAGGCACCCCGGCTCAAATTAAGGTGCCCCTTTTGTCCCTGACTCACTCTCCTGCTCAGTTCTGTGGTGGCTCCCGGGGCTCTGGGGATCGCCCCTAGCTTCCTTGACCCGTAATAGATCTTCCCTCCAACAGCCTCTCTTGCAAGTCCTGTATTGTTGGTTTGTTGCCCCTGCCCCCCTTTCCACTGACCTCCATAGTCTGTTGTGCTTCCACGGCCCTTCCTGCCTGCTCAGTGTGGTTAAATTGTTGCCTTTGCACCCTCCTACCTGCCTTCAATTTTCAGAGTCCGTGCCCCTGGCCTCTGCCTCTCAACAGTATCCTAATGAACAACTAGATTGCTAACATTCTATATTTATTACAAAAGTGTGGAGCGCCTGACATCATCTTGATGTAATCAAAACTGTAATACCTAGAGCATTCCTTTAGAAATTACATATATGAGAGGGTCTTATTGGCATCAAAATTATGGTTAGTGCTCTAAAAGACTAAAATAAGGACATATTTTCTGAGTTTTCAAATAGCGACAAAGCACTTTTAAATTATTTGTTATCTTTATGTTTTTTTATCTAGTTGACAACTTGATTAAATGTTGCACTTAGGGGAGAGGATGTGGTGTTACTTCCAGAACTGCAGACTTTGCAACTGGGGAACCAGGTTGAAGTTTCTGCTTCAGCTCGACATTCTGTGATTCTGGTCAAATCACTTAGTCTCCCCATGTCTACAACCAAAATGAATTTGTTCTTGTGTGATGTAACCAATGCTCATGTAAAGCACTCCAATACCTGACAAGTCTGCACTATATAACACTGCAAAAACACAAAATAATAAGTGTTTTGCACACTTCTGTCATTGGGCTATATTTGGGCTATATCTGGGTGATTTTGGGCTACATTTGGGCTCTTTTGTCTCCGGTGGCCATCTTGGGAGATTTATTTGTTATGAAGTTTCCTAATTTCCTCATGTACTGCAGTCTCCTCAGTCGGAAATGCTTTCAGTTTTTTACTTTGATTCCATCATGAAGGTATTCAGATATGTCACACATTTGCCATGAATTCTGAATGTTAGCACTCTAGTTGCTCATTAGATCACTGTAGTAAAACTACTGCTCACCATGGAAGTCTGCTCCTGGTATTAAAAGTGCATGTTTCAGTCTGCATGTCAGAATTTTTTAATGAAATAGAAGAGGATTTGAGAAGTCACTCAAAATGTGCCCTCATTTTCTTTCTTCAGCATTAATCATAATTTCTATGGCAAAATGAACCCCCTCATTGTGTTCCTTTTTAAATTAAATGTTTTAAGTGTTACCAGTTTATTCCAATCAAGATGGCTTCAGGTGTGCCATACTTTTGTCATAATGAAGACAGTAAGTGCTCTAGTTGTTTTTAAGAACATTCTTGGACATTCTGTCATTGGGCTATACTTGGGCTACATCTGGGTGATATTTGGGCTACATTTGGGCTCTTTTGTCTCTGGTGGCCATCTTGGGAGACTTATTTGTTATGAAGTTTCCTAATTTCCTCATTTACTGCAGTCTCCTCAGTAGGAAATACTTTCAGTTTTTTACTTTGATTCCATCAAGAAGGCATTCAAATGTGTCACACATTTGCCATAAAATCAGAATGTTAGCACTCTTTTTGCTCATTAGATCACTGTAGTAAAGCTACTGCTCACCAGGGAAAACTGCTGCTGGTATTGAAAGTGCATGTTTCAGTCTGCATGCCAGGATTTGAGAAGTCACTCAAAATGTGCCCTAATTTTTCTTTATGCAGCACTAATCATACTTTTTATGGAAAAATGAACCACCTCATTTTGTTCCTTTTTAAATTAAATGTTTTAAGAGTTACCACTTTAATCCAAGCAAGATGGCTTCAGGTGTGCCATACATTTATCATAAGTAGGACGGTTAGCGCTCTAGTAGTTCTTTGGAACACTCTGGAAAGCTGCAGTAGAACACAAAGGAATCAACTGACAGTCTCTGCCCTTGTTGGATGTACATGTTTTACTGAGAATGTCAGACTTCATTCTCACATGACTGAGAAAGATAATGTGAATTTACAGAAAATAAGCTCTCAGTTTAGCTTATAGATCACCTTCCAAACCTCTGTGGTAAAAGCATGAGAAAATATTTTTCTCTCAATCATGATATCCCAGCAGAAGGCTTTTTCACATGGTGAAATCACCTTAGAACATACCACAATTCCTAAAATGAGTATGGTACCATCAACAAATGATTTATAATGTAACTAAAGTCTTAAAATCTTCTATTAACTGCAATGCTTTTTAATGAGGTGCTATCATGTATATTGGTCCCAAGATGGCTGCCAACACTTCTTGGATGAAGTGCTGACAGCCAATCAGATCTCAGGATGAGATGTGTGGTTAGGCTCCGCCCACATATATATATTGATTTAAATGCTATTTTCTCAGGAACTACTGAACAGATTTACACCAGACCTACAAAAGGCACTTCCTTGACCTGAGGACTACCTCTCTGCCAAATTTCAAGTAACTCTGTTCAGCCGTTCGGGCTGTAGCTGTGTCTAAAGGTCCTATGGAAAAATGCATGGGAAAAACGCGTTTTGGGACCCCCCTTTTTTCTCAGCCCCCGCTTGACGAATCCCCCCGAGACTTTCAGGGTAGGAGCGGAGCGTAGCGCCCCACCTATTTTGAAAATTTCGCGAGGATTCATCGACCGGCGCCAAAGTTATTCCAAATAGAATGTTGCGGATTTCCTATGGAAACAGGGTCCTAACTATAACTATCTACTGGCGACCGCCAGTAGATAATATGCAATTGCAATACGAGTCGGTTTAATCGCTGCAACCACAACAACGCGTTTCAGCTTTCGCCTTGTTCACGTCAAGCGTACAGTGATTTGAATAAAGTTTAAATATCTTACAAAATGATTGACACAAAGGAAGGGCTACTCAAGTCATCAAAGGTCAGGCTTAGGGAGAGTGGCAGCCATCTTAACACTGTAAAAGTTAAATGAACATTGATACTGCCCGTAACATGTCAAAAGATTTAGACAAAATTGTAATAAAATAAAAGTCTAAATGCAAACAAAACCAGACACAGGAACAGACCAGCGCCCCAGTGGGCGTAATGAATCCATCCTTAATGGACTAAAGAAATTAATCAAATAATGCCATTGATCCGTAATGTCCGCTTACAAATCAACTATAGTTACAATTATAGCCCGAGTGGGCCAGAGCAGCACCATATTGTCCATAGAGAATTTAGTATGTACATAAAAACTCAGTTACTTGAAATCCACAATGACCTGTTCTGCCCTTCGTGGCCCCTTCCTGAAAGAATACAATAAAATGTGTCAAAATATAAAATTACAGTTAACAGCAATCACAAAACATTTACTAAGTGCACAAGGCATAGTAATTCTATTAAGTCTGCAGGTGTACAGATAATTCCTCACTAGAATTAAGCCCTCTAGGAGACATTGTTTCGAAGTTCACTATGTATCTAGATTCAAGTTGTCTGAGCTGGAGTAATTTATTACCACCATGTACATTGTCATAAACTGCATCAATCACTACCATCCTCAGCGCTCCCTCATTCTGTTGGTGTTTCTCAAAAAAGTGTCGAGCCACAGGGTACTGCCTGTTATTGTGGCGAATAGAGGAGCAAGAAAAGAAATGGGAAGCCCAATGGGAATGCTGACAAGGGGCAAAACAGCGCAACCATGACTGTGGTTAATCTTTCCAAACGAGTACTATCTGAGGATGAGAGAGATCTTCTTGGCCTAGGTTTGTCCTTTTGTCCTACTTCCAACTTCAACTTTGTACAAACTAGGATTGATCTATTTTATTTTTCTCGTAAACTCAAACTTAAGAAATGGTTTGACACCAAACACAACAAACAGGAATTTATGCATGTTGGGGTACCCGTGAGTAATCTTAATATTGATGATATTGAGGTTTTACATGCATTGTCCTCTATGTCTGAATCTGATGTGGATATTCTTGATGTTAATGTGGAAGACTACGATATTGATCCTAATGTTAACCCATTACGGTGGCATGCGCGAGCGCGATTCTGATTGGCTCTTAGATCTTAGTAAACATTCGAATCGGCCGAAACCAGGAAGCGGCGGCCGCCATTTTCTCTCTCGCACTGAGAGTGATGATTAAAATACAAAGACCAAAAACATGTAAAGGGGCTGTTTGGACAGCTCCAAAACACCTAGCCATGTTGAGGGAGTCCCCAAAGATCCGCCGATTACGCTTACCGTACGCGTACGGTAAAAAACTATAAAAAAAAAAAAAATATCCACACTCACCCCACCCCGTGTGCAAATGGTGCCCGAAGGTCACCATTTGTGCATGTCTTATATGTGGTGCGAAAAATTAAAATATTACCTTTCAAAACGAAGTGCATCATATGTCCTCCATGTGCGCACGGTGCGCGAAGCGCATCGTGCGTACATGGCCCATCTAGCGTAACGTGGGCACGCGGTGCGCTTAGCGCACCGCGTGCCCATTGTGCGTGCAGGGCACTAACTGCGTAAAGTGGGCGCGCGGTGCGCGAAGCGCACCGCGTGCTCACTGTGCGCGCACGGTGCGCGAAGCGCACCGTGCGCGCACGGAACGAACTGCGTTAAGTGGGCGCGCACGCCACGAATGGCGTAAAGTAACTTAGCATTTAAAAAACCGTACAAATTCACTGAAAAAACCATAGGTTTCACACACGTTATAGTTAGGAATTAGCATTTAAAAAACCTTGCAAATTCACTGAAAAAACCATAGGTTTCACACATGTTATAGTTAGCGGAAATTTTACTGATAAAAAACCAATGAAATTCCCCCGTTATAGTTAGTGCAGGCAACTATAACTCACGCGACCGCAATCTTCTGCTGATGACATATGTGTCTTTATGAAAAAAAAAAAATTGTAATATATGTATAGCTAAAAATGTATGGAAGAAGACATGGGCAAATAAGTGTCTAAATACAGTATTAGCATCAGCAGAGGATTGCGGTCGCGTGAGTTATAGTTGCCTGCACTAACTATAACGGGGGAATTTCATTGGTTTTTTATCAGTAAAATTTCCGCTAACTATAACATGTGTGAAACCTATGTTTTTTTCAGTGAATATATATATATATATTACTTACTGGCGGTCGCCAGTAGGTAGTTATAGTTAGGACCCCTTTTCCATAGGAAATCCGCAACATTCTATTTTGAATAACTTTGGCGCCGGTCGACGAATCCTCGCGAATTTCTCAAAATAGGTGGGGCGCTACGCTCCGCTCCTACCCTGAAAGTCTCGGGGGGATTCGTCAAGCGGGGGCTGAGATAAAAGGGGGGTCCCAAAACACGTTTTTCCCATGCATTTTTCCATAGGACCTTTAGACAGAGCTACAGCCCGAACGGCTGAACAGAATTACTAGAAATTTGGCAGAGAGGTAGTCCTCAGGTCAAGGAAGTGCCTTTTGTAGGTTTGGTGTAAATCTGTTCAGTAGATTCTGAGAAAATAGCCTTTAAATCAATATATATATCTGAGCCAGCTTACGGTACGCTTACCGTAAGCTTACCGTACGCGTACGGTGGCGTGCGCGAGCGCGATTCTGATTGGCTCTTAGATCTTAGTAAACATTCGAAACAGCCGAAACCAGGAAGCGGCGGCCGCCATTTTCTCTCTCGCACTGAGAGCTAGGTTGTTAAATAAAACCAATAAACATGTAAAGGGGCTGTTTAGACAGCTCCCACACACATAGCCATGTTGAGGGAGTCCCCAAAGACCCCCCAAGGCCAAAAATGCAATTTTTAATTTTTCGCTAATTTCGCCGATTACGCTTACCGTACGCGTACGGTAAAAAATGTAAAAAAAAACCACTATCCACACTCTCCCCACCCCCTGTGCTTTTGGTGGGCGAAGGCCACCAAGGTGGCGATTACGATCCGGTAAAAAATTTCCCCGTGCGACTCGTATCCGGTCTTTTTACCGTACGAATCGTACAAGTGCCGTACGAACTGGCAATCACGATTCGCATGGTAAAAAGTCCATACGAACCGCATTGGGAATCATTCCCCACACGTCCTCGGGTCGGAAAATGTGTCCGACACATCCTCGTACGATTTACCGTACAAATGTGAAAGGTGAAGTCCGACCGAGGAATCACGATCCATCCCGTGCGTCCGAGGTTACAACCGGATGGAAAAAACACCGTCCGCACCGAACTCCCATAGCAACCATGGAGACGTGCCCGCATACGCGCAAACCCCCCCAGCCCCCGTACGTACGCGCCGACCCCCCCAGCCCCCGTACGTACGCGCCGACCCCCCCCAGCCCCCGTACGTATGCGCCGACCCCCCCCCAGCCCCCGTACGTACGCGCCGACCCCCCCAGCCCCCGTACGTACGCGCCGAACCCCCATGTATGTACACCCGTGTACGTGTCGAACCCCCCCGTGTACGTTCGTGTCGAACCCCCCGTGTACGTTCGAGTCGAACCCCCCCGTGTACGTTCGAGTCGAACCCCCCCGTGTACGTTCGTGTCAAACCCCCCGTGTACGTTCGAGTCGAACCCCCCGTGTACGTTCGAGTCGAACCCCCCCGTGTACGTTCGAGTCGAACCCCCCGTGTACGTTCGAGTCGAACCCCCCGTGTACGTTCGTGTCGAACCCCCCGTGTACGTTCGAGTCGAACCCCCCGTGTACGTTCGTGTCGAACCCCCCCGTGTACGTTCGAGTCGAACCCCCCCGTGTACGTTCGTGTCGAACCCCCCCGTGTACGTTCGTGTCGAACCCCCCCGTGTACGTTCGAGTCGAACCCCCCCATGTACGTTCGAGTCGAACCCCCACCCGTGTATGTACGGTGCGTACCCCCAGCGCATAGCGCTGGGGGTACGCACCGTACATACACGGGTGGGGGTACGACTCGAACGTACACGGGGGGGTTCGACTCGAACGTACACGGGGGGTACGCACCGTACATACACGGGTGGGGGTACGACTCGAACGTACACGGGGGGTTCGACACGAACGTACACGGGGGGGTTCGACACGAACGTACACGGGGGGTTCGACTCGAACGTACACGGGGGGGTTCGACACAAACGTACACGGGGGGTTCGACTCGAACGTACACGGGGGGGTTCGACACGAACGTACACGGGGGGTTCGACTCGAACGTACACGGGGGGTTCGACACGAACGTACACGGGGGGTTCGACACGTACACGGGTGTACATACAGGGGGGTTCGGCGCGTACGTACGGGGGCTGGGGGGGTCGGCGCGTACGTACGGGGGCTGGGGGGGGTCGGCGCATACGTACGGGGGCTGGGGGGGGTCGGCGCGTACGTACGGGGGCTGGGGGGGGTCGGCGCGTACGTACGGGGGCTGGGGGGGGTACGGTGTGTACCAGGCCACCTACTCTGGTTGATTCGCGCCGTACTTCGCTTTTCCGGCACTTTTTGGGTGCCGTGAAAATATTGCCGTCCGGACTGCTGTTGGTTCGAATCGTAATTCCTGGGTCGTGAAACGCTGCCTGAAAGCGTACCGACGTCACGTCGCAGCATTCCCGGATCACATTCGTATGTATATTTTCGTCGGTCGGTGTTTTTTACGATTCGTACGGAAATGGTGTTTCCGTGCGAATCGTAATTCCATGTTTGTGAAGTTTTACGACCGGGTACGAGTCGGACGGGGAAAACGCTCCGACCGACGGTTCGTACCCGGTTTTTACCGGATCGTAATCGGCACCCAAATGTGCAGGGCTCATTACAATTGTGAAAAACCACAATATTTTAAACAAAAATAATAAAAGAAAAAATTAACAACACTCTCTCCACCCCGTGTGCAAATGGTGCCCGAAGGGCACCATTTGTGCATGGCTTATAAAAATTACGAAAAATTAAAATATTACCTTTCAAAACGAAGTGCATCATATGTCCTCCATGTGCGCACGGTGCGCGAAGCGCATCGTGCGTACATGGCCCATCCTGCGTAAAGTGGGCGCGCGGTGCGCGAAGCGCACCGCGTGCTTACTGTGCGCGCACGGTGCGCGAAGCGCACCGTGCGCGCACGGAACGAACTGCGTTAAGTGGGCGCGCACGCCACGAATGGCGTAAAGTAACTTAGCATTTAAAAAAACGTACAAATTCACTGAAAAAACCATAGGTTTCACACACGTTATAGTTAGGAATTAGCATTTAAAAAACCTTGCAAATTCACTGAAAAAACCATAGGTTTCACACATGTTATAGTTAGCGGAAAGTTTACTGATAAAAAACCAGTGAAATTCCCCCGTTATAGTTAGTGCAGGCAACTATAACTCACGCGACCGCAATCTTCTGGTGATGACATATGTGTCTTTATGAAAAAAAAATATTTGAAATATATGTATAGCTAAAAATGTATGGAAGAAGATATGGGCAAATAAGTGTCTAAATACAGTATTAGCATCAGCAGAGGATTGCGGTCGCGTGAGTTATAGTTGCCTGCACTAACTATAACGGGGGAATTTCACTGGTTTTTTATCAGTAAAATTTCCGCTAACTATAACATGTGTGAAACCTATGGTTTTTTCAGTGAATATATATATATATATATATATGTGTGTGTGTGTGTTTACATTTAAAAAGACGTTTATTTGTTGTATTTGTTCATATATACATTAAAATATATTTTTTTATAAATTAAAGTTAGTATTTAGTTTGTTTATTTTAATATTTTAATAATATATATTTTAAGTTTGATATTTAATACAACTATATTATTGTAAACTATATTTTTGTTTCAATATTTTTGTACTTACCTGTTTAAGTATAGGAGTCGATATTTATGCATTCTTATGCAATCTATATTTTTACCTCGATATTTTAACATCTATATTTTTGTGGTCGATATTCTGTCACTGTTAGTGGAGCATTGTGAGGGTCCATTTCCAAGTTGTGTCGCACAGCTGAGTTGATGCTTTGGTTCCGAGATGCAGTGAGGCTGCAATGCAAGTTCTTGCGTCATTGTCAAGGATCCCATTGATGAGGGCTTGCAATGCGAAGTCTGGCATCGAGGTTGAGTCCTGCAGTGAGGGTGATGTGTCAGTTGAGATGAGCTGCGATGCGGGATCCGGCGTTGTCATCGAGGCTGGCGCTGACAAGTCTGCTGTTGATGAGGCCCTGTCCTAAGGATGCATCACGCAGTGGCGGTTCCGATGAGGCTGCTATGCGAAGCGGGTCTGAGCGACGGGGAAGATCCATGCAGCGGCAGATATGCAGCGGTTCTGCTTGGGATTGCACCGTGCAACAGAGGAAATGCATCGGTTCCACAGGAAGGGGTTGGCAGAACACCTCAGGCCCACTTCCAAGGGTCTAGGACTAGGGTGGCACTATTTGTAAGGTAAACTCAAAGATTCCAGGTGATGCAGTTTACATTGTAGGAGCCTTCTGTTCCTGATGTTCAAGCCATGAGGCTAGCCACTAGCCCTTGGAGTCACTCTAGGATAGCTGGTTCAACAGATGCAGGTCCTATCCTTCTCACCTATGCAAGAGGGTAGCCAGCAGCAGGACAGCACAGTAAGGCAGCAGTCTTTCAGAGCAGCAGTCCAGTAGAGTGGCAGTCCTTTCAGCAGCACAGCAGTCATTTTTCCTGGAAGAGTATCCACAGATCCAGAGGTGTACTGAAGAGTTGGTGTCTAAGGTTCTATATATATACCAAGTTCTGCCTTGGTGCTTCTAGAGGCTTGCCTTTCAAGTGCCTTCCTTGCCCTGGCTGCAGACTAACCACAGTGGGTATGCAGTCCTTTGTGTGGAGGCAGGATATGATTCAAATATGAGTGGGGCAGTGACCAGCTCCTCCCTCCCATCTTGCCAGTGAAGGCCCATCCAGGCACACCCAAGCTCTCTACTGTGTGTGACCGTCTTGAAGGAATATACAGAGCCTAACTGTTGACTCCACAGTCATGTGAACCAGAGACATGCCTCAGGCACCAAATGGCTAAAGCAGGAGAATGGCAACTTTCTTAAATTGGCATTTTCAAAATTTTAAATCCAACTTCATCATAACTTAGAATTTTTAATTACAATTCAAAAGATAATTAACAGGAATGATTTACCTGTTCCCATTTGGAAGTTACTGCTGCTTAAATGTAAAAAGGTATCTTCAAAGTTATCTTATTGGAGAGGTAGGCCTTGCACCCTGTTTTCTGGGCTGTCCAGGGCCTACCCTAGGGATGACTTATATGTAGGCCTGGGAGGAACTTGCATTCTTTCGCTCTGCGGAATTCCGTGCAGTTACTAGGAAACTCCGCAAAATTCGGCAGAAGTCCGTGGACGAGCAGAAACATACTCGTCCTGCTCTTGGTGCGTTTGTTTTTCACCCCAGTAGTGCATTTCAGGCTGAAAATCAGCACAAACTGCACCATGCAGTGCTCATTGGCATGGCTATTTTGTTTTTGCCTGCTTTCTCTGCTGTTCTGTTCATTGTGCTGTGCCTATTTCTGAATCTGCTTTAATCTGTGCCAATCCTCCCCCTATCCCACTCATCCACCCCTTAATTACTTATGTTTTATCAATGTGTGTATTTCGGTATGTTTATTTTATTTTATGTCTTTTTTAAATTTTTTCAATACTTTTTGTGCTTTATTTTGTTTCTCCCTTCCCCTTGTGTTCCACTTCCTTCAGTTCTTACTTTCTGCTTTTTGTTGTCCTACTTCTTTTTTTCACCCAGCCTTCTGGCAGAAAAAGCAACAAGCAGCGGCACCAGTGCCACAGGTCTCACTCCCTGTGGGTGCTGGCACCACACAGGGGTGCAGCTCTGCCCCATTTTTACTGAGGTAGATGTGGCTGCGCTGGTTTTTGGGTCCAGCACCACCTCCCTTCCATGCTGGCAGCTGGCAGCAGGCCTGGGATTGGGTATGCCCTGTAGGAGCGTCGGCTGCTGTGGGAGAGAGAGTGCCAGTGCATGGGCCACAGTACAGAAGTGCAGCACACAACACATCAGCTGACGCACCTCTGGGCAGAGCTAATCGATAGGGAACAGGACATGCTGAACCTGCTGGGTGTCGAAGTTGAGGGGCTTAGTGAGGAACTAGTTTTTGTTACCAAAAAATGCAAAAACAAATTCAAATAGCATGCTGCTCACACTCAGAGGTAAGTTAAGTTTACTTTGCAAATAATATCTGCTCCAGCTTGAACTAGCCAGGTGCTTAGTGATACCTACTTGGCGCTCACTTTGGCTGATTATTTAAGAAGAGATGCAGACTCCTCTGCCTTGTCACTAAGATAGTAGTATATCAAGGAGTTAGGGTTCTATGTCAAAAAGAACAAAAGCAAAAAGAACAGATGATGGTCGGAATGCTGAACAATGCAAACATTGACCCCAAGTCAACAGGATGGGTTTAAGCCATCATTTCTTTGCCCACCATGCCACCCCAGTTTGGACCCAGACATATGCAAATCGGTCTTGATCCTGCTTCTCATAGAAACAGTCCAGCCCGAACTGCTAAGCCAGATAAGCCAGATCCTCCCTGGGCTGGAAACAAGCATCCTGGGACTAGTTTCCGGGTATCATCCCACATCAGCCAGGCTAGCTTGAATCCAGTGGCACAGTGAGCATGGGACCCACGTCTGGGCATACCCTTTCCACTTAGGGCAATAAAAAAAAGAACAGATGATGGGTGGACTGTTGAACAATGCAAACATTCACCTCCAGTTAAAGGATCTGAGCTTAATCCATCGTTTGTTTGACCACCACACCACCCCAGTTTGGATCCAGCCATATGCAAATCAGTCTTGACCTGCTCCTGCTCCTTGTGGGAAAAATACAGCCTGAACTGCCAAGCTAGGTCCTCCCTGAACTGGAAATAAGCATCATGGGACCGGTTTCAGGGTATTACCCCTCATCAACCAGGCTAGCTCGAATCCAGTGGTGCAGTGATCACGGGACTCATGTCTGGGCAGACCCTTCCCACTAAGGGCAACAAAAGCAACTGGTTCCAGGATACTTGTTTTCGGCATCTCGTTCATCATCTTGTTGTGCTTGCTATGTTTGCCCTAAGAGGCCAGGGGCATGTCCAGATGTGGATCCCTTCCTCGCTAAGCCACTGGATTCAAGCTAGATTGGCTAATGAGGGATGATACCCGAAACCAGTCACAGGATGCTTGCTTCTGGTCCAGGTAGGACCTGACAGGCAGTTCGGGCTGGAATGATCCCATAAGCAGGGTCAAGACTGATTTGCATATGGCTGGGTCCACCTTAGGGTGGCATAGTGAGTATAAGAATATTGGATTAAACCCAGATTTCTTGACTGGGAGTCCATGATTTAAAAGTTTCAGCACTCCGTCCATCATCTTGTGTTTGCTATGTGTGCCGTAAGTGGCAAAGGATATGCCCAGACGTGGGTCTGTTGGTTACTGTGCCACTGGTTTCAAGCTAGCCTGGCTGATGAGGGGCTGTACCCTGAAACCAGTCTGATGATGCTTATTTCCTCTCCAGGGAGGACCTGGCCTAGCAGTTCAGATTGGACTGTTCCAGAGTGGGATGGGTATGCCCAGATGTGGGTCCTGTGCTCTCCATGCCACTGGAGTCAAGCTATCCTGGCTGATGAGGGCTGAAGCCCGAAACCGGTCCTAGGTTGCTTGTTTCCAGTCCAGGGAGGACCTGGCCTGGCAGTTTGGGCTGGACTGGTCCCATTGGGCACAGGGTCAAGACTGATTTGCATATGGCTGGGTCCAAACTGGGATGGCATAGTGAGAAAAAGAACGAATCCCACATCTCTTGACAGGGGGTGAGTGATTGTAAATTTTCAGTACTCCGTCCATCATCTTGTTGGGTTTATTAGCATTCTCTGCGCCATTCTTTATGTAGCTCATGCGCATTTGTGAGGAAGAAGTCGGCAATAGAGCAGGAAGAGGGAGCCCCGGGACGCCGAAGCTCAGGTAGGTCATTTTCATTACTTTTACATGCTTTTAAACATTGTAAGTGATTTTAAAAGAGGGCGGGAGGGAGGCAGGTGGCGGGCAATTCTGCTCCGCCGTGGCGTGTGCGTAGCCTGCCTGCTACGCCTACTTCACGGAGCGCGAAGTAGGCAGCACTACGCACACTCCGCGAGCAGAGCACTACACCCACTTGGACCAAGAGGCCCAGCAAGATCACAGGCTGTTGCAATCATTCATTATGACTCATGTGCAATTAACTGAGAAGTAAAAGCAATTTTACAACTAATCCCAGACAAGTAGATGCATGTACCTGGCTGATCAATCTCACAACTGTCATGACATTTAGCTGAGTGTGTCCATCATGTGATGATTCGACATCACATGCCTGTGTCCTGTTAAAGCCCCCCCTAACCACAGCAACGTAATGGAGGAGTTTGACATTTGAGCTAGCACACACTACTCAGCATTTCCCAAATCAACCCACCTCCCTCCTGTCCAAAGAGTAAGCTTCTTAAAGTCATCATCATGTTGATTTCCCTTTGAAGTTGATATCTTCCTTCTTCTGTATGTAGAGGTAGTCCCTCTCTGAGTACTGACTCTGAGTGACGAATCAGTCTGACTCCCACCCCAAATAAGATTAGGAGAGAGACTGAACTGACTGGTTTGGTATCTGAAGAACTAGTAAAACATACAACAAGAAGTGGATCATGCACATAAATCTAGCTAAGTGTGAAAGGACCAATCACTGTCAGGCAAAAATACCCATCATCCCCCAAACATTGCAAATCATAATCATCAAAATCAAGTTTACGAATTAGTTGAATACCCTCACTGTCTGCCACCACATGTATCATCAATCATCACTTACACTTACTCAATAATATACCCCTTTTTGGTGCAATAGTTACCTGTTCCAATCCAAGCACGGTGGTACACAATTGCATATTATATCTCCTAGTCTTCTGCAATGGAAGCAAAACATTAGGAGTCTTGTAAATTGAATAATCTTTACTGGGGCATCTCTGCTAGGGAATGAAAAAAAGAAGGATAGGCATGGGATGGAGGCAGGCATTGTCCCCAACGTACTTGAAGGAAATGGGGAGGCTTCTTTAGTGCACGCTGGGCTAACTCTAATCCAGTCATGCATGTGCATAAATGGTGGGGAAGCATAAGTCAAACACAAAATATATAGGTGCTGATTCCGATCAGTTAAAAATATATCCCGTACGAATCGTATCCGGATTTTTTTACGTATGAATGGTACAAGTCCCGTACAAACTGGCAAGTACGATTCGTATGTTAAAAAATCCATTCGAATCGCATTGGGAAAATTCCCCGACATGTCCTCGGGTCGGAAAAAGTGTCCGACACGTCCCCGGACAGTTTTACGTACGAATCGGGAAACTGAAGTCCGAGCGCACAAGTACGATCCGTCCCGTCCGTCCGAATGCACAACCGTATGGAAAAAACACCGTACGGAGCGAATTCCCATAGCAACCATGGAGACATCCAAACATGTGCCCGCATACTTGCCGAACACCCCCCCAGCCCACCCCCCCAAGTACGCGCCATACCCCCAGCCCCCCCATGTAAGCGCCGTACCCCCACCCCAACCCCATAGGCACGGAGCATACACCCACCATGTGTAGGTACGGAGCGTAGCCCCATCCCCCATATGTACGGTGCGTACCCCCATCCCCCGTATGTACGGTGTGTACCCCCACCCCCCGTATGTATGGTGCGTACCCCCACCCCGTAGGTACGGAGCGTACCCCCACCCCGTGTAGGTACGGAGCGTACCCCCACCCCGTGTAGGTACGGAGCTTACCCCCACCCCCCGTATGTACGGTGCGTACCCCCACCCCCCGTAGGTACGGAGCGTACCCCCACCCCGTGTAGGTACAGAGCGTAACCCCCACCCCCCGTATGTACGGTGCGTACCCCCACCCCGTAGGTACGGAGCATACCCCCACCCCGTGTAGGTATGGAGGGTAACCCCACCCCGTGTAGGTACGGAGCGTACCCCCACCCCCCGTATGTACAGTGCGTACCCCCACCCCCCGTAGGTACGGAGCGTACCCCCACCCCGTGTAGGTACGGAGCGTAACTCCCACCCAGTATGTACGGTGCGTACCCCCACCCCCCGTATGTACGGAGCATACCCCCAGCGCTGGGGGTACGCACCGTACATACGGGGGGTGGGGGTACGCACCGTACATACGGGGGTGGGGGTACGGTGCGGACGTGTAGGGATGGGGGTACGGTGCGTACCGGGCCCCCTTTTCGCCGTGCATCTAGGCGTACTTAGCTTTTCCGGCACTTTTTGGGTCCTGTAAAAATATTGCTATGCGAAGTGCTGTGGGTACGAATCGTACTTGCTGGTCCATAAAACGCTGCCTGACTCTGTGCGAATGTCGCGTACGCGGTGTCCCGGATCGGAATTGTATGTATATTTTAGCCGGTCTGTGTTTTTTACGATTCGTACGGAAATGGTGTTTCTGTACGAATCGTACTTGCGGGTTTGTAAGGTGGTTTTCCCGGGTACGAGTCGGACGGAGAAAACGCTCCGTCCGACGATTCGTACCCGGTTTTTCCAGGATCGGAATTGGCCCCATAATGTTTCTCTAGCTATATCCATTCCTGTTTGACGATAATCTGAAAGTTCTATGATAGCCTACTCAGTCAGGTAAGTAGAGTTCATAATCAAACTCAGGTGGTTTACCCAGAAGTTGGTCATCTAGCTCATGATTCTGACCAATCACGCTCATCCTCCTCTTCCTGTGGTGTATCAGGAACAGTGTAATTGTTTGGTATTAGGTGTTGGTTCATTTTAATCATGGTCAGTCTCTCCATGTTTTGAGGTGAGAGACTGGTCCTTCTCACTTTGACAACTTCCCTGCTGCACTGAACACATGCTCGGCAGACACACTGGCTACTGGATAAGCCAGATAATGTATTGCCAGCCTGCTGAGCACTAGCCATTGGTGCATCTTCCCATACAAATAAACCAATAGGTTTTGATCTACATAGACCACTTTTGGGTCATCTAGCTAGTCTTGAAACATCCTCTGAATGATCATTAGTGCTTCCACTTTCTTGACCTCTATTGCTTTGCCTCTATACTTGACTTAAGCCTTGCCACTTGAAACCAAGCCATTGCAGAGGTTGGGTCTGATTCTTCTGTTGCTGTTGTTGTTGCTGGTGTTGGCTGTCGTGAGACAACATCACTGCTTTTTCTGGAGGTTGAAGACTGCACGCCAGAACTTCTTCCTGGGACCCTAACTTCCAGCCGTCCTTCTTCCAGTTCTCTCACTTGTTCAACAATCCATGTCTTAAATTGTGAAACATCCACTTCTGAAAAAGGAATTAAAGTGTGCAGCATTTTTTTTTACAGTGGATCAATTATTGTGGCATAGATGTTTTCTTTAGACGATACAATGTCTCTTTGCAGCCTTGGATCTTAACTAACACATGTGCTTCTCCATTCACACCGGCAAACCTTTGCAACACCTTTTTCAACTGGTCCTGTAGCAGATGCAACAATGGGATAGCTTGACTCATTGTACTGTCCGACTTGCTGACTTCCCAAGTGAAAACCTCAAAAGAAAGTAGAATCTGTGTCAGGCATTTGACTAGGTCCAATTTGCCATCCTCCATGGTCATGATTTTCCCAGTCGCAACTCCTCCTCTTTGAATGACCCAGTGATTGATGGGTTTCCGCTCCTCAAACAGATTTTGCAACATGTAATAGGTTGAGTTACAACATTTTGGCACCTCCTGTATGAGGTCTTTAACTGGTACTCTATTAGGACGCTGAAAGGTGATCCACTGCTTCCGTGCTTTAAAAAAATGACTAAAATGAGTGCAGATTCTTCTGCAGGTGGTCAGTATGTTGGTGAGTATGTCTTCTTTTTTTAGAAAGTCCTGCACAATCCGGTTACTGCAATGTACCAAACACAGGGCCCTGAAACAGCCATTATCTGCCATGGCCTATATTTCTGCCATTGTCCGTGGCAACAACTCCAATTCTGAGACCTCTGGGTCGCAGTCATTCAAACACCTTGCTGTTAAAGTCTTCCTATATGTTTATAACTGCAAGGGATTTCTCCATGGCAAACATCGCTACTGTTGCATGCTGCCCACACCCCTAAAAGCTTCTTCAGTGCTGGGTCCTGTAGATAGCTGTTGCCTTACTCCCACAAAAGAGAATTTGTGTGCAGTGATGCACATGTGATCAGTTGCTTGACAACTGGTCTACAAATCTCTCATCAGGTGAATAGTATGAAAAGCACCCTGCTGCAAAGTTTTCACAACCAATTGCAGCCAACTGCAGCACATTGTGATGGAGTGCCGGAACAGCAACTCTGGCAAACTAGGTCTGGCTGGGAACCTTCCATTTTGGGCAGATGGCTGCCAACATCCTATTCCTCCCACAAAAGAAAGAAAGAGTGGGTCCAGTACTAACATTTTAGGCAGCTTTTCATCATACGAACATGCAAGTGGGTGGCTGTGTTCATAGGGCATCTCCTGCCTAAACATGCCTGTGATAATAGCCTGGATGTTTTTCTTTTGTTGTGCCACAGATGTAGGTGAATTACGGAGAGCACCAGGAGGGGGTAGACTCATTGTGCGCCTTGAGCAGTCGCTGTATGCGGTGGTGTCTCCATCTGACTCATGTGCCATTTCGAGGTTGATGATATGAGCGATGCTGATGCACTGCTGGGGACAGAGTTACTTTGCTCAAAGCAGTCACCCTTTTCTTCCTCATAAAATCCCACCATGATCAGAACTGATTCCCCTCTCTCAACACCATCACCACCTGCAGCAATTTTTTAAGGTGCTCCTCCCACCGGATTAGGTGATGTTTTTTCATATGTGTCATTTGGCCTCCGGTACTATAGTGGGAAACAGGATTACCTCGATGAACACTCATGTAACAAATGGAGCATATTGCAATGTTATCCTCCTTCTTGCTAATCGTAAAGAAGTCCCTAACTGGGGAGGAGAACTTTTTTAGTGTGTGACTGGTGCCACTAACAAAGAATTATTGGAGGAGGTAGGTGGGTGTGTCAATGATTGCCTCTCTGCATTGCTTACTTTGACTGAGGTTGTGGTGGATGCAGGTCTCAATGGGGGTCTTACAAATATGGAAGCTGGTGGTGGTGGTGGAACCAGTGGTATATCTTCCAGAGCAGGTTGAATAAGAGATGTAATATCAGTTTCATTTGTGCCAGTTTCCATGACAACGTCTGGCTCATCCTCCTTACCCCCATACATAATTCTAAGGCTTTCAGGAACTATTCTTTCTCTTATCTCTCATGGCGGGTCTTGGTCTCAGCCAGGGTCCAAACCACGTCCAGATCATCAGAAGGGATGCTTGGAAAAGATGGTGCAGTACCGTTTGTTTTTCTTGCTGGAGATCGGGAAGCCAATGGTTCAAGAAGAGGTGCATCTTGCTTAGCAGGACACTCAACCTCCTGCTCTGCTCCTACTTCAGTAAGATCTATTACTGGCTGTGGCTTCTGTTGTCCACTCTGCTCAGTTTCCTGCAAAGATCCATGTGTGGCGTAGTAATTTACAGGTACCCTGACAGGGAAGAAGTTACAAATGACGACAAATAGGGGATACTGAAGATTGACTTTGCTGTCTCAGAGAGTTTTCTGTGGTCCCGGCAAATTGCTTGTGCATGTAACGTGCGCCATTGTCGAAGTAAAGTATCAACGCTGAATACATGTGGGGGTCAAAGCTCAGTTCCAGCCACTGTGCAGCAATTGAAAACAAAGCATTTACAGAGAATCTACAAGCCGTTGGTCAAGAACCTGTTTGTCAGGCCATACATAAAGGTACCTTGCAACTATGCAACATCGAGCCATAGATAGTAAAGAGTGCTTAACACTATGATTACAAGTGTTGCTAGGTAGAGATCAACCAGGTGTCAAATAAAGTACAATGTGACAGCCAAGTGCATGAGAATGCTGTGGTTGGAAACAGACAATCACATACTGTCAATGTACTTACCAGAGGCTTGAAAAAGGAAGAGCTCTACGACCTCTGCGGCAGGCGATGAGATCCAAGAAGAAGCAAAGGGGAAAGGCTTACTGAGCTATCTAATACCGGTAGTGGCACTCCATCAAAGATGTTGGGTGGCTGTTCAGAACAATGCCAAAGGTCTCTGAGAAAGTGAAGTGCTCCAAAAGAGACCAAGGGAGAGGTCACCATTCCACAGACTGTCCATGATGACCCAGAGGCTAGCACATCACATGGCCCCATAAATGGTATGGATGATCCAGGTCATAATGGATGGTAGACAGTGACAGAGATAACTCCACCCTCAGTGTCAGCCACTCCCACAAATGGCTACAATGCTGCTGTTTTCTTGATAGCACCATCCTCATTCAATACCACCAGAAAACAAAATATTCACAATCAATGGATTATGTGGATAGAGACATTTGACTATCAAATATCTCAAAATTCTTGCTGGTGGTGGTGTAAATGAAGTTATAAAGAAAATGCCACAAACTGACGAAGAAATCACATACCATCAGAGTAAAGAAACCTTGAATCCCAAGATCAATCCAGTGCCAAGTTTGGACTATTTTCAGTCAAGAATGACAGAAAGTTGGCAAAACCATCGATGAATTTGTAGAAAGACTTAACACACTCATCAAACGCTGTAAGTTCAATTAATTTAATGATGGAGAAGCCATACGTCTTAGGGTCATTGATGGATGCTTGTCTGATTCATTCAGGCTCTGAGTGTGAAACAATTGTTAATGGCTGCTAGAGCTGAGGGGAATGTCGAGCGACAGGCTGCTGACATGGAGGCAGCAGGTGTCCAGAATGAATCAGTCATGAGTGTGAAAAGTATGGTAAAGCAAAAGATGTGATGTTTACACATAAAAAGAAGTCATATATTGGATGTGGATTTAAGTTCCTCACAAAGGCAAATTTCCCACCAATGGACAGATATGTAAGGGCTGTGGGAAGGAGAACCATATTGTGATAGTTTGCAAAGCAAAAACAAATGTGTTACAGCGTGAAGACAAAATGGCCGCTAGAACGGTCCAGAAGCAACATTCGACGTGCACCCTCAAGGCCCATTAGAGATGTCAGGTATGGCAAATCGACACTGAACCAAGTCAATATTCATATAAATTAGGGCTGGACTGAATTTGAGAAATTCACTTTCGCAAACTATCGCGAAAATGCTGAAAATCTCCGCAAACACGCTGGAAATATCGCGAAGACGCAGAAGTTTTTTTCCCGCCTGTTCGCGGTATTTTTTGCGTGATCGCGGCTCGCCAACTTACCCATGCGGTTGCTCACGGGCGCGGCCATCTTGTTTTCACTTGTACCGCCCTCTCGCGATGCTTACTTCCTGTTCCGGGTCGCGCAATGCATGTTCGCGCCCGTTCGCGGTAGATATTTCCTGTTCGCGAACGCTTTTACTTGATCGCATTGCTTTTTGCTTGCTCGGGGAGAAAATATCGCACAAACTTGCGCACGTGGTCGCAATGGGCGCGGCCATCTTGTTTTTCACTCTATTGCATGGTTCTGGGGCATGATTTTGAATCCTCCCTGTATCTTTTCAATTCTTTGTTTAAAGCCACTTTTTTTTAATCTTTCTTATTTATTATTTCTCCTATTTTCCTGCTTCTATATTTTTGGTTTTTGTCTACTTTGTTTTTCAGCTACTTTTTCACTCTTTCTATTGACTGCTATTTATTTCCTTTACTTCTTTAATTTTATTACCTTTTCTTTCCCGCCCCGTCCCAGAACCATGTCAAAGGGTAGTAGGGCTTGCCGTCGCAGCCAGAGCCGCGACCGCCTTCCTTGCGGAAGGCGGCGCCCACAAGGGGTGCAGGCACGGGCCTTATTTGGGGAGGTGGAGTTGGCTGCACTCATTTTCTTTGTGCAGCGCCACCTCCCCTCAACCCTGGCAGCAGGTGGCAGGCCTGGGTCCGGGTACGGCCTCCGGGAGCGTCGGCAGCGGTGGGGGAAGGTGCGCCGGGCAGTGTTGCGCTGCTCTGGGGTCTGGCGCACCCAGACGCAGTTGATGCACCGGTGGTCCAACATCCTGGACCGTGAGCAGGACCTGCTGGACCTGCTAGGTGTGGAGGTCCCGGAGCTTGGTGAGTAACTATTTAATTATTACTACTTTGTGTCTGTTCTTCTGCTCTGTGTTATATATTGCGAATATCTTTTTTTTCTGTCAACCAGATAGAATGTTGCTGCTTACATTCCAGGTTAATTACGTTTAAAAGTCATCTGTGATTATGACACACGTGCTCCTCTGCGCAACTACTAATCTTACTTGTTTGCAACTTTGCGTTTGCGCTTGCTTAGCGTGATTCTGTGAGAGTTTATTTTAGAGAAATGAAGTTACGTAAAGCTACAGTGACTCTAGTCCACTCCTTACTTTGTCCTGTCACTAAGAGATAGGGGAGGATTGATACTTAGGTTTAGGTACTTTGTATGAGTTTCTAATTTGATAGTGGTATGCGTGATGCCCCCTCAGTTACGTGACGTGCTGCTAGTACGCCAGTCTTTATTAGAACCTTTTCTAGTTTGTTCAATGAGTGGTGGTAATTGGCTTAGCACTAGCAGAACATCAGCATCAATCAATCAACCCAAAATTTGGTGTATACAAAAAGTTTAGTCATGTGTCCTCCATTTGACCATATGCATTGTTGAGGAATAAAAGAAGTGGAAATGCATACTCTGGTGCCGATTCCGATCCGTTAAAAAAATTTACCGTCCGACTTGTATCCGTATATTTTTACGTACGAATCGTACAAGTACAGTACAAACTGCGAAGTACGATTCGTACATGAAAAATACATACGAATTGCGTCGGGAAAATGGTCCGAGATGGAGCCGTAAATTTTTACGTCCGAATAGCATTCGGGAAAAGTGTCCGATAGGGATCCGGACATTTTTACGTGCAAATCGTAAAACAGAAGTCCGAGCGCGCAAGTACGATCCGTACCGCCCGTCCGAATACACAACCGCATGTAAAAGGCCCCGTACGGAGCGAACGCTGTAGCCTACATGTACACGGGTAAACTTGTGCCCGAATATGAGTCGTAGAGCCCCCCTCACTCCACACATGTCAGCACCGTACCCCCGTATGTCAGCACCGTACCCCCCCTCCGCACCGTACCCCAACACCGTAGCACAGCCCCGCACCTGTACGCACTGTACCCCAACACCGTAGCCCAGCCTCGTACCTGTACGTACCGTACCCCAACACCGTAGCCCAGCCCGTAGCTGTACGCACCGTACCCCAAAATCGTAGCCCAGCCCTGTACCTGTACGCACTGTACCCCAACACCGTAGTACAGCCCCGCAGCTGTACGCACCGTACCCCAACACCGTGGCCCAGCCCCGAACCTTTACGCACCGTACCCCAACACCGTAGCACAGCCCGCACCTGTACGCGCTGCACCCCAATACCGTAGCACAGCCCGCACCTGTACGTGCTGCACCCCAACACCGTAGCACAGCCCCGCACCTGTACGCACCATACCCCAACACCGTAGCCCAGCCCCGTACCTGTACGCGCCATACCCCAACACCGTAGCACAGCCCGCACCTGTACGCTCCGCACCCCAACACCGTAGCACAGCCCGCACCTGTACACACCGCACCCCAACACCGTTGCACAGCCCCGCACCTGTAGGCACCATACCCCATCACCGTAGCACAGCCCGCACCTGTATGCGCTGCACCCCATCATCGTAGCACAGCCCCGCACCTGTACGCACCGTACCCCAACACAGTAGCACAGCCCATACCTGTACGCGACGCACCCCAACACCGTAGTACAGCCCGCACCTGTACGCGCTGCACCCCCACACCGTAGCACAGCCCGCACCTGTACGAGTCACACACCAACACCGTAGCACAGCCCGCACCTGTACGCGCCGCACCCCAACACCGTAGCACAGCCCCGCACCTGTACGCACCATACCCCAACACCGTACCCCAGCACCCTCACCCAGCATCGCGTATGTATGGACCGTACCTACGCGAAAAAGACTCGTACAGAACCAGGACACAGTAAAACAGCACAAGGAGGGTCGATTCGACTCGCACAACACCACAAAACAAGTCAACATGACAAAATACATCTCTATGACTGACCTGCCACATCCAAACAGCCAAACAGAGGCCCTAAATCACAACCACCTCTTATAACACACCCACCAAAATTCAAACACAGCCACACCCAAAAATGGACCAATAAAAAGGGCCCACACACACAACCCATGAGCCTTTGCAACAGACCCACTGCTGCCAGACCCCACAGAGAAACAACTCTACATTACTGATACCTTCACTACACCTTCACTTACACACCTTCACACAACCTCCTTCACAAACACCCCCTCTTAACCTTCACACACACACCGTCACATTCACACCCACACACCCACAACCATCCACACCCACACCCCACACCATGCCCACTGACAAGAATCCAAAGTTCACTACGGCGGAGCTGGAGCTCCTTGTCAACGAAGTCATCAGAGTCGAGCCACAGCTGTTTGGAACATTGGTCAGACAGACCAGCATAGCCCAAAAAACCAGCCTGTGGCAGAGGATCGTCGATAAGGTGAATGCTGTTGCGCCCTTCCGAAAGACCAGGCATGAATGCCAAGCCAGGTGGTACGATCTGCGCAGGGCAGTCAAGAGGAAAATGAACGAGGAATACGCCCAGAGTAACATCACTGGAGGCTGCCCCGCAGACCCGTACATTACCATCCCTGGGAGGAGAAGGTGATGGCCACGCTTCCGCCGGTGGGAGTACACGGACTCGAAGGAGTCGCAGAGCCTGGTGAGTACACAAACAACTCACGTAACATGGGGGGAATGCCATCCACACCCCAACAACAACAAATGCACTCACCTACCTCCAAGCCCTCACCGCACACAACCACACCCTAAAAACCACGCTCATGCCACTAACGTCTCCATGCCCCATTCACAAATAAAGGCAATGCCATGTCCCAGGCCACACCAACCACAAACCCAAGACTGGATCTCCGGGATGCTGGGAGGGTGGGGCTCACACAACACATTGTGCAACTCAGAACCAGACACCAATTCCCACAGCTCATATGGCCTAGGTACATACCCATGCACCATGCCCAATGCACAGGGACTGTCAAAGTAATGACAAGGTAGCTGACACTTGGCCCTGCTGTAGGCAGCACAAGGCCCTCCTGTGACCACTGTACACTCAAACAACAACTCCACTAGCTCACATACCCAGCACAGGAACTCACACACACTGTCATGCCAGCATGCACCATGAGGGGACAGACACATCACCTGGGAGACCCAATGACAAATCACACTACACACAACAGCAGGCCTGGTCACACACCCCCCCTCACACAAGCACATACCCCCAGGGCAGGCAACGTATTTACCCACTCTCACAATGGACATGTGACACAACAAGACCAATCCATAGCCAAATAAGCATCCCAGCAAAACATTTACTGGCAAACACTCAGGAGCACATACCAATCTGTCCCCCGCAACATACCCATCCCCACGTGTACATTGAGAGGAATGCTAGGCACATCCAACCACCTGGAGGAACTGTGACTACTTGAATATGTATGAAACATGGATGTGGCATGAAACAGCATTAACATTGTCTCTCTCTCACACACAGGGCAACGTCATCGACCTCCCCCCAACAATGGGGGGGAACAATCACAGTCCCAGGCTCAGCGTGAAGATGATCCCACCGGCAGCGACAACTCTCACCACTCCGTGGATGACCCCGACCAACCTGGCCCAAGCCCCTGCAGCACCTGCGTCAGGTACATCTGTGCCAACCACCACCCCCATTCCTGCCACATCCCAGGAGACACCCAGGAGCCCTGCTCGCACAGAACAACACAGCCAGTCTGACCAGGAGGGACAAGGTTCTCCGGGCACCCAGGAGGAGGCAGACGACCACGCTAATGCCATCCCTCAGGGGTCCCATAGACCCGATGTGCCCACAACGGCAGGCCCGGCTCGTGTGGGCAGGGGTGGTGGGAGTGGAGGCAGGCGGAGGCGAGAACCTGACCAGCCAGCTGAGGGAACCGGTATGTCACACATGCGCCACATCCTGGACACATACCGGCGTGACACCAGGGGCATCAGCCAGGTAGTGGCGACCCTCAACGAGATGAAGAACCTTCAGGCCGAGCAACATGCCAGTCAACAACAACACCAAGGTTGGATTGAGGCAAGACTGGCTGAGATCCTGGTGGTGCAAACGGACATGAGCCGTTCACTTCGTCGGATTGCCGACAACATGGGCAACCCTCCCTGTGACACTAGGTGAAGACCAGCACCAGCCACAGGGAGGGAGGAGGAGGAGGAGGATTCCTCCGACGGAGCATCACAGACATCGTCAAGGCCTGCATCTGAGGGTCCCCGGAGGAAGGTGGGTCGTCCACGGAAAAGACCGTGAGAGTCAGCGGACCATCCACATCTCCCAGGTCACCTGGCCTGGCACCTGGCCCTCTGGCGCAACAGCACCACCTCACAAAATGACATTCTCTGCCACATGGACTTGCTGGTCACAGTCTGACCAATGATGACCAACACTGTGGTCTGGACTCTGATGACTCCAACTGACAAGGATACCATCTCCCCCTGTGAACTTTGGATTTCTATTCTATGTGGATGAGCACCTTACTTCATCCACCAAAAGACTTACCCCACCAAAAATAAATACTTAATTTTGTCATGAGATGTTGCTGTCATTTAGCATTATTCACCAACATATGTGTGTGTAAATGTCAAACTATGCCTGAGTGTTGAACTAACTCCACACATCCATACCCTGGGAACGGAGTCTGGTACAGGACACACATGGGTCACAATGTATCATTCAATGCAGACATGGAGCACAATACTCGCCTGTGATGGCCTCAAGCTGCTGAGGGGGTGCTAGGGAAACTGTGAGGACACACCTATTTGGGAGAGTAACATTAAGGCGTAGAGGTCATGCCTCATTTGGAGGTTCCCGGGGAGGGAGTCCCAGGTATGTGTTCCCAGGTGGGAGAACTATGTCCTGCATGCAGGAGTACGGTGGATCAAAAGAATGGTGGCCAGGTCAAGGTTGGATGCACGGAGATGGCACTACGGGGTCTCGGATGACAGTGGTACAAGGTTGGTTTTGGGTCAGGGTTGTGGCCTGCCTCCTGAGTGTGGGTGAGGAGTCTGAAGGTCATCCTGCAGCACACAGTGATCCATTGCAGCTATCTCTGCTGGACGGTGATGTGGCTGGGGCGCGGGATGTTGACGCTGAGGTGTGCAGATGCAGTCTGGATGTGGACAAGTGTCCCTGGATTTTGGATGTGGCTGCTCCGTAGAGGGCAGGGCAGTATTTGACACGGATGTTGTCGTGGACCTTGGGGATGGTCCGTCTTACCTTGGAGTGGATCTATCTGGGGATCATGTGCATAATGCTGAGGGTGTTGCAGTGTGAGGTACAGATGCTGGTGATTACTAGGCCTGGGCGGCAAATTCCGTTCCGTTCGCAAAATTTGCGGAATTTGGGTAATTTCGCGTTCCGCGGAGAATGCGAAATTGCCCAAAAATCTGCGTTCCGCGACTTTGCGAAATTTTTTGCTTGTTCGCGTTCTTAATATGCGTGTTCGCGAGATATTTGACCCCGAGCACGCAAACAGCGATCGCGAAGAGGAAAAAAGTATCGCGAACAAGCAATTCCGCGTGTTTGCGGAATGTCTCCGTGTTCGCGGAGATTTTTTACCATTTCGCGGAGATTTGCGTAACGCGATTACGCAAATTCCGCCCACCCCTAGTGATTACCATGGCAAATTAGAGCAAGCAATCCATGATGCACAACATCTTGTGTGCGTGGACACTGGGTGCCTGTGCGGGGCTTCTGTGGGTGGGACACAAGCAGTTGAGCCAGCTGTAAGGGGACAATCCTCAGATGTTGACCTCAGTCCTGTACAAGTCCAGCCTCAGGTGGCTGCTGTTCTGCCATTCATCTATGGATCCCATGCAATCTGGAATATTGGAACTGGAAATATCTGCGTCCTTGGTGAGGGTGAGGAGCGCCTGGCTGTCAATGGCATACGAGTTGATGATGAGGGCGCGTGCGCATGTGATGGTGGATAGGGGGGTCCTGGACACATTGTAGATTGACACGCTGAAAGATGATACCTGTGCCATGTGCCTCACGACGAAAGCATACTACATGCAGAAGCCTTGAGTCCCACACCCATGGCCTTGCAGGGGTACAGATCCGGTGGGGAGTAGGAGGGACATGACCTGGTGGGTGTGACAGGTCCTGGAAGGCGTGGCAGCGCTGTGTAGGCAGTCGGAGTTGCACACTCATCATGCAAAGGTGTTGTGTGTGCGCTCAGTGCATGCCTGAGAGCAGGCGGGAGATGTGTGGATGGACCTTGCTTGGAGGGTGGCTGCAACATCACACTGTAGTGTGATGTGGGTCATGCAAGGACCTGAGGGTCGTGCAATGTGCACGTTGCATGTGCAGACGGTCCAGCCTTTGGTACCGCGTGGCCGCAACTGTGGCACAGACAAGCCAAAGACAGCCAAATGAATGTGTTGAGGGAGGAAGGGAGGAGCACCTTTGATGTGTGTGTGTTGGCAAATCTGGAAACTACGTGTGCCCTTGCTGCAGTGGCTGCAACAGCAGGCGGCATGTCCTGGGAATTATGCCACAATATCCACACAAAGACTAGGATGCCAGAAAGGACTACTGCAACAGGTGTATGTCAAGGAAGGAGTTACCGGTTTGCAATGGCACACACAGAGACAAAGGATGCACAATCACCAAAGATGACTGACACCGGATCATGAAACTGAAGGCCGAGCTGCGCACAGGAAACACACCCCAGAAGGTGTTGACGGCCCGTGGGGGGGACTAACATGCCAAAACACATACACAGCCATGGACATCATGCACAATAGAGAATCAAATACAGGAAGAACAGCAAGCAGGTTGCGAATCTACACATAGACTCATATGCACAATCCTTGACAACCATGCCAGAGATGCCGCATGCACAGTGGCAAGAGACCTGCATTGACAGAGATGAGGCTGAGGAACACCTTTATTACTCATGCTCACACCTATGCAAAAGCATCAACATTAACAGACTCACAGGTCTATTGGATTAACATGTGGGACCTACACCGGACACCCCCTTTGCACCACAGATGCTGTAAATCCATTGTACTGGCACACAAGTGAAGGGGTTGAGCCAAACATCCCCTGCTGCACACGGAGAGGCTGCAATTCCCCATTGAGCATCATATGGGGATGTCCCGCAATATGCCCACCCGTAGCCTCCCGTATGTTTCAGAGGGAAGTTGTACACACATTGATGCCTTCATCACAAACCACAATCCCATAACAGATGACTGTCACGAAGTGTGACTATCAATTCATGTGAGTCATGCCACATGTCATGTGCCCCATGGTGAGTCGACATGTATGCATAGTAACATAACCTGCACAGGAGCAGTGCCCACACATTACAAACAACTAACACACCCAAAAAGCCTTGCTGCAATCCTTACCCAAAGGAGAATTTTCACCATGTCCGTGCATGTAACGCTGATTCAGCACACAATGCATTACTCATGAGGAATAGAAGGAGCACAACGATGACACGAGCACACAGCATTCGCAAATACCTGGGGATGAGAGACACACAAGAAGTCAGAAAAAACATAGTCATCCGCATGCATGGTCATGTACTCTACATGAATAAGGTTGACACCATGCCAGTTGTCAATTGAGTGTGTCACCTAAAATGTGTGGAATGACATCAGCACTCGAGTGACACATCAGCACATACCTCAAAGTCACTTAGCATACAGTCAGCTGGACACACACATTGCAACACATGCCACACAAGGCTCAAAGCGTGCACACTCAGACCCAGGGACTCACCATTATGAGAAGAAGTTGCGTATGAGCTGACTCCGGATGTCCTCCTCCTCCTCCTCCTCCTCCTCCTCACTTGCCTCGTGACCAAGGCCGTCATCCTCCACGGGTGGATGTTCCTGCTCATCGGGATCCAGGATGAGTGGCACAGCTTTCTCCAATGCCATGTTGTGCAGCATGCAGCACACAAGGAAGATTTTGCAGACCTTCACCGGTGCATATGGGAGGGACCCGCCGGTCTTGTGGAGGCACCGGAATCGGCTCTTCAGGAGGCCAAACGTCCTCTCAATCACTAGCCTGGTCTGCCCATGGGCTTTGTTGTAACAGTGATCTGCAGCTGTTCTCGGGTTGCAGAGAGGCGTCACCAGCCATGGCATGTTGGGATAGCCAGAGTCCCCTACATGGAAACATCATGTAAAGAAGTGGGTCAGGAGATGCCGTCACATACTAAGATAACGCTGAATACTGGACAAACAGAGTCTACTCACCAAAAAGACATGCTCGTTCGTTGTGCAGCTGCAGCATCATTTCTGGCACCCTGCTACGCCTCATGACGTAGGCATTGTGTGCTGACCCTGGAAAACGTGCACAGACATGGGAAATCACCATGTTAGCAAAACACACCACAAGGGTAATAATGGAGTGGTAATGTTTACGGTTACGGAAGGCTACCTCCTGTGCCTGTGGTGATACCAAAGCCACATGTGTCCCATCAATGGACCCAATTACATGGGGCATCCCTCCCAGGGCATAGAACTCACCCTTGATACCTGTCAACTGCTCACGAGTTGGAAAATGGATGAATTCATCCAGGTGCTCCAACATGGCTTCTAAAACATCATGCAGGACACGGCTGAACATGGTCTGAGACATGCCACCCACATCAGCTATGGTCAATTGAAATGTGCCGGTGGCAAAAAAATGTAGGGCTGACATCACCTTCATCTTGGGGTTCAGCGCAGTCGGATAACTGTGTCGCGGTTGGAGGTGTGGTGCCAGCCTGTTTGTCAGGTCCACAATTAACCGTTGGGGGAATCGGGAGCGGCGTATGCAGTCACGTTCCCTCATGGCAGCCAAGTCTGGCATTGGTCGGGGGAGAGGCGGTGCCCTGCAGAAAATTGGAAGGAATAACGAAGATTGAGTACATTACTACACCAATGTCAATGAACTGAGCACATGTTCAACAGCTAATACACATATGCCACATACAGAGTCTGGTCTGTGCAATACATCAGTGGAGAGGTGTGGCTCACTGGTTAGAGGCGGCAGACCCGTAAGCAGAGAATCGGCCAGGGACCAGGGTTCAATTCCCGACGCGGCAGGGTCGTGGACCAGGGTCAAAATGGACTCGATAATTCTCGCCTCGGTACCTACTCTAACCAGGAACACACTCGGCAACTCTGGGCATTAAGCTTGCCTCATCTCTACAACGGCCCCTCACAGACGCCGGGGATGCCTGGTTTCACCTTGGAGATACCCAGAAAGGGACCATCTCACAGGGAAAGCCAGGACGGGTTCCCCAGCGGTCTTCAGCGCCAGGATACTCCATGGAGTCACAGTGCGCTTTACAAGTACACCTACATTTACATTTACATTTACATCCTGCACACGTATGCCAGCCAGGTGATACTCCTACCAAGAGCCAGTTACAAACATGGATTGTCAAGGTCTACATGACATGCCATGAAAGTAGCTGTGGGCCAGTGTGAGTGAACAGCCAGACACATTACAGGAGTGACATACATCAACATATGTGCATTTGAAGGATGTCATCTCATACAGACAGCTCCCGGCAAGCTAGACGCACAGGTCACATGTCATGGAAAAAGGACAGACCACACACCTTGCCATGAAGGGGTACATGTCAAATATGATCACACAGATATTGAGACTACGCAGATATGTCCTAAGCTCGCAAGTCCCTGTTAGATGCATACAGACACACGTCACGTGTTATTCCACATGTGTCCTGGTGTGCGTAATAGTGTGACATGGGCATCTACACACAGACACATGTTGGATGCAGCTACAACAGATGCCGTTGACGGAACACCAACAGCAAGATCATGGGAACACATGACACACACATGACATAGTCACATCGTGGCATGCTGGTAGTGAGATGTCAGGTGTCATTATCCGTGTACCTGGCATCAGGGGACATTTGCGGGTGTTGGGGACTGTGCCATGCCAGTGATGCAGTGCTTGACAAGTTTGAAATACATGCACACATGTAAAAGGTGTGAAGGGGAAGTGCGCCACATGGTGCCCCATCACACATGACATGTGTACACAGGTCATCACACAACTATTGGGTTAAAACATGAGGAGACATGTGCCAGCTCAATGCCTGACACACCTAGGCCCTACACATGATGCACTGCACTGACAATGACTTGATGTCCATCCTTGTGCGAGTCATACACCTCCATTCCTTTCCTGTGCGCCTCCTATCACCAGTGTAAGCTGTGAAACGCACCGTACACACGCTCTGAGGGCGTGTGTATGGTAGTATCACAATATGGGGTTTGGGTAGGAGTACGCGTGTGTGCAAGGACCGTACACACGTACGTGTACACACTGGTCCTATCCCCATGGTAGTGTTGGCGTAGGCATACGCCATAGAGATACGGCTCGTACCCGCGTATGTACGGGTACATACGCGGGCACTATGGCGTACGCCTACGGAAACACTACCATAGTGCTATGGGCCGTACCCGCGCGGGTCCGGCCCGTAGCACTATGGTAGTGTTGCCGTAGGCGTACGCCATAGAGATACGGGCCGTACATACGCGGGTACGAGCCCTATCTCTATGGCGTACGCCTACGCCAACACTACCATAGTGCTACGGGCCGTACCCTTGTGTGTAGGGCCCGAAGCACTATGGTAGTGTTGCCGTAGGCGTACGCCATAGAGATAGGGCTCGTACCCGCGTATGTATGGCCCGTATCTCTATGGCGTACGCCTGCGCCAACACTACCCCAGTGCTACGGGCCATACCCGCGTGTGTTGGGCCCATAGCACTATGGTAGTGTTGCCGTAGGTGTACGCCATAGAGATAGGGCTTGTACCCGCGTATGTACGACCCGTATCTCTATGGCGTACGCCTACGCCAACACTACCCCAGTGCTACGGGCCGTACCCGCGTGTGTAGGGCCCGTAGCACTATGGTAGTGTTGCTGTAGGCGTACGCCATAGAGATAGGGCTCGTACCCGCGTATGTACGGCCTGTATCTCTATGGCGTACGCCTACGCCAACACTACCCCAGTGCTACGGGCCGTACCCGCGTGTGTAGGGCCCGTAGCACTAGGGTAGTGTTGCCGTAGGCGGGCACCATAGAGATACGGGCCGTACATACGTGGGTACGAGCCCTATCTCTATGGCGTACGCCTACGGCAACACTACCAAAGTGATACAGGCCCTACACAGGCGTGTACGGACCGTATCACTGGAGTAGTGGTGCCCTAGGGGTACGTGTGGAACGCACCGTACCTGTGTGTGGATAGCGAAATTACATAGGGGACACATGAGGGACAAGTATAAGGGTCTAAATGCATGCTGGTTGTCATGGAGACCGAGTTTCCAGTTCAAAATTTTGAATCAGGTGGCCAGCAAAAGTCGGTTGGAGACAATATACTATGTTGCAAAGTGGTTGTTGACTTGATATCATGCTCAAATTTTGAACCATGCAAAGGCTCTCACTGGGGTAGGTTTAAAGGGATTGGAGGAAACGTAGGATGCAAATGAGATTGACCAATCACTCTGTACTCCTGTAAATGAAACAGCCCAGCAAGGGAGATATAAGGCAGCCAGGACCCATGAGAGAGCACTTGCCTGCACAACCTTTCATTCCACACCACTGCTGCTGCTCGTGATTCCTCTGGCACCATGTCCAGGTCTGTGGAGAGGGCCCAGCCTTTCACCCAAGAGGAGAATGAGGCGTTGTTGGACGTCATCCTCCCACAGTACCCCTGCCTATATGGGAGACCAGTGGAGCAAGTGAGTGCTGACTCCACTAGCTGTGACTGTGCCCCTTTTTTGTGTCTGTCACTTCTGGCATTGTGTCCAGGTGTGACAGACATGCAATGTTGTTCATGGTGGGTCCCAGGGGGGGGAATGCCTTATGTCTCCCATGCAGAGCCTGATGTGGTTCATATCTGCACTCCTCACTTGCATTGTGCTTATTGTGACAATCACTGCATGGTGCATGCCACATTCAGCCTGGCTAATCCCCTTGGGAATGTTGTTTCCATAGTCCTGATGTGATTCCGTGGTCCCCCCAGTGTGACAGGTGACTGTACCCACAGATGTGTGTGAGTTGAGTGTACCTGTGGTGATAGTGTCCAAATTATGTGTACGGCCCCTGGATATTGGTGTGTGTGTAAGTCCCCTGTCATGTGGGTGAGTGTCTATGTGGAGTGTTGCACCCCAGCTGCATGGAGGATGCATATGCCCTACCCATCTGATGTGAGCAGGGAGCCGTGCTGTGTGTCTGACGTGCTGAGCTAGGCCCACACCTGTGACTCCCCCCGGTCAAGTGGCACATGTGCAGAGTGATGTTTGTACCCGTAGTTGCCAATGGCAGGCGATTGTCCTGTGCCTGTGTGTCTCTGTGTACTCCGCTGAGGTTGCGTCAGTGGCCTGGGGCATGTGACTGCTTTGAGGTGCTGTCCATTTTCCTGGTGTTGCTTGTGATGCACAGTGTGAGCCATGATCATTGATTCTGTCGCACCCCTCATGCCACCTGTGTACTTTAAATGCCACGTAGTGCATTTGGCATTCCCCAGAGGATAATGTCCCTATGACAAAGGTGCAATGAGTTTGCTGCATACTATGCCCTGTTCAAACAAGCCCAATTGTTCTAATGTGTTTCTCTGTGACATGGAGCAGGTGTATTGATGTTGTCTCACTTTGTCATCCTCACAGGCAGCCACCTACGCCAAGGGGGAGATTTGGAAGCCGGCCGTCAGGGCCGTGAGGTCGGTGGAGGGTCGCAGTCGGCGCCTGGCCCAGGTGAGGAAACGCTGGCAGGATATCTGGTGCTGGACCAGGAGGATCGCCCGGGTCCTGCTGGAGGACTCACCTCCACACAAACACGGCGGGCGCCGGCGCCTGACCCACCAAATGAAGCGTGTCCTGGTGGTGGTCTTCCCTGACATGGATAGGGGGTAACAGGAGAAGCAGCAGCAGGAAGGGGGTAGGTACATGTGTGTTTGTTGTGTGTCACCAGTCGCCTGGATACACTGCCAGGGTTTATATGTGCGGTGCATATCCTGTTCCCCAAAGTCAACCGGTCCTGTTCTTCCTCCCTTCCCCTCCTTGACATGTGTTCCGTGGTCTGTGTGTAGTCACTCTTGCACAAGGTAATCTAGGCTGGCAGGTAATCCAAGTGCCCAATGCTTGTAGCATCATGTGTGGGGGTGGTCTGTGACATGTGTTGGGACCTTGCCTGTGCCCTGTCCAGTTCAGTCATTTTGGGGTCCATGATTGTTGGCACTGATGCAGAGTCTCAACATAGGAGTGTGAGGCTTAAAATGAACTGCCTTGCAGCATGCATGACCGATGTTGTGGCCTCAGACATGATGTGCATGAGGGGGAGATATGCATAGTGCGGGGACGGTTGCTCCTGTTGCAGTCAGATCTATCCAGGACCATGGAGAAGTATGGGCACTACAGTCCCCTGAGACACCTTTTCCTAGGAATCATGTGTATCATCCAACACTGTGGACATTCTCAGTGTCTTCAGCATAGGTTGGCCTCTGTGGCATTGTACCCTGGCCACATTTGTATTCACGTAAAGTGTGCTACATGTGTACACTGTGCAGGGTGACCCAATGTGGCTTGTGCATCCTCACACTGGCCAGTGCCTGTGTGTCTGTGTACAACTATCTGATGATGGTTGTTTGTCAATATTATGTGTGGTCCGCCCCACGAGGGGTAGTTAGAGTGCAATTAGAATTTAATGGAGCCCATTTTTGTGATCCCTGATTATGAGGTGTAAGTCCTTCCTCTGTCTCAATCACATTGTCTCAGGTAGGTGGGGGGTTTGTGCGGGCAAGGCCTACATGTCCAAAGCTTATGTCTCCTTGCCAGGTCTGGCCTGTGTGTGATGATAGTCGGAACAGACACTCAACAAGTATTGACCCAGTCATGTTGTGCAGGGTTTAATGTTTGTGCTTTGCAGCATGTGTCAAAAGTTAAAAGACATGGTTCCTGCTCATCCATTTTTGGCAACGGTGTGTGGTCCAGATGCTGTGCTCGACTGTCCAGAGACACTAGCTTCTCTGTATAGTTCGATATCAAGTTCTTTGCTGTTGTGTCATGCTCTCCATTGTATCAAAGTGGCATGGTGGGTCAACCAACTGTGTAGTGCAGGGCCTACATATGTGCGTAGTATTGTAGATGTTACTCATGATGCTTTTCATGCTATGCACTGTGACCTATGTAGTTTGGACTCAAGTGTTGTTCTACTGTGAAGTCCATCCCTTGCAGAGAGATGGACCATCGCAACAATTTCGGGTTTTCTCCTCTCATTTGCATTAACCACCGCAAGGGCCGGTGGTCGGTTTGGACCCGAAAGTGGGTGCCGAAGAGGTAGGGCCGGAGCTTTTTGAGGGCCCATACCACGGCGAAGGCCTCTCGCTCGATGGTGCTCCATCTCTGCTCCCGGGGCAGCAGTCGCCGGCTGATGAAGGCCACTGGTCTGTCAAGGCCTTCCGAATTTACTTGGGACAGGACCGCCCCAACTCCGTACTCTGAGGCATCAGTCTGTACTATGAATTCCCTGCTGTAGTCGGGGGCTTGCAGCACAGGAGCGGTACAAATTGCTGTCTTGAGGGTCTCGAAGGCCGCCTGGCAGCGGGGTGTCCAGTTCACCTTTTTGGGTTGCTTCTTGGACGTAAGCTCCGTGAGGGGTCCCACAATGCTCCCATAGTTTTGGATGAACCGCCGGTAATAGCCCGTGAGGCCCAGGAAGGCCCGGACAGCGGTTTGGGTGGCTGGGGGCTCCCAGGCCTTGATGGCGTCAATTTTTGGCTGGAGGGGAGCCACCTGGCTGCTCCCCACTTGATGGCCCAGATAGGTCACGGAACCCTGGCCTAACTGGCATTTGCTGGCCTTTATCGTGAGTCCGGCTCTCTGGAGGGCGGCCAGAACTTCCCCGAGGTGCCCCAGGTGCTCGGCCCAGTGGCTGCTGAATATGGCAACATCGTCCAGGTAGGCGGCGCTGAACGCTTCCAGTCCGGCCAGGACCTTGTTCACTAGTCTTTGGAAGGTCGCCGGGGCATTTTTCATGCCGAAGGGCATCGCCCGAAAGTGGTAGTGCCCATCGGGAGTGGAGAAGGCGGATCGCTCACGGGCGCCGGGGGTGAGCCTGATCTGCCAGTATCCGGCAGTGAGGTCGAAGGTGCTTAGGTAGCGGGCGGCTCCTAGGCGGTCGATTAGTTTGTCTGCCCGAGGAATGGGATGGGCATCGGTCTTGGTGACGGCATTCAACCCTCGGTAGTCCACGCAAAATCTGAGTTCCGGGGTGGTGCCTGGGGCGGCGGCCTTCGGCACCAGGACCACTGGGCTGGCCCAGGGACTGTCGGAAGGTTCGATGACCCCGAGGGCTAGCATCTTGGCGACCTCGGCTTGGATGCAGGCACGCACTCGGTCGGGCACCTTGTAGGCCCGGTGTCGCACGGGGGGGCTGTCCCCGGTGTCGACGTCATGGACGCACCAGGGAGTGACCCCGGGCGTGAGGGAGAAGAGGGCAGCGAAGGGTTGCAGCAGCTGTTGACAGTCGTGGCGCTGTTCCGAGGTCAGGGTGGTGGAGAGTTTGACGCCCTCTATGGAGCCGTCTTGGTCGGAGGTTCTCAGGAGGTCGGGTAGGGGCTCGGAGTCGCCCTAGCCCCCATCGTCGGTAGCTAGCAGCAGGCTTAGTTCCGTCCGAGCAAAGTGGGGTTTGAGCCGGTTTGCGTGTAGAACCCGGAGGGGGTTCCTGGAGGACACCAGGTCGACTAGGTAGGTGACGGGGCTCTTCTTCTCCACCACCTTGAAGGGCCCGGTGCATTTGTCCTGGAGGGCACAGGGGTCCACGGGCGACATGACCCAGACTTGCTTGCCCGGCTCGAACTCAATGGAGGAGGTGTTCTGGTCATACCAGCGTTTCATGTCCTCTTGGCTGGCCTCGAGGTTGGCCTCGGCCAGTGCCCGGAACCTCCGGGTTTGGTTCCACAGGGTCAGGACGTACCGGTAGACGTCAGGAGGGGCATTTCGGATGTTCGTCTCCAAGCCTTCCTTGACCAGGCTGAGGGGACCTCGTACAGGGTGTCCGTACAAGAGTTCGAAGGGGCTGAACCCTAGAGACTTCTGTGGGACCTCCCGATAGGCAAATAGGAGGCAGGGCAGCAGGACGTCCCATTTCCGCCTCAGGGGCTCTTCCAGGCCCTTGATCATCCCTTTCAGTGTTCTGTTGAAACGTTCGACCTGTCCGTTCCCCTGGGGGTGGTACGGGGTGGTGAACTTGTAGGTGACCCCGCATTGTTGCCATAAGGACCGCATGTATTTTGATATAAAGTTCGTACCTCGGTCGCTCACCACTTCCCGGGGGAACCCCACTCTCGAGAAGAGTCCCATCAAGGCCCGGCCCACCACGGGGGCTGTCACAGTTCGGAGAGGGTTGGCCTCAGGGTATCGGGTGGCGTGGTCGACTAGGACGAGGATGAAGCGGTGACCCAGGGCGGTTCGGTGGTCCAGGGGCCCCACTATGTCGATTCCCACTCGCTCAAATGGGGTGTTGACGGCCGGGAAGGGCTGGAGAGGGGCTTTGACCCATCCCCCAGTCTTCCCGCTGGCTTGGCAGGTCGGGCAGGTCCGGCAGTGATTGTCCACGTCCTTCCGCATTCGGGGCCAGTAGAAGTGGGTCACCAGGCGGCTGTATGTTTTGTCTTGCCCCAGGTGCCCGGCGAGGGGCACATCATGTGCCAGATTGAGGAGGAAACCTCAGAATCGGAGGGGGACCACCAGCACTCGACCGATCGACTGATCTTCTGCTCGCTGTAGAGCAGGTCATTGTCCCAATAGACCCAGTGCGTTCCTGTTTGGTCACCGGCGGCCTGGGCGGCCGCCTGCTGTCGGGTCCCCTCGAGGGAGGGGCAGGTTTTCTGTTCTTGCTGGAACTGTTCCCGTGTGGGGCCCGCGTCATAGCGTCACTGTGCAAGTTCAGGGAGTTCGCTGAGGGAGGCGATCTCGTTCTGGGGAAGTTCGGACGGCCCGGCATCTGCGTTGGGTTCCTCCTCGCCCGAGGGAGGTGGGGGTTCGGGCCCCTCGGGCTCGTCGGGGGCCACCGCTACGGTTGGTCGGTGGGCCTGGGCGGACATGGACCGGGTGGTGGCACAGGCCCATTCGGGCAGTCCCAGCATCCCTAGGTGCTCCCGGCGCTCAACCTGGGCCCATGGGGAACTTTCCAGGTCGTTACCAAGTAGGCAGTCCACCGGGGCGTCGTCGCGAATGGTCACTTTTAGCAGGCCTGACACTCCTCCCCACTCGAATGGAATCCGGGCCATTCGGCACATGCTCTCGGTGTTGTCGGCCGTCCGGACGGGGCAGAGTACATGAGGCAGGATCTGTTCGGAGGTCACCAGGTGGCAGCGGACAGCGGTCACGCTGGCTCCAGTGTCACGGAGGGCTTCGGCCTGGCGTCCATTAATGGTGACCCATTGCTGGTATTTCTGGGTGTTGCTCGGGATGGGGGTTTGGGGCACCATTTCTCGGCTGCCCGAGAGACATGGCGACCGGCTCCCACTCGGTGGACCCGGCGTCGGTGTTCTCTTCCTCCTCCTCCCCTTCCCCCAGGGCGGTGGCTGCTAGCTGTCGGGGCGGGGGCCCGGTGGCCCCGCTTCGTCGGTTCATGGGGCAGGATGGGTCACTGGCATAGTGCCCTGGTTGTTGGCAGCTGTAGCAGGTTACCGTTGTCCGAGGTCCTGGTCGGGCTGGGGTTGTCCCCCTTCGGGCTAGGGTCGGGGACGTGTGGTTCGAGGGCGGACCCCGAAGAGGACTCCGGGGCGGCCCTGCTGTAAAGTCTCAGTTCCGGTTTGAACCTCCTCCTCCGCCGCGCTGGCGGGGGGGTCCTGTGGCGTTCCGCTGGTACTCCCCCATCAAGTTCCGGGGGACCCGGGTGTTCACCCATCGATCGGCCTCGACGGCGAGCTTCCGTGGCTGTTTCGGTCAGACGAAACAGTTGTTGGAGAGATGCTCCCAGACAATGAGGTCGAACAGCTGCTCGTAGGAGGTGACCTTGCTGCCCTTGACCCACCCTTCCAGGGCTCTGCTAAAAAAGTCGACGTACTCCACCCAAGTGATACCGGGGAGTTTCTTGCAGTCTCGGAAGCGCTGGCAGTACATTTCGGCGGTGAGGCCATAGCGGGTGAGCAGGGCCTCCTTCATGTGATCGTACGAGGTCATTACGTCGTCTGGGAGCTGTAGCAGGGTGTCTCGACCCTCGCTGATGAATCGTCCCCATAGGCCGGCACCCCAATCCTTCCGGGGTACCCGATGGGAGGTCATGGCTACTTCGTAGGCTTTGAACCATTGTTGGATGTCGTCGTTCTTGTAGTATTCTTTGACGACATCCTTGGGGATATGTACCTTCGCTTCTGTCGGCGGAGGAGTGTCCCTGTTTCCGGGGGTGCCGGTCTCCCCCTTTTTGGACTTAAGTTCCAGCTCCTTGAGGCTCCGCTCGTGCTTGAGGGTTAGCTTTTTCTCCTCCAGTTCTCTGTGCCGTTTTTTTTCCTCAATCTCTTCTTGCAACCGTAGTTGCTCTAGGGCCAACTTCTTTTCCGCCAGCAGGAGTTCTCCGTCCAGCCGGAGTCGTGCGAGTTCTAATTCATGGGTCCGGACCCTCTCCCGCTCCCGTATCTCTTCTGGGGATAGGCCGGTTTCCATGCAGTTTCTTCCCCCATTTGCCGGGGCCGTGGTTGGCTGCACGGCTACGTTTAGTTCTGACGTTCCTTCGTTTTGGGGCTATGCTGCTTCGGACTCTACCCAGGCTCTTAGGGCTTTCTGCATGTCCTCTTTTGAGCCTAATCCGGTGGTCGAAATGCCTTTGTCTTTGCAGAACTGTTTGAGTTCTTTGTGGGTATATTCCTCCAACCGTTCTTGTTGGAACCCCGCGGTCGTGGTGGTCTCCTGGCTGCTCATGGTTATTCCGCGTCTGGTTAGGTAGCGGGTGAGTTACTTGCTGTACAATTTGCGTCCGGCTCGGATCCCGTCGCTGGCCACCAAATGTTAGAAGGCGGACCGCTGGGGAGTCGGCGGGACCACCCAGAGGGCCGCCTTACTGCAAGGAAGTAGCCGAGCGCAGCTGAGAAGCCTCCGAGGAGAGGTCCTTCCCCTATAATCGTACTAGCCTAGTAACCCCACCACACAGGACTCAACACCAGTATCAGTTCTCATATATCTTTATCGGTAAGTATCGTAGGTTTCTTTGGCAATATGTACAGGTGGATCGAGGGATCCGCAAAGAGTCTCAATGTCTTTGTGGGGACGGGGTAGCGGGACAGTCTCAGTTTCAGCCTGGTATGGGGGTACCCTGCGCCCAGGTATTAAGCCTCAAGCTGGGAGGGACTCCGGGAGTTGGAGCGTTGGGGGCCGGTCACAAGGGCAGCTCGACGAGGTTGAGCCGCAATGGAGTCAGCAGGGCTCGGCGGGTCAGTTCAGCTAGCTCGAGCCACGACAAAGTCAGCAGGGCTCTGATGGTAGTTCAGCGAGGTTGGGTTGGGCCGCGACGGCGTCAGCAGGGCTCCGAGGTTTCCGTGAGGGTCTTAGTCTCAGCAAGGTGGAGCCGCGACGCAGTCAGCAGGGCTCGAGGTATAGTTCCAGGTAAGAGTCTTTTTCTCCGTAGGGTCAGCCGCGATCCGATCAGCAGGGCTCTCGACTCCAGGATACAACTGCTGTCCTGGTGCGGGTTCGCCCCAGATATAGGTCTGGAGCCCTTTGATGTCCGGACCCTTGCGTCCGGAGGGGGCGGAGAGGCCGGGCTGGGAGAGGCCAGATGCCCAGCGGGAGAGGCGCCAGTGCCCAGGGAGGCCGGAGAGCGATCACACCCCTGCGTTGGGGGACGGTAGGGGGTCCCATCAACACTCCCCTCCTCCGGGATCAGGGGATTGGTCACGTGGTGCCCCCTGGCCGGATCTTGGTGCCTCGATGTCGGGGTTTCGCTGGGGCCGCGGCCGGGGGGGGGGCCGGGTCACGTCGGCTGGTGTGGGTAGATGTGTACAATCCTGGGGGGGACCCTGGAGGGTGAAGAGGTCCCCGGTCGGCCTGAAAAGGGGGCCAGGACCACGCCACGAGGCCAGGTCCAACAGGTGTCATATGTATACAGGTGTCTGATTATTTCCTGTCTCTTCACCTTGCCCACAGCATCGTCGGGGGACACCGAGGGAGACACCGGCATGGACGTGGAGGAGGGATCCAGCACCGGTGCCACCAGTGCTGGGGAGTCTGGTGCAGCGAGTGGCACGGAGAACGAGGGGAGTCAGGCGGAGGACCTGTCCAGTCCCAACACCGACTATGACGCTGACGGGTCCGAGGCTGAGCTCCCAGAGGGGGCGGAGGCTGCTCCCACAGCTGAAAGCAGCAGTTCATCTCTCGCCGCCCCCTCCATTCCCATCACCGACCTCCCACTTGCTCGGGTCCCTTCTGTCCGTGCTAGGCGACCACATGTCTCCTTCGTGCCAGGCACCGCACCCCCTGCCCCTGTCTCCCCTGTTGCCATCAATGCCGAGTCTGTGGACATCCTGCGGCAGTTGTAGGTTGGTCAGACATCGCTGCTTAATGTCCTCCATGGCCACACCAGACTGCTGACACAGATGGTGTCGTACATGGAGGGCATGTCATCAGCGATGTCTGACCAACGGATGTTGCTGAGGTCCATGGACTCGTCACTGATGGCAGCAGTGGGTCTCCTGCAGCGCTCCGTCCCCCCTACCCCTGCCCCATCCACACTTCCCACTCCCATGCCTGTCCCAAGCACACCCAGACATCCCCATGCACCCACCCCACCAGACACAGGCAGCACACCAACAGGGAAGGCCAAGCGCACACCTCCAGTCACACACACACAGGGGGAAGTAGGCACACCCACTGGGTCGGGGGGCAAACGGCAGCCACGCAGCCACAGTGGGAGTCCGCAGTCCTCACGACCCACTTCCTCCAAAACCACTCCCCTTAGCTCCCCTGCCCAACAGTCGGGCAAAGAGTCCTTCATGGCCAGTCTGACCCTCAGCCCCAGTGTGACACCCCCCCGCAAGCGGTCGAGGTAGTCCCCAGGCAGGGGAGTTGAGTCCCTCCCCTGTCCACACCTTCCCCCTTGTAGCGCTGCAACCCATACCTCCGACCTCCCCCCTCCTTGGGGCCTGTGGTTCCTTCAGGTGCAGGGGAGACGCTGGCAGACCTTGCAACCATGTGCAGCGCCATCCTAACCACCACCTTTGGCGCTGCCCCACCTCCTGTGGTGGAGTCGTCCATCCCTGCACCCACAACACCTACACTTGCCCCTCCCGTACCTGCGGTGCCTGGTCCTTCCCCCCCACATGATGCCCCACCCCTGTGGATGGAAAGGAACTCTGAACTCTGCAGGCAAGCTAGGGGAGATGCGTCCCAATGTGTCCCCCCCCCAGAATTCGCATATGGACTGGCCTATGGGCCTTGTATATAGTGTACATTTCAAATCCACTCTTTTTTATGCTGAAGAAGGCATTTTTTTTTTATTTGCACACAAATGATTTTCTGGTATTGCTGTTGGTGCTGCTGCTCCCTGAGGTGGGGTGGTGATAATGTGTTAGGTGTCTGGGAAATGTTGTAGTGTGCTGCTCATGGGGAGGGCCCTGGTATCTGCATGCCATCACAAGGTCTCTGCAAATAATCTTTGGTCATGTCAGCTCTTACTGTATGGTGACATTGTCCCAAGGAGTGTTCCTTCCTCTGTGGCACCTGACTTCTTCCCTGCAGGATGTTTCCCAATTGTTGTGCTGACCTGTGTCTACATTTCCTTGCTGTGTGAGGGATCCCTTCAACTTTGGCCATGCCTGCTCAGCAATGTCTCCGCCTGCATCGCCTGTGCCATCCTTGGTAGTCACTGTACTAGTGTATGGAGTATGTTGCCATGGCTTAATGTGGACATGGTCTTTTTTCCGCACTATGCGTGTGTGTACTCCCAGCCTAGCACACATGTGTTACTTGTTCTGCAGGGTATTTGGGCACCTGTCTGACAATTGTGGGCATTGTATCTGTGGGTACTCCACCCTTTTCCTTCCATGGGAGGCAACAACTTGTTGGCTGCCCCAGCACCTGTACATTCCTATCAGTCCTGGAATGTGGGTGACAGTGTGTGTTCCCTTAGGCTCTCTTATTTTAGTGCGGTTTCACATGAGGATACAGTCTTGTTGCATGATCTCAGTGTGTGTATTGTGCTGCCACCGCCAGGGGTGGGTATGCATGTGTAATTTGTCATCACACCCACATGTGGTGTGTCATGCAGTGGGGGAAGGACATCCATCCTCATGGGAGTGGGACACTGCTGTCAGTGATGTGTTGTTATGGCACTATCAACATAGTCGCACATTGTGGATGCCTTCAAGCACCCATGGAGTTTTGCTAATGGGAGGATGATGTACACCCCCCATGTCTCTGTCCACTGCTGGGAGGCCTCCGCACCCACCTCTCATTTGTCTGGGCACTGCTGGGAGTGATAGGCACACACACCTCATATGTCTGGGCACTGCTGGGGGTCCTCTGCACCCGCCCCTCATATGTCTGGGCACTGCTGGGAGTGATAGGCACCCACCCCTCATATGTCTGGGCACTGCTGGGGGTCCTCTGCACCCACCCCTCATATGTCTGGGCACTGCTGGGAGTCCTCTGCACACACCCCTCATATGTCTGGGCACTGCTGGGAGTGATAGGCACACACCCCTCATATGTCTGGGCACTGCTGGGAGTGATAGGCACACACCCCTCATATGTCTGGGCACTGCTGGGGGTCCTCTGCACCCACCCCTCATATGTCTGGTCCACTGCTGGGAGTGATAGGCACCCACCCCTCATATGTCTGGGCACTGCTGGGAGTGATAGGCACCCACCCCTCATATGTCTGGGCACTGCTGGGGGTCCTCTGCACCAACCCCTCATATGTCTGGGCACTGCTGGGAGTCCTCTGCACACACCCCTCATATGTCTGGGCACTGCTGGGAGTGATAGGCACACACCCCTCATATGTCTGGGCACTGCTGGGAGTGATAGGCACCCACCCCTCATATGTCTGGGCACTGCTGGGGGTCCTCTGCACGCACCCCTCATATGTCGGGGGACTGCTGGGAGTGATAGGCACACACCCCTCATATGTCTGGGCACTGCTGGGGTTCCTCTGCACCCACCCCTCATATGTCTGGGCACTGCTGGGAGTGATAGGCACACACCCCTCATATGTCTGGGCACTGCTGGGAGTCCTCTGCACCCACCCCTCATATGTCTGGGCACTGCTGGGAGTGATAGGCACCCACCCCACATATGTCTGGGCACTGCAGTGAGTGATAGGCACCCACCCCTCATATGTCTGGGCACTGCTGGGAGTCCTCTGCACCCACCCCTCATATGTCTGGGCACTGCTGGGAGTGTTAGGCACACACCCCTCATATGTATGGGCACTGCTGGGAGTCCTCTGCACCCACCCCTCATATGTCTGGGCACTGCTGGGAGTCCTCTGCACCCACCCCTCATATGTCTGGGCACTGCTGGGGGTCCTCTACGCCCACACCTCATATGTCTGGGCACTGCTGGGAGTGATAGGCACACACCCCTCATATGTCTGGGCACTGCTGGGAGTGATAGGCACCCACCCCTCATATGTCTGGGCACTGCTGGGGTTCCTCTGCACCCACCCCTCATATGTCTGGGCACTGCTGGGAGTGATAGGCACACAGCCCTCATATGTCTGGGCACTTCTGGGGGTCCTCTAAGCCCAGCCCTCATATGTCTGGGCACTGTTGGGAGTGATAGGCACCCACCCCTCATATGTCTGGGCACTGCTGGGGGTCCTCTACGCCCACCCCTCATATGTCTGGGCACTGCTGGGAGTGATAGGCACACACCCTTCATATGTCTGGGCACTGCTGTGAGTGATAGGCACCCACCCCTCATATGTCTGGGCACTGCTGGGAGTCCTCTGCACCCACCCCTCATATGTCTGGGCACTGCTGGAGGTCCTCTACGCCCACCCCTCATATGTCTGGGCACTGCTGGGACTGATAGGCACACACCCCTCATATGTCTGGGCACTGCTGGGAGTGATAGGCACCCACCCCTCATATGTCTGGGCACTGCTGGGGTTCCTCAGCACCCACCCCTCATATATCTGGGCACTGCTGGGAGTGATAGGCACACACCCCTCATATGTCTGGGCACTGCTGGGGGTCCTCTACGCCCACCCCTCATATGTCTGGGCACTGCTGGGAGTGATCGGCACCCACCCCTCATATGTCTGGGCACTGTTGGGGGTCCTCTACGCCCACCCCTCATATGTCTGGACACTGCTGGGAGTGATAGGCACCCACCCCTCATATGTCTGGGCACTGCTGGGGGTGATAGGCACCCACCCCTCACATGTCTGGGCACTGCTGGGAGTGATAGGCACCCACCCCTCATATGTCTGGGCCCTGCTGGGAGTGATAGGCACCCACCCCTCATATGTCTGGGCACTGCTGGGGGTCCTCTGCACACACCCCTCATATGTCTGGGCACTGCTGTGAGTGATAGGCATGCACCCCTCATATGTCTGGGCACTGCTGGGAGTGATAGGCACACACCCCTCATATGTCTGGGCACTGCTGGGAGTCCTCTGCACCCACCCCTCATATGTCTGGGCACTGCTGGGAGTGATAGGCACACACCCCTATGTCTCTGTCCACTGATGTTTATCGTAGCACAACACCCACCCACCCGCCCACACGCTCTTCAGGCCTGGGTACGGGCCGTACCACCATTGTTGGGGTGCCGTAGGGGTACGGCCCGTACCCAGGCCTACAGAGCGTGGGTACGGGTCGTACCACGCCTACCCCTACGTCACCCCAACAATGGTGCTACGGCCCGTACCCAGGCCTGAAGAGCGTGGGTACGGGTCGCACCACGCGTACCCCTACGTCACCCCAACAATGGTGGTATGGACCGTACCCACCTGGGTACGGGCCGTACCACCATTGTTGGGGTGACGTAGGGGTACGCGTGGTGCGACCCGTACCCACGCTCTTCAGGCCTGGGTACGGGCCGTACCACCATTGTTGGGGTGACGTAGGGGTTCACTTGGTTCGACCCATACCCACGCTCTTCAGGCCTGGGTACGGGCCGTACCACCATTGTTGGGGCGACATAGGGGTACACGTGGTGCGACCCGTACCCACGCTCTTCAGGCCTGGTTACGGGCCGTACCACCATTGTTGGTGTGACGTAGGGGTACGCGTGGTGCGACCTGTACCCACGCTCTTCAGGCCTGGGTACGGGCCGTACCACCATTGTTGGGGTGACGTAGGGGTAGGCGTGGTGTGACCCGTACCCACGCTCTCCGGGCCTGGGTACGGGCCGTACCACCATTGTTGGGGTGACGTAGGGGTAGGCGTGGTACGACCCGTACCCACGCTGTTCAGGCCTGGGTACGGGCCGTACCTCCAATGCTGGTGTGACGTAGGGGTAGGCGTGGTACAACCCGTACCCACGCTCTTCAGGCGTGGGTACGGTGCGTACCACAATTGTTGTGGTGACGGGACGCGTCCACGTCCACTTCCGTTGTGGCGGGACGCAGGCCTTGGTGGACACGCCCCCCCCAAGTGACTAGTCCCTGGAGGTACGGTATGTACAGGGCATGTATACATTTTGCCTTGGGTGGGGGTTATGTTTCCTGCCCCTGCCCCCCACCTTTGCCCCTGGGTGTTGTTCTGACCTTCTGCGGCATCTGCGTCGGTTCCTGTGCACCAGGTCGTAGGCTATGAGGGCCAGGATGACACGTAGGATGGGGTCCATGGCTGTCCGTCGCGTACATGTGCTCCTTCCTCGTGTCGTCCTCAATTTCCCGGCAGTTTTTGGCTCCCGTAAAAAATGCTACGTGCGGAGTGACGTAGGCATGAATCGTACTTGCTGGTTCGTAAAACGCTGCCTGACTCCGTCCGAACGTCACGTACGCGGAGTCCCGGATCGGAATTGTGGGTCTATTTTAGCCGGTCGGTGTTTTGTACGAATCGTACGGAAATGGTATTTCTGTACGAATCGTACTTGCGGGTTTGTAAGGTGGTTTTCCCAGGTACGAGTCGGATGGAGAAAACGCTCCGTACGACGGTTCGTACCCGGGTTTTACAGGATCGGAATCGGCACCTCAATGTACAATTGGCATGCCTGGAATAGGTGGGCTAGGTCGGGTGGTACGTCGTACTTAGGCTTAGTTGTAACTTAGATTTCTGGAATTAGAATGGAAGACTGGATTACTGTTGATAAATAGTAACTTAAGTAGTTGATCCGCGAACACACCTCAATCAGAAATTCAGAACCCACCACAATCCCCTGCTCTACTATAGTACTGTCTTGTCATAACTATTAGGTCTCCGAACCCTCCTCCCAAGATACCCAACAAGTAGACAACCCAGAACATAACACACCCAACCTCTCAGTCGTGGAAGCAATGCACATGCGCAGCCTTCCTTTAATTTTCTCACTCGTGTAAGTTAGTTCACACCAAATACCACCAAGTCTATGTAAGTTCAAAATGTTTATTTTGAATTGAGAAGCTCTGTACATTGTTCTATTATATAATGCAGCACCAACCGGAAAATCAATAACATTACAACAATAAACATTGTTACACTTACTTACAGTTGGGAATTAAATCATGATAACTGAACAGTGGTGGAAGGCAGCACCACCATCCCCTAGGAATTTAGTTTATATAAATGTATAAATGAAGATCTCTGAGTGAAGGGACCCCTCACCTTAGAAGAACCTAGTACTGGTAGTTGTTGCATCATTCATAAGCTCTGCAAAGCTCTGGTTCTTAGAAGGGAATCTTCCGTCTGTAATGCGAAAAATGAAATGGTGCGCGTTAGTATATTGCAACTTGCAAGCATTTCTCAGCCGTGCCAAAAAGTGTTACAACAAACAAATGATGGACGGAATGCTGACAATGCAGACATTCTCCCCCAGTCAAGAGATCTGGGTTAAATCCATCGTTCTTTTGCCCACTACGCCACCCCAGTTCAGACATGGCCATATGCAAATCAGTCTTGACCCTGTGCCTCATGGGAACAGTCCAGCCCGAACTGCCAAGCCATGTCTTCCCTGGACCGGAATCAAGCATCCTAGGACCGGTTTCTGGCTATCAGCCGTCATCAGCCAGGGTAGCTTGACTCCAGTGGCGTAGTGAGCACGGGTCCCACGTCTGGGAATACCCATCCCACTTAGGGCGAAAAGCGTTACAACAAACAAATGATGGACGGAATGCTGACAATGCAGACATTCTCCCCCAGTCAAGAGATCTGGGTTAAATCCATCGTTCTTTTGCCCTCTACGCCACCCCAGTTCAGACATGGCCATATGCAAATCAGTCTTGACCCTGTGCCTCATGGGAACAGTCCAGCCCGAACTGCCAAGCCATGTCTTACCTGGACCGGAATCAAGCATCCTAGGACCGGTTTCTGGCTATCAGCCGTCATCAGCCAGGATAGCTTGACTCCAGTGGCGTAGTGAGCACGGGTCCCACGTCTGGGAATACCCATCCCACTTAGGGCGAAAAGCGTTACAACAAACAAATTATGGACGGAATGCTGACAATGAAGACATTCTCCCCCAGTCAAGAGATCTGGGTTAAATCCATCATTCTTTTGCCCACTACGCCACCCCAGTTCAGACATGGCCATATGCACATCAGTCTTGACCCTGTGCCTCATGGGAACAGCCCAGCCCGAACTGCCAAGCCATGTCTTCCCTGGACCGGAATCAAGCATCCTAGGACCGGTTTCTGGCTATCAGCCATCATCAGCCAGGATAGCTTGACTCCAGTGGCGTAGTGAGCACGGGTCCCACGTCTGGGAATACCCATCCCACTTAGGGCGAAAAGCGTTACAACACACAAATGATGGACGGAATGCTGACAATGCAGACATTCTCCCCCAGTCAAGAGATCTGGGTTAAATACATCGTTCTTTTGCCCACTACGCCACCCCAGTTCAGACATGGCCATATGCAAATCAGTCTTGACCCTGTGCCTCATGGGAACAGTCCAGCCCGAACTGCCAAGCCAAGTCTTCCCTGGACTGGAATCAAGCATCCTAGGACCGGTTTCTGGCTATCAGCCGTCATCAGCCAGGATAGCTTGACTCCAGTGGCGTAGTGAGCACGGGTCCCACATCTGGGAATACCCATCCCACTTAGGGCGAAAAGCGTTACAACAAACAAATGATGGACGGAATGCTGACAATGCAGACATTCTCCCCCAGTCAAGAGATCTGGGTTAAATCCATCGTTCTTTTGCCCACTACGCCACCCCAGTTCAGACATGGCCATATGCAAATCAGTCTTGACCCTGTGCCTCATGTGAACAGTCCAGCCCGAACTGCCAAGCCATGTCTTCCCTGGACCGGAATCAAGCATCCTAGGACCGGTTTCTGGCTATCAGCCGTCATCAGCCAGGATAGCTTGACTCCAGTGGCGTAGTGAGCACGGGTCCCACGTCTGGGAATACCCATCCCACTTAGGGCGAAAAGCGTTACAACAAACAAATGATGGACGGAATGCTGACAATGCGGGGTGGTGTAGTGGGCAAAAGAACGATGGATTTAACCCAGATCTCTTGACTGGGGGAGAATGTCTGCATTGTCAGCATTCCGTCCATCAATTGTTTGTTGTAACGCTTTTCGCCCGAAGAGGGATGGGTATTCCGAGACGTGGGACCCGTGCTCACTACGCCACTGGAGTCAAGCTATCCTGGCTGATGACGGCTGATAGCCAGAAACCGGTCCTAGGATGCTTGATTCCGGTCCAGGGAAGACATGGCTTGGCAGTTCGGGCTGGACTGTTCCCATGAGGCACAGGGTCAAAACTGACTTGCATATGGCCATGTCTAAACTGGGGTGGTGTAGTGGGCAAAAGAACGATGGATTTAACCCAGATCTCTTGACTGGGGGAGAATGTCTGCATTGTCAGCATTCCGTCCATCATTTATTTGTTGTAACGCTTTTCGCCCTGAGTGGGATGGGTATTCCCAGACGTGGGACCCGTGCTCACTACGCCACTGGAGTCAAGCTATCCTGGCTGATGACGGCTGATAGCCAGAAACCGGTCCTAGGATGCTTGATTCCGGTCCAGGGAAGACATGGCTTGGCAGTTCGGGCTGGACTGTTCCCATGAGGCACAGGGTCAAGACTGATTTGCATATGGCCATGTCTAAACTGGGGTGGTGTAGTGGGCAAAAGAATGATGGATTTAATCCAGATCTCTTGACTGGGGGAGAATGTCTGCATTGTCAGCATTCCGTCCATCAATTGTTTGTTGTAACGCTTTTCGCCCTAAGTGGGATGGGTATTCCCAGACGTGGGACCCGTGCTCACTACACCACTGGAGTCAAGCTATCCCGGCTGATAGCCAGAAACTGGTCCTAGGATGCTTGATTCCGGTCCAGGGAAGACATGGCTTGGCAGTTCGGGCTGGACTGTTCCCATGAGGCACAGGGTCAAGACTGATTTGCATATGGCCATGTCTAAACTGGGGTGGTGTAGTGGGCAAAAGAACTATGGATTTAACCCAGATCTCTTGACTGGGGGAGAATGTCTGCATTGTCAGCATTCCGTCCATCAATTGTTTGTTGTAACGTTTTTCGCCCTAAGTGGGATGGGTATTCCCAGATGTGGGACCCGTGCTCACTACGCCACTGGAGTCAAGTTATCCTGGCTGATGACGGCTGATAGCCAGAAACCGGTCCTAGGATGCTTGATTCCGGTCCAGGGAAGACATGGCTTGGCAGTTCGGGCTGGACTGTTCCCATGAGGCACAGGGTCAAGACTGATTTGCATATGGCCTTGTCTAAACTGGGGTTGTGTAGTGGGCAAAAGAACGATGGATTTAACCCAGATCTCTTGACTGGGGGAGAATGTCTGCATTGTCAGCATTCCGTCCATCAATTGTTTGTTGTAACGCTTTTTGCCCTAAGTGGGATGGGTATTCCCAGACGTGGGACCCGTGCTCACTACGCCACTGGAGTCAAGCTATCATGGCTGATGACGGTTGATAGCCAGAAACCGGTCCTAGGATGCTTGATTCCGGTCCAGGGAAGACATGGCTTGGCAGTTCGGGCTGGACTGTTCCCAGGAGGCACAGGGTCAAGACTGATTTGCATATGGCCATGTCTAAACTGGGGTGGTGTAGGGGGCAAAAGAACGATGGATTTAACCCAGATCTCTTGACTGGGGGAGAATGTCTGCATTGTCAGCATTCCGTCCATCAATTGTTTGTTGTAACGCTTTTCGCCCTAAGTGGGATGGTGTTCTGCTCGATTTTCCTGGCCTTCTTGTGTTAACAAGTGATTGGATGTGACTTCAGTCTCTTATCATTCAAGCCTAAGGGTTAGAGTAGTGAATGGAGCCTATTTACTAGGCACTTTGATATGATTCTGTGCTCTTCCCCATAGATCAGGGCTTGCATTTATAGCCTAGGGGATAGATTCGTTAGTATTAGGGATAACCTGTCCTATAGTGAGGGTATTTCATGGAGCTGTGCTGAATTCAGGCCTGGTAGGCCTCAAACGGGAGAGACTCCATCTTTCTTTCTGCTTCGGCAGCTTGGGATGCTTCTAGGCCAAAAGTTATGTTTTAGTTATGAGGTGTTATTCGCTTGGAGAGAACCGGTTCAGGCCGGCCCTTATCGAAGGATTGTATTTTTCTTCATGCCGAAGACACTACATCAGGCCGGCCGGCTGGGAACGTGTCCTTGGTACGGGGAGGTACAAGAATTTGGTGGGCGGCAGGTTACGGGCCGGAATTTTCCATGAGGAAATGCACCTCTATATTAGTGAAAGTCTGAGGCAGTTACATGTTCAGTCCGTAGGCGGCATCTGGCCGTTAGCAGTAAAGCTACTACTTATTCCAGGGAAGACAGACGCCATCTTGAAGGCGGAGAAGAACCGAGAGACAGATGCTTTCCTAGCAGAATAGCCAGAGAGGAGAGAGTAGCCGATAAGGAAGAGGTCCCAGTGACTCGAAGAAGGGTGATTCCAGGCGAGTCGAGATACAGACGAGAAGGGTACCTAGATGACCACTGAGTGCAGGCTACATACTACTAAGGTGATGTCGACCCTTTCTTATTAGAGTGTACAACTTAATCTTTCACTTTTCTTTGCAGGTTATGTGTTATATCGTAATGTTATGTGATTATGTATGTAATGAGTAATAAAGTATCCAGTTTGTAGTGAACCAACATGTGCTGCGTGTTCTTGTATAAGAGGGTAGCCTATTCTTCTAGTCAGCTGCGGCTACATGAACAGATGTTAACCCTGATCAGGTAAGTGGTAACTGAATAGGGGAAAGAGGAGCCCCTCGAACCTGAGAATAGGCTGTACTCAAACTGGCAATCCTTGTGTGATCTGATGAATAGTGAGCCCTTTTTGTATGTTATGGTGACCATAGGATGAACTGTCGTATGAGACTGCCATCTGGGTAGAGAGGTCTGGATTCGTAGGGGATCGCGAGGCCGCCGATTGTGCTGATACTGTCGTCTGGGCAGAGAGGTCTGGGTTCATATGGGACCGCGAGGCCGCCACTTGTGATACTGTCGTATGGGCAGAGAGGTCTGGGTTCGTATGGGACCGCGAGGCCGCCACTTGTGATACTGTCGTATGGGCAGAGAGGTCTGGGTTCGTATGGGACCGCGAGGCCGCCACTTGTGATACTGTCGTATGGGCAGAGAGGTCTGGATTCGTAGGGGATCGCGAGGCCGCCGATTGTGCTGATACTGTCGTCTGGGCAGAGAGGTCTGGGTTCGTATGGGACCGCGAGGCCGCCACTTGTGCTGATACTGTCGTCTGGGCAGAGAGGTCTGGGTTCGTATGGGACCGCGAGGCCGCCACTTGTGCTGATACTGTCGTCTGGGCAGAGAGGTCTGGGTTCGTATGGAACCGCGAGGCCGCCACTTGTGCTGATACTGTCGTCTGGGCAGAGAGGTCTGGGTTCGTATGGGACCGCGAGGCCGCCACTTGTGATACTGTCGTATGGGCAGAGAGGTCTGGATTCGTAGGGGATCGCGAGGCCGCCGATTGTGCTGATACTGTCGTCTGGGCAGAGAGGTCTGGGTTCGTATGGGACCGCGAGGCCGCCGATTGTGCTGATACTGTCGTCTGGGCAGAGAGGTCTGGGTTCGTATGGGACCGCGAGGCCGCCACTTGTGATACTGTCGTATGGACAGAGAGGTCTGGATTCGTAGGGGATCGCGAGGCCGCCGATTGTGAGATCTTGGTATACATAGTAGGAATCCCCTGTCCTTAGGTGATAGATATATATGTGGTTGTAGGATTGTAAATAGGTTCTAGGGAGGGGGTAACGTTCTGGCTGGGTTAGTGAGACCCTGATGAGTGGGTTCTATCTGATCCGAAAACCCAAGCAGAACATTTGGCGTCACGAACCGTTTACGAAACCTGTGTGCGTTGTGGTTGTATCGTGTTTGCTTCTGGTGCGTGCGTGGTTTCGTTTGTATATTTTTTTTTTTTAACATACCTGTGAGTGTAGTTTTCTTTTCTCTTTCTTCTTTTTTTTTTTCTCTTTCCTTACAAACATGTTTTCTAGAAAGTCGAAATCTACTTTTAAGTTACCCGTTGATATTCCCGGCTGGGATTCAACGCCTTATGAGGCCTTAGCCCGTGAGTGGGCTGATTCTACTGGTTTGAGTGAGAATTGGAATTCTTTTTTGGAACTGGCGGAGCCGGCTGATGTGATTACTTGTTTACAGAAGGCGCCGATATCTAAGGGTGATGAACTTCCCGTTTTGGGGCGCAGAGGTTGGATTGTTCTGTCTGCGTACAGGATCCTGCATGAGAGGTTGTTGAAGTTACAGAATGTGCATAAGGATGTGGAAGCAAATTTTGTTGAGATTCAGAATGCTCATACTTTGTTGCGGTGTCAGAATAAGTTGCTTGCTGACAAACTTGAGACGTACCAAACTATTACCGAGAGGGCGGCTGTGCGAATTGCTCGTTATAAATACAAAAATCAGCGTGGTCGGGTTTCGAAGCGAAAGGTGCGTCTGGTCGTGGCGAAAGCCGGTCTGGATTGGAATCCTGATGAATGGGATGGTAATATCTGGAACTCGAGTGATTCTCCTTCCTCGGGTGAGGAGTCTGCCAAGCGCGAGTCCTCTCGCTCCGGCCGTGATTGTAAGTCTGCTTCTTGCGCCTCTGATGGTGCACTCCATGATTGCGTTCGTCCTTCGAGTGGGGTCGATGCTTCTTACACTGATTGTTCATCTACGTGTACTGGTCGAGCTCCTTGTGCTGCTCGTCCCGCGGTCTCGGTGCATCCGGTTTTTCGGCGGAAGTTGCAGCAGGCTCCCGGTGCCCCGAATGGTATTGCTTTAGACTCTTTGGAGGATTTTACTCAACAAGAAAGTAGTGATATTTTACAAAGATTTCGGCAGCGAGCTGGTGAGTCCTTACTCACATGGATGGTGCGCCTTTATGAACTGGGCGCTGCTGGCATTATGTTGGATGCTGGCGATTGTTTGAAGTTTTGTTCCTTGAGTTCGGATTCTACTGTACAGGATCATTTTCGTAACTTTAATGTTGGTGGTCAAATTTCTTTGCTTCAATTGGCGACTGAGGGTTGTAATCAAAAATATCCTACTGAATCTGATTGGCCTGTGAATGACAAACCGTGGTATACTTTGCGCGATGCTACGCAACGTCTCAAAGAGGAGGTGATGAAAACGGCAATTTTTCTGAATACTGCTGACAGGTTGCTTGATGGTTTCTTGACATCTTCTGTGCGGAATCGTATTATTCATTCTTCCCCTGTTGCTTATAAGCAGGTTATGATGACTTTATTGATTAATCAGACTGGTAACATGTTATCTGTGGTGCTGGAATCGGTACGCCAACTCGGTGAGTTGGGTGAGTGGTTTAAACCTGAACGGCAATCCCGGCCTGACACTCGTACTCCTGGTGACAATAAACTTACTAGACGTGATATGTTTCTTGGTCTTCTGGCCGATGGTGTGCGGAAAGAGGACATTGATGGTGAGACTACTTCTCGTTTGTGGGAAATGTTTCGCAAACGTGGCTTGGATCGGAAGGAGGGTGCCCGGCGTGTTCGGACGACTGAGTGTGATCGTGGTTTTTCTGATGGTAGCGGTGATGACGACCGCCGTGGGCGCTCTGATCGTCGTGATGATCGACGTTATGTGCGTGACTTGTCCCCCCGTCGTGAGAAGGACAGGGAGAGAGAGGGGGAAAGAGAGAGGGGGAGAGATGATTATGTTAACAGCAGACGCAGAGATGATAGGGATCAATCCCCTGAGTTGAGAAGGAGAGAGGATCGACACACATTGGCCGATCGAAACCCGCAGTACAATGCAGGGAACAGTAATCCATTTCGTAATGGAGATGGATATGAACAGGAGGTATCGATACCTAGGAAACGTGAGAGTCTTTATCCTGATTTATCCTGGTACACAGAACGCAGTAAAGATGACTAGGAAATAGGTCAAGCTCCAGTACACAGATGGGCTCACAGAGATAATAGACCCTATGTAGATATTGATATTTATTGGAGACATCGTAATGTCCAAAGGGCCCGAGCATTGGTAGATACAGGAGCGGAGGCCACTCTTATTCATGGAAAATCAAAGAAGTTTAAAGGTCAGCCTTTTACAATTACCGGATTAGGCGGAAAGGAAACTCCCGCAGTTCAAACCTTACTTGAAATGAGAATAGGTAGAATTCCTAGAAAAGAATACTCTGTATTAGTGGTGCCACTCTTAGAATTCATAATTGGAATTGATATTTTGAAAGGAATGACTTTGCACTTAGATGATGGATGTTACCAATTTGGAACTAAACATTATATATCGTCCAGGCCTGTACGGGTTGGTCATTTAAGAATGCCCCCCATAAAAGTTCCCCAGGCGACAAAAGTGGTCCGTCAGAAGCAGTATCGTATTCCGGGTGGTCATGAAGAGATTAGTACCACTATTCAGGAGTTGGTGGATGCAGGTGTTATCACCCCAGTTACTTCTGCTTGGAATAATCCTGTTTGGCCTGTACGTAAGAGTGATAATTCTTGGCGCATGACTGTTGATTATCGAGAATTGAATAGGCACACACCCTCTTTGACTGTTGCAGTACCGGATGTTATAACCCTAATTGAAAGAATCCAAAAACATCCAGGTACATGGTATGCGTCCATTGATATTGCTAATGCTTTCTTTTCGATTCCGATTGCCCCTGAGTGTCAGGAACAATTCAGTTTTACGTGGAACGGGCGTCAGATGACGTTTAGAAGTCTTCCTCAGGGCTATGTGCATAGTCCTACGATATGTCACCGGCTGGTGGCAGAGCATCTGGCTGAGGTACCGGTTCATCCACAAATTCAGATATGTCACTATATTGATGATATTTTGATCCAAGGCGAATCACGAGAGGAAGTTCAGACCCAATTGGATAGAGTCATTGAGTGTCTGCGTGAGAAAGGTTGGGAAATCAACCCGGATAAATTACAAGGTCCGTCCCAAGCTGTAAAATTTTTGGGTATTAATTGGCATGAAGGGCACCGAGAAGTGATCCCTCAGGTTAAACAGAAAATTCTTGATTTCGCAGTTCCGAGAAATAGGAAAGAAGCCCAAAGCTTCATTGGTTTGTTTGGATTTTGGCGCCAGCATATTCCTCATTTGAGTCAAATATTGGCCCCTTTGTACCGTGTCACTCGTAAAAAGAATGCATTTGAATGGGATAAACCACAGCAAGATGCGTTCAGTCTGGCAAAAGAAGCAATTCAGCATGCTCTGGATTTATGGCCTGTATGTGATGGTGATGTGGATTTGAATGTGTCTGTACAAGGCCTTTATGCGAATTGGAGTTTGTGGCAGAAACAAGGCAAGAGTAGAGTACCGTTAGGTTTCTGGACCAAAAAGTTACCTGATGCTGGTGAGCGTTATACACCTTTTGAGAAACAGTTACTTGCATGTTATTGGGCTCTGGTGGATACCGAGCAGTTGACTTTGGGACATGATATAGTTTTGCGACCTGAAATTCCTATCATGCAGTGGGTTATGAGTTCGCCGAAAACTCACCGAATTGGACACGCTCAAGAGGCGAGTGTGATTAAATGGAAATGGTATATACAAGATAGGGCACGTGTGGGACAAAAAGGAGTTGCATCTTTGCATGAGCAGGTGGCACGGGTGCCATCAACTGAAACTGAGAGTGAATGTTTCGTACCTTTAGTACAGGAATCTCCTGTTAAGTGGGGTAAACCTTTTGATGATTTGTCCGCAGAGGACAGAAACCATGTCTGGTTTACGGATGGTTCAGCAAGGTTCATAGGGACGAAACGGCATTGGAAGGCAGTGTCCTATAATCCGATCACACAAAAATTGCTGAGTACAACTGGTGAGGGTAAGAGCAGTCAATTTGCTGAACTCTATGCTGTTTATCAAGTTCTGAAACAAGAGTTACCTGGCATATGTCATATTTTTACCGATTCTTGGTCTACTGCCAATGGACTGGCAGTTTGGTTACCGACTTGGCATTCCCATAGTTGGAAAATTAATTCCAAGGAATTGTGGGGAAAAGAATTATGGCAGGAGATTTGGGAAATGCTCCCACAGAGTACTGTTACAATCTTCCATGTGGATGCTCATACCCCGATAGACTCTCTTGACAAATTCTTTCATAATATTGCAGATGAGAAATCTAAAATTGCTGAGGCAGTGGTGGATACGCAAGATTCTGATATTGCGGGATTGGCGAAATGGGCACACCAGAAAGCAGGACACTTTGGAGAGAAAGCCACTAGCAGGTGGGCTGCTGATCGAGGAATTTATATTCCCCTAGATTTAATTAAAAATGTTATTCTACATTGTCCCATTTGTCAGCATATCAGGCAGCGCAAAGTGCCCCAAATTGTTAAAGGTCATTTACATCGTGGGAAAGTGCCCGCTCAAATTTGGCAGATTGATTACATTGGTCCACTCCCTATGAGTAGGAATTGTCAATATGTTTGCACCATTGTTGATACATACAGTGGCCTGTTGGTGGCCCTTCCCTGTAAGCAAGCTACCCAACTGAATACTATTAAAACATTGGAATTGATTATGATGTATTATGGTGTGCCATTCCAAATTCAATCTGATAATGCATCTCATTTTCGTGGAAGATTGGTACAGGAATTCTGTGTGGAAAACAATATTGAATGGGTGTTTCATATACCCTATTATCCACAGGCCTCGGGTCTTGTGGAGAGGTTGAATGGCCTGCTAAAAGACCAACTACGCAAATGAACAGATGACAAGTATAAGAATTGGCGAGATTTTTTACCTCAAGCGCTATTGATTTTGAATAACCGTCCTTTTCTAAATGCTGAATCCCCACTTATGCGTCTGTTTCCTCCGAATGTTGTTGCTGAACCCAATGAGATCAGAGAGACTGTGATGTACTGGGAGATTACTCCCGGAGCTTTGGCTCCATGCAGAGCGACCCCAGGGTCGGCAGGTTTAGACTTGCATGCCATGGATGACACCATTATAAAAAGTAAAAATCGAGTCATCATTGAGACAGGTGTTGGTGTTCAGATACCACCTGGAAATTTCGGATTAATTGCCCCTAGATCGGGGCTGGCTGTAAAAGGCATTCAGGTGCTTGGAGGAATCATTGATAGTGATTATCAGGGAGAGATTAAGGTGCTCCTGCTGATTGGCAGTGAGGTTGACTTACTGATACATAAAACTGACCGAGTGGCTCAATTGCTAATAATGCCTGTCTTCAGTGGTGAGATGGTAAAAGGCACTGCCCCAACGTTGCTAACTGTACGAGGTCAGAAAGGTTTTGGCTCTACAGACAATCCTGGGGCCAGAGTTTGGGTGCAGTCGCCTAAGAATCCCCCTGAACAGGCAGAGGTCATTGCAACCGGTCACGATAATACCATTTTAGTTATGAGACCAGGGAAAGATAGCTGGGAAGCAGTCCCGGCTGACAAATGTTACTTACGAGAATGAATAATGCCTGTATTTGATTCTCTTTCAGATCATTCTTTGGACTGTTGCTGCGGGATGTGTCGGCATCGGACTGTTTTTGGGCTGGTGCGGCGAGAGAGGAGGGATGCCATCAACCCGGGATGAATGGAGGACCCGAGTGTCGCGTTCCTTCGCTGCGTGGGATTCGTCATCGAACTTTTGGATTTCGCTTGCGACACGGGTGACTAGCGCCCCTCATTTCTGCCTGACACCGATGAGATCAGTGAATGATATTTTGTCAACTTGCTTGGTTGCTGTTCCTGCCTCGTTGGAAACTTTAACTCATATTTTCAATATATCAACCGCTCGCCCCAATGTTCTTCTGGGCGATTTCGCTACCCATCAATATTGCCCCTTGTGTACTGAACTGTCAGACCCGATACCCCCCATCCAGTCCCAAATAGTTACCTATAATATCACACAAGGTGATTTGTGTTTTTTCCTCACGTGTAATCCTAGTGCAATTTCGGAATGTATGCGTTTACAATTGAAAGGGGCCACCTCATTCACCGCTCATGAACGAACTTTGTGCCTTCAAAGGACGCCGAAAATATGTACTTCTGTTCAAAATAACATGACTTGCAAGAGTATGGTAGTTGCCCCCAGTCATTATCGCACGATGTTACTACCTGCCGGATGGCTTTTCTCATGTGGTAATACTTCCTGGCCATATGTCCCCGCAAAGATTTCTGGAGGCCCTTGTGCCATTACTAGATTAAGTTTGTTAATGTTTTCTTCGCATCCGAATGCCAACTCTCGTGTGATTCGAGATACAGTGAGATTACAGGAGGATTGTGACTCATCTTTGCATTTATATTCTAAGTCCGAATATCTTAGCCTGGCTGTTTCAATTATTGGTGTTCCTGCTTTGGCAGTTTATAATGCCAAATCTATTGAGAAAATGGCCTGCTGGATGGTGAAATCCATTAATAATACTTCCACAGTCCTGTCGGACATGCTATTAGACGCCCAGGGTGAACGAAGGGCTATCTTGCAAAATCGAGCGGCCATTGATTATCTTTTGCTTAAACATGGACACGATTGTTCTGATTTTGAGGGTCTTTGTTGTTTTAACTTGTCTGATCATACACAATCCATTCGAGCTCACATTAACAAGCTACATGACTTGACAGAAGAAGTTAGAAAACACATTGATCAGGGCTGGTTTGACTGGCTCTTTAATTGGTTACCTGATTTACATTTGTTACGTCAAATATTAGGAGGTATTCTGATTACTATCGCCATTTTGATTTCCATCTGTTGCTTTATTCAGTGTGTTCCTTCACTACTTCAATTCTGCACACCTGGTACTCGACATAGATCAGTTAGTTTTGTTTCATATTATTCTTCCGCAGATGTTAGTTCCATTTAATGAATGTATAATAGACTGAAGTCAAGGGTGAAATGTTCTGCTCGATTTTCCTGGCCTTCTTGTGTTAACAAGTGATTGGAAGTGACTTCAGTCTCTTATCATTCAAGCCTAAGGGTTAGAGTAGTGAATGGAGCCTATTTACTAGGCACTTTGATATGATTCTGTGCTCTTCCCCATAGATCAGGGCTTGCATATATAGCCTAGGGGATAGATTCGTTAGTATTAGGGATAACCTGTCCTATAGTGAGGGTATTTCATGGAGCTGAGCTGAATTCAGGCCTGGTAGGCCTCAAACGGGAGAGACTCCATCTTTCTTTCTGCTTCGGCAGCTTGGGATGCTTCTAGGCCAAAAGTTATGTTTTAGTTATGAGGTGTTATTCGCTTGGAGAGAACCGGTTCAGGCCGGCCCTTATCGAAGGATTGTATTTTTCTTCATGCCGAAGACACTACATCAGGCCGGCCGGCTGGGAACGTGTCCTTGGTACGGGGAGGTACAAGAATTTGGTGGGCGGCAGGTTACGGGCCGGAATTTTCCATGAGGAAATGCACCTCTATATTAGTGAACGTCTGAGGCAGTTACATGTTCAGTCCGTAGGCGGCATCTGGCCGTTAGCAGTAAAGCTACTACTTATTCCAGGGAAGACAGACGCCATCTTGAAGGCGGAGAAGAACCGAGAGACAGATGCTTTCCTAGCAGAATAGCCAGAGAGGAGAGAGTAGCCGATAAGGAAGAGGTCCCAGTGACTCGAAGAAGGGTGATTCCAGGCGAGTCGAGATACAGACGAGAAGGGAACCTAGATGACCACTGAGTGCAGGCTACATACTACTAAGGTGATGTCGACCCTTTCTTATTAGAGTGTACAACTTAATCTTTCACTTTTCTTTGCAGGTTATGTGTTATATCGTAATGTTATGTGATTATGTATGTAATGAGTAATAAAGTATCCAGTTTGTAGTGAACCAACATGTGCTGCGTGTTCTTGTATAAGAGGGTAGCCTATTCTTCTAGTCAGCTGCGGCTACATGAACAGATGTTAACCCTGATCAGGTAAGTGGTAACTGAATAGGGGAAAGAGGAGCCCCTCGAACCTGAGAATAGGCTGTACTCAAACTGGCAATCCTTGTGTGATCTGATGAATAGTGAGCCCTTTTTGTATGTTATGGTGACCATAGGATGAACTGTCGTATGAGACTGCCATCTGGGTAGAGAGGTCTGGATTCGTAGGGGATCGCGAGGCCGCCGATTGTGCTGATACTGTCGTCTGGGCAGAGAGGTCTGGGTTCGTATGGGACCGCGAGGCCGCCACTTGTGATACTGTCGTATGGGCAGAGAGGTCTGGGTTCGTATGGGACCGCGAGGCCGCCACTTGTGATACTGTCGTATGGGCAGAGAGGTCTGGATTCGTAGGGGATCGCGAGGCCGCCGATTGTGCTGATACAGTCGTCTGGGCAGAGAGGTCTGGGTTCGTATGGGACCGCGAGGCCGCCACTTGTGCTGATACTGTCGTCTGGGCAGAGAGGTCTGGGTTCGTATGGGACCGCGAGGCCGCCACTTGTGCTGATACTGTCGTCTGGGCAGAGAGGTCTGGGTTCGTATGGAACCGCGAGGCCGCCACTTGTGCTGATACTGTCGTCTGGGCAGAGAGGTCTGGGTTCGTATGGGACCGCGAGGCCGCCACTTGTGATACTGTCGTATGGGCAGAGAGGTCTGGATTCGTAGGGGATCGTGAGGCCGCCGATTGTTCTGATACTGTCGTCTGGGCAGAGAGGTCTGGGTTCGTATGGGACCGCGAGGCCGCCGATTGTGCTGATACTGTCGTCTGGGCAGAGAGGTCTGGGTTCCTATGGGACCGCGAGGCCGCCACTTGTGATACTGTCGTATGGACAGAGAGGTCTGGATTCGTAGGGGATCGCGAGGCCGCCGATTGTGAGATCTTGGTATACATAGTAGGAATCCCCTGTCCTTAGGTGATAGATATATATGTGGTTGTAGGATTGTAAATAGGTTCTAGGGAGGGGGTAACGTTCTGGCTGGGTTAGTGAGACCCTGATGAGTGGGTTCTATCTGATCCGAAAACCCAAGCAGAACAGATGGGTATTCCCAGACGTGGGACCCGTGCTCACTACGCCACTGGAGTCAAGCTATCCTGGCTGATGACAGCTGATAGCCAGAAACCGGTCCTAGGATGCTTGATTCCGGTCCAGGGAAGACATGGCTTGGCAGTTCGTTCTGGACTGTTCCCATGAGGCACAGGGTCAAGATTGATTTGCATATGGTCATGTCTAAACTGGGGTGGTGTAGTGGGCAAAAGAACAATGGATTTAACCCAGATCTCTTGACTGGGGGAGAATGTCTGCATTGTCAGCATTCCGTCCATCAATTGTTTGTTGTAACGCTTTTCGCCCTAAGTGGGATGGGTATTCCCAGACGTGGGACCCGTGCTCACTACGCCACTGGAGTCAAGCTATCCTGGCTGATGACGGCTGATAGCCAGAAACCAGTCCTAGGATGCTTGATTCTGGTCCAGGGAAGACATGGCTTGGCAGTTCGGGCTGGACTGTTCCCATGAGGCACAGGGGCAAGACTGATTTGCATATGGCCATGTCTAAACTGGGGTGGTGTAGTGGGCAAAAGAACGATGGATTTAACCCAGATCTCTTGACTGGGGGAGAATGTCTGCTTTGTCAGCATTCCGTCCATCAATTATTTGTTGTAACGCTTTTTGCCCTAAGTGGGATGGGTATTCCCAGACGTGGGACCCGTGCTCACTACGCCACTGGAGTCAAGCTATCCTGGCTGATGACGGCTGATAGCCAGAAACCGGTCCTAGGATGCTTGATTCCGGTCCAGGGAAGACATGGCTTGGCAGTTCGGGCTAGACTGTTCCCATGAGGCACAGGGTCAAGACTGATTTGCATATGGCCATGTCTAAACTGGGGTGGTGTAGTGGGCAAAAGAACGATGGATTTAACCCAGATCTCTTGACTGGGGGAGAATGTCTGCATTGTCAGCATTCCGTCCATCAATTGTTTGTTGTAACGCTTTTCGCCCTAAGTGGTATGGGTATTCCCAGACGTGGGACCCGTGCTCACTACACCACTGGAGTCAAGCTATCCTGGCTGATGACGGCTGATAGCCAGAAACCGGTCCTAGGATGCTTGATTCCGGTCCAGGGAAGACATGGCTTGGCAGTTCGGGCTAGACTGTTCCCATGAGGCACAGGGTCAAGACTGATTTGCATATGGCCATGTCTAAACTGGGGTGGTGTAGTGGGCAAAAGAACGATGGATTTAACCCAGATCTCTTGACTGGGGGAGAATGTCTGCATTGTCAGCATTCCGTCCATCAATTGTTTGTTGTAACGCTTTTCGCCCTAAGTGGGATGGGTATTCCCAGACGTGGGACCCGTGCTCACTACGCCACTGGAGTCAAGCTATCCTGGCTGATGACGGCTGATAGCCAGAAACCAGTCCTAGGATGCTTGATTCTGGTCCAGGGAAGACATGGCTTGGCAGTTCGGGCTGGACTGTTCCCATGAGGCACAGGGTCAAGACTGATTTGCATATGGCCATGTCTAAACTGGGGTGGTGTAGTGGGCAAAAGAACGATGGATTTAACCCAGATCTCTTGACTGGGGGAGAATGTCTGCTTTGTCAGCATTCCGTCCATCAATTATTTGTTGTAACGCTTTTTGCCCTAAGTGGGATGGGTATTCCCAGACGTGGGACCCGTGCTCACTACGCCACTGGAGTCAAGCTATCCTGGCTGATGACGGCTGATAGCCAGAAACCGGTCCTAGGATGCTTGATTCCGGTCCAGGGAAGACATGGCTTGGCAGTTCGGGCTAGACTGTTCCCATGAGGCACAGGGTCAAGACTGATTTGCATATGGCCATGTCTAAACTGGGGTGGTGTAGTGGGCAAAAGAACGATGGATTTAACCCAGATCTCTTGACTGGGGGAGAATGTCTGCATTGTCAGCATTCCGTCCATCAATTGTTTGTTGTAACGCTTTTCGCCCTAAGTGGTATGGGTATTCCCAGACGTGGGACCCGTGCTCACTACACCACTGGAGTCAAGCTATCCTGGCTGATGACGGCTGATAGCCAGAAACCGGTCCTAGGATGCTTGATTCCGGTCCAGGGAAGACATGGCTTGGCAGTTCGGGCTAGACTGTTCCCATGAGGCACAGGGTCAAGACTGATTTGCATATGGCCATGTCTAAACTGGGGTGGTGTAGTGGGCAAAAGAACGATGGATTTAACCCAGATCTCTTGACTGGGGGAGAATGTCTGCATTGTCAGCATTCCGTCCATCAATTTGTTGTAACGCTTTTTGCCCTAAGATGGAAGGGTATTTCCAGACGTGGGACCCGTGCTCACTACGCCACTGGAGTCAAGCTATCCTGGCTGATGACGGCTGATCGCCAGAAACCGGTCCTAGGATGCTTGATTCCGGTCCAGGGAAGACATGGCTTGGCAGTTCGGGCTGGACTGTTCCCATGAGGCACAGGGTCAAGACTGATTTGCATATGGCCATGTCTAAACTGGGGTGGTGTAGTGGGCAAAAGAACGATGGATTTAACCCAGATCTCTTGACTGGGGGAGAATGTCTGCATTGTCAGCATTCCGTCCATCAATTGTTTGTTGTAGTGCCAAAAAGTGTAGCATTTATGGATAAGCAATATGGACTAACAGTACACCAGTACTTCATAAAAAAGTGGCTTGTTAATGTTTTTGCTGACCGCTTATACGCAGCGCGTAGACAGTAGCAGTGTGAGGCAGGTCATGTGGGCTCAAAGGTGTCTTATACAAAAAGCTGCAAGGTAACGTCACATGTGCAAAAATAAAAGACACAAAGGTAGAATGGTTGCATGGCTCGGGCTAACTAAGCAAAGGCTAGAATGACCCTAGGGGGGACCATATATAACTATTAGTGTCTACTCTACTACTACCACCTGATTTGTACTAGTGATGTATGTTAGTATTAACTCATTTTTCAACCTTGCTACTGATCAATAGGGGGAGGTGTATATGACGCCTAATAAATGTGTAATGTTTTCTAGGCGCACTACCGACCACCATTGCCGGGGCCAGCGAAGGCGACGCGGAGGGAGAGGATGCGGCAGTTGCTGCAGATACCGACAATGGAGCAGTAGGGGGAGAGGCAGCACCAGTGGCGGGCGGTGGTAAGTTAGATTCATAATCCTTAACTATTTTTGAACTTGACAGTACACTCACTGCAAGGGTGTACTGTATGTATACTGTACTGTTGAGACTTAGGGCCCCATTAGGATGGTGGGCGTTTTGCCCCCGCCGGGCCGGCAGTATTCACCGCCGACACCGCAGGGGCAAACCTCCCACTATCCCTGTAGAACAGAGTCAGAACCCCCCACATGTCGACCAGGCGGAAAAGGGTTCAATATGGTGGTGGTGTCTCTCTGAACACACTGCCAGCCATATAATCTGCATTTTGGAATGCCTTTGCGTGGCGTCATTGCCGTCCGCCACGGAAAGGCATGCAGACATTGCAGAGTATGCTTGGGGGCCCCCATGGAGAGTACCTATGCTATGGTACCCCCCCTGCCTTTCAAAGTAAAATGTGACAGGCTCAGCGCAGGGCCTGTCTTGTTGTGCTTGGAAAAGCAGCACAACATGTATTTTTAGCATTGCTTTCAGCACCGCCAACCAGAATGTAAAAACCACTCTTTTTAGCGTGAGGATGGCGGGTGGACAAAGCCCGCCCGCCATCCGATGTCCTAAGTAAGTATGAGTTGTTGTGAACATTTGAAGAGTGAACTAGAAGACTAGACTCCCTTTAATTGGCATAGGAGCGGGAGTATTGAGTAACCAATGGCCTCATCTATCTGATTTCAACTCCGCTTTGAAAGTTTTATGGAGAAGAGCACCTGGTGCACTGTTCAACTACAAAGTGAAAGACGGGTGGAAGGAAGAAGGACGGGCGAGATTTAAAATGTTATGTACTACTGTGCTTTATAGTGCTACTCTACCATGCCACTATGTGTAAAAATAATTAACTTGTCTTACTGTTTTTCTAAGAGTATATTTTACAATTGTCTTGTTTTTTACTTTTTGATACACAGCTACTCCTAAACTCAATCGTAAGGAGTTGGCCGCCAAGGCACGGCGCCGGAAGCTGGAGGCAATCCAGCGTGAAAACCGGCGGCTGGTGGTCTTGGCAGAGGAGGAGGAGGAGACTGCAGCAGCACTTGAAGCCTCCTCCAGTGCCCCGGGCCCCAGCCACCGCCCTCCAGCGGTACGGCGCCACCGTCTGGCGGCTGCCCGCCACCACCGCAATGCCATCTCTGGTGCCCCCCCACTGTGGCTGCAACTGCCACGCACTCAGACGCCACGTCGCCTGTTTAGAGGAGCAGATCAATCAATCAATCAATCAATCAAGTAACTTGTAAAGCGCACTACATACCCGGGCGGGTTTCAAGGCGCTGGGGTGGGGGAGGCAGCTAGTGGTCGAAGAGCCAGGTCTTGAGTTGTCTCCTGAAGGTCAGTAGGTCTTCGGTCTGGCGTAGGTGGAGGGGGAGGGTGTTCCAGGTCTTGGTGGCGCGGTGGGAGAAGGATCTGCCTCCGGAAGTAGCTCTCCGGATGCATGGGACCGTGACCAGGGCGTGGTCGGCGGAGCGGAGTTTCCTGTTGGGTACGTAGAAGGAGAGTCGGCTGTTGAGATAGGCTGGGCCGGTTTTGTGGAGCGCCTTGTGCGCGTGGATCAGAAGCTTGAAGGGGATTCTCTTGTCGACGGGGAGCCAGTGCAGGGTCTTCAGGTGGGGGGTGATGTGGTCGTGGCGTGGGATGTCGAGGATCAGGCGTGCAGAGGCATTCTGGATTCTCTGTAGTCTGCTGATGAGCTTGGACGAGGACCCGGCATATAGGGCATTTCCGTATTGAGCCTACTGCTGACTAGGGCCTGGGTGACTGTTTTCCTCGTGTTTGTCGGTATCCATCTGAAGATCTTGCGGAGCATGCGGAGGGTGTTGAAACAGGTGGATTGCGTTGACTTGTTTGGACATGGAGAGTTTCGAGTTGAGGATGACCCCCAGGTTTCGTGCGTGGTCGGTGGGGGCCGAGGGGGACCCCAGTGATGTGGGCCACCAGGAGACGTCCCAGGCGGTGGGGTTGGACCCGAGGATGAGGATTTCCGTTTTGTCTGTGTTCAGTTTGAGGCGGCTGTCTTCCTTCCAGTCGGTGACGGCCTTCATTCCCTGGTGAAGGTTGGATTTGGTGGTGAGGGGGTCCTTTGTGAGGGAGAGGATCAGCAGGGTGTCGTCGGCGTAGGAGATTATGTTGAGGTCGTGCTGTCGGGCAATACGTGCTAGAGGAGCCATGTAGACGTTGAACAGCGTCGGGCTGAGGGAGGATCCCTGTGGGACGCCGCAGATGATCTTGGAGGTCTCGGAGCAGGACGGGGGGAGGCGGACTCTCTGAGTTCTGTCAGAGAGGAAGGAGGTGGTCCAGTCCAGGGTCTTGTTACGGATCCCTGCGTCGTGGAGGCATATGCGTAGTGTGCAGTGACAGACGGTGTCGAAGGCGGCGGAGAGGTCTAGGAGGATGAGGGCCGCCGTCTCGCCGTTGTCTAGCAGGATCCTGATGTCGTCTGTGGCGGCGATGAGGGCGGTCTCGGTGCTGTGGTTGCTCCGGAATCCTGATTGTGATGGGTCTAGGATGTTGTTGTCTTCGAGGTGTTGCGTGAGTTGGGTGTTTACTATCTTCTCGATGACTTTGGCTGGGAACGGCAGCAGGGAGATGGGCCGGAAGTACTTGAGATCGCTCGGGTCCGCCTTGGGTTTCTTCAGTAGGGCGTTGATCTCTGAGTGCTTCCAGTTCTCAGGGAAGGTAGCGGTCTCGAAGGAGAGGTTGATGATTTTGTGCAGGTGGGGTGCGATGGACTTGCTGGCTTTGTTGAAGATGTGGTGTGGTAGGGGGTCGGATGGGGAACCGGAGTGGATTGATCCCATGGTCTTGATTGTGTCCTCGATGCTCACGTTGGCCCAGGTTGTCAGGGTGTCGTGGGCGGTGGGGTGCGGTGCGGTGTGGTCGGCAGGGGTTGTCCGGGGTCTGAAGCTGTCCTGGATGTCGGCGATTTTCCGGTAAAAGAAGGTGGCGAGAGAGTCGCACAGGGCTTGTGATGGTGGGATGTCGTTGGTGTTGGAGCTGGAGTTGGAGAGCTCCTTTACGATGGTGAAGAGCTCCTTGCTGTTGTGCGCGTTGTTGTCAAGGCGGTCTGTGAAGGAGGTCTTTTTGGCGGTCCTGATGAGGTTGTGGTGGTTGCGGATGGCGTCTTTGTAGGCAGTGTGGCTTTCTGGTGTCTTGTTGCTGTTCCGTGTGTTTTCCAATTTCCGGCAGGTGCGTTTGGAGTCGAGGAGTTCTGGGGTGAACCAGCTGGCTCTCCTGCTGGTGTCTCTGTTGGTGGGGATTTTTAGCGGCGCAATGGTGTTGGCGCAGTTGTTCATCCAGCGTTCGAGAGAGAGTGCGCCGTCATCCGGGTTGGTGGGGTTCGTCGGAGGGTTGAGTACGAGGCTTGTCTGTAGTTGTTCTTCAGTGATTTTTCCCCAGCGGCGGTGGGGGGTCTGCAGGGTGTGGTGGTGTGTGAGTGGTTTTCGGAAGGAGAAATGGATGCAGCGGTGGTCAGTCCAGTGGACTTCGGAGGCGTGGCTGAAGGTGACGTGGGGGCTTGATGAAAAGATTGCGTCAAGTGTGTGGCCGGCGATGTGGGTCGGCGTCGTGATGAGCTGTTTGAGTCCGAGGTTGGCGAGATTGTCGATCAGGGTGGAGGTGTTGCTGTCGTTGTTGTTCTCCAGGTGATAGTTCAGGTCTCCAAGGAGGATGTAGTCGGTGGAGGTCAGCGCGTGCGTGCTGATGAGGTCGGCGATGGAGTCACAGAATTGAGGACTGAGTCCGGGTGGTCTGTTGACGAAGGTGCCTCTCAGGGTTGTCTTGGGGTCTGTGTGGATCTGGAAGTGCATGTGTTCGGCGGTGCTGAGGGTGTCGTTGGTGTTTGTAGAGATCTTGATGGTGTTTTTGTGGACAATGGCGATACCTCCTCAGGCTCTGTTTACGCGGTCTCTGCGGGTGATCTTGTACCCGTCTGGGATGGCTATAGCGATGTCTGGCACGGAGGCTTCGTTCAGCCAGGTTTCGGTCAGGAAGGCGACGTCCGGTGATGTGGTGTCGAGTAGGTCCCAGAGTTCGACGGCGTGTTTGTGTGCGGAGCGGGTGTTGATCAGGATGCATTTAAGCTGGTTGGCTTCCGTTGCGGTGGGTGTCTTGGCGCTTTCATGGCAGGAGAAGCTGCAGGTCCGGCAGGTGAAGGGGCCGTGGGTGCACCTCGGGGCGACCTTGCAGCAGGTGTGGGTCCTTCCTGGGTTGAGGGTGATGAGGGTGTTGGCGTCGTAGCGGAGGTGGTGGTCCTCATGGCTGGGGCCGGGGCCATGGGTTCTAGCGCTGGGCGCGGGCCGAGCGCGGACGGGCGCAGACGGGCTTGCCTTAGCGGCGTGCCCAATGCACGCGGCCGCACAGCGGCCGCCATATATGGGGATGGGGAGGGGGAGAGTGTGGAGCAGCTGGGAGGCGGGAGGCGAGGGACGGGAGTGGCGGATGGGCGCGAAGGGGGCAGGGCCGCAGGGGAGGCAGCGGCGGGGACGGGGCTAAGGAGACCGGCGAGGTGGTACAGAAGGTAAACGGGGCACAAAGCGGGGTCAAAGGCACAAAGTAAGCACGAGGGACGACGCGGTGGTACAGAGGAAAAACGGGGCACAAAACGGGGTCAGAGGCACAAAGAAAGCACGGGGGACGACGCGGTGGTACAAAGGAAAAAACGGGGCACAAAACGGGGTCAGAGGCACAAAGTAAGCACGAGGGACGACGTCCAATCATCATTCATGAGGGCAATGGATTTGGGCGGGAGATTCAGTATGATGGAGCGGAGGAGCTGGATTCGGAGTATTGGACTGTACTGTCAAATTGCAGACACCTGAAACTTCTATATTAAATAAGAAGAGTAGAAGACGGTGGTAATGGATTTGTTGTGATTCACAAGTTTGTAACCGGAACGACAGACACACAAATAAAGGGGGAAAATGGGAGGAAGACAGTAAGTGCAAGCCTAATCATCAGGGAAGTATAGCTCGTCCTCAAACTCTGGGGGGTCAGCCAGTAGTAGGTAATCATGTGACACACTACTTCCATCACCTGAGCCGCTGTCCTCATCTTCCTCCATTGATTCATGTATTGTGTAATTCGGTGGTATGAAGTGCTGATTCATTTTGATCATTGTTAACCTCTCCACGTTTTTGGGCGAGAGACTGGTCCTTCTCACTGTTACAATGGAACCAGCAGCACTGAAAACAAGTTCAGAAGAGACACTTGTGACAGGGTAAGCCAGATAGCTTATCGCCAGCCTGCTGAGCAGTGGCCTTCAGACCTTTTCCTATACCAATACTGCAATGTACACCTCTGTTGGGTCATCCAGATAGACCTGGACCATCTGCTCAATGTTCACGGGTGCTGCTGGTAAGCTTTCGGGCTCTTTTCTCTGTGCACCAGCACTGTGCTTATTAATGCCTAACTGTACATACCAATCATCTAACGATTCTACTGGGCCTAATGATCCAGTTATTGTTGCTGTTGTCGATAGGGATGGTGAGTGTTGTGATCCAAACGCACTGCCCTCAGCCGACAAAGTTGCACTTGATCCTGCATGCCCTGCTGCAGTACTTCATGTGGGTTGATCTTGCGGGCTTTTAATTAGCAGCCGTTCGTTTTCCAACTTACTGGCTGCCTCAGCTATACAAGTTTTGTAGCGGGCAACATCAATCTCTGAAAAAGCAAAGAATGTCTTCAGTCCAAATTTTGCAAGTGGATCCAGAATTGTGGCACAAATGTAATGTCCTTGTGACAAAATTTTATTTTCTATCCTTGTATTTTCAGCTAAGTGACGGGCTAAGCTCTCCACCAAGTCATAGGTTTCCCTTTTGTCCTCTACACCTTTGTATGATTCAGAAACCTTCTTCAGCTGATGCTCTAGCTTTCGCAATAATGGGATAGCTTGGCCCATTGTACAGTCCTCCTTGCTGACTTCACGTGTGAAGACCTCAAAAGGACGAAGCATCTCAGTCAGGCATTTAATTATGCTCCATTGCTCCATCTCAAGGTTCATGCCTTTAACAGTAGCATCCCCTCTTTTCCAGACATATTCATGGAGTGATCTGTACTGCTCATACAGACGATCAAGCATGTAATACGTTGAGTTCCAACGTGTTGCCACCTCCTGGATGAGTGCCTTGACTGGCATCCTATTATCACGTTGGATGATCCTCAGCTGCTTCCGAGCTTTAAAAGAATGGTTGAAATGAGTGCATATTCTTCAGCAGATGGCCAGTAAGTTGCTGACTATGGGTTCTTTTTTCAGAAAGTCTTGAACTATAATGTTTATGCAGTGCACCAAACACGGAACCCTGAAATAGGAACCAAGATCCATGGCCTTAAGTACATTACTGCCATTGTCTGTGCAACAAAACCAATACTAAGCCATCTTGGGCGCAGCCATTCCAAAACCTTGCTGCGAAACTCATCAAAAATGTTTACAGCTGTGTGAGATTTCTCCATGGCGAACATGGCTACAGTTGCATGTTTCCGAGTACCTTTAAAAATCGCAGCTGTATCAACAGCACCTCGTGCAGATAGCTTATCTCTAACCCCCACAAAAGAGACCCAGTGTGCAGTGATGCACATGTAATCTGTGGCTTGGCAACTGGTCCACATGTCTGTTGTCAGGTGGAAATTGTGAACAGCACTCTGCTGCAAAGCTTGTCCAACCAATTCCAGCACATCATGTTGTAGTGCCGGAACAGCAATTCTTGCGAAATAGGACCGGCTGGGAACCTTCCATTTAGGGCAGATGGCTGACACAAATTCAAGGAAACCCACCCCTTCCACAAATGAAAAAGGAAGAAGGTCCAGCGCTAACATTTTAGCCAGCTTCGTATTGTACAACCGTGCCGTTGGGTGGTTGCGTTGGAACTGCCTCTCCAACCTAAGCATGCTCTCAATGGTAGGCTGGATTACTTTCCTTTGTGGTGCTGTTTTCATTAACCCACTTAGGCTCAACGACACAGTTTGTCTCATTGCGGTACTCGGTCGCCTTGGTGTTTCAGCCTGACTCTGAGTATGGCTCTTGCTGCGGTGCCACTCAGATGTTACTGAGGAGGATGTGGGCGGTAGCACTGCACTACTGGGCACAGGGCTAGATATGCCTCCCTCTTCTTCACCTTCCACCGCAATAATATCGCTCCCTGATTCTTCCTGACCAACTTCAATGGGTTGAGTTTTTCTACTTTCTTTTAACTGAAGTAGGTGATTCTCCCACACGATAGTGTGGTGTATTCTGAGATGACTTGCTTGGCCTCCGGTACCAAAGTTTGTACCAAGCTTACCCCGCCGAACACCTTGCCGAAAAATTGAGCATATAGCAACGTTCTCCTCCTTGGTGCTAACAGAAAAGAAGTCCCAAACTGGGGAGGAGAACTTTCTAGCACTGCTGAATGTGCCACTTTCAATACCAGATGAACTGGAGGGTGTGCTTGAAATGTGACCCTGTGCACCTAGACTGTGACTTTTACTACCACTACCTACTGAGATGGTTGAGCTGGATGTAGGTCCCTGCCGGGCCTTGGAAAATAAGGCAGCTGGAGGTACTGGTGGTGTAACCTGTGTTGGTGATATCCGTGCTACATCCCGCTCAGTAGCAGCCTTTCTGGATAGGGTGAGAATGTTGGTCTCCAATCCCTTTGGGGCAGGAGTAATGTGCGTGATGACTGGCTCATCTTCATCAACATCACCCCCCTCTTCTACATCTACCTCCATAACTCTAAGTTTTTCTGGGACCTTCCTTTTCAGAAGCATTGTCTTGTGGCGTATATCACTCTCAGACTGAGCTGGTGGGTGCCAAGTGGCATCACGATCATCGGAAGCGGGCGTGAAGAAGAAGATGATGGACTAAGCCTCCTTTTCCTTGCTGGTGGTCTGGAAGACAATAGATCTTCTGAAACAGTGGTTGGACTTTGCTCCACTTTGTCTGCAGGAAGCTCGATTTCCTGAAATGCCCCTACGTCAGGAGCAACAACTACTATGGTGGACTGTTGCGGCTGCTGCTGTTCTTGTTGCGGCTGCTGCTGTTCTTGTTGCGGCCGCTGCTGTTCTTGTTGCGGCCGCTGCTGTTCTTGTTGCGGCTGCTGCTGTTCTTGTTGCGGCTGCTGCTGTTCTTGTTGCGGCTGCACACTTATCTGCTGAGTTTGCGCCTGTGTTGATTGTGTACTACTTTGCGATAATGACATTTCTTCAACATCGCTGCTCGTTAGTAGACTGGCTACCTCTGCGACACTAAAGCCCTTGGGCCTAGGTTGGTGGGGTTGGACCGCTAGTGCTGAGGTGCTGCTCCGAGCTTGGTTCCCGGACAACGCTGCTGCAGGCGTAACTTTTTTGGTGCCAAAAAAAACATTGGCCGGCACACCACCAGTCGTGGTTAATGGCACTTCCTTTTTCTGTTCCTTCTTCTCACCGGCAACTTTCTTGGTACTGGACCTGGTACCTTTCTTTGGGGCCATCTTCTTCAGATGTCAGGCAGGATGCAGATTCACAACAGGTTCTGGTCACACGTGAACGTGATGCGCAGCAGGACTTCTGTCTGGCTGGCAGTACAACGGGTAGCCGGGTGATGCTGATGACACCTCCTCCTCTGGCTTTTTGTGCACCTACAAGCAAATAAGCCAGGAGAAGAACATCAGTGAAATGTTGCATTTGTTGTTGTGGTTCAGTTACTTACTACTGAACTAGTGCAAACAAAAGATATAGTCTAGCCATTTATGACTTTTTTTGAACAAGGGCTATGTTATACTACTGTGTACAGTCACACACTACACTCTCAGGAAGGATAGGAAAGTTAATAAGAACCACCAAAATAAAAATGTAATGGAAGTGGGGTGGACCCTATTTGCCATTAAATTATTTGAGCATCTCAGCATCCATGGAGCTGCTGCTGGCAAAGGGGGTGGATGGATGGAAGCAGTAAGCCAATAGGAGAACCATGCAGGCCTATATGGCAAAAGCAGGACACTAATAACTCCCAACACAAAAAAAGGCCACCAGCCACATGGACACTCACAAATCACAAACAAGCATGGGGCCTGGGAAACACCAGGAGCTGACAGAAGGCCTATAAAAGCCAGGTAAAGGATGCATGCTAAAGCACACTGCTCTGCCTTTTTAATGCAACAAAATACAAATACGAACATTCACAGGCCCCAAAAAGGTCTGCAGGGTGCATGCATTGCACACCAACACACACCAGACACACACAACAAAAGCATGTCTTTAAGACAACCAACATCAGAAAGCCCTCCCCAAAACAACAGACTTCCCCAACTCAATCCAATGCCATGCATGCCCTAAATGATGTCTAAATTCAACAGACCACACAGAAAACACTTGATTAATAAAGCTGTGGCTACCTGCTCTGATCCTACTGGATGAAAGCAGGCCTGTTGGCAGACAAGGCAAGGCAAACTTGCAGGCCTAGGCTTCAAAATGGCTTCAGCGACGTGGCCAGGCCCAACAACATCAGAAAGCCCACCCTAAAAAACACACTTCCCCAACTCAATCCAATGCCATCCATGCCCTAAATGATGTCTAAATTCAACAGACCACACAGAAAACACTTGATTAATAAAGCTGTGGCTACCTGCCCTGATCCTACTGGATGAAAGCAGGCCTGTTGGCAGACAATGCCAGGCAAGCTTGCAGGCCTAGGCTTCAAAATGGCCACCAGCCACATGGCCAGGCCCAACAACATCAGAAAGCCCACCCCAAAAAAACACACTTCCCCAAATCAATCCAATGCCATCCATGCCCTAAATGATGTCTAAATTCAACAGACCACACAGAAAACACTTGATTAATAAAGCTGTGGCTACCTGCTCTGATCCTACTGGATGAAAGCAGGCCTGTTGGCAGACAAGGCCAGGCAAGCTTGCAGGCCTATGCTTCAAAATGACCACCAGCCACATGGCCAGGCCCAACAACATCAGAAAGCCCACCCCAAAAAAACACACTTCCCTAACTCAATCCAATGCCATCCATGCCCTAAATGATGTCTAAATTCAACAGACCACACAGAAAACACTTGATTAATAAAGCTGTGGCTACCCGCTCTGATCCTAGTGGATGAAAGCAGGCCTGTTGGCAGACAAGGCCAGGCAAGCTTGCAGGGCTAGGATTCAAATGGCCACCAGCCACATGGCCAGGCTCAACAACACCAGAAAGCCCACCCGAAAAAAACACATTTCCCAACTAATTCCAATGCCATCCAAGCCCTAAATGATGCTTGAAAATGAAATACATTCAAAAAACACCAAAGGAACAGTTGCTTCATCATGCACACACCCATGAGGCCATGACTAGCTCGGGCCTACTACTGACTACTACTACCCACAACATTTTTTTAAAAAAGGAATGATGATTGTAGTTACAACAACTGCAATGCCCCCAATCAAACAGACACAACAACCACTTACTTGTAAAATATCCAAATAAAAAATCCTCAAATCCAATTGCAATGATGCAGCAGACAAAAAGAGTGATCTTTCCAGCTCAAAATCCAAAGGCAGAATGAGCAGGAGATGGACAAAGCACTGGGAGGAGCCTGCTGGACAGGAACAGGAAGTTGGAGATTCTGTGGCACTTCCTCCCTCTCCCCACCTTTTTAAAAAAGGACTCCTTGCACAAAAAAGGACAGCCAAATGTCAATCTGAGGAGTTGTTTTCATCCAAAATCATCATTTGCATTAGGTTTCATGCTGCTAGAGCTGATATTCTTCTCCAAATTGAAAATTTTACATGTTCGAGTTCTCGAACTTCACATTACTTCCGCCGGATGTCGATGGCATGTCCAAAATGACTTGATCGCGTTCTCTCGCTCCCTGTCGCGTTGGATATGACGTGTTCGGGGTCTCTTTCTCCTTTTTGCGTTCGATTAGACGTGCCCGCGTCCTCACGCTCTCGCTCGCGGTGGAGAATGACGTGTCCGAGATCTCAATCTTCTCATACTCTCGCGGTGCATGATCTCGAGAAGAAAGATGTGATCGCGCAACAAATGACGTGATCGCGTGACAAATGACGTTAATGCGGGCGCGAACTGTCGCGAGACAGCGCAAAATGGCTACCAACAATCCAACATCTCGTGGAGAACGCGACCGGGTCGGGAAAACTTGTCGGCGAACACAGGGATTCAGGTAAGGCGATCGCGCGCACGCGAGAATCTATTTTTTTACAGCGCGAGCAAGAAACAAATTACAGCTAAGATGCGGATTGCGGAAATTTTGACATTTTCGCGCTTTCCGCGGAACACGAAAATGCCAAATTATTGCAATTTCCACGAGCGGAACGGATTTTTGGCCCAGGCCTAATCTAAATCCTCTTCAAACTGTTCCTCCATATCAGTATCAAGTGAAAGTGAAGAAGATGATTGTGCCATGTTGATGTCTACTTCAAAAAACCGCGTGCATGTTGGACTAGTCACATGGGGAAAAAACTGTCAGTCAAAGAAAAGTTGACATGCCAAAGCACCAAAGTCCTGTAAACATTATCCCAAAATTACACTGAAATTAAATAATTGTTTGATACCTTTCAGTGGCGTGTCGATAATCATTATGCCTGAGGAGAAATATAATTAATTATAGCAACCTTTACCACAGCTCATGTCATTGAAAACCAAATTGTGTACATGGACTGCAACGACACCCATAAAAAGTCAACGTTAATTTGTAGTGACAATGAAACACAAGAAAACGAAGGTGCAAGCACCCATCCATGTGCTTTGAGGGACAGCTTCAAATGCTTGTCTACTCAGCTTTAGCACAGCAGCTGCTGTGTGACTGATTTCCATAAACTACAACATGAATGTTCCCCATGAAATGGTAAGCCAGTTCCCTTTGTTGTTTCATGGTTTGGGAATGCTTTAGTCTATGAAAGTAAGGTTGCATATTAATGAGGACGTCCGTCCTGTTGCTCAAAGACGTAAGCAAAATGCTTTTGGTTTATAAGATGCTGTTGAAAAAGAACTTGAATGATTACTTAACCATGATATCATTGAGCGTTCTGCTGGTTTAACGCTATGGGTTTCTCCCATTGTCATAGTGTCAAAAAAGGACAGTGATGGAGCGGTACGCATATGCGTTGACATGCGTCAGGCAAACAAGACCATTGAAGGAGAACGACATCCAGACCTAAACATTGCTGATATAATAATACAATTAAATGGTGCAAAGATTAACTCTTGCCTTGATTTGAATAAAGGTTATCATCATTTGGTACTCGAAGAAAACTGAATGTACATTAGAAACCTTTCTACATATGTAAGTCTGTTTCATTACAAAAGGCTAAGCTTTGGTGTGTCATCAGCTGCAGAACATTTCAAGATGTCATTCAACATATCATATAGCCTGTCATGAATGCGTACAATTATAGTGATGACATGTTGAGTTTCGGAGCACGAAAAGGCTGTCACACATGTACGTCATTTACTGACTGTTGCAGGTTTGACTTTCAAATGTAGATAGATGTGAGTTTCATAACACAAAGTTAAAATTCTTTGGCCATATCTTTTTTGATGAGGGTATGACACTTGATCCTGCTAAAGTACAAGAGCTGTCAAATGCTGATCCCCACAAGATATTTCAATTGTACGTTCATTTCTTGGCATGGTCAGCTGCTGTTCTAGATATATACAAGATTATGCCACTGTAAGTGCTCCATTGAGAGAGTTGATGAAAAAGAATCTTTTGTTTCAGTGGTCAAATGAATACAAGAACAGTTTTAAGAAAATCAAACAAGCCATTGAGAATGCTACTGAAATGGCTTATTTAAATCCAAAACTTCATACCATGGTTATTGTTGACACTAGCCCAGTTGGGTTAGGTGCTATCCTAGCACAGCACAGTAGACCCTGAATAGTTGAAGGCATATTGTGGCGTATGCAAGCAGGGGTTTGCCCCAACCAGAATGTGCTTACTCACAACCTGAAAAAGATGGTTTAGCCACGGTATGGGTGTGTGAACACTTCCATGTATTCCTGTACAGAAAGCCTTTTAGGCTGGTAACTGATAATGAAGCTTTATTAACAATATTTGGCAATCCAAATACATCCTTCTATTAAATGTTTCTTACTACAGCTTCAAGAGTACAATTATAACATTGTGCAGCATCCAGGAAAGGATCACAACTCTGCTGACTACTTTTCTAGAGTGCCAATACAAAGTCAGGCAACTCAATCCAAGTCAGCGGAAGCATATATCAACCTAATTGTAAAATCAAACATACCAGGATCTCATTTTGTTAGCCCAGATTATCACTGCAGTGAGCCACAATAATGACATGCTAAAGTTGAAAGATATAATTACACATCAGTCGTGGAACTAGTATACTCAACTTCTCGCCAGTGAGAGTGAATATCAAAAATACAGAAATATCAAAGATGAACTGTCCATAGCTCAAGAGGGATTTATAATGTGAGGGTCAAGAATCTTGACTATGGAGAATCTCTGACAGAAAATGAATGTAGTGGCCCACAAAGACATAGGGGAATAGTTGTTACAAAACGAGCTCTCCGAGACTGAGCCTCGTTTCCATATCTCGACAAGTGAGTTGAGAAGGAATTAAAGGCCTGTCATCCATGCAACTGCCTATCTAAAAGAGTTCCTCAACTCACCCTAAACATGTCAGAACCCCCAAAGCATGCCGTGGAGAGAATAGCCATTGACTTTGATCCAGCGGAAATGGTGTAAATTTTATAATCATTTACAAATATTCAATATACCATGAAACTAACTATATAATCATTTACTAAACCAAGAATTTGGGCCTATAGAAACTCTGCAACCACTTACAAATAATGAGGTTCTCTGATAGATCTTTGTAAGAGTTAATAGGGACTCAGATAATTAGAGACTGATGCTATTTCCTTTATGAGGATATTAATGAAGAAAATGCCCTACTAACAACAATAGTCAACAATTCATATTGTGTTAAAGATTTTTCGGCAATAAAGACAAACTCAAAATATTTCTCAAGATACTTTTATCTAAACTTCAAAATGAATGGTTAATGCACAAAACATATTGGAATTATCAGTTCTTTGGTTAATTCAAATCTAGGACACGTAATATCACAATAAATCACAGTTCAGAGAAAAAATACATCTTAAATCAATAAATGTTGTGAGGTGAGAGAGAGAGAGAGAGAGAGAGAGAGAGAGAGAGAGAGAGAGAGAGAGAGAGAGAAAAAGAAAACACATTGAAATTTCAGTATGCAGTTCGAGGTTTCATACGATCCTAAGATCAATGAGCTAATGCACAGCGTGCAATAGTCTGGGTAGTCATCCTTTCTATAGCTTGTGCAATATCACCAGCCCGAATGAAGTGCAAGGAAAATTCCAGAAAGCTTCAGTTCAGGGAAGGTCAGAGTTCGGACTGACAGCATGTCACGCCCAAGTATTGCAAGCAAAAATAGCCAGCCCCTGTTCTTTTCTCACTGGGTAATTATACCTCAAAAGGTTCACAATTCCAACCCCCAAATGTAGCTTCTTCACAGTTTTACATGATTTCAGTGATTAGGATCCATGGGGCGATCGCAGTGTGATCATTCTCCAGTCCAAATTCTACCGGAACTCTAATGTAATTCTTTTACTCATTTGTACATTAAAAAATCACCTCAGAAATAGGAAGCACATTGAAACTTTTCACATTCACGTGCTCGCTTCCATGTTTGCTTGCACAAAGTCTGTACAATCATTCATAGAAAGAGCACTCTAACCGTAGAAAGGATACTTTAGTGATAAACATTCATAACTGAAGCAAATAGATCAGCTTTTTAGAAAGAGTGAAGGACATAATACATTTTTCTGAGGCCTATGTTAGGAATAGAAAAAATACACTAAAAGGCTTTGAGGCCTACATAGAAAACAACTAAATCATAATTTTCTAATGAATGAAAAACCCACACTATTATTGAAAACTTATGATAAAATAGATAATTCATCAGAAACAATATAAAAAAGAAGTATTTCAATTAGACTTCTAAGCATAGTCTGATTAGTATTTTCTAAAAGTATAAGCAATCACTGTTTTTCTATTTAGATTTTCATCTTCAGAAAAAAAACATAAGCAAGAATCATTATACTTTTAAGCATTTTCATTATCATATATCTATATTACTACTTGCAATTTACTTTTGCACTACATTTCTTGGCACAATTAGTAAGTTTCTCTCATATGACATAAATGACTTCTCATTACTCCAGTTTGCAAGCCTTCTTCATGCTTTTACGATGCAGTTTAAAAATGCTCCTGTGTTTTGAAAAGACCACACTTTTAGTCATAACTTATTAAAGTAATATTAGTTCACACTTGATGAGCAGACTTGATCGAGCAAAATTATTCTCAAATAATCATGCTCCATCAATCCCCTATCTGATGGCGAATCAAGCCATCACTCAATCCATATAATCTGATTACAATCTGATTATCTTAGAATGCACTTGTTCTCATTTGTTTAAGCCTAACACCTTCTACATTCCTTAATACTTCATATTAAGCACCCTTTTCGTCTTCCAACTCTATTTCGTCTCTTTTTCTAAATCATGCCCTTCTTTTTGTCTCTTCTACTTGACACTTACAACATCTATATATCAGTATTATGATTAGTATACCAGCAGCAATAGCAATTATTGGTGTTAATATTTGTCCTGGCAAATTGTTGCTTAGTGCTGTAAACTAATTACATAGTGAGGAAAACCCCTTACCAACTTTTTCCCATGCACCATCAACTTTTAGTCCTGTTAAATCACTACGCAAATTAGTAATGTTACTTATATACCCCTCCAAGTCTCTGCTTTTGTCAGGGATATAAGTGCAACATTGTTGAATTTTCAGCATACTACAGACTCCCCATCTTTTGCCAATAATACATCAAGGGCAAACCTATTCTTCGAAACCATTATTCCATTAGCAACCATTTCAGTATCAATCACTAAGAGCCCACCAGCAGTATCCATTGATAAATGATCAACCACTGTAGACAATTTTCTAATTTTATGTGAGTTCAAAATCACTCCCACTGAAGGTATTAATGCACCAAAGACATCACCCACAATTTCCGCAGCACTTATTCCCCTTTTATTCTATGTTAGTTTCTTTTCATTGGTGCCATAATTTTCATTCACATGATATATCTTTGGGAAAACTATACCCTCATAGCAACATCCATACCAATTTAGATTGTGGCAATCTATAATAAGCATTTTTACCACACACGTAATATACTCCAGGATAACCTGGATCAGTACCACCTCTTAATCCCCAACCCCCCGTAATTAGGAAGGTAAGTTCACATTCACTACAACCCATGAAATAATTATTATATTCAGTCTTTTGTCTTAGTAAACAAAGCTTCCCTTATGATGCCAATCCAGAGTCATTGCAGCATATGTCTCACCTTTCTTATAATCACCCTCCTTATGAGCACATGGAGGTATTTTAGTTTTATGTTCTACAGCTTTTATCTTAAATTCTTGTCACCTATCCTCTACAGTATTTATAAACTCTATTCCTACACTGTGTAAATTACATGTAAGATGGTTTCTATGTGAGCGTGCAGAATCTATGGGCTCTGTGGTATGAAAGAAATCACCCGTATACTCCGCATCTTTTGCACTAGTTACTATATTCATATTCCTCTTAATAGGAACTTCTGAAAAAGCTAAATCGTAGTCAGAGTAGAAATATTGAAACTGCTCCTTGCCATAGAATAAACTTGTCAGTACACTACATGAAATTCCATATGGTAAAGGAAGGTGGTGATAAGGTACCCCTTCTGACACAGACAAGGGTAATTGCATGCACACATAACAATCTCTTGCATCCATAGTATTAACATACTCATACAGTCTTTTGGTAAAAACATTTAACGAAAAGTCATTAATAGATTTATCTTGGTGTAAGTCATTTCCTGTTAGTTTTTTAATATTTGATTCTGTATCCTCATTAAGGACTCTTGCTACTTCTGTTATTGTATTTACATAATCATTAGTAGAACTGACAGGAAACATAAAATAAGACACAATTAGTACTAACACTAACCAGACAAACAATTTTATAAGAACACATATAAAGCAAGCGTTAAAATACTTTCCCCTATTTGAGTGTTGATTTTTTTTACCAGTCTCAGTTTTGTCTGTTTTTAAAGAAAAAAATAGGTAAAGTAATAAGTAATCGGTTTAGATTAGCAAGGTTTGTATATCCCACACTTTCCGTGATTCAGGTCACAGCCTTATTTTCAAATCTCCTCTTTTTGTTTTTTTTTGCACCCTCTTTTCTCATGCACTGTTCATTTAGGGTGGCTCATATGATGATTTGTCTTTGGAACAAAACACAATGAATTCCTTTATCCAATCATTCATGGTAGCCAAGCATGTCCATTCAGGTGTTGTGTACTTTCGATTTGGAATTTTGTGCTCTTTTTGTTCTGTGTACTGTGTTTTCTTCTCTGTCTGTATGACTTTGTTCAGATTGGCTGAAAACTTCAACTACAGTTGCTGGAATCTTTCAATTCAAAGTCATTTTTAACTGTTTAGCTCCTTTAGGCCATTTATCACCTTTTCTTGCTCATTTTCTAGAAACACTGTCTATATCACTTGATTCAAGATTCCACTCAGCAGATTCCCTTTTTTATTTTCTCCGTCTCGTTCAGGGACCTTGTCTCTTTCAGTTTCAACAGTGACAGTGTTAAGAGACCCCGTTGCTTGGGCCCACTCTACTTGATTCTCTGTCTGTTCTCTCTGTTCACCTTCAACTGACTCTGTACTTTCATGTGGACATGGGACTTGATGAGTATGAGCAGCATGAATCCAGTAAGGCAAACCACCACATTTAACTGCTGTTGTTGTCACAAGAATCACTTGATATGGCCTACGCAAACGAGGTTCTAAACAAGACCTCCTCACATGTTTCTTCACAAGCACCCAGTCTCTAGGGCTCAAATCATGTGCCTGTTCTTTTTGGACAGTGATTGCAACTTCTCCAACCTGATGAGCCACAAAATGCACTATGTCAGCCAATCCTTTACAATAACGGAGCACTACATGATCAGATATGTCTACAAGCTGATTTGCTGGGACTATTGGCTGTCTCAAAGCCCTCCCCATAACAATTTCATTTGGGGACAGTCCAGTTCTTAAGTCTGGGAAACTGCTCAAACTCATTAACACCAATGGTAACGCATCAGGACATTTCAGTGTGGTGGATGCACAAACCTTTGCTAATCATGATTTAATTGTGTAATTTATCTGCTCGACCATGCCAGATGCCTCAGGTCATTAAGCACAATGCAATTTTTGCTCAATTTGTAAGGCAACACAGATCATTAGCACTACTTCATTATTATAATGAGATCCACCCTTCTCTTTCTGCTTCGGTAACTGCATCTTGAAATTATCTAATTTCCTCCCGTGTTTCAACAGTTGAGAACATCAGTCTACATTCTCTTTCATCAAAGTGTTCTTTCAAATGTTCCCCATTGATTGTATATGAATTTTGGGCACAAAAGCGCGCAATTTCATTGGCATATCTGTTGCCAACAGTGACATAGTCACAACCAGATTTATGTGCTGAACATTTCACCACCCCAACTTGGGCTGGAAATCAATAGGTTTTTTTACACACTATCCATTTTGTATGGGTGAACCTGAAGAGGTCATACACTCATGCTGGTACCACAACTGCCCAAAATCATGCACCACCCCAAAACCATATTGACTATCCATAAATATGGTTACTCGCATTTGCTTTGCTATACAAAATGCTCTAGTCAGTGCAATCAACTCGGCCATTGTTCTGAATTCACTCCTTTCAACCATGAAGCTTCAATAACACTCGTCACTGTAAAAAACACATATGCAGCTCGCAGGGTACCCTCAGAATCTCTCAAGTATGATCCATCCACAAGCAAAACATGATCAGATTCATGTAATGGAGTATCCTGTATGTCAGGCCTTGGTCTTGTACACAATTCAGTCACATCCAAACAATCATGTTCTGCTTCGTACACCACCACTTCACAATTAGGAATCGGTAACAAGGTAGCTGGATTCAAACTTGTCCATCTTGTCACAGACACATTCTCCACACCCAAAATCACTTGCTCATATTTTGTTAACCGACTGCTTGCACGATGCTTTGTGCAAGTGGTACATACACTTTTAACGGATGTCCCATTACAAACGTCTCACTTTGTTCCAAACTCAAACAAGTAGCAGCAACTGCTTTTAAACAATCAGGTAAGGAAGCAGCCACGGGATCCAAAGTAGCAGAAAAATATGCCACTGGACTGCATGCTGTTCTGTACATTTGCATCAGAACTGAAGTGTACAACCATCTCGTTCACTGCAAAATAGTGCAAAGTCCTTGTTAATGTCTGGCATTCCCAATGCTGGTGCCCGGCACAAACTGTCTTGCAGTTCAAGAAATGCTTTCATGCATTCTTTATCAAGATATACAGGATCTGACACATCTTTGTGTGTCAGCCTTTGCAATGGCTTGGCTATCAGTGAAAAACTCAGGATCCACTGCCTGTAATATCCAAACATTCCCAAGAACATTTGAACTTTCTTTTGTGTACTGGGCGGATTCATTTGCAAAATAGCATTGATCTGATCTTGAGACACTTTCCTGATTCCTTTCTCAATTTTATGAACCTCTTTTTGACAAAATTGCAATGTCGCTGGTGACACTTTATGACCACTTACTGCTAAATGGTTCAGTAGAGCAATTGTATCAGGAATGCATGCTTCTTCTGTTTCCAACGCAACCAACAAGTCTTCTATGTATTGCACTACAACTGAAATATTAGGCATTACCAATGACTCCAAGCATTTCTTCAATATCTGATTGAAGATTGAGTGGCTCTCTGTATACCCTTGAGGAACTCGGCATCATGCCAAAACACGGTTTCTGAACCGGAACGCAAATAAATACTGGCTATCCGTATGAAAAGGGATTGAGAAAAATGCTTGACATAGATCAATTACTGAAAACCATTTGCATCCGCTTTACAAGGAATTTGATATAAGATCACAGCTGGATTTGGTACTATTGGACAACAAGGTATTACAATCTGATACAGTTTTCTCAAATCTTACGCTATTCTGTATTTACCATTAGGTTTGCAAATTCCCATAATGGGAGAACTACATGGACTGCCTAAAATCTCAACAACGAACATATGCACATAAAAACTAAAGGCATTTATTTACAACGCCCAAAAAGTGAAATCTACCCCCAAAAAAAAGTAAAGGCCACATTTTACAATTCAATCCAAAGCCATAAATGATGTTGAAATTTAACGCACAACACAAAAACAGTTGTTTAAATTCCATGCACCCGTGATGATTGATGAGTAGTACCCCTGGGCCTACTGTATGACTAGGCCACAAGCTTGGAGGCCTATGGAAAAAGCACAGTGGCTGGTACCACAAAATGGCTGCCACCACATGGCCAGGCCACTCACAAAAACAAGAAAAGGTCAGGAATACAAGACAGACAATAAAGGCCTATTGCAAAAGCACAATGCCTGCCTCCACAAAATGGCCGCCACACATGCTCAGGCCACCCACCACAATAATAACCAAAAAGTGATTACAAAGGACAGGAACAGGAAGTTGTAGTCTCTGTGGGACTTACTTCCTCTCTCAAAAATATTTTTCAAAATATAAAAGCTTCTCCGTGCTCCAAAACTACAGCTGAATGACAACCTGAGGAGTTTTTTTTAGGAAAATGCACAAAATCAGCATTTTCGAGAAGGATATATGTTGCTCGCGAGATATTGTTTGCCAGATTGCAAATGCTGCGTGTTCAGGATCGCAAACTGTACAAAAAGGCTTTATCGCGTGCGCTAACACACATATTGAGAGCGAGAAAATGCTGAAAACTGTAAGTCCGCGTTGTCGCGCTGTGCAGAGTTACCGAAAGTACGCAAGCTGAATCCCTAGGGTTACCTACTGGCTAAAAAGCCCTATTTATTTAACACACACCCAAAAACTGCTATTCCACCCCAAAAAACACCTTTTGCAATAAAATCCAAAGCCATCCATGGTGTAAAAAAAAATCAACAGACAACACAAACTGTAAATTTAAATAACGCACCAAAGATTTGAGGCTGACTACCTCTGGGCCTACTGGCAGACTAGGCCACAAGCTTGGAACAGTCAATGTAAGCCTATAGCAAAAGCACAATGCCTGCCTTTACAAAATTGTCGCCACACTCATGGCCAGGAGGACACAACAACAAGCAAAAGCCAAGGGGAACAAAGAAAAGGAATGCAGGCCTTTATGGAAAAAGAAGCACACACTACTAAACTACCACCACAAAATTGCCACAAGCCACATGGGCACTCACAGTCACAACAGGCCATGGAAAACAATGAACTGAAGCAGGCCTATAATATATGACCAGACAAAGGAGGCCTGCTAAACAACACAGCTTTAATACAAAAATGAAAATCAACAGGGCTACAAAAGGATTGGAAAGAAGTTACACATCAAGCACACACATCCAACAAAGGTATTTCACACACACACACCAACAGTGAAATACACCACAGCCTACATGATGTTGAAAATTCTACAGACACCATGAAACATGGACCCATGGGTACCCTACTGGCTGAAACTGCAGAGAAAAACAACTAGGCCCCTATTGAAAGTACAGGCCACCCGCCACAACAATAATTTTAAAAAACAATGAAAATCCCAGAAAAATGTATGTACAAACAAGCCCCAATGAAACAAACACACCAATTCTCCAACTTACTTGTAGTAAATTAAATCTCAAATCAAAAAGTCCTCAAATAAATCCAATCCAATGGTATGATGCAGCAGACAGACACAAAAAGTGATCCTTCCTGCTCCAAATCCAAATGAAAGTGAACAACACATGCACAAAGCACTGGGTGGAGCCTGCTGGACAGGAACAGGAAGTTGTAGACTCAGGGGCACTTCCTTCCTCTTGAAAAAAAGAGTTAAAAAAATTCAAGGACTCCTCCTTACACAAAAGACTACAGCAAAATCACAATCTGAGGAGTTTTTCTGAGCAAAATGATAATTTTAGAGAAGGTTTTATGAAGCTCGAGAGATTTTCTTCGCCACATTGTAGTTTTTGCATGTTCAGGATCGCGATCTTACCAAGACTGCCGCCGGAAGTCAGCTCGCGCGCCCGAATGACGTGTTCGCGTTCGCACACTCTCGCGGGCTTGGGCAGCCATATTACAAATCTCGTGGCGCTCGCGAACGGACAGAAAAGCAAGTTGTCGATCGCAGAAGCACGGTAAGACGTTACCACGCACGCAAGAATGAATATTGAGCGCGCGAGGAAGCAAAACTACTACGCTACGCGCTAGATTGCGTAGCAATCTGCAACTTCACGCTCTACGCGAATCGCGAAGTTGCCTAAACTTCGCAAGCTCCGCGAACGGAGTGTAGTTCAACGCCCAGGCTTACAAGGAACATAACTTAGTTTCTGTCAACCTTACCATCCACATAGGGACCACACTGATCTACCTCTAGGCAGACCCTCCAGGATTCCGCGATTTCTCTATTTGCACAAAAATTGCGAAATCGGCAATTTTGTAAAAATGCAGTGATTTTTACACAACTGCCCGCAAAATTTCAAAAATGTGATCCTGGGAGGTGTGCTTAGTACTGTGCCGGTAGTGAATGTGTGCACGTGCCCATTATTTGGATTCTGTTGAGCCTAAAACGTCGAATAAGTGAATTGAACTTCCTGCCCGTTGGGTGCTCAACGCACTTCGGCTCAGTATGCTGCTTTCTAAAATGTCATTTTGTAATATGAGACATGACCAGTTTGTTTCATTTTCAGTACGTTTCCAATAGTAGATAAGTAAGTTAAAGAAAGACAAGTACCTGAAGGAGGAGGGCGCGCAGAGTGTGCCGTTCTCTTGCTTTCAGCTCTCTAATGAAAACTCCTACCCTGAGTTGTGTGGTTCACAAATTGCCTGTGAGCTGATGTAAATGGAGAGCAACTCTTCCGGGTGACCGCAGTCTGGACTCAGCATCAGAACACAATTACACGGCAGCAATACACAAGACTGATAAATGAACAGCCTTCAGTGAATCATTGTACCTGCTTCCGACCAGAATAACATCATGACAAGACAAAGTCAGTGAACAGACTAGTGGCGTGGCGGCATGCTTACTGGAAATCCAACAATTCTAGCGCCTTGAAGAGAGAATTGTTCCACTTGGACTGTAATAGGAGATTACTTAGTAGAATACATTTTACTTACCCCTAGAAGTTGTCGTGGGCAGCCTAACGTAGCATGTGAAAACATAGGTCATTTATCTGAGAACCACATGTAGGACAGACTTACACATGCAAATGCTCATATATATTTTGAAAGAATACTGGTTTTCCTCTCATATACTCTCCCTGAAATTTCCATTTTGGTAAACCCACTCCTCATCGGTGATTTGCTTACATCAATGGGAAAGGTGTTCCCTTTTCATAGTGGGAGAGAGGACGTGGCATTAGGGCGAAAGCTGCCGATTTTGGAACTGGTAACGAAGTTCAAGTCTCGGCGTCGGCACAACCTCATGTGATTCTGGGCAAATTATTTATATATATAACCTTCTGTAATGTAACTGATGCCCATGTAGAGCACTCAAAAGCCTTTGGGTCGCGCTCACGCTATATAAAATTGTAAAAAAAAAAATGGAATAGCGAAGAAGATTTGTTGGGTGCATTGGAGGGAGAGCAGTTTTCCATGATTAGCAAATACGTTTTCACTGCTTCTGCAGGTTCTCTCATGAGAAAAGTGTGTACATTTTTGCACGAGAAAATGGAATCGACAAATGTTTTCCGGTGTAATGCTTGCAAAGCTAAGTCTGGTGTCCCACTGTGGTTGGAAATTAGTTTTTGTGAATTCCGGAGATGAGTAAATTTACACCCGTACGATCTTCAGAATGCTAATTTCTTTGACATGTGGCCCAGAAACTGCATAGTGTAGACTGTAAAACATAAACTTAAAACATCACTGTTGAAAGTATCTGCCATAAATTCATGTCTGCATGCAAAGTGTCCATTAAGCCGCTAAACCCACTATCAAGCACCAGCTGGGCCCGTGGTCTGAAAAGTACTTAAATAGATGGGATGTGAGTTTGTCTGGATTCAGAACTATGGAAGTAGATTGACATTTTTGCAAGCAGGTTCATGAGTTATTGATATTTTAGCAGATGTTTTTAAGGATCTGTTTTGCAGGTCAGTCTATTCAGTTTGTAGTTCCACGTGAAACTACCTGACGTAGCTTTCAGGCCGAGATGAACCCTTCTGAGCTCTCAGTAGGACACCCTGACTGTGCCTATCAACAGAGTGATGGAGCGGGAGAGCTCTGGGACATATAAAATAATGAAGTAAAGATAGCGCTTCTGTTTCCTGTACTATGTGCAGGCACCTTAGGGGTGGGCGTAACTCGCGTATTAATCTTGCAAAATGGCTGAAATTGTGTAACTGCATCACACACTCAAAAAATTACCCAAAAGTTTCGAGTAAAAATTGAACCTGAAAATGTAATTTGAAATTGATTTAGTTCACACTGTCAATCGCATACGGATTTGCAGTTTTGCACTCAATTAGTACCCAAATGATCCTCACTGGTAAAAAATCTTTCAGAAATGTTTATTGACTGCCCACATTAAAGAAACTGCAGCTCGGGTTCAAAGCATGCCATACATGCTCAGATTTGAGATTTTGCACAAACACGTACACCGTCATATGTCAATACTGCGTAACTCAAACACGCACACCATCATATAACAATATTGATTAGCTCAGCCATGCACACCATCATATGACAATACTGTGTAACTCAAACATGCACACCATAATATGACAATACTGCATTGTGGTTCATGCTTGTATTTAATAATTTGTGAACGAGGAGCACTCCTTCAAAACTAAACTCTTTATGCTTATTCTATCTTGTTATAGAAAAAACGGCGTGCTGCAAAGGTTGACATGCTGTCTACACAGGTCATGAATCAAATTAAATTAAATCAAGTATTTCCACTTGACCCTTGCACACTGTATCCTATAGCTGTTGCTATTTCATTTTTAAATTATATTAAACTTCTCAACAAAATACACTGTGAACTTGAATCAAAACGTTCATACAGAAAAAACACTGTGTGTTATTCACTTCATATTAGTAATTTTAATCCTTTTCAAACTCAAAAATTTTTCTCTTGAGGTATAAATTCTTTGTAACAGTTCATAAATTCATTTTCTTTATGATGTCTTTCTACTTAATCTGTCCAATGCATTTCGGGTCCCATCAAACCTTCCTCAGGGGCTGAAAATCTGTAAATCATACAAACAGCGCAGTTTTAATACAAATATTCAATCTCTCTAATTAATTGTACATCAGATAATTCACAACAACACAGAATGTTTTCATTAAACCATCTCCAGTAGTCACTGTTATTATTAAATTGAGGTTGCAGAGGAAAATAGAAAAAGTCAAGAAGATCAAATTACCATAGTGAGGTGGACAAGACACCACTGCTGTGCTATGAAAAACCGAAAAGAATAAAGATTCCGACTACATTACACCTGACCTCACCCAGTGCCTATACATGTAGTCAACCAACTAATCATATCCAAGAACCTCAACTGAATCCTATCGATGTGTTAACTAATCCACAAACAAAAAATAACAATGAGAATAGTCTCACCAGTCTTCTTATTGGCTACCGGCATAGATCAAAAACTTCACTCTAATGCCTCGACTGAGAATCCTGTAACGTGTAGAAAAATGCCATGATTATCTGAACGCAGCCCTAAAACACAGAAATTATCACAAAAGCTAATCTCTGATATACCTTTTCGTCTAGACCGTCATATTTATGTCATCGGGTAAAATCCGTGTAAGCCCAGCGTCGTTGAAGCAAATTCTTACTGCTCACGTTATGAAAACGCTTCCCCCAACAAGACTAGTCTTCAGAATTAGTTCTTCCACTCCACGCCGTTACCCGGCGTGTTTAAAAAATCCTCAGCATAGTATACTCTACATAGAGAGAGGACTACTCAACATCGGGACTACACTTAGATGGGGGCCATCTTGGAATAGTACGCTCTGATACAGAGCCTCAGTTTAGAAACATCGGCGATCGAACAACTACAAACACCTCCGTTCATGGTGGCCATCTTTACCTCATGCACAATGTAACTCAAAAAGGAAACTACAAATAATAAGTATCTTAATATAACGAATGGGTCCTCTCTCATTGCTCCAGTGTAACCGATATCAAATCCCCAACCAACTAATATAGGTCACAAAAACTAAGAAAAGAAGAAAGACTAAAAAATCGAGTATGCAAAAGTGATATGAAACAGTGATGTTAACTAACCTGAAAGGAAGAAAGGAAAGAACATCAAAGGTGTATGCCAATAAAGTGAACATGTAAATAATGGAAACAAATTACCCACTGAGTCATTATTATTTTTGCCCTGTACCTTCATAAACACGGTCATTACTGATAGAAAGAACGATGACTTTAAATCATAAAACATTTGTGTTGTTGATTCAATTCATGTCTTTTCTTATTTTGTGCGCCTCTAAGCCTTAACATTAAGAACATTACAGGAAACATCCTAAATCCACTTTGTCATTGATCCCTTTTGGATCCTGTGTTTCCAATCGTCTTATCCAAAAAATCTCTCTTTGCAGTAAAGTTTTTGAAAGATCTTTACCTGGTGTGGGTTCAACCCTTTCTATTGCCTGGAACTTCAGTTGGGGTATATTATGACATGATTTCATCCAATGTACTGATAAGCTGCTCTTAATGTTTTTGTTATGAATGGCGCTTTTGTGTTCGGAAATTCATGTCTTGATCTTCCGTTCGGTCTTACCTATGTATAATAATCCACATGGACATTTTATACTATAGATTACATTTTTTGAATTGCAATCTGCATTAATCCTAACTTTAATAATTTCACCAGTATGAGGATGTTGTATGGTATTGCCGCAGATCACATTGTTACATTGTACACAGTTTTGACATCGTTGCATTCCTTTGAATTCTTGTATGGGTGGTGTAAACTGATTTTTAAGCATTTCTTTCAAATTCCTGGATCTTTTGTATGCAAAAATCGGTTTATTCACGAAAAGTTCTTTAAAATCACTCTCATGTTCTATTATTTCCCATCTTTTATTGATGATTCTCTTAAGTTGCCTTGAGCACATAGAGAATGTCGAAACAAACACTTGCCTATTTAATGACTTTTTTGATTGAGCTTCCAAGAGTGAATCCCGAGATTTAGCTGTCATCTTGAAAACGGCTTGATCTAGAACACTTTCAGGATATCCCTTCGATAGGTATCTCTCTTTAAGAATTTTCACATTTTTTTGAAGCGTGTCTTCTTCTGAACAAATCCTCTTGGCTCTAAGAAACTGGGAATATGGAAGGTTGTAAATGAGATTCTGTGAGTGAAAACTATTGAAAAGTAGTGCGTTGTTTTTATCAGTTGGTTTATGGTACACCTCCGTGTGTATAACATTGTCTGCAACTGTTATCAAGACATCCAGATAAGATAATGATTGCTTATCAATGGCATGTGTTAGTTCTATGTGTTCATCACATTGATTCAGTTGTGCTATTTTGGTTTCTAACAATTGCCTGTTGTTCCCCCACACTAAGAAAATATCGTCGATGTATCTACAATATAAAAGCAAATTGTCAGTCCATTCCTTATCAGAATTGATAAACCTTTACTCAAACATGGCCATATAGGTGTAAGCGTAGGCTGGGGCCCCAGCAAAGCCCATAGAAGTACCTTTCAGTTGTAGAAAATATTTGTTGTCCAATTCAAAGTAACTGTGATAAAGACAAAAGTGTAACAACTCCAAAACAAACACTTTATCTGCTCCTATGGTGGGTTGATTGATTAGAGCCCATTCGACAGCCTCCATACCTCCCTCATGGGGAATTGTGGTATATAATGTTTTCACATCCAGAGTGCATAACAATATTTCCTTATTCAATGAAACAGTTCGAAGTTTTTGAAGAAAATGTGTTGTATCTTTGACATAGGATGACCAATTTTGAACAAATGGTTGTAGAAAATGATCAATGTATTGTCCGATAGGTTCAAAGATCGTCCCACACCCTGTAACGATCGGTCAAGTTCACAGTGTATTTTGTTGAGAAGTTTAATATAATTTAAAAATGAAATAGCAATACAGTGCGCAAGGGTCAAGTCGAAATACTTGATTTCATGCTTGTATTTACCCATGGAAATGTTTATTTTGTTTATTGTTTAGTTTTATATATAGGGCTTGTTAACTATGAAGCTTTAGGACGCTTTACATAGAAGCAAGAAATACAATCAGATGAACACTGGGACGGAGTCATAGGAAGGCATGTGAGCCATGGATCAGAAGATTCCTGTTTGGGTTTGGATAATACTCTGAGGCTAGGTGAGGGTCCTAAATTGCTTTGGATTAACTCATGGAAACTAGACCCAACTCAGAGAGGTCTTACTTAAAAAATTACATTTAGAAATACAGTTCCCTCCTACGAGGATAGGAGTGGAGCTGTGCTTCCGTAGAGCTGCAGACACTTTAAACATGCCTATTTCAAAGTGGAATACTCTGCTAAAACAGTTCCCATTTATTTCAGGCTGAAAATGAATGATTATAAGTAAGATAAAGTGCCTCAAAAATGCCGCAAATTTCCATATTTGTGCCACAAAATTTTCTATTCCAAGCCGCAATATCCTGGGGGGTCTGTCTAGGGATGCGCTAATGAAAGGAAATGAAAATGTAATCAAATGGGGAATTTATATAGCGCTACAAATACCTGGAGGTGTCTAGGCGCTAAATAGACAAGCAAGCAGGGGTCGAACTGTGGAGGTGTGCTAGTAGAGTCAGGTGTTTAAGCGCTTCCTGAATTGAAACAGGTTGGGTTCTTTTTTGAGAGAAATAAGCAGGGAGTTCCAGAGTTTGGCAGTGGTGTAGGTAAAGCTTTTTCCTTCCCATTTTACTTTGTGTACCTTGGGGAGGGTCAGGTTGCCGCTGTCTGATGAACTCAGTGATCTGGCCGGAATATAGGATTTGAAAAATTGTGACAGTTGCCAAGGAACCTGACTGTGTGTAGCCTTGAACGCAATACATAAAGCTTTAAACTGAATGCGTTTGCTGATGTGCAACCAATGTAGCTCTGCGAGAGCCTTAGAGGCCGAATCATAGCGAGTGAGCCCAAGCAGGACTCTAGCTGCGGCGTTCTGAGTCATCTGTAGTTTATGTATACTACGCTTGTTTGCACTAGTGAGAAGGGTGTTGCAACAGTCCAGACTAGAGCCAATTAAAGCTGTGACTACTGTTTTCCTTAGCTCAAATCGAATAAACGGAAGTACTTTTTTCAGGATTTTAAGAATGAAAAAGCAAGCCGCTGTGGTGTGATTAATCAGGGATACAAAGGAAAGCTTGGTGTTGAAGAGAACTCCAAGGTTCTTTACCTTGTTAGCTGGTTTTGAGGGAGGACCCATATGATTCGGCCACCAGCTGTCTGACCAGATGACTGGCGTGTTGCCAAAAAGCATAACTTCAGTTTTTGATGTGTTGAGTTTTAAACAGTTAACCTGCATCCACTTCCCTATGTGGCTCATGCAGTCTTTAAATCGAGATGCAGTTTCCACAGATGAGCTGTTAATGAACACAATTATCTGCGTGTCATTCGCATAGGACACCAGCGTAAAACCGAAGCTGCTTATCAGCTTGGAGAGGTGGGTCACATACCAGTTAAAAAGGGTGGGGCTCAATGACGAGTCCTGTGGGACTCCACAAGGTATTGAGAAAGCCGGGGAAACAAATGCACCATGTGCCACTGATTGTGTCCTATTGGACAGAAAGGATCTAAGTAGGAGGAGTGCTTTATCCCTGATTCCCAGCACAGCGAGGCACTCAACCAAAACATTGTGGTTGACCGTGTCAAATGCTGCTGAGAGAACTAATAGGATAAGGACAGCGCTCCCCCCTCTGTGGTGAGTTTGCCTAAGTTCTTCTGTGGCCGTGATTAGCGCCAATTCAGTGCTGTGGTAGGCCCTGAAACCATATTGCGAGTGGTCCAAGATGTCAACTTTCCCAAGACAGGCGGACAGTTCTTCATTTAGGAATCTTTCTATGATCTTAGCTGGAAACGGCAGCCTGGATATAGGTCTGTAGCTGGATGGGTCCTCAAGATCCAGATTTGGTTTCTTCAGGAGTGGCAAAATGGAGGCTTTTTCCAATCTGAGGGGAAATACCCCGAGGAAATCATGAAATTAAAAATGGGCCAAAGTGCAGATGCAAAGGTCTCGGGGACCAGGTGAGGAACTTTTGGTGGGCATGGGTCAAAAGGAGATGCAGACTTAACTAAAGAAATTAGTTTGGTAGTCCGGTCAAGCATGATTGGTGGAAGGATAGAGAGTGTGGTGGTGGAGGAGCTATCCGCTTTAGCGTGAGGAAAAGGACTAGCGCTCGGGTTCTTGTGGGGGAGTGCAGTTAGGTTTGATTGGGGTACAAAAGCATTGAAGATTTGTTTGACTTTTTGTTGAAAGGCATCTGCTAACTTATTGCACAATCTCTGGCTACTTTCCTGATCTTGTATTTCTGGAAGCTTGGAAAGTTTTTTAACTGTGGTGAATAGCCTTTTAGCGCAGCCATTGGCTGCTTCTATTTTTACTTTGTAGTAGTCTGATTTTGTCTTCAGAATAAGATGTTTGTATGTTTGGATGGCTAGTCTGTAGTCTGATTTAGTCTGGACATCGTATGCTAGCCTCAATTTCATTTCAAGTCTTCTACAAAAAAATGTTGTTCCTTCGATGACTCATTGAACCATGGTTCAGAGGGAGACTGCCTGACTGAACTCCGCACTGTCAGGGAGCCAACTGCTGCCCAGTGAGGACAATTTAGGAGTGATAACTCCTCACTGCCTCGTTAAAATCTGCAGGGGTGGACTGATGAGAACATGTGAGCATCTTGTTTAGCTCTTCTCCCTTAACCTTATTCTAAGGTTGAAAGCGTTCTTAGATACATTGGAGGGCATTTTAGGTGGCAAGGTGATTTCAAACATTATTGCCTTATGGTCAGACCAGATAAGTGGCAGAACTCTGTTCCATATTAGATTAGGTTGGTCAGAGTAGATCCCGTCCAAACAATGCTCGGCCGAGTGTGTGGCCTCCTTGACCAGCTGATTGAGTCCTGTATAGCCATATGGTCTATAAGAGCTTCAATGTATATGTCAGCAGTATTTTCAAGGTAATAGTTGAAATCACCTAAAATAGTGAAGTTGGACCATTTTACCTTAAGCTCCAGGAGCTGACCTATAGAATTTATAAAGTTGGTGGACGATACATAAGTATGCCATTGAAGGTATTCTAGCTATCAAGCCTGATTTTAAAGGTAGCTACCTCGCTCTTGGTGTAATCTGAAATTGGTTTAAACCATATATTAAAACCATTTCTGGCTATAAGCGCTTTACCTCCACTCCTTTAGCCAACTCTGTCTTTCCTGTAAATTTTGAAGCCCTCAGGAAGAGCCCCTAGGAGGTCTGGTTAAGAGGAGGAGTCAGCCCAGGTTTCTGTGACGGAGGCTATATCGATTGCATGCTCCTCAAGGAGGTTGTAAAATGGAAAAGCATTTTTAATAAGAGATCCAGGGCCAGATGTACGACCCGGTTTTGCATGCTCAAATGGGTTTGCGAACCCATTTGCACAAGCAAAAACATATTGGCCCATGTACATAGCCTTTTTAGCAAGTCACAATTTGTTTGCGACTCGCTAAATAGGTTTTGCCACTCGCTAGTTGGAAGGGGCGTTCCATTCCAAATAGCGAGTCTCAAAACAATGTATTAATGTTTTGCGACCGCTATTGCGGTCGCAAAACACTCGCAATTACCACCTACTACCAAGTAGGTGGTAATGCATTTGCAAAGTGAAAGCTTTGCAAGATATGTGGTGTTCTGCATATTGCACATATTGTATTTCTGCGTTCCCTTCTGGTGTACTTTTTATGGTATGGAATATTAGGTTTGTTCTGTGTACAACCAAGTTGTAGTTTAGTGGACAACCTAGACAGTCTAGCCGTCGAATTTTTAATTTTTGAGACCTGAGAGAATGTAAACTAATGGTTTGTGGTCAGTCCTTAACCAAAACTTCCTTCCGCAGACATAGGACTTCAAGCACCACACACAAGCCAACATTTCTTTCTCTATGACAGAATATCTCATATCTACATCTTTTATTCTCCTTGATGCAAATCCCACCGTGATTTCCTTGCTGCCATCTATTTGAGATAACACAGCGCCCATGCCATAGGCGCTTGAGTCTACAGTAATGAAAGTATCACGTTCTTCAACATAGGCTTGAAGGGCTGGGGCAGACAAAATGCATTCTTTGATTTGGACAAAATGTTCTTGCCAATTGGCTGTCCAAATAAATTCCGACCCTTTTTAACAAGATTCCTAAAACATTTGGTGAGGCTGGAAAAGTTCTTAATGAATTTAGAATAAAATTCACATAAACCCAGAAAAGAACGTAATTGGTGTTTATCCACCGGATGTGGTGCATTGAGGATACCCTCAACGATACTAGGTTTGGGTTTGACGCCATCCTTGGTAAGAACGTGACCTAAATATTTAATTTCATGTACAGAAAAGATACATTTATCTTCCCTTAAAGTCACACTATTACTCTGAAGAGTTTGAAAGATTAGTTACAACACTTGATTATGTTCAACCTGTATATCAGTGTGCACTAGAATGTCATCCTGGAAAAAGACAACGTATGGAACATTCTGAAACATTCTGGTCATTACTTTCTGAAAAACAGATGCTGCCGAGGCCAGTCCAAATGGCATGCGACAAAATTGGAATGTACCATCAGGTGTTACAAAGGCTGTTAAGTGGCCAGATTTTTCATCTAGAACTACCTGATGGTAAGCGGAACGCACATCCAGCTTTGCAAACCATTTGGACCGACCTACGGCAGTAATCAAATCATCAATGCATGGTAATGGAAAAATCGCCACCCAGATGGCCTTGTTGAGGGATCTTAGGTTAACAGATAGGCGGAGTTCCCCAGACCTCCAACCAGAGGGTGGCATCAACACGTTCAATTATACCATCATTAACCTTTTTTTGTTTAACATAACGGTGAGATCATTCCTTACACTGCGAAATAAATTTTTTTTTAAATGAAACAAAAATGTTTTTTGTTTTTTTAATGCATCCTGTTTTCCAAGGAGATGGGCTGCATTTAAAAAATAAAAAGCAGTCCCAGACATGGTGGTCTGCTGAACCCAGCAGGCCTCCATTCCTGGAGTATGTAATCACAAATAGACTCCACAATGTGTGGAGGAGGGAACAGGAGGCATGGGGTTCTAGGAGCTAGCGGCCTCCATTGCATAATATATTTACCACAAAAGAGCTGCTCCTAGTGAAGTTTGACCCTGCTACAGTTATAAAACCATTGTGAGTGGGGACATCTCACAAAAAGTGACGGACTGGTCTCACACACCACCTGGTGTCATGCTTCATCATCGGCCATACACCTGGAGACAGGGATGCACTTCTAAACTAAGGAGTGGGGGCCCGTGAAATGGAAAGTGAAGTTAAAAATCATTATAGTTACCAGAAAGTAAATTTTAATGTGGCCAATAACTATATGATGCTAGAAACAAAGGACGGTGAGTGGGGTGTTAAGTGTCCCCTAACCGTCTCGTGAATGGTCAACATGTTTCTGCCATGTAGGCCCGAGCGGGTCCAGGGCATTCATCAGGACCTAAGTTAAACTGGGGGCTCCGTTCTTACCAACAAGTAGCAAGAAAGTACCACTGTGCGGGTGTGGCAAAGGCTGCACTCTCTTTCCTAAATGGCTTCCAAACGTCAAGCCTGAAGGGAGAAAAAAATGAACGAACATATATATATATATATATATATATATATAAACCTGTAGAGCTGGGTCAGAAAAAACATTAAATGCGAGACACAATAAAAAGAAACAGCGCATGCGTGAGTTCCTTAAGGTGAGTGACTATTCACGTGACTTGTGCCACTCTATGTGTGTACACAAACAGATCGAGAGTGATGAGAGCGTGGTAGCTCTCATGGGTCTTACCCTAGTTGAAACAACTACTTGCCACATGGGGGGAGGGGAGGGGAAACTCCTGTTCATTCTGGAGGGAGAGAAGGTAAACCATAGTGTCCATCAAACAATGTGTGGGAGAGGATTTTCCACATACGTGTGCAGAACACGCTCATTCACACAGTAACGACCCGAAAGGGTACAGTTACAACATTCACAGCATTCATACTCTTACTGTCTCAGGAAATGAATCCCACGATCGTTCTATGTTGCTGCCCCCAGTCCTCCTGAATGTTAGAATGAGGCCGCGGGGTCGGTGTTTAAATAGTACACTTGTGACTTAATTAGAAGCAGCGCTGAGTGATTGAGCCTGAACAGTGGCTCCTGGTGTGTGGTTTCCGGTGTCCCGAGCGGGCGCGGGAGGATGCGTGCAGCGTGGTGACTGGTTTGGTAATGGCTGTGGTGCGGGACCAATGGTATTGCTCAGAGGGCGGTGCATGCCCAAAAATGGAGGTGAAGGAGGGCTGGACACTCCCAAAGGGGTGGTGTCACGTGTAAGCGGGATGAAGTTCCAGGTGGAGAGCGCATCTGAGGTCGCCCTGGCAACGCGGGGGTGCCGCGGTGAGAGAGATATGATTCGCTCACAGGGAACCAGTGTGGAATTGCGTGCTTCAAAGATCAAGTTTACAGCGAGAGAGCGCATCTGAGGTCGCCATGGTAACGCGGGGGGCCGCGATCAGAGAGTTCTGAAACGCTCGCAGGGCACTAGTGTGGCGCGATCGCCTAATGATGGTAGGGGTGCGGTAAATCATGCGAGGAGATGCGTGCTTAAAAAAGTAAGCGGGTGTTTTCCCAAATGCGGAGGGGGTCTGGGCACAAGTAGCGGTCACCCTAATTAAAATGGGCGTGGTGAAGCGAGCGGGCAGTCTTACAGTGCCGGGGTGGCGCGGATGTCGCCAAGTTGCATGGGGGGTCCTGGCTCAAGGAGCCGGCGCGGAAGTGAAAAGGAAGTGTAATGAAATGTTTAGTAATGCAGAGGGAAAAGGGAGTCTCGGAGCGCAGAGATAAACAAGTTCAAATCAAATTGCTAAGGTGGCGTGTTAGCGTCACAAGAGGGGGGGGGGGAAAGGGGGCCCACGTACAAGGGAAGAGGGTGACTGTGATGTTTACCAGTCATGCTTGTGCAAAATCTAGGGGGGAAAACAAGGGAGGAGAGACAGAGAGAAGGTGAGCCTAATGGTATGGCAGTGGGAAGGGTGGAACGCTAGTTTAGTATTTATCTACCCAATTGGAACCAAGGGATGTCGTCGTCGAGGCCTTTCTCATGGGACCGCAGTTGCTCCCTTACATGTAACGCTTTTGAGAGGTCAAATTTACTTTTATTCATCACTTCAAGGACAGTCCAACGGAGGTCAGTGTCCTTGTGATGTTTTTCCAGAAAGTGACGTGTCAGTTTGGTGTTTGTTCTCTTGCACCTGATGGTGCTACAGTGTTCGTTAATGCGTATCCTGATTTTTCTGGTTGTCATGCCGACATATTGGAGACCACATGGACATGTTATAAGGTAAACAACATTCTCAGTGTTGCAATTGCTGAATGTTCGCAGTTGCCATGGTTTTCCTGTGCCTATGTTGACTTCTTTCATGTTGGCGGTTAGATTGTAAGAAGTACATCCACCACATGAAAAACGTCCCATCACACGCGGTTGTTCCCAAAGCCTCTGTTGTTCAGTGCCATCTGCAGTGGGCATTCTGACGCGTACTAGTTGATCACACAGGTTTTTGTTGCGTTTAAATGCAAACAGTGGGGGTTCCCACTGTGTTCCAGCGCTGTTCAAGATATTCCATCTTTTTCTAATGATCTTCTGTACTGTGTTGGAAATAGGAGTGAATGTGGTGACACACACTGTTCTTTCGGTGTTCTCCTTTTCCACATCTTCTAGGAGTGCTTCCCTTGGGTTGTTTCTTGCTCGTTTCCTCGCCCTACGTACCATTGTTTTGGGGTAGTGGCGATCGACGAGTTTCTTTTCTAGTTGGGATGCCTGTTCTTCAAAGGTATCAACATCTGAGCAGTTTCTCCTAACTCGAAGGAATTGTCCAACTGGTAGGTTTTGTCTTAGGGCCTTGGGATGATAACTCTCATATAAGAGAAGGCTATTCCTGTCGGTGGGCTTGTTGTGCACTTTGGTAGTTATTCCTTCGTTGGTCATTGAGATGTCTAAGTCAAGGAAGACTGCGTGGTTTTTGTTGATTGTATGCGTGAACCTAAGGTGTGTGTCTTTGGTATTGACCCACTGGACAAATCTTGTTGCTTCTTCTTCAGTTCCATTCCACACTATTAGCACGTCGTCTATATAACGTTTCCAAATCCTGATGTGTTGTAGGAATGGATTGTCTGGGTTATGGATGAAGTCGTCCTCGAATTGCTGAACGTACAGGCAGGCCATACTGGGGGCGAAGGTGCTGCCCATTGAAGTACCAGTGATCTGGTGATAGATGACTTTCTCGAATTCGAAGAAGTTCTCAGTAAGCGCTAGTTCCGCACATTCCATCACGAAATGTTGTGGGGTTAGAAAGTCTCACTCTCTGTTGAGGATGATATTTTCCACAACTTCCAAAGTGCGCCTTTGTGGTATGCTCGTGTAAGCGTGGAGCTTCTATGTCCATGGTTATAAACCAGTCATTGGTTGTATCCACCGTGAGATCTCTGAGGAGACAAAGGACATCCTTCGTATCCCTGAGGTAAGAGAGTGATTCCTTAACAATAGGCCGAAGGAACCAGTCACAAAATTGTGACAATGGCTCCAAGGCTGACCCTATTCCAGACACGATTGGTCTGCCTGGTGGGGGCATTCGTTTTTTTTGGATCTTCGAGAGTATGTAGAATTTGGGCATTCTGGGTTCCTCACTTATGAGGAAGCAGGCCTCTTGATTAGTGATCCAGTCGTTGCTGAGTGCTTCTTCTACCATGCCCTTGATCCTGGCCATGAGCGGTCCTGTGGGGTCGGTTCTGTGTATGGTATAGCTGCTGGAGTCGGTGAGTAATCTCAAGCACCCCTCTCGGTACATGTCACTATCCATAATGACTATAGCTCCCACTTTGTCCGCTGGTTTTATGATTAGGTTGTTGTTATTACCTAGGTTTTTTAAGGCCGTGCGTTCTTTCCCAGTCAGGTTGTCAAAACCTCGCGTGTCCTGGAAGTTGATATCCTCGATGTCCTTTCGCACTGCCTGTTCAAATGCAAGTATATGACATGAGATGTTTTGATTAGGTGGTTGGAAAGTAGATTTTTTCCTAAGTCCAGTTGACTTCTTTTCTTCTGTACCTTCTTTAGTATCTCCAAAGAAATCGCGAAGTTTGATTTTCCTGGAGGGCTGCCATTCACAATGGGCTCGCAAATTGCGAGAGGCTCATTAATATTAATGAGCCTCGCAATTTGCGACCCCATTGGTAATCGCAGCACAGTGCAAGCACAGTGTTGTACATTTCATTTAGTGCCTCGCACTTTGCGACTCGCAATGTGTCGCAAATTGCGAGGCGCTAAATAAAAGGGTCATACATCTGGCCCCTGGTGTTAAGGAGTACGAAGCAAGTTATATTCTGTCTTTGATCTGGGATTCTTTGCTTGAGATTCCAGCGTCTCGCTGGGGATCGGGGAAGACTGTAAGCCACAGTGGTACAGTAGGGGCAGCGTTTTTTTCCTAAGATCTAGTGAGGATCAAAGGGAGCACCCGGGCAAAGGTTGCCTGTGGGTCTGAGAAGCAAAAAGGCTTCCCTGGAATACTGACATTAAAATTATCAGAGTCATCTGGATTAAAACTGTCATAGTGGTTGGTGCTGTGCGTGGTCCCTGTGCAGACGGGCGCAGAGGGGCTTGCCTTTGGCGCGCCAGAGGAACGCCTGCTGCGCGCGTCCGTTGCAGCATGCGACTTAAATAGGGTGAGGCCCGTGAAAAGGCTAGACTGCCAACTTCCGTGGGCGGAAGTGAGTGCCGAAATGTGGTCCCCCCAAGCACACAATCCTCCTCCCCTCCACCTCCCCTCTCAGTCACCATCATTGAGATGTATCCGAATCACTTCCATCCATCTGCATCAAATGCTGTGAAGACACCTGCACATTTGAATTTAATTGATCATTTTTATGGAAAACCACATTCGCATTGTTTCTTTGTACTTGACCATTCATATTTTGCATAGTAGATTGAGGTATTTGCTGACCTTGTCCTCTGACAACCAACATTTCCTGATTCTAATTCTGTGGATTAATTTGCATCTGATTCATTCCATTTACTCCTGCATCTACAAACTGTGTATCACCTGTATTTGCTTGTATACTTTTAGACTTGCGCTTCCAATGTCCCAACTTGCCGCACGCATGACAAGGAAACTTCTTTTTCATCTCCTCTATATTACCACTTCGACCTCTCCCTTGTGGTAATGGTATCATTTGTGTTACAGTATTTCCATTTGACACTACGCCTCTCATCATGATACACAGAGAAGTAGGAGGGTGAAAAGTTGCTATTTTTAGAGGTAAATTGGCAAAAATAAAATATTAGAAAAACTGACCTCACCAACAAAAGTTTGTGGCATGCTTCATCATAGGGCTGCTAAACACACCTCTGCACAAGTCAACGCATGAGGTGGAGCAAATGAGTGAGGGAGATAATACAAACATACAGAAGTGCAGACAGACGAAGTTAAAACGAATTCCAGGAGCTCCAAATACCTATTTTATTAGCGGATTCCCAGGTCAGGGTTAAAATACGTTTCACTAAACCAGTGGTCGTGGTGAACTGGTAGATCTTCATGGCGCTGGGAGAGACTCAGCTTCAGTGACGGACTCACCTTGACGAATGTGTGACTACAGGAAGCCGTCTTCGCTCCCCCGCCATTTAAAGCACGAACCACAGTGAAACTCGATTTTGATTACATGACCTATGTATAAACACTGGCTCAAACCTCGATCTACCTATTAAAGTAGGAAAGAAGGGTATAAATATGGGGATCTAGTAGTCCTGATGAAAGCCGGGGAAGACACTATGTCTGGCTGAAACATGTCAATGATTTTGCAGAGTGGAGGAGTAAATGGTCCATAATCTACCAGTTCACCACCAACCACTGGGCTCCAGGGCTCCGGGGCTGCAGGGCTCCGGGGCTGCAGGGCTCAGGGGGCTCGGAGACACCATGCTGGGCCTCGGGCATGGGAGCCTGTCCCGGGCACTTTGCCTCGTCGCGGGCTGGAGGAGGGAGCACCGGACGCTGGGGAGGTGTCGTCCAGGCTTAGCCCATCTGGTTCCCGCCTGAGAACCGCCATCCCCAGGAGGGGCGTCCCGGCATACCCTGCCCCTAGTAATCCGGAGGAAGGCTACCCCCCTTTCTGGTAAACCGTCCGCACCGAGTGACGGAGGGGACCCTAGTCCTGGACGCACCCGACCTCCTGGAGCCCTGGCTGGGATCGGGGAGGCGAATGAGCCCCCATCTGGACTTCCATGGCAGCCCGGCCATCTGGTCGCCCCATTGGAAAGCATTGCGTGCGACCAGATGGCCGAGGGAAAGGTGCGACCAGATGGCTGGGACCGAAAGGACTCCCATCTGCCCGCCCCGAGCCTTCGCGGGAGGGCCCCCGCCTGCCCTTGCAGGGATCGGGGGCTGCAGGGCACGGGGACTGCAAGGCTTGGGGGGCTGCAGGGCTCGGGAGCTGCAGTGCTCGGGGGCTACAGGGTTTGGGGGCTGCAGGGCTCCGGGGCTGCAGGGCTCGGAGGCTGCAGGGCTCGGGGGCTGCAGGGCTTCGGGGCTGCAGGGCTCGGGGGCTGCAGGACTCGGGAGCTGCAGTGCTCGGGGGCTACAGGGTTTGGGGGCTGCAGGGCTCTGGGGCTGCAGGGCTCGGGGGCTGCAGGGCTCGGGGGCTGCAGGGCTTCGGGACTGCAGGGCTCCGGGTCTCCGGGGATCCAGGGCTCCGCGGCTGCAGGGCTCTGGGTCTGCAGGGCTCCAGGGCTCCGAGGCTGCAGGGCTCCGGGTCTGCAGGGCTCTGGGGCTGAAGGGCTCTGGGGCTGCAGGGCTCCGGGGCTGTAGGGCTCCGGGGCTGTAGGGCTTCGGGGCTGCAGGGCTCCAGGGCTCCGGGGCTGCAGGGCTCCGGGGCTGCAGTGCTCGGGGGGTCTTGAAGACCCCACGCTGGGCCTCAGGCATGGGAGGCCCACAGGAGCTCCCGGGGCCCGGACGCCCGGGGGACCCATGTATCCCGTCCCGGGCACTTTGCCTCGCCGCGGGCTGGAGGAGGGAGCACCGGACGCCGAGGAGGTGTCGTCTGGGCTTAGCCCATCTGGTTCCCGCCTGAGAACCCCCATCCCCAGGAGGGGCGTCCTGGCATACCCTGCCCCTAGTAATCCGGAGGAAGGCTACCCCCCTTTCTGGTAAACCGGACTCACCCGACCTCCTGGAGCCCTGGCTGGGATCGGGGAGGTGAATGAGCCCCCATCGGGACTTCCAGGGCAGCCCGGCCATCTGGCCACCCCATTCGAAAGCATTGCGTGCGACCAGATGGCCGGGACCGAAAGGATTCCCATCTGCCCGCGCCGAGCCATAGCGGGAGGGCTTCCGCCTGCCCTTGCAGGGCTCCGGGGCTCTGCACCAGGGACCTTTCTCCCGGGCAGATGGACACTTGGCAGGCCGCAGAACGTGGGCTCCCAGGCCCTGACCGGAATTCAGGAGGCCCGGGACCGGTCCCTGCTTCTCAACGCAGCCCGGCCGGGGAGATCGGGGAGCCTGCCCAAGCACGAGGGACTCCAGTCCCTGGCACACGGTCCCTCAGGTTGTGCGCTGGTTTTCCACAATATTTTTCAAAATTGTGCATCGTTGCGCTAGGCAAAGTCCGCGCAGCCCTACTCAGGACGTGCGCTCGTTTTCCACAATTTTTTTCAAAATTCTGCGTAGTGGCGCTACGCAAAGTCCGCCCAGCCCTACACATAATGACGCGGGGCAAAACGTCAACAAACTCCAATAGTCTGCTGGAACTAATTGGATAACATGGGAGAAAAACAGCTGATTTATGTACCTGCTCATATGAAGGATATTTGTATATTTTGTAGCCAGGATATATCAAGTTTGATTGATCATTCTTAATTGTGTTCGTTCACGCGTTCTCTCACATTGCATGAGCAGTATGCCTGTCATTACTCTGCACGGAGCACCTTGTTTGAGATATATATTTACCTCGTGGTGGTGTACAACCATTTTTCGAGTGCACATGAATACATTTTTTAATGTAATTGATTTACTTATGTGAGGACTGTGTGTAGTGTACATTGATTGTTTGGGGAGCAGGTCCCCATATCAGCTTCTCCTGCTGCTGCTACTCGCCTGTCTGTCATCTGGCCTGATTGTTGCTTGCAACTCCTTATTGGGCGCTGTTCCTACCTCTCCACTCTGTGTGCCACCAAGTTTTCAGTTTTCTCTGCTTGGCTGGCACTTTTTCAATCTGCTTTACATTGCCAGTCCCTTATTTCACCTGAACTCTGCCGCTTGTCACTGTTGTTGTCGGATCCCTAGTCATTGTTTTACCCCGTGTTTTCCCACCTTTTACCTGATTCTTTGCCTTCTTTGTCTCCTGTTTTTCCCACTTTTTCTGCTTTGCACTCCTTCCTACTGTTTTGATGTTCTGCCCCGTCCCACCCACCAGCGCATCTCCGTACTCCCAGGGCCTACTTAATGGAGGCTGCAGCGTGCTAAAGGCAAGCCCATCTCCATCTGGCCCGCAACCAGCACCAGCAACCCTGGCCCTTTGGACATGCCCTAGTACACCTCTGCAGATCTCTGGACCCTGGATCCCGGATGATGCAATCACTGCTGCCTCACATCTCCTCATTCCACAGCAGGACCATTTTCCTGCCACCGCTGTCTGTTCATCTACAACCTAGGACCACCCACCCTCACAAAAACCGTTGCAACTCCCACCTCACTGAACACCACCACCCTGGATCCACTCTGATGCCTCCTGATTAATGCCAGAACACTCTGCAAACACGCCCCCAAAATCTGTGACACCATCTCCACCCTTACTCCGAACATAACCTTCATCATAGAGAAATGGCTGAACCCCTCCTCGGCCCCCAACTTTGCTACTCTGATGCCAAATAGTACAAGATAATACACCTGGACCGCACCAACAAACACAGAGATGGCATCGCCATCATCCACAAAGAATCATTTGCTGCACTACCATTGAAGACTAAACCACGCTGACCATGGAACACCTGAATTTCCAACTCCACACCGACAACAAAACAACCATCAGAGGCACCCTCGCCTACACACACCCCGGACCACGCACTGGCCTCTGCGACACATTCACAGACTTCGTCGCCCCACTCGCCATCGAATCCAAGCACTAGACCTTCCTTGGAAACCTCAATTTCCACCTGGGCAACCCCTCAGACATGAACTTCGCCAACCTCCTGGAATGAAGGGACAACATCTGACTCACCCAGTTGTTTACAGACCTCACACAAATAGCAGGACAAACACTGGACCCTATATTCACAACGAGCAAGAGAGTAAAATACTGCCACACCTCTGAACTCACCTGGACCAACCCCTACATAGTCCACTTCACCATCACAGGACCATCTCCTTCCACCACCAATCTACCCAGCACCTCCTCCCGCAGTTTGAGCAAGGTGACAAAGAGCCAATAGATGTATACCCTCAACACCGCCCAGCCCAATGCCGCAACCAACCCTGAACAGATAGTTGAGAACTTTAACACCTGGATCACCGGGATCACCATCACTGCCGACTGACTTGCCCCTATCAAATCTGCTAAAACTTGCAGATCAGGCAAACAAGCCAGCTTGTCCACACCGGAACTCAGCACAATGAAACACAGTTGCAAACAACTGGAGAGAAGACGGCATGGCACACCAGCAGAGACAATAAAGACCGAGCCACCTCAAGTCAATCCTCAAAAAATACAATCATGCTTCTTGGAGGCGCTAGTTTTAGAAGCAAATTAAATCTTAGTAGATAAGGTTTCCGCATCTCAAACTACGGATGCTTGTGCTTCTATACACAACTTATACTTATGTAAAACCCTCTTAACACAAAGTTTGCAAAAAGTGCTATTTGTGATTAAAAAAGGCACCTTTTAAGCACAAACTATGTTTTGTGCTGGAATGTACATAAACTCCTAGACTTTGTGTTGCTTTTGTGTCACTTTGTGTGAGTGTGTGCATAGTCATAGTAAACCTGCCCCCAAGCTGCAAGAGTATAAGCCTGTAATGCCTCAGGCATGTTGAGGAGAAGAGAGTTATAAAGGTAGGTAATTTGCAATGCCGTTGTTAGAGGGTGACCAAATGTAGCCTGTGCCCCAGTCGTCTTTGTCCTGGCCACCCCTGATAACGCACCACCGTAGCTGTTGAATGGGCTATGAGGCAACACAGAAAAAAAACACACACATTCATTTGTCCATCTACCCAGGTGCACTGCTCTAGCCTACTTACATAGGAAGAGATATACACACACCCATACTAAGTCGGAATAAAACAGTGCATGAAAATATACATACACACACATATATACTTGCAGGCACACAGCCATTACAACTGCACTTTGCAGATGGCGCTACCAGTTTGAGCTGTGGTCCACTCTGGGTCCCACTTTAAAAATCACTTCTAGAGGCATACCACCAGTGATTCAGATTAAAACAGTGTATGAAAAAAAGTATATATATATATATCTTCACTTAAAAAACCATAGGTTTCACACACGTTATAGTTAGGAATTAACATTTAAAAAACCTTGCAAATTCACTGAAAAAACCATAGGTTTCACACATGTTATAGTTAGCTGGACATTTCACTTGTAAAAAACCATTGAAATTCCCCCGTTATAGTTAGTTCAGCTAACTATAACTCGCGCGACCGCCACTCTATCACAAGGATGATGTCATCAGTGATGTCATCAGTGATGTCATTTGAGATGTCATCAGTGATGCCATGAGTGATGTCACTGACCATGTCATGAGTGATGTAATATGTGACGTCATCAGCAGTGGATTGCGGTCGCGCGAGTTATAGTTAGCTGAACTAACTATAACGGGGGAATTTCAATGGTTTTTTATGAGTGAAATGTCCAGCTAACTATAACATGTGTGAAACCTATGGTTTTTTCAGTGAATTTGCAAGGTTTTTTAAATGCTAATTCCTAACTATAACGTGTGTGAAACGTATGGTTTTTAAGTGAATTTGCAAGGTTTTTTAAATGCTAATTTCTAACTATAACATGAGTGAAACCTATGTTTTTTTAGTGAATTTGTAAGGTTTTTTAAATGCTAATTTATGTATGTATTATTATATTTTTTATATATTTATTTTACAATAAACTACCTATGTATATAGTTATAGATTGACTGTATCCCGTAATATGGAATGGCTCAGCTCTTTTTTTTCTAATTTGGATAAAGTTGAACAGCATAGTTAATATCTTCTATAAACTTATAAACAGTTTAACATGGTTTTTTTTAAGGGTTTTTCACGGTGCGCGCACCGGCAATTTTTTTTATTAAACAAAATGGTTTTTTTTTATTTACGAGGTTCTTTAGGGACCCCCTGAGAAGGTCTAGGGGGTCAGGGAGTGTCTTCCCTGCCTCCTTTTCATGTTTTAGAAATCGGGTTAAAAGTAATTCATTTCTGATGCATGTGTGCACCGTGCGCGCATACGTGCGAGCACCGTGCGCGCACGTATGCGTGCACAGTGCGCGCACCGTGCGCGAACGGCAAGTCATGTGATTACGAAACAACACTTTTCATTGGTTCATACTAGTTTCTGTTCCAGAATATTCAAACACCACACCCACTCCCCTCACTATTTCTTCTTATTTCCTGGGACAAGGAGCTGAACAGCTATTCTAGCACATTTGTACTTGGAAATGGCAGAACAGCAGTCTGCTTCAGGGAGTGAGGAGGAGACCTTTGTGGTACCACCAAGGCAGACCAAACAAAAAGACTCTTTTATCTGGAAATTCTTCACCTTTCCAGAGGGCCAAAAGAAGGTCAATGCCCCGAAGGTGACATGCACTATTTGTGGAAGTGTGTTGTCCAGAGGAGATCCCACGAAGAAATATTCGTTTAGTATTTATTCAATGCTGAGACACTTCAAGACAGTGCATCCTGTACCTTATGCTCGAGAGACAACTAGAGCCCTAAGAGACAACCCTCCACCTGCTCAGCCGAGCACATCATCTGCGGCCGCAGATTCTCCGTGTACCAGGTCACTGGACATCCGCCCACTTTTCCAGAAGGTGCACATACATTGTAATGTGTGCAATGCTGTTCTTTGCTACGGTGAGAGCAGTATTAACTTGATCGAAAACAAAATACAGCAGCACACATGCTCCAGCCCATAATTTTTTTCATTTATTATTTTTGTTCCTGTTGAACAGTTTTTCATTACCAGTTTTTTTTTGGTGCTCTAAAAAATTTTTTAAAAATACAAAACAAAAAAGACAAAAAAAACAGTGATTTTCAGAACTCACTTTACTTCTCCAAGAAGAGCTATATTCCTAATATACTGTGTTGTAATGCTATTGAATGAATGTGTAGTGTATACATGAATGATTGAAATGATTGAAATGACTGAGGGAAGAGGAGGAAAGGACTGACAGAATGAGTGAGAAAAGGAAAGTATGATCAGTCATGAAAGGGAAGTGAAAGACTGACTGCAACAAAATGACTAAGGGTAGAGGATACAGGTAAGAAGAGTGAATGAGTAAGGGAATGGCAGTGAGTAATGGAGAGTGATGGAGGGGGGGTACTTATTTGTAGGTACAAAAAACACTCAATGAACACAACGGCTCTTTTTAGAGCCAACCAACATCTAAACACTTAAACTTGATTTTTAATTCAAATTTTTTATGAATTTTTTGCCGCCGTGCGCGCACCGTGCGCGCACCGCGAAATATTTATAATTTTTTTTTTTTTTTTGGGACCTTAGGGGTCTTTCATGGTCTCCCTGAGAAGGCCTAGGGGGTCAGGGACTCTCTACCCTGCCCCCTTTTCACGTTCTCCACTTGTGTTTTTAGCTCTCTTCTGCCTCTAAAACTCAAACAGGCGGCTGGGGGGTGCGCGCACCGTGCGCGCACCTCGTGATTTTTTGAAAAAAAAAATGTTTTTTTCACCCTTCGGGGTCCTTCAGGGACCCCCTGACAAAGGCTAGGGGGTCAGGAACTCTCTACCCTGCCCCCTTTTCACGTTCTCCACCTTTCTTTTTCACTGTCACACACAAAATGGCGTCCGACACTTCCTGATTTCAACCGATTAGAATGTTGACTGACATCTAACCACCAATCAGAATTACGCTCGCGGACATTGCACGGTGCGCGCATATAGATATTTATGTACTTTTAACTACAATTTTCTCAGGAACAACTGAACAGATTGACACCATATATGCAAAAGGCCTGACCTGAGGACTACCTCTTGGCCAAATTTCAAGTAATTCTGTTCAGCCGTTCGGGCTGTACCTTCGACTAAAGGTCCTATGGGAAAATGCATGGGGAAAACGTGTTTTGGGACCCCCCTTTTTTCTCAGCCCCCGCTTGACGAATCACCCCGAGTCTTTCAGGGTAGGAGCTGAGCGGAGCGCCCCATTAGTTTTGAAAATTTCACGAAGATCAGTCAACCGGCGCCAAAGTTATTCAAAATAGAATTTTCAGATTTCCTATGGGAACTCGGTCCTAACTATAACTATCTACTGGCGACCGCCAGTAGATAATTTGTGTGTGTCTATATATATATATATGTGTGTGCCTAAATATATATATGTATTCATAAATGTCTGTCTATATAAATAAATATATATATATATATATATAGACACGCACGCACACACACTCACACATACAAACGCACACACATACTAGCAACCACACAACCATTACAATTGCGCTTTGCAGATGGCCCTACCAGTTGTATCTGTGGTACACTCTGTATTCCACCCTAAAAATCACTTCTAGAGACGCCACCAGTGATTCGTTTCTCCTCGGCTCTGTCTTTGTGCCTTAGCTCTGCTCCCAGCGCCAGCACCTCTAGCGGCCCACACCAGCGCGGCTTCTTACAGATGTTTACGCGGTCGGCTAAGGACTCGGGGCTCTTGGGGTGCTTGCTGTGAATAACGGCAGGCATTCCCTCGGCTCTGACAGCAGGCCACCTCTGCGCGCCATTATACGTCCATGACATACGGCGCGTGCAATGCCTTTCTTTGCTTTTATGGTTCCAGTAAAAAGCTTCTGAGGCCCGTATGATTTACAAGCACGACTGCTCTGTGGCTGTCGAGTCCCTGGCAGTAGCGTACAACTTTGGTATAAATAATGCCTGATTTCCCAGGTTTTCGGAACAGGCTGCAATGTTTTTCGAGAGGCTTGGTTCCCTAGGTTTCCATAAATGCCTGATTCTCCCCGAAGCGTTTCATACTGAAAACAAAATGCGTCATGTCATCATATCTTCAAGCATTATCTACTGCAGGCCTGTAATGGGCCTCACAGTGCCAGCCCACTGTTCTACAGCCTGTGAGAAGGTAGGAATAAAAATTAAAGGCATCTTAACTGCTCATTTATCTCTGAACCCCAGAATGGTTATTCTGTGGCTGCAGCATCTGTGGGCATGTAGAGCTGGCCCTATTATTAGAGTGGGTACTATCATGGGCCTAGGAATGAAAGGGACGCCATATGTGTTCCCAGGGTGGGTTGAGTCACTGCCTGGCAGCCCCGCCCCTAGTTTATTTATACAAGTCCCTGCGTCACACTGGACCCATCCTTAGCCCTCATGCACGCGGGTGTCCTTGCCTCAGCCTCCTCCACCAGTAGGTGAAGCGGTGCTTTACAGGGCATACGGCAAAATAATGGGGTCTGGGGACCTCCAGCAGAATATGGTGGGGGCCACTGAGACTCCCATATCGCGTGGATATTTATCCATAAGACTGAGGCTGTATTGGGGGCCCTGAAAGATGGAGCTCGCCTGCACTACAGAGGATGTAGCAAAACGACCCTACTGCTGAGCTCTGTGTGTAACCTATGCGTCAGAAGGTGGGCAGTCCACGTTTTTTTTAAGAAAGCAGATTTTTAAATCACCTGCAGATGTATTACTTCACTTTGCAGATATTGAGCAATGTACACATTTTCAGCAGCTTATGTTTTTTTGCCTCCTGGAAAATACCAACAGATGTTCTGCCTCTGAGTCTCCAGGCAGAGACAAAGCAGGTAGAAACATCAGACATGAAAGAGGAGTGAGGGGGCCTGTTGAGGAGGGGCAGCAGTTAACATAATGCCAAAATCAAAAGACTTGTAGGCTCTGCTTTAAGGATGGCAGAAAATATTAACTCCTTACCTTCCTATTTTTGAGCCATACACGGATTGGGGAATGACCCAATGGTACTTTATCTTAATTTATTGAATGCAGACAATTTTTTTAATGCAGTAACCCTTTACCTATATTTTAGGTCATGCTTCATCTTAGGTTTGAGGGTTTCGCAGTGATAACCAATGCAATTGTATTGGGGTGGGTGTACTAAGAATGCATATTGTTTTCTCAGAATGACATGTCACATGCAAGATTAAAATAACTTAACGACTGGAGGGGTGTGGCTTGGACGCCGACTAAGATGGCCACCTGAGTCCGGAGCTCTGCTGCGCCAAGACGGACTTTTTTATACTCACTGTGGTTTCTTCATCTTTCCATCGAGCTTGCTGGCAGTTCCTGTGAGCGGAACATGACGCGCGTCTGATGAGACAAAAACGAGCGATTACTCTACCTAAAATGCTTCATTTTCAACGTGTTGTGTAAACGCCTCAGCGCATCCGCCATTTTATGACCTGCGCGACGCTCGTGTGAGGCCAGCGCGTATACATGTCCTGTATCTCTTGCTACTCTACTAAGACTCACTAAAACCTGATGGCTTTTCTCGCATACACAGTGTGTCCCTGTGTTGCCCCACCTGCTGTGCCTCTCCACTTTTAACAGAACAGGTGCGCACCAGCCCAGACGGCAATGCCAAGAGGCAGATCAAAATCACAATTAGCCTGTTAGAGGAGTAGCAACCAACAAGGATTGACATATTTATATTTATCTCAGAACCCTTAAGAAGTGAGCCACGATGGGTTATTGAACCAATGTAAACACAAAGAGTCCGACATTGCAGCAAAGCACTCCCTCACTGTAGCAACCGCGCTACGCTGCTAAGAGAACGCAGATTGTTCATCATCTGACAGACAAAATTCAAAAGGATCTATACCTGCCGGTTCACGCCAAAGGGCAAAGTTGTGTCATTACCCAGCATAGTCAGTATAGATTGGCAGTTTTTGCGAATGTGTCAAAGGGGTATGTTCTTATGCGTCATTCACTGCACTGTCCACGATAGCGGCAAATGAAACATATTGAGCGGCTGTGTATGGGATTGGCGAGAGGCCATTATAAATGTTAAAGTAAATTTTAAATTTCATTTTGGTACCAAGCAACTGAGGATCTGAGTGCGAGGTAACAAGTGGATCAGCGGTCTCTTAACCCATCACCAGTGGCGAGGCTTTGACGCCGACTGGGACGACCACTTGAGTCCGGAGCTCTGCTGCTCCGAAGTAGACTTTTATTGTTCACGGTGGTTTCTGCGCTTCTTTGTCGGACACCTTGGTAGTTCCTGTGCTCGGAGCATGACGCGCACCTGTACGTAGGTCTTCGTTCATCCCACTTGCTGAACGCTCAGGTATCTATGGGCAAATTACGTAACCCAAAATTCGTTTTTGTGCCCTCGAAGAGTTCTCCTACGGCCTCTTCTTCTTCTTCCTCAACAGCAGACTCTTCTTCTACTACAGACCAAATGGCGGCAGCTGCCCCAAACCGTCCCTCTTCGTCACAGCCAACTTTAAACAAAACTTCTCCCTCTACCACATCATCTAAACGCTTGAAACAGGACTCTCCCCCCCCAGATAAGTCGTCATCTCCTATATCCATGGAGTTACTGCTGGAGGAGATACGCGCTCTACGTCCGTTCGTAGAGGAGACCAATACTAAAATGCAGCTTTTTGAAGCGAAATGGTCAACTATGGAAAACAGAGTGACTTCCATGGAGCAGCAGGTTACAGAAATCCACATTAACTCTCAACGTATTTCCTCACTAGAAAAATCTGTTCTTGCCCTCCAACAACATACTGAGGATTTAGAAAACAGAAATAGGAGGAATAATCTACGTATTTATGGTCTGCCGGAGTCTTTGGAAGGTGATGACCCGTCTCGTTTTTTTCTCCTCCTTCCTCCTGAAGCTTTTGGATATCCCTGCTACCACTTCTCTAAGTATCCAAAGAGCTCACAGACTTGGTCCTCGTTCATCACCTTCAACTAAGCCACGAGGAGTCATCATTCTTTTTCTGAAATTCACTGATCTCCTTCTAGTCCTTTCTGCAGCTAGATCTGAACGCAAGTTTCCTGGTTGGGCCTGAGGGTATTTCTCTCTCAAGATGTTTCTAATGCTACCGCTTCAAGAAGGAAAGAATTTTTGAATCTTCGTGCTCCTCTACGCTCTCTTGGTGCCAGATACGGTTTATGCCACCCCTGCATCTTCAAAGTTACCCACCAAAATCAAACTTGGACTTTTCAAGACCCTGCCAAACTCAAAAACTTTATTCATATTCAGACTAATTCTGGCATGGATACCTCCACTTCTGCTTGTGGCTGATTGTTTAACTTTCCTTTTTTCTTGCAGGCTCACTCAGATAATGTTCTTGCATTAGCCTCTGTCTGTTATATTGTTGGTTTGCTTTTTGATTGGTTCCTAAGTCCACTCTTGTTATCACTTTCAATTGTTTGATGGACTGCATTTCCTCTTTCATGCATCTTTTTATGTGTTTTCTTCATTATAATTGTTTCTTATACTTATCTTACTTACCTAGATCGACTGGTGTATTCCCCCTCATCTCATATGGTTCGTCTTCTTCATCTTCAGTCCTGGTGCGGCTTGGTCTCCTGACTCCGGGAGGTCAATCTTGTTGAGTCCTTCCATAGCCCCATTATCCTCTTTATGTCCCCCTCAGGTATGTTATTCTCAGTCATCCTTTTTGGATATGTACTGTCTCTTCTTGTACTTTTCTCTTCTCATCCTTCCCCTCTTTTCCTTTCCCTTTCGATTCACTGGTTATTTATTTTTGTTTCTCCCCTGCTTGTACTATTATCCTATCTTTTTACTTGTTTTGTCTCAATCGTATACTTTGTTTTTCCTTTCCTTTTCTCTTGACTCCTCCCTCTTTTCCTGCTTCTATTTTCTTTCACTTTTTGAAATTTTTTACTCTCTACTTGTCGCTGTAATTTCTGTTTCTATTAATGTTCTCCAATTTTTTAATTCAGAGTAATCTCCTGGAATGTAAAAGGTTTTATTAATCCCATTAAACGTCAGAGGATTCTCTCCCACTTAGCTTCGTACAGCCCTGATATAGTTCTCTTACAAGAGACTCATCTCACTGAAGCTGAGTCCCTTAAGTTAAAACGAGGATGGGTAGGTATGGTCTTATTCTCTCCTTCTACCAATAAGAAGAATGGCGTTGCTATCTTATGTCACAAGAGATTAAAATGTAAAGTTTTGTTACAAGAAACAGATGCTGATGGTAGATGGATACTAGTTAAGTTACTAATTAATTCTATACCCCTTACGGTGTTTAATGTTTATGGTCCTACACAACCCAATTTACTTTTCTGGCCCTCAATTACGAACAAATGCATTCAACATAGAAATGACCTCTTCATTCTCGGTGGTGATTGTAACCAGATTGTAGATCCCTTTCTTGATCGTAAGTCAACTGTTCGGCTCATACCTCACAAACCTCACAAACAATTTCTAGACACTATTTCTCAACCGCATCTCACTGATTCTTGGAGACTTTCTCACCCTGACACCCTTGACTATTCCTTTTTCTCTCCTCCTCATGCATCTTTCTCTCGCCTTGATTACATTTTTCTTTCTCCCTCCTTATCTCAAAACCTATTATCTTCTTCTATTGAACCCATACTCATTTCGGACCATGCCCCAATTGTAACGGACCTTGACTTGCTTCTTCCGCATCCCAAGTCTTCTCGTTGGCGCTTTAATAATTCTCTTCTTACCGATCCTTTTTTCTCCTCTTCTTTTCGTTCTTTTGCTATCAATTTCTTTTTGCTTAATGAAGATCCTAGCATCCCTCCCCATCTTCTCTGGGATTCTTTTAAAGCCACAGCACGCGGGTTTATTATTGACTTTGTTTCCAAGAAGAAAAAGCGTTTTCTTCAGAAGCAGAAAGCTATATTAGCTCGTATTAAATCTTTGGAGCATGAGTTCTATATTTCTCCTAATAATTCCGTCTCTCCGGAACTTATCCGAAACAAGTTAGAATTCAATAAAACTACTACTGATAATGACATTGACATTGACTGATCTGTGAGCGCGAGCTCTGTCCTGCGAGGTCCTTCCTGTTGGGCTGTTTGTTCTGCGGCTGCACCTCGCGGAACCCGCTCCGCGGGTCCCGCTTCGCCCGTGTGCCTGGGCGCATCGTTGCTGATTCCTGACAGGGGAGCTGCCTGAATCTCGGGGAGCAGGGCTGCGAGCGCCAGGTGAGGATCAGGGACTCCATTGCCCAGGAGTCCCTGTGCTGCCATCATTTCCTGCACCTGGACGCTCTCCCTGCTGGCCACGCCCCCTAAGCACAGCTGAAAAGAGCCTGCTTGTCCCTAGCTCTTTGGGAGACATTGACTGATCTGTGAGCGCGAGCTCTGTCCTGCGAGGTCCTTCCTGTTGGGCTGTTTGTTCTGCGGCTGCACCTCGCGGAACCCGCTCCGCGGGTCCCGCTTCGCCCGTGTGCCTGGGCGCATCGTTGCTGATTCCTGACAGGGGAGCTGCCTGAATCTCGGGGAGCAGGGCTGCGAGCGCCAGGTGAGGATCAGGGACTCCATTGCCCAGGAGTCCCTGTGCTGCCATCATTTCCTGCACCTGGACGCTCTCCCTGCTGTCCACGCCCCCTAAGCACAGCTGAAAAGAGCCTGCTTGTCCCTAGCTCTTTGGGAGACATTGACTGATCTGTGAGCGCGAGCTCTGTCCTGCGAGGTCCTTCCTGTTGGGCTGTTTGTTCTGCGGCTGCACCTCGCGGAACCCGCTCCGAGGGTCCCGCTTCGCCCGTGTGCCTGGGCGCATCGTTGCTGATTCCTGACAGGGGAGCTGCCTGAATCTCGGGGAGCAGGGCTGCGAGTGCCAGGTGAGGATCAGGGACTCCACTGCCCAGGAGTCCCTGTGCTGCCATCATTTCCTGCACCTGGACGCTCTCCCTGCTGGCCACGCCCCCTAAGCACAGCTGAAAAGAGCCTGCTTGTCCCTAGCTCTTTGGGAGACATTGACTGATCTGTGAGCGCGAGCTCTGTCCTGCGAGGTCCTTCCTGTTGGGCTGTTTGTTCTGCGGCTGCACCTCACGGAACCCGCTCCGCGGGTCCCGCTTCGCCCGTGTGCCTGGGCGCATCGTTGCTGATTCCTGACAGGGGAGCTGCCTGAATCTCGGGGAGCAGGGCTGCGAGCGCCAGGTGAGGATCAGGGACTCCATTGCCCAGGAGTCCCTGTGCTGCCATCATTTCCTGCACCTGGACGCTCTCCCTGCTGGCCACGCCCCCTAAGCACTCTCCCCCTATATCAGGTGCAGCTTCTTCCGCGGCGCGGGAGCGCGCGGGAGGGCGCCGGGAGAAGCCCGGGACAAGGGCGGGACCGTCTGTGGCCGTCCGGGGCCGAAGGTGGCCGGGCTGGGCCTACCCTCTTGGATTGTGCTTCCGACCCCTGGTCTCTTACACTCGGTGGAGTCGCCCGCCGAGTTTAATTTATTGTGAACATTATGCCGTCCCCTGCAAGGGAGAGCACCCCACTAAAACCGGGTGGAGCAAAGAATAGGACTCTAGAGAATTATTTCTCCCGGGCAGTGGGGGAGGGGGACAAAGAGTGTAATCTGTCCAGGTTAAGGGCAGAACGGAGACGCTCAATAGATAATATGAAAAACACGCCCCTCGGAGACCAACTTATTTTACCAAGGGAGGAGTTGTCCCGAATTGATGATGTCCCACTATTGCTGAGGGATTGCACTAACATGTCACCAGTTGAAGCCTTGAGTATAGCCCCAGAAATTAGTTCTAGCCCCCTAAGGGTGACCATTGATTTAGTGTCCCAACCCCCTCCGGCCCCTCCAGCCTCGAAGATTAGGAAAACTAAATCTAAGCCAACTAACACACAAGTAGCCTTTGGACCTCCTCCAAATAAACGCAGGAGGAAATCGAGGGGAGTTCAAGGAAAGAGCAAACCCAAGGTTCCACACTCGGATTTTGGGAAGTTTTTAAAAACCCCCACATTAGTAGAGAAACCATTGGTCGATTTACACCCTAAACCCATTGCTCATGAGGATCCAGCTCCTACTATGATAAAAGACACAGGAGTTGGTATTGCTAATATTCCCTTGTCTGTTGTCCCGCTGGGAAACCTAGAATTTTTGCTAAGGTCCCTGTTATTACCGATCAGCGAGAGTATTAAAAAGATTGAGATCAGACTAACCATTTTAGAGGCCACATTGGGCAGTCTGAAAACTCCAGCTGGCAGACAGGGAAGGCAATCAGAGTCCACTCCCTCCACTGTAGCCCCCAAGCAGTCGGCAAATAGTGTCGCCAATCCAGTCCCTCCACAAGCTGTGAATGTGGCACCCTCGCAACAACCCACAAGGCCAAAGCCTGCAACAGCTAAGCCCCCTAACACCAATATGCCCAACCCTCCTTTAGGATCTGTACCCCCGGCACAGCCGGTAGACAAGAGCACCCCGACCCCTTTAATGAAGCTCACCCTGAGACCACGCAGACCCAATTTACCTCCAGAGACCAATCCTTTTACTGTCGTTATGGCAGGTGTCCCCCCACTTGAGGAAGGTGAAACGGAGGACTTTTGTGCCCTAAAAAGTAGGGTAATCAAGTGGTTAAACATAAATAGACCCCTCCCGACACACTTTAATAACGAAATTATAATGGTAAGAAGGGTACCATGGGTGGGAAGAACACAAAAATCCATTAAAGGGGACTGCATACTGGTGAGTTTTAGGGACACAGGAACGGTGTCCCATATATGTCAAGGGAAAAACAGATCTAGGGAATCCACCATCCAAACCCTCCATGTGTCGTTCTTTTTTCCCATCATCCCAGTCCTATCTCAGCAACCCCAAACTCATGACAACTGGGAGAGGGTTGGCAGGAGGGGGAGTCACCAGGCCTTTAACCCTAGGCCGTTTTTTGCCCGACCTGAACAACCCTTTTTTTCTTATAACCGGTTCCATTGCCTAAATGGCCTTGAAGGGGTCGATTGACAGACAGACAATGCCCCCCAGGGTTGTATAGAAATTGGAGGTACGGTAGAAAGACTGGAGGAGCAAAGATCCAAGGCTCAGCAAATCCAGGTGGTTGGTGAGGGGGAACCAAACTGCGTTGTGCCAAAGGAAATAGTTGTAGACAAGACAGGAGGGGGACATGGGCAGGGAATGCAAAGATCAATGTGGGAAAGAAGACCAAGTGCCCAGGGGGGTGCTGAATGGAGTGGAGAGGGTGTGAGACTTATCTCATGGAATATAGCGGGTATAGCGGGCAAATTCAACAATAAGGAATGGGTGGACTTCATTAGAACATTTCACATTATATGTGTACAGGAGACATGGGCTGTGGAGAATAACTACCATCTGCAGGGGTACAAGTGTTTTTTTGTTCCCGCCCGAAAATCTAGCTCAGGGAGAGCAATGGGCGGTTTGTCCATCTATGTAGATTTAGACCTGCCAGGCACCTGGTCCTTTCCAGACTGGTTCTCATATGGGATACAGGCGGTTCGGTTCCAGGGAAAGGGGTTACGTTTCTCTGTTTTTAACATATATAGCACCGAGTTAGAAAATAGCCACACCCCGGTATTAACTGAACTCGACCAAAGGTTAGGAAAAGAAATCATATCCCAGAATAAGGGACCGTCTGGTGGACTGCTTGTGGTGGGGGATTTTAATTGTCACCTTTGTCCGGCACTGGTCAAAAAGAACACAGATTGGGCGCAATGCCCAATTGAGAAGGGACCGCATTTTTCTCACTCGCCTACTGGGTCGGCTCTTAGGTTGCTTCGGTTTAAGTACGACCTAGAGCACACCATTAATATGGTAGACCCACAGTCGGATGGTACACTCCCACCAACTTTTAAGGGCAGGGGCTGCTCGTCTATTATAGATTATATTCTGGTCTCGAGATCCCTGGTTAATAAAGTAGTCAGTGTAGGGATAGATTGGAACACTTTCAGCGACCATAACCCGCTTGTTTTAATGCTCGCATATAGGGCGGGTATTGGCTCCAATGCCCATCGTTCAATCGTGGAGAGGGTCACCGATCAAGGCAGGAGACTGAAATGGTCCAAAATAGATGGGGCAAAGTTCTATAAAAACCTGAGCGATAAGGGTCTGCTGGCCATAAATGAATGTTTGGATCTGGAAGTCCAGGGACCAAGGTTATTAGAAGCATTTAACCATATTGCCAACCTGATAGACGGATTACTAAAGTCCAGTGCGCCCACGCGTAATCTGGTCAATCCCCGGTGGTTTGATAAAGATTGTTCCAAGGCACTGAGGGAACTGAAATGCTCCCTTAAGTCAAAACCACGAGACCCACAAGTAATCAGGGCATGCAGAGAAAAATATAAAAAAGAGACCAAAAGGAGGAAACTCACCCTGCAGGCAGAAGCTTGGGCAGATCTGAGAGAGGCAGGGGAAAGAAGGGACCTAGTGGGGTTCTGGAGAATCATCAATAAACCGACCTTTCAAGAAAATGATTCTCCGGAGATAGGGGCTAACATCCTCCCGGAGCAGTGGGTCACACACTTTAGGAGCCTGTATAACCATGAATCGGGTCCCCACGTAGAGTCATCAGTAACCCCAAGTCAGGCTCCTCCGGTAGTATTTACCCTTAAGGAGATCACGGCAGGGATGGAGAGTCTAACTAAGAATAAAGCCCCGGGCCCAGATGGAATTCCCCCTGACCTTTTTCTTAGTAATATAGATCTTTGGGCCCCACTGATGACCAGGGTCCTAAACACTGCTATAACCTGCGGTCTCCCTCCATCATGGTCTAAAGCGATCATTGTGCCAATCTTTAAAAAGGGCAACAAGGACGACCCCAAGTGTTATCGGCCTATTTCCCTGATTGACGTCTCGGCTAAACTTCTGGGAAGGGCACTCCTGAACAGATTGTCCGAGTGGACCGAAGAGAATAACATCTTCTCGGACACTCAATATGGGTTCAGGTCAGGGAGGTCCACCAGCGACCAATGCCTGAACCTATATATGCTGACTGCCAAATATACTCTGGCCAGTAAGGAACCCATTTATATGGGATTCATGGACCTGGCAGCAGCATTCGATCACGTCAACAGAGGGAAGTTGTGGGACATGATGGCAGGGATGGGGATCGAGAGCGGCCTAATTACCATACTAAGAGAGCTGCATAGCGACACCACGGCTAGAGTTAGATTTAACAGGGAGGGAGGTTTGACGGACTCCTTTCCATGCAAAAGTGGAGTCAGACAAGGTTGTATTCTTGCCCCTTTTTTGTTCTCCCTTTACATTAATAATTTGGAACAGTTTCTTTTGGGCTTAAAGGCAGATTCCCCAAGGGTTGGGACGCGGCAAATCCCTGTCCTGCTTTACGCAGACGACGCGGTCTTGCTGGCGCGTACACCACGAAGCCTACAGATTCTGATAGATGGGTTCGTCAAGTTTATGAGCGATCTGGACTTATCTGTCAACCTAAGCAAATCTTACGTGCTCCTGGCAGGCAAAAAACCTTCCTCAAAATTTTCTTACACAATAGGCTCCCATTGTTTAGAGGAGGTTAAAACGTTCTCCTATCTCGGAGTAACCTTTGATGGTGCTCTTCAATTTAACTCCTTGGTGGAAGAGCGCTGTAACAAAATGATTGCCTCTAACGGGGCAATAGCCGGATATGGCAGGAGGTTGGGCAGATGGAGTCCGGAACAGGTGATGAACCTGTACGGCTCCATAACATGCGCTAAAGTAAGCTATGGGGCAGAAGTTTGGGGCTTCGTGAATACCTCTAGAATTGACCAGGAAGAGAACAAACATCTGAAATCTATCCTGAGGGTACCACCCAGCACTGCTGGACTCATAGCTCACAGGGAGCTAGGGAGACCATATCTGGTCGATTTGTTAAAACTTAGGCCAATTGTGGCGTGGCTAAAAATCTGGGTAAATCCAGACGCGCATCTAAGTAGAAAAATCTTACTGGACTGCCTAGGTAGGACCCACTGCATGCGCATCCCATGGCTCAAATATGTGAGAAACACTCTTGAGGAACTAGGGTTTGGAAACCTCTTCAAGAACCCCACCACCATTTTAGCACAGCACAAGAAACAAGTAGGGGAAATTTTCCTAGAGCGGAAAACCCAATGCCGTGCTCTGGCTGAAGGGGAAAAAAAGTCAATAAGGGCTCATACTTTGGTGAAGAGTGTGGAGGGTATGGAGCCCTACCTGTATCTTGTACACAATACACAGGACAGATTTCTTATGTGCCGTTTCAGACTGAGCCTACTTCCTTTTATGTTGGCCTCGCCAGCAGGTTTTACCATGTCAATCGAGCAGAAGGGACCCTGCGGCTGCGACAATCGGTCTCCGCAGGACTCCCTTCATTTTACTTTGCTCTGTCCCTATTATTCAATGCCCAGGCGTAGATTCCTAGTAGACATCCTAAAAAAGGCCCACCTGGAACATGCCAGAGATGCACTAATCTACTTGCAAAAAGCTTCTGACCCGCTAACCTTGTGTTGTGTTCTGAATTTTATCAAGGTTGCGGTCCGACTAAGGAAGACGAGGGGAGAGGATTAAAAGACTTGTGACTCCCTGTTTTAAATTTACAGCCTTGTATGTTAGTATTTTATTGTTATTTATGCACAAGGATCTTGACTAATATTTAATGCCGTTTTATCTATGTATATGTATGTGTGCTTTTATGGTGTTTTTTAATCACCGAATAAAGATTCTTGAATTGAATTGAATACTACTGATAATGCTTCATCGATACTTCTTCGTAGTAGTGCTCGTTATTATGGCGGACGCAATAAGTCAGGGAAGCTTTTAGCTAATTATCTTAAGTCGCGCAAGGAACGCTCCTTTATTGATTCTATTTACTCTACCGACAATGTTTTATTGCATAAAGATCAGGACATTCTTGACCAATTTCAGTTATTTTATCGCACTCTCTATACGCCAGAAGCTTCTCCCACTCCTTCTCTTATTCAAGCCTATTTTGAGAAACTCCCTAAACCCTCGACTTCTCATCTTAATTTTCCAGATCTTGAAGTTGACCTTTCATTGCATGAACTCTCTACTGCTTTGAACATTCTCACTAAAGGTAAGACACCAGGCCCAGATGGTTTTTCAGTTGAATTTTATTTACATTTTTCTGATCTTTTACTTCCCAGACTCCTAACTCTCTTTCAATCGTTTTATTTATCCGGTAAGGCAGAGGGTACATTTCAGGAAGCCACCATTTGTCTCATTCCTAAGGATGGTCGCGATCCCAAATTTTGCAAGAATTATCGCCCGATCTCTTTAGTTAATGTAGATTATAAGATATTTGCTAAAGTACTTGATTTGCGCTTAGATCCCCTTATGCCCCACCTCACTGGTAAAGAGCAATGTGGATTTGTTAAAGGTCGGCTCACCTCTGATAATTCTCGCCTCTTCCTTAATGTTTTGAATAAGGTCTCTTCTCTTTCTATTCCTTTAGCTGCTATCTCTGTTGATGTGGAGAAAGCCTTTGACAGAGTTGATTGGTCTTTCTTATTTGCTTGACTGCGTTGGCATGGTTTTGGCCCGCATTTCATTTCTCTTATTTCTTTGTTGAATTCTGCTCCTAAAGCCTCGGTTCTGGTTAATGGTCAGTTCTCCTCGTATTTTCCTCTCCAACGAGGTGTTCGTCAAGGTTGTCCCTTATCTCCACTTCTTTTTGTTCTAGCCCTTGAGCCCTTTTTGTCCTCTATCCGTAACAACGATTCCATTTTAGGTTTTCCTTATGGGGATAGTCAATTGAAACTCTCTGCCTATGCAGATGATATTCTTTTATTCATCTCTGCTCCAGAAACTTCTATCCCTCCTTTATTGTCTGAATTTGACTAATTCTCACAGGTTTCAGGATACAAAATTAATTCAGATAAAACTGAAATTCTCTCTCTTACTAAATTTTGCCTCCCCCATTTCTTTTCATCTACTGGGTTTGCTTGGAATAGCTCGAAAATTAAATACTTAGGAATCTGGTTTTCCAATTCTATTTCCTCTTCAATTAATCTGCACATGTCTGCCGTCTTATCTCGATTTGAACAATTGTTCTCTTCTTGGAACCCCCTTTTTCTCTCTTGGTGGGGGCGAATGGACTCAATCAAGGTGATGATAGCCCCCATTTTAATATACATCTTCTCCATGTTGCCCGTTCATGTCCCCGCAATTTATTTTAAACAAATTGATTCTTGTTTGTCAAAATTTCTTTGGAATAACAAGAAATCTAAAATTTCTTTAACACTGCTCCGTAAGTCCAAACCTAATGGAGGTGTCAATTTCCCAGACTTTCGTCTTTATCACAGATCCTTTTCTCTCCGTCAGGCGTCTAGATGGCTCACGTCTGCCATTTCTCCTTTCACTCCTCTTTGGCTTCATATCGAACAAACATTGTTGTTGCCTTTTTCCTTTGGAAAAAAATCATACGCTTCTCTGCCAAGACTCCCCACACGTCATTCCCTTTATTTAAACATACCTCTTCTCTTTTAAAACCTCTTCTCAGTCCTACACCTATTACTCGTGAATCCTTTTTGAACTCCACTATCTGGTATAATTCGCTTATCCTTATAAATAATAGACCCATCTTCTGGAAATCTTGGAGGTCCAAGGGCATCATATGGGTTAATCAGCTTTTTGACGGAATGTCTCCCTGCTCCTTTTCCCCAATTTCAGATATCCTTTCATTGTCCTCGCTCCTTTTTGCAAAAGTTTGTTACTCTGATGACAGTTATTCTTGACCTCTTTAATTCTCTTCCCTCTTCCCCCTCTTCTGTTTCCCAAACTCCTCTTCCAAAATCCCTTCTATTCTTCTAAAGGCCTCTCTCATTTATAAATTCTTTTCATCTCCTAATCCAGATCGTCTTAAATCTAAAGTGGAACTATCTTGGGAGGCGGATTTGGGGTGTGTTTGGTCCGTTGCTCTATGGGACAATCTTCGGTCTAGATCTTTGAAAATTTCTCGTTCTGCTTCTCTTACTCAATCTTTATTCTATTTGTATCACAGACTATATCTTTCTCCGCTTTCACTAGCCCGTTTCTCTTCCTCTTCTGAATCTAATTGTTGGACATGTTCTTCTCCTAACGCTGACCTTCTTCATCTCTTGTTTCTATGTCCTACTGTTTCTCAATTCTAGACTACTGTTTGGTTATATATCTCTCGTATTTTCGCACTCTCATCTCCGTACTCTATACCAATTCTTTTTCTTGGCAGCTTATCTGATTCTTTAGATCTTCCTCTGCACTCTCATGGTCTCTTTGATCTTATGCTTGCTCTTGCTTTTCAACATATTACTTCTAATTGGAAATCCCTTACAAAGCTTTCCATACGCTGGTGGGGGAATTCTCTATGTCACTTTCACAGGCTAGACATTGCTTTCGCTTCCTCCTGTAACCCCACACATAATAGGGATCTCTTCTGGTTACCTCTTACCTCATACTTAGCTCGGATGGCCAGGAAGAAAATATCACATATCACTTCGGAAAATCTTAAACCGCCTTAAGGAGATTACTTTTTTTTCTCCTATATTAGATTACAGGATTTCTTTATTATTATAGTCTCTTTTCTAACCTGATTATTGATTACTGTTTTGTCTGCAGCACTCATTTTAATGCATAGTTTTATATTTTCATATTGCAATGTTAGAATTTCCCCCTTCTCCCCCTTTTATTTCTTTATTTGCTTCCACTCCCTTTTCTTTCCCTTTTCCCCTTTCCCTTAAAAATTTTTTATAAAATGCTTTTGCTCTTCTCTATATGATATTAGCATGTTTAATGTTATTTTATTCCTATCTTGTTTAACCCGTTCTGTGCCCATGACGAGCTGGACTCGTCATGGAGCACAGTCGCGCTGTGCCCATGACGAGTCCAGCTCGTCATGACACCCACCCACGGGGGAAGCGCTGGCGCTCCACCCATGAGTGGTCGATCCTTTTTTTTACTGGGAAGGCAGGGAAGACCTTCCCCTGCCTCCCCCTGCTCCCCACCCCCGCGTCATCAATGACGTCAGCACACGAGCCGTGCTGACGTCATTGGAGGTTTCCCCTTTGTTCTCCGTTACGCAGGAAGCCATTTGCTTCCTGCGCGTCGGAGAGGAAAGGTGAGTTTTGGGGCTGGGGAGGGGGGATTTCGTGATCGGTGGGTTAGTTAGGGTGGGGGGAGGACAAAGGCATTCAGATAAGGCTGGGTTTGCTGTAGTTATTTCATTTAGTTGCTTCCCTGTGAAATGGATCCAAAAAAGAAAAACGCTCTTCCGAGAAATGCCCTTTTTCTGAAATGTTCTATTCCGAAGTGCAGCAGGATGGAGAGAACTAGAAGGTTTTAAGTATGAAAAATAAATACATAACTAAATAAAGCAAGACAGAGGGGTTGCAAAGTGGCCAGATTGGTTTTATTTACATCCAAATACGCCAGCATCACTTTACAGAGTTTGCCAGTGAAGCGCTACTTTCGTTTTCTCGTCTTTCTTTGAACAGCATTGTTGTTCCCAGGTTGGGAAAGTGTACCATTCCTGGAGGTACTGCAATACCTGGTTGATGGGTGGATTGGAAAACACAATGTGTACCATGGCTCTGTGTTTATGGATGTGGTCTTTTTATACCATACGGCTTACGTTTTGTAAGGATATAAGCAATGGACAGTGAAACGGTTCCCTTCAGGGCCCTCTAGTCATGTCCATAACTTTTCAGGTGAAACCACTCGCTGATTTCTGAATAGTGAGTGAGAGATCGTTAAGGTAACCATGTTGTTTCTGCTTACATTTCACATGCTTTGCATTCCCTATGAGTGGTTGCTTTTTTTTTTTTTTTAGGCAGCATATTACTCTTATCAAGTTCATAATTTGAATTGAGCCACATCCAAGTGTTTATAGCGGGCACAATTAGGTTATAGCTGAAGGCAGTGTGAGTTTCTCTCAGTGGGCAAGTATGGTGTTCAGTGGGGGAGAGGATGTGGCACTATGGACAGAGCTGTCGAATTTGGAACTGGGGAACCGGGTTGAGCCTTCAGGACCAGTCCACCAGACCACTGTACTGAGGGAGCACATTCCCATGCTAGACCGTAGAAGGCCCCATTAGACCTTAGAAGGCTTGATGTCTTAGCACAAGCAGGTGTACCCTAGTGGTGTCTATTGTGGGTTAACCTTGGAGGCCTGTCCACCACAATCCATCTCCAGTCTTGCGGGCAGGCCTACGAAGCAGCACACCCTAGAGCAACAGTGATCCAGTCGCTGTGACTCTGTCACTGAGGTCACATGAACCTTGAGCAGGTTAGGGCGATGCGAACGGTGTGACCTCACTGGGTACCTATTTCGGGTGGGTGCATAGTGTTTGCAAGTATATTATGGTTTGAAAAAACCTTGCTGCCTCCTTCCTGGCCTCCAGCAATTTTCAGAAACAATAAAAATGTCATGATAACTTTGGTGATTAATGTTCTTCCTAGAGAGATATGGAGTTTTGTCTAGTGGAAGGGTTGACTCCTGGAAAGGTAGCACAGAGGGTTAATGTGCCTGCTGCAAAGAACATGTACCATGCAGATCACAAAGTGCACTGCTTTAATGGGGGGACCATGATGAATGGTCATTTAATGTCAGCTGTAGATGATGGATCCCTGAACAGTGTCATGTATGTGCATGTTTGCATTGTGCGGAGGGGATTATCACGTAATTATTCACGCAGCTCTCTGATGGATGTCACATGCAGTTTTTCTGAGTCCCCAGATAGATCATGCAGTCTGTGTGTTCTCTTTTGTACTGCCAGTCACCGGTGTATTCAACTGTGTAGCCTTGGACCGTATCATGTATGTGCATGTAACTTGCATGATCGAGGTAACTATTAGCGGCGATACTAAGTGTCTCTCGACCTCTTTCAAGTGGTCGCCGTCCTTTTTCCCCAGCAACCCCCCATCCCCAGGGGTGGCAATCTGAGAGATAGCCACAAGCTCTAGCTACACCTCTGCCCCCGATGTCTCTTTTATGCATTCCTGCTGCACGATCGTTCGATCGTGCAGCACGAATGGCCACTAGCGCCAGGGTTTTTTTTTTGTTTTTTAGGTTTGGGGTTGTTTGTGGGAGCGGCGCCTTAGGCAAGGGTCGCTCCCCTTATGGCCACATTATTTTTTAAATATTTTAAAGTGCAAACAAAATCAAAGAGGTAGCTGACGATACGTTACAAGAGGAAAAAGGGATGTGTGCATGTTACAAATGAGTACAAGATACAAGTAGAGGTAAAATACTGCAATAAATGGCAGACACTCAGAAAACAAGAGCAAACGTTACGTTACATGAGGCAATTGTGGTAATTGTGCATGTATAAAAAGCAAACAAAATACAAGAGGTAGCAAACAATACGTTACAAGAGGAAAAGTGACAGGTGTGCAAGTTACAAAAGAGTACAAAGTACAAGTAGAGGTATAAAAGTGCAATAAATGGCAGACACTCAAAACACAGGAACACACTGGGAAGGCACTTCTATAGGCATGGAGAACAGAATTTCCTATAATGTAAAGACTTCCTTCAGACAATAGAGAGGGCGTGAATTAAGTTTGGAAGTGTCTTTGCAGGAGGAGAACTTTGAGGTCAGTTTTGAAGGACTGGGAAGTGGGGGTGGTCCGGAGCTGAGGCTGAGTTCCTGATTCTCGCCGCATTGCCTGTAAAGGATTGGGCCATCGACCTTTCCTTCTTGAAAGTGGGAGGTTCAAGCAATAAATTTTGCGCAGTACGTGATGGTCTAGAGCATTATATGCATATATGACATTAATGTTTTTTTCTCCTTTTTATTCTAGTCTAAAGCTTTTGATTCCTGTTTCCGGTTTCAACAGTGGTTGTTCTGCAGTTTTGTGTAGTTGCATTGTTTTGGTAAGAATTTTTGTTGTTGTTGTATTTACTCCAAATGAGTAATATTGTAATGTTTGAATGAATTTTTTTGTAAGTGATGTCATAATGGCAGCATATTTAGTTAGTGATTTGAGCATGAATTTTTTTGCGATGTGTTTTGCATAGTCTGATGTGTAATTTCTTTTCTCTTTTTTTCTTTAGTGGGATATTGTGTCTGTGCAGAGTAGGTGGTGGTGAGTAGTTTAGCTGCCTCTGGCAAGTGAGTGGTATTGTTTTGGAGTATATATGTGTTTTTGATAAAGGTGTTTTTTGTTTATTACTTATTTTACAAAGTGTTTGTTGTTGTTGACTTGTGTGACAAGTTACCTTTATTAGTAAGCATTATGGCTAGCCGTAGAATGACTGCTCAACAGGTGGTTGGTATGCTTCTTGAATCTTCCTCTGAGCATGATTATGAGACTGACAGTGCGTCTGAGGGAGAGGAGGGAGGGGAAGATTCTGGCAGTGAGTTTTCTCTCCACATGGAATCATCGGATGATGAAGGTACTCTCAGTGCAGATGAAGGTACTCTTGGTGTGGATGAAGCAACTCTCAGTGCGGATGAAGTGCCTGTCTTACAGGAGGAAACTGCTGTGCCGATGGTGCAAGAGGCATCTGGATTGCAGTCTGAGGCTGCTAGGCTTCCTGCTGAAAGTGCTGGACTTTGGGTTGATCCAAACATGGTGCAGCCGGTTTTGCCTGCCTTTAGCGGTGATGCAGGGTGTAGAGTGGATTGTGAACCCTTTTTGCCTATACAGTTTTTTCACTTGTTTATGGATGATGTATTTTTGGGTGAGATTGTTGAGCAGACAAATTTGTATGCTGAACAGTTTTTGAGGGACAACAGTGACAAACTTAGGCCCCAGTCTAGAGCTACCTGGTGAACTCCCACATATCTGGAAGAGATTAAGAAGTTTTTGGGTTTGACTTTATTGATGGGTGTGGTAAGGAAGCCAACCTTGGCTTCATATTGGTCTACTAGCCCCTTGTTGGCAACTGCCATATTTCCTGCAGTTATGACTCGTAATCGGTATTTACTTTTGCTACGTATGCTGCATTTTGTTGATAATTCTATGGCGTTGCCACGAGATCACCCTGACTATGACCGTCTTTTTAAGATTCGGCCCGTTCTTGATCACTTTGTATATCGATTTTCTGAGATCTATACTCCAGGGAAAGAAATATCTATTGATGAGTCTTTGGTCTTGTTCAAGGGCTGTTTGGTTTTTAGGCAGTACATCCCTAGCAAGAGGGCACGCTATGGAATTAAGCTGTATATGTTGTCTGAGAGTAGGACAGGATATGTTTTTAATTTTCGTGTGTACACTGGTAGAGATTCTACTATTGACCCCCCTGGTTGTCCGTCCACTTTTCGAGTTTCAGAGAAAATTGTGTGGGATCTTGCTAGAAGACTGTTTAACAGAGGCCACCATTTGTATCTTGATAACTTCTATACTGCTGTGCAATTATTTAAGGAATTGTATAAAGTGGACACTTTTGCATGTGGCACAATCCGCTCTAACCGTAAAGGTTATCCGAAAGAGCTTGTCTGCAAAAAACTTGAGAGGGGGCAGTGCAGTTCCTTGCGTAGTGATGAACTACTAGCTGTAAAGTTTGTGGACAGGAGGGATGTGTACATGCTGACTACCATCCATGATGAGAGTACTTCACCTGTGGTTGTTTGGGGTCAGGCTGCTGAAGTGCGCAAACCTGTGTGCATTCTAGACTACAATAAGCACATGGGTGGTGTTGACAGAGTAGATCAGAGGTTGGAACCTTACTCTACTATTCGGAAGGCTTATGTTTGGTATAAGAAATTGGCCATCCATTTTTTCAAATTAGCAAATTTCAATGCTTTTATTGTGTTCAAGGAGTGTTCTCCTGCGTCAAAGTTGACATTTCTTCAGTTTCAGCACTCTGTGATAGCTAGCCTTGTTGTTGTGGAACAGGCAAATGTTCCTAGATTTGGAGTGGTGGAGGATGTGGCTCGATTGAAAGATCGCCACTTTCCTGATTTCATCCCTCCCACACCGTCAAAAGATTTTCCCACTAGGAGATGTAGAGTCTGTTGGCGAAGAGATAAGCGGAAGGAGTCTCGTTATGTCTGTCCCGGGTGTCCTTCTAACCCTGGGCTGTGTATGCCTGCTTGTTTTAGAGCGTACCACACGCAAAATAAATTTTGGGAGCTTCCATGAGTGGTAAAGTGACCTGCCTGGTCTGTATTGCTTAAAATAATTATTCTGTTTTAAGGTTGGCATTAGTGCAATATATTTAGTTTCTGATTTTGTGTTAGAAGATTTGTATCTATTTGCAATTTTTTGTGTTTTTTTGTATATAAAATCCTAAATGTGATGGTGGTGTGTGTAGGTTGGCGCTTGGCTGGAGATGTGTGTGGACTGGTGCTTGTCTGGCGGTGTGTGTTTTCTGGCGCTTAGCTGGTGGTGTGCGTGGAGTGGCGCTTGGCTGGAGGTGTGCGTGGAGTGTCGCTTGGCTGGAGGTGTGCGTGGACTGGCGCTTGGCTGGTGGTGTGCGTGGACTGGCGCTTGGCTGGAGGTGTGCGTGGACTGGTGCTTGGCTGGCGGTGTGCGTGGAGTGGCGCTTGGCTGGTGGTGTGCGTGGAGTGGCGCTTGGCTGGCAGTGTGCGTGGAGTGGCGCTTGGCTGGAGGTGTGCATGGACTGGCGCTTGACTGGAGGTGTGCGTGGACTGGCGCTTGGCTGGCGGTGTGCATGCACTGGTGCTTGGCTGGCGGTGTGTGTGGACTGGCGCTCGGCTGGCGGTGTGTGAGTAGTGACTTGCTGCTGGTCACTACACACACTGCTAGCTGAGCGCCGCTCCACGCAATCCATCAGTTTGTATAGTTGCTGTGTCAGGAATGTGGGCGTGTGGAAGTGATGGGCCCTTGAATGGCGCTGTCTGCTGGTGTGAGTGTTGTAATGTGATGGGCCCACGGCTGGCGGCGTGAATGTTTTGTATGTGTCACACGTATGAAAGGTATATGAATGGCCTGTAAAGAGGTTGGTGCCTTGTCGTGGCTTTACAGCTCACGAGCTGTGAGTCAAAGGTTCAGTTTCTCATCTTTTCAATTATTAATCATTTTTGTGAAATCACTTGCTAATACAATTGTATATACTGAACCATCGTGCCAAATCCAACCAGTATGTGTGTGTGCTTTAGGATTAGATGGCTGTGCAGTAATATTTGTCTTTTTTGTCTTCCTGAAGCAGGGTGTACCTTGTCCCTTTTTGTGAATGTTGTGATGTGTTGGTTTTGTGCCTGGTGGTGTGAATGGTCTTGTGTGTATCACATATGAAAGGTGTGTGAATGGCCTGTAAAGCGGTTGGTGCCTTGCCGTGGCTTTACAGCTCACGAGCTGCGAGTCATTGGTTCAGTTTTTTGTCCATTTAATTATTGACAGTGCATTTCATTTTTGTGAAATCTCTTGTTAATAAAATTTAATATACTGAACCATCACTCGCCCTTGTGCCAAATCCAACCACTATGTGTGTGTGTTTGAGGAATGATTGGCTGTGCAGGAATCTTTGTCTTTTTAGTTTCTCTGCCAAGGTATATGTTCCATGTAAGAATAACCCACCAACTGTAGATATTGTCGTAAACCCACGGGAGTTCATGGTCATGTCTCTCTTGTGAATTCCAAAACGTTATTTTATCCACAATGTCCTGTAAACCTCAAAATGTCTGTCACATTTTCCTGGCAATATTGTGCCGAAATTCTCACGCTGTAGAAACAAACCTCTAATTATGTCAAAACTATCTGGTTTTGCAAGGGGGTCAACTGTCTTTTTGGCCCGTGCTCGGCGGCCATCTAGGGAAACCTACCAAACCCATACATCTCTGAAAACTAGACACCTGGGGGCTTCCAGGGAGGTATGGCTTGCGTGGATCCCCCAACGTTTCCTTACCCAGAATCACCTGCAAACCTCAATTTTAGCTGAAAAAATCACTTTTTTCACACATTTTTGTGTGGGAAAGTTGTGGCATCACTGGGCTCACTCAAATTTACCACCACCCAGCGTTCCCCCGGGTCTCCCGGTAAAAATGGTGCCTCACTTGTGTGGGAGGCCCAAGTACCCGCGACAGGCATGGTCCCAAAACGTAGTGAGGCGACATCAAAATTGCCTATCTCAAAACCACCTGGTTTTGCAAGGGCGGTCACCTGGGTTTTTGGCCCGGTGCTCGGCGGCCATCTAGGGAAACCTACCAAACCCATACATTTCTGAAAACTAGACACCCGGGGGCTTCCAGGGAGGTATGGCGTGCATGGATCCCCCAACGTTTCCTTACCCAGAATCCCCTGCAAACCTCAATTTTAGCTGAAAAAATCACTTTTTTCACACATTTTTGTGTGGGAAAGATGTGGCATCACCGGGCTCACTCAAATTTCCCACCACCCAGCTTTCCCCCGGGTCTCCCAGTAAAAATGGTGCCTCACTTGTGTGGGAGGCCCAAGTACCCGCAACAGGCAATCCACGTGACAAGTGATCCACGCAGATTCCAGAACTTTCCACCACTGAAATGTGGGGAAAATGTGTTTTTTTTGACAATTGTTTAGGTTTGCAAGGGATTCTGGGTAACAGACCCTGGTGGGAAGCAGTCAAGTCACCCCATCCTGGATTTCCCTGGGTGTATAGTTTTCAAAAATGTATAGGTTTGCTAGGTTTCCCAAGGTGCCCGCAGAGCTAGGGTTCAAAAACTACAGCTAGACATTTTGCCAAAAAAGGGTCATTTTTCACTGTGAAATTGAGGTGTGACCACGTTGTGTTTTGCACCGTTTCCTGTCGCGGGCACTAGGCCGACCCACACAAGTGAGGTACTGTTTTTCTCGTAAGACTTTGGGGATCGTGGGGTGGGTGGAAATTTGTGGATCCACACAGATTCCGGAACTTTCCACCACAGAAATGTGGGGAAAATTTGTTTTTTTTACAATTTTTTAGGTTTGCAAGGGATTCTGGGTAACAGACCCTGGTGGGAGGCAGTCAAGTCACCCCATCCTGGATTCCCCTGGGTGTCTAGTTTTCAAAAATGTATAGGTTTACTAGGTTTCCCTAGGTGCCCGCAGAGCTAGGGTTCAAAAACTACAGCTTGACATTTTGCCAAAAAAGGGTCATTTTTCACTGCGAAATTGAGTTGTGACCACGTTGCGTTTTGTGCCGTTTCCTGCCGCGGGCACTAGGCCGACCCCCACAAGTGAGGTACCGTTTTTCTCGTAAGACTTTGGGGAACGCGGGGTGGGTGGAAATTTGTGGATCCACACAGATTCCGGAACTTTGCACCACAGAAATGTGGAGAAAATATGTTTTTTTGGACAATTTGTTGGGTTTGCAAGGGATTCTGGGTAACAGACCCTGGTGGGAGGCAGTCAAGTCACCCCATCCTGGATTCCCCTGGGTGTCTAGTTTTCAAAAATGTATAGGTTTGCTAGGTTTCCTAAGGTGCCAAGCGAGCTAGGGTTCAAAAACTACAGCTAGACATTTTGCCAAAAAAGGGTCATTTTTCACTGCGAAATTGAGGTGTGACCACGTTGCGTTTTGCGCCGTTTCGACCCACACAAGTGAGGTACCGTTTTTCTCGTAAGACTTTGGGGAACGCGGGGTGCATGGAAATTTGTGTATCCACGCAGATTCCGGAACTTTCCACCACAGAAATGTGGGGAAAATGTGTGTTTTTAGACAATTTTTTAGGTTTGCAAGGGATTCTGGGTAACAGACCCGGGTGGGAGGCAGTCAAGTCACCCCATCCTGGATTCCCCTGGGTGTCTAGTTTTCAAAAATGTATAGGTTTGCTAGGTTTCCCAAGGTACCCGCAGAGCTAGGGTTCAAAAACTACAGCTAGACATTTTGCCAAAAAAGGGTCATTTTTCACTTCGAAATTGAGGTGTGACCACGTTGCGTTTTGCGCCGTTTCCTGTCGCGGGCACTAGGCCGACCCACACAAGTGAGGTACCGTTTTTCTCGTAAGACTTTGGGGAACGCGGGGTGCATGGAAATTTGTGTATCCACGCAGATTCCGGAACTTTCCACCACAGAAATGTGGGGAAAATTTGTTTTTTTGGACCATTTTTTAGGTTTGCAAGGGATTCTGGGTAACAGACCCTGGTGGGAGGCAGTCAAGTCACCCCATCCTGGATTCCCCTGGGTGTCTAGTTTTAAAAAATGTATAGGTTTGCTAGGTTTCCCAAGGTGCCCAGCGAGCTAGGGTTCAAAAACTACAGCTAGACATTTTGCCAAAAAAGGGTCATTTTTCACTGCGAAATTGAGTTGTGACCACGTTGCGTTTTGTGCCGTTTCCTGCCGCGGGCACTAGGCCGACCCCCACAAGTGAGGTACAGTTTTTCTCGTAAGACTTTGGGGAACGCGGGTGGGTGGAAATTTGTGGATCCACACAGATTCCGGAACTTTCCACCACAGAAATGTGGAGAAAATATGTTTTTTTTGACAATATGTTAGGTTTGCAAGGGATTCTGGGTAACAGACCCTGGTGGGAGGCAGTCAAGTCACCCCATCCTGGATTCCCCTGGGTGTCTAGTTTTCAAAAATGTATAGGTTTGCTAGGTTTCCCAAGGTGCCCGGCGAGCTAGGGTTCAAAAACTACAGCTAGACATTTTGCCAAAAAAGGGTCATTTTTCACTGCAAAATTGAGGTGTGACCACGTTGCGTTTTGCGCCATTTCCTGTCGCGGGCACTAGGCCGACCCACACAAGTGAGGTACCGTTTTTCTCGTAAGACTTTGGGGAACGTGGGGTGCATGGAAATTTGTGTATCCACGCAGATTCCGGAACTTTCCACCACAGAAATGTGGGGAAAATGTGTTTTTTTTTTACAATGTTTTAGGTTTGCAAGGGATTCTGGGTAACAGACCCTGGTGGGAGGCAGTCAAGTCACCCCATCCTGGATTCCCCTGCGTGTCTAGTTTTCAAAAATGTATAGGTTTGCTAGGTTTTCCAAGGTGCCCGCAGAGCTAGGGTTCAAAAACTGGAGCTAGGCACTTTGCCAAAAAAGGGTCATTTTTCACTGCGATATTGAGGTGTGACCACGTTGCGTTTTGCGCCGTTTCCTGTCGCAAGCACTAGGCCGACCCGCACAAGTGAGGTACCGTTTTTCTTGTAAGACTTTGGGGGACGCGGGGTGGGTGGAAATTTGTGGATCCACACAGATTCCGGATCTTTCCACCACAGAAATGTGGAGAAAATATGTTTTTTTTGACAATTTTTTAGGTTTGCAAGGGATTCTGGGTAACAGACCCTGGTGGAAGGCAGTCAAGTCACCCCATCCTGGATTCCCCTGGGTGTCTAGTTTCCAAAAATGTATCGGTTTGCTAGGTTTCCCAAGGTGCACGCAGAGCTAGGGATCAAAAACTAGAGCTAGGCACTTTGCCAAAAAAGGGTCGTTTTTCACTGCGAAATTGAGGTGTGACCACGTTGCACTTTGCGCCGTTTCCTGTCACGGGCACTAGGCCGACCCCCACAAGTGAGGTACAATTTTTTTCATAAGCCTTTGGGGAAAGTGAGGTGGGTGGAAATTTGTAGATCCACACAGGTTCCAGAACTTTCCACCACAGAAATGTGGGGAAAATTTGTTTTTTTTGACAATTCTTTAGGTTTGCAAGGGATTTTGGGTAACAGAACCTGGTGGGAGGCAGTCAAGTCACCCCATCCTGGATTCCCCTGGGTGTCTAGTTTTCAAAAATGTATAGGTTTGCTAAGTTTCCCTAGGTGCCGGGAGAGCTAGTGTTAAAAAACTACAGCTAGACACTTCGCAAAAAAAGGGCACATTTTCATTGTGAAAATGTGGTGTGTTCACGTTGGGTTTTGAGCCATTTACTGTCGTGGGCACTATGCCTACCCACACAAGTGAGGTACCATTTTTATCGGGAGACTTAGGGTAATTCATATTTGTAAAGGAACTGTTATTACCTATTGACTTTCGATGCATTTCTGCCTTCCAAATGAAAGACATTGTGTAAAAAAGAAGTCATTCTAAAAAATGACCGATAATGCTCATGCTAGTATGAGTATTCCCAATTTGGGAAATGTCAAAATATCTACTGTTTCTAAACTCTATATTTTGTTCCCATTTCAGAAATACATAGGTGTCTTTCATACCGATATTTCCATGTACAAATTTTTACAGAATAACTACTATATACCCGATACATAATAAAAAACCATTGCAAGTTGCTGCTCAGTTTTTGGCTCTGGGTTCGTCGGGTTCTTGGTGAACCTACAAGTCCTATATATCCCCACAACCAGTAATGTCCAGCGGATGTAATGGTATATTGCTTTCAAAGGGCTGTCATAATTAGAAGAAGTTACAGGTGAAAACGTTGACACAAAAGGCTGTTTTTTTCAACTAATTTTCAATTTATCCTATATTTAACTGTTAGTTTCTATAAAGAAACCTTGATGGATCTACACAGATGACCCCTTGCTGAATTCAGAATTTTGTCTACTTCCCTAAAATGTATAGCTTTCCAGGATCCATTATTGCTTTTGTACCCATTTCTACCATTAACTGGAAGGAGGACGAAAGCACAAAAAATAGCAAAAATAGGCTTTGTCCCAGAAAAATGCCAAAACTGTGTAAACATTTTGGGGTTTCTGACAAAAGTCTGGTATCCCCTAAAAAGCTGGGAAAATGGTGATTTCAACCCCACAAACCCTTTTTTGATAACATTTGCAGGAAAAACCCAGATGCTTTCATTTGCAGCCTGTTTTCCCATTTTTCCGAAAAAAAACTAAATTTTGCTGTATTTTGGCTCATTTCTGTGACCCCTCCAGGGAAATCCACAAACCCTGAGTACCTTTAGAATCCTCATGATGTTGGAAGAAAAGTACGCAAATTTGGCGTGGATACCTTATGTGGTCAAAAAGTTACAGGGGCCTCATCGCGCACTGCCCCAAATAGACAAAAAACAGGCTTGGCACAGGAGGGGGAAAAGGCCTGGCAGCGAAGAGGTTAACCCCTATGTATTTGCTGATATCTCTTGTATTTAAATATTCTTGAATAAAGCTTTTCAAACCAAAAAAAAAAATAATAACTTAACGACTGGAAAAAAGTTATTTCTAATTAGGATGCCTTCCTCACAATCCGTGCTTAATTTGAGCAGGTGGTTGCAAGTGGTTCCCAACCAGGACTCATTTTTGGTAAGAATGTATGTTTTTGGGGACCAGCACTTATTTTTCCTCATCACACTTTTGCCCCGAGCAAGAGAGAGAGAAAGATAGACAGATACAAAACGTGAAACAAAGGAGGAAGAGAAAAGTGGAAAATGTGATAAAGAGAGAAAGCAGGGCTGCAAAAGAATTAGAAAGTGACATAAGGGGGCAGGGATTGCCTGCTGGTGGAAGGAAGGGGAATGAGGGGGAATTAAGACTGCGCAGCCTTGGTATTTGGCACGCCTGACATTTGGTAGCACGGGCCATGATCTTCTGAGCAAACGTTTGACTCCAACACTTATTCAGCAGCAGATGATCTTACCGCTACTGTAAATTCTACTCACTGGTCAGAAAAAAAGGATAAATCATCTATTTGAGGAATATTTTTAGATGTTGCATCCATGTTTGCTAAAGAGTTTACAGACCTATTGACTGTTGCAACAGAACTCTGGGCTCAGAACCCCTCCTTCCAAGTCTTTCGCAGAGTGACAAACTTCACTCATTATTAGAAGATAAACGCACATTAGCAAAACCTAAACATCAATTCAGCCGGTGGAATACCTAAGTACTTCATCTCATCTGAAACGAAAGCTTAATGGCGATTAGATTTGGGGTATTACCGAGTTTGGCCGATCAACCTGCATGGAAGTACAAAGGCTCCAAAATATGTAGCTTATGTGGTGCAGCATGGCAAGATTTCATTAACCTCATCTGTGTATGCCCCTTCTTAAAATCTATCTGAGTCTTGCTACTAAAAAAAGCTTTTAACAATAGGGGTATTCGAACTTGCAGATCGGCCACCATCAAATGACTTGGTACAACAGACCCTCAATTGACCTGTAAGCTGATGGCATTTTTATTACTTTATGAAAAGATCAAATGGCCGAAGGAAACAAATACTGCCAGTCTCGTAATGTCCAGCGATCCGCTAACCCTACTGAAATTCTAAACCGCTGTATAAATGCTAACATTTGATGAAATACCAATCCGTCGATAATTTTATGATACAGAATCATACTTCATTTTTAAATCGTTTACATGAAAAAGATTTGGTTCTTTGCTTTTAGAAAAAAATTGTTGCTTGTCTTTTAAACATTTTAAATGTTTGTAAATTGTCGAACCTCTTTTGATATCATGATTTGGTTATGGTCTTTATTAACTTAAACAATACAGTATTGAATTGAATTGATAATGGCTGAGTGGCCACGGTTAGAGTGGCTCAACACTGCTAACTATGGGGCATATGTATCAAACTCCCCTTTAGCGAATCCTAATTTGCGAGATTTTGCGATTCGCAAATTCAGATTCGCTAAACGGGATGTATAAAATAAATCGCTAATCATTTGCGATTCCTTAAAAATCGCAAATAATTCGCAGAATCCCGTATAGCGATTTCTTAATAGCGAAATTCGCTAATTAAGAAATCGCAAAAACGGGAATCTGCAAGCGTGGTGCAGGCTGATGACATCACAAACAGGAAACTGTAGTGATTGCCTGCACCTGCTCACCTGAGCCACACCCAGAGGCTGCTTGTGGAGTGTGAGGAGGCTTTCCTGGAGACAGCAACCAGCAATGGATCCCAAACAAAACCAGCAGGGCAAGGATGCAGAAAAAAGAAAGAGAAAACACAAGTTTTCAGAAAAGGAGCAGGAGGTCCTCATTGAGGAGATGGTCTGCAGCCATGAGCTCCTCTTTGGGAAGAAGGCACTCAAAGTCCCAGAGGCCAGGAAGAGGAAAATCTGGCTGGAAATACAGAGCAAGGTGAATGCTGTTGGAGTCACCACACGCACCATCGAGGAGCTGCGCAAGCGGTGGTATGATATGCGCCAGAGGTCCAAGGAGAGGGTGGCAGCCAGACTCAAGGATGCCAATCAGACTGGAGGAGGACCATCCACTGCAGAGCAGCCAACCCCCCATGAGGAGCTCGTGGAGTCTACCCTCCTGCCTGAGAGCGTTGGTGGTTTGGCGGCAATAGACAGCTCCGAGCCCTCATCCAGCAGACAAGGTAAGATGCATGCCAAATCACCCTGCACTCCTCCCCATCCCTTGCACACTCCCCCAAATGCGCATAGTAAACTCCCAACATGCCAATCCAGCCCAGGTCTTACAGCACACCCAGCAATGCATCATGGGACTCGTAGTACTGTGTCTGACTGTGTGTCCATGACACCATCACAATTAAATGCAACATATGTGTTTTGGGGATCAATGAATGGAAATGTGTCAGAGGTTAGCCGTCAAAGAATTGTAACTTTATTGAGTGCCACATGCAGACAGTAACACAAACTCATGTAGTCCCCTTTACATCCACAGCACACGGCATGCCACAAGAAGACAGCGCAGGGGGAGAGGAGCCTGCAAACCCTGCGGACTCCAGCGATGAGACAGAGCAGCAGCCAATTCAGCACAGGAACCGCGCACATGTGCCCCCACTGCCTCCATTTGAGGACGAAGTCCCAGCAACAGGCGATGATACCGACAGGAGAGAGAGGAGTCAGGGTGTGACAGACATGCCCCGTCATGACGCACCAACACCAAGGCAAAGGGAACAAGCCATATCCAGGTCAAGGCCCAGGAGCAGCACTGCAACAGAAGGAGAAGGCACCGTGTTCTCCGGCTTGGAACAGTGCATGCTGCAGGAACAGCGCCTGCAAAGCAAGGCAATGCGGTCAATAAATCGCCAGCTAGGCCGCATACATCAGGACAATCGCAACATGGTAGCGGCAATACATGAGCTCTGTGCCACTTTGAGGGACACCCAAGCTGCCAATGACAGGGCTGGACGACGTGCCAATGCACGGCTACACAATTATACAAAGGCAGTCAACCGCCTCTGCACCACCACCAGCGCACTCACACGCAGAAGCGTAACCATGCAGGTGGACATGGCACATTGCTGTTAGGACATTGCACGAGGGCTAGAGCAGGTAACCACTGCTGTGGAACAGCTGCAGACAGCCAATGCTGGTGGCAGCGCACTAATGGCCTCTGCTGAGAGTGAGGACACATCGAGTCGCAGCAGCATCACTCCAACCTTGCCAGGTGAAAGACGCCGCAGTGGCAGACAGGTAGCAGGCCAAGGGCGCACCATGGGGGGCACTCACCCTGGACGGCACCGACGGAGGTGATCATCTGCGGGGACACTGACTGCAACACGGGTGCATTTACCCGAAAAGGCTGTTTGCCCTATTACTTGTGCCTTCTCTGCACTGTGTGTACAACATGTGCTGGGGACAATTATAATTTCTTTCATGTGAAGTGTGATTAAACACTTGACACATCATCAGGCTTTGTAGTCTCATTTCCTCAATACTCACCTAAAAGTAGTTTCGTGTGATCTCAGTCCGTCTCTGGCGTCCAGCAGCTGCCCCAACTCCTGGTGCTGGTCTGGCAGGGGGAGCAGGGCGCTCGTCATCCGATGTGTCTGTATCGGTCACATCAATTGTGGTGCCTTTCCTCATTGCCATGTTATGTAGCATTGCACAGCTTGCCACGATTTTACAGCAGGTCTCAGGGCTGTATTGCAGTGCGCCTCCACTTTTATGCAGGCACCTGAAGCGGCTCTTCAGGATTCCGAAGGTTCGCTCAATGACACAGCGTGTAGATCTGTGTGCCCTGTTGTAGCTCCTCTCACTTGCATTTGCAGGATCCAGGTATGGGGTCAGGATGAAGTCGCGCACTGCATAGGCACTGTCACCTGCATGGAAAAAAACACAATAGGTGAGTCAATGTCCCCCCCCCCCCTCAAGTGATGTAGTGGATGTATTGATGTGTGCAATGTATTTACCGAGCAGGTACCCCTCCCCAAACTCTCCAGCACTCAGACGTCTGTGTATTCCACTGTGTCAGAAGATGAAGGAGTCATGTGTGCTGCCGGGGTATTTGGCTACGATGTCTGTGATGTGATACTTAGCGTTGCACACAATCTGTATGTTGAGGGAATGGTAGCATTTCCGATTCCTGTAGACATATTCAGTTTCTGCTGGGGGTGTGATGGCCACATGGGTCCCGTCAATGCAGCCAATGACGTGGGGGAAACGTGCAATCTGGTAGAAGTCCAGTATCGTTTGCTGTAATGCCTGTTGGGTGGTGGGGAAGTAAATGTGATGTGAGAGCCTCAGTAGCATTGCATCTAGGAAGGCATGGAAGAAGCGCGAAAGTGCACTCTGTGACACCCCACCAACCTCCGCTATGACCCGTTGAAAACTCCCTGACGCCAGGAGGTGCAGGGAGCACAGGACCTGCACATGTGTGGGAATTGTTTGTGTCCTGCGAGTAGGGTGCTCCAAGTGGGGTTTCAGCTCCTCAATCAGGTCCATTATGGTCTGTGGGTGCAGTCTGTACTTGTCATAGATCTCCTCTTCAGTGTTCTGGAACAGGGTGATGCGCAGCCTGAAGATACGTTCCTGTCTAATTCTCCTGTGTGCAAGGGCCCGAATACGCAGCCTCCTGGCTATCACGTACATTGCAGCCATTGTGGGTGTGTTTGTTGCATTGTGGGCTGGTTTTTGTACCTTGCACCAGATTACCACCTGCAAGCAATTGGTGTTAATTGCGATTTCTTAAATTGCGAATTTTGTGAAATCGCAATTTGCGACAATTTCATACATGTGTTTGCGATTTCTTAGCTAGCGATTTCTTGTTAGCGATATTCGCAACGCTAAGGAATCGCAAATTAAGTATTCGCTAGGAAATTCGCTGTTTTCTTGTTTCGCAGCCTAAGAAATCGCTAATTTAGCGATTTCTTATTTTTCTGTTTGGAAGTGTGTCATACATATGAAATAGCGAAAAATCAGTCGCAAACGCTGTTGTTTGCGATTCGCAGCGTTTGCGACTAATTTTTCCTTTCATACATATGCCCCTGAGTGAGTTCAAAATAAGTTGTGGTCTCTAACTTAATTAGAGCCTGTCGGCTGTGTATCCCTCTATGGATGGTCACTCGTTTGTCTAACAGTAACACTTTAATCCACCCTTTGCGAATACTTGTCTCCACTAATCTGTGCATTATATTTAGATTTGAACAGCTGTGTTAAGGCAACATCAGGTCACTGCAATCGTTGGTTCAAATCTCGCGTTTATGATTTATAATCGCCTCTTGCGGTACAGAAGGCAGGCGACCTGTATGTTTTATGCTAAGAGTTGGGCGGCTGCGTATTCACACCACCTAGTTACTACTGCTGCCGGCTGCTCGTTCACGCTCATTCCCCTGTGTTATATTTCTGTCTGGCCACCCATTAAAATTACTGAAAGGAGGTCATATTTCAGAATCCTTAATTTGAAACAAGGTGACATCCCTTCCGCCTGTGTTCACAATGTCAGTAACCCGCCGCCTCCCTGCAGTCTCCGTTCTACATGCCGGATCTGGAGGTGACATTGGTGAAATGGAAACGCCTCGCCAATCATGACAAGCATGTCACACACTGGCATAGTGGCACAGTGATGTGCGCAACACCGTGTCTACATGCATTGAATGGATGATGCTGTGATGTGCATACAATGGACCTTACTTACCAGAAAGGGTAAGAGCATGTCCTCACAGAAGAAGTTAATGCTGACGTAGGTGCATTGAATACAACTTATATGGTTCTTAGCAAGCTGGTGCTCATTAACCACAGTACTTGTGCCAATATGTTAAAAGGCTCATTTGAGATCGAATAGGTCAGGAATTAATTGCTGTTAATGATTCAGCACACATGCCTCATTCCTAATGGAGCAAAAGGCACTCAATGATGTTAAATAAAGTAAAGTTTTAATAAAAACATTGTACATTAGTGTATGTGTAGGAGAGTGAGAAACACCAGCCTGTATTCACTAGTCATCAACAAATATCTGGTTATCAATAGCTTGTTAACGTTTGTTGAGGGAATTGTTCTCCAGCATAAAGAGGTGAGTGATGGCTGGTAATACAAATGAGGGTGGGGGGGGGCGGTGGCACACACACACGCACACACCCACACACGCCCGCCCACACACACCCAAACACACACACACACACACACACTCACGTACACCCATGCATTCACGTGCAGACAAGCACACTCCCATTCACAACACTCACACATCCTGCTACATTCATACATACACTCCAAACAGTCAATACAAAACAAATACCTTCTGCAGCTTTCAGGGAGGAAAGTCTCAGAGGTGCCAGGAGGGTTGGGACCTTAGATCAGCCGATGAGGGGAAGCAGCAGTCTCTACCTCATCACAGAGTAATGGGTAAGAGAGATTGCTGACCTCACCCCACCCCATTTGTGACGAGGTGTCAGTGATAGACACTTGGCCCTGGGCACCTCAGCGGTGAAAACTGAGCACCCAGGACCAAGGCAATCAGTGAATTTCCCCTCCTCACAAGGGGTAGGGCCTTGAGGACCTTTGTCGAGCTGAGAATGTCACACGCAGAGGAGCTGTGACTTCCTCAGCCCCGTAGAATTCTGCTCAGGCAGTCAGGAGTCTGAGGGGCAGATTTACAAGAACTGACGCATCTCTGCATATCAGCAGAGATCCGTCAGTTAAGATGCGCCACGTAAAAAAACCCTTGTGCCACCATGGATGCGTCGCATTTACAATGCGGCGCACCGTGGCGCAAGGATAGACAGATGCGTGACGCATGTGTCGACGTAAAGGTGACGCAGTGCTGGAGTCGGGTCACAACCGCGATGTAACTCTAGCAGCTCAGAGGCGGCCTATACTTGCTGTGTTGCGTCATTTCTTACGCCTGCTGCAAGCAGGTGTACGGTTTACGCGCAGTGGCGTCGTAAAAGTGACTCAATGAAATCTTATAGATTTCACTGCGTCACTTTTATGAGGCTTTCTTGCGTGGGAACGCCCACCCTGCATACATTATACCTGACGCAGGTATATTGTGACGCAGGGCTTTACAACGTGATGCATCTCCCTAGATGCGTCACGTTGTAAATTTGTCGCAATGTGGCGCATTATTTACGATGACGCTGCATCACAGAAGTGACGCAACAGCGGCGCAAATGTGTCGCAAGGGGCTTGTAACTCTGCCCCTGAATATTTAGTGCATGTCTAGCTCCTGGCTGCCTGACCTGACAATAAAGAGTGTCTGCCAAGCAGAGCTTTGCTCGTCCTGACAGGCACTCTTTATGTCCTAAAGGTGTGGTGCATGCCCCCTCCACCCTTAGGCACTGGCTGCTGCTGAAAAAAGCTAAAAATATTGAGCAACAAGAATTTTGTGGACAAAATATCAAAGACCAAAATATCAAAAGGTAAGTGCATATAAAGGAAGTGTAGATTTACTATTCCTAACTCCACATTTACACACCTGGTACATACATATGGAGTTAGGTACATAAAATCTATCATTACTTACCTTTCAATATTTTGGATTTGATAGATTGTCCTCGATATTTGTATACCTTGATATTCTAGCATTTATATTCAGGGGGCATTCCTTTAGACGCACTGTTGATTTCTGGACTCAAGATTGATTACAAGGCAAGATACAATCTTAGAATACACAGACATGAGAAATATCTTTATGTCCAGTGGGTAGTGGTAGAAACAGTAGGATGGTACAAGAGGATCGGAGGTAGGAAACTACCATGAGTGTACCCTAATGTGATTTTGGGAGATTCAAAATAATATCTGATGTGACCAAATGCCATGCGAGAGTGCCCATTGCTGGCAAGTCATGTTCGATGCAACAACACAATTTGCACAGGAGAGTATGAAATGACAATGTATTAATTCTGCCTGTGCCAAAATTGATATCATTTGTTTGCTTCTGGTATAGATGTGTCTGCTACACATTTTATTTTACCTTGTCACTCATCTTCTCATAATAGTCCACCAAAAAAACCTTAGACATCTTCTGGAGTTCCTTGAAGTGAGTCAATGGTGTGGTGGACAGTGCTCCTCATCTAATGTTGGAATTATGTCCCTGAATTCTTATTTTTATCTTTCTTGAGATAATGCTCACATATTTGGTAGAATGCTGTCTATGTTCCTACAGTGATGTTTTGGGAGTATTACTCTTGAAGCTCAACAAAGAATTCCGGTTGGTTGGCTTTGTGTATACAGTGGTGGCTTATTAGCTCTTGGAAGGTAGGATTGTTAGGTCCCAAAATGTGTTTTTGACCATTGTCATAGTGAACTTTAGATGTTCGTCCCTCACCTTAATCTATGTGATGACTTCCTTCTTTCTCATCTCCATCCCAGATTATTATGATGCCATCTATGAACAGAATAGGTCCATATCTGTTCTAAATTGCTAAATTACAGGGTGGGTGTGGCCAGCCCTGGCAAGATGGCTGACACTCCCTAAAGAAGCACCAGCCACGTGATCCACGTTACGGCACAGAGTTTAAGCATCCTGCGCACATAGGAGCGGGCAAGGAACTGCAAGCGTCATCAAACAAGCCGCTTTTTGGCTGATTGTGAGGCACTGGGATGGTGAAGAGGCTAGTAGTGGCTCGCGGCTGTGTGGTCTGCCTGACTATGCCGGCTGGGACAGAGGTGGGCCTGGTAGGTACCGAAGGGTTAAGTGGCCACCGCACACAACAAGCTGGACGCATACGAACTCCAGCGGTTATTGACATAATGGATTGCCCAGGCGGGCGCCTGTTTGTTTGTTGGGCCTCCATGGACCTAGGAAGAGGGCAGCGGAATCCAGAGTGCTCTGTTTCCTGCGAGGGTCTTTCTGCCCCATACTCATTGGGGCGGCCTTGGGCCAGGATGCCCTTTCTTCAGAACTGGGTGTGAATGAGGGGGATCATAAAAGGTGCATGGAGTTCTGTGAGTGGATGAACACCTTGAACCCCTATATGAAATTCACTAGTACCATCTCAGAAACCGAGATACCCTTCCTAGACCTACTGGTCAGGACATATCACAACTACACTTTATCGAAAACCAACTGATAAGAACAGTCTGTTGCTATTCAGCAGCCACCATCCCAGAGCCTTAAAACAAACTTTACCTTTCTAACAGTTCCTACATATTAGAAGGAACTGTAGCTCAGTGGCAGACTTCCAGAGGGAGTCTAATACCCTAGCAGCAAACCTACATAAAAGAGAATACCCCCAGCGTAATATCTCACTCTCTTCGAAAAGGGCTAGGAATAACTACGAGAAAGCCTTTTGGAGACCAGACGAAAAGATCCCTGTGATTCACTCACCTGAGTAACCACTTTTACCCCTGATTCGAATCGAGTGAAGAATGTCATCAAGAAACACTGGGGCATTCTGAACACAGGCACTCTGAACCTCCATGTCCCTAGATTTGCTTTTAAACGTACAAGCAATCTGAAAGATATGCTCATACATACTAGACCTAGAATTCAGCACACCAGTGTAAAGAGATCCTTGTGGGTCCTACCACCAGTGATCGGGCACCACCCATGTGGATCCTGCTCAGTGTCTCCATTTACAAATGTCACAAACGAGATAACATTCACCAATGGGTTTAAGTGGAAATTCAAGAAATATACTAACTGCAACACCACAAACTGTATCTATGTGCTAACCTGTCCGTGCCTATACGTAGGGATGACCACTAGACCGGTGAGAACCCGGATCACAGAACACAGGAGCAACTTTAGGTGCCACAAAACAACCACGAACATGACAACGCATTTTGAGCACCACAACCATTCCCCCGACTCACTCTGCTGGGTCGTCCTGGAATCCCACCCTGGCATGAACAAAGACACACTGTTCCGTACTGAACAAAGGTGGGTGTTGAGATTAGCCTCAGATAAGGATGGATTGAATGAGGACATCCCTTGGTGTTTATTAACTAGCCCGTACATCAACACCGTGGCTATCATCATTACTATATTGACAGCAAACCTGTGTTTGGGCTTTAAGATGATTTGTTTTGGGCGCACCTGACCTGTCTAATACGTTTTTATCTAGTTTTTCTAACTTCGTGGCTGATACCATTACTACAGTAACAGCAATCCTGGGCTGGGGATTCAACTTGATTTTTTTGGGCATATCTGACCTGTCTAATAGGGCGCTCATAAGTGCACATTTATAACAGAACACTTGGGTGGACTCTTTTTGTCATCTAATGCAGTGTAACCCCTCTACCTAAAACATTTGTTTAAAAATAGTTTTAATTAGTTCCATAAAAAAGTTTTTTAAGTGGCATACATGGTACATTATAAGCCAATAAGATTGTGAGCACACTGATTGCTTGTATAGTTGAGCAGCATATTTAGCTCGGCAGTCCCAACATGGCACCCATTACAGTATTAGGTTAGTGCACTAGCTTCCTGCTCCTAGTGGCTGTGAGACCAGTCTCCTGCTGCTGCTCACTGGAAGTATAACTATGCTGAGCCACTGCCGGCTAGTACCTCCTGGGAATGGCAGAGTGAGCGGTAGGTCTACCGCTGCCATTACGAAGAAGAAACGTGAGTAATACACGCCATGGCGGTGTGATCCTAACTAAGCATTTGCCGCTCGTGAATGTATGGGGTGCAGGATTTTTGCAACAGGGCGCCCCAGCAGACACAATGGCACTCTGCTGGAAATGCGGTTCCCGCCCCAGTGCTACAACCAGCACGCACTTGGCTACTGCCGTAGTGAGATGCCCGCTGTGGGGTCAGGCGGGGACAGCATTAGATCAGCCTTGACAAATGAGTATATGAGCGCCCTGCAGCAACCCTCGCTTGTGGTGTAATTTGGGCGCCAAGAGTGTATGAAGGCAACCAAGAGGAATCTACAGCACCCGTTTTTGGCCCTACTTGACATCATGTCTATGGTACGATGGGTTAGGTCAGGGGGATGCTGCATGAAACCTGTGTGGACCGATAAGACAAGAGCATACTTAAATTTCGCTGATCTATACTCCACGGTGCCGTTTGTTTTAAAGGGACTACACCGTTGGGTCCTTAGCTATTTTAGACATCGAGGAAAGTTACTGCCATACAGTTCTTTGTATACATACATTTTACGTTTCCCACCTTTTAGGACACTGCACTATTCAGTGTGAACACCTGCCGGAACACGTTGCCGCAGTAAATTGACCCTAATTGGGTGAGTCCATATACGTGTACAGTACATGATTATCTCTCGGTTGTTATTGCAATGTACTTAGACGCATTGTGCATGGTCACAGTCACCGTAGTGTGATGCATGCTATTTCCGCACTATTGAAGTGTTGCACTATCAATTACTTTGGTATTATAGAGGCTGAATTGGAATGGCATAGTAAACTCTATAATCCTTTCTTTTTACAGGTTGATTTTCTAGATCTACAGGTACCACTTTTTAGGGTGCTGTATGGGTGGTCACTCACTTTCACTACTATGGACCACCACAAAAAAGTGAAGATAAATCTGACATCGGTCCTGAAGAATTGCCGTCTACATGACCTAATGGCAAGAAACATGTTGACCTGACTTCACAGCGCAGTACTTTGTGACCTTATAGCTGGGGTGCAGGTACTTCTATTTTAATCAGGAGTGTGGCCACATTCATTAAAATTGTTCTGAGTGGATCTCTACTTCCTGTTTTAACCCCACATTTTCACATCTACACTCACTAGGGCCCTCACACGCACTGCACCCAATGACCAGGAAAAAAGATCTCTGCTAAAAGGCCCCATCATGGGTGCCGATCGGGTATTGAAGCGCTGACCCAACGAGGAGCAGACCCAATGATGAAGCAAGACACCTAGCTGACTTGGTGTGCGAGGGTCTTTTTTCGAAAGGAGGACATTTTCTCCTGCCTACAATGAGCATAATATTTCTCCACACACACATCTACCTGTACCGTCTGGTAGGAACAGCATACCACTCTGTTCTGTGAGTGCAGGGGCCCAAAAGGGAGCCTTGGTATTGCTGCGTCAGGTACGGAAAAGTGCACAATAGTGCACAAACACGTAGCTTTGAAGTTGCGGATGGGAGTAGTGTACTGGGTACCCCACGGGCTGAGAGGACAGTAGAGGTGTCCTGAGTGCTTTGTTGCTCATGTGGGCCTTCTCCACATGGCGGCATTTGAACGGAGGGCCCCTTCTTCTTTAGAAATGGCTGCGGATAAGGGGGCCTGTGGAGAGCCTTACTGTTGAGATGGAGATAGTGAGACCATGAAGTTGGATGCCCGGGAAGGCTATGACAATGCTGAGGCTGTTCAGCAGTGGGGACACACCCTGACCATCAACTGAAGGCAGCATCTTGGCGATTACATGCTGGGCAGGAGCCCAGCCACCACTGATGTGTGATAAGCCATGAAGGCGATTGATTGTTGGAAGTGCCTCACCAAGAGTGAAACTGCTTCCTCCCTTACCCCACCCAGTGGGTATAACTTTGTGGGTTCTTTTCTTTTTCCCCTCTCCCTCATGTCCTTGGTGGATGGAAGACTGGCCAGTGCTCCCCCCCCCCCGGCTGCATTATGGAGAACTGAGGACTGGTGGTGAACATTGCTCAGCTCCGATTGGCTGGAATGTTGGATTCCCCCCATGGGGTTTTACATTTGACAGACCAATTGTGCCCCCATCCTTCTGAAGTGACTGGGTTGGAGGGGTGAGGTGGTTCCAAGAGTGCTCTGCAGGACTGGCCAACACAGGTGGGCCTTGGAGGCATACCGTCGAGGCCAGATTGCGCACTGACTGGAGCCATTGGTTGGCTTCAGCTGAGGCCCTGAGACAGGGGCTGCCTGAAGATAAGATTAGCCCCTTCCTCTTTGGTACTGGAGCTGCTGTTTTGGAGGTCTGCTGTTGAGACCGCAGACTCCTCCCACTGAAAAGTGTTATTGTTGATGGTGTGAGGCCCATTTGTTGATGCCTTGGCGGTGCCCTGGATTCCACACATTGCCCTGATTGCCGTTCCCTGTAGTGGGGAACAGGGGGCTAATGGGTCCCTGAGAGACAGTTGATAGTGATCTACTGAAAGCTAACTTTGGACCGTTTTGCTGGCCTTGAACGTTTGTGGACTTGCTACAGCCATTGAGGAGGGAACCAAGTGTTTGGCCTTGGCATGGAGGGCTGGGGGTCAGGGGAAGGCCCCCAGCAATTGGAGCGCAGATCTGACTGATCTGATGACTTCGCAGGGAGAGCCGCCATTGACATTGGCAGATGCCAAAATGGACCAAATCCATGTCGCCATTGTTGAGATGAAACAGGATCCCCAGGGCAGAGTTGAAGCAGCGGCAGTGGAGCTCATCTTGTTAAGGGATGACCCAAGGAAACTCACAACTTGAGTCGCACAGGCTGAAAGCATGTTCGACATGCTTAGACCCACGTTGACCGATCTGGAGGTTTAAGTCAATAACCTCACAGCCAAGGTGCAAGAGCTTGAGCACAGGGTGGAATATTCTCAAAGGTGATCATGTCGTAATATTTTGCCCATCGTTGGCATCTTTACAGTGTAAGTGGCTTGGACCCAGTGGCGTTCTTCGAGACGTGGTTTACACTCGCGGTGGCACCTGTGAAACTGTCTGAGCAATTCCTGGTGGAGCTAGCCCACTGGGTGTTGGAGAGTCGACCACCACCTGGAGCACCTCATAAGCAATTTTGGCCAGACGACTAAACTGTAGAGACTAGAAGAATGTCCTGAGTACAGTCTGAGCCGCTGGCTCCATCATGCATGACAATACACTCCTCCTTCTATTCCCAGATTACACCTCAATGGTGCAAAGTGGTAGAACCTCCTTTCTAGGAGTTAAGAGGTGCCTGCGATCGGCGAGCCTAGCCTACTCTCTGCTGTTACCAGCCAAACTGAAGGTCAAGGTCAACAAATCGAGTTATTTCTTAACCAAGCCAGCAGACGCCTGGTACTGGGTTGTCATGATTCCTGCCGCACCTCTTTTGATGATCACAATATACTGGCATGACTCATATCATTCCTCCCAACACTTATGGATGAACAAACGTCTTGTACCCTAACATTTGACCATATTACATGCTGTTGGTAATTGCTAGCTGCAGCTGGTAGCTCCTGGTTTGTTTGAAAAGGTTAAATAGCTTTTACAAATGTTTTACCATGCATATGCAAGGTCAGGTTTCAGGTGCCTCGGAAACATCCCAAAAATCTACCAGAATAAGCATCAAGCAACCGACATAGATGACCTCAACGTGAACCTTCTGGATTACAACCCTCATCAAAATAATCCCCTGCACCTTCACCTTCTAGAAGACAGCCTCATAAAAGTATTCATCTGCACCTGCTCCTTGCCATAAGCAATCACAACGTGACCTTTGTGAACATTCTAAAGCACCCTCTAGAAGGAAGCCTCATCAAGTTAATTATCTGCACCTATTCCTTGTTACAAACAATTAGAATGTTACCTTTATGAACACTCTAAAGCAGTCTTATTTAAAGGCAGTCCTCTTTGCCTGCCACTTACCTGTTTCCTGGCTTCCAGGACTCTGTCTTGCCAGCTATATTGATCCTCATGCTTCGACCTTACCGCAAAGAACGTCCTACATTTGTATTGCACCTGATGGGAAAAAGAACAAGAAGAAAAAGAGAGACGCATTAACAGACTTGATTTTACTACGCACTGAGCTTAGTCGCAACATTGTGCTGCAAACCCGTATTTTTGTTCAACTTGTACCTAATGTTGGCAGGGCTCTGCCAGAGAGGACTTGGGTGAAGATAACTCTGTACAAATTTGCTTGTGGGTTTGATGCTGAAATCATACCCACTATAAATTCAAAATTTTTAATAAAGGAGTCTCTATGGAGAATCTAAATTAACAAAACCAGCAACAAAACTAACGGTTTTCTGAGATTTGAAAAGCATTCATGAGGTGATACCTTAACTGTATTATTTGTTTCTCTATTGGTATCATATCTGCCGGTACTATTCATCAGACTGATGGGAATGCCTCCTGCAGTGTTGCTTTTGAGTAGACAAGCCGCAGCATTGTTGACTCTATAGCACACTCTCTCTATCTCAACCCCCCTTCCTCCAGGGATTTGCCACCATAGCAGTGTTTCCTCCTGTAAACCGAGGGCAAGTCTCAGTAGGATTCAACTATCATCGCTGCCCCATTGGAATCATCCGGGATCCAGTTAGGTGACATGGGGAGAGCAACGGTGGTACGAATCCTCGACACCGAGCTCACAGACCACACGGATGTCATCGGACACTACTCAGTGGGGTTGAAAACGATGTGGACATGGAAGTGTTGGAGCGGATTGAACGGTGCCTCCACACTGGCCCAGGCTCGAGAGGAGCAGATGTGGGTTTTGTTGACAGCCACAAACTTATGGGTGGAGAGGCGGTCCCCATCAGCCCAATCTATGAAGATACACTCTCAGAGGCTGGCTCCAGTGTCTCAGCAGGGAATGTGGCCTCAGTGACCCGTGATAGGCTCATGTGGCCTTGAAAATGTATCATAGCTCATTAGGTTTATTTATTCACTGTGTATTGGGTTGAAGTCTAGGCCAGCCTTTTGTATCCCACTTGAACCACCCTCTGTTCACCTGCTTCACTGTGGCACAATTTTAACATCATTGTTTTTTGTATTAACCTTCGTGCCGGCATACTATATACCCCCGTAGTGTCACATTAGGATTTCTATAGTTCCCACTGCTCGTCAAGCTCATGTTGCTACTGTGTTTTCAGTCCTCCCTATCTCAGTTGAATTAGCTCTATTATTTCTTTTATTTTTCTGATTTTAGGTTTCACAGTTTCCGGATTTTTGCTTCATCATTAGCCTCTGGGCCAGCCCTCCACATACCCTATGTGTTTAAGGTATGTGTTTATTTTCCATTGTTCTGTATTCTGTAATTCTTGATAGTGCATTTTTTCTTTCTAAGATATCCACGTATATTTGTTTTCAGTACTCCTTTAGAGCTTTTGTAGCAATGCAACTACATAAATTTAGCTGTCCAGCATCTGGTTAATTGCATTCTGCATCCGCAGGTAAGTATTTCTTTCCTTTTTGATCCATCTTTATGTCTAATTTCTTTTCCTTTAAGCAGCAAGAGGTACATATCCAATTTGTATACTCATCATCTTTGGTTTCTGCATCTGAGATCTGGGGCATCAATTTTGTCTTTACTTGCATGGGCTACCACCTGTAAATTTTTAAACCTATTGGTGAACTGTGTCAAACTCACACTGGGTGTATGTTTCTCTACGGTGACGATGTTTGGCTGCTGGTTACAAACCATTCTTTTAAATCATTTAAAGTTAGTTTAAGGGCTCAATTCAATGTGTCATATAATTGCAGGTACCCATTAGCCTTGATTGAAGGTGGCTTTCCTAAGGTAGGCATTTTTGTGCCAAAACACGCGTAGATAAAAGCCACACAAAGACTGAATATAAGGCATTTATGAGGATCACCGTTTGACATGCATTTGTGTTATAGATATTGGATAAATATGTTGTACTCTTAAATGAATTAAGATGATGACTGTTTTTGAGATAACAATTCAATTCAAAGATTACTGTGTTAGATATTTTGCATTACCATTGCATAGACTTTGTGTACACTGCCAAATGTGTTGGGTGATATTAATGAATGAGAATAAGAATGTTGAGATTAACAGCGGATGAATATGCATTGTATCATGCATTGTATAACAACCTAAAAATGACATTGTATGTAATTACTTTGTTGTAATTATTTTAATTGTGTTGATTACTAATAAAATCTTTTTTTTTAATTCACCCTAAATGTGTGCTGTTTTGTGTTCCAGATTTAGATAGGATACTAATTTTGAAGTATTGAGTTGCTGGGGGTTTTCTGTACATTCCTCCTGGAGGTCACACCGCTGACTGCTGCCAATCTAGTATGAGACCCCTGGAGGTAAGAAGAGAGTCTCTGAGGATCGCCTAATGAACTGGGGAGGTGAGAATACAGGTGCCCACCAGCCTCACTGATGTTGGAAGATGCACTTGGCTGCTAGTTCCTCCTTGGGACTTGCGGTTGTCTGGGCGAGCTTAACGCTACTCAGAGTCTAGTGACATTCTTCTAGATCACTTTGGGCCTACTTTACTGATTATGCAGAAATGGGTTGAAAGGTCCCTCTCACATCCTCTTCTTTAATTTTCTGGTCTGTTGCCCCTTTGCTGTTGAATTCATTGGCTGAAGTAGGACGGTCACCCCCAGACACTTTCCTCATGGGAAGTACTGTGTACCGACATGCAAACTGGTGATCTCCACAAATGGGACAGTCTGTTGTTTGTTTGAGCAGGTGAAGGTACGTCAGCCACCCAGGGGTGGTATTTGGGAGTTCTGTTTTTCTCTAGTTTTGTAGCCATACTTTTTGCCTATAGCTGGCCTGCCTACTGCCTGCCCTTCTTTTTTTATGTTTAAATATCTTTATTGTTATTCTTACATTTTGTAACAAGTCAGAGTTATCTGTGGCATCATACCTGCATATGCGTAATAACTTTATGAGTACAATTTGACATATCTACGACTGGTTACATGAATATAGGTACAATACACAGTAATGCATATTTGTCACTGCAGGAGGCCTATATTTATAAAATGGTGCATGCTACTTCCTGTTCGCATTGATGCACTTCGGTTCCCAACCTGCAAATCATAACGGCCAAGAAAATGCAAACATGGCTAATTGAGCCAATTAGTTGTGACATGGGGTGTATATCAGCAGCGTATATGGTAGTTATAAATGCGTATCAAGTTCAATATTTTACTGGGAGGTTGTGCAGAGAAAAAAGGGTGGGCCAACAAGACATATGTTAATCAAACTTCAAAACCAATAATATAATAAAGGAACTGCCATTGAAAAAGAACAAAGAGGATATATGTAGCTTTACAGGGCATGCATATGTGTATCTCATACATGTCATTATGGTGGCTCGCCAGGGTGGCGCTAGGACTCATGAGGGTGTTAGGGATCTCTGCCGTCTTAGCGATCGGATAGGGGGACTCCCGGCGGCGGACCCGGGTCATAGGTGCACTGCAGCATAGGACGTAATACCGACTATGTATATCTCGTGTCTCATGGCTCGGGACCGCCAGAGGTCGGGTTACGTACTGGCAGGTGGGGCACTAGCGTCGCTCCTGCCTCCTCCACTCCTAAAAGCCGTGAGGATGATATCCCAGTGCTGTGCTATGGGATATTTGCGAGGCCCCGCTGTTTCCTCCCTATGTAATGTTGTACTTTCCGCCTGTGTCCATATCGTGAGTAATCTTTCCCAACTGACTGTCTCCGGGGGAACATTGTGTTTCCACCGCTTTGTAATTAAGTGCTTCGCTACTATCAACCCCAGGTCTCGGAATCATGACGTGAGTTTGTTTTTCTTAGACCTGGCATAGAGCCCCAATATGCAGACTTCCCATGTATGTGGCAGGGATGTGTCGGTACAGAGTGCAAGCGCCATGGCTACTTCTTGCCAATAAAGTTATAAGGAGGTCCAGGACCAGAGCATGTGAAGCAGGTTTGCGTCAAGTTGCTGGCAGCGGGGGCACGCAGAGGTGGTAATGTTAAAGTGTATGCTTGTTTTAGCTTAAATTTGGAGCTTCTTGGTATATACGAAGAGCTGGCCAGGATGGCGCTCCATTCCTTTTCCGTCCAAGGTTGGCCCCTGTCCACTTCCCAGTGGGTGCGGAGACCTAGCATCGGTTTCAGTGTATGCGTGAGTAGAGTTGCCACTAGCCAGTGCACTATATGTGATCCCGCACCCATTGCATGCAAGTATTGTAGTAGCAGATGTGTTGGCAGCTCAGTCGTCAGATCCCCCCAGGAGGCAGAAGGGGCCCTTGTTAGGAAAGTGTGCATTAGAAATTGCCCTGTCGGCAAACCACTGTCTCCCGCCAGTGCATCAAAAGTGAGTAGCGCGCCATCCGAATATAAGTCACCCAGGGTGTCTATGCCCACTGCATGCCAATGTGTAAGAGCCTCCTCGGAGGTGCCCGCCCTCCCTCTGGGCGTCCCCAGGAGTGGCAGTATTGGAGTGTATGGGATTACTGTACGAGTGAGGTACAGGCTCCGTCCATAGCACTTGTGCGCCAGTGCTCAATGTATTTGGGATACAAAAGGGGGTGGTGATGGACGGAGCATCAGAACCAATCAAACACTCACATCCAGTCAACAGATCTGGGTTTGATCCATCACCGTTCTTTAGCCCACTCTGCCACCCCAGTTCAGACATGGCCATATGCAAATCAGTCTGACCCTGTGCCTCATGGGAACAGTCCAGCCCGAACTGCCAAGCTATGCCTTCCCTGGACCGGAAACAAGCTTCCTAGGACCGGTTTCTGGCATTTCAGCCGTCTTCAGCCAGGCTTGCTTGAATCCAGTGGCAAAGTGAGCAAGGGCTCAACGTCTGAGCATACCCTGCCAACGTATGGCGAACAAAGCGGTACAAAAGGGGGTGGTGATGGACGGAGCATCAGAACCAATCAAACACTCACACCCAGTCAATAGATCTGGGTTTGAAATGTATTTGGGATGGCCGTGGGGGTTTGGCGGCAGGATGGAAAAGGGGATAGATCTGGGATTGGGTCCAGGGCTGCTGCAGGGTCGCCGTGTCTTTCAGACTCCTGCCACTGAGCCAGTTTGTCACCCATTGTAGCTGGGCTGCTAAATAGTACAGCTCCATATTAGGGACTGCCAATCCACCATGGCTGGCGGGGCATATAGTTTCCACAAGGCAAATCGGGATCTGCCTTTATTCCAAATTAGGTCACGGATCATACGTTCCAGCTCACTGAAGATCTTGGTCGGGACATATATTGGGAGAGTCGAAAAATAGTACAGTAATTTTGGGAGGACAATCATCTTGATCAAGGTGTTGCGGCTCATGACATTTAGTGGGAGTGACTTCCAAAATTGTACTTGGGCCCTGACAGCTGAGATTGCTCTCATTAAATTGACTTCCAATATATCTTCAGACGTCCGGTATATAAAGACACCAAGATAGCGAAATGTTTGTGGAGTACCACGGGAGAGGAGAGTCACCGAGAAGGATGTCCGTTTCGACCGTGTCTTCGCCTCTTGCTCACTGGATGTCAACTGCTTCTCTAAAGTAGTGAGTTCTTTCTCCAGCTGCACTCTTATAACTGCCTGCGTCCCCAAACAATGCCCCCGAACAACTACCTTAAGAGCGTCTCACTCCAGCAGTGGCGATGAGGTTGTGCCCACATTCTCATCAAAATATTGTGCTACGTTTTGGAAGGGTGCATCCAGCTGGACATCCGGTTGGAGGCGCCAGACGGGGATTGGCGGTACCTTACCCTCCCACTCCAGCTCCACCACATACGGATTATCATCTGAGTGCGTCCCATATAGTGTGACCCAGAGATACATGGTAAAAGGTCATTAGACACCATAAAATGGTCTCGGCGTACATGGAGACCGTGCACCCCTGAATAATAGGAATACACTCTATCTTGCGGGTTTCTGTGTCGCCAAGCGTCTGGCAAGTGCCATTGCGTAGCCCAGTTATTTAATGCTTTCATGGCAGTATGTGTGGCTGTGCCAGGTAGAGGAGGAAAGGAACGGTCCAGCGAGACGTCCAATACACTATTATAGTCGATGCCTAAGATCATGGGGACATCACGCTATGTGGCCAGTTTGTGAGAGATCAGTTCAAGATAAGCTGCCTGTTCAGTGTTGGGTGCATACAGTGATGCAAGAATCACCGGTCTACCATCTAGGACACCTTTAACTATGACATACCTGCCCTCTGCGTCTATGATTGAATCTACCACCCAGAAGGGAGTCCCCGGTCTCACCCACCCCAGAACCCCTCGGGCATACGCCAAATAACCCGTAGCGTATAATTGTCCCCTCCAGCACCTGTGTAATCGTGTCACTTCTGGTCTGTGTAAGTGCGTCTCTTGGAGGAGTGCTATTTGTATGTGGTGGCTTTTCAGGTATAAGTAAATAAGATATCGCTGCTGATGGGTTATGTATACCTCGCATGTTCCAGGTTCCTATCCTTACAGGTGCCATGGTGCATGAGAGTCAGTGGCGCATAAGGCCTCGCCAGGCCAGGGGAGGGAGGAGCCAATGAAGCACTCGCAAAGCTAAGTGTGGATTCTGCATCCCTGCGCGAGCCAACAGCTCGGTCGGTGTGCCGTAATGTATAAGCGATGGCATTAAAAACAATTGAACTATGTATAATGAAAAATACCAAAAGGGCGAGTGTGCAACAGGCAATCGCCCAAACATGAAGCGAAAGTAGCATACAACTAACGTCTGGGGAGGACTAATATGCACAGCAATATTCGGTGCGTAAGTAGTTGGAGATTTCTCTCTGGTAGCTACTCCTTGCCCTGGCCGAGCACGCGTCTGATAGGGCCACTATCTTAATGTCATATTTAATATTCCCCTGAAGGAGGGGGCCGTAAGGGCACTTCGCCCAAGTATTCCGGGACCCGTCCAGTGGCGTGGCCCCAGCTTCCCACCTGCAATCATAACATCAGCACCATAATACAAGTCTAACAGCAGTAGCCAGGGAATGCAGTATACAATCTAATTGCAGGGTCCAGTATACTTGCGTGTCTGGGACATCTTCCATTGCCAGGCTGGCGGAGAACATGAGAGAAAGGCAGGAAAAAGTCCGGAGTTTAGACAATGTCATTGGAGGTATATGGGGTGAACTGGGGCAGAACACAGGAGTCCTGTGAAGCAAGAAAACTGTCCGACAGGTCGTCATCACTGGGCATTCCTTGCTGGTCAGAGGCCGAATTGGTCTCATCTTCGTATGCCCCGCTGATGTCCACCACTGCCTGCAGAGCCTGGAGCTGGTCATTCAGGATCAGTTATGGGGTTGGGCTGAGAGTCTGAGAGGCCAGAGACTGTGGTTTCTTCCGTCCCCTGCGGCGACGGCGCGGGGAGGCTTCGGGGGCCAGCTCTCTCCTTCCAGTGGAGGGAGCCCCACTCCCCGAAGAGTCATAAGTGTCTAGCCATTCTTCCGCCCCCTCCGAGGTTGTGAAGAAATGAGTCTTTCCATTCGCAATCACCCTCAGTTTTGTCGGGAACAGCAGCGAGTACTTGCGGTCATGTTGTCGAACTCGTCGTTTCACTGCCATGTATGAATGACGTTGTTTCTGGACCTGCAACGTATAGTCCGTGAAAATCATGACTTTGTGGTTATCTATTTGCACCTCCTGCAGCTTCCTGTTTCCCTGGAGCACAGCATTTCTGTCCCTGTAATTCAACAAGCGGATTAAGAGCGGCCGCTGGTTGGAGGGGAGCCGAGTGGGGGAGGCCTGGCAGGTACCCGGTGCGCCCGTTCAACAACAAAGTAGGGAGAGAGGGCTTCCCCGGGCAGTAGCATGCGAAGCCATTGTTCAGAGTAGGCCACCACGTTTCTTCCCTCCGTCTCCTCTGGCAGGCCCACTACGCGTATGTTGTTGCGTCGGGCACGGCCCTCCACATCTTCGGCCCTGTCTTCCAGGAATCTGACTGGGTCAAGAAGGTCCTAGATGTGTTTTTCCGTCGTGGTCACCCGTGGAGAGACATCAGCAATGACCTCCTCGGCAGTGGTGGTGCGGTCCACAAGTTTTCGGTGGTCTGCGCGGAGCAAAGTAAGATAGATCGCCACCTTGTCTATTTTACCTTCTAGAGAGGTGCAGATCTGGTTCATGGTTTCCCCAAGTTTTCAACTGCTGCCAGTACTGCATCCAGCTTGTGCGACATCGGATCCATTGATTCTGTGCCCGTCATCTGCTCCGTCTGGGCCCGGGTCTGCGGGGGTGGTGCCACTGTACCCCCGGTGCCTATCTTCGTGCGCCCTTCATGTGACGTGGGCCACTAGTGTGTCACTGAGAATCAGGTAGGGCACCACCGCAGTGCAATGTATGCTGTCACTGGGATGTTCAGTGGGATCGGCCTTGCGGATTAAGTGCAGAAAGGGGGAGCACCACCATCAGTTCCCCCCAAAGTTTCCCTCCTCGGAGCACACTCCTCTCAAGTCGATGCACAGGGGGCGTGGGACAGCATATCCATGGCTCTTAGGTGCTCCGCGTGTCCTCTTTTCAGCATCCCTTCATCGCCGCACCCCACAAATTTACTGCTGTCTCCCACGCCAGCTCCACAGTCCCGGGAAGCGAACTCCATGCGGTACAAGGTGAGGCGAGTCTGCAGGGTGATGTTAATTAGGGCCTACAGTGGTCGGAGCAGGGGGCCCCCAAAGTGAAAGGGCGGCGTGCCGGTTGGGCTCACACCTCAAAGCTGGGCTTCACCACAGTGCCCCTTCACCGATGGTCACTGTCTCTAGGGGGCTCTCCCTCTGCGTCCCTGGTACTCACTGGTACTCACTGTCCACTGTGCCGTGCCCGCTCATCAAAATGCCGTCTCTCTGTTTTCAGGAGCCCATAGAGCGTGCTTTAGCCGATGCGGAGGAGGCTCCCAATAAGTGGTGCTTCAAAGTCTCGGACCGCGCCTTGGGCCCCCTCACCGGTATGGTAGACGCACCGTCGGGAGGGAGAGCCATCCCGCCAGAGCTGTGCCACCTCATGCACACAATCACCAACACCAGAGTACTGAGTCTGCTATGAACGCCGGTTGTCGCAGAAACGGCCAATGCACTCAGAAGGGAGCTGTGCCATAGGTCTGGACTCAGGGGGTGGAGACAGTCCCCGGCATTGCGTAATTTGCCTCGCCCGGGGCCACGGATGTGTGCCCGGTGGCTCCGAGGATAGGGGAGCGCACTGCAGTTCTCCGTGGCCTCCACCACTCGCCTTGGTATCGGAGCCTCAGGTCCGTTCCCGGGATATGCTTGGAGGGCGGCGACCTCTTCCAGATGATTTCTGCCAGATCTGTGTGGCCAGGAAAGGGAGCTTGCGACGGAGCTCTACACGAGCACGTCCGTCTCCACTGCCGGCTTAGTCATGTTCCCACTGCCTGCCCTTCTTGTTGGTGCCCTAGTAGGGTGCATTACTATGACTCTCCGGCCCTCTCTGAAAGAGATTACGTCATGGTTAAGTTGTGCTTCATGGCATGGAATGTCCGGGGCATGGAGACTGCATGTAAAAGACACGTAGTTCAACAGTACATTAGGAGACGGGAGGATGTCCAGATTGTGTTTTTTCATGAAACCAATATTGCTAGGGGGAAGACGTGAGCTTACTAAAGCATTGGTGTGGTCAGTTTTTCAGCACAACACATTCTAGCTTCTTGAGGAGGGCCCTTAAATGGGTGAGGCCATCTTTACCTTTTTACTGTGTGGCCACTAAGATAGACCCTGAGGGGTGTATGGCCATCTCCTTTTGTCTTTGTAGCACATATGCTCTCAATGCGGTGCAACAATCCTTCCTGGCGTGCCTCTCTGTTGTCCTGATGCACTGGGAATACCTGTTGTGGATTGTAGGTGGAGATTTCAACTGTGTTTTGCATCTGCAACTGGACAGCTTGCATTCCCCCGGCTGGCCTCCTATGTGGTGGGTACAGCCGGCTGCTTGTCTCAGGGGCTCACATACTTGTCCCTGTTGAATAGCTGGCGCATTTTTCATCGACTGCTAGGAAGTACTTTTATTATTCTCCAATACCTGATTTACATGTCTGACTGGACCATATCCTTTGTCATCGTGCTACACAACTTCAAGCGGTGTGTGCCAAATATCTGCAGAAAACTCTGTCAGATCATAACCCGCTCCAATTGCACTTAAACTGGAGGATGACATGCCTGCCAGTCCCTACTTGATGACTGCAGCCTCCCATGTCAGAGAACCAGGTATAAAGGGATTCCTCGAGCACCGCACTTTCTAACTACCTGACTCAAAACAGAGTCACTGACACTTAGGTAGATAAAGTGGGAGTCCATGAAGGTAGGCCTTAGGGGCCATTGCATACACACGGTGTTGGATGTGAAAGCTATAGTGCAGTGGGATCTCTTCCTCTGGGTGAAAATGACACTGGGAGCCCTGGAGACTGCTGCGCGAGCTGCTCTGGTTGGGGGTCCGCCATTATTAGTGGCAGAAGAGCAGCTTGTTCATCTGATTGAACAGCTGTGACTGCTGGATGATTGAGCATATCAGGCCAAAATGGACTCCAAGGGCGACATATTGAGCTGATTGCTGGCATGGCTGCTACGAAGCACTGTGACAACTGCCTTATCACCATGATCCAAATGACCCACCTGGCCACCACTCAGAAGGATATCCATGAGGCCTGTACTGATCGATATAGAGCCCTTTATGACCCTGTCCCCCATGGACCATCAGGCCCAAATCCTAGAGTTCCTCAGTGAGGTTACCTTACCTGTTATTAAGTCACCAGACAGGGAAAGGTAGGCTTCCGCCGATGCTTCTGGAGGGATTGTTGGTTTCCCTTCCAAAACCTGGTGTAGACCCACTGGAACGATCATCACACCACCCCTGGTCCATGCTTAGGATGGACTACAAATTCTTAGTAAAATCGTGGCAGTATGGTTATTGGAACATCTCACCCATTTGGTCCACCTGATTCAAAACGGATTCATCTTGGGTAGGTCTACCACCCTTAATGCTCCACAGAGTGTTGGAGTTGACCCCCGCGCAATGGCTGTATGAGGCTGTCTGGTGCAGGACTTGGAAAAAGCGTTCAACACCATCGATTGAAACTGGTTGTCTCAACGCTCGCTTCCATAGGCATTGATGGCAGATTATAGCAACTGATCACTCTTTTACTCTGCCCCTATGGCCCGGAAAGATAGAACACTGTGTTTCATCTCCTTTCTCGGTGAGCAGGGGCACACGCCAGGGCTGCCCTCTCTCCTCGCTCCTTTTTGCTCTGGCGATAGAGCCACTGGCACAGAGGTTTTGACAATGGGGCAGGGAGTGGGGCATACAATTGAAAAGGGTGATGGCCATTTTCTCTCTCTACGCAGATGACGCCCTGATATATGTCAGCTATATCTGGGAGGCCATAACGGAGTTAACTGATCTGTTGGCATAATCCTTGGAAACCTTGTGCCTGACGGCCTAATTATTATGCATATTTCCGATACAACCGGCCTACCCGCCGCAGCAATTTATAGTAAACATGCTCACTCCATTGGGGGCAACATACCTTTAGGTACTTAGGGATTAACATTTATCATAGCCCTTGATATCTTTTGAATGTCAATCTGACTAGAACCATTGCCCCCTCCAGCCCCAGTTGATGTGTTGGTGTACTCTTCAGCTCACAGTGCAGGGTGTCGCTTTCAAAGATGGTGATGCACCCTTGTATTTTATATTACTTTCATTTCCTTCTGTTTAGCATACCGGGGAGCACCTTCTGCATCTTACATGCCATAAAAGGGGGTTTCCTCTGGAGCAAGGATAAACACTGAACTGCAGTTGCCAGTGGAGAAAAGGGGCCTCTGGCTCCCCAACTCCAAACACTACTATCTAGCTGCACAATTACATCGGTCTGCTCGCAGGTTGGCGGGGACGCTGATAGAAGAGATGGGTGCCCCTGCAGGGGATCAAGCACAGCATCTGGTGGGAGAAGCATTTTTACCAAGAGAGGGATGCCCCAGGGAGCCAATAGCCTTTTGCAGGTGGTACATGTCAGCTTACTTAGAGGACTACACATCATGTCTGCTATGTCCCAATACACACCTGAGATATGACTGGACTTCCTCCGGCACTATAGAAATCTCATTGGGAGGGATGGCTTGGGGATGTGGGAGATGGCTGGAGTTGGGACTCTGGGTGCCTAGTTCCAGGATGAAGCACTTTGTACAACTGCAGCTTGACAATGCTCTCCCGATGCCCATTAGTGGTTGAACTCAGCGGCCTGTGACGTATCACTGATACTGAACCTGAGCAAAACCCTCTGTTGCACACTATTGGTGGCAGTCGCTGTTTGATTACGTGGCATACTCGAGCACTATCGAACACCCCACAGGACCCTCTGCTGCCCCTTTGCAGGACCTGGGAGCGGCACATAGGGCGGGAGTTGACACAAAAGGAGTAGGAAATGGTGCTTTGCCCATGCAAAGTTTCTCACACTGCTAAAACTCATTATATCCAGCATAACATATTACACAGAGATTATCTCACCCCATTCAGACTTCACAGAATGTTCGGCTCCCCTCTAACTCTCAGGGTGTAAGGCCCCAGATGCTGCCAGATGCTGACATAGCACATATATTCTGACTTTGCCCCATAGTGGCGGAGTTATGGCACGAGGTAACGTATGCGTAACCTGTCATCATGGGGAGAACTGACCTAAATTCAGTGGTTTCATGGGGCTGTTTAGGCATAGGAATATGGGGAGTGCAGCAAATCACTTCTTGGATTTGGCGATGTTAATGGCGCATAGGTTAATCGCCATGAATTGGAAGATGGCTGTGATGCCCCCACTTGGGACACTGGCACATGGTAACACTTAAGTGGGGCAGGGAGGAGGCACAAGGTTAGCGTAGGGTTCCAATTGCAGCTGACAGGGAGGGCTTCCCTGATCATGAGTGGCACGCTCAGTTGGCTATTCATGAGGTAGCGCCCTGTGTGACGTCGGCTGTACTTCCCTCTTCCTGGGATTTCAAGACTGGTGATGCAGCTTGGTAGGCACAGGGCTGGACTGGCCATTGCGAGCACCAGGCGTTTCCCCAGTGGGCCGCCAGGGTGGAGGGCTCGTTTTGCAGCATAGCTGCAATATCGGCCCTCTGTAACAAAAGCGGCAGTTGGTACTTGGTACCCACTCTGAAGAGGGAGAAGCTTCTAGAGTCTTTCCCCTACAGAGGTGTCTGGAAGTTCGTTCCTCCCTACCCTAAGCCCAGCTTGTCAGAGGGCACAAAAGAATAGGGTGAAACCCTTTGTGAGTGTGCTGAGACAAAGTCTTTGTGATGTGCAAGTGTGGTAGGTGACAGCTACCACCTCATTCTGACAGAGATGGCCCATCCTGCTAACACCTATTCCCTCTTTGTCTCACTGCCTGAGTAGAATGCATAAAGAACAACTGGCAGCTACAACTTGTCATGTTACCCAAGACACAGGCGGCAGTCACCAAATGGTTGGGACAAGAAAAGGCAAACTTTCTAGAAGTGGCATTTTCAGAATTGTGACCTAAAGTTCAACTTTAGCATCAATGGGGGTTTTAAATTCCAATTCTTTAGACACCAAGCTAGACATTCCTATCTGCTCCCACTTGACCGTTATAATTTATTAAAGATAATAAGGTAATTCAATGCTATCCTATGGAAGTTGAATGCCTCACAGAGGTGAAAAACGAATTTAGGGGGTTTTCATTACCAGGGCATCTAAAAGCCTGAAAATACATGTCCAACTTGTTAAATACACCGGACTCTTCCCTATGGGCTGTTTAGGCCCTGCCCTAGGGGTGTCTTATATGTAAAGGAAGGTTGTATCCTAGAAAAATGTTTATTTTGCCAGATGGAAATGACAGTTTATAACTGCATACACACACACTGCAATGGCAGGCCTGAGACATGTTTAAAAGGCCTACTTAAGTGGCTGGCACAATAAGTGCAGCAGGCCCCTAGTAGCATTTAATTTACAGGCCCTGGTGAGATGCAGTACCTCTTTACCAGGGACTTATAAGCAAATTAAATAAGCCAATTCGGCGTAAGCCAATTTGATCATGTTTGCAGGAAAGTGCACACATACTTTAGCACTATCCAGCAGTGGTTAAGTGCACAGAGTCTGAAAAGCCAACGAAAATAGATTCAGAAAACTGAGGATGAAGGCAAAAAGTTTGGGGATGACCCTGCAGAAAGGGCCAAGCCCTACAGTTAATGCAAATTCCAAGTCACTGTTGAATACTTGTTCTTTCATATGGTTAGACAGTGCTAGAGAGATTGTCCACTATGGTCCAAATTTACAAACATTTTGCAGTGGTTTGCATCACAAAAGTGTCGCAAACCTGTGTATAATGTTTAATTCGATCTAGTTTTCTGGGCAAAATTTGTTGTGCGCTGAAAGGTTACCTCAAAGAATGTAAAATAGCTCTGTTGTGTTGCCCTGCATCAAGGTAGCGTTCAATGGGTGGTACATGGGCCTTCCTATGAAACCCTCACTGCTTTTGATGTAACACTCTATTCATTAACAATAGTCGATAGCGTTTTGCAACTAAGAATTTAATGCCACCTTGAATCAGTTGTAAAAATGAGAAATACTTTTATTTCCCATAACTTTTCCTTCTTTGCGTGTGTGCTATACTGTACAGCTCACATCCAAATTGGGAAAAGTTTCAAAGTAGTCTAAGCATAGTATTTTGCAATGAAAGGGCACCCTTCCAGTACTAAACCTATGCTAGACATGACACAGACACCTTTGCACTGTAGTGCAAAGGTGTGTGCGTGGCACTCGTCAGCCTGATTGTGTGTCAACACTGGGAGGGGAGCAAGAAACACCATATCTTAAAAAAGATGGTGCTTTCCTGTTCTCCTCTTCTCACGCAAGGCAACACAACACAACAACTTTGGCTGCTGCATTGTGTTGTGTGACACTCTCGTAAATTTGGGCCTATGTGCTCTGAAGACCCTGTTCTTATGCTTCCTTTTTCCTAGTGGCTCTCTGTGAAGTAACTGATCTTGCTGAGATCATCTCTACTTTGCTTATGGACCTCCCCTGCCTCTTCCTAAAGGCTGGGTAAATAGGAATAAATGGGGGCAGTAATTGATATCATAAGTTAGTCTACGACTGGAGCCCTTGTCTCCACTGCTTTCCTCCCTTAACATGAAGGCCCAATTTCCTGGGCCTCTCTTGTTCCACAACGTCTTCTATTTCTCGAGCGCCTTTCTGGTGTAATAATCTTAAAATATAGCCACATCTTTCTAACATAGACCAGGAATTGAGCAAACATCCAATGCAAACCTGCTCCCTGTAAAAGTGCAGTAGAATGTAGCAAACACATGTATGGTGATATATGCACAAACCAGCAAATAGGGAATTGAGGAAACTTCTGCGAGGGAGCAATTGACCTAGTATAAGGTCACAGAACTGCTGCTCAGAGAGAGGTGTGTGTGGAGTTGACTCACAAAGAGTAGCTGAAAAAAGAAGTCTGCAACGGTAATACAGATCCTACATATTTATTTTAGCTCCTTTCCAAATTGTTGGTCTTGTTGAAAATAAAAACAAGTCAACTTGGTGTAGTTTTCCTCTTTTTTCTGTAATTGCTCAAGAAAACATTAACATGAATTTACACTTTCGAATTTTCAAAGTTTACCTCTATTTCCTAAAGAACTGTTAAATATTTCTTAGGTTTATGACACAGGATTCTGTAATCGTAGTGTTGTGTGATCATGTGCAGTAGGACTCTTGCGATCCTCAGCAGACTCCTTACACAGTTAAGTAATCATTTGGGAGGGTGTGCTCAATACCATAAAGTTTATGGCGTAGTGTGTTCTGGTGACAGTTGCATGCTGAAGAATAGACGTTGTTAGAGAGCTCCATGCGTGGCGTAATCATTTGAGTGCTCCAGAGCTGGGGAGGACGCTACCACTGGTGACAAGTAGGGGATACGTGCCCTGAAGGAACAAGAAAGCTATCCCTCAGAGTTTGCGGAGGACCAGCACATTGCTTCTGCATGCCACGTCCACCCCAAGAAGCAGTCTATGGTTGGCATATGTGGAGTCAAAGCGCCGCTCCATCTCTTACAAGGCCCCCAAAGAAGGTGAAGGCCCTACTGAGGGACACAGTCAGAAAGCCCGCCAGAAGCCTTCTGTTAAGGCAAAAGAAGAAATACTGTGCCACAGCGCAAGACAGAGCCATCATCGATACAGAAAGAAACGCTAAAGGCAACATCAAACAAGTACCATATACAAAGTTGACAGTGGTGATGAATAAGTGCAAGAGACAAAACTGTTAATCGCCGTTAAGAAAGAAGATGGTACCATACAACATCAGCCTGGGGGCGGCACCCCAGATGAAAGCTCGCGACTGATTCTTACAGAAAGGGAATGTCTAAGTGAGCAGCAACCGTAGTCGGGACACCATATAATCTTAACGTCAGTAAGTCCCAACACAACTTATGATTCTGCTGTGTTTTAGAAAACACCACTTCCTTTCAATACCACCAAAAAGAAGAATATTGGCACTAAACGGACTGCATGGATTGAAACTGTCAATGACTTAATTGATGCTCTAGAAGAAGTGGATGACAAAAAGACCATGAAAAACTTACCAAACCTTACAGGTGATGGAGTGAAAAAAGTGATAAAGCACCTGGATAACCTCATGGGTGATTAGCCACACAATACAAATCCTGATTGATTAATAAAGAAAATGTCACAAGCTGATGAAGTATTGTACCGTCAAATCAAAGAAACGTTGAAAGCCAAGTTGAATTCAGTGCTGAATTTCGACTATGAAAGGAACGTTTTCAACCAGGCAAGACAGTAAGCTGGTTAAATGATGGATGAGTTTGTTTGATACCACATCAAGCACTGCAAGTTCAGTGAATTTAATGATGAAGAAGGCATGTGTCTCAGAGTCATCAATGGTTGCCTCTTGAATTCATTCAGATGACGCATGCTGAGACAGACACTCAGTCTAGAAAATGTACTCTGGATGTGGGAGCTGAGGAATGTGTAGATTGACAGGCTGCCCAGAATGAATCAGCATTGATCATGAAAAGTAAGCAGAAGTGGAGACCCATAGGCTATGTCGCCGAATGAAAAATAAATTGTGTTTCCGATGTGGATTCTCGTTTCCACACAAATGTAAAACATTCCGCTATTGGACAGATATGCAAAGGCTGTGGGAAAGACAGCAATTTCATAAAAGTCTGCAATGAAAAATAGAAGCTAAGTCTGTGACGAAGACAAGAGGAAATGGACACCAGAATGTTCCAGAAGCATTCCAACCATGCCCACAAGGTCAAACGGCAAATTTAATTGAGGCAAGTAGAGACTAACCGACGTTGATCATCATCAAATTTATCTTCCAAAGGTTCTTCACGCCATCACTGAGCGACAGAGAAAAGGTTGGATGTGCAATAGTGATGTCAACTACAGAACGACATGCACACGTAGGACTGGCTGCTTGCAAAGAAGAGCACAAGTGAAAGAGAGATTGCCACCTGAAGCGACCAAACTCATTTGAACAGTGCCCCAATATCACGCTAAAGGTAAATGGCTGCACTATAATTTTTAATGTAGGCAGTGGTGCATCAATCAATATCATGCCGGCAGACATATACAACGAACTGTCTCTGATACCACTTCTCATGCCATCGAAAACAAAGGTGTACACATGGGCTTCTTCAATGCCATTGCAAAGTCATGGGTCATTAGTTGTGATCATGAGATACAAAAGACAACAGTACAAGCACCAATTCATGTCCTCAAAAGTAATTCAATGAGGGCATGTGTACTCAGTTTCAGCACTGCTGCTGAAATGGGTCTGATATCCATCAACTACAACCTCAATGCACACTCTGAAATAGTAAGTCAATTCCCATTGTTTTTTCATGGACTTGGGAATCTCAGGTCAATGAGGATTCGAATTCACATTAATGAGGCCATTCGTCCGGTTGCTCAGCAGCACCATCGGATTACTTTTCATTTACAAGTAGCTGTTGAGAAAGAACTAGAAACATTATTAAAGCATGACACCATCAAGCGCTCTTCTAGTCCGATGCCATTGGATTCACCCATAGTGGTAGTGCCACAAAAGGACAGTGGAGGTGCAGTGCGCATTTGTGTTGATATGCGCCAGGCCAACAAAGTAATTGAGCGAGTAAGACATCCAGGTCTGTATATAGAGGACTTGATTACACAGCTGAATGGTGCCAAAGTCTTCTACCATCTTAATTTGAACAAAGGATAAAGGATATCATCAATGTAAGTTGGAAGAGAACTGTAGGTACATTACCACTTTTCAACTCATATTGGTTTGTTTTGATACAAAAGAATCAGCTTTGGTGGGTCGTCGGCTAAAGAAATCTTTCAGGATGTCATTCACAGAATAATTTAACCTGTCAAATATGCTTATAACAACAGTGATGACATACTAGTGTTTGAGGCCACACGGAAGGAGCATGACAAAGGTCTTAAAACAAGTAAGCTTGTCTGATTGCTGATGCAGGTCGCATTAGAGTGTGAGTTTCACAAAACCAAACTCAAATTCTTTGGGCATATTTTCTCTGAGGAGGAATGACTACTAACCACGAAAAAACACAAGCAATGTCATTCACTTGTCTCACATACGATGTAACCATGCTGCGATCCCAAGCCCAGTGGAATTGGGCATGATTCTTGCTCAATACAATAGACTTCCAAGTGCTCAGAGACACATTGTGGCCTATGCTAGCAGATGTCTATCTCAGACTGAACGTACCTATTTTCAGCCAGAAAAAGAGAACCTGGCTGTAGTGTGGGCTTAGGGACATTTTCTGTGCATTTCTGTACTGTTGGAAAGTGGATTATTAGTAGCGGCAGATATGCATTTACCACTGACAATAATACCATGGACACGATATAGGGCTCAGAACAGGTCTTACAAAATCATTCCCATGCTCAACCCTTGGTAGCTTGGCTGCGAGCAGGCAGGCTTAACTTCAAAGGCAAGTATGTAAAGCATTTAAAAACACAAATTCTGTAAATAATTAAGGCCCAACTCACAATACAAATCCAACACCAATTTATAAAAATATGAAATATCTTTATCTTTAAAATGACACCAAAACAAAAGAAATCCTCTGTAGGGAACCAGAGTTGTGAATTTTTAAAGATTAGTCACTTTCCAGTGCTTAGAAACTAACAGTGCCACGTTTGGACATTTGGTTGCCTCTGACAGGGACAAATTCACATGTTCTGGAGGATCTCTGACCAGACTTGCGCAGCCTTCTCCAGCAGGCTTGATCCTATTAGAACTCCTTTCAGAAGTTCTTCTTCTGGGTCGAAAGTGTACAACACACAATCCAAGGTTCTGGATTCTCCAAGAGGGTCCTTGAAAGTGTGGGACTTTAATGCCCACAATCCACTTGGACAAAACCCTTACAAATCCACTGGTTGTACTCCAGGCTGAGGATCCTTGTGGTGATGGTCCAGGTGAGCTCTGTTAACCTGTAGTTTGCAGGGGGTCCACTGTTTAGTCATTTTGAAGCAGGTTTGAGCCACAGTCTGCAGTTTCAGATGGTGCAAAAGGTGCGATCCTCAGAGTGTAGCACCTGGTAAATGCACATCAAATTCCTCAGCATGAATGCTTCTGATTCTCTTAGGTTTCAAAAGCAGATCTAAGAGGCACCGCCCCTCTCAGATACTTATTCAGTGTTCTAAGGGGTGAAGCAGGAGCGAACTCCTGTCCAATGAGGTACAGGGCAACCCCCCAGAGCATGGCCGCTTCCTCCAAAGTGTAACAAAATGCAAACCCAGAAACCACTATAATTCCAAAATTCAATATGTCAGATATTTTAGCAAAGGGAGAAGAGCTGGCTAAACACCCCTAGGATGGATAATCTCCATAGTCTCTCCCCCTGGTATCTGCTCATTGCTTACTTAAGCCTAGCATCTGCCTTGGGTCAAAGAGGAGAGTTGTAACTGAAACGTGTGTCTTTAGCTTTTCTCCCCCTTCCCATGAAGAGCATTATTTACTACCCCTCCCCCTGGCTCTGGCATTCCTATGCCCGGCAACATCTCCTCCCCGAGAGGCTTCCTAACCCAGTGGTCATTTATCACCTCTTCAAAGCAGCCAGGCTCACCCACTTATCTCTGACCAATCAGACCAGAGCAGTACAGGGTTGAATTTCGGCTTACAGACAAAAAGGCCTTATGACTTCTTTTCTGTGCTTTAGAGAAGAAATTAAACAATACCATAATGTTGAATTTATCATTACCATTCTTCGGAGTCCTTTAGTCCTAGTATTAGGGCTTTTATTTCTCCAGTTATTAACTAATAACCTCTTCCAATGTTAACCTATGGGCAGAGGATCTGCAATGGAAAAATTAACTAGGCATTTCTCCAATACCAGGGCCTATAAAACAGGTTTTATAAGGACCCAGCTTATACCTACAGGACCCCCACTCCCTGGAAAACCTAGGAAATACTTTAGGGGCTCTGAATACATCAAACTTTTGGAAGCACTTTACAACAATGTGCACTTTCACTACCCCATGGCACATACAAACCTTTTATAAGGATAATCCTTATAAATACATGACCCCCCACCCCTTGAACACCTAGGGGAGACCCCAGGGGTACCTACCATGCCCAAACATTGTAGTTTATTTATTTTTAAGTGCCCCAAACACAAAGTCGAGTTTGTGCACAATTGCCATTTTAAAAGCTGTCCTGCAATGCAGGGCTGTTTTTAATCTGACCTCAGGCACACATGCAAATGCAGAAAAGGCTGCTGACTTCTAAACTGCCCAGCCCTATTCTATACTAGGGACTTAAAGGTAGTTTCCACCCCCCTGTGCTATACGTTCTGGGGCCTTATAGGGGAGGTCATGCCAATCACAGGGTTACCCTGACCCATAGAGTACCTGAGTGAATATAGGTATTTTTATTGTATTCTACATGTGTCTTCAGCATAGTACTGGCCCTGGGCCTTGCTAGGCAGGGGCCAGGGTCAGTCAGAGTCAGTTACCACCAGTACCAGTCAGCAAAAAGTTGGGGGGTGCCCAGGGCACAGGATGACTTTGCAACTTGTACGGAAAACACTTCACCCTTGGCACTGACCACCATGCATTGCTTGCTATTTTTGGCAACCTCGCATTGATAGGTGGGAGTTGTGATTGCAAAAGTATGATTACACTATTGTGCATAAGCTGGGGAAGGTTCAAAACCTCGCAGATTACTTCTCACAAGTACTTCTAAAGCATCACAGTGCAATGTTTAAAGAGACTGAAGAGTATATCAATTTCATTGAAAAGTCCAGCGCCCTTGCAGCTCCATTCATTGAGCAGGTCATTGATGCTACCAACAGCGACAGAGACATGCTGACACTCAAGGATATCAATACAAGGTGATCATGGAGAAAACATACTCAACCTCTCACAGATGACGTTGAATAACAATTTATTTTTAAATGTGCCGGAAGAATTTTTCTATAACTCAAAAAGGTATTGCACTAAGTGGTTTGATAACTGTCATACCTGAGAGCTTGAGGCAACAAGCCATTGAACTAGCGCACACAAGACATTGTGGCATTGTAGCCACTAAGAGATCCCTCAGAGACAAAGTGTGGTTTTCTCTCCTTGATGAACGAGTCGAGAAGGAACGGAAAGCGAGTCACCTCTGTAACTGCTTACCTCCGAAGACAACACAGAATCCGCTAAATATGTCTGACCTTCGTAAACAAGCATGGGAGAAAATTGTACTTGATTTCTTTGGACCCTTAAACAATGGATATCATCTCATCATAGTTATTGATGAGTACTCTTGTTTTACCTTAGTAGAAGATTTATCATCTACAACTCATGACAAAGTCATCGAGAGGCTGGGTGATATTTTTATCAGTGTGGGGTGTTTTCTCCATTCTCAAATCTGACAAATGTCCGCCCTTCAATAGCAGAGAGTTTAAGGACTTTCTTAGTCGCTTGAATGTCAAGCTTCAGAAAAGCTCACCTCTCTGGCCATAGAAAATTTGGCGTTGTTGAACGATTTATGGGCACCCGGAAGAAAGTGGTTCAGCGAGCTGCACTCAAAGGAATCGATCTAATGTCAGACTTATATCCAGCCTTTCGTGCCTATCGGTCAACTCCCCATTGTACAAAAGGTGAAATCCCTGCCACCTTGCCGGTTGGGAGAGCCATTGGGACAAAGTTACCACAATGAACCACAAGCCAAGTGATAGACAGTCATGATATTCACTGACACTTCTTGCAAAGCAAGATGAAGGGCTATGCAGATAATATCAACAAAGGCAGAAGGGAAGCAGGGTGAGAGACAACTGCACCACCTAGGCTTGTCACCGACAGTAAATTAAGGTCATATTGCCCACCTCAAATGGTCAGCTGCCACATGACCACAGATGATTACGATCAGAAAAAGGTAATGAGAGGCAACACACAAAATCAACAGGTTATAGTGTACACAACATAAAGTATGGTCTTCAGATGTTGCTTGCATGTCTTTTATTTACCAAAAGTCCTTTTTGTACATGTGGAAAACAGCCAACGGGTTTCACCACTCACAAGGGCTTCTTCAGGGCTGTGAGTATCATACAATATACCAAATGGTTAGAAATCACTTGATTAGAAACAATTAAATAAACAAAATAGACAATACGTTTTTAGATCTAGAACAAGTGAGAGTAAAGGCAAATGTCAGAGTTTGACGTGGTGCACGGAGCAGAAGAATTCATGACAGAGGTGGAAAGATCCATGCTAAGTGTGAAGAAAGAGAGAAAAAAGGGTACTGTAGCCCAAGAGAGACTGCTATTAGTGAAATGTGACCATGGTGTCCTCATGAGGGGAAGCCAGTGAGACGACCCCAAGACCAGAAAAACACACTAACAGTAACAAATTGTGGAATGATAATGGACTAAATTGGCTGCAGCTTACCAATAGATGGTAGCCAGATTCACGAATCCGTTTGTGGGTACCAGCAATGGATAAAGTCACAAGGGGTTCCTTTAGAAGGATATATAGTTCATAGTTGAGGCCTAGATACAACAGCATAATATAACGTGGTCATATAATATGCTTATCACTCGCAATCAGCTGCGTAAAGGAGTCTGTTAGTTAAAAAAGGTCCAACTTTATAGAGAGTGGGGAGAGCAGACTCTGCTGAAGCAGGATAATACCCTAAAAGTGAGAAATATTATGTCAATTCTAATGTCAATGTCACCCAAAAGTGGATATGGAAGGCCAACAGGAGCGCTTACTTAGCAGCTGCTGGGTTGCCACAATTGGATCCGGAGCAGGGGTCGGCCCTGGGGGCGGAGATCTCCCTGGGAGAAATCAGAGTGGCGGTTAAACACATGGCCCGGAAAAAGACCCCGGGGGCGGATGGTCTCCCAGTAGAGTTCTATGCCGTGTATTTGGACGCCTTGGCTCCGCGCCTGCAGGCGATATACAGGGAGGCATGGGACGTGGGTGAGCTGCCGAGTACCTTGAGGGAGGCGATCATAGTCCCGTTACTGAAGAAAGATGGGTCCCCGTCCTCCAGGTCAGCGTACCGCCCGCTTTCTATGCTTTCTGTGGATTATAAGATCCTTAGCAAGATCTTGGCCACGCGGCTCATGGCCCACATGGGCGCGCTGGTACATCCGGACCAGTCGGGTTTCATTCCACGGCGGGTATTCGCAGATTAGTGCGGATCATGGGGGACCGGGAGGAGGGCCCATCGGAAGCCGTAGTACTGTCGGTGGATATCGAAAAGGCATTCGATAGCGTGGAGTGGCCGTATCTGTTTCGGGTGCTGCAGGGGTTCGGCCTGGGGGACCACTTCGTGCGCTGGACCAGATTGTTATGCCGCTCTGCCACGGCTAGAGTCTGCATGGGGCGTACTATCTTGGCTGCTTGTCAAGTAGAGAGAGGCACTCAACAGGGTTGCTCGCTGTCCCCACTTTTGTTTGCTCTGGTGATCGAGCCCTTGGCAGCGCTTGCCCGTCAGGGACGGTTTTATGAGGGGGTTCAGTTACGTGGAGAGCCACACTACATCTCCCTGTACGCGGATGACCTCTTGCTGTATCTAGCGGGACTCTCTGCGAGGCGCTAGACTCCTGCTCCGGGAGTTCGGCTCCTTTTCAGGGTTACACGTTAACTGGGCTAAGACTTGCCTGTTTCCGCTCCTATGGCGCTTGCCGTCCTCCGCTGGGAAACTGCTTGCCTGCCTTACCTGGGTGTCCGCATATTTCACGCTCCTGCCGATCTTTTCGAGGGCAATGTGGGGGGAGCGCTAAGGGGGCTCAAGGGGAGTATGGCGTTCTGGCGCACCCTCCCGCTGTCGGTGGCCGGTCGAACAGCGCTGCTGAAAATGGTAGCGCTACCGCGTTTGCTTTATTTCTTCCGCACCTTGCCAATCTGGATCCCGGCCTCCTTTTTTAAGACGCTTCGGGCGTTGATGACAGGGTTTCTTTGGGGCACAGGCAGGCGTCGGGTGGCGTTGGCCACCCTGATGAGACCGAGGGTGGAGGGGGGGCTGGCAGTTCCGGACTTCGAATGGTATTATCTGGCGGCGCAGCTGCAGTGCCTTACACAGGCCGTGGCACGCGAGTTCAGAGGCCCGGAGGGCCCGCAGGATAGGATTATCCCTAGACATGCATTGTCGTTCGTTATGTTGCAGCAAAAGCTCCGGTTGGATCAGCTCACGCTCGAGGAGCGCACGCTTTGGCTCTGCTGGCTCCGTAGTCAGAAACGAGCGGGCTTCGTGGCCCCATATGCCCCGGAAATTCCTTTGGGCATGTGCACGGCTCTCCCCCTTGGCGGAGTCTGGTCGGCCTTGGCGGGCTGGGAGGACCGTGGGGTTCACATGCTTGGGGATCCATATAGGGATGGGGTTTTGTTGCCGTTCCACGAGTTGCAGAGGGATTTTGATTTGCCGAGGGGGGATTATCTCCTTCATTCTGCCCTGGTGGCTGGGATTCGGAAACACTGGAGGATGGGGCTGTCGGAACCCCCAACGTCCTTGGGATGTCAGTACGTCGCTATGGCGGCGGGCACCGTGAAGGCCATCGCCTGTCTCTATGGACGGCTGTCCACAGAAGGGCTCACGCCCCTGGCGACCCTATGGGATAAGTGGTGGGGGACCTTGGTAGGCCTATCCCGGAGACGACGTGGTTGCAGCTGTTGCGGCGACCCTGGAAGGGCATACGCAACGCTAGATTTCAACTGGTCCAATTCTGTACTCTCCACAGGGCCTACTTAACCCCGGCAAAGATTCTGCAATATTTTGGAGGCTCCTCGTCGGGCTGCCCTCGGTGCCATACGGAGGGGGCTGACTTCGGCCATATGTTCTGGTCCTGTCCGGGTTTGGGCTCTTACTGGACGGATGTGGTGGCGTGTCTGAATCGAGTGACTGAGCGCGTGCTGGCAGTGGACATGGGAGCTTGCCCTCTGCTTTGGTTCCCACACACCCCCCGTACAAAAATCACGAGCAAATTTATCGATCTGGGGCTGATAATGGCGAAGAGGGAGCTTACCATGCACTGGTAGGCAAGAACGGGGCCGTGCATTCGGAGGTGGAGGGCGAGCTTCCTAGTTTGGGCGGGGACTGAGGGGACACTTCGCCTACAGTTGGCCAGGCGTGCTTCCAATGACAAAGCGCAGGATGCTGCTAGGGCGTGGGGGGCTTTGGTGGAGGAGCTTCGTCGCTGGGGGGAACAGGAAGAGGAGGGTGGGGATCAGGCGCGAGTGGCTCGGACTGGGAGAAGTGTGGAGGGACCTGCTGGGGCTGCCGGGGAGTCTACTCAGGAGGAGGCCGCTTGAATATTCTCTGAGAATAATCGCTGTTTGTGCAACTTTATTAGATGTACATGGTGGTCGAGCTCCGGGGTGCTATGCCTATGAGCGGTAGAGTGCAGCCTTTGGTACTTTTGAGAACGCTGATGGGGTTCAACCCATGATTCTTAGTTCAGCTCCCTGGCTGCGTGGTGCACTCGACACATTACCGGGGGGGGGACCGCTGTGGGCACACTGACAGGGGGGGGTGGGGGTAGAGAGGGAGCGGGTTGGGGTGTTAGGAATGGCACTGTTGCGGAACTACTTTCTCCTGTATTGTCGTTAATTGCCTAGCTCTCCTACACGGGCCTACTGTATGTAACGCTGACCTCACGATGCTGTTGTTGGGGACAAACTAATAAAAATTGTTTTAAAAAATAAAAAAAATGGAAGGCCAACAGGAGCATACCTATGGTCTAGGGCCATTGCCCTTAAGTCCTCAGTCCAGAAAAAGGCGTAAGTTGACTGAGGTGGCGAAGAGCTATCTAGTATGGGGCAATTGGTAGGCCGCCAGGGTAATCGGTATTAGTACCTGTAAACAAAGTAAGAAAACTAATGTGATTACAACCATGTTAAGTTGTAACTAAGAGTAATGCGTACTAAGAATCTTCATGTGAAGATGTTAAGACGATGCAAGCTTGTTGTGAGTCAAAAAAGTTATCAAAGCTCATTGTATATCAGTGGTAGTTATAATAAATGGTGAGTAAGGTGTCCTTAAATAAAGTGTTGAAGGTTTAAAGGGTAATGGGAAGGAGCGCAAGTTAAGGTAATCTTGCCTATAGACGTGAGAGTGCTAAAAGCATAAACTCTCAACCAGAAATCCAAGCTATCATAAAAAACTGCTCCTGGAAGCAATCTAGTTAATCATAATTCCAGTGTATATCAGTGGAAAATTAAAACCCACAAAGGGCTACTTAGGAGCCTATTGTTGGTGTAGAGCACCGTAGACCCAAGAAACCTTAAAGTGGGCCATGAGGCTCTTACCTCCGTTAAATTGTTCTGCCAGATGGTGAATTGCCGGATTACAAGCCACCCGGTATAGCGTCCACCCCTAACTAGAGCAAGGGTGCCCAAATTTGAGCCAGAGTAGGAGTGATGGTCCCCCCTCCAATTGTGCGGTTCTGGCTGTGTGTTAAAAGTACTAAAAGTGCACATGCTAGTACGTAACTACCCACAAGAAAGTCCAATGGAGGCGAGAGCACTAGCCTCAATCTGTATTGCCGTTTAAAGCAATAAAAGTGCACGTGCTTGCACATAACTACCCACAGGAAAGCCCAATAGAGGCGAGAGCACTAGCCTCGAAGTGTATTACCATAAAGGTACCCCTCGCGAGGTTCAAAACCCTTGGTTCTGAAGTGCTTACTTGAGTAATCATCCGTGAAGTGAAGAGATGGCCTGTGTCTGGCAGGCGAGCCCAATAGAGGCTTGACCGCTAACCGGGATGCGAGTGCGGTTGCGCAGATGTGTTCAATTTTGAAAAAACTTTAATAAACAAGGGGGACAATGACTTCAAGTTTGAAAAAAAATGTAATCAACAAGGGGGATGGAAGACGCTAGACAGAAAGATCTAAGAGCTGCTTTGCAAATAAGAGCAAGGTGAAATAACTTTGCTTGAAATTCGCTCATCAAGCTCATGAAGCAAATGTTAACGCTCGATTTGAATACAATAACATTAAAAAATGGGTGACAGCTGGTGGGAAAGTTATATTGCATGGTTGCTAAACGATTAAAATGTAAGAACGTAAGGCAACCGGGCAAGATGAAAAAGTGTGCGTATAAAAGGAGATTAAGGGCTATATTGTGTCAGATAAAGCGGGTAGTAGGTGATGTGCCCAATTGCAGACAAATTTAAAAGCAAATGTAAATGAGGGAGAATACCAATTCCATTAATATTATGAAGCAAAGGGAAGAGGGAAAAAAAGCTAGATAAATAGAGTGGTGTGCAGGCAATGAGTAATACCTGTAAACATATATGGTTAGTTACTGTTGCACAAGGAGAAGGGCCTTCTTGTCCACAGAAGAATTCTTAAGAACAGTTCTTGTTGGGAGTTAATTGCAAAAATCAGGTGGGTAAACTGGAAGAGGCAAGGAAAATAGAAAACTGGAAAGAACTGGAAAAACATGCATGTGTGGAGATAAGAGAGTCACACATCGTGGTTCCAGAAAGGAAGGCAGAAATGCAGTAATAATTGTCTCTAAGTGAAAACTCGTAACTACTTACAATTTAAACGTGAAAGAGGGCAAATTATGTAAGAGGTAATTAGACATTGAAGTACCATCAGAGACAGATGCCATACATGTGTTCCCTGGCATTCCCTACAACCTGGGAAGTGGAGTTACATTGCCCCAGGTGTAACATATCTGTGTTAGGTGTAACCATAGGAGATGTTGTGCACATATACTGTTACATGTATTCTAACCTGGGCAATAAGTTTACAGTGCCCCTGGTGTGCGGCATTGTTAACTGTCATAAACCTGGTATTGTAAGTTCCCAATACATCACTGTACCCCAAAAGATGTTACGAGGCATATGGTGTATTGGGACCCTGCGGGGGATTCTCACAAGAAATAATGCATCTCATTGTCTGTGTTAAGACCCACTATGGTATTTGCAGAGCAGCTCTTAGATCTTTCTGTCTGGCTTCTTCCGTACCCCTTGTTGATTAAAGTTTTTCGACATTGAACACATCTGCGCAGGCACACTAGCATCCCGGTTAGCTGTCTAGCCTCTATTGGGCTTTAGGCAGCAGCTCAGCGCTTTCACGCCATAACGCTGCCGCTGCCAGACACAGGCCGTCTCTTCACTTCACTGAGGATTACTCAAGTAAGAACTTCGGAACCAAGGGCTTTGAACCTCGCGAAGGGTACCTTTACGGTAATACACTTCGAGGCTAGTGCTCTCGCCTCCATTGGGCTTTCCTGTGTGTAGTTATGTGCATGCACGTGCACTTTTATTGCTTTAAACGGCAGTACACATTGAGGCTAGTGCTCCCGCCTCGGCTTCTTGGGTCGACGGCGCTCTACACCAACAATAGGCGCCATGTAGCCCTTTGTGGGTTGTAATTTTCCACTGAAATACGGTGGAAGTTCTCATCATTTAAGTGCCAATATATATATTACCTTATTGTAGGCTTATTAAGTACAACAGTATTTTATATAATCCGTGTCTGACCCAGATTTGACATATTCATACAGAAAAGGGCAGGCCTTTGGCACTTTGCTCAAATAAAGGTGGTTTTTAGTGTCACCTATCTCCACTGGCCTTTCATAAAGTATAGCAAGTAAGTGTTTCAGGACTACCACTGGCTATAGCACACAAGATGGAAAGGCCAGCAAAACTGCATTTTTCGGTTTGGGGAGCACATCAGCATCAGAATGCCATTTGCCTGAAGCACCAGACATCCTCACACCATTCCGCATTCTAAAAAAAGAGCTTTGCCACCCACTCATTAATCTCTACGAGGTTTTCTCTATTGCAAATTGTAGAACCCCATAGGATTTGCGAACTCCCAGTGAGTTATAATTTTGGAATTTGACTGCTCGAATACATGAGTAATTGCCATATAATTAATGATGCTCTGTACAAGTGATTGACGTTCCATTCGATAAGGTTTGTGGCGTGTTAATATATTATAATCACATAATCACAGCTAGCGGATCTAGGGTTGCTATGAGCGAGCGTGTTGTGAAATCCATTTTTACAGTTCCTAGAAATCCACATGTATATTGAAAACAATGGTTCACTAAGGACTCATTCTGCATCGAAATTTCATACACATTTTCACAGTATAATCCCCAATGCAATCAATGCCTTAGGCAGAGCTAGCCTGTATACAAGATTTTAATGAAGAACCAAAAATATTTATAATATATATTGATGATGAGTGTGGCGCTCAGTGCCCCACATGATCGCATATATTTACCGCACAAACATGTGTCAAATGTCTGTGATTCAAATAGTCAAATAGGCTTCAAAATTGTGATTTGATCGTATAGTCTCTTAGTGAATGAGGAAGAACCTAGTCTGTTTCCTGAAGTATTGATGATGTTTAGACCTATTCGTTGATTATAAGGTCAATATTAGGTGTCAGGACCTGAGGGCATCTAAGTGCTCTAGAAAATATAACAGTAAAAGGATAACTACTTGGGATGATTCGAAAATAAAGTAGGGAAGTAAAGTTGAGAGGGCTGCCTGATGAATACTCACTGTGCTTGCCTGCATTTAGGAATCACCGATAAAAGCGACAAGCGCATAAGGTAGTTAAAAATAGTATGTACAGTGAGTAGACAATGGTGAATATAAAGAAAAAATGCTTCCCGCAGCAGGACAAGTACACAATGCTGCTAAGCAAAAGTGGTAAATTGAAATACATTCCAAAAAGAAACACAATATGAAAATAATATAATATATATCTTATTCTCCAGGAGAGATCATACAAATCACCCAATGAAAGGAAATACTGTGAATGAATGTAACAGTCTTCTCCTGCAAGGAAGGGGGGGGGGGTGGACTATCCAGCCTGGCAAACAGCCGTGAGGGAAATGGATAGATGTTCTAAGTTAAAAAGTGTTTTACCAGGGCTGACTGACCACATGAGACAGTGAAAACCTGCTAATTAACTGAGGACCAAAGAGCCACTTTTAGCAATACACAAACAAAGGGATCACCTTTCTAGACAAGAAATAGTAAATCAAGAGTCTCCCGTTTATACAATATGTATCCCACGGTCGTGGAGAATACACATCAGTTGTTAAAATACCCCTCACACACCAAAAGGGCCCTTGGTGTCATGCTTCATCATAGGGGTCTTCCCGCCCCTCTACGGGACGGGGCGTGCTACGCAGGGCCGGACTGGCCGTAGCGGGCACCGGGCAATTCCCCGGTGCGCCGCACGGGTGGGGGCCGGTTTTGGGCCCCTGGGGGCCGATTTTGTTACAGGGCCGTTTTCGCTGCAAAATCGGCCCAGTAACAAAATCGGCCGAAAACCGGCCCTGGCAAAGAGCACGGCGGCACCTCCAATCCCCCCCCCCCCCCACCCCCCGCTCCCTGGAAGGGGGGGTGGGGACTGCCGAGCTCTTTGCCAGGGCCGGTTTTGGTTCCCAGTCCGGCCCTGGTGCTACGACCTACGTCCAAGGGCCCTTTTGGTGTGTGATTTACTGTACCTGTGGGTGGATCCTTTTGTTTATGTACGCTTTACTGGGAGGAAGTATCCACCTCCACCACTCGTTGAGTGGTACCTCTCTACTCCCCTCTTTGTTTTTCTCTCTAGACAAGAAATAGCCATAATGGAAGACACACAAATATTTTGAACACATTTATGTCATTTTCCTCCTTAAATCCTCCTTGTGATGGATGCACTTTTCTCTCCTCACGAGTCGGCTGGTATGAACAGATTTTCTAGGCCTGCTTAAAGCTACCAGTTCACCACTGTTTTGTGGATTTGGTTTTAAAAATTGTGAAGTTTCATAAATATTACCAGGAGTAAAGTTCCACTAAACGTAGGACTGTGAGCAAGCAATGTGGCAAGTTAAATTGGGTGAACTGTTCCCCCCACCCAAAACATTGCGCAGAAAATAGTTGGGCATAGTTGGTAAACTTAGCAAATGCCTGAAGGGGCTAGCTTAGTTCAACTCTGAGGGCGAAGGAAGTTATCTTATCTGAGAATATTTTCCTGCAGTGAGTTAAAAACCTTTGCAACCATGAATACAAACTGCTTCTCCACCTGTTTCAAGCTAAGTGAAAAAACTATTGGCTTGAGCTATAGTTTGACTGCTGGAATACAGTCGGTCATGGTGAAGGAGGAAATGATGTAGTGGAAGGAGGCAAGTAGATGATCTAGACAGACTGCAAGGTATGATAAAATCCAATGCCAAACTTGTCTTGAACACCTATAAAACTCAGGTTGAGGAGGCCCCCTTTGGATCCTTCTTAGTCACAGAACCTTCAATCAATTTCGATGATTCCATTCTTCACAAAAACTGCTGAAAAACATGTAAATCTGCAACTAATGAAATTCTTCGATGAGAAAGAACTCCTCCCTGAGACTCAATCAGGTTTTAGGCCACAATACAGTACATAATCTGTCCTCCTACTGGCCTCAAAGACGATGCGGATGCAGACTGACGAAGGTAAGACGGCTGCTCTAGTCATGCTAAACTTAAGTGCAGCGTTTGACACCGCTTCCCATGGCCTTCTTTTAGAATGGCTGTGGCAACACGGCAAAGGGGACCGAGCCTTTGAATGGTTTACTGACTTTTTACACAATCGTTCCTTTCAGGTGATGCTGAAGCCACACACTTCTGAAAATTATCCACTTGCAGCAGGGAGTACCACAGGGGTAGACTTTGAGCCCTACCCTCTTTAACCTGTTTCTTTGCCCCTTGACGAACGTGATTGAACGCCATGGGGCAAGGATCGTATCCTATGCTAATGACAATCAGTTGATCATTACACTGGCGCGAGATGACGGTAGTGCAGCAGCAAAGTTTAAGTCCTGTCTGGTGGATCTTGCGGCGTGGATTGATTCCAGCTGCCAGAGACTGATTGGAATCAAGGCATAGGTGATGGTGTTTGTGAAACAGCCCTTGATATGGTCCTCCACCTGGTGGCTGTGTGACCTGGGCCCCACTCCGATCCCTAATCTGAATGTAAAAAATCTGGGCGTCACCTTGGATGCATCTTTGTCCTTTGCTAATCAGATTTTAGCCACGGTTGGCACCTGTTTTGGAGTGCTAAAGATGGCGCGAAAGATTCTGGGGCTTCTACCAGAACCAGCTCAAAAGATGTTAATACAGGCTCTGCTGGTATCCCGCTTAGATTACTGCAACATACTCTACTTGGGGGCCCCAAGGGCATGCTGGGGATGCTTCAAAGGGTACAGAATGTAGCTGCCTGGCTGCTACTAAAAGTCCCAAATCAGTCCTCCATAAGCTTGGGACTTGCCCAACTACACGAGATCCCTGTCAAGCACAGAGTCTTTTTTAAAGCATTCTGTTTTGCACACAGGATACTTTACCAGAATAGCCCAAGATATCTGGGACCTCTGAGTCAAGCTTGTAGTCCAAACAAACACCTTAGGTCCTATGGGGCAGCGCTGACTGGGATCCCTAGAGTTAACAGAATGCGCTTGGGGGAGAGTTCCTTCAGATTCCTTGCTGCCAATCTCTGAAACTCCATGCCACTGGACCTCAGAACTGAGCCATCAGAAGTGAGGTTCTGGAAAAATCTAAAGACCTGGTTATTCAAGCAAAGAACTTAGGACAAGTTGGAAGAATAGGATGTAACAGGTTGGTGGTGTTAAGGTTCCTAGCCCACTAGGAGGGTAGGCTGGAGTTTATACAGGGACATAATCTGTAAAAGGCCTTCAGAGCTCTTCAATAAAGGAAAGCATGGGTACATCATGTTTGGAGGGCATAAGGCAGCTATTTTAATGCATTCAAAGCTTTCTAAACATGAGTATACCGTTAAGGTCCATGAGGCTCCCATAGGAAGGTTCAGTGGATTGCTGCACGACCAGCCTCAAAATACTTGTGAGGTTTTGATTCCCAGATTTCATTCTGTGATTAGCTTTTATTATCTGAACAACCATTCACTCTAAAAATGTGTACCATACCATTAGCTCTAATACTCTCCACTGTGTGCTAAACTAGTCTAAGACGTTTATTAGTTTATCAATTGTATGTGTCTGCACATTGGCTGGCAGAAATAAGCTTTGCCTGCTGCAGCACATATTTTATCTGTTCTCCTATCGAAGATTGTACTGCTCTTGGGTTGTACTTGTTTTGTTTGCGATGCATATTTGCTTGGCTGCTGCACAGGGCCTGCTTATTCCCTTTGCTTGTTGATGTGGCAATTTTTCTTTAGTGAAACTGGCTTTAAAGTGCCCAATTAACTCCATTTCATTGGAAGGCCATCTTTGTAGTATGTGCTTTCATGCAACGAATGTGTGCCTTCTGAGAGTAGCAATATTGATTTACTTTAATGCAAAAAGACTGGATTAAAAATAAAATCATCTTTAAATGGATACTCCAGAACTTGAACCATGAGCTTCCAGAGACAAACAGCCATAGGGCTAAAATATATATCTGTTTTTTGTGAGAGACAGCTCTTGATGTCTCACTAGTCATGTGTAAACAAATATACATACATTTATACGCAACTAGAGGGATTTTGGGTCAGCCCTGTTCATTCATTGGACAATTTAACTATCATTTACATCTTGCTTCTGCAAACCACAGCATAAAGCTTGGGACAGTTAATGATTTCGCCCAATGTAAACACTGGATAACTTGCACTGTGAGTGATGATATTTTTCATTATCGCATGTGTAATAGCAGGACAAATCATAAATGCATACTACAAGAAAGAGATTCTTGACTTTATATATGAATAACATGATAAAAGGATGGACATACTATACAGTAAATGTACCCTATTGGCCTACAGTGCCGCTTGGTTGATATGTTGAATCATAAGTGTCCAAATTTTATTCCTGTAATCGAAACCTATTATTGATGTTCTCAATTTTGTGCTACTACGGGGTCCTAGGTAAGGTCAGAGGACATTTATACATATTCTTATCTCAGCCATGTGAATTGAGCTTGTATGTTCAGTGCTATTGCGCAGTGACTTTCAACATGGTGACTCTTAGCCTCACGAAATACGTGCCAACGCGCTTCGACCTTCGTTGTTGGACCAGGGGCAGTGTTTTAAAAGAAGGTCTTCCTCAGGGCTGGGGTCTTGCAGAGGACACTGTAATTATACAATATGGTGCATACATCAATTAGTTAATGCAATTCTCTATTGTAGTTGGTGTTCCTATGTTTATAAACACATACTGATCATGTACCTTGGGATTCCTGATCATATATTTTGGGGCCACATCTTAGGCAGAGCTAAGTCCATGGAAGGAATCAGGAATCGGGAGGTTTTCCTTATGCGGCCTCAAGGTATCTTTTGTCCTTTTTATTTAAGACAAAGGGGGATGGATCTGAAAGTTTAAAAAGCCGGAAGGAGGAGGCTGTTAGAACAATTTTAATGTGAATTCAATTACATACAAAAATTAATTTACATAAAACGCTTGGGGTGGGCGTTTTAAGTAGAAAACTTTTTAAATGGGTCTTTGCTCAATCCGTATGGGACGAGTGTCCGTTTTGTAGTTCACCCCTTGTGGCGAGACCTGTACCAATGTGAATACGCATGCTCTTACTTTGTACAGTTAGCTGATTCAGAATATGGGGTTAGCGTTGTGTGTTAAGCGTGAAGTACTTGAGAACACATGCAGAACCGAGGCGCTGCCTTCGTGCAGACGCAATGGTATAGAAATAATCCCAAGCTTGTGGATACCTTAAACGAGCTTTTCCTGGGTTTCTTTTGTTCTTCTTATTCCGTCTTTAAATCGGGATAGACAAGCAGGTTCTGTGGCAGTGTCGGCGGATTGCACAGTTGAAGTGACTCGGGACTTACGTACTTCCTGAAGTTGAGCCCGTGCGTGGCGACGTTAAGAAAGCGTGATCGTCAGACGTCGTACTCTGGGGCGAATGCCTGACTTAATCAAGGATCGTCTTGCTTTTGCCTGACTTCCTGTGAGGGTTGCCATGGAGATTTCAGGACTCTCGATACGCGGACTAAGTGATATCGTTTTGCCATCCACAATACCGGTGTAGGGCTGTTTCTGTAAACGAGTTCTCATTTTGTGGTTCTTCAACGTGGGCATTGTTCTTCTTAGTTATTGTTGAGGCTGATGAAGCTATTTGATTATGGAACATTAGAAAAACTTAACAGCTTTTTTGGTGGGGATTCTGATCTGTGGTGGTTGGTCTCTGGGGATCTACAATTGATGGTGGTTGGCATAATGATGAGCAGCCGTGGACTTATTTCATAGGCAGTGCAAGATCTCACTCATTTCACTGAGTCCATTGACAGTGGTTTCGGGGCCCAATATACTTTTGGCTTCAAAACTAGCAAGGAGGGTATCAACGTTTCTTCCAGTGACATGTTTTAAGACTGTCCATTTAATATCTTGTGGGCCATTTCCCTTTTCGACACAGTGTAGTACCATGGGTGCATTTGGTACTTTTCAGTTAATCCTTGAGCGATGTTGGGTGGTTCTGTTTTTGACGGCTTGTGTAGTTTATCTGACGTATGCCATCTGGCATGGGCAGACTGTGCAGTATATAACATTGGTTGTATTACAGTTAGTGAATTCCTCGTGGACGATGGTCTTATTTCCATATTCAAATGTGGCTCCCTCTATGGTACTAGCGCAAGAAACACAGTTGCTGCACTTTTGGTGTCCCTTAATGGGAGGTAAGGCTAACATTGTTTGTAGCGTGATCCTTGGGCTCTTGATTTTTGTGTTGGCATGTACCAGTTTTTCTTTGATATTTTATTTCTTTTCACGGCAAATATTGGAATTGCTTTGAACTCTTCTAGACCTTTGACTGTATGCCAATTCTTACTAACGATTTTCTTAAGTTGGTTGATGATGCCTGAGAAGGTTGTAACGCATACCAGTGGCATATCTTTTGTTGTTAATTTTGGTATCAACAGTGTTTCCCTTGGTGTATACCATGAGCATTTCATAGATCGCTTCAATAGTTTACGTGGATATGTTCTTTGGACCAATTTCTCCAGTAGAATCTTGGCCTTCGTGAAATATTCTTCCTTTTTCGTGCAATTTCTTCTAATTCGTAAGATTTGGCTGTAAGGTAAATTCTGTCGCAGATCTCTTTGATGGAAACTCAAAAAATGCAGAAATGTGTTTCTGTCAGTTTGTTTTGTGTATAAAGTGGTATACAGAGCTCCATCTTCATGCATTATTAAAAGGTCTAAATAGTTGGTTTCTTCCTTGCTGGACTTTAACGAAAACTGGATGTCAGGATTCCTTTGAATTAGCCAGTTTTGGAATTCTTGCAATGTTTCAGGTGTTCCTTTCCAGAGCATAAACACATGGTCGATGTAGCAACACCAGATTTTTATATGGCCATTGATTGTGTTGTTGTTGTATACCCACCTTTCTTCATTCAGAGCCATAAATATCACCGCCATTTCAGGCGCAAAGGGGCATCCCATTGCAGTCCCCTTTGTTTGTAGAAATTGTTTGTCATTGAATTGGAAGCCGTTGTATTTTAAGCATATTTCCGCTATCTCTACTAGGAGTTCAGTTGGTACATTATGTGGTCTTGGTCTGTTCTCCAGGAAGTGATGGAGGGCTTCCAAACCTGCTTCTTGGGGAATGTTAGTATACAAACTAACTATATCGAGTGTCACTAGAAGTTCAGCTTCTTGGTCGAAGGGATGTCCTTCGATGATTGTAATTGCTTGCATTGTGTCTCGAAGGAAACTTGTGGTATCCATAACCAATGGTTTGAGGAACGTATCAATGTATTTTGCAGGTCGCTCTGAGATGGAGTTAACCCCCAAGATTATTGGTCGTCCTGGTGGATTAATAGCGTCCTTGTGAATCTTCGGGAGGACGCACATTAGAGGCATCCTGGGGTGGTCATTGAACAAGTATTTTGTTTCTTTTTTTGAAACCCAGCCATGATCTTCTCCTGTCTGTATCAGTATGGACAGTTTACTTTGTACCACTTTAGTCCAGTCGGTATGCGTTTTTTAGGTCTCGCCTGACCCAGCGCATGCGCTGGTCTGGCGAGACTTATTGAGAGGGCTCCAAAAAGTGCCACCAGGCCAGCCTAGAGCTACAGTGCAATTGCGCGGGCACGCGCGCCGCGCTTAACAGTGATTACTTTCACTTTCACGGCCGCTTTGATGTTTGATCGCGATCATTTTCACTTTCGCGGCCCCACGGCCGCTTGGCATAGCCAATAGGTCTCGCTTTTGGGACCTTATAAGTATTTAGTTATGCAACTGTTACATGACTAAACACTTACAAAGGTCCCAAAGGCGAGACCTATTGGCTATGCCAATGCTTGTCTATAGTGTTCTTGGTTGGAGAGTTGCCGGTGGATTTCCGCTTCGTACTTTTCTCTTCCCATAATGACAATAGCGCTGCCTTTATCTGCAAGTTTTACTATAATTTCTTGATTTTTCATCAGCTTTTCAAGAGCGGTCTTTTCACTTTTAGTCATATTCCACTTGGTGTAATTACGTTTTCTCTCTTTTTAAATGAGGAGTTCCATAGTGTATACTAGAGGTGGGTGGAAAGACAGTCGACTGTTGTTTAAGGCCTGAGTAATTCCTTTCAGGTGTGTAGGGTTTATCCACAAAGAATGATTTAAGACGCATTTTTCTGAAGAGTTGGATGATTTCCAGTTTCGTTTGAGCCATATCAGGTTTGTTTGGTGGTATAAAGGATAGGCCTTTATTCAGTACTTGGATTTATTCCATAGATAGAGTAATATTCATTAGATTGAAGATGGAGTTAGATTCCTTTCTCACCATCTGTAAGTTTCGCGCCTCGTTGTTATTTCGCCTTGATATTTATTGGGGATGGGATTGTACCATTGTTTAACTCTGGTTCTGCCTCTGGAACGTCCGTTGCCTCTGTCTAAAAAAGGTTCCGGTCCTTGGTAGAATTGTACTTTCTGGTTTCCCCTATTGCTTGCAGATGGTTCTGCCTCACTCGAACTGTCGGAGTTGGATGAAGCATCTGAAAAAGAGATGAATTGTCTTTTTCTCCTCCCCCCATACATTCTCAATGCTCTGTATTTGCTGGTTGTTTATAACACTCCTTGTCCAAGTACGGGTAGGCCTTTTTCTCACTGAAATTGGGGATGTCTCTCTATGCAATTTGGCTCTTTTGAAATCGTCCGTGTTCTTCTTAATAATGTTATATTCTTTTTCCAACTTGGTTATCAATGCTTGCGAATTCTCTATTGCGTTATTATTCAGAAGGGCTTCGGCCAGCTCTTTTATTAGCCCTAGCTCTTTCAGGCTGAGGCTTTCCGCTGTTTTGATGGAAAGGAACATCCAATCCCGTGAACACTTTGTTCCTATATGGCTGAAGTCACCTAGATATTCTGGCAGGTCGACAAAAATAACGGGGACATTCTTTACCTGTAGGCCTACAGGAATCGTGCCTGCTCTTAAATGTTCAAATAGCACTTCACCATGAAGTGCAGTGCAATTTTGTTTTTCCTTTAGTCTAGTAATTTTCCCTATTACTGATTGTTGTCATAGATTGGTCACAGTATTACCAACATTGAGTGTTGATGGTCTTTGAAGAAGTTCTTCTATTTCCTCCTCCCGATAGCGCAGTGTTTTTGGTTCTGACATTTATAGTCTCCTTTGTACAGTATGTGTGAGGGGTCTCTTCTAGAGAAGGCTTAAAATCGAGATGGGGTAGGTAATACCTAGGAAAAACAGCAATCTTATGGTGGATTCAAGCTCCACCTGTGCAGGGCAGATTCCTCTAAGTGATTTATCTCAGAGGCTCCCTCGTAGGCGTGGTGCCTACACAAATGTTGGTCTCTTATGGGGGAGTGATTCAGTTTATGGCACAAGAGGTTGGAATCATACATACATTGCAACATGGGGATACCTCTCAGACCATAGATCATAGCTTTTTTTGTCAGTGGAGTACTACAAACGTTTTCTCCACAGATGCTCACTTAATGAGCTGTGGTTATTTCAGAAATCTTAAAGAAAAAAATGATTAATGTTTTCCCTTTCTAGCATTATTGTGTCAAGCTCAAATATACTCAAAACAATAGGTAAATTGTCTGTGTCATTCATTTATCTTATGCAAAAGACATTTACATGGAACAAAAACATACACTACTACGTTTACACCAAAGACAAAATATTAATCAAATCGAAACACCAATAAAGTAATTGCAGGACAAATCATAAATACATACTACAAGAAAGAGAAAAGGACATTCTTTACTTTATATACAAAAATACATTGACATGTTCCTCAAAACATTGGTTGTGGATACCAAAATTTCCTTTGAGACACAATGCAAGCAATTACAATAATCAAAGGACATCCCTTCGACCAAGAAGCTGAACTTCTGGTGACACTCGACATAGTTAGTTTGTATACTAACATTCCCCAAGAAACCGGCTTGTATGCCCTCCATCACTTCCTGGAGAACAGACCAAGACCACATAATGTACCAACTGAATTCCTCGTAGAGATGGCGGAAATATGCTTAAAATACAACTTCTTCAAATTCAATGACAAACAATTTCTACAAACAAAGGGGACCGCAATGGGATGCACTTTTTCGCCTGAAATGGCGGTGATGTTTATGGTCCTGTATGAAATAACGACCCTTTCGATGGTCATATAAAAATCTGGCATCGCTACATCGACGACGTGTTTACGCTCTGGAGAGGAACACCTGAAACACTGCAAGAATTCCAATACTGGCTAAATCAAAGGAATCCTGACATCCAGTTTTCGTTAAATTCCAGGAAGGAATAAATCAACTTTTTAGACCTTTTGATAAAGGATGAAGATAGAGCTCTGTATACTACTTTATACACAAAGCAAACTGACAGAAACACATTTCTGCATTTTTCAAGTTTCCATCAAAGAGATCAGCGATGGAATTTACCTAACAGCCAATTCTTGTTAATTAGAAGAAATTGCACGAAAAAGGAAGACTATTTCACTAATGACAAGATTCTACTGGAGAAATTGGTTGACAGAACATATCCATGTAAACTAGTGAAGCGATCTATGAAACGTGCATGGTACGCACCAAGGGAAACACTGTTGATACCAAAAGTAACAACAAAAGATTTGCCACTGGTATGCATTACGACCTTCTCAGGCATCACCAACCAACTCAAACAAATCGTCAGAAAGAATTGGCATACAGTCAAAGGTCTAGAAGAGTTAAAAATAAAAATCCAGTATTTTCCTTGAAAAGAAATAAAAATATCAAAGATAAACTGGTACATGCCAACACGAAAATCAAGAGCCCAAGGATCACAATACAAATGATGTTAGCCTTGCCTCCCATTAAGGGACACCGAAAGTGCGGCAACTGTATGTCTTGCGCTAGTACCATAGAGGGAGACAAATTTGAATATGGAAATACGACCATCATCCACGAGGAATTCACTAACTGTAATACAACCAATGTTATATACTGCGTAGTCTGCCGTTGCCAGATGGCATACGTCAGAAAAACAACACAAGCCGTCATAAACAGAATCACCCAACATCGCTCAAGGATTAACTGCAAAGTACCAAATGAACCCATGGTACTACACTGTGTCGAAAAGGGACATGGCCCACAAGATATTAAATGGACAGTCCTAAAACATGTCACTGGAAGGAATGTTGATACCCTTCTTGCCAGTTTTGAAGCACAAAGTATATTGCGCCTCGGAACCACTGTCAATGGACTCAATGAAATGAGTGAGATCTTGCACTGCCTATGAAATAAGTCCACGACTGCTCATCATTACGCCAACCACCATCAATTGTAGATCCCCAGAGACCAACCACCACAGATCAGAATCCCCACAGAAAAGCTGTTAAGTTTTTCTTCTGTTCCGTAATCAAATAGCTTCATCAGCCACAACAATAAGTAAGAAGAACAATGCCCATGTTCAAGTACCAAGAAACGAGAACTTGTTTACAGAAACAGCCGCTCAGCCAGTATTGTGGTCGGCCAAACAATATCACTTAGTCCGCATATCGAGAGTCCTGAAATCTCCATGGCAACCCTCACAGGAGGTCAGGCAAAAGCAAGACGATCCCTAATTAAACCAGGCATTAGCCCCAGAGTACGATGTCTAACGATGAAGCTTTCCTCACGTCACCGCGCACGGACTCAACTTCAGGAAGTACGGAAGAGCCGAGTCACTTCACCCGTGCAATCCGCCGATACAGCCACAGGAACTGTTGGTCTATCCTGATTTAAAGATGGAATAAGAAGAACAAAAGAAAGTCCGGAAAAGCGTGTTTAAGGTATCCTCAAGCTTGTGATTATTTTTGTCCCATTGGGCCTGCACGAAGGCAGCACCTCGGCTACGCATGTGTTCTTAAGTACTTCACACTTCACAAACAACGCTAACCCCATATTTTGAATAACCTAACTGTACAAAGTAAGAGCACGCAAATTCACATTGGTGCAGTTCTTGCCACATGTGGTGAACCACAAAACGGACACTCGTCCCACAAGGATTGAACACAGACCCCTTTAAAATGTTTTCTACTTAAAACGCCCACCCCAAGCGTTTTATGTAGATTCAATTTTGTATATAATTGAATTTACGTTAAGTTTGCTCTAAAAGCCTCCTCCTTCCGGCATTTTAAACTTTCAGATCCATCCCCCTTTGTCTTCAATAAAAAGGACAAAAGATACCTTGAGGCCGCATAAGGGAAGCCTCCCGATTCCTGATTCTTTCCACGGACTCAGCTCTGCCTAAGATGTGGCCCCAAAATATAAGATCAAGAGCCCCAATGTGCACGATCAGTATGTGTTTACAAACATAGGAACACCAACTACAATAAAGAATTGCATTAACTAATTGATGTATGCACCATATTGTATAATTACAGTGTCCTCCACAAGTCCCCGACCCTGAGGAAGACCTTCTTTTGAAACACTGCCCCTGGTCCAACAACAACGGTCGAAATGCGCTGGCACATATTTCGTGAGGCCAAGAGTAACCATGTTGAAAGTCACTGCACAATAGCACTGAACATACACTCTCAATTCACATGGCTGAGATAAGAATATGTATAAATGTCCTCTGACCTCACCGAGGACCCAGTAGTAGCTCAAAATCCAGACATCAATAATAGGTTTTGATTACAGGAAACAATTTGGACACTTATGATTTAATATATCAACTAAGCGGCAAGGTAGGCAATAGGGTACATTTCCTCTATATTATGTCTCTCCTTTTGTGATTTTGTTTGTACATAGATTCAAGAATGTCCTGTTCTCTTTCTTGTAGTATGTATTTAGGATTTATCCTGCTATTACTTTATTGGTGTTTCGATTTGATTAATGTATTGTCTTTGGTGTGAACATAACGGTGTATGTTTTTTTTCCATGTAAATGTCTTTTTCATGAGATAAATGAACGAGACAGGCAATTTACCTGTTGTTTTGAGTATATTTGAGCTTGACACATTAATGCTAGAAAGGGAAAACATTAATCATTTTTATCTTTAAGATTCCTTAAATTACCACAGCCCATTAAGTGAGCATCTGTGGAGAAATCTTTGTAGTACTCCACTGACAAAAAAATCTATGATCTATGGTCTGAGAGATATCCCCATGTTGCAATGTAAAATATACAGATGACTTTAGTGCTAGGGCTCATGGGTCAATATTTCGCTTGTTAATTGCTTTCTTCTTTTCATTCTCTTCATTTTTTCTTACTTTCCTTGGCCATCCTTGTGCATATTAACTATTGTTGGAAATGACCCTTCTTAGGGGAATTAACCCCAAAACATTTAGCTTTTTCCTCCTAGTCTTTGCCAACTCTCTCCACATGATCGTAGGAATCTGTGCACCTTCCCACTGTACTGGAGAGGGAAGGTGCGCAAGCCCGCCTCACTCGCATTGGGCGTGTGCAAGCAATGGGTTTAGGTGCCGTACCACTGTGCACCCTGTAAACAGGTAAACCACATACCTGGGGCAAGAACAGCACTGGCAAGTAGTGGAACATACCAATGAGTGTGCCACCCACCGGGTAGCCTGTCAACCCTGTATCAGGCCTCTCATTGCAGGCTGATAGGTTGCCATTGGGTGCCCTGCCTAAATTGGTATCACTTATGCCACAGCCAACCCTTTGTGGTTCATTCCATACCATGAGGGCACCCCCCAGGGAAACCCTAAAGGACACCGGGGTAGCAGGGTGACCGCTAGGGGGATACATATGGATGTTTCCTGCCCAGGTAGTATGTAACCCCCCCCCCCCCCCAAGTTGGGAGTCCTTGGAGTTTGGCTCTTCCCATGGGATACTCCTGGGGTATTGCTGTTTCTCTTGTGCGACCTCAGCGCCCTGAGCATGTCCTCACTGTCAAGGAAGTGTGGAAGTGCGTGCGCCCTCCTACACAGAGAAAGAAAAGTTGCTGACCCGGTGTTCTGAAACATGGGCCAGTCTGCTGACCCAGAACGGGGAGTGTGCACTTACACCTGTGGGTGTGCACACTGGCCCTCATGCTGTTTCGAATACATGTCCCACCTGTCGCTGCAGGATCGAGGATACACGCTGGCACCTATTACATTTTGGGTAGGTGCCTGGCCTGCCAACGCGGACCGGTGAGGACATAACTGCATCCTTGGTGTCTCACTCCAGGGTAAGGCCGGCTGTCGTAGGCCGGGTGTGCGTAATTGCACCCGTAAGGAAGCAACCCGTGTCTGATGCGAGTCCAGGCAAGGGTATGTGCGCTCACTCGCACCCTAGGTGCTAGGGCCTGGGTAAGCCCATGTCCCCAGCCTGTCATTGCCAGCCAATGTGTGTACACTGGCATCTATCGTAATTAAACTAATGATTAGCCTGGTTTTGCAGGCAGCAGTAGGTGCCCATTGATGGCATGTGCTAACTGCCATCACAGGCTGGTGCATGCGCACTGACACTCGTTAAGTTGAACACGTGTTCAGTCTGCATTGCATACTTGGGCAAGTGCACTAGCAACCCTAGTGTTAGGGATAATGTGTCTAACCTGCCATTGCAGGTCTGTGTGAGAAATAGCGCACATGTGCCCCGGTAGTGAGGAATACCTGTGTGCGTTTTCGCTTCCTATGAGGCTTGCTCTTCCCGTATGTTAACATGGGGAAGTAGTTGACATTACTTAAGGCTGCAATAGTGGATTGGATTGCAGGAGAGCAGACTCATGATGTTTCCTATCATTGGATTCGCCATGCCAAACCCTTTCCAGTGGTAAAGAGGGTTTTAGCATAACTCACATAGAAATGCCACTTATAGAATGTGGAAGAATTGTGTGCCAGGGTGCCTGGATCCAGGGGACACTAGGTGTTGGGAAGCACATCTGTGCATTTCCCAGTGACCACTATAAACCATGGGCATCCCACTAGAATGCCAAGACCTCTGTCAGGTTTGGCCGATCTAAACAGACATTTCCCTCACTGTTTAGTTTATGGCATTGGAAGAGGGTTTTAAATTACCTGTGGAATCGGCTGTGCCGATTCTCACATTAAAGGTTTCCAGGTTCTTTCCCCCACGGTCTTTAAATGGTGGCAGTTGCGGGTTGCTTTTCCCCTTTGATTAGCCCTCTAGTGGTGATTGCTGTTTCATTGGGGGTGCCAGGTGTTCACGCTTGTGCGCTAATTGCTCGGCGTACTTCAACCGTCGTTTTGAAGTGTTCGGACGCATCTTGCATCCGCGCTTCAAAATTCTTCAGTATTTCAGTAAGGGGATTACTAGGTATTGTATCTCCACCTGACTCCTTCTGCAGTAATTCTTGAAGCAGAAATTAGCTGTTCTTCACCCGGAATTCTAGTTTGACTACGGAACTTCTTGTCAGATTTGTGAGTGATTTTTTGAGTGAGATATTCCTTCCGTCTCACAAGTAAGTGAATTTGTTTTTGAAGCCAGCACGCTCCCTTCTTATTCTTTGGAGAATACTCTCAGCAGAGCTCAGTATTTAGCGCGCTTCAATTATTTAGTCACAGACCTTTCGAGAGCATTGTTTTCAGTCGAGCTCTTGAGCAAAAGCATATCTTTAAATTTTGAGTCTTCGTGGGACAGAAATATAAGGTGCCGCCTTACAGAGTCAGTTCAGTAATTTGCAGCACCAGTATTTAATTATTTTTTCCTTTTCTACAAGCGCTATACCTTGTTGAACTATTTGCATGACTAAATGCCTTGAACTTGTATCCATTATAGTGTAATAGTTTCTTAAAACGTTTCTTGTGCACTAAGACTCAACATCTTAAAACTAGAAACAGAAGACTACAATATGGCAAAAAATTATAATCTTCAAGTTACGACAGCGTATGTAACAATATATATATATATATCCTACTTTCCAGCGGTCTTTGAGTTCTGCCACCTGCAAAAGAAAGAAAGAGAATTACAAGGACAGTATTAACAGACTAAACACAACTGCTTAACAAGAGAGAAGCTAGCCACTGCGGAGGTTAAGGTAGGAGATACAAAAGGGTTGAAGGTTTAGCAGTAGTAGAGGCATTGATAGGAAGGGAATGTTTTAGTGTTGTGATTTGTATTTCAGATGCCTAGCTGAGTAGGGAAGAATTCCCATGCAGAAGAGCGGAAAAGGCATAGCAGTGGAGTCTCTCTTTTATTCCATCCCCCTTTCCCCCTCTCTACTGGCAGTGGAATAGTACGTCCGCTCTCAGTGGGGTGTGGGATTTGGAGAATAGTCGTCTGCTCCTGTGGAAGATCAAGTTTAAGGTGCATGGTACTTGACAGATTGAAGTGCCATACTCCAACTTCCACCTGGGCAGGATGGCTGAGGGATTCGATGTTAAGGCCTTAGCGGCAGTTTTGTAGGGGATACAATAACAGCTTAGTGAAACTATGGATGATTACAATAACCTTGGAGAGGAGGTTAGAAAGTGAAGTCAGGAAGCTTGTTTCTTTAGACAGCACTTAGCAGTTTCATTTCTGGGGCGAATGCTATGTCCAAAGAGCATAAATCGCAGACTTTTTCCCCTTCTCCCTCAAGCAGAATTGACCACCCAAGTTATAAATGCAATTTCACCAACTATTCCCTTAGCCGCTTCTGAGAGGTTTAATGGTGACCCACATAAGACCCAAGTGCTTCTCACTCAATGCTCCTTACATTTCCTATGTAGACCTATCATATTTAAGGAGTACCAATCAAAGGTAGCCTTGTTATTATCTTACCTGAGTGGTGATGCTGCGGCGTGGTCCATGCCTTTGGTGAACTGTAATGACCCCATACTTTACAATTTCGAAGACTTCTAGGCTGAGTTTCTTTGGATTTTTGATTGAAGAACCATTTCTCAGACCACCGATAATGAGCTCTTAGATTTAAAACAAGGCAATCAGGAGTTGGGAGCTTACCTAGCACAATTTAATAAATTAATTGTTGAAACCCAATGGCCTGAAGCGAAGAAAGTGGCAATATTCTATAAGGGCCTAAGGATGAACTGAAAGACGGATTGGTACAGATCCCGAAGAGATCTACTGAGGTATCTGAGTTAATTGCTCTAGTATTGCAAATTGACCAAAGACAAAAGGAAAGGAAGAGCGAACGTCTCAAGGATTTCAGGCAATTCCCTCCTCGTTTTGACAGAATGAAACCTGAACCTGTTCAATCTAGTGAGGCAGTGGTAGCAGAAGAGCCTATGCAAATTGGATCTGTGAGGGGTCCACTCACCAAGGAGGAGAGAGAGAAGCGCAGAAGTGGAAAGTTGTGCATGTATTGTGGAAATTCTGGGCATTTCATCAAAGAATGTCCGAAGAAATCCAAGGTCAGTGCATGGGTAAAAGACAGGCCCCACCAGTAAAAGGAGTTGCTCTGGTGGGTGCGTCTGACAAGACAACTCCTAATTCTCAGTTGGTAGCTAATCAGCAGCCCCTAATTTGATAATTTCCAGTCGGATTAGGTATGGTACCATTGAGGTAGATGAAATCCCAGTTATGATTGACGCAAGGGCCACAGGGAATTTCTGCGACATCAAGTTTGCTCTGTCTTTGGGTATCCAATTTTTAAAGAAGGACAAACCTGAACCGGTGCGAGCAGTTGATGGTACCAATTTGTCTTCTGGTCCCATCATTTATGAAACGGAAGAAGTAACTGTGTTAGGCCCAAGTTCTCATCAAAGTTATTTGAGGTTCAGTCTCATTGATGCCCCACAGTTTCAGTTGATCTTGGGACTCCCTTGGTTGACAGAACATAATCCTAGAATAGGCTGGGCAGGAAGAACTGTAGAATTGGATTCTGTCTATTGCAGTGAGCATTGCTTACATTCCAGAGTCTTCCATCATCATCTTTCTCAACCGTCACTTTTGGCCAAGACACCTCTTGTGATTTGTGCAGTTGAAGCTCCAGAAGTTCCTGTGGAGTATCAAGACCTAAAGGCGGTATTCGATGAACAAGAGGTTCAAAGATTACCCCTTCATCGGGAGTATGATTGTAAGATCGAGTTGGAGCCTGTAGATTCCTTACCGCGCAGCCGAATCTATGCGCTCTTCTGAAAACGAGAATTGTCATTTAACTGAGTACTTAGACCAATATTTGGCTAATGGATTTATCAGTCCTCAGTTTCCTCTCCACTTTTTTTTTATTCCAAAGAAGGATGGAACTCTTAGGTCCTTTATTGACTACCGTGCCTTGAATGCTGTTACAAAAAAAATCGTTACCCTTTACCATTGATTTCGGAGATGTTGGACCAAGTGAAGGATGCTCGTGTGTACACGAAACTGGATTTAAGAGGTGCCTATCATCTTGTTAGATTGGTCGAAGGGGAAGAGTGGAAGACAGCTTTTAGAACTCGGTTTGGCCTTTTCGAGTATCAGGCCTGTGCAATGCCCCTGCTGCCTTCCAGCACTTTGTTAATGATGTGGTCCGAGAATTCCTAGATCGCTGAGCAGTGGTCTACATTGATGACATCCTTTTTTTTCGGCTAGCCAGGAAGAACACTTTCGTCATGTGCGAGTTATTTTGCAGAAATTGCTTGACCACCAGCTGTTTGTGAAGTTGGAAAAATGTGTATTTCACACTACTCGGGTGAAATTTTTGGGTTTTGTTTTATCCCCGGAAGGTGTGTCAATGGATGAATCCAAGGTGAAGGCAATCAAAGATTGGCTGCCTCCTCGTAATGTAAAAGAAATCCAAAGTTTCCTTAGGTTCGCAAATTTCTACAAACGATTCATTATCAACTTTCCCGAAAAGGTAGCTCCCATTATGCAGCTCCTTAAGAAGAAGGGGACATTTTTGTGGAGTCCAGAAACTGAGGAGGCGTTTATATATTTAAAGGAACTGTTTACTACTGCTCCCATCTTACAGCATCTGAATCCAGAGGAACCTTTCTTTGTCGAAGCTGATGCTTCCACTTTAGCAATTGGAGGCATACGGTCTCAAAGGCACAAGACTACAGGGCAGTTGCATCCTGTTGCCTATAGGTCTCAAAGTTGTCAGCAGCTGAAATTAACTACTCCATTGCTGACAAAGAATTGCTCGCAGTAAAAGACGCCTTTTCAGGAATGGAGGCATTATTTACTAGGTGCTAGACATGAGGTCACTATATTTACAGACCATCATAATCTGCAATTTTTTAAATCAGCTCGCACCTTGACCCCCCCCCGGCAATTGATGTGGTCTCTATTATTTGCTGATTACAATGTTGTTTTGACCTACAAACCTGTATCAACCAATGGAAAAGCCGAAGCCTTGTCTTGTTTTTTTTTTTTTTTTTTTTAAACTTTATTGTGCAAAACAATATCATTACAAATATGGGCCTACAACCACAAGGGCCGGCCGCTAGTATATGCAAATCAGTTGCTTAAGGTCACAAAGCAGCGACTGATCCCCAGAGGTCCAGCAGAATTACAGGATATATATTCGGCAACTCAGAAGATAGGCAGAATACCAATATTTTAAAATGTTAAAAGAAGGAACAAACAACAAAACAACACTCAAGGTGCGAAATATTCTGAACGGTGTCGAACTTCGATGGGGGGGGACCTATCATACCCGGAAGAGAATCAGGAGGACAATAGAGATGACCAGGGGGGGGAGGCAGCGGGGAAGGCAGGACAATCAGCAAAAGAAGTACGGTATTCTAGGAACCTCAGGATCAGGGGGACAGAGAAATGTCCGGAGTGTCCTCAAAGGGGGGCGTACAGATGTTACCTCGGTAGATGTTCCACTGGCCCCAAACTTTATTCCACGCCCTAGGCTTGCCCCTAGCCAGATAGACCGTCTTTTCTCTAAACATGCACCAGTCCATGTTCTCCTTCCATACGGACACGGTAGGAGGCCGTCGGGAACCCCAAAGCTGCGCAATATCCCTTGTCTTGTTTGAATGTAGGGGAACAGGAAGAAACTAAGGAAGAAGGACGCATCATTCCAGAGGAGAAGATCGTTGCCACCATTTGGTTTCCAGAATTTGAAGACAAGATAAGAAAGTCTATGTCTGAAGAAAAAATGCTAGCTTGGAGTCAGGAAGAGTCAGGTAGAGAAATCAAGAATGGCAAACCATACCATCAAGGTCACTTATTGGTTCCTGGAGAAGATCTACGAAAAGAAATAGTGGAACATTTTCATGGTGATTTGTTGGCTGGCCATAAAGGCGCAAAGAAAACCTTAGAACTTATTTAATGTGAAATTTGGTGGCCTGAATTAGATGCTCAGGTGAGACAATATGTGGCTTCCTGTGAACAGTGTGTAAAAGGGAAGGCTTCTAGACAGGCCGCTCAAGGTTTACTTTTGCCCTTGCCAGTAGCCCTATATCTGTGGCATACAGTCTCTATGGATTTCATTGAAGACCTTCCCTTTAGTCAGGGTTATTCCACCATTTGGATTTTGGTAGATCATTTCTCGAAAATGAGTCACTTTGTTCCTTTAAATTCCATTCCCAATTCAGCACAACTGGCCATTCTATTCACTCTACACATGGTAAAATCTCACGGCATTCACAAGGTAGTCATCTCTGACCGGGGCCCCCAATTCATCTCTCGCTTCTGGAGGGCCTTTTTGGGGAGATTAGGTGTGGACTTTCAATTGTCTTCCAGCGTGAAACCGATGGTCAGACTGAGAGTGTCAATCAAGAACTGGAACAGTATTTACGCCTTTACTTGATGGACCATGAAGGGGATTAGCCTGATTTGATTTGGGTGGCTGAATTTGCGTATAATAACGCAGTTCACTCATCTACAAGTTATTCCCCATTCTTTTTTAACTCAGGCAGGCATCCTAACACGTTAGTGGGTAAAACGGAGAGTGAGGTCCCAGCCGTGGAAGAGGTTGAGGGTGAGTTGCAGAAGGCCTTTCAAACTACTACTCAGAATTTAGTGAAAGCGAAAGAAGCACACAAGAGGCAGGCAGATAAGAAAAGAAGGGGTAATCCCGTGTTTGATCCTGGAGACGAGGTTTGGATTTCCACTAGGAACATGAGGTTAAAAGGGAATCGGAAAGTCCAATCTAGATTTGCGGGTCTTTATGTAGTTGACAAGATGGTGAATCCTGTTAGTGTTAAGATCAGACTCCCCACTAATTTAAGGATACATCCAGTGTTCCATGTTTCTTTAGTCAAAAGAAATCCACTAAATTTGAGGAAGAGTCATCCACCAGCCCCAATTCAGTGTCAGTCAGGAGAGGAGTTTGAGGTTAAACGCATAATTGATTCCAAGTTAAAGAAAGGATAGATTTTCTATTTAGTGGATTGTAAAGGTTTTGGGCCAGAAGACAGATCTTGGGAACTTGTTTCTAATGTTCATGCCCCCAGATTGGTACGAGATTTCCATAAGACTCTCCCCCACCAACCCAAGGAGAGAGGAGGAGGGGCCTTGGTGGGGGGTACTGTCAGGTTTGGCCAATCTAAACAACCATTTCCCTCTCTGTTTAGTTTATGGCGTTGGAAAAGGGTTATAAATTACCTGTGGAATTGGCTGTGCTGATTCTCACTATAAAGGTTTCCAGGTTTTTTCCCCCACGGTCTTTAAATGGTGGCCATTGCGGGTTGCTTTTCCCCTTTAATTAGCGCTCTAATGATGATTGCAGTTTCATTGAGGGTGCCAGGTGTTCACGCTCATGCGCTAATTGCATGACGTACTTCAACCGTCGTTTTGGAGCGTTCGGACGCATCTTGCATCCGCGCTTCAAAATTCTTCAGTATTTCAGTAAGGGGATTACTAGGTATCGTATTTCAGCCAGACTCCTTCTGCAGTAATTCTTGAAGCAGGAATTAGCTGTTCTTCACCCGTAAATCGAGTTAGACTACAGAACTTCTTGGCAGATTTGTGAGTAATTTTGAGTGAGATATTCCTCCCGTCTCACAAGTAATTTAATTTTGTTTTTGAAGCCAGCGCGCTCCCTTCTTATTCTTTGGAGAATCCTCTCAGCAGAGTTCAGTATTTAGCGCGCTTCAATTATTTAGTCACAGACCTTTCGAGAGCATTGTTTTCAGTCGAGCTCTTGAGCAAAATCATATCTTTAAATTTTGAGTCTTCGTGAGACAGAAATATAAGGTGCCGCCTTGCAGAGTCAGTTCAGTAATTTGCAGCACCAATATTTGATTCTTTTTTCCTTTTCTACAAGCGCTATACCTTGTTGAACTATTTGCATGACTAAATGCCTTGAACTTTTATCCATTATAGGGCAATAGTTTCTTAAAACATTTCTTGTGCAATAAGACTCAACATCTTAAAACTAGAAACAGAAGACTACAATCTGGCAGAAAATTATAATCTTCAAGTTGCGACAGCGTATGTAACTATATATATATATATTCTACTTACCAACAGTCTTTGAGTTCTGCCACCTGCAAAAGAAAGAAAGAGAATTACAAGGACCATACTAACAGACTAAGCACATACTAACACAACTGCTTAACAAGAGAGAAGCTAGCGACTGCGGAGGTTAAGGTAGGAAATACGAAAGGGTTGAGGGCTTAGTAGTAGTAGAGACATAGATAGGAAGGGAATGTTTTAGTGTTGTGATTTGTATTTCAGATGCCTAGCTGAGTAGGGAAGAATTCCCAAGCAGAAGAGCAGAAGAGTCATAGCAGTGGAGTCTCTCTTTTATTCCATCCCCCTTCCCCCTCTCTACTGGCAGTGGAATAGTACATCCGCTCTAAGTGGGGTGTGGGATTTGGAGAATAGTCGTCTGCTCCTGTGGAAGATCAAGTTTAAGGTGCGTGGTACTTGACATCCTCTGCCATTTGAGGGCCGAATGAAATAGTTTGGAGAGAGAGGTTTTGACACTTAGCCTCTCAGGCCAGATCACGCCCCAACTAAAGATTAAGATCTGCATCCCTCGGTCCAATGGCAAAGAGGCTTACAATTTAGGGGAGACATCTGTGATTCAAAGGGAAACCCCTTGAACTATGCCTAACTTCAAAGACACACAACACAGGTGTCTTCCTTCAGCAAAGGGTGAGACACGCTTGTGGGGACGCGGGCCTAGAGGACTCGGAGTGTGTGGTGCACATTGCCAGAGGACTCTATTGTGCACATAGAGGATGACTGTCGGTGAAGGAGGCCACGTGCTCTTTCTGAATAGTGGCTGGCCTGACCCAAAGACCTGTTGAAGTGTGGCTTTCTGAAATGTGCTTTCCAAGGGCCCATTAGCTGGCCTCCTGGTCTCGCAGAGATCTCAGGGACATCAAAGATCTCCAGCGAGGGACGTACACAAGCTACCTGTGACATCTAGAGAGAGGTGCCCTTTCACGGCTATGGCATCCCATCGGGTAGTGTGGTGTGAGGGTGAAATTAAGACTTGTGTCTGGAAATCAGATTGTCTAGTGCAGAGCCTGAGAAATCTTACCCCAACTAAGGAGTCTGGTGCCTGTACTACAGGGACCCTCGACACTCATAAGTTGATGGCGAGTGGATTCACCGATTGCGTGGCTCCACATGTCCCATTTCATCGATCGCGCCGCATCTCTCTCTTGCGAGACGCCGACTGCATGCTCATTGCGTGCGGTGGCTGATTCACAGGTGCAAGCCTTGGAGGTGGAGGTGTACCCATAGTAGTGCCTCATTCTACCTCATGTGGTTCTGCTGAACTTGCACCTGTGTGTTGTGTCTTCTTTTCAAGGGGGTACGGAATTTGCAACTCTTCATTGAGTGTGACTTGAATTGCCTGGTGCAACTCATCTCAACGTGCACTGGTAATTGTGACTCATTTCCTGTGAGATACAGAATTTACAAGTCTTCATTGTGTGTGACTGGCATTGCCTGGGGCAACCCATCTGAATATGCAGCGGCCATTGTGCCTCATTACCAGCGAGGTAAGGGATGTACAACTCATTGTGTGGGAGACCAACACGTACCAGACACTGGGCTCGGATTGCCTGGGCCCGACTCTGACCAATGTGTACCTTTAGGGGTGCCTCATCCCATTTAGTGGCTCCCCTGTGTTACTCCCCATACATCGATGGTCCCTTTTGACCCTCATCGTCGAATAACTTCTGCCCTCACCACAACTGGCTCCTCCCGAAAACATCTTGACACCAGGTAGTAGCAAAAGAGATTGACTTTGTTGAAGGAACTCTTCTGAGCCAGTTTGGAAGTGGGTCAATGGAATGCATGACTCCATTGTCTTTTGAGACTTGTGGGTGAACTTCCCGAATGGCGGCTAAACTCCCCTTGTTTAAGTCTACTGCCTAATTAAAGCTTGCTACATATCCCCACCTGCTTCCCGAGGACCCAGACTAAGTGTGACTAAGTTTGACTACGGCCGCATGCAGCCTAGTGTCCAGGAAGTGGGCCTGGTTATCTTCAATCCGGGGATATAGCACAATCGAGGTGAACCAGAGGGTGGAGGGAGATTGGGACCACGGAGTCTGCAGGGTGTTATCCATTGACCTGCTGGGTACCAGTAGCACCTCATTAGGGTGCTGAGTGCATATGTATGCAAGAGTGTGCCGAACGGACTGGGCTGGTACCTGCCGCACCGTGTAGTGGTGTGAAGTGAGTGTGGGGTTGGGAGTGATAATCAGTGGACCTCCTGTGATTCACGGCACAGGCTGGCGGTGCCACTTTATACGTTGATTTCAATCCAAAAGCACAATATATTTGATACTGGGTTTACCCATGTGGCTCCAGCCCACGGGGTTACTAAAAAAGATTCTCGTTTCATGTATGTACAAATCTTTGATATCGTTGTGACCCAGGGCATATCCTATAGCTGTGCAGGACTGTTTTAGCATGATTGCTAGGGTAGGGACTGGGGTAGACAGCCTGACGCACAGCTTAAGAGTGCTCTCTCTTTAGGGGAGGTCGGGTTAGATTAGGAATTGCCCATAGTGTGCATACTATTGACATCATAACAATATGAGTGGGCCTAGTACTTTTAGTAACATTTCCAAATGTGTTCTACGCCTGAAAGTATGTGATGTTAATGTATAATGATTAAATATGAGTGTTGAATATAAACATTATTTGCACACATTCTGTGTGATGTCTCTTTTGTGACGCTCAGTGTATTTATCACGAATGACTGCTGTGTCTTTACTTTACACAATGCCTCTGAGGAATGCCTGACTTCTCAGTGCCAAACTACCGAACGGTGAGCGCAGGTTATACAGTGAGTGTAATCACCTGCCCTTGACGGGAGCGATAGGTTCTGCCTCTTTGTGGGCATCCCTTCAGCCAATTAGAAAGTGACAGTTTTAGCAATTATGCTTTCAGTATATAGCAATTCAAAGCAAATAGTAACTTTTCTTTATACCAATAACAATCATATTTTATTGTATTTTCACTAAAACTAAAAAGTGTTTCTGTAAATATTTTAAGTACACCTGGCTGCTGTGAAGAGCCACTACTGTTTGATTAAAGTTAAATGCAATGGTTTCGCGTGAACTCCAGAGTCAGACTCAGCTAAAATAAGTATTTAGGAACATGATTAAAGGTACAGCTTCAAGGGGCGATGACCTGCCTAGCGAATTATATCAAGCCGTAGTACAACCTTAAAAGAAAAGGAGCATGTATAAATCAATCTATAATTTTTCTTTCAGAGATCCCAAGAATAATAATGTTGGACTCCCTATCTGTATGCAGTCTATCATAGATATTAAATCAGGAAAACACATCAGTAACATGTTCCATTATTATGTCAATAATCTTAATGCATAGCAGTTAGGTTCCTCTCAAAACCCCCCCAAATTGATGCGCCTTATATGCTATTGTCCCCAAGATCCATATCAATTGAATCTATAAGTAATGGCAATTACTCTCAAGGATAAATACTTATTGCTCCTCTTAGTGATTTGTGGGCATGAAAGTCTTAATCCCTCCCCTTAGTGATTTGGACCTTCCATCCTGCTTGCATAAAAACAATGTGTCCCCCTCCATTTTTGGAAGCAGATATCCTTGTCACAAAGTAAAGGCAGATTAAATAATCTTTACCTCAAGATCACAATTAAGTCTGAAGACTTTATTCTTTTGTCTGTTATGTTTGTCTGGGTGCAGCACAATTTATACCGAAGAATGGCCTCCTGTTTCCATTTTCTTCTATGATAAAAAACAAACTTATTCAGTCCTGGTTTGTCATACAATCATTCATCTACCATCCTACCTGAGCGAATATACGACCGAATATGGTAAATCAATTCTCAGAATGAACATACCAATTTCAATTCTTTTCTTAAACCAAGTTCCTATCAACAATCATCATGGCAAGTATCCTTGAAATAGCGGCCCAGTATACGGATACTCATATCCATCTCTGTCTTCCATAGCAATGCTTGCCAATTAATCCATTTAGCACCCAAAGATCCTTGATAAGAAAATCGTATCAACAAATATCCTTGGAATCCCCCACAAATCTATTCCAATGATTCCTCCGCATCCAACAACCATAATCTCTTCCCTCATATCATGCTGCAAATCCAGTCCATGCACCTTATCTGTAATGACCCTGCTCCTTCTGACTGCTGCTCATCCAGTGTTCATCTGGTCGACGCTTGTCCAGTTACTCCACAAACCTCCCCTATTTGTGCTAAACAGCCAACCAATTACCAATTAGGATTAGCATTCTTGATGTATGTTCCCTCTCTGGTCCTCCTACTCCAGAGCCAATTGAAAAGCCTTTAACTTTGCCTCCTATTTCCAGGCATCCATTAAACCTATATCGCTCTAATGATCAGCCCACCGTCACTTTCGTTGAACAATCTTTTCTCTGTTCATTGAACGCCTTCTTACGCCCTCAATACTGGGCTTCCATTAATCTAACCTCTCCCACTGTGCCTGACCAGAGGGGGGAGCTGTCTATTAATTTAAGACGTGGACCGGAAACCAGGTCCCATATGAACTTCTCTGTCAGCAAACATTTCCTACCGTGCCTCATTGCCGCATGCGGCCGTCTTTCCAGCCAATCACAAGAAGCCCGGACCAGAGTGGGAACCATGCAATCTTCATCCGGCCAATGTTTCTACCATTCACCCCACTCCAATTGGCCTTCGTGGGCCAGGGAACAAAGTCCTGTGTACTCCAGTGGGAAATGTTCCTCCATGCCATACCATTACCAGTCAATAAGATATAACCACTAACGATATCTTTAACTCTCAAAAGGGGACTTGATACAAATTCCCGTAAGTGCTCCTCTGTCAACAATCACCACATTCCTTTTGGCCTCTGTTGGCCCAGGAACAATGTCCTGTGTACCACAGTGGGAAATGTTAATTCACCAGTCTCAATGCCTTGCCATTACTAATCAGTTGCATCAGCCGTAACTATGGCCCAATCTAACCAATTCTGCCGAATCCCAGAGGATGCTCCTTCCTTTGCCTTAAACCCCACCTGCTGGATATGACATAGTCAGTCTGTTAAGACTGAACCCAGAAAAAAGGTGGCCCATCCAAAGTCAAATTAGCATTACTTAGCTGCTTTTCCGATTCCATTCATTAAAAAAAATCCAATTTTACTCATCTCCCTGCACAAGTGTACCCTCGAGAAATGCAGTACCCCCTTCCTTCACTGTTGCATATTCCCTGTACATTCCCCGATAATACTCTCTGTGATAGGATTGTACACTTGTATTGAAAATGACCAAGGACAGCGAGCATTGAAACACTTTTTAAGTAGTAGGAGTGCCAGTCTACAGGAGCACTCAAGAATGCTGTTGGAGATGAGTGATTTAATTCTGAATAACAACGTTTTCCTCTTTGAGGGGGAATGGTACCAACAGATTAGAGAAACGGCTATGGGGTCCTAGTTTGCTCCCTCTTACGCAAACCTCTTCATGGGTTTTTTTGAGAGGGAGCATGCCTTGTTCATGAACGGCAGGTAAAAGGATTAATCTTATCCTCTTTTGGGGACATTTTACAGATGATATCCTGGTTATCTGGAGAAAAATTAAGATTACGTTGTTAGAGGTTGTTGATTATCTTAACAACAATAACCCCAATGTAAGGTTCACGATGTGCCATGACTCAAACAAGATAGATTTCTTGGATGTTCAGTTATATGTAGTCAATTATGAAATACAGAGTAGACTCTTTCGAAAAGAAGCAGCCACAAATAACATTCTCAGAGCAGACAGTGCCCATCCGTGTACATTTATCAAGGGTGTCTCATATAGGGAGATGATACGAAGCTGCAGAAACTGCAGTATTGAGGAAGATTTGAGAACCAGCCTTAGAGATTGGAAAACGAGATTGTCAGCACGTGGCTATTTAGAATGCAGCCTGGAGAATGCAGAGACCAGGGTGCACAGAATCAATAGAGAGCAAACTTTGGTTCAGAAACCGAAAAGGCAATTACAGGGGAGATTAGCCTTCTCTTCACCCACAGCACTGATCATAACAAGATTTTTAAGGTGGTGAATAAGAACTGGAATCTCTTGAAGGGGGTCCAGGGTCTAACTAACAGCATCACCGATAAAGCACTAGTAACATACAGAAAATGTCAAACGATAGGGAACAGGATTACAAGAAACTATTTGGAACCCAAGAAAGATATAGCCCCCAGTTGGCTGCTGGGCCAACCAAAGTGCTTCTACACATGTGGTTCATGTACAATGTGTGGGTTAGGACTAAATACCTTGAAAGATATTAGGTATAACACGGATAGATCTTATTGATTTAAAGAATTTAACAACAGTAACAGCTGTTGTGTTGTATATGGCATCAAATGTGAGTGTGGGAAAGTTTACACTGGAAGCACCAAGAGAGCATTGAAAATTAGGATCCAAGAACATCGGAGATCCATAGCTAATAATGATAGCTGGTCCCCCAAACCGGGCCCCACCACTCTTACCTGCACAGACCATGGCCCGCGAAGGCAGATTGGAGTGGGCTGACTGGTGGAAACATTGGCTGAATGGAGATTGCATGGTTCCCATGCTGGTCCGGGGTTCTTATGATTGGCTGGAAAGATGGGCCACATGCAGCAATGAGGCACGGTTGGAAATGTTTGTTGACGGAGGAGTTCGTATGGGACCTAGTTTCCGGCTTGCGTCTAAAATTAATATATGGCGCCCCCCTCTGCTCCGGCACAGTGTGATCGGTTGGATTAATGGAAGCTCAGTATTGAGGGAATAAGAAGGGGTTCAAAGAACAGAGAAGAGATTGTTCTACGAAAGTAACAGTGGGCTGATCATTATAGCGATATAGGTTTATACGCCTGGAAATAGGAGGCAAAGTTAAAGGCTTTTTGATTGGCTCTGGAGTTGGAGGACCAGAGAGGGAACATACATCAGGAAAGCTAAGCCTGATTGGCGATTGGTTGGCTGTTTAGCATAAATAGCGGAGGTTTGTGGAGTAACTAGACAAGCGTCGACCAGATGACTACTAGATGAGCAGCAGTCAGAAGGAGCAAGGTCATTAAGGATAAGTTGCGTGGACTGCATTTGCAGTACGATATGGGGGAAGAGACTATGTTTGTTGGATGCAGAGAAATCATTGGAATAGATTAATGGGGGATTCGAAAGATATTTGCTGAAACACATTTTCTTATCAAAGCCTTTTGGGTGGTACATGGATTAATTGGCATTGTTATAGAAGACTGAGAAGGATATGAATATCCATATACTGGGCCGCTATTTGAAGGACACTTGCCCTGATGATTGTTGATGGGAACTTGGTTTAAGAAAAGAAGTGAAATTGGTATGTTCATTCTGAGAATTGATTGGCCATGCTCATTTGTATATTCGCTCAGGTAGGATGATATTTGAATGATTGTATGAAAAACCATGACTGAATAAGTTTGTTTTTATTATAGAAGAAAATGGGAACAGGAGGCCGTTCTTTGGTATGAATTGTGCTTCACCCAGACAAACATAACAGACAAAGGAATAGAGTCCTCGGATTTAATTGTGATCTTGAGGTAACGATTATTTGATCTGCATTTACGGTGTGACAAGGATATCTGCTCCCTAAACGGGAGGGGGACACATTGTTGTAATGCATGCATGATGAAAGGCCCAAATCACTAAGTGGTGCGATTAAGACACTGCGGTATTTATTCTTGAGAGTGACCACTGTCACATATAGATTCAATGAATATGGATCTTGGGGGCATTAGCATAAAAGGAGCATCAATTTGGGGGGTTTTAGATGTTTCTAGATGCTATGCATTAGGATTATTGACCCAATAATGGAACATGTTAGTGCTGCGTTTTACTGACATAATGACTATGATAGATTGTATATAGATAGGGAGTCTTGTGGTTTTTTTTTGGTAGTTCTTTGTATTAACTGCTGAAATTACGCACGGAGACTGACATGAACTTTGTAGAGTTATCATCACATAAATGATACGTATGTTTTAAACTTACAGCCCTGATGATGTCCACATGGGACGAAACACGTTGGCTGGATTGAGTTTACTGTTTCTGATGAAGAGCATTGATTGAATAAAATTTGGAATCGAAAAAAGAAACACAAGACTCCCAAGTGACTATTTTTGGTGGGATCTATTGATCAACATTATTATTCTTGGAATCTCTGAAAGAAAAAGAAAATTATAGATTGATTTATACAAGCTCCTTTTCTTCTAGGGATGGACTTTGTATTGACATGGCCCAGGGCCAGTGAGACCTCGTAATGTTGAGCGTGAGGGTGAAACAACAGAATCTTCTCGATTACACACCAGTGCGCCCGTGTTTTAAGCCCACACTGCCAGCGTGCTTTTTCTTGGATTATATTAAGCCGTGCCTTTTGTACTGACAGATATATTGCTGGCGATATATCAAGGGCATATAGCTGTGGTTATTTACCTGAATCAATACAAGAGGCAACGGTGAGTATGATATTTAAACGAGATAGAGACCATGAGAATGTAACGTAATGTATGCTATTATCAATAAACAATACTGACGTTAAACAGTTGAGCCAAACTTTGGCAAATACACTTGCATTAACTGCATCTGAAATTATACACCCAGATCGATCGGGGTTTGTACAGGGCAGGAACACCACGCAGAGAATACTACAATTAGCACAGAAACTATCTGATCAGGAAATGGCTGACAGGCCTCTGATGCTGGTGATGATAAACGTGGAGAGTGTGGAGCTATATGGATATGTAGGCTGGGACTGTTTGGCAAGTGTTCAACTGGATTGGGATTGGAACAACCTTTGTTAAGTGGGTTGAGTAGTTATATGCACATGTCACTTCCAGAATGCTCATGGCAGGCCATGTATTTAGCAAATGGGCTTTGGGGGGAGGAACTAGATAGGTGTGTGCCCTGTCGCTGTTGCTTTTGCCTTGGTAATCGTACCAGTGACACAGCACTTTAGATAGCATATGAGCAAACTGGGTATAAAGCTGGGCAATAGCACTCACTCAGGGTCGAACTGAGAAAAGAAATAGGCCCAGGCACTCAACTAAAAGTGGCCCCCGTTAGTGAAATAGCTACTTTAAAAAAGTGGCCCAAGTTAGTAAATTGGGCCAGCTTTCAACTTGTAAAGACAGACTATATATAAGTGTCTTCCAGGTATGGAAGACGGCATGCATTTTGATTTGCTGTAGGCAATATATTTTTTTTTGCGAAGGAAATCAACAGTACAACCTAGCCCAGCAGACCATGAAATAGGCCCACAAACAGCCAAAAAAACTGCCCATACTGTCCTGTCACATCAGCCTATCAGGAAGTGCATAATTGCCCTACAGGCCAGTTTGACTCTACATTCATCTGGTGTCTCTTTATTCAGACAACATGGTCTTATACGTTCAAAATTCACAGGGGCTGATTTCTCTTTTAATGACTATGCTACTACACAGCTTTAGGGAAGTGTCAGGACTTTATATAAACTGGGGTATAACTAAACTGTTTCCACTGGAATCTCTGCGTGGCAGAACTTGTGCAGCTACAAACACTGTGTATACAATGGGAATGAGCCAGATTTAGGTATCAGAGAATATGTGTTTCTACAAATCAAACTCAGCAGTTAAATAACAATAAGGGTATAGTTGTGGTGGGCCTCCAAAACTGTGAAATTTGGACTAAAATGCTAACATATATAATGGTACAGATAGCCCTGTTTTTTTGTACCTAGATGCTCATATATGTTGTTAAATACAATGTGCTCAATTTCACTAAGTGTATTTAAAGAACTGATTATACTTATGGGCAAGGTGGTATGGGCATTGGGCAGGTGGGAGAAATAGTTTAAATCTGGAAATATTCAAGTTGCCTTGAAATCAGAGAGTGGTGATACTACTGGATATGTGTCTGCACCCTTATGGGGCTCAGCTACAACATAACACACACTGATTTGATGATCAAAATAACTGGCAAAATATTTTACTGGAGGGCACTTTTCCATAGGACACATGACGGAGGAATTTTGGGAGAGTACCCATATATAATTTAATCAGTGGCCAATGTGTGGCACCTGGTGTTGTGGAGGGTTATCAATAGAGTCCCATACACTGCAGACTTTTTGATATGGTTTCTACTACCATTCAGTAATATTGGGAAGGACATGACAGTTTAAGAATGGATACAGGGGATGTGAATAAGCAGGAAATCTGAACAGCAATAATAAGTTGTTTACCTTCCAGAAAGCGCAAGAATACTTTAGAGTGGAGAGAGGACAGTTAGTGCAGTGTGCCAAATTAGGGACATGGCAAGGGGCCTGTGGTCAACATTCCCAGAGGCTGCGGAGTCTGCACAAACACTTCAATCATCATTAATGCTGGCTTGGGGGGAATATGATAACCAATATGTATTGGTCCCTGTAGGGGAATAGTATGGTGGAGGAGGGACATGTGCAACAGAGGTGGTTGGACAACACAACAAAGCACATAACAGACAGGGAATGGAGAAGAACATGTGACCAATGTGTGGAATTTACACATATGCTCCTTTTACTATGTGCACAGAATCTGCATCACACACACTGAGATTGGCTAACCATATACCTGGACACTGATGCTTGCTGAAGTGAATGTGGTGAACTGAGAACTGATTTTAACCACATGCTTTACTCATGTCCTAGCTTTTCAGAGTTCTGAGATAGAGCTGTGGGTGCTCTTACATCAAAGGTGGGTACCTTAACAGACAGTAACATGAAAAAAATGCCTGCAAAGTGTATAGAAAACAAATAAAATGAAAAGAACAAGGGGCATATTATCAAGAACTGCGTTAAAATTATTGCCGCTTTAGCGGCAGGAAACTGCTGCTAAAGAGGCGATAATGGGCTTGATAATATGCCCTTGAGAACTCCAATAGAAGCCCATGTTCTGGTGTGAACCTGGGCTTCTATTGGAATTCTCAAGGGCATATTATCAAGCCCATTATCGCCGCTTTAGCAGCCGTTTCCTGCCGCTAAAGCGGCGATTATTTTAACGCCGTTCTTGATAATATGCCCCCATTTCTTTTGCTGGGGATGGTCCTGCCGAAATATAGAATAGCAATGAATAGGAAAAATAAACAGAATGCCCATGTATGCGAGCTGGGGAAAAAAGATCGACTGGAATTGGGGATAGTAGAAGAGATTCATGTAAAAACACACACAGGAATTAAACATTGGCAGATAACCTAATGGAATGGGCTGAAATGCGGCAGGTATTAATATTCTATGCATGTTGCATTATTAAACACTGACAGACAGTGCCACTATATTGTAAAGTGTCATTAGTGCCTGTATTGAGAATTAAGTGTTGGTGTCAAGTACCAGAAACCACTGGCTCAAATTGAGCACTGCTTTGGCCTAATCTGTGTTGCATCGGCTGTGATCATCGTTTGGCCACATAGGACTGCAACTGATCTGAAGGAGGGCCGCAACTGCTGCGATCTTTACAACTGCCCAGCAACGGCGTTGCTTCTATAGTCATCAACCTGGTTGTGACACACACCTCTCTCTCTCTCCAATGAGACCTGCATAGTTGCACCACAAGGGTGTCAGACTTGCGACCCACTGCGAACTGAGGGAGCTTGTGACTGTGAGGAAACAAAGGATTGCACTTGGGCATATAACAGACTACAAAACAAGGAGATCTACCAGAGAAGAGTCATCCAGAAGGGACTAGCAAAACTTCTTCATGTAATACGTTGGATTGTGTAGTATTTAACACAGCTGTGTGATTACAGGAACATTCTTTTCCTTAAAAAATAAGCACAGGGCTGGGCATTGAAGCTGTTGTATACGTTGGCAAATTGCTAAGTGCTGACCTCGGGCTCGAGAAGCCTATGAATGCCCACCCCTACTACCCTGAGAGCCAAGTGTGTAAAAGCGTGGCACTTGGCACAGCCTGCACTACCATAATAGGACAGGCCTCAAGGTACCAATGGCAAACAATCTCAACCACCACAGTTGAGGACAAGTAGCTTAAGTAACAGGTATATTTTGTGTCACACAGTATCAGAGACTCAAATCTTCTTCCACCTTCTGACAAAAGCTCTGGCAGTTCAACTTCATACTAGCTTCCCTAGAATATGAAGTGTACAAAGAGAGTATCTTGGTCTTGATCCCTTCAACCCAGAGATGGTTTAAGACAAGCTAGCATCATGACCTGTTGACTGGTGATTCTCAAGCTCCTCTCTTCTGCTTCATCACCGGTGAGTCATTGCACTTTAGAGAGCCCTCTGCCGTGCCTGCTTGCCTGTTTTTCCTGGCCAGCATTTTCTGAGTGGTGTTCGTGTCGGCTGTGTGACCGTAGACTGTTGCTGAGGTTTGTGGTTTTTCCTTTGCCTGGGCAAAATCACTTAGAGGTACCTGGTGGCCACCCCGCCACTGTGTTTGCTGTCCCCGAGGAGCCAAGATGAGTCAGACGTGCAACAGGGTGGAGGTAGGCTAACCTCTGGAGTAAACTTCTTTTTTTTTAAATTGGGTTTTGGGGTGCCCAGGGTAATTTTAGGGTTCAGGGTGGGTTTGGGTTTTGGGGTGCAGAGGTATTTTTAGGGTTAAGGGTGGGCTCTCAGCCCACCCACCGAACCCTCCAGCACCGACGACGCTGCCCACAGCCTCAGACGCTGGATCGAACACTGCGCCAACACCCTCGCCCGCTGATGAAACCCCCCCACAGAGACACCAGCAAGAAGGCCAGCTGGTTCACCCCAGAACTCCTTGCCTCTAAGCAAGCCTGCCGGAAACTAGAGAAGAAATGGCACAGCGAACAAACTCCGGGCAACCGCGCAGCACACAAGGACGCCATCCGCAACCACCACCACCTCATCAGGGTGTCAAGAGAACCTCGTTCAAAGACCGCCTCGACAACAACGCACACAATAGCAAGGAGCTCTTCAACATCGTGAAGGAACTCTCCAACCCCAGCTCCAACACCAACGACATCCCGCCGTCGCAAGCCCTGTGCGACTCTCTCGCCACCTTCTTCCACCACAACATAGCAGACATCCACGACAGCTTCAACACCCAGACAGCCCCAACATACAGCAACACAACAGACCCTCCGCACACCACCGACCACGACCCCCTGCTAGCATGGGCCAGCGTGAGCATCGATGACACCATCAAGACCATGAGCACAATCCCCTCCGGCTCTCCATCAGACCCATTCCCGCACCACGTCTTCAACAAAGCAGGCAGCTCCATCGGACCCCATCTGCGCAACATCATCAATCTCTCCCTCGAGACCGCGACCTTCCCAGAGAGCTGGAAACATGCTGAGATCAACGCCCTACTGAAAAAACCCAAGGCAGACCCAAGAGACCTCAAGAACTTCCGGCCCATCTCTCTGCTCCCCTTCCTGGCCAAAGTCATCGCGAAAATCATCAACAGACAGCTAACCCGATACCTCGAAGAAAACAGAATCCTGGACCCTTCCCTGTCAGGGTTCTGCAGCAACCACAGCACCGAGACTGCCCTCATCGCCGCCACCGACGACATCAGGACCCTGCGGACAACGCACAGTACTCATCCTCCTAGACCTCTCCGCCGCCTTCGACACCGTCTGCCACCGCACACTATGCGCATGCCCCCATGCCGCAGGGATCTGAGACAAGGCTCTGGAATGGACCACCTCCTTCCTCTCCGGCAGAACCCAGAGCGTCCGCCTCCCCCCATTCCGGTCCAAAGCCTCCGAGATCATCTGCGGCGTACCCCAGGGATCCTCCCTCAGCCCGACACTGTTCAACATTTACATGGCCCCGCTCGCACACGTCGCCCGACAGCACGACCTCAACATAATCTCCTACACCGACGACACTCAACTGATACACTCCCTCACCAAGGACCCCATCACCGCCAAAGCCAACCTCCACGAAGGAATGAAGACCGTCGCCGACTGGATGAAGACCAGCCATCTGAAGCTGAACGAGGACAAGACGGAGGTCCTCATCCTTGGCTCCAACCCTTCAGCCTGGGACGACTCCTGGTGGCCGACAGCACTGGGAGCAGCACCAACACCCACTGACCATGCATGCAACCTGGGAATCATCCTCGACTCAACGCTCTCAATGACCAAGCAGGTCAACGCCGTCCCCTCCTCCTGCTTCAACACCCTCCGCATGCTCCGCAAGATCTACAGATGGAACCCAACAGATACAAGAAAGACAGTCACCCAGGCCCTCGTCAGCAGCAGACTCGACTACGGAAATGCTCTCTACGCAGGCGCTCCGACCAAGCTCATCAAACAACTACAACACATCCAAAACGCCTCGGCACGACTGATCCTCGATGTACCACGCCACGGCCACATCACCCCCCACCTGAGGGACCGGCACTGGCTCCCCTTCAGCAACAGGAGATCCTTCAAGCTCCTCATCCACGCACACAAGGCACTCCACAAGACCGGCCCAGCCTACCTCAACAGATGGCTCTCCTTCTACATCCCCAGCCGCCAGCTGCGCTCCGCCGACCTCTCACTCGCCACTGTCCCGTGCATCCGAAGAACAACCACCGGTGGGAGATCCTTTTCCAACCTCGCCGTCAAGACATGGAACACCCTTCCACTGAGCCTACGGCAGACCCAAGACCTGCTGACCTTCAGGAGGATGCTCAAGACCTGGCTGTTTGATCAGTAGCGGCCCCGCCCAGTGCCTTGAGACCCTTGCGGGTATGTAGTGCGCTTTACAAATGACTGATTGATTGATTGGTTTGTTTTTTTGGGGTGCCAAGGATCATTTTAGGGTACAGGGTGGGTTTGGGTTTTCAGGTGTAGGGGTATTTTTATGGTTGAGGGTAGGTTTGTGTTTTGATATGGCCAGTGTAATTTTAGGGTTCGGTGGGTTTGAGTTTTGGGATGCCCAGGGTAACTGTAGGGTTTAGGGTTTGTTTGGGTTTTGGGATGCCCAAGATAATTTTAGGGTTCAGGGTAGGTTTGGGTTTGGGGGGTGCAGCGGTATCTTTAGGGTTCGGGCTGTTTATTTTGGGGTGCCCAGGGTAATTTTAGGGTTCAGGGTGGGTTTGGGTTTTGGGGTTTAGGGGTATTTTTAGGGTTCAGGCTGGGTTTGGGTTTTGGGGTGCAGGGGTATTTTTAGGGTTCAGGGTTGGTTAGGGTTTGGGGTGCCCAGGATATTTTTAGGGTTCAGGGTTGGTTTGGGTTTTGGGGTGCCCTGGGTAATTTTAGGGTTCAGGGTGGGTTGGGGTTTTGGGGTGCAGGGGTATTTATAGGGTTCAGGGTTGGTTAGGGTTTGGGGTGCCCAGGATATTTTTAGGGTTCAGGGTTGGTTTGGGTTTTGGGGTGCCCTGGGTAATTTTAGGGTTCAGGGTGGGTTGGGGTTTTGGGGTGCAGGGGTATTTTTAGGGTTCAGGGTTGGTTTGGGTTTTGGAATGCCCAAGGGAATTTTAGGGTTCAGGGTTTGTTTGGGTTTTGGGGCGCCCAGGATAATTTTAGAGTTCAGGGTTTGTTTGGGTTTTGGGGTGTAGGGGTATTTTTAGGGTTCAGGGTGAGTTTGGGTTTTGGGGTGCCAAGGGTAATCTTAGTGTTTAGGGTATTTTAAGGGTTCAGGGTGGGTTTGGTTTTTGCGGTGCAGGGGTATTTTTAGGGTTCAGGGTTGGTTAGGGTTTGGGGTGCCCAGGATATTTTTAGGGTTCAGGGTTGGTTTTGGTTTTGGGGTGCCCTGGGTAATTTTAGGGTTCAGGGTGGGTTGGGGTTTTGGGGTGCAGGGGTATTTTTAGGGTTCAGGGTTGGTTTGGGTTTTGGAGTGCCCAAGGGAATTTTAGGGTTCAGGGTTTGTTTGGGTTTTGGGGCGCCCAGGGTAATTTTAGAGTTCAGGGTTTGTTTGGGTTTTGGGGTGTAGGGGTATTTTTAGGGTTCAGGGTGAGTTTGGGTTTTGGGGTGCCCAGGGTACTTTTAGGGCTTAGGGTTTGTTTGGGTTGTAGGGGTATTTTTAGGGTTTAGGGTGTATGGGTATTGGGGTGGTAAGGGTAATTTTAGAATTTTGGGGGTGTATAGTTATTGGGGTGCAAAGTTTAATTTTATATACACACACATATATATATATATATATATATATATATATATATATATATATATATATATATATATATATATATATATATATATATATATATATTAACGCTCCAAATCCTTTCAATTGCAAAGAATGCAAGCACTCACGGGTGGCGTGGCAACAGGACTTTATTTCCGGAACAGACGCGTTTCGGCGGACTGCCTTCCTCGGTGTTAACGGCACACTGGGAAACGCCATATTTTATACATCGTTATCATCACGTGTCATAACATAGACCTAGACAGAGGACAGCAACCAGTGTCGGTGGAATTACAGGCGCCATCTTGTAATGTACCTATGTACATACATACAATGTAATTTATGCAATATATACAATATATACAATATATACATATACCATCAATACGGGCGGTCCCAGTTTTTTGTAATTAATCCTTACACTTCAATATTTACTGGGAAAGCTTCTACACCAATTAAGTATATCACTTAAAGATGTCCGCCACACCAACACTGTTGATGATTAAGCCGTGTATCGGCGTTGCTCTTGATAATGCCGTGTATCGGCTTGCATTTAATGTCAAAACAAATTAATTTCATGTACAATACAATGCATCTGGTCTCAACACAAACAGCAATTAGAAAGTCGAAGAGGCCTACAACCGCAAGCTACCACAATCAGAAGACAAGATTCATAAAATCTCAATTGATTATCCAGACAAGAAAATGAATTTCCCAAATGTACTGATAGCTCCTCATTACTGTTTAAACCAGACGGAGACTTAGACTGAAGGTCAATAATGTAACGTGATTCTAACCTCCGCAATTTCTTTAAGCGGTCGCCGCCTCTGATGCTATCTGGGACAAAGTCTAGACCAAAGAACTGTAGAATAGGCCACACGGGCAAACGAGACAGTAGACTGCATAGGGGGTACTACAGGTTAAAAACTTTTTAATGGGTATGCAGTCTACTGTCTCGTTTGCCCGTGTGGCCTATTATACATAGGAAGTACAATTCATTCCTTGAAAATCAGAATATTAGAGCACAGGAGGGCGATATTGAAAGGGGATCCTTCATACCCTGTAGCGAGACATTATGAAGAAAGGCATCCAAATTGTAAAAATGTTCTACAGTTCTTTGGTCTAGACTTTGTCCCAGATAGCATCAGAGGCGGCGACCGCTTAAAGAAATTGCGGAGGTTAGAATCACGTTACATTATTGACCTTCAGTCTAAGTCTCCGTCTGGTTTAAACAGTAATGAGGAGCTATCAGTACATTTGGGAAATTAATTTTCTTGTCTGGATAATCAATTGAGATTTTATGAATCTTGTCTTCTGATTGTGGTAGCTTGCGGTTGTAGGCCTCTTCGACTTTCTAATTGCTGTTTGTGTTGAGACCAGATGCATTGTATTGTACATGAAATTAATTTGTTTTGACATTAAATGCAAGCCGATACACGGCATTATCAAGAGCAACGCCGATACACGGCTTAATCATCAACAGTGTTGGTGTGGCGGACATCTTTTAGTGATATACTTAATTGGTGTAGAAGCTTTCCCAGTAAATATTGAAGTGTAAGGATTAATTACAAAAAACTGGGACCGCCCGTATTGATGGTATATGTATATATTGTATATATTGCATAAATTACATTGTATGTATGTACATAGGTACATTACAAGATGGCGCCTGTAATTCCACCGACACTGGTTGCTGTCCTCTGTCTAGGTCTATGTTATGACACGTGATGATAACGATGTATAAAATATGGCGTTTCCCAGTGTGCCGTTAACACCGAGGAAGGCAGTCCGCCGAAACGCGTCTGTTCCGGAAATAAAGTCCTGTTGCCACGCCACCCGTGAGTGCTTGCATTCTTTGCAATTGAAAGGATTTGGAGCGTTAATATTATACGGCCAGCACCGCCGTAACCATAGCACCCGACCGCGAGTGACTCGTTTACCGGTGCAACTGGAGCAGTCGTCATATATATATATATATATACACACATATACTTACCTTAACCAGTTTTACAAAGTATATGCCTTTACCACGCATGCCTTTGCGTTGTAATGGTATGCGTGGTAAAGGCATATGCAATGTAAAAGTATGCTTTGTGATGGTAACGCGTTGTAACAGCACTTGCGTTGTTACAAATGCGTTGTGATGGTATTCGTGGGCCATTTCCGCAAGGGAGAAATATGTGCAGCAATACCCAATATAACTTGTAATAAAGAAATAAAATAAAGACAAAAAGAACCCTGGCAGCGATTAGTGGTGGAAACTATCCCGTAGGGAATAGGAAACAGGACACCTAAAGCAGGACAATCGAGCCGCAGGCAGAGATTTCACAGCATACAGGGGTAGGCCACTCAGCCCTCTGATGAAGCCTGTTGGTGTATGTGGAGGCGGTGGGTATTCCCCCATCATGTACTGTTGGTGCGTCAGACTACAACAGTGCTATTTGCAGGGATAGTGACACCAGTTGACCGCTATGTCTAAATCCCAGTTGTAGCATATATGGGACCGGCACGACCATTGTTTGCCAGGCCTGCAGCCCAAGTCATCAGCCCATCCCATTATTAATCTATTCTTCATTGCTACGGTTTACTCTTCCCACCACAGTATGGACAATACTGGAGCCCAGCCAGTCCAGCATGGGGTCATTATATGGGGTTGGCCTGGTGTGTTTTGACATCTGCATTGAACCTTCCGCCCTCTCACTCTGACCCTCAGCTGACTACAATCCCTCCAGCTTGTATCCCCACTCTTCCAGATCACACTCTGCATTCTCATCAGTATGTACAGCTCGCAGGCGGCACTCCTCAGCTACACCCCACTCTTGCGTATCCGCCCTCCATCTATCCAGTTGTGAGGGATAGTATTAGTCCATTGCAATACGATGCTTAGCCAGGACAATGGATAGAAGTGCTAATTTGTATCTCATATGGGTTCACTTTTTAGGGACCATAGCACTCCTAGTAAACACTGCTTTACTGATTCCTCTATTTGCACAACTGTAGCAGTTCGCAGAATCCAGTGCACTCGTTGCCAATATGATTGTAGGCCGACACTGGGCCAAGTCATATGTATGAATGTTGTGTACGCCACACCAGGGGCACGCCATGGAGTGCCCCGGATTGAAGCATGCTCATCAATGAGGCATTAAATATGTGTGAGGAAGGTAGAAAAAACTGAATGAGCTTGATTCTTGCGTTACTAGCCGTGTTGGATGATCTGCGAACGCGTGTCGACACAGGTAAGGCAGCATTTTTAGTGCTGCTGGACATGTCGGCCGCGTTCGACACGGTGGATCATGCTGTCCTGCTGGATCGTCTCCAGAAAGCGGGCGTGGGTGGTCTGGCGCTGGGCTGGCTTAAATCTTACCTGGACAATAGGCAACAAGCAGTTGCATTACCACCGTTTCGGTCAGACATACGCCAGGTGAAGCAGGGTGTACCACAGGGGTCTGCGATCAGCCCGATCCTTTTCAACCTCTACCTCCGACCCTTAATCAGTTTGACAAAATCCTTCGGCATTTCAGTCATCAATTATGCCGATGATACGCAACTGATTTTTTCCTTTGAGGGTAAGGAGGCGGTCTCGAGGGATATTTTCCATCAGTATATGTCGGAAACAGCAGAGTGGCTTCGCCTCAATTCACTCCAATTTAATGGGGCAAAGACCGAGGTGCTTCACTGCTCATTGGATCAGCCCTCTCGCCCGTTGCCAGAAGACTTCTGGCCGGCATCCATCTTAGGTACTGTGACAGCTGCTGAGTCGGCCCGTAACTTGGGGATCATGTTTGAGCCTAGTCTACAGCTGGATGCCTCGGTAAATAAGACTATATCAACGTGCATGGGCCTGCTTCGAGCCCTACGTAAAATCTTGCCGTTGCTTCCCCCAGAGGCTCGAGCACAGGTGGTGCGCAGTACTATACTCAGTAGACTAGACTACTGCAACGCACTACTTCTGGGGGCACCTAAGTCTTTAGTATCTAGGCTGCAGAGGGTTCAAAACATGGCAGCCAAGCTGGCATTAGCCCGACCTCGCTCCGCGTCATCCTCAGAAGCATTATCTGACCTTCATTGGTTGCCTGTCCAGCAGCGTATTCTCTTTAAAGCTGCCTGCATTGTGTTTAGAGCGCTGCATGGTCTGGGACCGCTGCCAATCCAACATCTTTTTTCCTGGTACCAGGCTGCTAGACCCTTAAGATCCTCCTCGGCTTTTTTGATTACAGTCCCTAAATTTTTTAGAGTGAGGATGGGCGGACGTGCTTTTGGGTTTGCAGCAGCTAAGCTGTGGAACACCCTCCCTCTGTTGCTAAGGAGTAAGCAAGAACTAATCTCCTTTAAAAAAGAGTTGAAGACCTATCTCTTTCCAAGAGCAATGTAGTGTATTAGATCTGATGACTTACATAAGGTCAAGTGCCAGGATACCCTTGGGGCAGCAGCACTTAATAAGAACTTAATACATACATACACATACTAGCTATCTCACAGACTTGTGCAAACGCCCTCTTCCATTCAACCTTGGTGAGCGGAGACGGCAGGTCTGCCATCCATCTGTCTTTTATTGCAGATACCTTGACTGAACGAGTTTCTTTCAAGGCTTTATATATGCAAGAGATTAGCCCTCTAAAGGACCCCGGTTCGAGTAACACCGCTAAAGTTTACGTCTCCTCCGACTCATCTGTAAACGAGGTCCATATTTCGCGTACTGGGTGTGATATTTTTGCATATTGTAGGAAGTAACCATCTGGGCACTTGGAACCACTCCCTTGCCTCGTCGAAGGCTAAAAAGGACCATTCATGTACATGTTCCCAGCTTTTGTTCAGACCCCTTCATACCATTTAGTAAGATCCATGATGGACTAGATTTGGTGGAAACCATGCAGCCACCGGAGAGGGAGTGATCGGGCATATGGAGCCTTGCTGACAATCAGGGTAACAGCTTGCTCCCAGGCCTCCGCAACCTACCAGATTCTGTATGGGTATTCCGCAGGGGTCCTGGAGCCCATCATAAGATATCTTTGCAGTTCCTTCCCACTGCCCCAGTCCGCCAGTAGTGCCTTCTCTACATTACGGCCCTTGGCGCACCACTCTGCCACATACTGCTGCAGCCCTGCAAAATAATAGAGTCTAAAGTCTGGTAGACCTAAACCCCCTGATTCTACATCTAACTTGTATATCTTGAGTTTTACCCTGCTACGTCCTCCGGCCCACACCAACGAGATCAGGAGGCTATTCAGGGTGTCAAAAGTAGATTTTGGGATACTACAGAAGGAATTTTGGAGGGCAAAAAGACAACAGGAAGCATAACCATCCTTGCCATGGGCACGCGTCCCACAACCAAGATGGGACGTCTGTTCCATAACCGGATGGATTTACTCAGGCCCGTAATAACTGCTCCCATATTCAGAATTAGGAATTCCACATGAAGCTTAACCAATTCTGTAATCACAGAATGACAGGAAGCAAGACCCTTGAGTTGGGGTTATGGTCAGACACACACTCCTTGAAGTTGTGCAAAACATTAGAAAGTGGATATGTAGTTTTGTTTGCTTTATTTTCTTTTATGCTTAAATAGCTTTGGTGTATTGGAAACAAATTGTAAGCATAACTAAAGTGTTGTGTACAGTAAAACAGATTGTTCATGTGTTAAATAATTATTTGTAAACATGATTAATGCCTTCAGGTTTTCTCCACTTGTGCTGCCAGACCCATTTGCCATGTGCAGTACTCTGCCAGTTGATGATGAGTCATACACACTGCATGAGTGACATGTGTCAAATAAATATTTGTAAGTATGACTAAGGCCCTCACGTTCTCTCCACATGTGCTGTAGTGTAGTCCTAATAGTACCCTGTCATGCAGGAGTTACGCTGTTTACGGATAACATATACTGTGGGTCTGGTGGCAGACTGACTCCGTGCACCCCACTGCATATGTTAGCTAGGTCGCAGTGCCACTAGAATCTCCTGCTATCAGAGAGATTCGTTTTTGGCAACCTCAGAACACAGTAACCTCAGACTCGTGGAAACAATATACTACTTTTCACCCAGTCACTCGTGCTTGCTTGTTTTGCTCTCAGAGAGATACAGAGAAGAAACAGTTGAGCATTTTTACAATAAGAATTTATTGTACCGTAGTTCTTCTCATGAAGAATAAGTGTGCTGTTACTACTGTAACACAGTAGCAGAGATTTAAAACCAGCAGTACAGTGAATAAAAAGGAATAGTATTGTTCTACCATTTTTTAATAGTCGCGAACATATACATGAATATGAACTGCATTTATAAAAATAAAGTGTGTACTCCTAAGATGCCTAACTAGATGTACCTAAGTGTACTTAGCATGTGAGTAGGTGCTTCAGAGCCTAAGCCTAAGAGCCTATGAGCCAAGAATCCCGCTAGGATTGAGTCAAACCCCCATACCTGAATAGTGAGAGTGTGGGACTTAGTCCTGGACTTGAGCTGGACACCCGGCAAGGGATCATCAGACCACTGTCAGCTGGAGTGATGGCATGCCCGGAGCTGCAGCATCTCTGGTCAGTGTGCCGGTCTTGAAGTCTCGGTTCCCTCCTGCCTTCTGATAGCAAGAGGTGCTGTATTTATACAGTCTATGTACGTGTGTTACCCATTGTTTAGTATGAGGATGACGTTGGGGATTAAACCTTGTGCGTCGATGGGAGAGGTGAAGTATGCCTCCTGGAGAGTGTAATCATCAATTATTCATATGTGCTTAGGATGACGTCTTAGTAATATCGATTGGGAAAAACCCACCCTCGGCATGGAACTAGGTGAAAGGTTTAGTCCAGAAAAGGCTGCAGTCCTTATAAGGTGTGATGTCCCTATAAGGCATCCTGTCCTTATTTGGAGTTATGTCCTTATAAGGCTCGTTCATATGAAATAACGGGAGCTGATGTAGGGAAAGTGTACGATGTTCCCTGGACCTATATTAGGGTATCGATATGAAATATAACAGTGCTGCCACACCCGTTTCCAATGTGCAGCACTCTGTCAGTTGATGATGAGTCATACATCCTACACAAGTAAACCCCACCCGTCCCAGAGCTATTAAAAGGAACATCTGTCCAGCAGAAACGCTTGGCACCGTTGTTTCTTCCGCTTACCTGTATTCCAGCGTGTGAAGGTCTTTGGCTCCTGTCTTCTCTAGCTTCAGTTCCTGGCTCCGTCTTCCCTTCCCGGACATCTCGAAGTTCCTGCCTTCGCTGACTTCGGTTGCCTGGACAACCTCCCGGGGTCCCGCTTCATTTCTGGTTTCCCTCGAGAGCTTGTAAGGAAAAAGAAAAAGGACAAAGTTAAACAAAGGTATTTCTTTCTGCATGTACATCTTGCTAATGCAGCCCTGAGAACAATCAGGTACTTTTTAACTTCAAATCTTGTACATAAGAGAACGTCTGTGAACGAACATTAATCCACGGACCAGAAATATTCTTTTGGCATGTAACGCTTGTCGTCTTTTGAAAACAGGAATTCTAATTGAATAAGGACATTGGGTAAAGACAGTAAGCAATATATTTAACCCTGAGATAACTAGTACATGTGAACAAACTGGTTGTTAGTGTAAAAGCTCATTTTACTTGTTTCTTTCTATAGTGCATGAGTAAATTAAGAAATCTAATTTAAAAAATAACCCCAACAATATTTGGAAAAACAGATACAGTCTATAAGGGTCGAAGACTGTTTTGAGAGGTATACAGAAATCATAGACATTGGATGATTATTGTGTTGTATAATATGATAGCAAATAGAACATATAACTGAACAGTTGTATGATGTTTGTTGTTTAGATAAACATACTGCCCCATAATTAGTGCCAGACAGTGCTGAAGAAAGAAGAAGCTTGTCATGTCATCAGAAGTGTGCCAAACCAGAGATTGCTGTGTTTGTTATCTCTCCTTTTTCATTTTATCCAATTCCCCTTTCCCCTGGGATTCTTTCTTCGCGCAAAGTGTTTTCAACCTCTTTGGCAGAGGTAGGGTCTTGGGGTATTGGGATCCAGCATCTCATCTCCCCAAAGGAAAAACCTGGTTTTAAGATGAGTGGCTTCCTAACATTCAGGGCGTATTGAGCATCGGGAGAATACGCTACCTGCATGCCCATGTATCGCAAATGGTCACACTCCCAGCCAAACTCCACATCAGGGAGATCCAAGGCGTCACCCCGTGCTAGTGTTGCCAGTGGGCATATGACTGACTTCTGGAAGTTAATATGCAAGCCCGATACCAATCCAAAAGAAGCTACTATGTCCAGGAGTGCATCGTCTGCATACAATTAAATTTCATGAGTGCGACCATGAATGGTGATACCTCTCTGGTCCTTATACCGCTGCAGACGGATTTCCAACAGCTCCATCCCCAAGGCGAAAATAGGGTGTGAATAATGGGCACCCCTGCCTCGTGCACCTCTCAATTAATACATTCTCCACTGCAGACTCGAGCCCTCGGCTGATAATAGAGGAGTTGGACCCAGGACATGAACTCACTACCTAATCCCATTCTCCTCAGGACCTCTCACAGAGACTCCCATCGTAGGGTGTCTAATGCTTTCTCAATATCCAAGGGATCAAGTACCACCCAAGTATCGCTATCTGCCACTGAGTGTAGATTATGTGAGAGGCGGCGTATATTCATATGCGTCCCTCTTCCCAGAATGAACCTGCATTGGTCCTCATGGATCAGGTACAATACCGCCCTACCCAGATGTGTTACCAGTACCTTGGTTAGCAATTTGGCATTGACCCCCAGAAATTGACAAAGGTATGTATTAGCCAGGGTCACATACGTCTGTGCCCAGCATTGGGAGCATAATAATCTGCACCTCTCTCATTGACTGTGGCAAATCTCCTGATCACTTGGCCTCTTGCAAAGTTTTCAGTAGTTGGGGGAGTAATAGATTGGTATAAGTCTGGTAGAACTATGCCGGGAGGCCATCAGCAACAGGGGATTTACATCAGGCCATACTTTGCACCGCCTCCTGCAGTTCATCAAGTTGGATCGCTGTGCCCAAGTCTGCCACCTGCTCCTCAGTGAGGCGGGGGAGAGGCACATCATTCAGAAACACTGGAACCTCAATCAGAGTGGCCTCAGGGCCCTCTTGATAGACCACTGCCAAATGATTGCGTCTGTTAAACCCGGCCTGTGCAATGGCAGTAGTTCCATCCGAGCATTTAAGCGTCAGTATAAGCAGGGGAGGTTGTTCCCGCCCCAGCAGACACGCTAGTAGCCTCCCCGATTTGTCGCCTTCCCTATGCAACAACTGGGAATATTTTCACCTAGTGAAGCAGACTAGCCTGTCCCATACCTCGCCGACTCGACGCTGTTCCCACAGAAGAGATTCATTGTGCGGCTCACGTTCCTCTCCCCCATGCTGAAACCCAGTCAACTCACCTTTCACCTCAGTAAACTATCGTTCTAATCTTCTTGTTCACCCAACTTTGGATAAACATTCTCCTCAGGTTACCACCTTTAGCGTTTCCCACTCTACTCCCCTGCTGGTAGTGGACAACCAACTTGTGTAAAAGAAAACCCACAATGGCTTCACGAATCTCTTCTCGAAATATCGTATCTCAGAAAGCCTCCGGACATAAGCTCCACAGTGAGGCCTTCGGCCTACTGCGTTCTAGCCCCCATTCCAGTAGTACCGAGCATGGTCTTACAGAAAGTGGCCCAATAAGCAGGTCTGTGTCACGGTCGCAGAGGCCTCCTCGGAAAGCAAGAAATGGTCAAGTCTGCTATACAAAGGGGTACGCGGCAGGGCTGCCCCCTGTCTCCTTTGTTGTTTGATATCTACATCGAACCTCTTGCACAACAGTTAAGGACAGAGGGACAGGTTGTCCCTTTCTATGCATCAGCATATAATAGCAAGATAGCGTTGTATGCTGACGACTTGTTAATTTATACTTCTGACCCCGACACAACTGTGTTGAGAGTGGAACACTTGGTTGGAGAATTCAGGGCTTTGTCAGGGTTCATGGTAAATAAGTCGAAAACAAAAATATTGTGTTGGAATGTAGAAGGGTGGAGTCACAGGATTAGCTTGAAGATCAAATACTTAGGGACTACAATTGTCAATAAGGTGGTTGAAATTCCTCTCTGTAACTTAAAAAGGGTAGCTAGGGAAGTTGATGTATTGCTCGCTAGGTAGAAGAAACTGCCCCTAGCGTTTAACCGATGTATCAATTTAGTAAAGATGCCAACCCTCCCTAAGCTAACATATCTCTTCAATTGTATCCCCCTTACATTCCCGAGATTAAATATAGATAAAATTCAGGGGAAAATAGTTAGTTTTATTTAGGCGTCTATAGGGGCCGGATTTGCTTGGAAATAGCTTAGATCTTGGCTGGTTAAGGGTGGCTTGGCTTTCCCGGATATATATCTGTCTTCCATAGCATTCCAGTTTAAGAATATCCGAATGCTGTTGGAAAAACCCAATAATTTGACCTGGGGTAGGGTATTGGGAGAGATGACAGAGGAGTCGGCTGTTGATGGGTTTCTGTATAAGTTTGGTGCACCTAAGTATTTTAAATAGGTGAAACCGAAGGTTCTAAGGTCTACACTTTTTCTTTGGTGCAGGATTAGAAAACAGGTTGGTGTAGGTTAATATTTTATTTTGCACCAATATTGGACTTCCCAGTCATTCCCGACTGTATGAAGGACCAGCTGAGTCTTCCACTACATTGCACTGGGATTGCTACCTGGGGGAACTTGATGGTAATGCAAGGGTTGTTACCCTGGGAGGCCCATAGAGTGAGAGGGGGAAGAGCTATCTAGGTTTAGGTATGTCCAATTGTTTTACTGGTTTTCGGACTCGAATGTGGAGATTGGGGGTAATTGGGAATTCGAGTCCTCCCTTCAGGTCATCAGATCTAAAAAGAAGGAGGTCATTCTTTGGTATTGGAAATTCCTGGAAGCAGATGATAAAAAATCAGAAACAGCACACACAGTGTGGGAAGATACCTTCCAAAAGGGTAGACTTTCAGTCAATTTGGTGTGAATCTTTGTAATTACTATATTCTTTTGGTAAACCAGTAAACCTGAAGCGGAACCATTTTTTCACTATTAATAGACTGTATTGGACACCTGCAAAAAAGCTAAATTCGCTCTACCACCCATTCCCAGGTGTAGAAGGTATGGCTTTCTAAAGGCAAATGATGATCCCATCTTTTTTCACTTCCACAGGATAAAAGCGTTCTGGGTTGGCATAGAGGCTATCATAAATGATATACTTGGGGCAGCAATAGTCATAAATTCACAGTCGGTCCTCCTGTGAGGGGATATGGCAACACGTTGTTCTTTGCGTAGGGAGCAGAAAGGCCTTTTGTTCTACTTGATACTTATCGCATGGAGGGAAATCTGCAAGAACTGGACAGATCAAACCGCCCTGGAAGTTGCAGAGTGGATCAAAGTGGTTATCTGGGTGTGGTGTTTGGATCTGGAAAGTAAAAGAGGAAGTGCAGATGGGGTATGGGCCGACTTCTCCAGAGCTTTAGGGAAAGGTCTGGAGTGAATGAAGGTCGTCGCTATGATTACTCCAAGGTACCACCCCAGGTAGAGGCACCTTGGCTGGCCTAAGTGGAGGGGGCCAAGAGCAAATGAATTGGACCGGGAGGCGCACAATTAGAGCAGCCCGAGAGTTGCAGACACTATGGTGATATGAGGACGGAAAAAAAAACCAGCATCTCTTCCTCATTCGGTGAGAGGAGCATGTTGCTGGCACTGATATGTTGCCACATGTCTGAGTTCCAGCTCAGCTGATTTCTGTTTACATCATGCGAAGGATGAGGCCCAGCACTACACTAAGACGGGCTCCCTGATGACACTTGCCCACAGGTAACTAGGAAGTTACATCACTCTATAGGGATTTGGCAGATTTACCCAACCTACGCACACTGGGATAGGTAGTGCTAAGTAGGAATAAAATATATTACAGTACTTATATGCAAACACATATCCTCTGTAACAGCAAAATGGTTGAACTGTTTATCGTTCTCTCCCTTCTCGTAATGCTAATAACAGTATTCTGTTTCCTTCTATTGATCATTGCAGCGCACCTATTTTACTCAAGAATCAAAAATGCTTCAATAAATATTGAAACTGCAAGTTGTGTATTTCTTGTCTATCTCTTTGTGTATGGATGAGTAACCAAATACAAATGTTCTAGATCTGTTACCACAATTTCCTTGGGTAGTCAGGGTTGTCATGTTCTGAGGTTGTACAATCCATTTGTTACCTTTTCAGGTTAGGGGAATAGATGGCGCAGTGTGAGCTGGCAGGTCTAAGGCCAACATATCCAGATGATGTGTGTAAAATCAGTCTTGCACAGTTTTGCTGTTTATGTTGTTCAACAAACGCACAGTTTTTATTACGAAGGTATAAGCCATACAACAATATGGAGCAAAGGGATGAGGAAACAAAACTGTTGGTTTGATAGGAAATGTAGAAGTTTAAAGTGACAGATAAGTAAAAGGGATCAGAACCTATAGGAAAAATATGACCAAGAGTAGGAAAACAATTTACGGCGGGACAAAAAGTATTATAACAACTGATTCAATGGGAAGGAAAAAGATTGACAAATGATGAGAAAATATGATAGAATTTATTGAAACGAAAAATGTAAGTAAATTCTGGCAGTTGGAGGGGGATGGATCATAAATGTCAAAAACTGAAATTTTTGGTGTGTGAAGATGCCTGGGTTAGCAACTTAAACACAATGTACGTCAGTGAAGGTACTGAGGTTCCTAGCGAGACAGATTTTCTAATAAACAAGGAAATTCACCAGTTATGTTGCTACAAAAACATCAAGGAAACGATAAACTCCATAAAGGTAACAAAGGCAGCAGGCATTGATAACCTCTCATCAGTGATACTTAAATCAAATGCAGACTGGTGGGCAAAATTATATTTCCTGAAATGTCAAAGTCTTAGGTTCTGAACATTTTCCTGAAAGTTGGAAGAGGAAAATTATAAGACTAATCCATAAAAAGATGATGCAACAATTGCAATAAAATATCTTTTGCTTAGTTTATTAGGTGCAGGGCAAAAGATTATTTTCAAAGACTTTGTTGAACAGTTGAAATCCTGGGTGGAAACCGATAACATGGTTCTCCAGGAGCAAGGAAGTTTCATAGCAGGCAGATAGATCAGTGTTTTAGGCTGTGGGCGCTGGCAAGGAATTCCATATATCAAATGGTGAAATTGATCTGTTGATTTGTAGATTTTCGTGCTGCATTTGATACCGTGGACGGCATCCTGCAATGGTAAACCTTAACCAACTTTGGAATCCTGAATTATATTTTATTAGTACTTCACAGACAAAACTGGGTGCAGGTGAAAGCAGACACAAAAGGAACACTTGGTCCTGGTCCAGGATCCGAGAGCACTGGTGGCGCTGGTGAGGGTGTGTCGGTCAGTGTATCGCTGCTCTGGGGTCTGGAGCACCCACAATCAACTGAAGCACCGGTGGTCTGACATCCTAGACCAAGAGCCAGACCTGCTGGATCTGCTATAGGTTGAGGACGCAAGGCTTGGTGAGTGCTATTTATTAATATTATTATTGCATGTGTGTTCTTTTATTGCTAAAAAAAAATCCCAAATAGCAAGCATGCTGTCCACATGCAGGTACGGTAGGTTTACAAATCTTATTTTATGTCATTGTTATTGTGGACAGATGCTCGGCACTACCTAATTGTACTTGTTTGCGACTTTGCGCTCGCTTGGACTGATTATGTAAGAACTTAAGTAATGCAGACTGGAGAGAAACTACTTTCCTTTGTCATGTCATAAGATAGTGGTACTTAGTATTAGTCATTTAGAGCCACGCATCCCCTCACTTTTTTTGTAGCTCCTACAGTGAAAAGCAACCAACCAATTTGGTGAATGCATGCGTCCATCTATGCATTTAAAGACAAAATGCAGACTTAGTGAATTGGCCCATTAAAGGGGGTTGAGAATGATTGTGACTGAGATTGGAACTTATAAGCAAACATCATTTGTAGCAATTTATTAGTATTATTAGAATAGGCGGGCTAGATGGGTTTAGGAAATGTGGAATAAATACATAGGACGGTGCACGATGCTAATCTACTACTAGTCGATCTGATTTAGGAAAGTTCAATGTTATTGCAATTGCCGTTACCTGTCAAAACTTCTTTTTGGAGAGATTATTAATTTAGCTCTTAATATTTTTTGCCTCTTTGATTATGTCTTACATCCTCATCCAAGGGAAAGAGGTCATCTGAGGTGGAAACGGGAGCTGAAAGTGCCTCCCAGGAACAACGCTCCATGGGCGATGGCTCTGCTGACCCCAGCAAGTCCTCCTGCTCTTCATATTAATACATATTTCTCTACCTTTACCGCTCCTTATTTTGAACTATTTTCTACCCGTTTCCTAATTTTATTTTCCCCCAAATCCTCTCTGATCTATCCATTTCTAAAATCTTGTTATCCCTGCATTATCCTATTTACTAAGTTAATTTATATTTCTAGTGTCTGTAAATTATCTCAAACTGTCTCTGTACTAGTCTGTCTGTAGCTTTCTTTCTTCTGTTTTTTCAGTAAGCTTTCCCTTTCCCCTTATATATTTTGTGGACTGCCTAGTGGTGGTACTATAAGACTCAGAGAACCCATTGGTCATGGTCACTTACTACTACTAGTACTAGTACTACTACTCTGCCATGCAGATTGCATGCCCAAGTAAGGTATTGTATGCATGTTTGTTGAGATGAGAAGGCTTTGTTTTACTTTATCATGCTCAATCAGTAAAACGAGAGAATGGCCATGATCCAGTTGGACACCCCAAAGTTGTGTCTTCTTCTTAGCTAGGCCTAGTATTATTAACAGTAGTTGATGGTGAACTGGATACCGTGCAGCATGGCTGGAAGGAAGTATGAAGAGGAGGAGGAGGATGGCCCCATTGGATTTCCCAACCAAGAAGACCTTATGTCCGCCCAGTTGGCCACTCATTTCTTTTCATAAACTCAGATTCACCAATAGCTCTAGCTACTCAGTCCAGTCCTTTACAGGTTGTCTTCTTGAGAGGCTTTTCAAAATTTCCACCAAAGTGTATATTTTTATAGAACATATTGTCTCTATCCGAATTGTAGTGATGTGTGTGGTGTATGTATTTTCAATTTTGCTACTGAAAAAAATAAGTAGGGTAAGGCGTGTATGGCATCTAAAAAATATATTATGTTTTTTCTAGCTGCACCGACCACCAGTGCTGGGGCCAGCGGGGACGGCGGCGCCATCAAGGGAGCAGATGTGGCAGCTGGAGGGGGTGAGCCAGCGGCAGTGGTGGGCGGTGGTAAGTCATATTGCTTGCTTATTGACAAATTCTATACTCGCTGCAAGGGTGTACACTGTACTGTTGAGACGTGTGAACAGTTGGAGACACTCCTCTTTACTTAGCATATGCAGCTAGAGTTGAGTAACTAATGGCCCCTTCAATCTTTAACTCAGCAGAGAAAGTTTCATGAACAGTCAGGCCTTGATGGGTTGATGAAAAAGGGAAAATATGATGGAAAGAGGAAGGGCGGGTGAAATCCAATATGACTAGCAGAGAAGGATGCGTGGGTGAAAGGATGCATATATGTGGCTGATAGGATGCATGGGTGGGTGAAGGATAGGTGAAAGGATGCCTGCTTAAGTGGGTGAAAGTGTAAGGGTGAAAGGAATCCTTGAGGGGGTTTAATGAGTCAAAGCAAGGATACATGGGTGGTTAAATGACAAATCTATGTTAGTGAAAGGATTGTTGAGAAAGAGTGCCATGTTTGGATGGATGAATGGATGGATGGTATTCATAGGGGAAGGCTGGATGAAGAGAATGTAAAACTAAAACTGACTGAGTAGCAAAGCCAAGGGTGAACAATATAAATTCTAGAAGAACAATTCAATGTCAAATGGAAAAATTCCTGGGAAGAATAGTAAACAATGAATGTTTTTTTAAATCAAGGTTTTTGATTCAAATGTTTGTGGTTGTATTTCAGAATATTACCTTGACTCACAGTAGTTTTCAAGCACAACATATATTATGTACCCACCCGTCATTATAAATTGCTTCAGTCCAAGTCCCTACTCACGGCATTTCGCCAGTGACAGACATGGGTGGGCTATCGGCTGCATGGTTACAATATTAGTACCTTCTGTGACGTATATCATTCATATATTAGTAAGTATTCATCTGCCTTGTTGTAGTCAGGGTGAAAGTGAGGCATTTAACAGAGCATGGCCATGATAGGAAAATAGATAATTGTCTAGTACAGCTGCCTCACCTGCAGACAGAAGGGAAGAAATGCGACACAAGTATGTCTGTCTATGGCGCAAGCTGAGCTGGCATGCTTACATTAATTTAGCTAAACAAGGGGGGAAGAAGAATACTTGTATGCTCCATAGTGCTTAATGCCTGAGGCTCTAATCACATCAAAATTGAATGGGACGAGGAATCGAGACTACCAGCAAATGTCATGTACTGCCAGTGGTACTGTGCCAGGCAGGAGCTAGCAGCCAAGACCTGGCAATGGAAGCCCGAGGCTATCAGGGCTAAATACCAGAGGCTGGTGGCCGAGGAGGAGGAGGATGCAGCAGCAGCTGCAGCCTCCAATGGCCTGGGCCCCCGCCGAGCCCCAGTGCCGCAGGTAGTAGGGCGCCGTTGTCAGGCAGCCGCCCGCTGCTGCTATCCCCAATAGAATCAATGGAGCCTTTCAGCATGCTTTAGAGGATGGTGCTGGTGCACCTGGAAGCTAGGATATAGGAGCTTTTTGACTGGTTGCAGAGGAAGTTCCTAACCCACCACTAGGCCTCTCTTGCCCCTTTTTTAATCTTTTGTTTGGTGGGTGGAATCTTTTGGGGAGGGGGTAGGAATTCGGAGTGGGCAGAATGTGCGTAGTTGCGCTAGGCAAAGCTCCGCAAAATGGTAAAAAATCTCCGCGAGCACGCAGAGTTCCGCGAACAAGTGGAATTGCTTGTTCCGCCCGTTCGCGATGCTTTTTTCCTGTTCGTGAACGCTGTTTGCGTGCTCGTGGGGGAATATCTCACGAACAAGCATTTTGAACGCTCAGACAAGCAAAAAATTCTGCAAAGCCGCAGATCGCGGAATTGTTCTCCGCGAACGTGAAATTACCCAAATTCCGTGAGCGTAACTTAATTTACCGCTCAGACCTATTAGGAATGTTGGAGTTAGGGTATCTTGGGTTTTTTCGCTTATTTTTGTTATTTTATTTTTTTACAGAGTTTTATATAGCGCAAACTTGACCTAAAGGTATTGGGTATCAGATCGCTTTACATAGCACCAGTTACATTACATGAGGACACATTCAGTTTTGGTAGGCACTGGGAGATTAAGTGATTTGCCTAGAATCACAGGATGTGCAGCATATTTATGGACATTTGATTTATGGACAATTACGTTTTTGGACTTTCTTTACTTTGGACATAGGTTGTGGTTAGGGAGAGAAGTGGGCCAGGTGTTGGGGGGTTTCTGGTTTATATATGTTAGGGAAGTACATGTTTTATAGTTGTATATATGATTTAAATATTTTTTGGGGGGTTACTCTTTTACTTCACACTGCTTCCTTTGCCACAGGCCCACAGCCAGGGCCCGATTCACAGAACTAACTTAAGACAAAATCCTAAACTTACAACCATTTTGGTATTCACAGAAGGCACTTACTCATTTTGGTATTCACAGAAGGCACTTACTCATTTCGGTATTCACAGAAGTTAGGAGTCCTAACTTTAAGACTCCTAAATGCCTTCTGTGAATACCGAAAGTCTTAAAATTAGGATTTTTCTCAGTATAGTAGTAGTAGTATAGTTAGGGCTCCTAACTTTAGGACTCCAAAATGCCTTCTGTGAATACCAAAAGTCTTAAAATTAGGATTTTTCTCAATTTAGTAGTAGTAAAGTTAGGACTCCTAACTTTAGGACTCCTAAATGCCTTCTGTGTATACCGAAAGCCTTAAAATTAGGATTTTTCTCAGTTTAGTAGTAGTATAGTTAGGACTCCTAACTTTAGGACTCCTAAATGCCTTCTGTGAATACCGAAACCCTTAAAATTAGGATTTTTCTCAATTTAGTAGTAGTAAAGTTGGGAGTCCTAACTTTAGGACTCCTAAACTGAGAACAATCCTAATTTTAAGAATTTCGGTATTCACAGAAGGCATTTAGGAGTCCTAAAGTTAGGACTCTTAACTTCTGTAAATACCGAAGTGAGTAAGTGTCTTCTGTGAATACCAAAATGAGTAAGTGCCTTCTGTGAATACGAAAATGGTAGTAAGTTTAGGATTTTGTCTTAAGTTAGTTCTGTGAATCGGGCCCCCAGTTTTTAAAATCTGCTGATAGCCTAACAACACCAAAATAGTTATGCAGGACCCTCATTTGTCCTACTACTCTCTCCTCCTAGTCTCTGCAGTCTGTAACTATTTTAACCCCTAAGGACTGGGAGGGGGTGTGGGTTTGTGAGTTTCCATTGCATATAGATTATTACAGCTCAGCAATGGATCCCCCACAGTTCTTCTCTTGTCTGTGATAAGACAAAGCAATGGATGCATGGTTTCTCAAGGTGCCATACTGGTGGTAGGAGACAATAGCAGCATGCTTGCGCACTAGTCGAATAGTGAAAGCACCAAATCCAGAAGCAAGGTCCCACTCCCTCCTAGCCAAACTCAAACAGGGAACGAATTAAATTGAAATAAAAATGGAGTTAATGCCGTTTTATATGTAAGCTTTACAAAAAAAATTAGACAGTCACCAGAAGGAGACTAGACTAGTAGTACACAAGAAGAGAGACAATAGAGAACATATGATAAGCAATGCTAAATTAAAAAATTCAGAATCGCGGCTAGTAAACGTTACAAAATAAAGTTGACTTGAGCTATAAAGTGGACAAGCTTCCTTTAGAGCTGGAAGGATGATGATGCTGGCAATTATGAATTATGTTCCTCTGAAAAAAAAAATAGATTGAATACTGTGCATGGGTGAACAATCAAATGTATATAATATTGCCAGTGTGGGCTATACTTAGAGCAGAAGAAGATCCTTGCCCTGCCTTGAATTGGTGTTGCATTCACCGCATCTACCCCACCAAGTGGGTGATCAATTAAGGGTGTAAATTTAATTTAGTCACACCTCAATAAATCACACAGCCCAGAGGAAGAGGATTTGAGTTTGCAATTAATGGATGGGAAGGGGGATTTGAGGAAAGTTTTGACCAAGACAAACACTACACAAGGACAACATTCATCCCGGCATCTGACCATCATAAATCTGTTATGGGAGGAAAAGGAAATGCATGCATGATGATGAGTAATGGTACAGGAAAACCAAATCCAATTGTACGCCTACCACCGGAGAGATCCAAGTTACATTATGTTCTATTATACTGATCTTTGAAAGATAGCAAATAAAATTAAAATATCTGGAGAAGTCAAGTAAACAGATATAAACTACACACACAGTTCTAGTGATAAAAGATAACTATTTTTACTGTATTGCCAAATTGGAAGTTGCAGCTGCATTCCTCTTGGACTGTCTGTCAATCTTGGGTGTAAGTATGTTATGTTGTTTCTCCAGCATGGCGCAGTGTAAAGGGCCTGTATTTTGAAAAATTAAAATGATATCGATGAACCAAGAAGAAAAGTTAAACTGCATAAGGAGTGCAGCTATAAGACTTAGTGGCAGCATGGCTAAATGTCTGTTTCCGGTAGTTACCTTCAACAACAGACCCTCCCCACCCAACCACCACTTAGCTTTAAATTTGAGCCAGACACTGAGCACACACACACCCATCAACATAGCATTTTCCCAATCAAGTAAAAAATCAACGCACTGCTGTCAGTCACCAATCACCACCACTACACAGACTTGTGTAGGTCTGTTGTTTACCTTTAGGTCACTTCAAAGTCATCATCCAAATCGGTTGGTTTCAGAAAATTTGAAAACGTCCATCTCCTTCTGGTGTCAGTTCTCGAAGTAGTCACACCCATGCCCTGAGTCATTCCATCATCTCTGATCCTCCTGAGTCTGACTCTGAGAATGGTGTCCAACTCCGTATTAACTGTGTCCCGAGTCCCGACTCAAAATGCAATAGATTGGCCTGCAGTAGTACAATGTTGTTGTTGAACAACAAGAAGGGAAAAATGGAGTCACCTTTTTTGTAGACTAGATTTGTGTTTGCACACTTTGTATTATCTAAGGGACTGGTTGTGTCTGACTCTTTGAGGAGTATAAAGCAGAAAAACAATCAAACAAACAAGTGTGAACTATCGAGTAGATCCAGTGAAAGAATCTCGCTATCTCTCAAAGAGACAGACAAAAAGAACCTTCAGGGGAAAATAATTTCTTTGGGGCCATCTTGACGCTGTCATGTAGCAGGGGCACTTAGCTTCACAAGTTAAAGAGATGTCTGTGATGTGTTGGTCACTCACAGGTCACGCCGTGCACAGGCCTTCTTACTCTCAGTACTGTAGATGATGTTGTTTCTTGTCTTGTCCTGCACCTAAAAGAAAAGAAGCAAGAATGCCATCAGTAAAAGGTGTCATTATTGCTGTTAAATTTGTAGGATAAACAAACACAATATAATTTAGTGTGGTCACTGGTTACTCCCTATTATAAATAATTAACAATACACTGTATATCTATTCGTAAAATAGAAACCCACACTAACATAAACTTTCATGGTGACTGACTGTACAATCAGGAAGGATGAGAGAGCAAAAAACAACACCATACAGATTAAACTGTTTACTTTATGTGTGTCACTTGACGTCACTCACGTGTGATGTGGCACTCAGGGAGATGCAGTTGACAAATGGCTATGGATGGAATAATGCCCCGACAACTAATGCTGTTGTGCACCTACAACAGACATGGAGTTGATTGATGCCAGATTTAGTGGAAAATGGGATGAACAACAAAAAACAAAACAAAATTATACGAATAATTTTAAAATTGAGAAAATATACTTTACCAATTAATTAAAAAAATAGAAAATTTAAAATTAAAATAAATAAACATAAGTGAAGTTATCCTCAAAGATATAATAATAAGTTATTAAACTGCTATCTCATTGCTCAACCATCCATGCAGCCTTTGGCAAAAGGGCGTATTTGGTTGGATGCACAAAATGGTAACCAGCCAGTGCCAAATTGTCATTGACAACAACACTGAGCAAGAAGGCATTTATTGGGAATAAAGAGAAGACATGCAGACCTATAGCAAAAGCACACTGGCTGCCTAGCCTACACCAAAAATGGCCAGGCACCGACCATATGATCACAACAAGAGTACACATGGGGAAAGCACACTGGCTGGCTAATGGTAAACACAAAATGGCCGCAAGCCACATCGTCACAACAACAACCAGCAAGAAGGCGTGGCCACAACAAAGAAGACATGCAGGCCTATAGCAAAAGCAACCTGACTGCCTACACAAAATATCCACCAGCCACATGGCCACAGACTCACAACAAGAAGCAGGAGGCCTAGAAAACAAAGAATACATGCAAGCCTATGGCAAAAGCACACTGGCTGCCTACACAAAATGGCCGCCAGCCTCATGCTCACAACAAGAAGCTAGAGGCCTAGAACAAAGAATGCATGAAGGCCTATAACAAAAGCACACTGGCTGGATACACAAAATGACTGTCACCCACATGGTCACAACAAGAAGCAGGAGGCCTAGAACAAAGAATGCATACAGGCCTATTGAAAAGCACATTGGCTCCCTACACAAAATGGCTGTCAGCCACACGGTCTCAACAAGAAACAGGAGGCCTAACGCATGCAGGCCTTTTGTAAAAGCACAGTGGCTGCCTACACAGAACGGCTGCCAGCCACATGGTCACATCAAAAACAACCATCAAGAAGGCATTGCCACAACAAAGAAGACATGCAGGCATATTCCAAAAGCACAACGGCTGCCTACACAAAATGACTGCCAGCCACATGGTCACAACAACAACCAGCAAGAAGGCGTGGCCACAACAAAGTAGACATGCAGGCCTATAGCAAAAGCAACCTGACTGCCTACACAAAATGTCCACCAGCCACATGGCCACAAACTCACAACAAGAAGCAGGAGGCCTAGAAAACAAAGAATACATGCAGGCTTATGGCAAAAGCACACTGGCTGCCTACACAAAATGGCCGCCAGCCACATGCTCACAACAAGAAGCTAGAGGCCTAGAACAAAGAATGCATGAAGGCCTATAACAAAAGCACACTGGCTGGATACACAAAATGACTGTCACCCACATGGTCACAACAAGAAGCAGGAGGCCTAGAACAAAGAATGCATACAGGCCTATTGAAAAGCACATTGGCTCCCTACACAAAATGGCTGTCAGCCACACGGTCTCAACAAGAAACAGGAGGCCTAACGCATGCAGGCCTTTGGTAAAAGCACAGTGGCTGCCTACACAGAACGGCTGCCAGCCACATGGTCACATCAAAAACAACCATCAAGAAGGCATTGCCACAACAAAGAAGACATGCAGGCATATTCCAAAAGCACAACGGCTGCCTACACAAAATGACTGCCAGCCACATGGTCACAACAACAACCAGCAAGAAGGCGTGGCCACAACAAAGTAGACATGCAGGCCTATAGCAAAAGCAACCTGACTGCCTACACAAAATGTCCACCAGCCACATGGCCACAAACTCACAACAAGAAGCAGGAGGCCTAGAAAACAAAGAATACATGCAGGCTTATGGCAAAAGCACACTGGCTGCCTACACAAAATGGCCGCCAGCCACATGCTCACAACAAGAAGCTAGAGGCCTAGAACAAAGAATGCATGAAGGCCTATAACAAAAGCACACTGGCTGGATACACAAAATGGCTGCCAGCCACATGGTCACTCACAAGTCACCACAAGAGGCAGGAGGCTTGTAAAGCAAACAGCACATGCAGGGCTAGGACCAGTCCACTGACAATACAAATGGCTATGGATGGAATAATGCCTAGACAACTAATGCTGTTATGCACCTACAACAGACATGGAGTTGATTGATGCAAGATTTAGTGGAAAATGGTATGAACTGAGTCATAACATGCACCAACCTACAAACAAATAGAGCAAGCCAGTGACACAAAGCCAAATAGACCCTGCCAGACAGTTTGCCACCACAAACACACCACCTCACAGTGCAGCTGACTGTCAGGAAGGAATAGTGGGGATGCAGGTGAAGTGAGTGTATCTAAAAGCATGATGGGGCCTGTAGTCACAGATAATGCTCCCCCTCCTGATTGGCCCATCAAGACCTCTCTGAAACATGCCCACATCACAGGGAGTGGAAAATGACTGACAAGATGGCTGACACTGGCTCCTGCTTTGGGGAGCACAAGGCCCTGCTCGGGATTGTGTGCAAATCAGAAGCAGGACACCACTGACTGACATCCTGAAAGACAACTTGCACGCCCTACAATGGAAGCACGTTTCATGATGGGAAGGAGGACTGACAGCCCTGACCATACTTACCAGCATGTGGAGATACCCCGCCTCCCTCAGAACAAACTCCACACAACTCACCGGGTACAATGCATTGACACACACCTCATTGAAATATCAGCAAAAGATACCCCGTAGTGGGTGCTGCTGTGTGAAGCACAGGGGCTCACTTTGGACTTGTAGCCAAACAAACACCAGGATTTCACAGTCAGCCATCTTGCTATTGCTGTCACACTCCCTCACAGGGAAGCTGAGTCAAGAGGGAGGAAGTATGGGCATGCTGGGAAGGGGGGTGTAGCCAACAGTATGATGGGAGTCACAGTCACAGACAATCTACACCCACACACATGGCCCAGCAAGATCAAACTGAACCATACTCGCCTCACAGGGAGTGGGAAGGGACTGACAAGATGTCTGACACTGGGCTCTGTTGTGGGGAGCACAAGGCCATGCTGGGAAATGGCCAACAACAAACATCAGGACTTCACAGTCAGCCATCTTGCCATTGCTGTCACACCCCCTCACAGGGAAGCAGAGTCAAGAGGGAGGAAGTATGGGCATGCTGGGAAGGGTGGTGTAGTCAACAGTATGATGGGAGTCACAGACAATCTACACCCACACACATGGCCCAGCAAGATCAAACTGAACCATACTCGCCTCACAGTAAGTGGGAAGGGACTGGCAAGATGTCTGACACTGGGCTCTGTTGTGGGGAGCACAAGGCCATGCTGGGAAATGGCAAACAACAAACATCAGGACTTCACAGTCAGCCATCTTGCCATTGCTGTCACACCCCCTCACAGGGAAGCAGAGTCAAGAGGGAGGAAGAATGGGCATGCTGGGAAGGAGAGTGTAGCCAAGAGTATGATGGGAGTCGCAGTCACAGACAATCTACACCCACCCACATGGCCCAGCAAGATCAAACTGAACCATACTCGTCTCACAGGGAGTGGGAAGGGACTGACAATATGTCTGCCACTGGGCTCTGTTGTGGGGAGCACAAGGTCATGCTGGGTACTGGGCAACAACAAACACCAGGACTTCACAGTCAGCCATCTTGCCATTGCTGTCACACACCCTCACAGGGAAGCAGAGTCAAGAGGGAGTAAGTATGGGCATGCTGGGAAGGGGGGTGTAGCCAAGAGCATGATGGGAGTTGCAGTCACAGACAATCCCCACCCATCCACATGGCACAGCAAGCTCACACTGAACCATGCTCGCCTCACAGGGAGTGGGAAGGGACTGACAAGATGTCTGACACTGGGTCGGAGAAATGATGTGGCTAAAAATCACACATATGCACTGGCCAAACAAAACCAGGTCGCACACACAGCCATTGCAACCATATTTTCAAAATCATTGTCTGGGGATGCAGTGTCCAGGGGTGTCCCCTGGCCGGGCAGGGGAGGTGTGTCTTGCAGATGACAAATGTGGAGAGCCATATATATGGTACATTGCACAAAACACACAGGAACTCACATATACATCATTGACAGGGGACATCTGACAGTGAATGGAATGGACACACCAATATAGCCGACACCATAGCATGGTCTCATTCACACTCGGTGCTGTTGTGAGCTGCATTCCACTCCTACATCGTGCTGAAACATAGGCATCCTTCACACAACACACCACTCACTGACATAGACACTGTAGACACAAGGTCTAACCTGGACAGCATTGGAGGAGACATGCTACTCACACCAGTCAAACTGCAACACACACACCACTGGCCCTCACTGTCATGAACATTAAAAAGCCAGAGTGCTACCTTGCCCAATCCATGTCACCATGGAGAACATTGACAAGTCAAATCACATATGGACGTACAAAACTCAGCACCAGACTCATTAACGACGGTGACATCATCACTTGTATGAAATGAGATGGGAACTAGGAACACTGGAAAAAACCACTCCCTCCAAAGAGATCACAGGAATACTGGACTGTAACCATGTCGTGTCAATACACCAATGTGGCACACAAAGACTAGCAAACTCTGCTACCACACATGCCCCAATAGTACAACATATCCCCAGTGGAATAGCACGAATGTCGTTGTTAAATTTCACATGTGCACAGGGATGACACACCTGTGTCAGCAACGTGATGGCCCTTGAGTAGTAATGGTCATGTACAGACATCTCTATCCATGAGCTGGGCATGCACACACTTCGACATGCACATCGAAATGTTTCTTTTTGGCTGGGCAATGTGCAACAACAATATCAATCTCTGTCCGTGACAAGCCGGAACAAACCAGTGTACAGGCAGGCATCCGTTCGTACAGTAGAAAATGTCAATTTTGTGAATCATTGATGCCTGTAGAAATGAAGAGGATTTCCAGTCCCAAACTCTGGCGGACACTGAGCTCTCTGGTTTGACTCTGTCTCTGTCTTCTTCGGATGACGACAAACAACCTGGCACATCCGGTGTGAGTCATCATGCAGCACCAGCAGCATCAACATGTGCACCCCCTGTACCCACGCCTCCAGCATCTGGAAACCGACAGGGCACCCCCGCCAACACGGACAGACCAAGGCCACAGAACACCCACAGCACAGGGACACAGGACCCCCCGGAAGTTACAGCCAACACCACCAGCAACACCACCCAAGGGGTCCCAGTGTCACCTGTGCGTACCGCTGCTGGTCCTGCCCATGTGGATAGGGGTGCTGGGAGGGTTGGGAGGCAGAGGGCATGCCTTGCAGTGGGGTCTGGACTGCATGATGACTCCCAACTGGCACGCATCATAGATGCGTACCAGGATAGCACAGGAGGATTTGGCCAGGTAGTGGGGATCCTCAAGGACATATAACAGGAGCAGGCTGCCCACCATGCCCGCATGGAGGCAAAGTGGGATGCCCTTACTGCGGTGTATCAGGACATACTCCAATACTTTCGCCAGATCACCACAAACATGTCCACACCTCCCTCTGTGGCCATGACATCTGTTGCCACACCATCTGCCAGTGCCACAGGGAGGGAGGAGGACTCTGGCGGAGAGTCCCCTGCACCGCAGAGGCCTGCACCTGAGGATCCCCCCCCCCAAGAAGAAGAGGGGTCGTCCGAAGAAGGACATGTGAGAGGCAGATGTCCCTGCACATCCCCCAGGGCCTCTAAACCTGTTCTGGACAATGTTCTTTGTGCGCAGCCCGTTCACCTTGTCCAATCGCACACAACTCGCCCACATGACATGGAGGGTCATTGGTCCAATGTAGCAGATGACTGTGGACTTTACTCTGGACATTTCATCTACCAACACTTCCAACTCTAATGTGAACTTTGGATTCAAAACACAATGTACAGCACCCACCATCCTGTGCACTTTCCTCACACATGTTCGAAAATAAACTCACCAGTACACCATACTTGCCTCTGTTGTGATTCCAACTTATCATGTGTCATGGAGATGTTGATCTGCTAAACAACACATTGCATGCCAAATACTACAACAATGTGACCACCATTAGGTGAGTCATGGTGATGTGACACATGTGAGGGAGTCACACCACTATGGCAACACAACACATACTCACCGTGGCCATGTTACTCATCCCACACAATGATGTTGACCTGAAACACATTGGTATGCACAGACACAACACCTATCCACAGTCAGTGGTAACAAGTCCACAGGTGAGGTGAGCAAATGTCACTCAGATTTGGGAAGACAGACAACACACCTAACAAAGCATAGCACAGGTTCATTACACATCAGCAACATGTTTATTCTAAAATAGTTGAAAGGCAATTGTACGTTACGGTGGACATGCGGTCACAGACTGTCTGAGAATAGAAGTCCAGGTGTGTGTGCCACATCACTTGATGGCAATTGACTACTCCCACACTGGTGTTGGATTCTGGGTGTTGGGGGTCAGTGTTAACCAAACAACAGGCAAAGTACCCTGGGAAGGACAGACACAAGACACAGTCAAAAGCACTGCAGAACAGGAGAGAAATGCAAAACACATGCACAAAACATGTCACAAGAAACCTACACAGAAACAAGTTAGCAGTACTACACTATTGTGGACTACAGACCACCTGAATGGACACATCACTGTACGCATCCAGTCAAGTGGCACACAGACGCACTCAGAAAGCAACCGAGCAGCCACAACACATTTCAGGCTAACTCCATGCATTGACATAACAACCCTGTAAACTCACATTCAGGTGAAGAAGTTGTTGATGAGCTGTGTGCGGACGTCATCTTCATCATCACTGGCTTTGTGGCACAGGCCGGGATCCTCCACAGGTGGCGGAGGTTGGTCATCGTCATCCTGTTTGAGAGGCACCTTATTCCGCACTGCCATGTTGTGTAGCATGCAGCATACAAGGATAATTTTGCACACCTTTGCAGGTTCATATCAGAGGGCCCCTCCGGTCTTGTCCAGGCAGCGAAAGCGGCTTTTCAGGAGACCAAATGTCCGCTCAATCACCCTCCTGCTCCGACCATGTGCCTCATTGTAGCGCATCTCGGCTGGTGATGCACAAAACATGTCACAAGAAACCTACACAGAAACAAGTTAGCAGTACTACCATATTGCGGAGTACACACCACCTGAATGGACGCATCACTGCACACATCCAGTCAAGTGGCACACACACACACTCAGACAGCAACAGAGAAGCCACAACACATTCCAGGCTACCGCCATACATTCACATAACAACCATGGAAACTCACATTCAGGTGAAGAAGTTGTTGATGAGCTGTGAGCGGACGTCACCCTCATCCTCATCATCACTGGCATCTTGGCCCAGGCCGGGATCCTCCACAGGTGCCGGAAGTTGGTCATTGTCAACGTCATCCTGGATGAGAGGCACCTCCTTTCGCACTGCCATGTTGTGTAGCATGCAGCATGCAAGGATTATTTTGCACACCTTTGCTGGCTCATATGGGAGGTCCCCTCCGGTCTTGTCCAGGCAGCGAAAGCGGCTTTTCAGGAGGCCGAATGTCCGCTCAATCACCCTCCTGCTCCGACCATGTGCCTTATTGTAGCGCAGCTCAGCTGGTGCCACAGGGTTCATGAGGGGTGTCAGCAACCTTGACATGTTGGGGTATTCGGAGTCACCTACACACACAAAATTGAACAATTAGCTGAGTTTTGTAGAAGTGCGGAATACAACATTGCCAAACACACACAATGGTAAACAGTCAGTACACACCGACAAGCCAGGCACGCTGGTCTGGCATATGTGACATCAGTGTTGCAATGCGACTACTCCTCATTATGTAGGCTTCGTGCGCAGAACCGGGGAACCGTGCACACACATGTGTGATACACATGTCTGCAAGACATACCACCAGAGCATTGATCGAGTGGAAATGTTTCCTGTTCCGGTATACCTGCTCATGTGCCTGTGGTGGTATCAGGGCCACATGTGTATCATCAATAGATCCGATAACGTTCGGCATCCTCCCCAGTGTATAAAAGGCATCCTTTATTTCAGGGAGTTGAGCTGGTCTAGGGAACTTGATGTACAGGTCAAGGAAATGCAACATCCCCTCCAAGACATCGTGTAGCACACGACTAAACATAGTTTGCGACATACCACCTGCAGTAGCCACAGTGTACTGGAAGGTACCAGTAGCAAAGAAGTGCAGGGCTGCCATCACCTTCACCTCTGGGGTCAGTGCTGTAGGGTATGTCCGGCCAGGTAGCAGATGTGGCTCCAACTAATCCGCCACCTCCTCAATCAGTGGCCTGGTGAAATGGTACAGTCGGATGCAGTCGCGTTCCTGCATGGTTTCAAGGTATGGGAATGGTCGATGGACAGCTGGTGCCCTGCAGAACAGAGATGCACAAAGGAAGATTGTCGGTTCATCCACCCATGTGGCCATGACCAGGCTAAATATCACATGATACATCATGACATTACACAATGTACTGAGGTGTGTGCTGTTGGGAATGGACACATATGTCACCTAGATGACCATACCCTAACATCTCAATTCCACATGTCCTCATAAGTCACATGTAGTGCAATGGCCAATCATTGGGCTGTGTCACCCTACCAATGTACTGCTGTGACGTTACAAACACACACCACAGTGACAAGTGAGGCCTGATGTCTCCCAGGCATCACAGGTCTTTGCCATGCAGATACCCAGGGTCCCTGTATTGCCACATCGACACTGGCATGGCATGGCGTATCGCGTACACATCACAAGGCAAGCGTGAGTTCCACAGATAGTGGCCACTGTTGTCTCTGCAGGCCCCATATGTACGTCTCTCAGACACACACACACCATCAAGGTTGCTGCACATACCACATGGATCTGGAGGCTGTCTCCCATTGGGCACATTTGATCATGCACATCTGAGACAAAATGTACACAGACTGTGGGTGCACATCAGAATTGTGGCTACAGGTCTCACTGTGACGTACATGCCATCACCCCCAGGACTCAGGGTGTATGTGACATGTTGTAAACATATCCAACCTGCAACTGTGTCCATGACTCATGCCCATAACTGTACAGTTGCACATCACAGTGGTAATGTGCACAACACACAAAGGATTCTGCCCCCATTAACACGTGCACAGCCTGGGAGTGGCTGAACAAAAGTGCCACACAACAAACCAAATGTTGCCCCGCCCAACACACAGGGAATGCAGCTTTACATGCAATGGGACACTGTGTTGCCAATGCTGTAGTGTGGTAGGTGTACACATGTGTCCTTGGTAAGTAATTTTGTGTTGAAGCCGTCAAATCGTCACACCAATGAGGTCCATGACCGAGCAATGCGTACGCTTTGTCATTGACTGCAATGAGGTCCGACGTGGGTGCCAATACGTATGCATTGCACGGTTCATGACTGAGCCATGCGTACGCTTTGCCATTAAATGCAATGAGGTCCGACGTGGGTGACAATGTGTACGCATTGCATGGTTCATGGCCGAGCCGTGCTTACGCTTTGCCATTGACTGCAACGAGGTCCGACGCGGGTGACAATGAGTACGCATTGCACGGCTCATGATCGAGGCGTGCGTACGCTTTGCCATTGACTGCAACGAGGTACGACGCGGGTGACAATGCGTACGCATTGCACGGTTCATGACCGAGCCGTGCGTACGCTTTGCCATTGACTGCAACGAGGTCCGACACGGGTGACAATGCGTACGCATTTCACGGTTCATGGCCGAGCCGTGCATACTCTTTGCCATGGACTGCAAAGAGGTCCGACGCGGGTGACAATGTGTACTCATTGCACGGTTCATGACCGAGCCATGCGTACGCTTTGCCATTGACTGCAATGAGGTCCGACGCGGGTGACTATCATGCATGCGTGTCGGGCAGGCATGCTCCGAGACAGGCGTACGCCTTGGACATTGGATCGTATGGAGACGGGTGCATGTGTATTTTCAAACTATGTGTTGTACAGACAGTTGACCGAGCCTGTCGCACCCATTGGCTCTGGACTGTCATGGAGACGGATGCAGATTCAAAACTTGTACGAGTTGTGCGCTGGAAATTTAGTTAGATGCCTACAACAATATTGCAATTCCTAGGGTTTTATGAAGATGAAGATTTGAACGATGCGGAAGACGTGTACGAGTCGTACATTTCCATGGATTGGCCAGATTCATTGAATGCAACCGTGTTGGACCTATCACTGGGGACACATGGCACAGAGTCTGCCTCTGCAGCACAGATATAAGGCTGGCTGGACCCCAGGGAGCTCACTTGACTACACTACATGCTACTAGACCACATCCCTGCTACCACTGCTGCTGTCCCTGCATCCTCTGGCTACTGCTATGGCACGTACTCTGGAGAGGGCCCCAGCCTTCACTGAGGAGGAGAACCAGGCCCTGCTGGACGGGCTCCTTCCACAGTACAGCATGCTGTATGGGAAACCAGGGGAGCAGGTGAGTGTGCAGTCCACTGCCTTCCTAATTGTGAATGTTGTCTGACTAGCAGTACTAGCAGTGTGTAAACCAGTGGCAAGCATACTCACTGAGAACTTTCATCCTCCAAAGTGTGTAGGTACATGTAATGAACAGGTGTTCTGCAGCTAAAGGGCATTTGTGCAAGCTTAAACTTCCCAGGCATTGTTAACATGTCAGACATGCAGGTCATTTGTCCTTTTCCATGGGTGCACTACCTGTGTCACTCATTTCCCTTTGTGATGATTACATGTATATCCAAATGTGTGCAGCACAAATATGGGGCATGTGTGTTAATGTACTTTTAACTTTCACATCCTCACAGGTTGATGCCCACCAGAAGCAGGAGATATGGCAGACCATCGCCCGGGCAGTTTGTTCGGTGGGGGTCTACAAGCGCCGGATCCGCACCTGCCAGAAGAGGTGGCAGGACCTTAGAGACTGGACCCGGAGTATCGCAAGGGTCCAGCTGAAGCTGTCGCCTCCTCGCAGGAGGGGCGGACACCGGACCCTGACCCCCCACATGCTCCGGATACTGGCGGTGGTCTTTCTGGACCTGGATAGGCAGCTGAAGGCCAGACAGCCGCAAGGAGGAGGTAAGTCCATGCCTAATCTGTGTACTATGTCTGACATGCTAATTGCAGTCTTTTGGCCTGGTCACACTTCCACATTGTGTAGGTCTTGTAGTCCAATACTTAGGTCCCTCATTTGTGTGATGCACCCTCCTCATCTGATCCACAGGTGTGGCCCCTACAGTCTGTTGCTTGTGTCACTTGGGCACTGTGTCCCCGCAGTCAGCTATGCTTCAGCTTCCGGACAGCATCTGTTCCCGTGACTCTGTTGTGTGTTTCATGGGTGGGTCAATTGTTTACCCAATGCCTGAGATCTGACATGTAATCTGTGTGTGCCCTTGATATTTGTTCCAATTGCTGGTCTGAGTCGCCACATGTGGCTGGGGTATTTCAAACAAACCCATGAAGCAGGGGACTCCAATGTGTGGGTCTCAGGGGTACGTATATAAAGTATGTCACACTTGCTTAGCCACCTGACAACTGTCCCGGGCCACATACTGTTTCACGTAGACCTGGACAGTCATGCCTACTTAAGGGCATTTAGAATTTGAAACACTCTGTAATCCCACTCCTGTGTATCAATTTACAGGTTGTGCTTCGTGACATGTGCCTTCAGGTGTCTGCCTCTGTGTCATTGTGGTGTGTCTTCCTTTTCTGGACAACTGGGGTGTTCATGAGTTTGAGAGTCAGCAGGACATCTGAGATGTGACTATGAGAGACAAGTCCTATGGGACATGTAGGGGTGTGTTCATTTGACAGCGCACAATGGTGTATGCAACTGTGCACTTCAGGCAGCTGGGTTACATGCACAGCAGACTGTGATGTGCTGATGTACAGGGAGTTGTGTTCGCAGAGACTCATATGTATGATTTGTATGATGAGGGGTCTTCTGGATCCGGGATATGTTGTTTTCAGGGGATGGGCAAGTGCACTTGTCAGCTGCAGAGTTTGCTTTACCCCTGAGCTATGATTGAGACACAGTGCATACTGTTGTTGTCTGGATGCCCTGCCCCTGTGACAGGAGACAGTGTTGACTGACTTTCCAGGCATGCCAGTGCCATGGCATTTAACTTGCTATGAGTGATCTTGCATTGTTTTCAAGTGTGCGCCATGCACCCCATTTTGACATTGACTATCAGGACATGAGAACATCATAGTGTGTGTTGCTGGCATGCATCACAAGCATGTGAAATGACTCTCTGGCCATCCCTTCATCCGGACACCTGTACTGAGTCAGTGGCAAGAGATGTGCTGTGTGTATAGTGACATACTCCTACATGTTCACTTGCATGTCCAAAAAATGTGTGGGTGCTGAATGTCGGCACATTGGGGTATTAGCATTCAACATGCAACAGACATATGGATGCAAGTCCAGGAGGGATATGTGTGCCATGTATGATGGTGAGACTGACAATTGGCTTATTCTAAACAGGCCTTGCCCTGTGATGTGATGTACTCACTGTGGTGTGTGCAGTCAGTGCAGGTGACTGCTGTTGTTCTCTTTCTTTCTATTTCTATCCAGATACATCCACGGCCACAGGAGGGGACAGCTCCACGGACCAGAAGGAGCCACAGAGTCTGACTGGGACAGAAGAAGAGGAGTCGGGGGACCCAGTGGCACAGAGGGCGAGTGGAGCCACACTGAGGAGTCCTCAGCACCATCCACCCCAGCTGAGGGCCACAGCAGCTCGGAGGATGACTCCCTTGTGGAGGCAGGTGTCAGCAGCCACCAAACACAAGCTAGTGAGGCTATCCCTACCACCGCCCCCACCACCACCATCACCACCCTCCTGTCGGCTCCCATCCCAGAGGTCCGTGGAGGCTCCCATGTTCTGGAGCATATATCCTTTGTGCCAGGCACCGCACCTCCTGCCCTTGTGTCCCCTGCTGCACTGAGTGAGGAGTCTGTGGACTTACTTACACAGATCCATGTAGGGCAGACATCAATGCTGAGTGTCCTCCATTCACACACCAGTCTGCTGATGCAATTGGTGTCGTTCATGGAGGGCATTTCATTGGGCATGTCTGCCCTACAGAGGACCAATCAGTCCGTGGCCTCCTCCCTGACGGCAGCAGTTTCCCTCCTCCAACAGTCCTGAATGCCTCCTACCCCTGCACCACCCACGATTCCTAGTACCCTACCTGTCCCAAGCACACACACACCTGCACATTCTCACAAAGCCACAGACATGGGCAGCACACAAACACCCAAAACAAGGTCTAGACGTGCACACAAGCAAGCGCAGGGAACTGATACCACACTCACAGGGGATGGTTTGCAGACACACACACAGTCATCCACAACCACTCTGCAGTCCTCCGATACCTCTCCCTCCCAGCACCCTTCCCTTGCCTCACCTGCAACCCCATCTCCACAGAAGCTCTTCCTCTGTGACCATGGCCTCTTCCCCACCGACCCAGCAGATCCATATAAAGAGGAAGTCCCCACACACAGAGGGGAGTGCCCCTCACACCCAGACACCCTCCCCCAGGCGCAGTCAGACTGACGCCCCCACCCGCAGGTCCCCCTAGAGCCAGAAGAGCAAGACCCAACCCCGCCCCGCAGCTCCACGGGGAAGTCTCTGTCCTCCATCCCCCAGGCCACCACTACAGAAGTTCCCCTGCCACACCCTGCCCCAGGTTCCCCCACCCACAGATACACCATCCCCAAAATGCTGAGGCCCTCCCCCCTACCACTTGCTCTTCCACCCCCGGTCAGACGGTTAGTGCTGATGTGGGGACCGTGACCCCCCTCTGTCCTGCCGAACTCACCTGAACCCCATTCCGCTCCCATGGAGGTAGGCACCGTAGTGTAGTCCACGATCACCCCGTCTGACTTGGGCACTGCAGTGGGGACCCAATCCACTCCACTGCAGTTGCCAGTGACTCTCATGCATCCACCACCCCTTCACTGCCTCCTTCTGCTGCACCCTGATCCTGTCCCTGCGGTGCCTGGCCTGCCCCCATCTAGGCCCCTCCGGGGGATGCCCCCTGTCCTTAGCAGTGCAGTCAAGCAACATTTTGCCAGTGACAGTTGTCACTCAAGTTCACTCCTTGTCATTTGATAATGGACTGCCCATTGGCCTTTGTTTTGAACGGATGTTTAATTTTTCATCTGCTGAATAAAGCTTTTTTCTTTATCCTTGTGAATTTGATTTAGCTGTACATTATGTTGATGATGTTTACCATGACCTTGCAGTTGTAATGCTGGATTTCCAATGTTGAATACTGAGGTGTTTATGTGAGGTACTCCATGTGGTCCATGAGATATGTATCTAATTCTGGTCGGTATCCATGTCATCCTTTGCAGCTGACTGGGTGTGTCATGATCAACAATTTGTGAACATCTCTGTGAACATTTCATTTGCATGGTCACATATGTGGCTTGCACACATGCACATATGATGTGCTTCCCATTGTCCAATTTGTCTATTTCCCTGACTTTGGGCGCATCTCCACTGGACCTACAGGTGTGGGCATCATTGGTGTAGGAGCAACTGGGTCCTCTGTGCAACTTGCTGGACATATGTGTTGAGTATGTGCAGATGACTTAAGGGACACTCCCGTACACAGGCTGTTGTGACCAGAGGCTTCATTGTGTGGTTACAGATGGCTGACTGACCAAGTGTTCTGCTGACATGACTGAGACCTGCTGGGACTATGTTTGGCACGGCTGAGCTTTCCACAGGAGTTGAGTCTCCTCAAGTAAGTTTGTTGTTCCGTAACATTGCCTGGGCCCATGGTGTGTGTTGTGTGAGTATGTGTATGTGTGTCCACATCCCTTTTCATACACAGGCAGTGTTCCCTTAATATGTTCCTGTTGTTTATGCTTGCTGAGTGGTACTGTGTTCATCCCACAACTTTGCCATGGGCTGCTAGATGTATGGGTGCATGACACACTACTGTTAATTGGTGTTTCATCATTGTGATTTGTCAGTTCTGAGCAGTGATGATGTTGTCAGACGCAGATGGGACACAGTCAGGGGTCCACAAGGCACTTGTTTGTTCGTAAAATTATGTAGTTGTCCCTATGTGGTACCTTTCAGTGCTTGAGACATATGTATGTGTGTGTGACTGCTCCCACTTGTCCGGTTCAGGGCTGCAATGTTTGCAGGTCTCAGCATGTGTGCCTTGTGGTTCTCCTCGGCTTCTGCATTGTCCTGGGACTGTGGCAGGTATTCCGCAGGTTACGTGAGCTTTGACATCATGGCCATGTACCGCATACTTTGCAGTATGTCTGTCATTCACCAGGGTTGTAAACTCTCCTTGTGTGATGAGTCTGTGCACCTTAGTTACTCCCAACATTACTGTGTTTGTCATGGGTGTGTGTGCAATGTCACCTGCCCATGTGGGCTTCACAGATGCACGTTGGTGCAGTTCAGGGTGTGTGGTGTTGAGGGTGGACTGATGTAAATGTTTGCATGGATGTGCCCCTAGCTCCCGTTTGTCCATGGATGACGGGCCATGTTGAGTGATATGTGTTTGTGTAGGTGTGATATACGTTTGTAGCACAGGACACATGTCTGGGTTTCTCAGTTTGTACGACATCTACCTTTGTCAGCACAGTGGAGGTGTCATGCATGGTTGTGTCACCCCATTGTATGGCCCCTGGGGGTAGTGCTGTTGTCTGTCAGTCTCTTGCTGTGTTAGTTGCTGGTCATTCAAGCTTGTGTCACATGTGTCTGTTGTGCTCCCTCTCATCTCACAATGCCTGATTGCCCACTAAGGGGGGTCCATTGATGGGTTACTTTTGTATGGCACTGTGTCCACATCTGTCTCACTGTGGTTCAGCCCTCCTCATGTGTTGTGTAGTTGCCTGGGGATACTAACACACACACACACATGTTGTGTCAGATGTGCAGTGTGGGGTTGCCTGTTTGTGTTTGTGCATCTGCACCAGTGCATTGGTATTGCTGTTGTGGGCCATTGTCTGGGTGTTGTTTTTGTGATTTACCCTGCTGTCCCTGTGAGTCATATCACATCATTCTGCACATTCATCCTGGTTTTTAGATGCCATTGCTGGCATGGAATGTGAGTTTGTGACCTGACACCTACAGTCTACACAGGTTGTTTTGATTAGTGTGTCTATTTTCAAGATGTGTGTATGCTTTGTGATGGTCACTTCTGCTTTTGTGTCATTGTACACTGTATGCATTGTCAGCCCCCATGGGTGGTGCTTGTGTGCACATGGCCGGGAGTATGTTAGATTATCACAGCACTGTTAGCCTCACCACATCTCTGTGGGTATGGGACACAACCACTACTTTGGCTCAAAAGTGTTTCATGGTTTGGGAGCAGGAATCATACATGCTTATTGGATATTTGCAGCTTTGCCCATGATGACACTTAATTTTTGGTCACTGTGATGGGGGGGTTTTTAGACCCCATCACCACAGTGCTCAACATCTGCTGCAGTTTGGAACCCCACACTTAACTTTTGTTCTACACAGTGAGGGGGGGTTATTTTTACATTGACACAGTGCTAGTGATGCTTGCCTTGTGTAGGCCACACTCATTTTTTGGTCACACATGTGATGGTAGTTACATTGTATGTTCGAAGTCATGATCAATGTTGTAGGCATTTGTCACAGACTACACACTGTTGTCATGATGTAAGGGGGGATGTATTTTGCTTAGTTACATGATGTTGGTGTATGATGGATGTGTGGCGCATCACACATCCTATTAGTGGGGGTGGCAGTAGTGATGGTCAATATAAACCCTATGGGTGGGGGTGGCAGGGGTGATGGGCAACAGGTCCCCTATGAGTGGGGGTGGCAGGAGTGATGGGCAACAGTAGTGCTGGGCAACAGGTCCCCTATGGGTGGGGGTGGCAGGAGTGCTGGGCAACAGGTCCCCTCTGAGTGGGGATGGCAGGGGTGATGGGCAACATAAGCCCTATGAGTGGGGGTGGCAGTAGTGCTGGGCAACAGGTCCCCTATGGGTGGGGGTGGCAGGAGTGCTGGGCAACAGGTCTCCTATGAGTTGGGGTGGCAGTAGTGATGGACAACTTGAGTGGGGGTGGCAGGAGTGCTGAGCAACAGGTCCCCTATGAGTGGGGGTGGCAGGGGCGATGGGCAACATAAGCCCTATGAGTGGGGGTGGCAGTAGTGATGGGCAGCAGGTCCCCTATGAGTGGGGGTGGCAGTAGTGATGGGCAACAGGTCCCCTATGGGTGGGGGTGGCAGGAGTGCTGGGCAACAGGTCCCCTATGAGTGGGGGTGGCAGGGGCGATGGGCAACATAAGCCCTATGAGTAGAGGTGGCAGTAGTGATGGGCAACAGGTCCCCTATGGGTGGGGGTGGCAGGATTGCTGGGCAACAGGTCCCCTATTAGTAGGGGTGGCAGGAGTGATGGGATAGAGTAGTGCTGGGCAACGGGTCTCCTATGGGTGGGGGTGGCAGGAGTGCTGGGCAACAGGTCCTCTATTAGTGGGGATGGCAGTAGTGATGGGCAACCAGTCCCCTATGAGTGGGGGTGGCAGTAGTGATGGGCACCAGGTCCCCTATGAGTGGGGGTGGCAGGAGTGCTGCGCAACAGGTCACCTATGAGTGGGAGTGGCAGTAGTGATGGCCAACAGGTCCCCTCTGAGTGGGGGTGGCAGGGGTGATGGGCAACATAACCCCTATGGGTGGGGGTGGCAGTAGTGCTGGACAACACGTCCCCTATGAGTGGGGGTGGCAGGAATGATGGGCAACAGTAATGCTGGGCAACAGGTCCCCTAAGGGTGGGGGTGGCAGGAGTGCTGGGCAACAGGTCCCCTATGAGTGGGGGTGGCAGGAGTGATGGGCAACATAAGCCTTATGAGTGGGGGTGGCAGTAGTGATGGGCAACAGGTACCCATTGGGTGTGGGTGGCAGGAGTGCTGGGCAACAGGTCCCCTAGCAGTGGGGGTGGCAGGAGTGATGGGCAACAGTAGTGCTGGGCAACAGGTCCCCTAAGAGTGGGGGTGGCAGGAGTGCTGGGCAATAGGTCCCCTACTATGAGTAGGGGTGGAAGGGTGATGGGCAACATAAGCCCTATGAGTGGGGTGGCAGTAGTGCTGGGCAACAGGTCCCCTATGAGTGGGGGTGGCAGTAGTGATGGGCAACAGGTTCCCTGTGAGTGGGGGTGGCAGTAGTCATGGGCAACATGTCGCCTATGGGTGGGGGTGGCAGAAGTGCTGGGCAACAGGTCCCCTATGAGTGGGGGTGGCAGTAGTGATGGCCAACAGGTCCCCTATGAATGGGGGTGGCAGGATTGATGGGCAACATAAACCCTATGAGTGGGGGTTGCAGTAGTGATGGGCAATAGGTCCCCTATGGGTGGGGGGCCAGGACTGTTGGGCAACAGGTCCCCTATGAGTGGGGGTGGCAGGAGTGATGGGCAACATAAGCCTTATGAGTGGGGGTGGCAGTAGTGATGGGCAACAGGTACCCTATGGGTGTGGGTGGCAGGAGTGCAGGGCAACAGGTCCCCTAGCAGTGGGGGTGGCAGGAGTGATGGGCAACAGTAGTGCTGGACAACAGGTCCCCTATGGGTGGCGGTGGCAGGAGTGCTGGGCAACAGGTCCCCTACTATGAGTGGGGGTGGCAGGGGTGATGGGCAACATAAGTCCTATGAGTGGGGTGGCAGTAGTGCTGGGCAACAGGTCCCCTATGAGTGGGGGTGGCAGTAGTGATGGGCAACAGGTTCCCTATGAGTGGGGGTGGCAGTAGTCATGGGCAACATGTCCCCTATGGGTGGGGTTGGCAGGAGTGCTGGGCAACAGGTCCCCTATGAGTGGGGGTGGCAGTAGTGATGGCCAACAGGTCCCCTATGAGTGGGGGTGACAGGAGTGCTGGGCAACAGGTCCCCTATGAGTGGGGGTGGCAGGATTGATGGGTAACATAAACCCTATGAGTGGGGGTGGCAGTAGTGATCGGCAATAGGTCCCCTATGGGTGGGGGGCCAGGACTGCTGGGCAACAGGTCCCCTATGAGTGGGGGTGGCAGGAGTGATGGGCAACAGTAGTGCTGGGCAACAGGTCCCCTATGGGTGGGGGTGGCAGTAGTGATGGGCAACAGGTCCCCTATGAGTGGGAGGTGGCAGGGGTGATGGGCAACATAAGCCCTATGGGTGGGGGTGGCAGTAGTGCTGGGCAACAGGTCCCCTATGAGTGGGTGTGGCAGTGGTGATGGGCAACAGGTCCCCTATGGGTGGGGGTGGCAGGAGTGCTGGGCAACATAGTCGCTATGGGTGGGGGTGGCAGTAGTGATGGTCAACATGAGCCCTATGGGTGAGGGTGGTAGTGGTGCTGGCCATGCAACCCCTGTGGTGGCCTGTTGTTAGTGGCCAGGATGTGGATCCCCTGTGTGTGTGGTACGTGTCATTTGTTTGTGTGGTAGTTGTCTGACTTACCGTCTGCGCCGTCCGCGTCTGTTCCTGATCCGGTCATAGATGTAGAGTACTGGTATGACCTGCGCGATGGAATTCATAATGTGTTCGTCTCGTACACGCTGCTTGTTGCTCCGTCTCGTACCCGTTGCAAGCTGGTCCATCTCATAGCCGTGGATTGAGTTGTGGCGCGAATCGTAGCTGATATGCTTCTTTTCCGGATACTGTGACGTGCCATATGTGGCGACCCGTCTGGCGCGTAGGAAGTACGCATCGTACTTGTCAGGGCGGAAACTGCTATGGATAATGCTTCCGGGCGACTCGGTCCGGCATTAGGAGTTACGGCTCGGACGGAGAATGGAGCTTGAATCACAGCCTACGTGTCGGTCGGGTTTTTGCCAGTTATGCGCATTTTACTTCCTCAACAGGATGGACCGGCTACGGGTACGTGTTGGTCGTAAGTTAAGGCTACGAACAGCTCTCCGAGAGCTGTCCGACCCTGATCGGAATCAACCCCTAAGTGGGTGTTGGCCAGATGTGTGACCACAGTGAATACTAGAACGGTGGAGGAGATCCTTTAAGACAAATCTGGTTAACACCCATGTAGAGGTATAATCCAGTAATAATATTACAACCCTCTCCTCATGAGGTAGACGTTCAAAAGGACCCATGACCTCATTTGGTCCAAGGATCATTTGGTACCACAACTGGTGACAGTGAAGCAGAGTTGGTGATGTGAGTTTTATCATTCGTAGCACACAAGTGACACTTTTTGCCTACATTCTCCACTTGTGGATCTCTACCCGGCCAGCAATATCTTTCTCTCACCTCAGCTTTGGTGAGACTCCTACCAAGCTGGCCCTCGTGACTTAGGTCAATCACTTTATCTCTTATGGCCCCTGGAGAGACCAATCTGCCTCCTCTTATGAGCACGTCTTGACGCAAGGTAAGTTAATTTCTAGACTGACCAGAACGGTTCCATCTCCTGATCCAACCCCTTATAATCTGGCAAACCATTTAACACATACGTTTTCAAAACAGAAAATAACGCATATTTGTCGCCACTGTTAAGTACTGGTCTCCAGAGGCTTCTGCAAAGGTTTACATGCACCACCAACAGTGGCAGCCAGCCAGGTCAGCACTTAGGGCCTGATTATGATGGCGGTGGGACCGCCACCGTTAGCCTGTTGGTGGCGGTCCCACCGCCATCGAACCATGGAGGTCCGCCTGCCACATTATAATGGCGGGCAGATGGTTGGCGTCGCCATGCCATACATTCGATGGGCTCAAGAAGCGCGTCGGTACATCGGAGGGACTTGTATCTCTACAACAGTTACCGTGCCTGCTCAGGCACCGCCATAGGGATTACAATGTCCCATTCCACCACCTGTTTCATGGCGGTTAACCCGCAATGAAAAGGCAGGTGGAAAGTGATTTTGGGGGCCCCTAGCGAGCCCCTCTTCCACCCTTGCCCTTAGCCTTAGGTTCTGGCCCCACATACATATCCCTGCACCATGTGTCAGGCACAGTGCCTGTCACATAGTGCAGGGATATACAAAATGTGTATTTTTGGTACTGCAGCATGTGCTTGCAGCCCGCAGCACATGCCGCAATACAAAACATGCACATTGTGACCACCTTAAAGGCATTCACATCGCAATCCCTATGGCGGGACCACCGACAGCTAGTTGGGCGGTCCCATTCCCAATAGGATGGCGGTTGGACAAAAGTCTGACCGCCATCATAATCAGACCCATAGTCGTAAATGCCATCCAAACTGAATAGCTACCATGTAGACCATGAACATTTCTAGCAGGTGGTCCTTACAGTTCTTAAAGAAACAGACTAATGACATGCACAATGTAACAGCATCAAAGATATGCAACTACAACACAGGGATTCACAAGTAGCAAGTTCAGCATCTGGTGGGCTACATTTCATCTATTCTATTCTCAAAGTTGGCGAATATGTTAGGTAGTTAGACAGAGACAGACTTACAGATGGTTTGTACCATGCCTGCCTCCCAGGAACAGGGATCGGTGCCATCCCCATTGGAGGACTGAGGCACTACAGGAACATCTGGGATTACAAGGGTTGAGTGTGCCTGGAAGGCTCTCTGTGTGTTGGGGGGCAAGTGCTGTGGGTTGCTGTGAACACTGTATGCCCCTTCCCTTCCTTACCCCTCTCTATGGTCCTTCATTAGTCCCACTACACATGGTCTTTCCCTGCCTCCCCGTTTCACCCCCACCCTTGATAGACGCAGCTGAGGAATACTATATCATATAGACAGTGTCTTTGTAACTGTCTCCGGCCGCCGCTTGGTTTTACTCTGGTTTTGTTCTTTAACTCTATTGCTGTGAAATGATTGCACTATACACCTGGACTACTTCAATATTGTGTCATTGGAATAGATATTGGTCTGATTTTACGTAAACCATGTGTACTGCATTGATGAGCCTTATCTGTCCAGGTATTAATAAAAACAAGTTTGAAAAAAAGAAACTGTTCTCAAGTTTGCTTGCACCCTTCTCATGAGAGCGTTGGATGTGTGTTTCAGTGGTGCCTGTGTGTAAAAGCCTACAAAATGTCAATCCATTTGAGGAAATTAGCAGCAAATACTCACCATGGTGGGGAAAGCTTTTCGTTGCTCTGTTCCATGATGTCATGGTTTCATATCTTTGCTTAATCATTATGCTCATTCAGGTAGGCATGTGAGCTAATACCTTTTTTGGCAACTATAGCCTGTGTTGTACCAACGCCATGGGCTACATCCATGTTTCATAGTACAGAGAGCAGGGGAATACCAGCTCTGTAATTACTGGCGACATTCCGTTAACTTTACCTTGTAATTACGTGTTCCGGCCACAGAATAGGGAATAACATGTTGGAGCCGATTACGATGCCGGACGGACCCAAGTCCCTCCAACATCGTTCTGGAACTGGAACCGAACGACCTCCAGTCGTCGGTTCCAGCCCAGGAATTAGGATGCGACCGAACCCTGTTCGGTCACAATCCTATACTTTGGTATGAGAGCATTCATTCTGAACGCTAGGCTGCAGTTCATCAACAGGGGGCTAGGCTGCCATTCGGCAGCCTTGCACCCATGGGGGCCCTGCTGGGGGCCCCTAAAGCTGATTCCCAATGACTTTTTGTGCCAGAATGGCGGGTACAAAAAGGCAGTGGGAGACTGCCATCGTAATCCCTTGGCCGGAAAGAGCTGGCTGGGGGATTACTGTGTGCCTTCCGAATGGCGGACGGGCTCTCTGAGCCCGTCGTAAGCCATTCGGAAGACTGGTTCAGAACCCCTTCCGACCGAGCCCACCAAAATGGCTCAGTTTGAAGGGAATCTGAATCAGTGATTACGATGCAGGCAGGAGGGCGCCGACCGGCGGTTGGAGCCCTTCCTACCCACATCGTAACGGGGCCTGTAGAGTCTGGAGCTGACTGGCCCTTTGACACTTGTGATTACTGAATTATAGGCCAGTTTCTGCACAGAATTCTACCTGCTTTCTATCATCCTACACATTTAACAGTCAGGCCCTACGTGATGACTGCTGTCAATGGGCCCAAATCACAAAAGTAAACTTACACGTTTGTGCACGTTTACTTCTTTTCGGTATTCACAAAGGTAAACTTATACCAAAAGTCTAACTTTACTACTTTTCAGTATTCACAAAGGTAAGTTACTACTAGTAAAGGCAGACTTTTGGTTTAAGTTTATTCTGCATGAATAACGAAAAGTAATAAAGTTAGAGTTTTGGTCTAAGTTTACCTTTGTAAATACCGAAAAGTAGTAAACTTACACAAAATTCTAAATTTATCTTTGTGAACTGTGCCCTATATCGCTAAGGGGTTGATTCCGATCTCGCTAGGACGGCATCCAAATCGGATTTGGGAGTTGCATAAACCAATCTGGAGCCCTTGTTACTGACCAAATCGTCCCCCAGTTCGAACAACCAAGTATGATGCGAATATCTCGTCCATGTCGACCGAATCATTTCCGAACCTGATCCTGTCAGTTCGACTCGTTCACAGCCATTTTTATTTCATCATAGGCACCGCCCTAGGAACGCCGACGAACCGTCCGCCAGACCGGAGAAAACTCCTAGATGGGGTTAGCAGTGAGGGAGTGGGGAGGGCCTTTGTCTAATGCAGCCTCTGCTGGAGTGCTAATACCATGTAACAAATCACAACAGCAGTAGTCCGTGCACACCAGGTACAGAGCAGACATTTTATCAACAACATACGTCCACTCACACACACAGATAGAGCATGTAAACATGCGCACAAATCAAAAAAAGAGTTCTCACTACATGTGAATGCAATACAGAGTAATGTACAATTGCAATCAATGAACAAAGGAAAGCTAAGCAGAAACTCTTGAATCTAAGTGCTCACCCTAGCCTGAAGAGTTGTGAAATAGGCCCTGGCAGCAGCAGTGCAGACTTCCCTCGGTTTAATATGGGCTGTGCGGGTGAAACTTGACCTGCTCTGCACTTGACATGTTTGGTGGATACAACAGGAAGACTCCAATTCCCATCAGTGTCAATCCAGACCTTCAATCACCCACAAACACAAAGTAGAGCTTGCATTTCGAATCGTAAAGACAGACGGAGCCCGGTGCTGACAGTGTTGAAAAGTCACTAACAACCTCTTCTCACACATGGCAGCCGGACAAGAGCCAGCAGAACTCAGACGCTCGATCCTGGACGTCAGATGACTGCCTGGCAGCGGCCAGCGGCTGATTGATAGGTTTACATTGCCTCACGGCCCTGCTGCTGCTTTAAGTGCATTCTTATAATGAGGTTTGGGGCCGGGGCTTTCCAGACTCGGCGAAAGACTGGCACCCGCCAGCAGCAGTAAAAATAACCTTATTTGTGAGAGTACGAGTCTCTCGGGCAGAAAAGTATACCTGACCCAGTGTCGCTCTCCCGTGAGCGCCAGAGAGCTGGGGTGATGATCGGTCACAGACAGGGTGATGCCCCTGTCAACTTGTCGGTAGTGACAGAGCAGAAGCACTTGAGCTGAAACTGTGCAACCATGGGCTCGAGACAGTGGGTACAGAAGGCGTGTTGATGTCTGCGTCAGTGGAAGAGCAGAAATGGCCATGCAGTGGAGTGGCAGACATACTTGTCTGCACTAGTAGAGAGAAGGGATGTAAATTGTCTAGTAGCTTCGTGCTAGCGTGATGAAGGAGATAAACGATGTAATGTTTAGGGCTGGCATGACAGCACAGCTAAACCAGACATTATGTGCTCAAGCTAAAAAAGGGCCTCAAGAAGCAAGGGCGTAGCTTGCTCAGTGAGAGAAGAGGGGTGTGAATCTCAAATTTCCGAACTAAAAAAGCAGAGTGCTGCAGGGTGTAGGGGTTAGATGACCAACTTTCGGGGTGGACTGTTTTCTTGAGGAACATGGTCAGTACTAATTTGCATTAGGTGGGTCTCTGTCTCAGTAGCGGCTCTTTCGCTAAGGCTGAGGAGCATCGCCACACTGCTTTTCAGCTGTGTAAAAAAGGACAAATAAAATGATAATAACACAACGTTATTATCATTTTATTTTTCCCTCCAGGGTAGGGCGGGGTAGGGCTGGGCTGCTCTGCTCACAGATAAGGGGGGCGGCGTGGTGAGCGTCTTTTTTCAGTGTGCATGACAGTTTGGCCAGCATCTTGGGCTGGCCAAACTGTCATGCGCACTTTGCCTTTTTATACACCGGCTACAATGCACAGCCAGGGTAGAGAACATGCACAGGCTTCAACTGGCTGTCTGAGTGCCACTGTTAAAACTTACATTTATTTTCTTTCTTCCCCACTCCCCTCTCCCTCCTGCCTCGCCTTCCCCCTCCCTGTCCCGCCATCCCTGATCCGTGCCAGCCACTGCTGCTCTGTCTAAAGTAGCACAGTGGGCAATTAATGATAGGTTGGAATACTACCCCGAGAGATTACCACAGGTTAGGACATTTGTAAGCATTCATCCCATCACCAGTAGTAATCCTGGAAATCTGAGACTGGTGCACCTTTCCAAGCCTACTACTTCCGATGTTTGTGATTTCAAAAATAAGTAAATTTGCACCTTGTGTATGTCTCTGAGTGCAGATATATATCTTGGTAAACCAGTCACTATATACATTAGGATTTCCACCTAAAAAAATGAACAAGTTGAAATTAGAATAATGAGTAAAAATGACACAGGCAAGCAAACCTGACTCATGACCCCTAGAGCCAACTACCAAGCCTAGAACACATTTGGGGAGTGTCACATACCAAACGCCCCGATTGAAGCTACGCACCTGCCTGTTCCACCTGGGCCTGGTAGTTTGACGGGAAACTCATGACAATGGTGGCATACAACACAACCGACACAAAAAGAAGTGATCCCTGCCCGAAGACCACTTGTATTTTCATTGCATGCACTATTCCTTGCCATTGCTATGAGATGTCCGTTTACAACTGATTTTATCAATTGACTGATTGTCCCACGTACTAAGCTCAAGTTGCAAATAAAGGTGGGCGTGCCAGCAAAGTAATAAGGGGAGGTTAGCCAATGATCTGTCTTGGCTCTAAGAGACCATGCACGAGCCAATCTATGAAAACATTTGCCATGAATATCATGCAACAAACATAATGCCAAAATATGATGCTGTTTCTGCAAAGCTCAAACAAGTGTATTTCTTTAACTTGTGGAAGTGCTTCACCTTAGTGATTCAGATTATTTTACTGCAAAGGCAGACTTTTGTTACATTTTATTAAACCTGAACTTAGAAACAATAATGGCTCGACTCCCAATGACAATTGTATTATTGAACCAAAAGGCAAGTCAGCAGTCACAAGCATCCTAAATGTGCCCTAGATTATTATTCTAGAAGCAGGAACAGTATAGACTATTAAATCAAATACAAGAGGTGCTTGTATAGTGCACATTATGAACTCATGTATTTAAAAGTGCGCTCAGATGTGATGATAAAATAGAAAGGAGGCTCTGTGAAATAAAATGTTGCCCAGGAATACACACTTTGCAGAAGCAGGGAAGCCAATATTGATTCCAAGTTATCTGGTTTCATATATTGAAATTCAGCAACCACAGGCCACAGAGATGTATTTCTATGTGTCTCTCTCCTGTTTACCATCAAAGGTTACTGTTTTGTATTTTGGTGGTGCTTTACAAAAAAGAAATGCAAAAACAACAGTTGATGGACAGAATGCAGAACAATGTCATACATTCACCCCAGTACAGAGATCTGGGCCTAAATCCATCGTTTTTTTGCTCACCATGCCGTTCCAGTTTGAACCCAGCCATATGCAAATCAGTCTTGACCCTGTGCCTCATGGGAACAGTCCAGCCCGAACTGCCAAGCCAGGTCCTCCCTGGACTGGAAACAAGCATCCTAGGACCGGTTTCGGGGTTTCACCCCTCTTCAGCCAGCATAGCTTGATTCCAGTGGCATGGAGAGCAAGGGACCCACGTCTGGGCATACCCTTACCACTCGGGGTGACAAATGCAAAAACAACAGTTGATGGACAGAATGCAGAACAATGTCATACATTCACCCCAGTACAGAGATCTGGGCCTAAATCCATCGTTTTTTTGCTCACCATGCCGTTCCAGTTTGAACCCAGCCATATGCAAATCAGTCTTGACCCTGTGCCTCATGGGAACAGTCCAGCCCGAACTGCCAAGCCAGGTCCTCCCTGGACTGGAAACAAGCATCCTAGGACCGGTTTCGGGGTTTCACCCCTCTTCAGCCAGCATAGCTTGATTCCAGTGGCATGGAGAGCAAGGGACCCACGTCTGGGCATACCCTTACCACTCGGGGTGACAAATGCAAAAACAACAGTTGATGGACAGAATGCAGAACAATGTCATACATTCACCCCAGTACAGAGATCTGGGCCTAAATCCATCGTTTTTTTGCTCACCATGCCGTTCCAGTTTGAACCCAGCCATATGCAAATCAGTCTTGACCCTGTGCCTCATGGGAACAGTCCAGCCCGAACTGCCAAGCCAGGTCCTCCCTGGACTGGAAACAAGCATCCTAGGACCGGTTTCGGGGATTCACCCCTCTTCAGCCAGCATAGCTTGATTCCAGTGGCATGGAGAGCAAGGGACCCACGTCTGGGCATACCCTTACCACTCGGGGTGACAAATGCAAAAACAACAGTTGATGGACAGAATGCAGAACAATGTCATACATTCACCCCAGTACAGAGATCTGGGCCTAAATCCATCGTTTTTTTGCTCACCATGCCGTTCCAGTTTGAACCCAGCCATATGCAAATCAGTCTTGACCCTGTGCCTCATGGGAACAGTCCAGCCCGAACTGCCAAGCCAGGTCCTCCCTGGACTGGAAACAAGCATCCTAGGACCGGTTTCGGGGTTTCACCCCTCTTCAGCCAGCATAGCTTGATTCCAGTGGCATGGAGAGCAAGGGACCCACGTCTGGGCATACCCTTACCACTCGGGGTGACAAATGCAAAAACAACAGTTGATGGACAGAATGCAGAACAATGTCATACATTCACCCCAGTACAGAGATCTGGGCCTAAATCCATCGTTTTTTTGCTCACCATGCCGTTCCAGTTTGAACCCAGCCATATGCAAATCAGTCTTGACCCTGTGCCTCATGGGAACAGTCCAGCCCGAACTGCCAAGCCAGGTCCTCCCTGGACTGGAAACAAGCATCCTAGGACCGGTTTCGGGGTTTCACCCCTCTTCAGCCAGCATAGCTTGATTCCAGTGGCATGGAGAGCAAGGGACCCACGTCTGGGCATACCCTTACCACTCGGGGTGACAAATGCAAAAACAACAGTTGATGGACAGAATGCAGAACAATGTCATACATTCACCCCAGTACAGAGATCTGGGCCTAAATCCATCGTTTTTTTGCTCACCATGCCGTTCCAGTTTGAACCCAGCCATATGCAAATCAGTCTTGACCCTGTGCCTCATGGGAACAGTCCAGCCTGAACTGCCAAGCCAGGTCCTCCCTGGACTGGAAACAAGCATCCTAGGACCGGTTTCGGGGTTTCACCCCTCTTCAGCCAGCATAGCTTGATTCCAGTGGCATGGAGAGCAAGGGACCCACGTCTGGGCATACCCTTACCACTCGGGGTGACAAATGCAAAAACAACAGTTGATGGACAGAATGCAGAACAATGTCATACATTCACCCCAGTACAGAGATCTGGGCCTAAATCCATCGTTTTTTTGCTCACCATGCCGTTCCAGTTTGAACCCAGCCATATGCAAATCAGTCTTGACCCTGTGCCTCATGGGAACAGTCCAGCCCGAACTGCCAAGCCAGGTCCTCCCTGGACTGGAAACAAGCATCCTAGGACCGGTTTCGGGGTTTCACCCCTCTTCAGCCAGCATAGCTTGATTCCAGTGGCATGGAGAGCAAGGGACCCACGTCTGGGCATACCCTTACCACTCGGGGTGACAAATGCAAAAACAACAGTTGATGGACAGAATGCAGAACAATGTCATACATTCACCCCAGTACAGAGATCTGGGCCTAAATCCATCGTTTTTTTGCTCACCATGCCGTTCCAGTTTGAACCCAGCCATATGCAAATCAGTCTTGACCCTGTGCCTCATGGGAACAGTCCAGCCCGAACTGCCAAGCCAGGTCCTCCCTGGACTGGAAACAAGCATCCTAGGACCGGTTTCGGGGTTTCACCCCTCTTCAGCCAGCATAGCTTGATTCCAGTGGCATGGAGAGCAAGGGACCCACGTCTGGGCATACCCTTACCACTCGGGGTGACAAATGCAAAAACAACAGTTGATGGACAGAATGCAGAACAATGTCATACATTCACCCCAGTACAGAGATCTGGGCCTAAATCCATCGTTTTTTTGCTCACCATGCCGTTCCAGTTTGAACCCAGCCATATGCAAATCAGTCTTGACCCTGTGCCTCATGGGAACAGTCCAGCCCGAACTGCCAAGCCAGGTCCTCCCTGGACTGGAAACAAGCATCCTAGGACCGGTTTCGGGGTTTCACCCCTCTTCAGCCAGCATAGCTTGATTCCAGTGGCATGGAGAGCAAGGGACCCACGTCTGGGCATACCCTTACCACTCGGGGTGACAAATGCAAAAACAACAGTTGATGGACAGAATGCAGAACAATGTCATACATTCACCCCAGTACAGAGATCTGGGCCTAAATCCATCGTTTTTTTGCTCACCATGCCGTTCCAGTTTGAACCCAGCCATATGCAAATCAGTCTTGACCCTGTGCCTCATGGGAACAGTCCAGCCCGAACTGCCAAGCCAGGTCCTCCCTGGACTGGAAACAAGCATCCTAGGACCGATTTCGGGGTTTCACCCCTCTTCAGCCAGCATAGCTTGATTCCAGTGGCATGGAGAGCAAGGGACCCACGTCTGGGCATACCCTTACCACTCGGGGTGACAAATGCAAAAACAACAGTTGATGGACAGAATGCAGAACAATGTCATACATTCACCCCAGTACAGAGATCTGGGCCTAAATCCATCGTTTTTTTGCTCACCATGCCGTTCCAGTTTGAACCCAGCCATATGCAAATCAGTCTTGACCCTGTGCCTCATGGGAACAGTCCAGCCCGAACTGCCAAGCCAGGTCCTCCCTGGACTGGAAACAAGCATCCTAGGACCGGTTTCGGGGTTTCACCCCTCTTCAGCCAGCATAGCTTGATTCCAGTGGCATGGAGAGCAAGGGACCCACGTCTGGGCATACCCTTACCACTCGGGGTGACAAATGCAAAAACAACAGTTGATGGACAGAATGCAGAACAATGTCATACATTCACCCCAGTACAGAGATCTGGGCCTAAATCCATCGTTTTTTTGCTCACCATGCCGTTCCAGTTTGAACCCAGCCATATGCAAATCAGTCTTGACCCTGTGCCTCATGGGAACAGTCCAGCCCGAACTGCCAAGCCAGGTCCTCCCTGGACTGGAAACAAGCATCCTAGGACCGGTTTCGGGGTTTCACCCCTCTTCAGCCAGCATAGCTTGATTCCAGTGGCATGGAGAGCAAGGGACCCACGTCTGGGCATACCCTTACCACTCGGGGTGACAAATGCAAAAACAACAGTTGATGGACAGAATGCAGAACAATGTCATACATTCACCCCAGTACAGAGATCTGGGCCTAAATCCATCGTTTTTTTGCTCACCATGCCGTTCCAGTTTGAACCCAGCCATATGCAAATCAGTCTTGACCCTGTGCCTCATGGGAACAGTCCAGCCCGAACTGCCAAGCCAGGTCCTCCCTGGACTGGAAACAAGCATCCTAGGACCGGTTTCGGGGTTTCACCCCTCTTCAGCCAGCATAGCTTGATTCCAGTGGCATGGAGAGCAAGGGACCCACGTCTGGGCATACCCTTACCACTCGGGGTGACAAATGCAAAAACAACAGTTGATGGACAGAATGCAGAACAATGTCATACATTCACCCCAGTACAGAGATCTGGGCCTAAATCCATCGTTTTTTTGCTCACCATGCCGTTCCAGTTTGAACCCAGCCATATGCAAATCAGTCTTGACCCTGTGCCTCATGGGAACAGTCCAGCCCGAACTGCCAAGCCAGGTCCTCCCTGGACTGGAAACAAGCATCCTAGGACCGGTTTCGGGGTTTCACCCCTCTTCAGCCAGCATAGCTTGATTCCAGTGGCATGGAGAGCAAGGGACCCACGTCTGGGCATACCCTTACCACTCGTGGGATGGGTATTCCCAGACGTGGGACCCGTGCTCACTACGCCACTGGAGTCAAGCTATCCTGGCTGATGACGGCTGATAGCCAGAAACCGGTCCTAGGATGCTTGATTCCGGTCCAGGGAAGACATGGCTTGGCAGTTCGGGCTGGACTGTTCCCATGAGGCACAGGGTCAAGACTGATTTGCATATGGCCATGTCTAAACTGGGGTGGCGTAGTGGGCAAAAGAACGATGGATTTAACCCAGATCTCTTGACTGGGGGAGAATGTCTGCATTGTCAGCATTCCGTCCATCATTTGTTTGTTGTAACGCTTTTCGCCCTAAGTGGGATGGGTATTCCCAGACGTGGGACCCGTGCTCACTACGCCACTGGAGTCAAGCTATCCTGGCTGATGACGGCTGATAGCCAGAAACCGGTCCTAGGATGCTTGATTCCGGTCCAGGGAAGACATGGCTTGGCAGTTCGGGCTGGACTGTTCCCATGAGGCACAGGGTCAAGACTGATTTGCATATGGCCATGTCTAAACTGGGGTGGCGTAGTGGGCAAAAGAACGATGGATTTAACCCAGATCTCTTGACTGGGGGAGAATGTCTGCATTGTCAGCATTCCGTCCATCATTTGTTTGTTGTAACGCTTTTCGCCCTAAGTGGGATGGGTATTCCCAGACGTGGGACCCGTGCTCACTACGCCACTGGAGTCAAGCTATCCTGGCTGATGACGGCTGATAGCCAGAAACCGGTCCTAGGATGCTTGATTCCGGTCCAGGGAAGACATGGCTTGGCAGTTCGGGCTGGACTGTTCCCATGAGGCACAGGGTCAAGACTGATTTGCATATGGCCATGTCTAAACTGGGGTGGCGTAGTGGGCAAAAGAACGATGGATTTAACCCAGATCTCTTGACTGGGGGAGAATGTCTGCATTGTCAGCATTCCGTCCATCATTTGTTTGTTGTAACGCTTTTCGCCCTAAGTGGGATGGGTATTCCCAGACGTGGGACCCGTGCTCACTACGCCACTGGAGTCAAGCTATCCTGGCTGATGACGGCTGATAGCCAGAAACCGGTCCTAGGATGCTTGATTCCGGTCCAGGGAAGACATGGCTTGGCAGTTCGGGCTGGACTGTTCCCATGAGGCACAGGGTCAAGACTGATTTGCATATGGCCATGTCTAAACTGGGGTGGCGTAGTGGGCAAAAGAACGATGGATTTAACCCAGATCTCTTGACTGGGGGAGAATGTCTGCATTGTCAGCATTCCGTCCATCATTTGTTTGTTGTAACGCTTTACAAAAAAGAAATAACAGAGATATACCAAACCAACAATCCATTTATTTGGGGGGTATCATACCCCAAACACCACACTCTGAAGCTTCGCCCTTATTAAGAAGCACTACAAGGAGAGGGGATTTGACTCCGCCCACATGTTCGTATCCGCAAGTACTTGTCTTGACTGGGCAAAATTTGTATGCTTCCACAAAAAAGTGCTTGTCTCCACGCAGCTGTGATAATTTTATTTATTTATCCAGGTGCCTGAGCTGTCAAGGAGAAGGCTGCCAGAGCTTGAACTTTCAGGGTCACCCACCTGGCACTGTAATGCTACAGAAGTGTTGTAGATATATGGGATAAAGTACCCTCTGCCATATATTTTAAGGACATTGAAAGCCACCAAGGAGTTCCATGCCCATATGGCGGAATGAAGCTGAAGGATGAGTTCCTTTATAAGTCATGGTACTCTGAGCTCTATTGCACTACCTTTGTCATGTACAGAAGGGAGTATTTTATTCCTTATAATAAATGGTCACACCATCAACTTTCTCACCAAGCAATTAAACCCTTGGTGCATAGTCCTTTCATAAGAAAGAGAGAGCACATTTGCCAACATGAAGAATAAAAATGGAATCTCTAGTTTAAAATCAAACACATCTAAAAAGCTGTTAGATATTTGTTGGAAATAGATGTTAGAATTTTAATACAAATCATATTTTTTTTTAAGGCACTGTAGCTGGTAAAAATGCAGAATGATTCTACCTTTCCTATAATTACCTTAAAAGTAGAGCAAATTAACATGTTGGCATATACTTCCTGGTTCTGATTGTCATGGTGCAGCTATAAAAATTGAACAGAAGAAAGAAAAGCCATGTTTTGTTTTATGCTCAATGAGCTGCCTTTGCCCTGAGCTACTGACTCAGAAAGTAATTGTAATAAATTATTAAAGTTGAGTTTAGAACCATGGCGAAAGATTCTAAATTATCTATATTTAGCTTTAGGGTAGAGAAATAAACATGTTGCCATACATGTCCACTTTCTGCTTGTGATGGTACATCTATAAACACAGAGCAGAAGAAAGAAAAGCCATTTTATGTTTTATGCTCAGTGACCAGACCTGCCTTTTCCATCGGCCGCAACTGGGTGTGTCACAAGTCACTGACTATAAAGAAATTTGAGGCAGTCTCGTCATACAGGGATTGCAGAATCCCAGATCCTGTAACCAGATAATTTACTTTGTTTGTCTTTCTCTGGCAGCATCACAGGTGGGAGGGGAGCAGTCATTAACTTTGGACTTCAGAGTGCAGTTTTGTATTGAGAGCCCAGGTCTACCGTAATCTACATGGATTTTTAGGCATGGCTTGACCATGCAACTGTCGCCTGACCTTATGTGAGCAACAAAAAAGAGCTTTCAGATTCCAACTAAGAGAGAAGCTTAGGCTCCACCCAGGTTCCCCTGAGGACAGGATTTTATTAGGCCTAAATGTGTGTACTTCTATTAAAGAGGCTGCTTGTATTGCAATTTTTTGTTTGCTACAAAGTTTGCAATTGATACAGCAGGGTTGACTTAGTTATAGTGGCAAGCCATTGATCATGGCTATAGGTCTGATCTATTTATCTAGAAATGTTATGATAAAGGCACAAGGCTTGATTTATTAATTATGGAAGCACATGTTAAAGTTTAAGTGTGGAATGTTATTCCTCTACATTACAGCTTACGGATAGTTATTTTGTTATATATCCCAAATTAGACTGTAGTAGGGAAAGAGTATGGTGTTGGCCAACCAGTGTGACAAATCATGGAAATAACATGTTTGCTCTGTATGAATCCTTGTTGGGCTGTCTTAGGGGAGGTAGTGTTTTGCTTATTCAACTGTATTTCTATATACCCTTCTGACTGTGAGTCTGAATATTGACTTCTGGAAAAGCATACACTCAAAATTATTGGCCTGAGTTGGTTATGGTAACAAGTCATGTATTTCTGTGAGTGCACAGGAAACGTTATGTCCGATGCCATAGGTCTGGTCAGTTTACTTATGAAACATTATGAAAAGGGCAGTTGGTTATTAATTGGGAAAAACATATGTTAAAGCCAGCAAGCCTTTAACAGTTGGTTGTTATCACATTGTATTACAGGCAACAGACTGGTATTTTGTTACATGTAATTTCAAGGCTTTTGGACTTGGTGACACGCTCTGATAAACCCTGGGGATTTTCACTTTGATGATTTTTGTTAGAACATATTGATCGGGGTTATATATTGCTTTGAAAGAAGTATTTTTCTCCATAATTAAGACATTATGACTATTGAGAAGATTGCCAGTTTACATGTACTTGAATAGTCTGATGATTGGTAAAGTGTAAAGCCAATGTTGAAGGGTAAATGCTTCCTCGCTCCACTGATTTGATAGGTTAGATCTGTTTATTATGAACAATTATGACAAAGTAAGTAGGCCTGACCTACGTGTTGTGAAAACATGCGTTAAAGACAATAGACTTTTACAGATGGATTGTTATTACACTGTGCTATAGCCTGTACACAGGTATTTTGTCTCATGGAATTTCAGAGATTACCTTAGTAATCAAGCATTTTGATGTTGGTGACCTACTCAAACTATGGGAATAGAAGAGATGCACTACAATATTCTTCTTATGCTGTTTCAGGAGAGATAGCATTTTGTGGTGCAAGTTATAACTTTTCATGCCGGATGGTTGCCTAGTAAAAAGCTTACGTTTATTACAATGGGCTTGAGTTGGCTATGGTTTGAGTTGGCTATGGTGACAAGCCAATGATAAAGGCTATGTGCCTGACTGTTTATTATGAAAAGTTAGGAAAAAGGCAGTAGACCTGATATATTGATTGTGAGAAGTATATGGTAAAGTCAATAGTGATTTAAAGGGGGATTAGAATTACTCTTAATTGAAGCCTAAAGATAGATTTTTTGTTACACGGAATCTCACAGATTACCTTAGTAGGCAAGGGTTTTAGTGCTGGTTCCCTCCTCTGACACACCATCAGTAAAGAAGTTTTGAACCATGAGAATCCTTGGTAAGCCCTGTTAGGAGAGAGAGTATTCTGCTTTGCCGACTGTAAAATTGTATACATTTGCATTTTCTCAGTATGGAAGGCCTGAGTTGGTTATGGTGAAACACCTTTAACAATATCAATAAGTTTGACGGGGGTGATGGGAAATGTTGTGCCTGATTCCATATGTCTGTCCTGTGTTTTGAGAAAGTGTAAGATCCTTGACTACTCTGTGAAAGACTTGTCCATCTATGTGCGAGTAGGCATTGCACTCCACGTGGATTGTTATGAAGTCATACGAATGCAGTGGATGTGAGCTGGTCAGTGAGAAGCTAGGAAGCGGTTGATAAGGTTGGATGGGACCTTCTGTAACCAATGAACCTATTTCTGCTTTCAACATCGTGGTCCTGGAATAATTAAGGTGGCTGCTTGCCACATAAAAATTATTACAAAGTCAGTTGGTCTGATTTATATGTTGATACAAGCATATGTGAAAGCCATTAGCCCTCTAACAGTGAATTGTTATCACATTATGTTACAGACCTTAGAAAGGCATTCTATTACACGTAATCTCATAAATTATCATAGAAGGCACAGGTTTTTTGGTGTTAGTCACCCATCCTGACTTACCCCGGAGAGAAGAATTTCACTGTGATGATTCTTGTTAGGCCCTAATTAGAGGGGTTACGTATTGTTTTACCAACTGTAATGTTGTTTATATTTAAAAAATGTATAAATGTATGCCTGATGGTTTCCAGTTTAGGCACACTTCAGTAGGTCTGGGTTGTATATAAAATCAAACCACAGATAAGGGTTAGACGCCTTATTGGTTTACTGGGAAAAGTTATGTCAGATTTCTTAGGTGTGATATATTTATTATGAAATGTTATGATAAAGCAAGTAGGCCTTATTTACTTATAGTGAAAAGCATGTGTAAAAATAAATAGTCTTTAAAGAGTGGATTCGTATTAGGCTGTGCTAAAGCCACCTGTAGATAGGCATTTTGTTAAATGTAAATTCACAGATTACTGAGGTACACACGGGTTTTGGTGTTGGAGTCTTTCCTGAACAAACCAAAGGCATAGAAGAAATGCACTGTAGTAATCATTATTGGGCCCTATCAATAGGGATTTTAGATTGTTTTGACAACTGTATTTTGAACATATTTGGACTTGTATTACAGTATATCTTATGGTTGCCTTGTGGGAGGGCTTATTAACCTACACAGTAGGTCTGAGTTGGTTACGGTGACAAACTAATGATGAAGGGTATAAGCCTGATTGATTCTAATTAAAAGTTACGATAAAGGCAGTAGGCCTGAGATATTCATTGTGAAAAGCAATTATTAAAGTTTATAGGCATTTAAAGACAGATTATTATTACTTTATATTAAAACCTACATATAGATATTCTGTTACATAGAATCTCATCGATTATTATACTAGGCAAGGCTTTGCTGCTGGGTCCCCTCTATGGCAAAACTGTGAGGATAAAATATTTAAAATGTTTCTCTTAGACCCTCCTAGGAGAAATACTATTTTGCTAACAGTAATTCTGTATACCATGTAATTTTATGACTGCATGCCTGGTGATTGTCTTGTGGGAAAGGGTAGGTTCAGTACAGGAGGCCTCTCTTGGTTATGGTGATAAACCAATGATAAGAGCCAGAGGCCTGAGAGGTTAACTCAGAAACAATAATTCTGTTGCCATAGAGCTGATCTAATTATCATGAAAAATTATGATAAATGGATTAGGACTGATATATTGATTAAGAAAAACATTTGTTAAAATCAATAGGCATTTAATTGTGGATTTACATATTTCTGTACTAAAGCCTACAGATAGGTATTTTCTTACATGAAATATAAGAGATTACTTTTGCTGGAAATGAATTTAGTGTAGGTTAGTGCCACTGACAATACCCAGGAGGAGAAGGTTTGCATTGTCATAATTTGTGCTGCAAATGACAGTATTTTCTGTTCACATATCTGTAATATCCACCTGAAAATGAGCACCTCAGTGTCAAGGCTGGTTGGACAGTCCTTTAGTTTTGAAATGTCTCCTTTTATAAATCACCTCCCAGTTCTTTGCACTCCTCTTTTTATTAGAATGTTTTTAAGAGGATACTACAGCTCACCATGCAGTGCTAATGGGTCCCTTGCTTGCAGCTCATTTTATCTGCAGTGTGCCCCATTCCAGGGATGCGTCGGATTTGGTCATGCAGTCATGGGGATGCATTGATCTCACCAAGCTGCAGCAGCGGTGGTACGATGTCTGATGCGTCGATCTTGAGAGGCACAGCACTGGTTCCGATACGATGCTCCGATTTTACTCTTGCAACTGAGTTGATGTTCTGGTTCTGCTACATGCAGACAGGAGATGCACCAAAATCCATGTTACAAGTATCTGGGCTATTTCCAGTGAACCAGGCACAGGACCAGGTGTAGAGACTTTGACTTCCCTGAGTCTCAAGCAACAGGAGTCAAGCCAATGAACCCTTGGAGATCACTTCAAGTGAAGGCAGAGTCCAGCTCTTCTTCAGCAGAGTCAGAGAGCATTATTCAGCAGGACAACAAACAGAAAAGCAGTCCAGTTGAGTCCTTTAAGAAGCACAGACCTTGTTATGGTAGAGCTTAGTTACACGTCCAGTAGTGTCTGATTTGAGGGGGTCAGAGACCCTGTACTTATACCCAAAAGTGCCTTTGATGTGGGGGTGACTTCAAAACAGTTTTTTGAAGTGCACACATTTCCCTTTCAACCCAGTACTGTCTTTCAGGCTATCTGTGTAGACAGGACACTGCCTATTCATGTGAAATGTTAGCCACTCTCTTCCATTCTGCCCAAGCAAGGCCATAGGAATGCAGATGTATTTTGATGGGTACTCAGTCACACCTATCCTTTCTGTGTTGTGGCTGTCTAGAGGAACTGCACAAAGTGTAGCTGTCACCTACCCCAGATCTGAATTGAAGGCAGACTGCAAAGCACACAGAGTTATGAGCGCAGAGAAATGTCCACTTTCTAAAAGTGGCACTTCTAAAATAGTAATGCCAAATCCAATGTTACCATTAAGGAGGATTTGTCATTACCATTCTAAACATATGGAATATGAAAAAGTTACTCTTCTGCAATCAGGAATTACATCTCAAAAGTGTATAAAAGAATTTCCAATGCTAACCTATGAGAGGAGTAGGCCTCACAGTAGTGAAAAACAAAATAGGCTGTTCTGACATACAAAACATAAATGTACATGTCCTACCTTTTAGTTACACAGTACCCTACCCAAAGGGCTACCCAGGGCCAACCGTAGGGGAGACTTATGCGTAATAAAAGGGGAGTTTAAGGCTTGGCAAGTAGTTTTAATTGCCAAGTTGAAGTGACCGCAAACTACACACACAGGGCCTGAGACATGGTTAAGTGGGTGGCACAAGCAGTGCTGCAGTCCCACTAGTAGTATTTATTTCACAGGCCCTTGGCACATGTAGTGCACTTTACTAGGGACGTATAAGTATATTAAATATGCAATTGGGTATGAGCCAATGTTACCATGTTTAGAGGAGAGAGCACATGCACTTTAGCACTGGTTAGCAGTGGTAAAGTGCCCAGACTCCTAAAGCCACCAAAAACAAGGTCAGAAAAGAGGAGGAGGAAGGCGAAAGGTTTGGGGTGACACTTTAGAGAGGGCCAACACCAGGAGACCATTATGGGATGCTGTTGTTTGTAGTGTATCAATGTTCTACCATTCCAAGAGGGCCAACCCAATGGTTCCAAATGTGGTGACCATTTTTGAACTTTAGAACACCTATAGATTTACAATACATTTACAAGACAGACACCCTCTGCTATGTTTAATTTCATTATAGCAAGAATATGCCGTGTTTGGGCTTCAGCATGTTTTTCTTTTAATTTATCTTGCATATGTTGTTGAGTATGTTTTACTGCTGTTGTGTCAAAGGGTGAATGCAAGATTTATTGAGTAAGATGCATAAATGGATGTATGGGTACTAAGATGAGTAACAAAGTGCATGTGTGATGGTTTATTGAGTGCCTAAACCCACCAATAACACAAAAGCCAGACCTATTGGCATTACTAATGCATGTTTTATGATGGAGAGAGGATAGCCATGCTCGACATAATCCAAGAAATAATTTAGGGAAATATGCACATTACAATCATTAACATAAAATAGTACTCAAATAGGCTTCTAGTATGGGAGTAAAAAGAAAGGGGGGCATGTGATGAGAGAGACAAATAGAAGGAAGGCATAAAAGCAAGAAATGCACGATGACTGTGTAGGGTCAGTTGATGCACTGGTGCACTACATACCCACTGCTTAATTTCTAAACCAGTAAGTGCCAAGCCCTAAGGTTTGCCCAGAAGCCAATATCTGGTGCTGCGAGTACCAGGGGTGCCGAATACCATGGCTGCGTAGTGTTGATTCCACCTCATACCTCTTCAATCCTATCTCTCTTTTGCATATTCTTTTTCTTCACTACTTTCTCCCTTTGTCACTGTTTTTCCATCTTTGTCTTCTTCCTTCTTTCCTGCATTCATGTTTTGCAGTTTTTATTCTTCGGGTCAAGGTCTGATCAGGAAAAATAAGTGCTAGGTCTGAAACATGAGTGCTGGTGGGTTCCACCTACAACCACCGGCTCAAATTAGTATTGTACATACCCCCATCAAACTACTGTATGGATGGATTTGGGTTGGTAATAACATGTATAGGAATAGGCTCACATTCTGGTACCATTTACAATTTGTGCTATAGGGACATAAAACATCTTAGCCATCAAACATAGATAGTGAATTCATCCTGATTGTGAATCCAGGCAGTGTGCCATCATGTGTGTGCCATGCTCCAAATGTTTATTTACACTCTTCTGTTGTAGCAGGAAAAAATCACTTATGGCTCAAATCTTTTTATCGGTTTTTTGGATAACACATACTCTCACCTACATTCAACTGCTGGTGAGAAAAAATCACTTATGAACAACCGTGCCACACTTAGGAAACCAGATAGAGCCGTCTCATAAGGAGACCATATACTACCTAATCTCTCATGACAAAGCTCACTCTCTCTAGCCCAAGTGGCTCACACCAGTGAGGTAGTAATACTTCTCTCCTTCCAAGACAGGCACGGGCAACTGACAAAAGGTAAGCCTAGATGTTCTTGACATCTACTCTGATGTGGTATTTTACTAAACACTGAAGTGGCAACTATGTTTTATGAGCAGGTGAGAGGTTAGTCACCGAAAGCTACTCTTAGAACTACCTAATTGACTGGCGAGACCTGAAATTAATGTCAAGAAAGTTTGAGGCAGGTGGATGTAGCATTAGTCCAAAATCTGTGAAGAAATTGTCTTTTGCAACACAAATAAAAAGAGGAAAATGCCTCAGAGGCAGGAAGGTGAATGTCACATAGGCACCCTTGTACCCTGACGCAAGTATGCCTGTGTTGATGCTAGGCAGCACTCAATATGCTAGCGCAGAGAGACAGCGGTAATGCATCATACTTTAGTAAAGGTAGTGCATTCCTGCTCTCTCCCTGGCACATAGCCCAGCAAGTTGTCTTGCTGTATTGCATTGTGTGACTTTTTAGTGAATCTTGGCCCAGGTGCCTGATGTAGAGAGAGAAAACGAGCGAGAGCTCACAAAAGAAAAAAAAGAAACTATGTGTTTGGAGGAGGGATGGGATATGAAGTCAGAGATAGATGGCTGAGGGTTTGTAAGAAAAGAAACAGATCTGCCACAGAATGAGTTTTACCAACTTTAGGTGCATGAGCCAGCTGGGTTGAGGAGGAGCATAACAATCTCCTAGGGGATTGTAAGCAATTTTTAACTGAAGGATATACAGAGCCTTTATCATGGAAGGCTTTGTGGTACATGCATACAGTTTTGAAAATAACTCTCTTATCCTTTGGGATCCAATTAAGGAGAGAACATTTTCCCAAAACAAAGAAGTGACAAGGGAGTTCAAGTAGAAGCCTAGCAGCAGAATCTTAGATTACTTGTGGCTGATGTAGGACATACTTAGAAAGATCTATATATAAGGGGCCAGATTTATTAACATTTGAAGCAACACAGCAGAACCAAGGTTGCTGTGCTGCATTGCGTGAAAGGAAGCAAGAAGAACAGTGTCATATCTAGTAAGACCTAGAGTTGTTTTTCATTCCCACTGCGCCTGCGCACTGTAGGCAGACTTGTTCCGCGCACACCTATTTGCATCCAAGGGAAAGAGTGTGTGAATGATGCCTAGCATAGGTTTTCTACTTGAAAGCTAGTTTTCCAGTACTAAATACTGTTCTTAGACATAGTTTCCAAGATTTCAAAGTTTATACGTGTGCTGGACATTACAAAGCACACACAAAGTTGGATACATTTGGAGAATAAAACTGTTCCTCACCGTTAAGCTTGCCTCGAGGAGGCCTGTGTTTTTTGGTGCAAAGCCCTGACTAGGTTTTTTAGTTGGTAGGACTTTGAGTCAAAAACTCTGGGTGATTGCATGGAAATGCCCACGTACCACTCATGGCATGCCCCATAATGCAAAGTAGTGCAAATTAAGGCAAAAGACTACTTTGTGCTACTGCTGGAGCAGAGTTTTCAGTTTGAAAATTCTGGGGCTTTTTGAAGCTCTGGCGTGTCTATTCGTTGTACTAATTTATTAATAATTAATAATTAATTATTTGTCTTGTGCAAGTGCGTTTATATTAATCAATCCGTTTGTGTTAACGAGAAAGAGTTACACGTAAGTGTGCTTAAATGTGCTGACTGATAATAACGCGTGTGTTAAATGTGTTTTCATGTTTAAACGTTGCAATGTGCTGTTTATTTTTGAGCACAAAACGCTTTTGAATTAATGCTTTTCTATGTTGCAAATGCTAGATAAATGCATACACATAAGGGTATTAGTGGGGTTAACACTGTTTAATCACTATGCTGTAGTAACGTTGTTTTTGTCTCTTTTAATTAAGATGGTCTATTAAGGCCTATGTTGGCCTGAGAAAGAAGGCTGAATAGTGAGCCTGACTGTGATTATAATTTGAAAACTGAGACGAGGGAGACCCCTGCTGGAAGTGGTCCTGAAGCTAACTGACCATGGTCCTTGTCGAAAAACTTTCCATGAGGACAGCAGCAGTGTTTGGGAGTTCTCCAAGAGAAGTGAAAGTGTCCTTGGCAGCCTTGGGAAACAAAGGAGCCTTAGAAAGAAGCTCTGAACTGTGGCTCGATGGCCGAGGAGAAGCAGGATAATTGTGATACATGTTTTATTTTCTTGGTTCCTGTTCCGTAGTTTTCGCTATGTGTATTTTTCCTGAGCGGAGATTCTCAAATGTAGCAATGTTACATCCTTTCCTTCTCGCTCTGCTCAGCAAGTCCGGCGGACATTACAGCTTTTTTCTATGTTCTCAATGTATCTTTCTATTGTTTAGAATATTATAAGATGTTAGCCTAGAGAGGGTTTTTTTCCACTTGCCATTTTACCTTTGCCGCGTATCGAACCTGCGTTGCTGAGGATTGATGCTGAAGGGACTTCGTCTTGAGAGACATTTACCGAGAGACTTGTCCTGACCCGTTCTGACATTTAGCTAGAATAGGTAACTATGAGAAATGATTTACTCTGATTGATTTTCTTGACTAATTTTAGATAAAGCAATATAATTTTAAACATGGTGTTGGATATTCTTTCTTGTCAATTATTGGGTTTGCGTTATTGATTATTGTTGTGTATATTGTATAGACTATGCTTAGGGACAGTCACAAAAACCAGGTCTTATTGACCTCGATATAGATGCAGGGTGTTTAGGAGTGTTTTCCTTCCACAGGTTTATTGCTGGTAGAGTATTTGAGCGTATGTTAGTGAAATGGGCCCTAGCGTATGATGTATGCATGTGCGTGTAACTGTAAGATTACTCTATCCGTGGTAGTGGGAATATTGTACACACCCTGATCTCTATCAATTTCCTGGTAGCAGAGGATGGTTTTTGATGATTGTCTTGATTAGATAAGATTGTTTTTATTGATTATTGATTATTGGTTTATGTTGGTATATGTACTAATACTATATGTTGGAGTCGTAATGTTGAGTTATATGTAGTGCTTCTGGAACTTGGAAGCTGTAGCAGTTCCGTAGTAGGGCAGAGGGAAGTAAATGCTGCTCTCGGGAAAGACGGAATTGTAAGGAATAACGTGTGACAATTGAAGTTGCGCGTCACATTGTCTGGGTTCGGAATCAGTGACATCGTCGTATGTTACTATTAGATATTTCTGGTATATAAGGAGTGTGAATGATAGTGAAGGTTATCTGTGAAACTCTGGTCTTAAGTCCCAGGGATCCGTAAGGATTTCCGTTAAAGCTTATCGCGGGAGGAGTAATAGGTATTTTCTGAGCTTATTTGAAGAACTGGGCAAAGAAAGCTTGCTTAGTTGATGTATCAATCAATCAATCAAAACAAGCTTTATTCGATTTAGGATAAAATCATAAAAGCACATAATACAAACATTTTTTAAGATAAAACAGGGTCAGCAACATAAGCTTATTCGATCATACATTCAAGATAAAATATCATTAAAAAGAGATTCAGATCATAATAATTCGGGAACAGATTAAGAACATGAGGATTGCATAGATTTTCTAAATTTAATTACTAATTTTAAGAAACTTGAAACTGCATGAATAAGGGAATCATCTTCTAATAGCAGTAATTTCATGTATGCTAATTTACAGGTACGAATCCCCCATGCCCTCAGAACGGGTAACAGAAGAGCTCTACGCGGGACTTTGTAAAATACACAAAAAAAGACACAGTGTATGTCCGATTGTCTGGAGATATCATCACATGGGCACAAAGGAATTTCAGTGGACCAGTCATTACAGAGGGGAAAAGTAACTAAGTGAAAAAACATGCCTAATCTGAGGCGAGTCAGCAATGTGCGTGCATATGGGCTTAATTCTGAGCTAAGATAATATTGGAGACCCTCGCACTGAGTAATTTCCTGAAACCGGAGTACAGTAGGTTTCGTTTTCTCCTTGTCCCATCTTTCCATTACCCGGTGGTCAAGAGCCAGCTTTTTCAAGGCGGCTCTCGATAGCCCATCCAAACTGGGCGGGTTATCAAAGAATTCTGGGTGTCCTATCTTTACACAAAGATTTTTCACGTAGGAGAGCCACCTAATATTGGCCATTCCGTTCATTGTGAGACAGTCGGTAATTACTTCCCTATTTAAGGATGTCTCCTCTGTCACCCACACCTTATGCCACAGTAAGAGAGGGGAGATGTTAACAATGTCACTAATGTAGGGAAGGCCTACTTCTATATGGGTCATGTAAGTTGATGAAAATTTAGAGACTCCTAGTAAGTGGCAGATAAACTGATTCTCACAGCTTTGTAGCGTCTGCACATTTTCTATCCCCCAGAGCCCCGCCCCATAGGTGGCTGAGGAGACAACTTTGGCCTTATAGATTTGTATTAGTTCCATAGCGGGCTTCCCTCCAATTTCTGCAGAAAAATTGTTCAGGGCTCCCACCGAACGTAAAAAGGCTAATTTCCTTGTTGCTATTGCCGGCTTCCAGCTCCCCCTCCTATCAAAGGTCACACCTAAATAACAGAATTTCTCAGTGGTTTCAATTTTTTGGGCGTCCAGATAAATAGAACAAGGTGCACTTCTAAGGCCCCTGCCACAGACCATGTTGTAAGATTTAGAAGTGTTCACTTTTAATTCCCTATCCCTCATAAAGGAGGTAAATTGAACCACCGCCCGCTGTAGACCTATCCTAGTGCGCGACATAATTGCCGCGTCGTCAGCATAGAGTAATAGGGGCACTGAGGTACCCTTTATGGCGGGGTAGTCATATTGAAAATTACTTAGATGTTCTCCAATAGAGTTAATGTAAATGGTAAACAACAGGGGAGCCAATATGCACCCCTGTCTGACCCCCCGCGAGATAGGGAATTTATCTGAACATTCCCCCAGACGTCCGAATCTGACCCTTGCCCCTGCGTCCCTGTAAAGTTCACGAATAAACGTGATGATTTGGGCATCAAGGCCCAAAGAAGAGAGTGTGTTCCAGAGGAATTCATGATTCACACAATCGAACGCTGAGCTTAGGTCAATGAAGGAAATATATAACTTTTCGCTCTTCGCTTGAGTGTACTTTGCAATAATTAAGGCCAGGTTCAAGCACTGCTCAACCGTTCCCTTGCCCGTCCTAAAACCATATTGTAAGTTAGAGATGGCCTGATTTTCAGTCTCCCAGCTCTGGATCCGGTTTAGGATAATCCTACCGGCCACCTTCATCAATGCATCCAGAAGAGAGATTGGCCTATAACAATTTGGGTCGTTTCTGTCACCCTTCTTGAATATTGGCACGACAGTAGCGTCAGGCCAAGATGCCACAAATCCCTGTTGGTTAGACTTGTTTAAAACATTGGTAAGTAAGGGTGCCCATAAATCCATCTCTGCCTTATAGACGTCGATCGGGACACCGTCGGGACCCGGAGCCTTACCGGGTGGACTGTCCTTAATAGCTTTAGTGACCTCTTGGAGGCTGAAAGTAATATTCAACGGAAAAGCTTTTCGCTCGCCTGGTCCGCCGGGGTCCATCAAACTGAGAGTTAGCGAAGGAGGACAGTGCCCTACAGTCGAACTATTATATAACTGCTTAAAATGGTTCACCCAGGTGTCCCCTGGGATAGCCACGTCTAAGATATCTTCCGCTCTGCTTTGCAGGTAAGGGGCATTTACCACTTTCCAAAATAATGTACTATCGCGTTGTAGAGAGGCCTCACGTAAGGCCGCCCAAGCCTCCCGCTTAAGGGTGGCTTTTCTCGTTTTAATGGTCAATTTGTAAACTCCTCTAGCTTGACGGATTAGGTCTTGGTTTTTTGGTTTAGTCTGTAGGGCCTTTTTGAGAGAAGTCAAAGCTTTGGTGCATTTATTATCAAACCAACCCTGTGGGCGCTTAGCTGTTTGCCTATGTTCTCTAAATAAAAGATCTTTTACTGTCCGTTGGATATTAGAAAAGGCAGCCACGACTTTATCAGGCTCCATGTCAGCTGTTAAACATACATGAATATCCTCAAGAGACGTCGAAACCAAGCTCTTTAGGAAGCCAGCTGGCTCAACTTTATCCCATTTGACAACATACCCATTTACAGCACCGAGATTAACCTTGGGGGCATAATTAGGGTTCTTCTTGGGTTGACTACATTCTCCCATTGTTTTTACAGAGAATGATATGGGGTAATGATCTCCGAAGAGAGCCTTTCCAGTCTCCCAGAGGGTTATGCAGCCAGCATGGGCCGGGGACATTAAGGTAAAATCTATGGTGGAGTTACACCCTCGCCCATTGAAAGTTGGTTGAAACGGGACGATCGGGCTGCACAGTTCGTTTACAAAGGATAAATTCAAATAGAACATCATGTTATTTAAGGAGTTGCCTAATTTTGAGTGGGTGAAATGGGTAGGGCAGTCTTCCCCATAATCTGCTAGGCCGCACAAACCAGTAGCAGAAAGGGGGCAGACAGTGCAATTAAAGTCACCTACCCAGATTAACACCTTCTCACCTACAAGATTGTCTATTAAAGATATTATGCTATTTAGAAGGTTGTGAAGAATGTGCTCTATATGGATAGATGGTACGTTATTATAAAAATTAATTAAAATTACATTGACAGAGCGGGGCCCTTTAAAGATCAGGACCTGATAAAACTCTGCGTTAAGACACTTGTTGACCCTGAGTTCCGCAGTTGTAGCCACATAAGTACAAAGGCCTCCTTTATTCCTGCCCTGCTTACTAATGAGTGCGGGCGAATGAAAGGTTTGGAATCCTATAATTTGGATTTCCTCGGTCGTCCAGGTTTCCTGCAAACAGGCTATGGTATGTTTATTAATAACATCCAGCCATGCTTGCTGGTGGACCTTTTTACTCAAACCTGCCACGTTCCACGTAATCAGGCTGTAAGATGAAAAACTCGGCCTAACTTCCGTGGTTGCTACACTGGAGCTTATACTAAAGCTAATATCGCTGGGTAAATGTTGTGTCGTTAATAGCCGAGGAGTCACAATGGAGGAAGAAAGCCTACATTCCCTATTGGTTGTGCTAGCACCGTCAAGCGCCTGTGTCCTTATTACCCCAGTCCCCTCTGTTTCGCCAAATATAACTGAGTTGTTTAAATCCGGTGTATTGACATTGTCCATAATAGACTTTGGGTTAATGGGGTCAATCAATGTTAGTGGTCAATCGACCATTTCTAGACCGCTGAATCGGTTATGTGTGGGAATACCGGACCAAGGAACCCAGCGAGTGCACTCATGGTTTACCTCCCTCAACGTATGTGTCCCACCCCGACTGTCCCAGTCTCTACCTAGGTGTCGATGCCCCACCGTTTTCCAAGAATTGTCATATTGGGGGTGGCAGGGACCCATTGTCTGCCTGTGGCTGTCATGGTCGAAATAGCGGGGACCCATCGGTTGCCAAGATGGCTCTTGGATGTTTGACAACCTTGGTGGGTAAAAGAAGGAAAGCCGTTTGATGCTTATTCCTCCACTTTCACATGATTTTTCCCATGCACAGATATGGTCGACTGCTCTAGGATCATCAAAGGTTACCACGATGCAGTCGCCTGGCAGTGATTTCCGGCCTTGGCCCACCCAGGTGGTTCTACGTACCATAAGGATCCTGTAGGACCTTGTTGGTGGGACAGGGCAATTAGTGTTGAGCCAGAATTGCACTTTATTCTTTAGGGACCATGTGGGTTCTGAATTATAATCCAAGAGTTCAGGGACACCTGTCATTACTGCCACAAGGGGGTAGGCTTCCGGGGGCAAGTCAACAGGAAGTCTGGGCAGTTGATCTACCCTCATACCACCTGTGTCAGAAACTGAGGGTGCCGTTTTTGAAGCTATCAACGGCCAGACCGAATTTGTTGAGGCTTGAGCATTTTGTACCATTGTTTTTTGGAGCAAGGTACTTGCCACTGTTGAAGTGGCGGTGTTTTTAGGGGCGGGTTTTACTGGACTATTAATTTTTGAGTTAGTAGATGGAATTAATTTTTGTAATGGGGCAGTAGGAGTAGAAATACGATCTTGTGGGGGTGCTGATTTGGCTGGATTCTGAATCTGGTTTTTTGCTCGTGGAATTTGTGTCCCTAATACCTGCTTAGTCTTATGCAGATTTAAAAGATTGGTCAATTTATTTTCTATTTTCGTTAACCTAAGTTCTATTGGGGTGAGTAGTGATTTCAATAGATCCGCTATACTGTTTAATGACATCTGTAGGTTATCAGACCGGAGTGGGTCCCCACCACTAGGGACATCAGTCAATGGGGCCACAAAGATGGGGTCGGAACTATCGTGTGCTGAGCGATGTAGTATCGCAGAGTGAACTACTTGTACCTTTCTCGAGTGTAAGTTCTCAGTAGAACTAGGCCTAGAAACTGATTTATTAAGAACTGGTGTATTGGGGACTAGGGAAGGCTGGTTTATGTCTCTCTTCCTTTTCCTCACAGCACCCTCCCTCCTCCCTCTATCTCTTCTTGTTTCGTCTGGTGTAACCTGCGAGGATAGCTGTGGGGATTGCGGGAGGAGGTCGGGGGATTTTTCCAGATCGGTGCTGGTCTGTAGGTCTGATAGCGGAGATGCAGATAAATCCACCATGCTTGGTAAGCTACGCCTACCTTCATTCAGTGACCTAGATTCAGGAGCAGTAACTAGCTCAGGGGATCTTACACTCGCTAGAGTACCCAAGGAAGATCTCTTGGCGCGTGCAAGGTCTAAAGACACCCTACCCTCCATAAGGCTGATACTCTGATCAATAAAAGAGTTTGCCTTAATGATAAAATCGTCCATTGGTCCTAGGAGGTTACCCACCCCTCCCGCGGCCTTTTTTTTCCTGCCTCTTGTTAGCACCATTGTATCAGTGGGATAAAAGGCTTGCCAATGAATATATAAATGGGCAGGTGTAGGAACCCCAGGGAGGTCCGGCGAGACAGGACAGATAAAGGGGGGGTGGCCCGGTCCCGGCCTCCACCGTCCTCGAACGGCCTCAAACGGCCCGCCCTTTGCCCGGGCTTAGCCCCGGGCGCTCCCCCGTGCGCTCCCCCGCAGCGGGGAGGGATGGCAGAAATATAGTTAGAGTGACGCGCAGAGGGCGGGGCTGAGAGGGAGAGCGGGCCAGGTGTTTTCAATCGGCCAGGCAGGGACTCCTGGGACACAGAGTCCCTGCTGAAACGCTCGCAGCCCTACCCAGTTCCCCAGAGCACCACAAGCCTCACGGACACAGCGCAGTTCTCCCCAAGGTAATGCTGGTGAAGCGGGACCCGCGAAGCGGGTCCGGCGAGGAGTTGATATTAAAGGCAGGTCCCCAGTAGGCAGAGAGCAAAGAACAGCAGCAGGGGTTCCTCTTCAGCAAAGCGTCCCAATGAGGAAAGGCAGGCAGAATCCTTTTCACAGACCGTGTGCAGGGGGCGGGGCTGAGAGGGAGAGCGGGCCAGGTGTTTTCAATCGGCCAGGCAGGGACTCCTGGGACACGGAGTCCCTGCTGAAACGCTCGCAGCCCTACCCAGTTCCCCAGAGCACCACAAGCCTTAGGACACAGCGCAGTTCTCCCCAAGGTAATGCTGGTGAAGCGGGACCCGCGAAGCGGGTCCGGCGAGCAGTTGATATTAAAGGCAGGTCCCCAGTAGGCAGAGAGCAAAGAACAGCATCAGGGGTTCCTCTTCAGCAAAGCAAAGCAAAGCGTCTGATGTATGTTATAATTCTGTAGTGGAGCAGATTGTCTGTTCTCGGGAAGCAGGATTCTGTGCCTTATGTATTATATTTCCTTTGTATGAATGTGCGTGAATGTTTGTACATTTAGTTGATTGTAAGACTCTTTGGACAAGTCCTAGAGGAAACAGTTAATGAATGTATGTTAGTAGGGCAGAGTAGAAGAAGTGCTACTGTGTCAATGAAAGGTTTCTTATGAAATAGACTCTCTTTTACTATTCTGTGGTTAGCGAAGCAGACAATGGAGATGTTTTTATGTTGTAACTAATAGATTTTGTAGAAATTTTGACACGAAGTCTACTGAAAAGATTTTGTAAAGGAGGGGTAGACGAGTGACAGAAGACAAGAGACAAGCTGCAGCGACTGTTGACGTCAGAAAGACCGCGCTCTGATTGGATGGTAGATCAGAATAGTGCTCGCGCTAGGATTGGTGCGTTAGTGTGAGCCGCGCAAGGATTGGAAGAGCTATTTAGTGACATAGACGTTCCAGGATTGGTGCGTTAGTGTGAGTCGCGCTGCAATTGGTTGAAAATTCGTATTGTATATTTATAATACGGAAAGAGTAGAGAGTTCTTTGTAAACGCTAAAATGTATTATCAAGAAGAGAAGAAGAAAAAAACATTTTTTGGTAAAGTTAAAAAGTGGTTTAGCAAGGATAAAGATGATAAAACAAGAGAGGGTGAGTTGTTACCTCCACCGAAAACACCTGCATCCTTCATGGCTGCGAGACATGGGTTTCATACTTGTATATGGTTGGAGAATTGGGTTAGGTATACTAAAGAAGATGGTGTTCTAGCATTTCCAGAACATGGTTCATTTAATCTGGCCGTGTTGAGAAATTTACGGGAAAAGATGTTATGTCTTGACCCGAAGCCGAGACCTACACAGTTCGAGGCTTTAGTGGAATAGGAAGAAGAAGTACATGAGAGAGAGAAACAAAGATCAGGAGGGTATTATAGGTACATGTTTGGGAGGAGACATGATCGTGAGACTCATCATGATCGAATGAAAAGGTGGCGAGATGTTAGTATGTCAGAGGGATTATATCCGATGAGAACAGTTGAAGGAGGAGCAGAAAGGGTTCCTGAGTCAGAAATAAGAAAATATGGAATTAATGAGTATGAGGATGAGGTCTTAAATGACATGTTTACAAAAGACCACCTCCATATAGACCAGAACCGGACAAAAGTACACCAGTTGTTTCTCCGATAAGAGATACAGTTTGTGTTAGTGAGACAGAAAATGAGACACCTGAAGTGAGAAGTGATCATTACCTTGATAAGAATGCCAGACAATTAGCCAGAACTACAACAGAGTTGACTGAGAAGATTAGGGAGTTAACGAAAAATCTAGAAGCTGTTACGGTGCCTGTAACAATAGGTCCAGTTATGCCTGTGTTTGACAAACAGAGAGCAGGTGAGAATGGACCGGTGATTCCATATGTTGGGAATAATCTGACAAATTTAGTTGGTCCTTCAGGAGATTCAGGCAAAAGAGCAGAAAGAAATGACCTGAGACAATCAAGACATGACACATGTAGTGAAATATTGGATGCTAGTGAAGCTAGTTGTTCAGGGATGCCGATTTTAGAACCGCAAAAGAGAGTGGTTCCAGTGAGAAAAACTGCTGAAATAACAGTTGATGATTTGAATGATTGGATGAAGGTTCTACAGAAAAAAGATAAAGATTCACAAGTAATTGATGTAGCTAAGTTACGTGTAGAACTAGAAGAGCTTGTCACAGGAACAGTTCCAACAGAGATTCTGAAGAGTCATCATGATGGTGAACTAATGTTTATGTGTAAGAGTGTTACCTGGAGAGCAAGAAATACACATGACAGGCTAAGAGCAATAGCAAATGAACAGGGAGTTGACATTGATAAAGTGAAAGCTTTACAAAGAACTTACAGGATGGATTTTACTGAAAAGGATATTGAAAATTTGAATGCTACTGGTAGAACAGGACAGATTAAGGAAATGGTAGCATTATTATGAAGATGGGGTGATGTTGAAAAGTGGAAGGATAGGTGGTATAAGAAAAGAGATGAGACTGAAGATAGAACAACTTATTCAGCATTTCCAGTGAGAGAAAAGTAGAAACCAGTGGATAATTATCCTATGAGAGAAATACCTGGAGGAGGATATGTACATGTTCCATGGACCAGACAGGATATTTTATATTTTACGAATGATTTCCCTCGATTGAGAGAAAAGCCCGTCGAGTGGTATAGGCAGGTAGATAGGTTTGTGAAATTGTCAAAAGTGCTGTGGGTTGACCTGAATAGTCTGTTTGATATAATTGTTCCAGCAGACTTGTGGACTGAGTGTAAAATAGTTGTGAGTTGGCCTACTGAAGAATACCCAAGAGACCCAAGAACAGGGGCACCAGATCCAGAGGTAATGAGAAAGTATGATCAGGTGATGGTATACCTGAAGAGTAAAGTACCTGCAAAAGAGACAGACTGGGTAAAGATAGATCGAACACAACAGGAAGCGAAAGAATCAGTTCATACTTTTTACGAGAGGCTGATACTGGCATTTAAACAATTCAGTGGAGATGAACACCTGGGTGACAAAGATTTGAGTCACTTTGTATACAGATTTGTATATGGCCTTAGACCTGAAATTGGTGAGAGAATTCGTGAGCACACAGTGGATTGGCAGAGTAAGAAAGTAGATGAGATTCTGAGACATGCAAAATACTTCAGTGATGAAATTGAAGCAAAACAAAGAAAGCTGAAAGAGAAAGCAATGTGGGCACAAGTGAAAGTTGCAGAGAGACAGGAAGCACAGTTAGTAGAACAGGCGAATAATCCAGGAAATAATGGAGCTTATACTAAAGCTAATATCGCTGGGTAAATGTTGTGTCGTTAATAGCCGAGGAGTCACAATGGAGGAAGAAAGCCTACATTCCCTATTGGTTGTGCTAGCACCGTCAAGCGCCTGTGTCCTTATTACCCCAGTCCCCTCTGTTTCGCCAAATATAACTGAGTTGTTTAAATCCGGTGTATTGACATTGTCCATAATAGACTTTGGGTTAATGGGGTCAATCAATGTTAGTGGTCAATCGACCATTTCTAGACCGCTGAATCGGTTATGTGTGGGAATACCGGACCAAGGAACCCAGCGAGTGCACTCATGGTTTACCTCCCTCAACGTATGTGTCCCACCCCGACTGTCCCAGTCTCTACCTAGGTGTCGATGCCCCACCGTTTTCCAAGAATTGTCATATTGGGGGTGGCAGGGACCCATTGTCTGCCTGTGGCTGTCATGGTCGAAATAGCGGGGACCCATCGGTTGCCAAGATGGCTCTTGGATGTTTGACAACCTTGGTGGGTAAAAGAAGGAAAGCCGTTTGATGCTTATTCCTCCACTTTCACATGATTTTTCCCATGCACAGATATGGTCGACTGCTCTAGGATCATCAAAGGTTACCACGATGCAGTCGCCTGGCAGTGATTTCCGGCCTTGGCCCACCCAGGTGGTTCTACGTACCATAAGGATCCTGTAGGACCTTGTTGGTGGGACAGGGCAATTAGTGTTGAGCCAGAATTGCACTTTATTCTTTAGGGACCATGTGGGTTCTGAATTATAATCCAAGAGTTCAGGGACACCTGTCATTACTGCCACAAGGGGGTAGGCTTCCGGGGGCAAGTCAACAGGAAGTCTGGGCAGTTGATCTACCCTCATACCACCTGTGTCAGAAACTGAGGGTGCCGTTTTTGAAGCTATCAACGGCCAGACCGAATTTGTTGAGGCTTGAGCATTTTGTACCATTGTTTTTTGGAGCAAGGTACTTGCCACTGTTGAAGTGGCGGTGTTTTTAGGGGCGGGTTTTACTGGACTATTAATTTTTGAGTTAGTAGATGGAATTAATTTTTGTAATGGGGCAGTAGGAGTAGAAATACGATCTTGTGGGGGTGCTGATTTGGCTGGATTCTGAATCTGTTTTTTTGCTCGTGGAATTTGTGTCCCTAATACCTGCTTAGTCTTATGCAGATTTAAAAGATTGGTCAATTTATTTTCTATTTTCGTTAACCTAAGTTCTATTGGGGTGAGTAGTGATTTCAATAGATCCGCTATACTGTTTAATGACATCTGTAGGTTATCAGACCGGAGTGGGTCCCCACCACTAGGGACATCAGTCAATGGGGCCACAAAGATGGGGTCGGAACTATCGTGTGCTGAGCGATGTAGTATCGCAGAGTGAACTACTTGTACCTTTCTCGAGTGTAAGTTCTCAGTAGAACTAGGCCTAGAAACTGATTTATTAAGAACTGGTGTATTGGGGACTAGGGAAGGCTGGTTTATGTCTCTCTTCCTTTTCCTCACAGCACCCTCCCTCCTCCCTCTATCTCTTCTTGTTTCGTCTGGTGTAACCTGCGAGGATAGCTGTGGGGATCGCGGGAGGAGGTCGGGGGATTTTTCCAGATCGGTGCTGGTCTGTAGGTCTGATAGCGGAGATGCAGATAAATCCACCATGCTTGGTAAGCTACGCCTACCTTCATTCAGTGACCTAGATTCAGGAGCAGTAACTAGCTCAGGGGATCTTACACTCGCTAGAGTACCCAAGGAAGATCTCTTGGCGCGTGCAAGGTCTAAAGACACCCTACCCTCCATAAGGCTGATACTCTGATCAATAAAAGAGTTTGCCTTAATGATAAAATCGTCCATTGGTCCTAGGAGGTTACCCACCCCTCCCGCGGCCTTTTTTTTCCTGCCTCTTGTTAGCACCATTGTATCAGTGGGATAAAAGGCTTGCCAATGAATATATAAATGGGCAGGTGTAGGAACCCCAGGGAGGTCCGGCGAGACAGGACAGATAAAGGGGGGGTGGCCCGGTCCCGGCCTCCATCGTCCTCGAACGGCCTCAAACGGCCCGCCCTTTGCCCGGGCTTAGCCCCGGGCGCTCCCCCGCGCGCTCCCCCGCAGCGGGGAGGGATGGCAGAAATATAGTTAGAGTGACGCGCAGAGGGCGGGGCTGAGAGGGAGAGCGGGCCAGGTGTTTTCAATCGGCCAGGCAGGGACTCCTGGGACACAGAGTCCCTGCTGAAACGCTCGCAGCCCTACCCAGTTCCCCAGAGCACCACAAGCCTCACGGACACAGCGCAGTTCTCCCCAAGGTAATGCTGGTGAAGCGGGACCCGCGAAGCGGGTCCGGCGAGGAGTTGATATTAAAGGCAGGTCCCCAGTAGGCAGAGAGCAAAGAACAGCAGCAGGGGTTCCTCTTCAGCAAAGCGTCCCAATGAGGAAAGGCAGGCAGAATCCTTTTCACAGACTGTGTGCAGGGGGCGGGGCTGAGAGGGAGAGCGGGCCAGGTGTTTTCAATCGGCCAGGCAGGGACTCCTGGGACACGGAGTCCCTGCTGAAACGCTCGCAGCCCTACCCAGTTCCCCAGAGCACCACAAGCCTTAGGACACAGCGCAGTTCTCCCCAAGGTAATGCTGGTGAAGCGGGACCCGCGAAGCGGGTCCGGCGAGCAGTTGATATTAAAGGCAGGTCCCCAGTAGGCAGAGAGCAAAGAACAGCAGCAGGGGTTCCTCTTCAGCAAAGCAAAGCAAAGCGTCTGATGTATGTTATAATTCTGTAGTGGAGCAGATTGTCTGTTCTCGGGAAGCAGGATTCTGTGCGTATGTATTATATTTCCTTTGTATGAATGTGCGTGAATGTTTGTACATTTAGTTGATTGTAAGACTCTTTGGACAAGTCCTAGAGGAAACAGTTAATGAATGTATGTTAGTAGGGCAGAGTAGAAGAAGTGCTACTGTGTCAATGAAAGGTTTCTTATGAAATAGACTCTCTTTTACTATTCTGTGGTTAGCGAAGCAGACAATGGAGATGTTTTTATGTTGTAACTAATAGATTTTGTAGAAATTTTGACACGAAGTCTACTGAAAAGATTTTGTAAAGGAGGGGTAGACGAGTGACAGAAGACAAGAGACAAGCTGCAGCGACTGTTGACGTCAGAAAGACCGCGCTCTGATTGGATGGTAGATCAGAATAGTGCTCGCGCTAGGATTGGTGCGTTAGTGTGAGCCGCGCAAGGATTGGAAGAGCTATTTAGTGACGTAGACGTTCCAGGATTGGTGCGTTAGTGTGAGTCGCGCTGCAATTGGTTGAAAATTCGTATTGTATATTTATAATACGGAAAGAGTAGAGAGTTCTTTGTAAACGCTAAAATGTATTATCAAGAAGAGAAGAAGAAAAAAACATTTTTTGGTAAAGTTAAAAAGTGGTTTAGCAAGGATAAAGATGTTAAAACAAGAGAGGGTGAGTTGTTACCTCCACCGAAAACACCTGCATCCTTCATGGCTGCGAGACATGGGTTTCATACTTGTATATGGTTGGAGAATTGGGTTAGGTATACTAAAGAAGATGGTGTTCTAGCATTTCCAGAACATGGTTCATTTAATCTGGCCGTGTTGAGAAATTTACGGGAAAAGATGTTATGTCTTGACCCGAAGCTGAGACCTACACAGTTCGAGGCTTTAGTGGAATAGGAAGAAGAAGTACATGAGAGAGAGAAACAAAGATCAGGAGGGTATTATAGGTACATGTTTGGGAGGAGACATGATCGTGAGACTCATCATGATCGAATGAAAAGGTGGCGAGATGTTAGTATGTCAGAGGGATTATATCCGATGAGAACAGTTGAAGGAGGAGCAGAAAGGGTTCCTGAGTCAGAAATAAGAAAATATGGAATTAATGAGTATGAGGATGAGGTCTTAAATGACATGATTTACAAAAGACCACCTCCATATAGACCAGAACCGGACAAAAGTACACCAGTTGTTTCTCCGATAAGAGATACAGTTTGTGTTAGTGAGACAGAAAATGAGACACCTGAAGTGAGAAGTGATCATTACCTTGATAAGAATGCCAGACAATTAGCCAGAACTACAACAGAGTTGACTGAGAAGATTAGGGAGTTAACGAAAAATCTAGAAGCTGTTACGGTGCCTGTAACAATAGGTCCAGTTATGCCTGTGTTTGACAAACAGAGAGCAGGTGAGAATGGACTGGTGATTCCATATGTTGGGAATAATCTGACAAATTTAGTTGGTCCTTCAGGAGATTCAGGCAAAAGAGCAGAAAGAAATGACCTGAGACAATCAAGACATGACACATGTAGTGAAATATTGGATGCTAGTGAAGCTAGTTGTTTAGGGATGCCGATTTTAGAACCGCAAAAGAGAGTGGTTCCAGTGAGAAAAACTGCTGAAATAACAGTTGATGATTTGAATGATTGGATGAAGGTTCTACAGAAAAAAGATAAAGATTCACAAGTAATTAATGTAGCTAAGTTACGTGTAGAACTAGAAGAGCTTGTCACAGGAACAGTTCCAACAGAGATTCTGAAGAGTCATCATGATGGTGAACTAATGTTTATGTGTAAGAGTGTTACCTGGAGAGCAAGAAATACACATGACAGGCTAAGAGCAATAGCAAATGAACAGGGAGTTGACATTGATAAAGTGAAAGCTTTACAAAGAACTTACAGGATGGATTTTACTGAAAAGGATATTGAAAATTTGAATGCTACTGGTAGAACAGGACAGATTAAGGAAATGGTAGCATTATTACGAAGATGGGGTGATGTTGAAAAGTGGAAGGATAGGTGGTATAAGAAAAGAGATGAGACTGAAGATAGAACAACTTATTCAGCATTTCCAGTGAGAGAAAAGGAGAAACCAGTGGATAATTATCCTATGAGAGAAATACCTGGAGGAGGATATGTACATGTTCCATGGACCAGACAGGATATTTTATATTTTACGAATGATTTCCCTCGATTGAGAGAAAAGCCCGTCGAGTGGTATAGGGAGGTAGATAGGTTTGTGAAATTGTCAAAAGTGCTGTGGGTTGACCTGAATAGTCTGTTTGATATAATTGTTCCAGCAGACTTGTGGACTGAGTGTAAAATAGTTGTGAGTTGGCCTACTGAAGAATACCCAAGAGACCCAAGAACAGGGGCACCAGATCCAGAGGTAATGAGAAAGTATGATCAGGTGATGGTATACCTGAAGAGTAAAGTACCTGCAAAAGAGACAGACTGGGTAAAGATAGATCGAACACAACAGGAAGCGAAAGAATCAGTTCATGCTTTTTACGAGAGGCTGATACTGGCATTTAAACAATTCAGTGGAGATGAACACCTGGGTGACAAAGATTTGAGTCACTTTGTATACAGATTTGTATATGGCCTTAGACCTGAAATTGGTGAGAGAATTCGTGAGCACACAGTGGATTGGCAGAGTAAGAAAGTAGATGAGATCCTGAGACATGCAAAATACTTCAGTGATGAAATTGAAGCAAAACAAAGAAAGCTGAAAGAGAAAGCAATGTGGGCACAAGTGAAAGTTGCAGAGAGACAGGAAGCACAGTTAGTAGAACAGGCGAATAATCCAGGAAATAATGCAGGAAATAGACCTAGATATGCAGGAAAAGGAAAAGGAAGTCTTGAGGAAGCGAAGAAAAAGTTCCCTTGTCACAACTGTGGCCAATTGGGGCATTGGAGATCGGAGTGTCCTAATCCACCATTAGTGAGTAATGAGAGTAAACCTTTAAATCAACAGGTGCAGAACCAGAACGAAGGAAATAATCAACAGCAGCAACAACAGAAAGTTGTGAGACAGCAGAGTCAAGAGCCAAAACCGCCCTTGCCGCAGAATAGAGGGTTACAAAAGTATAATCAGGATTCAGGATTCTACAATGATGAGCAGGTAAACAAACCAAGACGTTCTAACAAAGTACAGCAGTACTTGTTAAAGAGTGAAGGGAGTGAGTCTGAGGGTGATTATTGACGGTGCCGAGGAGAGGAAGAAGAGTGCATACTTGGTGCAACTCTAGAAATAGACCAGACAGGACCATTTGTGGATGGGAAAATAAATGAGGAGAGTGTTACTTTTTTGGTAGACACAGGTGCGACAAGATCAACTGTCAGGTCAACAGATGTTAGAAATCTTCCTCTCTCGGATGAAGCAATCCAAGTAGTTGGTGTAGCCAATACACAAATCAAAACACGTCTTACTGAACCTGTAAGAGTACAGATAGGGAAATTTTCAGACATGCATAGATTCATTGTCTGTGACACGAGTCCAGTGAACCTACTGGGTAGGGACTTGTTGTGCAAGATGAACTGCACAATTTTTTGTACACCGGATGGAATAGCCTTTGAGACACCAGATGAAGATGCTTTGTACCGAGTGACTCTAGAAAATAGAGAGAGTGAGTTAATTGGTGCATTTGCTGTATTTAATCCGGAGGATTTGCCTCAAGAGCTGAGAGACACAGTGAAAAGGACAGTTTGGGATTTTACTGGAGAGGATGTGGGATTGATGAATAATGTAGATCCAGTGAAAATTGCAGTAAAAGAGGGAATCACATATCCTAACATTCCTCAATACAAAATGACACCAGAAATAATTGAAGGGATAACTCCTATAATTGAGAAAATGATTCAGCAAGGAGTCCTGAGAGAACTACTGAGTAGTCCGTGTAATTCACCGATAATGGGACTAAAAAAGCCCAATGGGAAATTTAGGATCGTACAGGATTTGAGAAAAGTTAATCAAATTGTGGTGGCATGTTGTCCTATTGTGCCAAATCCATCAGTGATTCTGTATCAAATTCCACATGATGCTGAGTGGTATACAGTGATTGATTTGTGTCATGCGTTCTTTTCAATTCCATTGCATCATGATAGCCAGCCGATTTTTGCATTTAGGTTTGGCCAGCGTATCTTAGCATGGTGTCGAATCCCACAGGGGTATACGGAGAGTCCTTCGATATTCAATCAGTTATTGAAAAAATCGTTGGAGAGTTTGATCATGCCCGAAAGTTCAGTGCTAGTGCAGTACATTGATGACCTACTGGTGGCATCGAAGACACGTGAAGCTTGTGAAGTAGATACCATAGCTTTACTGAATCATCTGGCAGATGGAGGGTTAAAGGTATCTCCAGCCAAATTGCAATTTTGCAAGAAAGAGGTGCATTATCTTGGACACAATATTGAAAAAGGTCTGAGAAAAGTGACTACTGACAGGATCAGAATAATCAGAGAAATGAGAGCTCCAAAGACCCAGAGAGAAGTGAGAATGTTCCTGGGTATGGTGGGTTATTGTCGTCAGTGGATAATTAATTTTTCCCTGATAGCAAAGCCACTGATTAAACTGACAAAAAGTGAAATGACGGATCCATTGGATCTAGATGCAGAACAAATGGCAGCATTTGAAGAGCTCAAAAGTAAAATGTGTGAGGCTCCAGCTTTGGGTATGCCTGACTATGAGAAAGAATTTGAGCTGTACTGCAGTGAAAGAAATGGATGTGCACTTTCAGTGTTAATTCAGAAACATGGATTACTAAGAAGGCCTATTGCGTACTTCTCATCGACACTTGACCCTGTAGCTGTGGGTTTACCAGGTTGTCTGAAATCTGTGGCTGCAACATGCAGGAGTCTGGAACAGAGTGAAGGAATCATAATGGGATATCCTGTAAGGGTATTCGTACCTCACAATGTGGCAATTCTTTTGACAAGAAGCAGAACTCAGTACATGTCACATAGTCGATTGACCAAATAGGAAAAAGTGATTCTGGGAGCATCAAATGTGTCTCTTGAGAGATGTGTGAATGTGAATCCAGCGACGCTTTTGCCAGACATTGAAAATGTGGGTGTGAAAATGGAAGATGATCATGATTGTTTGGATGTGCTTGAGTACTGTACAAAACCAAGACCAGACATAAGAGATTTACCATTGGATGAGAGTGATCATGTGTTGTTTGTGGATGGATCATGCCTGAGAAATGATGATGGTGTGCTATGTGCAGCATATGCGGTATGCAAAGTTTCAGAGGTCATGGAAGCATCAACATTGAAAGGAGTGAAATCTGCGCAAGTTGCTGAATTGATAGCATTGACAAAAGCTTGCGAAATTGGGAAAGATTTGAGGACGACTGTGTTGACTGATAGTCAGTATGGATTTGGAGTGGTGCATGATTTTGGCCAACTTTGGCTACAAAGAGGTTTCTTGACATCGAGTGGAACTCCAATAAAGAATGCTGAAATGATTGGTAAATTGCTTGAGGCGATACAGCTGCCTAAGGAGTTAGCAGTTGTGAAATGTGCTGCCCATGGTCCAGGGGAGGATTTTATAACGGTTGGAAACAGATATGCCAACGATGTTGCGCAATACTGTGCCAAGACGAATCAGTCCATCAACAGGGACAGAGAAGGGGAAATGTCTTTTCTATCTGTGATGTTTACTAATGTCCTAGAGACCTGGGATGAAGTGAAACAGTTGCAAGATGAGGCAGGAGAGGAAGAGAAAAAAGATTGGATTAAGGCAGGATGTGCTCCAAGAGAAACAGACCATGTTTGGGTCTACAGAGATGGCAGACCAGTGATGCCCAATTCCATCTTGTCGTCAATGGCAAGGATGTATCATGGCCAGGGACATTTGGGGAGGGACGCGATGGTTAGGTCGTTCAAGCAGACCTGGTACAATGCAAAGTTCAGGACAATTGCAGAAAGCATCTGTCAGAGGTGTTTAGTTTGTCAGCAATTTAACACTGGGAAAAAGACAGTGGTGAGTCTGGGAACAATAGGCAGAGAAGGAGGTCCTTTTACAAGAATGCAGATTGATTTCATTGAAATGCCCCAAGTAAACAGACTGAGGTATGTTCTAGTGGTAGTCTGTTTGTTTTCAAGGTGGGTGGAAGCTTACCCGACTAGAAGAAATGATGGATTAACAGTGGCAAAGTTACTGTTAAGGGAATTAATTCCTAGGTGCGGGTTTCCAGTAACAGTTGAGTCTGATAGAGGTGGACATTTTCAAAATGAACTTGTGGGTTTGATTTGTGAAGCATTGAAAATACAGCAGAAGCTACATTGTGCATACCGACCAGAGGCTTCTGGTGTGGTTGAGCAGATTAATGGCACAATCAAGAATAGGATTGGAAAAATGTGCTTAGCCACTGGCATGAAATGGCCAGATGTTTTGCCTCTAGTTCTGATGACAATGAGATCTACTCCAGATAGAACTACTGGTTTGAGTCCGCACGAGATAATCATGGGACGTGCTATGCGCCATGCATTCGTGCCTGTCAATAAGTTGGTGACAATAACTGATGACATGATTTTGGATTACTGTAAAGGCCTGGCTGACGCAGTTCATTCTGTGTTTCACCAGGTTGGAGAAGAAGCTACCACACTTGAGAAGAAGCAAGCCCATGATCTGAGTCCAGGAGACTGGGTGAGGATAAAAGTTCACAGAAGAAGAAATTGCTTGATTCCAAGGTGGGGAAGGCCAAGACAAGTTATTCTGACTACGACGACTGCAGTAAAGTGTGCTGGAGTGAAGCACTGGGTACATGCAAGTCATACTCTGAGAGTTCCAAACCCGAAAGAAGGGACTGGTAAAGAGTATTTTGAAGAGTCAGATTCCAGCGATGATGAAGATACAGAATCAGTGGGGAAAGAAGTAGGAAGAGCTTCGAATGAACCACTGCGAGTATCAGAAAAGAGATCAAATTCTGTAAGAGAGCCTGAAGTTTCAAACAGCAGTGAAGGAAAAAGAAAAGAAAAGAGAAATCACACAGAGACTACTCCTGAATCAGAAGAGGAGGAGATTGAAGAACCACTTGAGATTATACTTGAAGAAGTAGGGTCAGAAAAAGATAGAGAGGGACAGATTGCGGAAGACCCCCGAGGAGGTGTAGGGAACATTCTTGATGAGCTAGGTGAAGGGACAAGTAGACAGCAAGAAGATTGCGTGTCGGAGACCCGAGGAGGGACAGGAGTAGGGAAGTCTCAAACAGTGGTGAAAAAATCTGTGGAGAAGAAGAGAGCTGCTGGAAAACGGAAACAAGAGGCACTTGAAACAGATGATGAGGATGAACAAACAGAGGGTCGAGTTCTGAGAAAGAGAACTTGGATCGGAGAGAGAAGTAATAAAGAAATAAAGCCGAAAAAGGTGTTAAGAGGAGATCGTTGGCCTAACAACAGAGTTAAGAGGCTGAGATACAAAATAATAAGAGCAAATACATCGAAAGCTGAACAAGTGAATGAAGTTTCGAGTCAAAGTTCAAAAGCTGAAGGAGAAGAATCAAAGGAGTCAAACGAACCAGTGGAAATAAAAAGAGTAAGAAGACCCAACCAAAAGTACAGATCACCGGAATGGTCTTATGTGGCACTGTCTGAAGGAGGAAAAGAAGAAGCAGTGACTCGAGATAATCCGGAAGAGATCTTGAGAGAAGTGGTTGAGGAAGATACTGGTGAAATTCTGAAAGTACTCTTGACTGACATTGGAGAAGAGTCGAGTACTGAGGAATTTGATGTTGAAGAAATTGAAGTGAAGAATGACAAGTATCCAAACTGAGTGAAAGAAGGATTCACTTAGATCAAGTGAACGGAGAGATCATTTGGATAAACTGAAAGCTGAAGAATTGCTGAAGAATTGAAGAAGTTCAAACAGTAGTGGAGTAGTAGAGGCTAAACTAATATGGCTAACATAGAGGATAATAGAAATAGATGTGCCTTCTTTAAGAGGTGGTGTAGGATGTGCTGCTGCTGTACTGGATTATTAATGCTTCTATGGGGTGTTTTAGTTTTATTAGTTACTTTCAAAGTAGAGTTTGAGATGCATACAGAGAATGTGACAAATGTAGAGAAGAATTCACAAAAAGTAGTTCCAATTAGAATTAATAATGCTTACACACACAAAGATAGGTCAATTAATAATTTTTCTAGTAATGTTTTTTCGAAACTGTTATATGAATATGTAAAGACAATGGAAGTAAGGGATTGCTACGTCTGTATGCAATTACCTGCATCCGTCTCAGAGGGTGTTACTTATCATCATTTACCAGCTACATATGGTATTTCCTGTAGTATTTTAAGTAGTGTTTTTTATTTGTTAGGGAAAGTAGATTATAAGATGTCTAACAGAGATAGTATTTTTGGGCACTTGCCAATGAACAAAGAGCTGAATCCAGCTAAAGAAGCTAACACTTTTGGTGAGATTTTTATTGAAGAAAAAGGATTAACATTAGATTACATTTTTAAGAATAATTTAACTTGCAGTTTGAAAGGAGAGGAGAAAGCTTTCCTGGATATGGTAGAAGAAAGGAGATTGAACATGCATGAGAAAGCAGGAAAATATAAAGTGAGTGAGACAATTTGGGACATTGAGATGGGAAAGGAGTTGAAGAATGGGGCTAGTCCAACTTTAGCTCTAGATGCACCACAGGAGGGTAAACTTTGTATTACAAGAAGGAAATCCCAATATGATACATATTTTGTCGGGACTAGTGAGTGCCATGATACATACTTCATTGCAACAGGTTGGGGTTTCAGAGGTGGAGAAGATACGATTTTTCCAGGAGTATATTATGTTTGTGGGAATAAGGCTTATTACAAGTTGCCTGACCATTGGTATGGCACGTGTTATGTGGGCCTAGTTTTTCCAAAGATTTTTCATATAGATAAAGTAACAGATGTAGAAGATGTTAACTTACTAATGCGTTTTAAGAGAGAAACTTGGTCTGAAATAGTGGGTGATATTTTTGGGGTTTTGATTCCAGCAGTGGGAATTTCTTTGAATGCTTATGGAATTCGGAAGCTGTCTACAGTGGTTGATCGCTTATCGACAAATACCGCTGGAGGGTTTCTTTTGGTGAATACGGAATTAAGTGCCGTACGTGCCATGTCTATGCAAAATCGACTTGCCCTTGATATTCTATTGGCCAAGGAGGGTGGAGTCTGTGGAATGCTGAAAGTTCAACATTGTTGCACTTACATTCCAGACGAAAGCAGAGACCTAAAGGTCTATATCAAAAATATTACTGATTTGCATGAAGAATTAGTACCACTTGAAGCTGAGAATTTGTGGACTAAAATAGCTAATAAAATGATAGCTGTTAAGGATTTTATTGCAAAAATAGGTAGTACTATTATAGGTAGAATATTGTTTCCCTTGTCTTGTATAATTGTGGCTTTATTAATAATAAGATTGGTGTGTGTGTGTTGTAAAAACAGGGGAGGGAGGAAGAAATTGAATAAAGAAAAGAAAAACAAGAGGTTGAAGAGAGAACCTCAAGAAATTGAATTAGAAGAATTGAGGGAGAGTGTTTACTTAGAGACAAAAAGGGATGATGAAAGAGTGACTGGTGTTTAATGTTGTGTAAAGGGGAAAAAGACATTTCCGATTTCTCCTAAAATGGGACTAAATTTTACTAATTTTTTTTTTTTTTTTTTTTGGGTTTATTTGGTGATAAAATCACCAAAGGGGGGATTGCTGGAGCAGAGTTTTCAGTTTGAAAATTCTGGGGCTTTTTGAAGCTCTGGCGTGTCTATTCGTTGTACTAATTTATTAATAATTAATAATTAATTATTTGTCTTGTGCAAGTGCGTTTATATTAATCAATCCGTTTGTGTTAACGAGAAAGAGTTACACGTAAGTGTGCTTAAATGTGCTGACTGATAATAACGCGTGTGTTAAATGTGTTTTCATGTTTAAACGTTGCAATGTGCTGTTTATTTTTGAGCACAAAACGCTTTTGAATTAATGCTTTTCTATGTTGCAAATGCTAGATAAATGCATACACATAAGGGTATTAGTGGGGTTAACACTGTTTAATCACTATGCTGTAGTAACGTTGTTTTTGTCTCTTTTAATTAAGATGGTCTATTAAGGCCTATGTTGGCCTGAGAAAGAAGGCTGAATAGTGAGCCTGACTGTGATTATAATTTGAAAACTGAGACGAGGGAGACCCCTGCTGGAAGTGGTCCTGAAGCTAACTGACCATGGTCCTTGTCGAAAAACTTTCCATGAGGACAGCAGCAGTTTTTGGGAGTTCTCCAAGAGAAGTGAAAGTGTCCTTGGCAGCCTTGGGAAACAAAGGAGCCTTAGAAAGAAGCTCTGAACTGTGGCTCGATGGCCGAGGAGAAGCAGGATAATTGTGATACATGTTTTATTTTCTTGGTTCCTGTTCCGTAGTTTTCGCTATGTGTATTTTTCCTGAGCGGAGATTCTCAAATGTAGCAATGTTACATCCTTTCCTTCTCGCTCTGCTCAGCAAGTCCGGCGGACATTACAGCTTTTTTCTATGTTCTCAATGTATCTTTCTATTGTTTAGAATATTATAAGATGTTAGCCTAGAGAGGGTTTTTTTCCACTTGCCATTTTACCTTTGCCGCGTATCGAACCTGCGTTGCTGAGGATTGATGCTGAAGGGACTTCGTCTTGAGAGACATTTACCGAGAGACTTGTCCTGACCCGTTCTGACATTTAGCTAGAATAGGTAACTATGAGAAATGATTTACTCTGATTGATTTTCTTGACTAATTTTAGATAAAGCAATATAATTTTAAACATGGTGTTGGATATTCTTTCTTGTCAATTATTGGGTTTGCGTTATTGATTATTGTTGTGTATATTGTGTAGACTATGCTTAGGGACAGTCACAAAAACCAGGTCTTATCGACCTCGATATAGATGCAGGGTGTTTAGGAGTGTTTTCCTTCCACAGGTTTATTGCTGGTAGAGTATTTGAGCGTATGTTAGTGAAATGGGCCCTAGCGTATGATGTATGCATGTGCGTGTAACTGTAAGATTACTCTATCCGTGGTAGTGGGAATATTGTACACACCCTGATCTCTATCACTACTCAAAGCTCCTTTGTGTTAATTTCAGTGCAAAACAAGCTTCACGCTGGAAAGTTAATCCTAATTGTGCACTCAGTGCTGGTTTGAGTCACTTTTGTGATGCAAACCCAGACCAAAGTGTTAATAAGTCTGCTATTAGAAATTGCATAATCTAGCCGAGGCAGGATGAGAGGTAGGAGGATCATCTTCATAAAGTACAAAGAAAAGGCATGAAGAACCATGCACATGCCACTATTAATATGCTGAAAAAAGGATAGGCTGCTGTCAAAAGCGCATGTCCAGATTTTCTGCAGAAGGTCCTAGGAGAGGAGCGTCTTGAAGTCCCGTGGCGGCCAGATGAACATTCGGCTCTCAGGAGAGATTCCTAGAATGATGACCTTAGTGTTTTTAACATATTTTTTTCAGGCAGCTTTTTTGCATCCACCACGCAACTGCTTTAAGGCAGTTATTAAAGTTATCTTTGAGAGAATCAATATCATCTTTGGAAAAGATCAATCAATCAATCAGATAATTTGTTTTCTAAATGTCGCTGGCATAGGATGAAAGAGTGAGCCTGTATTGCTGTATTATGAATGCCATTGGACAAAATGTAAAAATTCAAATGTGTGGTGCTTAGAGGTCCTTGGAAGGACTGCATATATAATCCTTTTGATCTTGTATCAGAATTTGGGGAAGAGAGTTTGTTTGAGATCTGTCAGATATTTCGGAATATATCCATCTCAGGGTGGCTCATCTAAAGTCTAAAGAAGAAAGAGTGGAAAGGGAAGTGATACAAGATACAGTATTAAAAGCTGCTCTGAAATCTATAGGGGTGAGCGTTAACCACTCTTCTTGATCAGAGATAATGTCTATAGACAACAATGCAGAGTCAAGCAACTTCTTTGATGTGAAACCTACTTGGTTAAGGACAAGAAGTTAGTCTCAACGAATTACGAGATTTGTCATTCAATTTCTTCTTCAATGACCTTAGTGGAAAAAGGTAGAAGTGAAATGGAGTAGAGGTTATAGCTCAGCAGATATTATTCTGAGCAGGAGTTAATCATGGACGTTTTACAGGAAGGGGGCACAATACCTTGCTGAATGGAAGCATTCAGCAAGAGAAGAAAGCATAGGTGCATTATAGAACTGGATGTCTTGATCAAGAAAGTAGAGTAGGGATGAATTGTGGATGCTGACTTCATGGACATCATAGTTGCTTGAGTCTTTTCTACACAGAGAAGTGTAAAGTAAGAGAGACATGGTTTAAAGTACTGAACATTAGGATAAGAAGGCAGAAGAGGGTCACTAGGTGTGTACCAAATTGACAAAGTATCAACATTGGCTATAAAAGCTCTGTAGTTGTTTTAAACACGTATTTTTTTATAAGCGCTGATGTGCACAGTCGGTCATAAATTCCTTTATTTTATAATTAATTAAAATCATTACAATGTACATAAAAAGGCCTAAATGTAAACCAAGCTTTATCTGGTGAGTATGAAGATTGTAAAAGTTGTTTTCACAGGTCTAAATGTGGTCGTAAATACTGCATATACTGGTTCGCATTAAATAAATACCATTAAGAGAGATTACATGTTCATGGAGAAAGCCAGAGTAAAAGCAAATGATTGGTGCTGAAAAGTATCAAGGCTGTGCAAACTATACAAATAATGCGTATTGTCTTAAATACAAGCAGAAGTAAAAGCAGATTCAAATAAGTTCTGTAAAAATTTAGTGGTTATAGGTAATACCCGAGGAAGAATGTCTGCTCAATCCTGTACAAAAGAGATTAGATGCGCAAAACAGTGCTTAAAATAGATACGATCTGAAAACCATGAAATAAATTGGTGTCTAGTCATTGCCTGAGAGAATGGCTAGTGAAAAGGTCCCTACAAATAGATATTAAAAACTGATCATACTGAACATTCAAATTCAATAGTTCTTGGTGACCTTAATTAGGGCGGCAGGCAGACATGTCAGTGTCTGTAATTAAAGCTTGTAACGGCTGCTATATTTGCAGAATTTTGCCAAATCACATGGATCCACTAAGTTGACCAAGTTCGTAGCCTCACTGCAGGTTTGTCCCCCGTGTGAAAGGAATGAAGGTTTTTGCAGTGAGTGGAGGGCATTCAAAAGCGCGGGCAGCATCACAAAAGGTGATTAATCCTTTCCTTATGGTATCCACAAAGTCTGCACTTAACCATCATGGAGAGGGAGTGCCACTTTGGGTTCATCTTTTTGGTCTGTAGGCACATCGACCATGCAGCAATGATATGTTTTAAACATGTCATTCCGATCGCACAGCGCAGGTATGGCTGTGGTTGCAGTCCTGTGGCTGTGGTATCGTTAGATGTAGCCACTGCTAGAAAAGCCGACGTACTTTTTTATTTTGTCAGGTAAAATTGCAATGACTGAGTATCTATTTGCTTTTTAAGAATATTGTAAAGGGCCAAGTGTGAAAGAAATTTATTGTTTAGCACTGACAAATCTATTTGGAGTGTGTCCACTGATTTTTTTAAGTAATTCGACCAAGGGTTCATCGTTTGGCTGAACATCTGTTGGAGAATTGGTTTCAAAGTTCGGGGGGTTCTTAATAATCCTGTAATAGTATTTTTAGGAATGCACCCATGTTCGACAACATTTGCACCTCTAGAACCAGTTCTAATCTGATCATATAATCTCTTGTGTGGGTTGGTAGTGATAGGGATCAGGGTATCTAAAATATGCCCACTACCACGGATAGAGTAATCACACAGTTACACGCACATACATTCATCATACGCTAGGGCCCATTTCACTAACACACGCTCAAATACTCTACCAGCAATAAACCTGTGGAAAGAAAACACCTAAACACCCTGCATCGATATCAGGTCGATCAGATCTGGTTTTGTGACTGTCCTAATCAATAACATAATCTACACAACATATACAATAATAATCAGAAATATAAACCCAATAATTGACAAGAAAGAAAATCCAACACCATGTTTAAAATTATATTGCTTTATCTAAGATTAGTCAAAGTAAATCAATCAGAATAAATCATTTCTCATAGTTACCTATTCTAACTAAGTGTCAGAACGGGTCAGGACAAGTCTCTCGGTAAAGTCTCTCAAGACGAAGTCCTCAGCATCGATCCTCAGCAACGCAGATTCACGCGGCAAAGGCAAAATGGCAAGTGGCAAGTCCCTCCCTAAGCTAACATTTTTTATAGTAAAAATTACAATGGAAACACACATAAAGTTTGCAAAATACACTGAATCACTGAGCAGAGCGAGAAGGAAGAAATGTAACATTGCTACATCTGAAAATCTCCGCTCAGGAAAAGTCACAAGACGGAAACTACGGAACAGGAACCAAGATACTATTAAAGTATCCGATCTGTTTAACTTCCCTCGGCAGCCGAACCACAGTTCATTGTTCATTTCTAAAACTTCTTTGTCTCCCAAGGCTACCCATGATGTTCCATTTCTTTTTGGAAATCCTCCAAAACTGCTGCGTCCTCATGGAAAATTTTCATTTAAGGACCATGGTCAGTCAACTTCAGGACCATTTCCAGCAGGGGTCTCCCTCGTCACGTCTTTCACATATTCACTCGAGGCCAGGCTCACAAAATCAGCCATCATGGGCTAGGCCTCCATAGGCCACAATAGACCATCTCAATTAAAAGAAATAAAAACAACGTTACTACAGCATAGTGATTAAACAGTGTTAACCCCACTAATACCCTTATGTGTATGCATTTATCTAGCTTTTGCAACATAAACAAGCATTAATTCAGACAGCGTTTTGTGCTCAAAATAAACAGCACACAGCAACGTTTAAACATGAAAACTTGCACGTTATTTTTTAGAAAATAGAAACAGCACACACATGCTAACCCTCGTGTAACTTTCTCTTATGTTAAGACAAACGGATTGATTAATAAAAACACACTTGCACAAGACAAATAATTAATTTGTTATTTATTAATAATTAATAAAACGCATAGACATACTAGAGCTTCAAAAGCCCCTGAATTTTCTAAATGAAAACTCTGCTCCAGCAGTAGTCTAAATATTCTCTTGTATGCTTCGAGTTGGAATTTATCAATTGTTGTCCGGCAAGGCCTCCTGGCCGTAAATAAGTGCTGGTAAAAGCAAGGCTTGGGGAACCAGTCAAATTGATGTTGTGGATAAGCTCTCTAAAATCGTGTTGAGTTGGCTTAGTCTCATGATGGTTTGTAAAGACTTTGGTTTGAGGTGGCCCAAATGAGTTTTAATGCCTTCCTTTGCTGTCAGCCGCAGACCCAGATAATTATAGGCGGGTGTCCTTTGGACTTTTAGGGTGCCTAGGCTCCAAACAGTGCTTACTTTCTCGTTCGTCCGTCTGAAAACAACCACACATGCTCCGTGTACATACAGAGGCAATGTAGACCTTTCCCTTAAGTCATTGCACCTGCCCATAACCCAAAACCCTGTACCCTTAATCCTTAGCTGTAACCCCTTACACCTAGTTTATCACCCTTACCTTTAATCTCTTACCTATACCCCTTCCCCTTAATGCCTACCGCTGCATCTTAATCACTATCCTGCACCACTTACCACTCAACCCTTAATCTTAGGGCATTGCCTTAACCATTAACCCCTTAGCCATAACCACTTACCAATATTCCATGTTTTTTAAATCCAGCGGTGGCCGATGAAGATAAACATGGTGAGGCGGTGTGGATGTCGACAGACTACGGTATAGAGAAAATTAAATATATCCTATTCCATCGTCTGTCAGCCGTCCTCAGATTTATCATTTTACTCCTAGGACCTTGTTACACTAGCTTTCACTCTTACCTCTTACATTTACACATTACCTTAACTACTTGCCCAGAACATTTGACTCCTTACCTCTATCCTTTTATCTCCTTGCTCTTACCCTTTGCCCCTTATATTTTACCCCTATTTTAACTTCTTACCTTTAAGTCTTACTCACTTGCCCCATAATCTATTCTGAAAATATTACCCCTATAGTAATATTTATATATTTTATAACTTACAATAAAAAAATAAACAATGGGATGGGTGGGCATGAGGCAGGTATTTTCTCATAAACGTGTTTGTACTTACAGACTTGAAATAAAGTAAAATAACAAACCATCACCATATTACAGTAACACACCAGCAATACAACAAAAACACCATAAAACAACATTTCAATTAATTAATTAATTAATTTAAGGCATTTGTATAGTGTGGACTTAGCAGTAGGAGATATTGGAGTGCTTCACATAGGCTTGTAGCAGTACATTATGATAAAGCCTGAAGAAGTCACGGAAGACAGGGAAGAAAAATAAATTATACAGTGTGGTTCATATTACTTCTTGAAACTGAAGGGATAGATACTAGGTGATGTTGTCTACACTACCTAAAGGATGGTTAAAGAGGTTCAACATATAGGTACATTCTAAACTGAGATGTTTTTAGTTCTTACTGGAAGGATAGCAAGTTGGTGTTGAGTTTTAAGTCATCTAGAAGGCAGTGCCAAAGTGTCTGCACTTGGCGCGAAAGGAATTAGCTCATTGTCTTGGTGTATTTATTTTTCTGAATTTCCAGTATTTGGTGAGATTTATTTCCAGTATTTCCTTTACCTTTGTTCAGAATAGTTTAGCCTTCAGTTAACTGGAAAGCCAAGATGTGTGACTTTGAGTGGGATGTGTTATTTTGAAGTGCTTTCAACTGTAGCAAGTGAGGTGAGCAGCTTGAGAAGTGCTGTGGACTATTTGGGTAGACCAGAAAGTACAGTAAAATTATCGTTTGAGTCATTGTTCTGAAATAACTTGAAATAATGTTTTTCTCTTGCATAGAAGAAGGACATAGTTTTGTTTAGTTTGGAGATATCCTGAGTAGTAAGAATCAGAATCCTACTCATCTTTATTTTGGCCAAATAATGGCTTAAAAGCACATACAAGGCAATAGTCCACAAAGACTATACAATATAACATATTAAAACCACAGTTCACAGACAAAACATAATTAACCCTGGGCGGAGTTTGCGCGGCTATGCTACGCGGAACTCTGCAAAGCAGCAAAAAAAACCTGCCGTGCTACAAGCAGTTCTGCGAGTGGGAGGAGTTGCTTGTCCTACCCGTTTGTGTGATGTTTCCGCTATACGTCAACATGGATTGTGTGTTCGGGTGGAAATATCGCGCAAACTTCACCACGTGGTCACGCATGGGCGCATCCTTGCTTTCTAAAACTTGTTAAATCTATTATCTTACCTTTTGTCTTTCTAAGTTTTAATTTTATGTCTTTTTCTACTTTTTTTAGTGTTTTTGGTGAGTTTTGTACTTTATTATTTTTTACCTTTACTACTTCCATTTTTACCCTCCTTCCTTCTTATTCCCCATTTCTTTTTTTGCCTGTTTCCCCCTAGCCCCATGGCAGATAATGGTGCACCAAGGCATGCAAGTACCAGCTGCCTTCCTTGCAGAAGGTGGCACCAGTCAGGGGTGCAGCCCTGTGCCCTGTTTTCCGAAGTGGAGATGGCAGCGCTGGTTCTTTATATCCAGCACCACCTCCCCTCCACCCTGGCAGCAGATGGCAGGCCTGTGTTGGGGTATGGCATGTGGGAGCGCCAGCAGCATTGGACGAGGTTGCACTGGGCTGGTTACTGCTGCTCTGGGGTCTGGCGTACCCATCAGCAGTTGATGCACTGCTGGTCCGACATCCTGGACCGAGGGCAGGACCTGGTTGACCTGCTAGGAGTTGAGGTCACAGGGCTAGGTGAGTAGCTGAGTAATTATTACAATTATTAATTTTTATTATTACTTGTGTGTTCGTTCTATGCTTTAGCTAATATTTTTTTCCTAAATAATAGCAAGTATGCTGCTCACATGCAGGTCAGTTAGGTTTTCAAATATTATGTGATAGTCTGTTATTCTGGACAGGTGTTTAGCTTACTTGGCGCTACCTAACCTAGTTATCGTACTTGTTGGTGCTCGCTTGGGCTGATGTGATTAGTGATGATTATGTAAGAAGTTCTGTAATTTGTTATTTGTAATTTCGAAACCGCATGGTTCATGCCACATGGACAGTGCAGGGATGTTTGAGAACAACACACATCCATTTTTCAATGAAGCTTGTGCTGTGGGCCTTTTCCGCCTGCCGCACAGGCTTCCATTGACAAATGGAGGTTTGCCACAAGCCGCATGGCCTATGGGTATTTGCATCAATTTGTAATAGTGCGGTTGGGACCGCTGACCTAAGGTCAGGTGGTTCCACAACCGCAACGGCATCCACCGACATCATTGTAATAATTAACAAGGCCCTTGATGATTAGTGAATTGGCCTGTTAAAGGGGTTGAGAGATTGCGAATAAGATTTGAGAAAAAGAAAACATCATTAGTTGCAATTTATTATCAGTAATTCCAAAATGTAATTTACTAAATTTGGAATAGGGCTAGGTAGGTAGGTTTTGGAAATTTGGAATAGGATAAGATGGTCCGCAATATACTACTACTTAATAGTGGATCTGATTTAGAAAAGTTCAATAACGTTATTGCGTTGCTTTTGCCTGTCAAAAAATATTTTGGCAGATATTTATTTGCCACCAATCTTTTTTTGGCTTTATGTCTTACATCAGCATCCAGGGGGCAAGAAGAGGGATTAGGGGGGTGAGGGTCTAGAAGCTGGAGGTGCCTCCCAGAGTTCCTCAGCCGATGGCTCTGCTGGCCCCAGTAAGTCCTCCTGGTCTGAACATTAATATATTTATTCCCCTAACTTTCTGCTCCTTTTTGAATAATTAATGTCTATCAGATTTTTATTTTTTTCCAAATCCTCTTCGATCTATCAATTTCTAAATTCTTGTTATCCCTGCATTATTCTTCCTATTTACTAATTTTCTATATTTGAAGTTTCTGTGCTTTACTTCAACCTTTCTCTAGTCTGTAGTTACTAGTCTGTCTGTAGCTTCTCTAAGACTCATAGAACCCATTGATCACATACTACTACTACTACTATGCTGCCATGCAGATTGCATGCCCATTTCCCAAGTACAGTATTCTACGCTTGTTTGTTGAAATAAGAAGACTCAATCATTAAAACAAGAGAGTGGCCATGGTCACGTTGGACACCCTAACATTTTGTCTTCTTAGCTAGGCCTAGTATTATTAGCTTTCTGATTCATTACAGAGCCGCCGGCGGTGACTAATCAACCCAGTCCGGATACTTAGGTGTACATGTGGCACCCATTAATTTCATTAATTGGAATCTTGCGCTTCTTTCAAGAGCTTAAGGGCCCTCATCTTGATAATACAGCCTGAGTGTACGCGCTGTCAGATAATGGGGCTCCCTTCCCCTCATTCACCATTCCCTTGAGTCCTGATGAAAACCCCCCAATAAGGATGAAGCTACCTTTATCATTACAGGGTTCGAAACGTTGACATATTGGCATTTATATCAAATACAGGCGACAAAGACATGTTTATCTGTGCCTATAATGTTATGTTTAGTTACTTTATTGGTTTGGCAAGTAAAAGGCCGGATTTGATCTAAAAAACGTGGTTGTATCTGAACCACATTACCTTTCCGTTTCTTTACACCATCACTCATTTCTCCTTGATCACTCACAAACCCCACCTCCCTCCCTTCCTTCTCTCTCTTAGCACCAATGTGTATCAATGTTGATTAATCGCATATTCTTATGTTTTGATTAACTTAAATTCTGTGATGCAAATTAAATCACATGAAATCATTTGTTTTTGTAGTGATGTTTGAATTATTAAATGTATTTGAATTCGGTTCTACATACGTGAATTTAAAGTCAATTTTCCACTGTGACCGTTTATTTATGTACCATAGTATTATTAGCAGCAGTTGGTGAACTGATACTGTGCACCATGTCTGGGAGGAAATACGAGGAGGACAGCCCCACAGCCTTTGCCCACCAAGGCCATATGCAATTTTTTCTCAAAACGTCAGATTCATCAAACAATAGCTCCAACCACTCCTTAACTGCTTGTCTTGAGGCTTTTTATTAAATACTGCCACCAACAAAATGCCTAACCTGATATTTTTGACAGAAAATACTGCCTGTAATGTATCCGAATTGTAGTGAATGATGTGTGTGGTGCATTTTGCTATAAAAATATTAATAGTGGGAGGCTTATTTGGCATCTAGGAAATGTGTAATCTTTTTTTTGTAGCCACACCAACCACCAGTGCCGGGGCCAGCAGTGATGGCGCCAGCCAGTCTGCGGATGCGGCAGTGGAAGGGGGTGAGCCGGCAGCAGTGATGGGCGGTGGCAAGTCACATTGATTGCTTATTTATTGACAATTAATGATATACTCACTGTAAAGGTGTAGTGTTGTTGAATTGTGAACAACAGGTGAACACAGCAGGAGTTGATCTGGAAAACTAATGGCCATTCCTACCTTCAACTTAGCAGTGAAAGTTTCATGATCAAGGGCCATATGTATCAAAAACGAGTTTTGCGATTCTCTAATTGCGTTTTTTTGCGAATCGCAATTAAAGAATCGCAAAATGCAATGTATTTGAGATTTGCAAAAAAATGTTGCGAATCCTACATATTCCTTATTTGCGAATCGCAAATTGAGATTCGCAAATAAGGAATACCTTCCCATTCATTCCTATGGGCTAGGAGGCCCATAGGAATGAATAGAAAGACGTTCTCAATTAGAGAATCGCAAATTGAGAATACAATTTCAAGGTTGCAAGGGTGCCAAAAGGACACCCTATTGCACCACTGAAATATGCATGTGTGCACATTTGGCGCACATACATTTCCTAAGGGCATGTATGTGTAACATATTGCACTTTAAAAAAATCAAACAAGTGTTTTTTTAAAGATAGTCATAAATTACCACCAACTTGAAGTTGGTGGTAATTTGCGAATCCTTAAGGCCAAATCACACTTTTTTGTGCTTCTTACATTGCATTTAAGGAATCGCAATTTGTGATTCCTTAAATGCATTTGCAAAATACAGAATCGCAAATTTTGCGATTACTTATTTTGCGAGTGGGTTTTTGTGTGAGACATTGCACACTGCTAAATTGCGATCGCAATTTAGCTTGATACATATGGCCCCAAGACCTTTAACTGTGGGTTAATGGAAAAGGGATAGAATTATGGAAGGAGAAAGGAGAGGTGAAATGTAATATATATGACTGAAAGAGAAGGATGCGTGGGTGAAAGCGCTGGATGCATATACTATGGGAAACATCAGTTACATCGCGGTGTTTGCACCACAATACCTTTACAACGCGGGTATTACAACGCAAGTCATTACAATGACTTGCGCTGGATGGCACTCTAAGCTAAGGAATGGTATAATTTACTATTCCAACACCTTCCCTACTGTAACGTAGGCTGGAGTTGGAATAGTAAATCATACTATTCCTAAGTCCAGCGCTCTCCAGCGCAAGTCATTGTAACAACTTGCGTTATAATGCCTGTGTTGTAAAGGTATAGCGGTGTAAACACCGCGATGTAATGTCGTATATTCATATACTATAGGTGGCTGATATCTAGGATGCCTATACAGGTGGGAAGCTTTCCTGGATGAATGAAAGTGCATGTGTGAAAGGATGCCTGCCTGGGTGGGTGCTTAGAATCCTGTGGTGGTTGATTTTGATTGAAAGAAACTTAAGGACGCATGGTGGATAAATGACAATTGTATGTTGCTGAAAGGTTTGTTGAGACTAAAATGAGACAGAGAGTCATGTTTGGATAGATGGCTATACTTGGATTGGTGGTTTCAATGGTGAAGAGTGGATTGAGAGAATGTAAAACTTATATGGTGGTGAGTAGCAAAGCCAAGGGTGAAGAATACAAAATAAAATACTAGAAGAACAATGCAATGATAAATAGAAAAAAACTTTGGGAAGGAGAATAAACAAGGGACTAGGGTGCTCCTCTGTGGTGGTGGTGTTCTTCTCACCTTTATTTGCCTGGAATGATTTTCTCAAGGTTTTTTTATACAAAGCCTCTAATGATGGCAGCTGTATTTTCAGCTATCTGGTTTTAATCCTGTCGCAAGGTAGCTGAATAAAGTTGCTACATAGCTAACCTCGTAGTCAGTTTCAATAACGTTCACTTTAGCACTGCACTACCTATCAAACACACCAAGCTCACATAGGGTTTTAGTTCAACCCACCTCATCTACACTTAAAACATCCCTGTGCTCCTCCCTCGCAGCAAGGGGGTTGTAGCCCACGTAGAGACTAGGTCTTCTACGCACGGAGGGACCCCTATGATGAAGCATGACATCTTTGATGTGTGAGCGGAACCATCTTTAAAAAGTGATCTCCCTCAAGTACATGGTTGAGTATACCTTGTTACACCAGACACTGCTCTTTTGGACCCGGGGCTTTTCTTGTGTTTGATATTATGAGTGGGGAGGTGCCTCACGCAGGTCCTAAAATCTCCTCTAGCCCCCTTAGTGTGTATTTGTAAATTGTTAAGTCATACTTCAATAAATCGCACAGCCTGGGGGCAGAGGGTTAGAAGTTTGATAAATGAATGCAAAGGGGGATTTGGGGAAAAGTTAGACAAAGACAAACACTACACAAGGACACATTCATCTTGGTAATGAGCAGCCGACCATCATAAATCTGTTATTGGAGGAAAAGGAAACAAAGGAACAAGAAATTAGTACAGCTACACTAAACCAAATTGTCAGTTTGCCCCAAGAGAGACCAAGTTACATTATTATTTATGATCTGTCTTACCTAGCTTTGAAAGATATCGATTACATTTCAAACGAAACTTTTTGTGGGTTTCAATAAACAACAAAAACACACACAGTTAAAATTCTAAGTAAAAGAAAAAATTATACTGTATTTGTATTGCCAAATTACGACTGGGAGTTGCATCTGCATTGATTCTTCTTGTACGGTCTGTCAATGTTGGGTGCCTGGCAGATGTGGTCTGGTAAGTTAAGCGTTGGTTTTCCAGTTTGGCGCCGGATAAGAGGGCCTGTAGATTGGAAAACAAAAATTATATTGAAGAATCAAGGACAAGGAGAAAGAAAGAAGTTAATCTAAGGAGGTCTAGGGGTGTGCAGTGCAGACTCAGAGGAAGTGCAAGAGGTGAAAAGAATAGTCCTTTAGCTATTGCATTAATTCATATTATGCCTGGTATGTGAGCAAATTGGTGAGGCCAATTTTACCACACAAAAAGTGGTTGCATGTAATGCAACTATCGGGCTGATCAAACTGTCTTGATCATCATCACATAATAAATATGTAACTAAATATTTAGCCTAACAGCAGCACATGCATAATGTGATTATTTATCATTCATGAATAAATGTCTGTCTCCAGTTACCTTCAACAAAAGATCCCCACCCTATATCACAAAACATTAACCCTATCCCTTTAATCCCTAATATCAGCTCTTGAACCCCTATACCTTTAACACCAATTCTAAACTCCTTAAACCTATATCCCAATCCTTTAACCTTATGCCTCTAACCTCAAGTCTCTCCCAATAAATCCCCAAAGCTTAAATATACCCCATTAACCACTAACCTCATGCCCTAAACCCCTAAACCCCTATACCCTTAATGCCTAACACTTAACCCCATTGTCTTTCACATTGTCCATACTTTCGTTGAGTATTTATTTATAAAAGTATTGCTTTTTAGAACTAATAGTTTGGAACTTTTATTTTAAAAATGTTATTTTTACATTTTTAATGTAACACAACCCAGTCGAATTTGCAATGTAGTGCTTAATTTGAGCTCGTTGTTGCTGGTGGGGGTACCAGCACTTATTTGTGGGAACTGGCAATTATTTTTCTGCATCAGATACATCCCGCGTGCAAGAGCAGTAAAAACACAGATCAGAAAGACGGAGATAGATAAAGACGGCAAAACCATCACAAAGGGGGAAAGCCAGAACCTGAAAGAGTCTGAGCAGTGCGTCAGGCACCAGCACTCTTTAACAAATTAAGCACTGGTGCTACAAGGTCCAGCTGAAAATTATGCTTAGTGGCATTGATGGTCTACAAATCCTTGCACTGCCACAACCCTCCCTGGCTTTGAAACAACATGCATGTATATTTTGTCATGCCCGAAAACATTTAATTGCATTGTTTACAAAGGACTCCCACCTTTTCTCATGGGTCTGCAGAAGACTGTAGTTACTTGTCAGTATTTATGACAATGGCATTACAGAAGAGGCCCCAAATGCTTGTCCTCTTCTGTAATATAGGTAGTGCTGGCACACATGTTGCACCAGCGCTATCATAAGAGGGTGTTCCCTCATTTGCATGATGGCATGGGCCCATGCAAATGAGGGAATTAGATTGCCTCTGTGCCCTTGCCATATTATGGACAGGGACTGTTAGAAATGGGATTGCTGGTTGGCCGAGGTATGCACCCAGGCCAGGCAGGAGCCACCACTCTAGTGAGGGTAAGCAAGATACACATTAAAAGATAAGATGTGCTCACCCTCTGGTAGCTTGGCACAGAGCAGTCGGCTTACCTAAAGAGGCGATGTGTAAAGTATTTGCGCAACACACCCACACAGTAACATAATGAACAGACGACACAAAGACTCCACACCGGTTCAGAACTATAGAGAATATTTATCTGAGCAAAATAAAACCGGAACAACAAAATTCCAATCAGTAGAAGTTGAGATGTGAATTTTTAAAGATTAAATGCTAAAATGGTGCTTAGAAGTCTTTAGCGGTCCAAATTTTACCTGAGATTGCAAGGAACCAGTGCAAATCCAAAGTGAAGGCCAACTTTAATTGACAGCAGGCACGCTACAGAACTCATACTATATAACAACAATTGATTCTGTAGCGAAATGTACAATTTCTTTCAAGCTAGATTAGTTTCATTGATGTACACAGCTGGTGGTAGATAAAAAAAGATTGGCGCTCTAAGGTCTTGTCACATAGAGGTTAGGTTAAGTAGCATGAAATCTGGAATGGTGCAGTAAGGTAGGGAAAAACCACCAGATCCCCAAATGTGTGGTCAAAATGGCCACTAGTAAATATATACAAATCCTCTGCACATGTGTGATAATTACAAACATGTGTGGTAGATTTATAAATCACAGTTTGTTTTCTTGTGCTTTTTCAAGGTAGTTTATTTGAGTTCTTCTGTAAGCAAAGTCCATTCTGTACTTCACTTTTCCTGTTTCTTACACAACACTTGTTTTGTCGCTGTTACATGGGATTACCCCGTGACTTCTTCAAGGCTATGAGCTTTATCTCAAGGTTTCTTAATTTTGGTGATAATTCCAACCCAAAAGAGTTTCTGTTAGTAGTTGTGTTTTTCAATAGTTGCTAGAATTGTCGTCATTTATTGTGATTGTTCCTTCCCATTTCCCTAGAGTATGGTTGTTAATATCCCATCCTGCTGCCCAATCCGGCAAGCCTGTGACTGTGTAGTCCTCACTCCTCCTGAGTGTGCTCAGAGCTCGACCGCTACGTCCCAGCCAGGACGTTAATAAAAAGAACGCGAGAACAATAATGCGCTACGAGGTTCTTACCTCTTAAAAGGAAATCATGCAGGTTCAGATTTCTTGAAAGGTAATGTATCCAATCTGAAAGGGGCTTCATTTATTAGGCCCAAAAAGGAGGTTTCGCTGGTCAGCTGACACCTTGGAGATCCACAATGGATTCTCTATAAAGAAGTAAATGTCACATTAACACAATGAATACACCACAAAATGACTCCACACAGGTTTAGAATAACAGAGAATATTTATCTGAGCAGAATAAGACCAAAACGACATTACCCAACCAGTTGACGTCTAAATATGAATATTTAGACGTCTTATAGTGCTTAGAAGTCACTAGCGGTCAAACGGTTACTTGAGGTCGGCCAGAGGACCCAGACAGGTCCCACTGAAGAAACACCTTGACTGGAGCAAGTCTCGATGTCGACAGTCTACTGAGTCGTGTCGAGGGGCACAAAGTGGGTCCCACATCATCGTCAAGCTCTGTTGAAGTGAATGCAATGCATCATCGTAGAGCGGCACAGAGTGCCGTCGAGCAGTGCAGGCTATGGATCCACTGTCGTTGGGCAGCCTCTGCGTCGGCATTGAAGGGTGAGGTGGAGGAATTTTTCACAGGTGACACGATGTGTTGGTTTTTGTAAAAAACAGCTGCAGAAACCACTTCTGAGTCCAGCAACACCAACACAATTGTAGGAAGTCTGTTGTGCCTCTGAGACTTCAGAAAACAGGAGGCAAGCCAGCAGTCCTTTGAAGATCACTTGAAGGGAAGGCAGAGTCCTTTCAGCAGAGTCAGGGAGCTGCAGGCAGCAGGGCAACAAGCAGAAAAATTGTCTTTCCAGAAAAGCAATCTATTTGAATCCTTTAAGCAGCACATCAGCCCTTCCGACTGAGGTTCAGTTCAAGATCCAGAAGTGTCTGATTATAGAGGGTAAGAGTCCCTGTACTTATACCCAAAAGTGCCTTTGTCTGCCAGTGCCACTTTGGTGTGCCAGACTAACCATGGGGGATACATTAGTGCTTTGTGTGTGGACAGGACACCATCTACTTGAAGTGCAAGTGTCAGCCCCTCCTATCCCTCCCTGCTCAGGAAGACTCATCAGAATGCAGATGAATACAGATGAGTAATCAGAATGCAGATGAGCCTCACCTTCCTGTGTTTGTGGCTGTCTAGAGGGAGTGCACAAAGCGTAGCTGTCACCCAACCCAGATGTGTATTTGTTTCCAGGCTGTCAGGCTCAAAGAGCAATAGGTATAGGGAAATGTCCACTATCTTAAAAGTGTAATTTCTAAAACAGTAATGATCAGGACTTATAGCTTAACAGTGTATTATGGAATTCCTAATGCTGCCCTTTGAGCAGGGTAGGCTTCACAGTAGTGAAAACTACATAGGCTGTTTGTCACTACTAGCACAAGGAAAACATACAAGTAAATGTTGTTGGACATGACCTTCTTAGGGAAATTCTACCCAAAACCTTTCCCTTTTTACTCCTATTTTTTGCTGACTCTCTCCATACGACCATAGGAATCTGGGCACCTTCCCACTGTACTACAGAGGGAAGGTGCATGCGCTCACCCGTATTGGTCAGGGGGTTAGTACGTGATGGGTTTAGGTGCCGTACCTCTGTGCGACCTATAAACAGGCACACCAGATACCCGGGGCAGGTACAGCTAGTAGTGGGACGTAGCACTGAGTGTGCCAAACACCGGATAGCCTGTGAACACTGAATCGGGCCTGTCATTGCAGGCCTGTGGGACAATACTGCACCCTGCCTAGTTTGGCATCACTTACGCCTCAGCAACCCTGAGTGGGTTGTCCCATAACATGATGGCAAGCCCCGAGGCAAGCCCTGGCAGGGGCAGGGTAGGGGGTGGGCTGAATGCCGGGTGGGTACATATGGAGGTTCCCTATCTGGGTAGGGAGGTACCCCCAAGTGGGTCTTCCCCTGCTTTACAGTTCAGCTCTTCCCATGGGATACCCCTGGTGTGCTACTAATTCTCTTGTGTGGCCTCAGGGCCCTGAATATGTCCTCACTGTTAAGGCAGTGGGGAAGTCTGTGTGCCTACCTACACGGGTTAGGAAGAGGTGCTGACTCAGTGTTCAGAAACATGGGTCGGTCTGCCAACGCAGACCAAGCAGTGCGTACTTGTACCTGAGAGGTATTAACTATGCACCCAAGTATGCCCTGGCCCTCATGCTGTTTTGAATACAAGTCCAGCCTGCCGTGGCTAGAGGATGCACCCTGGCACCAATGGCATTGTGGATAGGTGTCCGGTCTGCCAACACAGGTCGAAATAAAGATATTTCTCCTTGTTACACCAGCCCCAGGCAGGTGCCCATTTTGATGCAATCCCATGTCTATATTCCTTTGTAAATTTGGGTTTGCTGCAAAACCCATAGATGAATGCATGGGAATGTCAATGCACCACCCATAGCACACCTGCCTGAAGCAAAGTAACGTGAGGCATGGTAATGCTCTGTATTGCGTTACTTTTTCTTACAAAGCACCCTTTGCGTGGCTTTGCAAATACCAAAAAGGACTTTGGAACATCTTTATCATGTGGTTGCATCTCTTTTGTACCACGCAATGGGGTGCAAAAGCGACACAATCCTTAAGTTTGATTTATCAAGCCAAGCAAGTCCACCTTGCTTGGCCCTCAGTTGTTTGATAAATCCAGAGTCATCCAACCAGCGCAAATCGCGGCATTGCGCTGCATTACTCTGGGAAGGCATTCAATGAATGGAGCGTGAGTGTTCCCACGCATCCACTCTTGGATTATAAAGCATTCCTAGATTTACCAGGGAATGTGTCAGAATGCTACGCCATCACAGGTGAGGGGTAATAAGAAGAAATTTCTCCTTGTTACTTCCTAGTTCTTTGTGTTCTGCATTCTGCTTCACACATAGAAAGAAGAAAATGTCTCAGGGGATTGTATTTGTGCAGAAAGGTGTCCTTTCCTGCACAAAAACACTCCTGCTTACAAAGCAGGCACCCTTTCACCATGCTGCAGGGGTGCCTGCATTGGTGCTAGGCAGCACATTGTGCGCCAGTATTGGGAAAAGACAACAATATGCTGTATTATGTTAAACACAGAGCATTCCTGCCCTTTCTCTGTCACACAGCGCAGCAGAGTGGCTTGCTATGACGTTTTGTAAAATATGCCCCTTAGTGTCAGGGCTGCATCAAAAAAGTGACGCAACCCTGATGTAAAAACTTTGTATATCTGGGCCGAAGTATTCATTGGCAGTTACTGACGAAACTGATGCACTGTTTACCACCCTATCTCTTAAGACAAAAGATCTTACTCCAAAATGGCTATGGACCTGGTCGACCACCGATTGCCGCCTATGTGGCAATGGAGTATAGTCTCTATTACACCTACTATGCATCTCTACACAATACAAGGAAAATCCTTTTACGGCAATCCTGGGAGAAGAACAAATAAGGCCTTGCAGAGTGGCAGTCATAAAATATCTCAGTGGTTCCTCTGTTCAATTGTCTTGCTAGACAGTCAAATTCTTGATTATAGCAGCAAAAGAACGTGAAGAGAAGGACTCAGCGACAAAAGAACTTGAAATGAAGGACAGATGACCAGTATTCCATCATGCAGTCGGGTTGAGTCCTCCCCAGAACTTCCAATCCTTTCTTTTCATCTCTCCCCTTCCCCTTTTCAGCACAAGCACTTTACGAGAAGCAGAAGGCATAGAAACATTTATAATTAATTTTAAAGACCTCTGGTTGAGGTATTTTATCACAAAATGTTGGACCTTGGAATAAATTACATTATTTGTGGGCCACTATTTATATTAAAAAAATCCTTTAGTGTCATTTTAATCCAGGTTAACAGTGTTACATTGTATATCTCATGGCGGTATGACCACCCTTTTATGATTTAAAAAAATCAAATAAGAGTATACTTATCATCTATCATTATCTAGCTTTTATTTACCCCGGGAGCCCATGTCTCAGGCTTTCCCACTATCCATGCCCCCCCCCCCCAAAAAAAAACTCCATGTGCGATCACCCATAAAGGTAAAAAGTATTACAAAGCACTTTTACATTTAAAATTAAAACCATGATCCTATGACTCGAAATAATACTTAATTGTGCTATGCAATATTAAATCCAGTATTTAGTTTTGTAACCAATACTGACAACAGAATCATCTTAAGGTTTTTGGGGCCCGCGCAAAACATATTTTGAGGAACCCTTATTTTCGGCTAAATGAACTTCCAGAAACGAGGTTCACATTAAAACAGTCGAAAGATGTCTTTCCGGAGGTCCAAGAAAGACAGAGGTTAAGATGTGAAGACAGATGTGAGCTTGAGAGAGACAAAGTTTACTTTCCCTGGAGACATCTTGGAAGGTGGGGGCCTCGTGCAACTGCCCTCTTTGTCCATGTTTTAAAACACCTCTGACTGCTCTGCATACTCACGGCTACCCCTCTGGGACCTTTCTGCAGATGGGCAGTGTCGCTTTCTGCAGCTAAGAGTAGTGATCCTATCCACTCTTTTGCTTCCCAGATCGAATCATCTTGAACAGCATAACGTGGCTCTGGTGAGCACTTCAGCCTACACAAATTCTTGCCACAGGCAATGCAGCTAATTGGGAAGAGATTTACTGGAGGCATGAATACATGAGAAATGATCTTCGCCTTTCAACACACAGATTGGTGATTTTTTTTTTAAAAGTGCATTTTTGCTACACAAATGATTGAGAAGAGAACTAGAGCTTAAATGAAGTTTTCACCAATGTCATAAGAAATCTCTTTCGTCTCAACAAAACTCAATAGTATCAACACTTCCTTTCTAAAATGGTTTAGAATACAAGCAGCATGTGACGGGAAATAGGCGCTTGGTTCACACTATGGTGCCGATCACGATCCGGTAAAAAATTCCCCCGTGCGACTCGTATCGGGTCTTTTTACCGTACGAATCGTACAAGTGCCGTACGAACTGGCAATCACGATTCGCATGGTAAAAAGTCCATACGAACCGCACCGGGAATCATTCCCCACACGTCCTCGGGTCGGAAAATGTGTCCGACACGTCCTCGGACGATTTACCTTACAAACGTAAAAATCCAAGTCCGACCGAGGAATCACGATCCATCCCGTGCGTCCGAGCCTACAACCGTATGGAAAAAACACCGTCCGCACCGAACACCAATAGCAACCATGGAGACATGTGCCCGCATACGCGCCCAACACTCCCCCCAGCCCCCGTACGTCCGACACGTACCCCCGTATATGTATACCCCCACCCGTCTATGTACACCCCAGTACGTTCCAGTCGTACCCCCACCCCAGTACGTGTCGTACCACCGTCAATGTAAACCCCCCCACCCCTGTACGTGTCGTACCACCGTCTATGTACACCCCAGTACGTTCCAGTCGCACCCCCACCCCAGTACGTGTCGTACCCCCGTGTACCTACACCCCAGTACGTTCGAGCCACACCCCCACCCCAGTACGTGTCGTACCCCCCGTGTACCTACACCCCAGTACGTTCGAGCCACACCCCCACCCCAGTACGTGTCACAGCCCCGTCTACCTACACCCCAGTACGTTCCAGTCGTACCCCCACCCCAGTACGTGTCGTACCACCGTCAATGTACACCCCCCCACCCCTGTACGTGTCGTACCACCGTCAATGTACACCCCCCCACCCCTGTACGTGTCGTACCACCGTCTATGTACACCCCAGTACGTTCCAGTCGTACCCCCACCCCAGTACGTGTCGTACCCCCCGTGTACCTACACCCCAGTACGTTCGAGCCACACCTCCACCCCAGTACGTGTCACAGCCCCATCTACCTACACCCCAGTACGTTCCAGTCGTACCCCCACCCCAGTACGTGTCGTACCACCGTCAATGTACCCCCCCCACCCCTGTACGTGTCGTACCACCGTCAATGTACACCCCCCCACCCCTGTACGTGTCGTACCACCGTCTATGTACACCCCAGTACGTTCCAGTCGTACCCCCACCCCAGTACGTGTCGTACCACCGTCAATGTACACCCCCCCACCCCTGTACGTGTCGTACCACCGTCAATGTACACCCCCCACCCCTGTACGTGTCGTACCACCGTCTATGTACACCCCAGTACGTTCCAGTCGTACCCCCACCCCAGTACGTGTCGTACCACCGTCAATGTACACCCCCCCACCCCTGTACGTGTCGTACCACCGTCAATGTACACCCCCCACCCCTGTACGTGTCGTACCACCGTCTATGTACACCCCAGTACGTTCCAGTCGTACCCCCACCCCAGTACGTGTCGTACCACCGTCAATGTACACCCCCCCACCCCTGTACGTGTCGTACCACCGTCAATGTACACCCCCCACCCCTGTACGTGTCGTACCACCGTCTATGTACACCCCAGTACGTTCCAGTCGTACCCCCACCCCAGTACGTGTCGTACCACCGTCAATGTACACCCCCCCACCCCTGTACGTGTCGTACCACCGTCAATGTACACCCCCCACCCCTGTACGTGTCGTACCACCGTCTATGTACACCCCAGTACGTTCCAGTCGTACCCCCACCCCAGTACGTGTCGTACCCCCGTCAATGTACACCCCCCCACCCCTGTACGTGTCGTACCACCGTCAATGTACACCCCCCACCCCTGTACGTGTCGTACCACCGTCTATGTACACCCCCCCACCCCTGTACGTGTCGTACCACCGTCTATGTACACCCCAGTACGTTCCAGTCGTACCCCCACCCCAGTACGTTCCTGGCGCACCTCCAACACAACCTCCTAAGTACGGAGCGCACCCCATGCCCCAACATCACAACCGCATGTACGAGTCGTACAAAGCCACACACAAGGACCAAATCGTACAACCAAATGGCCCATGTACACACCGTACACACGCTCAAAACGCACGTACACAACAAGGATAAAACAAAACAACTCAACAATACACCATTCGAAACGCACACAGCCACTAAACATGGCCAACAACCACTAAAATAACACAATCACTGACCTGCAACTGTCAAAAACAAACAGAGGCCCAATACACCACCACTCCTTATAACACACCCACCCAAAATTCAAACACTGCCACACCCACCCATGGACCAATAAAAAGGGCCCACACACACAAACCATGAGCCTTTGCAACAGACCCACTGCTGCCAGACACCACAGAACCAGACTACAAGCGACACCACATCTTACACTTGCACACCTTCACACGACCACCCTCACAAACACCCTCTCATCACATTCACACACACACACAACCATCCACACCCCCCCCCAACATCCACACACCCCCCACACCCACACCATCCCCACCCACACCCCTCACCATGCCCACTACCAAGAATCCAAAGTTCAGTCACCGAGAGTTGGAGGTCCTTGTTGATCAAATCCTCAGAGTCGAGCCACAGATCTTTGGAACATTGGTCAGAAGCACCAGCCAGGCAGCCAAAACAGCCATGTGGCAGACCATCGTCGATGCTGTGAATGCTGTTGCGGACACCAGGAGGACCAAGCAGGATTGCCAGAACAGGTGGTACGATCTGCGGAGGAGGGTCAGAGCCAAGAGACAGGAGGAACACGACCAGGCCAACGCCACCGGAGGAGGGCCCTCCCGCAGACCCGTACAGTACCATCCCTGGGAGGAGAGGGTGATGGCCATACTGCCGGTGGAGGCAGTTGAAGGAGTAGAAGGACTCCGAGACCCGGGTGAGTACACAAACAACGCACCTCACATGGGGGGAACTGCAACCACAAACAAAATTAATAACAGGCACGCAAACACCACAAGCCATCGCATTACTCAACCACACTCCATGAGCAGGCACATGCCACTGCTGCCACCATGCCCCATGCACCCAGCTGGACAATGTCAAGTCACAGGCCACAGAAGACAACAACACATGACACGGTAACCCGGATGGCGGGAGTGTGGGCACCAAGAATCACATAGTGCGACTCCAAAGCAGACAACAATGCCCTCTGCCCATATGGCCTAGGTCACAGCCAGACAAACACTGTGTCCCAACACAGGAATGACTTGCCAGCAAATGGCGGACGCCTTGCATCAACACATGGGGGTGAAGGCACTGTTTTGCACATGACAGCAGCTAATGAACAGCCAACAGTGTGAAAGAGTGGCAGCACACACCACCACAGCAGCAGCGCACAGACACACAGCAGACAAAATGGGTGCCTGGAGATCAGAAACAAACTCACATCAACAGGCCAAGGGCCACTCAAAGATCTGCTAACAGTGTGTGCCCAGGAAGCTGAGCCAAGGTGACAGAGGGTGACACACGGAGGGAGGGAGAGGGGGACACAGAGGGAGGGAGAGGGGGACTGAGAGGGAGGGAGACACAGGAAGATGGACAGAGGGAGGAGGCTGACACACAGAGGGAGGGAGAGGGGGACAGAGAGGGAGGGAGAGGGGGACAGAGAGGGAGGGGGACACAGGAAGATGGACAGAGGGAGGAGGCTGACACACAGAGGGAGGGAGAGGGGGACACAGAGGGAGGGAGAGGGGGACACAGAGGGAGGGAGAGGGGGACACAGAAGGAGGGAGAGGGGGACAGAGAGGGAGGGAGAGGGGGACAGAGAAGGAGGGAGACACAGGGAGAGCAAATCAGTCCTTTGGTGTGTGGGAATGTCTGCTCGTCAGCAGGTGGACTGCGTGCATGTAGACAAGGGTGCCCAGTGCCAGAACCCCCCCTCTTCATCATGGCAAAACGCAGGGCCATGTTACAACCTGTACACGAGCACAAGGACAGCCACCTGCATCATATGAGTGTGTGGATCCACTCCATGTGCACATGTACAGTGCTACAAGGAAGGCGCAAACGCATAGCTCGGCACACATGCACACTCCACTGCTGACTGCAGTCACACTTGACGCAGCAAGTAAGACTGTGCCACACATAGTTAAAGGGGCCAAATTGGTGCCCAAGGGACACACACATGCACAAGTGCACTGTGAGTGGAATGCAAGACAGATCCTAATTCCAAGAGGAAATGTGCCAACTTTGTAACGGATGAAACATGGATGTTGCATGGATCAAAAGTAACATTGTCTCTCTCACACACAGGTCAACGTCGTGCTGCACCCCCCAACACTGGGGGGGAACACTCACAGGACCCGGATCTGCAGGAGACCGATCCCACCGGCAGCGACCACTCTCACCACTCTGCGGACGACCCCGACCGACCTGGCCCCTCTGGTGTCCAACCACCTGCAGCACCTGCGTCAGGTACAACCGTGCCAACCACCACCCCCACTCCTGCCACATCCCAGGAGACACCCAGGATCCCTGCCCCAACACCACAATGCAGCCAGGCTCGCCAGGAGGGACACGGTGTCCCGGGCACCCAGGAGGAGGCAGGCGACAACGCCAATGCCACCCCTCAGGGGTCCCGGAGACCCCATGTGCCCACAAGTGCAGGCCAGACGCAAGTGGGCAGGGGTGGTGGGAGTGGAGAGCGGCGGAGGCGCGAGCCTGACCAGTTGGCTGGGGATCCGGTATTTTCCCATGTCCGTAACATCCTGGACTCATACCGGCAGGACACCACGGGCATGGCCCAGGTTGTGTCCGTCCTCGAGGGGATCAAGGTCCAGCAGGCCCAGCAACATGCGGAGCTAATAGCCTGTCTACAGCTACACCAACGGAGGATGGAGGACAGACAGGCTGAGCAAGTGACGGCGTCCCAGGGGATTCACGCTGAACTCCGTCGGATGGCCGACACCATGGCCGACCCTCCCTGTGCCAGAAGGCGGAGAACATCACCACCCACAGGGAGGGATCATGAGGAGGAGGAGGAAACATCCGACGGAGCATCCCAGACGTCGTCACGGCCTGCTGCTGAGGTTCCCCGCAGGAAGCCGGGTCGTCCACGGAAAGGACCGTGAGGGTGGCTGCTACATCACCATCTCCCAGGACACCTGGCCTGGCACCTGGCCCACTGGAGCAACAGCATCACAGCATCAAGAGACATTCTCTGCCACATGGCCCTGCTGGTCACTGGCTGACCAATGTTGACAAAGACTGTGGCATGGACTCTGAGGATTTCCAATGGCAAGGACACCAACTCCCCTACTGAACTATGGATTCCCTAATCCCGGAAAGGCCCTCACTTGGCCCCCCCCCCCCAATAATAAATCACACTATTAAGAGTAGATGCCTGCTGGTAGCATTATTACCTAACATGTGTCTTGTACAGTCTAAACATGCCTGAGTCATCTGTTCACTTCAACCATCCACACCCTGGGGCCTGAGTCTGGCACAGGACACATGGGTCACAGTTTTCTAGGCAAGACAGACATGGAGCACCATACACACCCGTGATGGTCAGAACCAGCTGAGGGGGTGGCCGAACAACCGTGCTGACAGACACATTGAGTACAGCAACAGTCATGCGCAGAGGTCAGGGATCCTGGCCCGTGTCCTGGGGGGCACCCAGGTACGTGTAGACAGGTGGCAGAACCATGTCCTGCAAGCTTGAGTCCGGTGGATGCAGAGAATGGGGTCATGGACAACGTTGGATGCATGGGGATGGCACATGTCACAATACCCACACAGTCATGGACATCATGCCCATTACACAGTCTCAGCACACACACACAGCTTGCATCTTGCCACTCGACACATTGACACATAGCCACAATCAGGGAATACCATGCCAGACATGCAGGATGCACCGTGCCAACACACCAGCATTGACTGAGAAGAGGCACCTTGGAGGCATAGGGACACCTTTAATAGTCATGTGTTTGGGATTGCAGAGGCAACTTGAAGTACACATGAACACATCATGTGGAGTAACATGTGGCTCCAACACTGGCACCCCCCTTCTGCAGCACAAATGCGTGATAGCCATGGAACTGGCACACAAGTGTCGGATAATAGCTAAATACCCACAGCTGCTCACGGAGAGCCTGCCATACACCATACATCCGCTGATGTGGAAGTCCCACGCCATGTCAAGACAATGTTAACCGTATGTGTCCGAGGGCAGTGTCACACACATTGATGCCTTCATCACAATCCACCATCCCATCACTGATGACTGACAACCAGGCAGCCCATCTATTCAGGTGTACCCAGCTGCATGTCGTGTCCCATGGGGATGCCACATGTCTGCAGAGGACCCAAACCCCGACCGGGGCAGTGTGCACACATCGTGAACAACTGCCACACCCAATACACCCCAGATGCATCCCTTACCCCATGGAGACTTCCAAACGTGTCCGTGCCTGTAACGCTGAGTCAGCCCACGATGCCATGTCCATGAGGAATAGCAGTGCCACAACAATGCAACCAGCAGACGGCATGTGCAGGTACCTGGGGAAGAGAGACACACAAGAAGTCAGCCACAAGAAGCACAGCCACTTGCATGTGCATGTACTCGACACATGTATGTATGACAACATGCTAGGTCACAATTATGTCTGGGGAAATACTACCATCACTGCCACCATCACTCCAGTGACACACCCACACACACCTCTGACCCACGTGCCATACATGCAGGTGGAGACACACATCACAACGCATGCCACACGGGGACCAATGCGTGCACACTCAGACCCTGGTACTCACCACTAAGCAAAGAAGTCGCGTATGAGCCGAGTCCGGATGTCCTCTTGCGGCTCCACATCCTCCACATCACTAGCCCCATTGCCAAGCCCTTCGTCCTCCACGGGTGGATGGTCCTCGTCATCTTGATCCAGGATGAGGGGCACAGCTCTTTCAACTGCCATGTTGTGCAGCATGCAGCAGACCATGAAGATCTTGCAGACCTTCGCCGGGGCATATGGGAGTGCGCCGCCGGTCTTGTGGAGGCACCGGAATCGGCTCTTCAGCATGCCAAACGTCCTCTCTATCACTCGCCTTGTCCGGCCATGGGCGGTGTTGTAGCGGAGCTGGGCCGGCGTGATGGGGTTGCGGAGAGGTGTCAGCAGCCAAGGCATGTTGGGATATCCAGCGTCCCCTAAATGGAAAGCACATGGATATCGTTAGAACAGGCGAAGCGGTAGTGCTGCTCGGCCAAACAGAATACAGGACAGACAGACTGTACCCACCAACAACACATGCACGTTCGTTGCGCAGCTGCATCATCATATCAGGCATCCCGCTACGCCTCATGATGTAGGCATCGTGTGCTGATCCTGGAAAACGAGCACAGACATGTGAAATCACCATGTTGGACAGACACACCACAAGGGCATTGATGGAGTGGTAGTGCTTCCGATTGCGGTACGCCACCTCCCGTGCGTGTGGTGGTACCAAACCTACATGTGTCCCATCTATGGACCCAATGACATGGGGCATCCCTCCCAGGGCATAGAAACCACGTTTGACCTCAGTCATCTGTTCAGGGGTTGGGAACTTGATGAAGTCATCCAGGTGAATCAACATGGCCTCCAAGAAATCATGCAGCACACCGCTGAACATGCTCTGGGACATGCCACCAACATGAGCTATGGTATATTGGAAGGTACCCGTGGCAAGGAAATGTAGGGCAGCCATTACCTTCAGCTGGGGTGTCAGTGCCGTAGGATACCTGTGCTGCGGTTGCAGGTGTGGTGCCAGTCTCGCCGTCAGCTCCAGAATCAACGGTTGGGTGAAGCGGTAGAGCCGGATCCTGTCATTCTCCTGCATGGTGGCCAAGTCTGGAATTCTTCGGGCAACAGGAGGCGCTCTGCAGTAATTTGGAAGTGACAAGGAAGAGTGAGTGCACTACGAGAACAACTCATGTCTACTGAGCACATGTAAATCTGCCAATACACACATGCCACATAGGGAGTCAGGCATGTGCTACATGCCCAGGACACGTATGGATGCAAGGTGACACTCCTTCCAAGACCCAGCTACACACGGTGATTGAGAACCTCCCCATGCCACGCCATGGGAATAGCTGTGTCCCAGTGCAAGTGAACAGCCCGACGCAAGACAGAAGTGACATACACCCACACATCAGCAGAAGTAGGATGCCGATTGTAGAGACTGGTAGCGGAACACCGGAGCCACAGGTCACATGACATTACACTAGGCCTGCCCACACACCTTGCCATGAAGGTGCACATGTCATGACTCACCACACATTCCTTGTGAGGATGCTGACATGGCCTTGTCACGCTACTCCGTGTCCCATGCATACATGTGCACCTCACATCAGATACCACATGTGGCATGGTGTGCGGAACAGTGTGCAATGACAATCTACACACAGACACATGTTGGTTGCTGCAACGGCTGCAGCTTTTGAGGGTGCTACAACATCAACCTGATGTAAATCCCGGACACATAAATGACATAGTCACATTGTGCACTGTGGGTAGTGACAAGTCAGGTGTCATGACCCCTGTACCGGGCATCATGGGACACTTCCGTGTGTTGGTGTCCGTGCCATGCCAGTGACGCTCACCCCAAGTGCGCAGTACGACATGCACACATGTCAAAGGAGTCAAGGGCATGCCTGGCACACATTGCACCCTCACACAGTACACCTGTACACATCTCATCATACATCTGGTGCCTCCTCCACTCAGGAGGCATGTTCCACATCACAGCCTGTCACACCTGTGCCCCACACATGTAGTAATGCACAGACGATGCCTTGATGTCCATTCCTGGACAAGTATGTCCATCCATGGACAAGTATGTCCGCACTATTCCTACCTGTGTGTCGACTATCACCACAGTGATGTGTACAAACCGGCGTACTGCTGCTAAGAGGGCCTGTGTATGTTCCCCAATCACTGTGGGAGTGCTGCCGTATGTGTACCCATCGTGATGGCGAGCGTACAGGCATTTGTACGGTCCGTACCACAACGAGTACGCATACGCGTGCAGACCCATAGTGATAGTGAGCGTACATGCGAGTGTACGGCCCTCTCACTATGGTTCTGCACGCGTATGCGTACTCGTTGTGGTACGGACCGTACAAATGCCTGTACGCTCACTATCACTATGGTTCTGCACGCGTATGCGTACACGTAGGTGTACGGACCGTACACTCGCATCTACGCTCACTATCACTATGGTTCTGCACGCGTATGCGTACACGTAGTGGTACGGACCGTACACTCGCATCTACGCTCACTATCACTATGGTTCTGCACGCGTATGCGTACACGTAGTGGTACGGACCGTACACTCGCATCTACGCTCACTATCACTATGGTTCTGCACGCGTATGCGTACACGTAGTGGTACGGACCGTACACTCGCATGTACGCTCACTATCACTACGGGTACACAGACCCATAGTGATAGTGAGCGTACAGGCATTTGTACGGTCCGTACCACAACGAGTACGCATACGCGTGCAGACCCATAGTGATAGTGAGCGTACATGCGAGTGTACGGCCCTCTCACTATGGGTCTGCACGCGTATGCGTACTCGTTGTGGTACGGACCGTACACTCGCATCTACGCTCACTATCACTATGGTTCTGCACGCGTATGCGTACACGTAGTGGTACGGACCGTACACTCGCATGTACGCTCACTATCACTATGGTTCTGCACGCGTATGCGTACTCGTTGTGGTACGGACCGTACACTCGCATCTACGCTCACTATCACTATGGTTCTGCACGCGTATGCGTACACGTAGTGGTACGGACCGTACACTCGCATGTACGCTCACTATCACTACGGGTACACAGACCCATAGTGATAGTGAGCGTACAGGCATTTGTACGGTCCGTACCACAACGAGTACGCATACGCGTGCAGAACCATAGTGATAGTGAGCGTACAGGCATTTGTACGGTCCGTACCACTACGTGTACGCATACGCGTGCAGACCCATAGTGATAGTGAGCGTACATGCGTGTGTACGGTCCGTACCACAACGAGTACGCATACGCGTGCAGAACCATAGTGATAGTGAGCGTACAGGCATTTGTACGGTCCGTACCACTACGTGTACGCATACGCGTGCAGACCCATAGTGATAGTGAGCGTACATGCGTGTGTACGGTCCGTACCACTACGTGTACGCATACGCGTGCAGACCCATAGTGATTTTGAACGTAGGCATGCATGTACGGGCCGTTGCCATGCATTTGGGGTGCCCTAGGGCCCGGAAACGCACCGTACCTGTGTGTGATTCTCCTAATTACATAGGGGACAAGTATTAAGGCCTACATGCATGCTGGTTGTCATGGCGACCAGGTTCAAATTTCGATTTTGTTCTGGAAGGTGCACAGCAGAAGTCAGTTGGAATTCTTCTACTTTGTTGCAATGTGTTTGTGGGGCTGACATCATGCAGGAGAATGAAACCGATAGAGAACCCACAGACTGCTAGGTTTGAAGGGATTGGTGGAAACATAGGATGCAAATGTGAGTGACCAATCACTCTGTACTCCTGTGCATGAGACTGGGCAGAAGGCCACATATAAGGCAGCCAGGTCCCATGAGGGATTACTTGCCTGCACATCTTTGCATTTGTCGACCAAGCTGCTGCTACTGATTCCCTGGAACCATGTCAAGGGCTGTGGAGAGGACACAGCCATTCACCCTGGAGGAGAACATGGCTCTGCTGGATGTGATCCTCCCACAGTACCCCATGCTGTATGGGCGACCAGGGTATCAGGTGAGTGCATAGGCCACTGCCACAGACTGTCCCTATGTTGTGACTGTGTCTTCAGGCATTGTGACCCGGTGTGACACACATGCCATGTACTGTCGGGGGGGTACCAGGGGGGGGGTGCCTGATGTCTCCCAGCAGTGCCCTGAGACAGGAGGGGTGTGTGCAGAGTCCTCCCAGCAGTGCCCTGAGACAGGAGGTGTGTGTGCAGAGTCCTCCCAGCAGTGCCCTGAGACAGGAGGTGTGGGTGTGATGCACAGTGTGAGCCTTGATCATTGATTGTGACATTGCCATCATTCCACCTGAGTACCCACTATGGCACGTACTGCCTTTTCCCTCACCAGAGGATGATGTCCCTATGACAGAGGTGCAATGCGTTGGCTGCATTACATGCCATGTAGTAACCAGCTATTATGTTCACATATGTCTCTCTGTGACATGTGGCTGGTGTATTGATGTGGTGTCACTTGTACTTCCTCACAGGTAGGCGCCACTGCCAAGGAGCAGATCTGGCTGACCGCCGTCAGTGCCGTGAGGCGTGTGGATGGTCGGAGGCGGAGCCTGTCCCAGGTGAGGAAACGCTGGCAGGATATCCGGTGCTGGACGCGGAGGATTGCACGGCTCCTGCTGGGGGACTCACCTGAGAGCCACAAGAACCGCGGCCGCCGCCGTCTGACCCACCTCCACAGGCGTGTGCTGCCGGTGGTCTTTCCAGACCTGGAGAGGCGCTTACAGGCGATGCAGCAGGCGGAAGGGGGTAGGTACATGTGCGTTTGTTGTGTGTCACCGGCATTTGTAAGGGCACAGTGGCATTAATTCACTGGCAGGGTTTAAAGGTGCTGTGCCCATCCAGTTTGCCCAAGTGTAGCGCTGCGCCCCTGCCACCCTTCCCCTCCTTGCAATGTGTTCCCTGGTCTGTGTGTAGTCACTCCTTCACAAGGTAATGTAGGCTGGCGCTTTGTCCACGAGAACAATGACTGTAGCATCATGGGTGGTGGTGGTGGGTAACAGGTTGTGGGACCTTGCCTGTGAACTGTCAAGTTCACTGCATGTGGGTTCCATGTCAGTTGGCACTGATGCTGGCTCCAGACATGGGAGTTGGTCTCTCATGTGTCATGCCTTACAGCGCGCATGTCCTATGTAGTGGCCTGTGACATGATGTGCATGAGTGTGCGCTACGCATAGTGCAGGGATGGTGACGTGTGTAGCAGTCATTCCCATTCAGTAGCATGTAGTTGCGTGCCCAATACTGTCCCCTGGGGCACCTTATCCTCAGTGTTGTTTGTGTCATCATCAACGTGGACACTCTCACTGTCTACAGCGTAGGTTGTGCTCTGTGCCATTGTCCCCTGTCACCATGTATATAGACGTGCTATTATGTACAGGTGTCCACTGTGCAGCCTGACCTGATTGTCCCTCTTCATACTCACAGTTGCCAGTGCCTGTGTGTCTTGTTATACTCATCTGAGGATGGGCACTGGTACCTCATTATTTGTACAGGCGCACCTTTGCTGTTTTGCGTCCAATCTTGCCTTTTGCCTGCCACTGTGTTTATCACCCAGACTATGAGATGTTGGTGCCACCTGTGTCTCAGCAATTAGCATCGTGTGGGGGTTGCTTGGGGCGGGCAATGCCTATGTGTCAAATCCTGATTCCTAATTGCTGGGTCTGGACAGTGTGTGATGTTACTGGACACACACGCAAGGTGCAGTGACCGAGTTATGTTGGGCATGTTTGCAGCATTACCTATGCAGCATGTGTCTCAAGTTCATGGATATTGTCCCTGGTCATAGGTATTTTCACAAACGCTGTGTGGTGCAGAGGCAGTGCAGGATTGTCCCCAGGGCCTGGGTGCTATGTCAGACTCCGTTTCCTGTCATCAGCTATTGTCTCATGCTCTCCATGGTATTTCAGTGGCATGGTGGCTCAACCAACTGTGTTTCATGGCCTACATCGGTACCTTGTTTTGCAGATGTTAGGGATCTGCCTCTTCAGGCTATGCAATGTTGACTATGTAGATTGGACTCATGTGACAGATGTGTACAGGTGTCTGATTAATTTCTGTCTCTCCACCCTGCCCACAGCATCGTCGGGGGACACAGAGGGAGACATGGACACGGACCAGGCGGAGGGACCGAGCACCAGTGGCAGCCGTGACATCGGGGCTGGCACATCGAGTGGGACAGAGGCGGAGGATAGTGTGGCCGAGGACCTGTCGACTGGCACATCAGACTACGAAGCTGACAGGTCCGAGGAGGATGTCTCAGAGTTGGCGGAGGCTGCACCAGCAGCTGACAGTGGAACAACACCTGCCACCGCCCCCTCAGTTCCCACCAACCGCCTCCCACTTGCTCGTGTCCCTTCCCAGCGTGCCCGGTCACCGCATGTCTCCTTCCTGCCAGGCACCGCACCCCCTGCCCCTGTCTCCACTGCTGCCGCCAATGCTGAGTCTATGGACATCCAGCGGCAAATGCAGGTTGGTCAGGCTGCGATCCTGAATGTCCTCCATTCCCACGGGAAAACCCTCACCAACATCGAGGCATTCTTGGAGGGCATTCATTCTTTGCAGGCTGACCAACGCAACTTGCTGAGGTCCCTAGACTCCACACTGACTGCAGCAGTGGGTCTCCTGCAGCGCGACCTCCCCCCACCTACCCCTGCCCCATCCACACTTCCCACTTCCATGCCTGTTCCACGTACACCCAGACGTCGGCATGCACCCACCACAACAGACACAGGCACCACACCAGCAGGGAAGGTCCACCGCACTCCTCCTGACACGCACACACAGGGTGAGATAGGCACACCCACTGGGTCGGGGGGCAAACGTGTGACACGCAGCCAGAGTGGGAGTCCGCATTCCACACAATCCACTCCCTCCAAATCCCCTCCCCTCAGCTCTCCTGGCCACATCTCCCCCAAGGACTCCTTCATGGCCGCTCTGTCCCTGAGCCCCACAGTTACGCCACCACGCAAGCGGTCAAGGAAGTCCTCGGTCAGGGTGGTTGAGTCTCCCCCCCTGTCTCCACCCTCCCCCGGTGGCGCTGCAACCCATCCCTCTGAACCCCCCCCCTCCTTGGGGCCTGAGGTCACTTCGGGTGCAGGGGACACCCTGGAGGACCTTGCTAAGGTGTGTAGTGCCATCCTGGCCTCCGCCTTTGGCCATGACACACCCCCTGTGGTTGAGTCCTCCATCCCTGCACCCACAACGCCGCCCCTTTGCCCTGATGTCCCTGCGGTGCCTGTTGCTTCCCCCCCCCCTGATGCCCTCACCAGTATGGAAGACGATGGCATTTGACTGTGCAGGCAAGGTAGGGGACACACATCCCACTGTGTCCCCCATGCAGCTGGGAATAATTGACTGCCCTATGGCCTTTGTTGACTTTGAACTGCCTTTGATCCACGGACATTGTGCTCATGCTGAATAAAGCTTATTTTTTTTTTCATTATCACACTCCTGCTATGGTGGTATTGGTGTTGGTGGGGCTGCTACATTGTTTTGGGTGGTGTTTACGGCTTTGGGTGTGTGGGATTTGTAGTAGTGTTCTGCTCTTTGGGGCCACCCTAGGATCTGTGTGCCATCACAAGGTGTTGGCTAACTTCCTTAGGTCATGTCAGCAGTTACTGCATGGTTCAATTGTCCCAGGGTGTATTCCTTCCTCTGTGTACCCAGTTTCTTCCCTGCAGGGTGTTCCCAATGTTTAGCGCAGAGCTGTGTGTACATGAGCTGTGTGTGTGACGGAGCCCTTCTACTTTGGCCATGCATGCATGGCCATGTCTCCACCTGCAACAATCGTGGCATCCTTGGTGATCACTGTACTTGTGTGTGGAGTCAGTTGACATGAGTTCATGGGGACATGTTCCCTTGTAGGCAGTATGGATGTGGGTAATTGTGGCATCACACACATGTGTTACACCCCTCCTGGGTGTGGGCACTGCTGGGAGGACTCTGCACCCACCCCTCCTGGGTCTGGACACTGCTGGGAGGACTCTGCACCCACCCCTCCTGTCTCAGGGCACTGCTGGGAGGTCTCTGCACCCACCCCTCCTGGGTCTGGACACTGCTGGGAGGACTCTGCACACACCCCTCCTGTCTCTGGGCACTGCTGGGAGGACTCACCACCCACCCCTCCTGGGTCTGGACACTGCTGGGAGGACTCTGCACCCACCCCTCCTGTCTCTGGGCACTGCTGGGAGGACTCACCACCCACCCCTCCTGTCTCAGGGCACTGCTGGGAGGTCTCTGCACCCACCCCTCCTGGGTCTGGACACTGCTGGGAGGACTCTGCACACACCCCTCCTGTCTCAGGGCACTGCTGGGAGGTCTCTGCACCCACCCCTCCTGTCTCTGGGCACTGCTGGGAGGACTCACCACCCACCCCTCCTGTCTCAGGGCACTGCTGGGAGGTCTCTGCACCCACCCCTCCTGGGTCTGGACACTGCTGGGAGGACTCTGCACACACCCCTCCTGTCTCTGGGCACTGCTGGGAGGACTCACCACCCACCCCTCCTGGGTCTGGACACTGCTGGGAGGACTCTGCACCCACCCCTCCTGTCTCTGGGCACTGCTGGGAGGACTCACCACCCACCCCTCCTGTCTCAGGGCACTGCTGGGAGGTCTCTGCACCCACCCCTCCTGGGTCTGGACACTGCTGGGAGGACTCTGCACACACCCCTCCTGTCTCTGGGCACTGCTGGGAGGACTCTGCACCCACCCCTCCTGGGTCTGGACACTGCTGGGAGGACTCTGCACACACCCCTCCTGGGTCTGGACACTGCTGGGAGGACTCTGCACACACCCCTCCTGTCTCTGGGCACTGCTGGGAGGACTCTGCACCCACCCCTCCTGGGTCTGGACACTGCTGGGAGGACTCTGCACACACCCCTCCTGGGTCTGGACACTGCTGGGAGGACTCTGCACACACCCCTCCTGTCTCAGGGCACTGCTGGGAGGTCTCTGCACCCACCCCTCCTGTCTCTGGGCACTGCTGGGAGGACTCCACACCCACCCCTCCTGTGTCTGGGCACTGCTGGGAGGACTCTGCACCCACCCCTCCTGTGTCAGGGCACTGCTGGGAGTGATGGGCACCCACCCCTCCTGTCTCAGGGCACTGCTGGGAGGACTCCACACCCACCACTCCTGTCTCAGGGCACTGCTGGGTGGACTCTGCACACACACCTCCGATTTCTGGATATGTGCGCTTGGCACATACACGGTGGGGTTACGCACACTGCATTAGAGGTGAGGGTACGAGTCTACTGACACTGGTGTGGTGGGGGTACGCTCCGTACGTCCGCGGGTGTGGGTACGGGTCGTACTTACACTGTTGGGCAGGGGGGTACGCTCCTTGCATTCGTGGGTGGGGGTACGGGTCGTACTTACACTGTTGGCATGGGGGGTACGCTCCATGCATACGCGGGTGGGGGTACGGGTCGTACTTACACTGTTGGGCTGGGGGTACGCTCCGTACGTCCGCGGGTGGGGGTACGGGTCGTACTTACACTGTTGGGCTGGGGGTACGCTCCGTACGTCCGCGGGTGGGGGTACGTGTCGTACTTACACTGTTGGGCTGGGGGTACGCTCCGTACGTCCGCGGGTGGGGGTACGGGTCGTACTTGCACTGTTGGGCTGGGGGGTACGCTCCATGCATACGCGGGTGGGGGTACGGGTCGTACTTCCACTGTTGGGCAGGGGGGTACGCTCCTTGCATTCGCGGGTGGGGGTACGGGTCGTACTTACACTGTTGGGCTGGGGGTACGCTCCGTACGTCCGCGGGTGGGGGTACGGGTCGTACTTACACTGTTGGGCTGGGGGTACGCTCCGTGCGTCCGCGGGTGGGGGTACGGGTCGTACTTACACTGTTGGGCTGGGGGTACGCTCCGTACGTCCGCGGGTGGGGGTACGGGTCGTACTTACACTGTTGGGCTGGGGGTACGCTCCGTACGTCCGCGGGTGGGGGTACGGGTCGTACTTACACTGTTGGGCTGGGGGTACGCTCCGTACGTCCGCGGGTGGGGGTACGTGTCGTACTTACACTGTTGGGCTGGGGGTACGCTCCGTACGTCCGCGGGTGGGGGTACGGGTCGTACTTGCACTGTTGGGCTGGGGGGTACGCTCCTTGCATACGGGGTGGGGGTAGGGTCCGTACATATCCGTCCCCACGCTATGTGATGTTTGTGCGGCCCGTACCCAGGCCTTTGCCACGTGGGTGCGATCCGTCCCGCCATTGTTGGGGTGACGTGTGTGGGCGTGGTCCGACTCGTACCCACGCTCTTCAGGCGTGGGTACGGGACGTACCTGTCTGGTTGTGTTGCCGGTTCGCGTGGTGACGGACTTCCGTTGTGGCGGTCGCTGGATTATCAGGACACGCCCCCACCCCCTCGTGGTGACCAGGGCATGGGAGTCAGGTATGTCCAGGCCATGTGTAGTGTGTCACTCATGTGGTTGTTTTGTGGCCTGCCCTGGTCGTGCCACCCCCACCCCACCCCACTTTCCCCCCTCCCTTAGTTATTCTGACCTTCTGCGGCGTCTGCGTCGTAACCTGTAGAGGAGGTGGACTGCTATGAGGGCAGGGATGACTCGTAGGTTCGGGTCCATGTCTGTCCGTCGCGTACTGGTACTCCTTGCTCGCGTCGTCCTGTCGCGTACGGGTCCTCCTTGATCGCGTCGTCCTGTCGCGTACGGGTCCTCCTTGGTGGCGTCGTCCTGTGTGTCCGTCACGTACTGGTCCTCCTTGTTCGCGTCGCCGTCTGTCCGTCGCGTACTGGTGGTCCTTGTTCGCGTCGTCCTGATTTCCCGGCAGTTTTTGGCTGCCGCAAAATATTCACCGTGCGGGGTGACGTCGGTGCGAATCGTGATTCCTGGGTCGTGAATGGCTGGCTGCGTGCGTCCCGACGTCAGGTCGGCGCTTTCCCGGATCGCATTGGTAGGTGTTTTTTGTTCGGTCGGTCTTTTTTACGATTCGTACGGTAATGGTGTACCCGTGCGAATCGTAATTCCATGTTTGTATATTTTGACGACCGGGTACGCGTCGGACGGAGAATATGCTCCGTCCGACGGTTCGTACCCGGTTTTTACCGGATTGTGATCGGCACCTTGAACTGCTAGAAGATACCTTTGCAAAACTTTTGACTTAACATTGTGGCAGGGAGGTGCAGAGGGTCCGTCATCTGCACTCCTCTAGAACTCATCAGTCTTGTAAAGTTTACTTGTCCACACACTCTATAATTCACAAAGGAGTGAACGTTTTTGCAGAACCTGGCATTAGTCGAAAAATGGAAGGAGCAAGGTGGAGCCTGATGACATTTTCAGCCCCTTTTAGAACTGTGGGGTAGCTGTTTTTCTTCAAATTTACTTGACTTAAAGTCATCCACAGGGACAATGACTATTTTGGTTTCTCTGCGACAAAAAGCCCAAGCTTTCGGAACACTCTCAAACAAAGAGTAGCCTACTCCAGTTTCAAACTATTCTAAGGAAGATGATACAAGTTCTCTGTGACTCGGTTGGGAGAATTTGGAGAAATGATAGGAGCAGATAAGCATGCTGGGCAATTCTTCGATTGATGCAGTGGCAAAAGCAGAATATTTCGACATTGTCTACACAAGACTTAAATATTGAATTACTTTGCATGATAGTGGCACCTACATTTCGGGCTCTGAATGGGTTTGACCTCAAGAACTGTGAGGTAATGTGTGCCTAGAGACAGGATTCAAAACAGTATTTCTAAATAAAATCATTAAGAAAGGATGGAGTCAAAAAAGGAGTTTGAGATCAGAAATCTGGAACTAAGCATGTACGTTTATTAAAAGAAAACAGAATAATGCAAACCTAGCAGAAGTCTCATTGAATCAGTCAAATACATGGAAATCAATTGATGTGAAGGCTCATGACTACAGGAATAACTCAATGATAAGTAAAATCATGAAAAATTAACTAAGACCCAAAAGTACAGCAAATCAATAGAAAACGAGACAGCATCCCTAAGACTCAGGGCCTCATTTACAATGATTTGGTATAGGGCATCGCCACAGTTTTTTTTGCTTCACTGCCCAGCAGCAAATCGAAAGGGCAGGAATCCATTGTATTTAGGAGATACGCTGCATTCCTGTCCTTTCAGCCAGCGTTGGTGCACAATATGGTGCTTAGCACCAACGCAGGCACCCTTGCACTACGTATGCGTTGTTGGCAGGATTGATTTTTTGCAAGAAGGGAGAGCATCCTGCACAAAAACAATCCATGGAAGTGTTTTCATGTTCTATTTGTGCTGCAGAATGCAGCACATAAAGAAAGAGACAAAAATTAGGAGAATTAAATATATTTCTCCTCATTTTGCCTGCTCTGGGGAGGTGTACAGTTTTGATGCATTCCCAGGTTTAGACATCATTGTATATCTGGTACCCTTGGGTGTTACATGAGAACACCCACTGCCCTGCCCATGAAACACCTCTCTGAGGCACTGTAAGGAAACCCAACGTGTGTGTGTTGCTTTACACCATATCTACGAGACCATAAAAGGCCACGCAAATTGGCTTTGCACTCTGTGCCGCCGGAGCGTCATAAAACATGGCATACTGGCAGTGCAAGGGGCTTGTAAAATAGTCCCTGAAAGAGTCTCTCTGGCTCACTCTCAACCACAGAGGTTTATATATCCAATTTCAGCATATAATATGATGGAAACTAAAAAGTCCTCATGGTGTGAGCAAAAGTATATTCTTTTTAACAAATCATACTGTGACATTTTAAAATGTCACATAAACCTACCATGTTGACACTAACTCACTCCATAAAGATTGATGCACCTCTTCTGACCTAATGTAATCCTGAGGTGTTTGAACAAATTAGTGACATAAACAGCAGAAAACAAGGGGAAGAGACTTGGAAAGTAGCAATAAGACTTTCTCCAGGGAGTTCTTCAAGAACAATGTGCCATAAACAGTAAACAGTGCCTATCTTGCTGCATGTGGTTTCAAGCAAAAAATATAAACGTTCAAGGAACAACATGATATGGCAGAAATTGTTTAAGATGGAATCTAGGCCTAACTGTGGCCTAGGTAGTCTTAGCCCGAAAAACACATTGAAACACATCATACCAATTTCATTTCAATTGCAATAGCTCAAAATTGATGCACATATATGAATTCAAATGGGAAATAACTAATATTAATGCGCATATATAAATCAATTTGCAGAATAACTTTCCCGCTAATATTAGCCTATGTATCAGAAGTGAAACATTCATGGCTTATCTGTAACAGTAGTGTGCTCTATTGCAGACACTTATACTCATTGAGTCATTGCACCAACAAATGCGAGCGGAACAAGCTTATAGGGAAAGGACAGACAAAATGAAAACAAATAAAAAACATCACTGACTCATGTTCCACTCAGTTGTGGGGGACAAGGTGCAAGCAGGGGCTTCTGGGCCTCAGCCATGGGGATCCATCCTACTCATAAAATAAGATAAAAAACAACCTCTTCAGCCCTTGAATTTTGGTGGTAGAGATGGCCAGCTGTCACTCTCTTATCAGGAAGGTAGTGTGAGGTGCAAGCTCAGAATTCAACAATCACACAGCAGCGCAATAAGTGATTGTCCAAGACAGTGCTTTACTTAGAAGAGTAATTTATTACACAGGCTTAAAAAGGAATACCACAAAGATATTCTTACCAGATACAATATCATATACTGGCACTTGGCTTACTACTTCAGGCATACAGCACACTCTTTGCCTTTACCCAAATGTCTATTTTCTTGTGAGTCTAGGGTTAGAATGACAGGCTCAGATGCAGATGATCCTTGTTCATTAATGATAGAGCTTAGTTCAGTACAATCCCCTCAATATAGGCTCTCCACAATGATCTCTGTGTTTTGTCTGCAGCTGTTGCAGCTTTTCCAGCTTCTGGAATGAGGTACACTAGTTGCAGGAGTCGTCCCCAGTCCGGGTAGGCCATAGCAGTTTGGAAGCAGGAGCCAACGCTGGAAGTTCTTTGGTGAACACTGGTACTGGTCTTTGGTGGGTCCTAGGGCAGGCCCTGAACCTGCTTCTGGATTGCATAGAGATGCTTAGCAGGTTGGCTGTTAGGTGGGCGGGGTCACATCTGCATGAGGGCTGCTGTGGGGTGTATTACTGGAATTTGGTGGTAGTGATCACCAAAGGCACAGTTCTTTGTAATGACAAGAAGTTCACCACAGGCACAGTTCCTGGCCACAACAGTGAAGTCACAATCAGCACAGTTCTTGGTTATAGGGGGTGAGGTCAGCCACGTCACTCTTCGTTCCAAGCGACCGTTCATTTACAATTTCCACTTATTACCGCGATTCTAGAGATGCGGTGCTGTAAAAGAAATCCCAAAACATCGAGGAAGCCTAAAATGGTAGCATGTTTAATGGAAAAAATAACCACTATGCAAGCAAATCTAAGCGCTAGAATTGCAGTTTCTACGGACCAGAGTTTTTCCCCTCAATCCAATAAACCTGAGCATACTTTTATGCAGCTTTTTCTGAATACAAATGAATGTACATGAGAGCACATGATCGCTACTTTTCCATAAATGAGAGTAAATATTGAGCAGATGGCAGGATCTTCTAATGAGAAATAATGTCAAAAGTTCTTGTGGACTAGACACAGTGTAATGTGTTTCTCAAGGACTTCACTTCACATTTAAAGTTCAGTAAGAATTTCTTTATTGAAACAGCTCATCCATCAGGTACCGATGGCAAGTGGCACCCCGGTACACAACTAGCATTCCACATTCCATGTTCTATGGGCCCGATTCACAGAACTAACTTAAGATCATTTTGGTATTTACAGAAGGCACTTACTCATTTTGGTATTCACAGAAGGCACTTACTAATTTCGGTATTCACAGAAGATAGGACTTCTAACTTTAGGACTCCTAAATGCCTTCTGTGAATACCGAAAGTCCTAAAGTTAGGGTTTTTCTCAGTTTAGGAGTAATAAAGTTAGGACTCCTAACTTTAGGACTCCTAAATGCCTTCTGTGAATACCGAAAGTCTTAAAGTTAGGATTTTTCTCAGTTTAGGAGTAGCAAAGTTAGGACTCCTAACTTTAGGACTCCTAAATGCCTTCTGTGAATACCGAAAGTCTTAAAGTTAGGATTTTTCTCAGTTTAGGAGTAGTAAAGTTAGGAGTTACACCATTTAAGACAAAAAGTATCACAACTATACTATTGAGAGAATGCAATTCACTTAACTATTTAACAGTTTTGATCATATGAATTATGCAAGATTTAATTTGCTGCAATGCCTTTCCTCATTGTACTTATAATACGCAATTAAATGTAATCCTTCAAATATGATGGACTATAGCTTCTGTTCATACACCTCCTGCACTGGTCCAACTGATTTCCAATAGGACCATGTCCACTTTCCCCACCACAAACACTTTTGTCATTTTTTAAAGAACTTTCATTCTTATTCAAATCTGGTCTTAGAACAACACAACTCTTAATCCATATCCTTCCATCTTCCACCTTGATAGCTCTCCTAAAACACTTCACCACTTGTGTGGGGTTTGTATATTTTGACCAAGACAAACAACTCACTGGTGACTTCATTCGCACCCAGTCATCTACACTTCCTGCTACTTGCTTTGCTCTTTCTTCTCATCAATGTGTCTTTTATTCTTCTGTTGTACCTTTCTCTCTCAATCTCTACAATCCCCTACACCATTGTGCTTGATAGTTTTGTCCCAATCAACCAAACCTGGGCATAAAACAGTATTTGGTGCTCTTCCCTTAAACAACTGAAAGGGTGATTTATGTGTAGCAGGATGCGGTGTCATGCGATGAGCAGTAATACATTTTTGCAACTTTCCAATCTAAATTGTTCACTTTAGATAACTGAATGTTCTCTTCTCTGGCCCTTTTGAATCTCTCTACTGCTCCATTTGTCTCAGGGTGATAAATAGAACTCCTCTTGCGTTCTATTCAACATGAATTTAGGAAAGCTTCAATTTGCTGTGAACATAATTGTGGTCCATTAGCCAAAAGTAATGTTTTGGGAAAGCTCTCTCTTTTAAATATTTCTTGTAGAAATTTGATAATGCTCACTGTAGTTACCTCGCTTACACAAGAGACTTCTACCCACATGGAATACAAATCAAACATTACCACCAAACATGGTGTATTTTGCTCACATCTCAACAAACCAATAATATCAATTTCTTGTCAGAGGCTATCTGGTAGTTTCTGACCAACAATCTGCATAGTATGTGATGTCAAAATGTTTATCACTGTTCTTACATTTCATATATTCGCTGACCATATGTTCCCAATTCCCAAATGACCCTGGTTAGCCTCATCTATCAACTTCCTTCTCAATGTGAGAGGCGGAACGAATTTTGTTCCTCTCAACAACATGCCCCTGTCAACCACCAATTCAGTAGATACAACCAATGGCTTTGATAACGTTCATATTTGAATCAATCCAGACTGGATTTTTTTGTATAGTTTACATCAACTCACTCTCCTTTAAAGTTTTGTCTTTCCACTCTTCTTCTGTTACTGTTCCTAATGTAGCTTCACACAAATCTATATTTCCCTCCTGTATATCTTCTACAAACTCATCATCAACCTCACTTGGCACTAGTCGAGACAGATAATCCGCCAAAAGATTTTCTACTCCTGGTAGATGTTTCACTACAAAATTAGTCTTGTAATGCAATGACCTATCGCCTTATTCGGGAGGAAATGAAATCCAGCCCTTTATTTTGAAAAAAATCCTTCAGTGGTTTATCAGATGAAATTATGAAAATTGTTATGTGCCCAATAAATCGCCAGCACCTCTTTTCCATCACTGAATAATTCAACTTCTCCCCTCTCAAACTCCTAGATGCACATACAATAAGTTGCACCTCATCATCTCTTTTTTGTTTCAAAATTGCTCCCAACCCTTTGGAGCTAACATTGGTTACTATTATAGGTTCATCACCTGAAAATGTGGTGCATGTTGCAATTCTTTATTCAGTTCTTAAAATTTTTGTTGACATCCCATTGTCCATTCCTTATTTTTCACAAGTAACACCTCATGTTGTTTGATTTGCTCATCAGATTTTTTATATATTTCCCATAATATTTCCCCATACCCAGAAATGAAATGTGACTAACTTTATAATTGTGTCTGCCAACTCTTTCTTCATTGCCTCCCAGTGATCAAGTGTCTTATATAATTTACCTCATGCACTGTTAATTTGCATTTCTCTTTCTTTAAGGTCATACCTGCCTTCAGCAACTTCTCTAACACCAACTTTACTCTTGAATAATTCACAGAACATGTCCCACCAAATGTCAGCAGATCATCCTGATAGCATCTGCCTCCTTCTACTCCTTTGAGAACAGAAACCATCACTGTCTGAAAAACAGAGGCTGCTGACACCAGCCCAAATGGCATCGTATTGAACTTGAATGTTCCCATGGGATTTATAAATGCTGTTAGCTCTTATGAACTCTATACTAACTGCACTTGATGATATGCCTGTGTCATGTCAAGTGTTGTGAAGAATTTCACCCCTGCCACGGATGGAACTATTTCATCTGTGTTTGGAAGCAGAAACCTGTCCACAATTATTTCCCTATTGAGTGCTCTGAGGTCCACACACAACCTAATATCTCCACTAGCTTGCTTTGCAACAACAATCTGAGCCAACCATTCTTTGGCTTCCACCGGTGCTATAATCTTTTGACTGATACGTTTCTCATGTTCCTGTTCTACTTTTTCCTGTAAAGCAACTGGAATTCTCCTCACTTTGGCCTCTATTGGTTTCGCTCCCTTCTTCAATTGTATACAATATTTTTACCCCTTCAAGAACCCTAACTCCTCTTTGAACAATGGAGGGTATTCAGACACAAAATCCTTACAAACTGTCTCAACTTCCAGTACTTGCACCTAATGTTCTGCATTTGAATTTAAAGTAACCCCCAACAAACATTGATGTAGACACCCAAATAAATCATCACCTTTCTTTGATACGTACATCTTGCCAACCATAAATTCCCAGTTCAATATACTCATTGAAATATTCTAGTATTCTTATGAGTTGTACCCCATAACCAGTAGGTCGCACATCCATGACACATAATTCGTTTTTTTTCTTGAAACTACTGACTATATGTGTCTTTAGAACTAATTGTTGGATGCAACCATGAATCAAACTTTGTTTATAGACCAATACCATCAATTTGCACAGCACCAGTTGGATGTTGCTGTCCCGCTCCCTCAACTTGAAATACAATGTCCTGAGTGATCTCTTTTACTTCCATATTATGTTTCCTTTTTTGTTTACTGCTGCAATGTTTTAGAAAATTCCTCTTTTTCCACACCCATGACAGATCACTAGGGGTGGGCGGAATTTGCGTAATCGCGTTATGCAAATCTCCGCGAAACGGTAAAAAGTCTCCGCGAACATGCAGAAATTCCGCGAACACGCGGAATTGCTTGTTCGCGATGCTTTTTTCCTGTTCACAGTTGCTGTTTGCGTGCTCGGGGAGAAATATCTCGCGAACACGCATTTTGAGAACGCGAACAAGAAAAAATTTCGCGAAGTCGCGGAAAGCAGAATTCTGGGCAGTTTCGCGTTCTCCGCGGAACGCGAAATTACCGAAATTCCGCAAATTCCGCGAGCGGTACGGAATTTACCGCCCAGGCCTACAGATCCCTCCCAGAGTCGGACATATTCTTGCATTTGCTCTATGACCACTCCTCCCACATGGAAAACAATGTATCTCATACCTTTTATGATGCAAACATTTTCCTCACTCTTTTCAGGGCTTGAATGTGTTTTACTTTTCTCACCGTTCAGTTACACACTTTAACATGTGCTCAACCCTTTTTGCCATCAAATAACTTCCTCTAACTGTGGCTCATCCTTCACCCACAACTCCTCTCTAATGTTATCATCTCTACACCTTAAAACAAGTTGAACCCTTATACATACCTCATTTGATCCCCCAAATTTACAGATAGACGCAAGCTTCATAAGACTTGTGATATAGTCTTCCCTATCCTGCTTTAAGAGACCAAAGTGGTACTGTTCCATAATGGTACTGACTCTGAGTAAATAATGACTATCAAGTTGCAAAATACAAGTTTCAAACTCATTTAAACCTCCCTGTTCTTCTGCACTTAGTTCGGGTAGGTTATCTAGAACTTCCTGGCCCTCTCCTTCAAAACAGTGCATTAGCAGAGAATATTTCCACTCAGAGCTTAAGTTGGTTCCGCATACCTATGCTTAAATGACCAAACATTTTCTTCCATTTTCTCCATTTTATGCTTGGTTCCCCTGGACTGCTTAAAAAAACGGTAATGGCGTCACATTCCACATTGTGCGTTATTTTTATACCAATTGCAATATCCACAGAACAACTTACACCACCACTCTTAATATGTTCCTTTTTTTTAAGGTGTGCCTATCACCGTTGATGGCAAACAGGCTCTCATTTTAATTCCACCTCTTTTGTTTGCTTTTCACACCACAACAGGCAACACTGTACAGTTTGATGTGCTTTTCACTGCTGGTGGACTAACAGGTTAGGATTGTAGCTCCCAAAATTTGAGCGATCCAGGAGCTGAAAAGCTGCTCTGTTTTTTTTTTACGTATAATCTTTATACAACTCGATGTGCCATAGTGCGATCAACTAGCATGTTATGACATCAACATATCTCCCTGCTTCCAGTTGCACGCACCTGCTGTACTTTCCACCGGTTTGAGTTGTGGGTATCATCGTACGGGGCCCAATCAAATATGGCACGTATCTCGTATCATGCGTATGCTGCAGGGGTAATGACTGGCTGACAGCAAGCTCCGTTGTACGTACCTGCTGTAATTTTCACTGTTTTGAGGTGTGCATATTACCATATGGGGCCCAAACAAATATGGTGCCCACGTATCACATATGCTGCAGGGATAATGACTGGCTGGCAGCAATCTCTCATGTTTCATGCACCAACTCCTCCGTAAATGCAATGACTGAGCGTGTCTGCCAAGCGCTCACATCCAGCTGCTCGTGCCCATGCCTTCCTCCAGCCGTCCACGCTTGTACCTTTCACGATCTTCTTAAGCTTTATTTTTAAAATAAATATAAAGTCACAGTACCAACGTGGGTCCGATCCACCCTCCTATCTAAGTGGTCCTGAACTCGGCCACCTCATCGCCTCTGTGTGCTGTTTTGCAGATTCTTCATTACTGCCACAACGTCGCTCCAGCTGACTGTCGAACCTCATTCAGTTCATTTCATAATGTTGAGCAGCTCCCCTTTTTTAAGTCCCTCGCTTGTTACCAGTGTAACCGATAACTCAAGGACTTCACTAAACGTTATATGTTTGGTAAGAGTTACTTTTTTGAAGCACCTCATCCATCAGGCCCCAATGGCTAATGGCACCCCGGTACACAACTCACATTCCACATTCCATGTTCTACTTTTCATAGCACGGTTACATCACCAAGTAACCAACCTGGGCAGGAGGTGAGGGAAGACCTGAGAATTACACCTGAATAGGCTGTCCCTGCATAGAAGCCTGCATACCTCCCTTTAGTGAGTCTGAAGCCGGGGTAGGGACTCTGTGCACTTCAAACACTCCCCCACTTCAAAGACACCAGTGTGTCACAGTACAGGACCTCTGACACCACCAACACAGTACACTTTTAGACCTGGGGATACTCTACTAGGAAGAGGGACTGCTGTGCTGCTACAAGGACTGCCACTCTGCTGGACTGCTACTCTTCTGGACTCATGCTTTGCTGCGCTGAGCTGATGCCTGCTGCCCTCTTGCCTGGAAGTGAGAAGGACTGGACCTGCATTCCTACAACCTAGAAGCCAGTGTGACTCCAAAGACCAGCTGACTCATCTCCTGTTTTCTGAAGTCTCAGGAACAACTAACCTGCTTCTGCACCGACACCCTGTCATCTGTGAGTCTGCCCCGCTAAGTGCTACCACCCCAGTCCTGGACAGTTGGAAGTGGGTCTAAGGTGCTCTACCCTCTGTAGTCCTCATCAGAACCACTGCAATGCAACGCGGACGCCCACAAAGCCTCGCCACGTTGCTGCCAGCCTCACAAGAATCAACACTCGGTGGTGCGAAGCCTCGCAGCGCAGCTGTCAGTCCATCGGAATTGACACAGAGTGACGCCAAGCCCTGCAACTCTTTGACACACAGCTCTCTGGGATTAAACGCACAGCGAAGCCAGGCCCGGCAAACTCTCACCTCACAGCTTCTTGGAACTGATGCCAGAGGGCATGAAGCCTCGCAAAGCAATACCACGCACACCACGCACCAGGATTTACAGTACTGTGTTCAGCGAGCCCAAGAAGGCATTGAACCGGGTTAGTGGCACCACGTGTCACAGACTGGCGTTGAACAGGGTTAGTGGCACCACGTGTCGCAGGCTGGCGTTGAACAGGGTTAGTGGCATCACGTGTCGCAGGCTGCCGTTGAACAGGGTTAGTGGCACCACGTGTCGCAAGTAGCCCATATGGAACTATGCCTCAATGATCGGGTGGGGCCTGGTGCTGTTGCTGCTGGCCCGGATTTGTGGTCACTGCCATTCATGACTCAGTACACAGTTCCACATATGGGGCCTACTGGTCCGAAGAGTAGGCCTGAGGCAGCAGCAGAGTATGTCAACGAAAAAGGAGTAAAGCGGACCTGTTTCGTGAAGGCCGTGATGGTCTGAGGAGGCTGCCAAGGGCACGGGCCTCGGGCCTGAAGCTTGCGCAGGCACATGGTGGGCCCTCCTTGACACACGCCGGTGTCGGCAGGTGATCAGTGAGGCCTGGCTGCGCAGGGGCGGGCCCGACGGGTTTGTGGTCCAGCGTGCCGGGGTTCGGCAGGCACACAGCGTCCCAGGCATCTCTGCTCAAGAAGACGTTGTTGGCCTCATGGCAGGGTGAGAGGAACTGCCCTGGCCGAGACGTTGGGCTTTCTGGAAGAGGACCACGCCCAGGGCTACGTGCTTTTTATTAACACCCCTATGCTGGCGTAGCGTACGCCGGGCCATCCCACTCTGGTCACGCTTAGGGGCATAACAGGTAAGAGTTCCACAAGGTCCCCCACTGGCTGTGGTGACATAATTACGTCCGCTGTCCACTGCACTGCATACACCAGAGGTGTATGTCGCCATGGATATGGGTGTGTTCTGCATACTGTGGTCTGTCCAGCACATCTCCGCCACTCTTGTCATTGTGTACTTTCCCAATCATGGTACTACTGCATCCTTCACACATGCCTGGTTGCCACCTCTCCCCACATTCGGCTGTTGTGTGACTGAGGTGCCATGCCGTTGATGACTCATGTTCACGGCTTGGCCAGGTAACCATTGTGAGTTGTTCTGCGGGGTCTGGTGGGTGGGCATGTTGTTGTGCATGTTGGTTGTGATTTTGTGATGTGTGCATTGCCAAAGTTGTGATTTGCATGGTTGTGGAGTTGAGGTGAGTGGGGTGTTCATTTTGAACTTGCAAAGGGGCTGTGCATTTCCCTTGTTGCCATCCCGGGGATGCTGGTTGATGATGGACGGTCGGAGGATGAAGGAATCATACACACTGGCTGTGTATTTGAAGGCGACATTGTTGGAGATTCCATGGTGTTCTGTTGTTGCTTGCACATTGGGGTGGGACGTGTGCTTTCTGTTGCGGTGATTGTGTGCTGTGTCACCAGGGGGCACAGGTAGGACATGGGTGCTGTGGTTTGCCCCCAACACGTGCGTGCATCCAGCTAGGGCGTATGGTCCTTGCTTGGTCTCCATTGTGACCTGCGTATTGTGTTGGACGTATGGGGACTGGGGTACCAGGGTGATGGTGTTGTCCAGGACAGGTCTGGGGGACTTGGATGTGGCTGGTGGTGATACTCCTCCGACTCTGGCGGGTGTTGGTTGGAGGGTGCCAGGGGCCAACAGGTGCAGCCAAGCCAGCCGCTTGGTGTGGGGTGGGATGTTGGTTGTCCTCTCTGTTGGTGCCGTAGGCCTGTTAGGCGATGATGGTCGGGATGTGTCAGATAGTTCTCCCTTTCAGCCTGTGGTGGACGGTGACATTGTCGGGTGTTTGGTCTGTGTGGCTGGTATGCTTCCTGGAGGTCCGCTGACTTTGTCTGCGCTGCGTCTGTGGTTGTCCGGGAGGGGGGTGTTCCGGGTGTGGGTTGGGGTCCTGAAGTCAGTGGGTGATGTGGCCCTCTTGGGTGTCCTGGCCGCATGATGAGGGGCTCCATGGCATCTGTTGCCCTTCCGAAGTGGCCCTGGGCTGGTCTCCCTTTTGTGGTGCAGGCTACCGTCCCACTTTACACCAGGTCAGAGCAGGTGTAGATTTCCTGGTGCTAACACGCCTTATCGCCTGTTTTGTGTTTTTCTCGCCGATGTGTCTGGTCATTGAGAATGTTGTGGTGTGATGTCACGGCTTTTGGCACAGGAACGCCCACTCTGCATCTCATTAGCGATAGTTGCGCGGGTCCTCTGTGGTGATGTTTTTTGCAGCTGCTATCGCAGGTTAACTGGTGCTGTGGGCTGTTTATACCAGCTTGTGAATGGGGAGGTAAATTTATCACGACTTTGGCTGCGATAAAGTGCTGTTAATTCGGCGGTAGCTCCTTGTGAATATGCCCCTCTGTTTTTCTAACAGCATAAAAGTTCAAACCCAAATTATACATTTGAAATACATAACATATTCATTTTGCTAATTTCACTTTATTTGATGCTGTCATTGTGTACCTTTTCCATACTTCCTAGCCACTACATAGGGGCCGATTCCGATGTCGTTCCGGAAGGCCTCCAGACGGGTACCGGAATGTGCGAATCTGATTCGGGGCCTAGGATTCCGACCGAATCGTCCCCCGTTCCGAACGACCACGTACGTTGCGTAGATCTTGTCTGCGCCGACCGAATCATTAACAAACCTGATCCTGTCAGTACGACTTGTTTGCAGCCTAACCATGCTGAATCGTGCTGCGCAATGGAGCCAGATTCTGAACGAGTGAGTTTGATGCACGATTGGGACAGCTGTATCGACTCGGTCTCAGCGAGACGAAACAGCTATGGGAATCGGAATTCGGAGGGTTGTAGCAGGCCCCAAAGCAGGCACCCCATCACCCGCGGCACTCCGAATCGATCACGGGGGTACCCATGGGTCCCCTGATCCAAGCATGCACAGTGTTGCAGACATCAAGGGGTGCACGATGATCCCCAACCACCCCTTTTGTCAATGGGAGCCTGTGTATGTGTATGTTCGGTGGTTAAGATGGTATAGGGTTGGAGGTGGTACATCTGGAGATGGTGCAGGTGATTATGGCAAAGGTGAGAACTTGGCAGGTGCAGTGCCCTTCCTACAGTGATGTGCCTCTGTAGAATTTCCTTCACGTATTTGCGATGAAAGGTGGCACTGGCATTTTTTGCTTATTGCCTTCATTATTTTCATGGCCTTGACATGTTGTTTTGTACTCTCTTCCCTAAAAATTCTAAGATGCTCTTGGTGCATCTTTGCCTTGGTAACATTTAGCAATGCTCTCCATGACACAAGTCTGCCTGTCAGTCATCCCAGTGAGTCCTTTAATGGAGTCAGTTTTCTCATGGAGAGTGGTCCCATTGCATAAATATCTTCTTGCACAGTAGACTGCTGTTGGTAAAAATGGTTCTCCCAGTGAGCAGCATTAGGTCATGCCAACCTCTGCTAAATGCATGGCCATCTGACATTGATCAGCATAGAAAGTGGTGGTAACAGGGAGATTATGGAAGGGAGATTGATGAATGGGGATACCTCATCCACAACAGGGGTTTTCGCTCACTTTGATGATTGAGTGTAGTCTAGAGTTGCAACCTACATAGAAGGGTTGTGTAGAAGATTATATAGAGGTACTTGTTATCTGAGGGTTGTATGGAGGTGAATGTTGCATAGGCAGAACAAACATCTGGGGCTGCATACCGAATGGCTGGGGACTTCCAATTTTCAGAAGTGATTTCAGTGGAGCACTGCTGTCTGGCCTTGAACAGGCCTTATTGGAGATGCTCTGTGTGGGTGCAACAATGTCCACCTCCTTGTCCACATCCTCCTCGCCCTCCTGGATGAGCTCCTGCTCCTCATACTTCTCTTCTGTTTGAAAAGTACAGGCTGCTGACTTTATGCTTGGAGGAGTATTGAATTCTCTCCTCGGATTTCCAATTGTCCTGCGCTTGTAGGTAGTTCCGCATCATAGTCCGGTGCAATGTCCCCAATATGTAGGAGAGGCAGACATCAACAGTTGAAGTACATCAAATCGAGTTTTGAGTCAGATTTTTAACATTGGTACCTAAATAAGCCTTGTTCGGAAAATAATTAATAAAATTAGTACCATCTGAGTATAAAACCATGAAATTAAGGGTTGATTGCTGGATGGAATTATTATCTCTCAAATATGTGTACTCACCTGGTTCAGCCACATAGATTAGATTTCCTTGTGAGGTCAGTGGCTGAACCTGTGCTTTTTTAGTTGATGTTTCCAAATATCTGTAGGTCCAACATCTATATAAATACGATATATATTTAAATAGGTATTGTCAGTTTATAAAAGTCACCATGACCACAAATGCTGACATATTAGAGATACATAAAAAAGGAAACCATACAATAGCAATAAAAGACGATTAACGTTAGAGATACTTAAAAAATTTAGAAAAATGAGTTAGTGAAAGAACTATTGATGAGATGCATAAGATTAGATCCGAAGATCCCAGACTTACCTGATCAATAGACAGAAGAGGGCCTAAAAGCTGCTCTCAAGATGTTCCTTGATTTCATCTGTGCTGATCTTCTCAAAGTGGACACCGGCGGCTCCTGTATGACTGAAGCTGCCAAGAGAGAAATATACATTGGGGAGTAAGTAATTGTAATTTATACAAGAGTCTGATATTTATATGGTTTCAATAATCACTTTGAGAGCCGCAAACATTACTCTCCTTCATGTTTAGACACAGTCTAGCAGATATTGTATAGTGCCACCCTTACACTAGGAGGTCTAAGGAAACCTTTATGTAATATCAAAATTTTATTAAATATTGAGTATGGTGCGAACACTGCGATGTGACAAAAGACATACATCTAGTCTGTCAATAACAAAGGAAAATGTTAGATCCAAATGACAAAAAGCATACAATTAACATACCAGTGTGCACCATCTGTCTGCTATGCGGTGCCAGTAGAGGCAGTTGGTAACTGCGACAACACAGGGCCTTACAAAGATTAAAACACAATTATAAGCATAACATTTTGTAATAGAATAAATGTCATAGTTAAATTTGACCATCATTATATACATTCAAAAACCATGTGCAAAATATAGTGCAAGAGTTTAATCAAACAAGTGATAGAAATTCTCTATAGTGTGTTAGTCAATTTGTTAGCAAAAGGACAAACCTGAGGGTGTTGGTAGGGTGCATTGCACAACCTGCCCTTTGCGTTGCCCTGTTCCACTTGGAATGACCCCTGCCCCTGCTGTTGCAACCAATGTACTCAAAAGAGTGGCTTAATGAAAAGGATGTAAAAATATTAACAATAATGCAACATGTAGGAATTTATAGGGCCTGAGTTTGAGTGTGCTATTGGGGTGTCTGTGTGTAATGTGTGCGTAACAACACAGTAGAAGGACAGATAATGGTGAATGGTTGTAGGTTTGCTACTAGAGAGAAAGAAAAAAGAGAGAGAGAGAGCTAGGAAGGGATTTTTAATCTTATCTGATATCATATTAGTGTTGTCGGGAATAGAACGGCAATATTGGATGTGAGGGTGAATTTTGAGGAGGACAGTCTCCTCCAGGGAGGGGTGAGATGGAGACAAGATTCTTTTTTTGCAATTATTTACTCCGATTTTGAATTTTGAAACATTGCAAATTCTTAAATCAATGATAAACACCAGGACACAATAAAGTGACTGATGTCAGCTTTATTGTCTGTCCAGCCGTATCCATGCAATGCATCCAATGTTACAAACCTGGCATGTTAGTCAACTAATTACTTCTAAAATATGCTATAGCACAGTAGTAGCAATGAGAGCAAGCCCACATTTTGGCCCAGAAAACGGGTAAATGTAAAACTCACAATGTGTGCAAATAGTCCAGTTATTGGTGGGTCTCTTTACAGCTTGGTGCCACCGTCTGGAGCTTCTTGTGATTTTGGTGTCTGCTATGGTTCCCTCGGGGTGGGTGAGGGCTGGATTTGACCTCACGCATTCAAATAAATGTTTCTCATACCATGCACTCGTATACACCTCCACTCCAAAGCCACAAGAGTGGAGGCCTCAGCAATGGCCCACTTCAGTAGATCTTTCAGGAGCAGGTCCACAGGTGTCAGGGATTTCCAGGCCATCACAATGCTGCATTTTCTCAGGATGTGAAAAATATCTATAAACCTACGAACATAATTGTTTTCCTAGTGTTACGCAACAGGCCTAGGAGACATAATGAGTGCTCTGGGACTTTTCCCTGTTAGTTCTGCAACTACCTCAAGTGACTGTACTCAAAACTGTGATATAACGGGACACTGCCATGCCACTTGGTGAGAATCCATGCCAAGTCTCGATAGCGGGCCCCTGGAGGTGGATACCTTGTACAAGCTGCAATGCATCTAGGGTTAAGATAAGTCTGGTGAAGGTAATGGAACTGGGTATATTTAAAGCAGGTGTCACACAACAGTCTGCTCACAAAATGTAGGGCATGGGTCGAGTTCTTGTCCATTATGTAGGTCACTGAGGATTGAACTCAACTGATTCTTAAATGTGTTAGTGGGGTTGCATGCAATGCAGGTAGTGATGCATAGAGCATGGTGACTACTGTGTGGTATGTGACACTCATCTGTGCACACATAGGACTAAAAGCATTATATGTGAGAAATTATCTCACTATCTTACCCTAGGACATGAACCTAAATGACTCATGGGAGGGGGGGCAAAAGGAAGAGCCCTGTAGTCAGACTCTAGATGGGTAACAGAGAACAAACAGTAGTAATGGTTAAAACTTCATTTCACCCGGTTAAGGAGCCTGAAAGTGCTCCCTATCCAAACATATACACTCATTTCAAGCATGTCCCCCGTCATCATCTTACAGCCTCAAGTTGCGCCTCCCGTAAGTGCACCTAGCTTTGTGCTCCTCTTCTCCCCGACGAAAACTGACTATAACTGAATGTGGAGGGAGCGTGGTTTATAAAGTGCTCTCAAAATAGGCGGATTGGCTTAATTAGCTGGTGGAGTGGGAACAAGCAAGATTTGTTCCAGTTGATCCTCAACTAGGAGCAGTTCCCAAAGTCATTTAAGATGTCCATTACCGCCAGAAGCTCCTCTAGGCCCTTCCTGAGCTACGGAAGGGAATCTACAGTGGATAGCAAGATTAGCTGCCACGGTTTTACCAGGCTTATGCACCAATCTGTCCTCCTTGCTGCTCAAGAGACATGCAAGTAGTTGCATGGTGATGATCAGGGGAGGTAGGGGGTAGCACTGCCTGGTGCTTCTGATTATGAGGAACTGCTCTGAGATCTCCTAATCTTTATGGAGCTGTACTACTGGTTGACTGTACAGTTTTTTCAGGATTCTTTCACTACAGAGCTATCCATCATTGAATGATTCTTTATTTATGGTTGGGCTTCATCGATTCAGATTTGTTCTTTCTGGACCAGGATTGCTTGGAGAAACTGTGCTCAAAGGTGAAAAGTGTGGGTGCTGCAATAACAAGGGCATATTGGTCTGCGCCCAAAAGCATTCTTATTTTCAGATGTGAGCGAGCTCGGCTGAGGCACCAACCTTCCAGATTTTACAATGAGGGAGGAGGGATCTGTTCTCTTAAGGATTCATCCCTCCAGAACAATTGCCTGGAACTACTGGTTGGCATATTTGCCATCGAGGGCCTATCCAGGAACTGCTCCATAGATTTTGAGTCTTGAAAACCCAAATACTGGTTAATATTAGAGATGCAGCATTGAAAAAATACTGGGCAGTGCAGACACAAACATATCAAAGAGTCAATATGCAGACCGCATGAATCCCTTATTAATAGAAATCTTATTGCTAAGATTGAAATGCATTAGGCCAGAGATGATAATGGCTTATTTAAGAATGATACTGACCTGTCCATCCGACATTTGAGATGTAGTGCCAAACTTTATGTCAAGATCATGCTGCCATGAAATTCCAACTATTGATCTATTCCAGGAAACCGCAGTTGGCCATCGTGTCCCATCACCGTGGGTGATGAAGAGAATAATTCATCCTTTGGAGGCCTTCCCAAGGCTCACAAGATCACAAGATTTGTTCAAAATTCAAACACTCCTTAAGTCAAGACAGAATGCACCTTCTGGTGTATTTGACCTACCACACAGGCTTCCTGGGAAGGCAAAGCAGGTACAGGGAGCATCTACCCAATCTTTGTGGATTAGCTTTGACTGAAGTCAGAGTTAGCTGGGGTCTTCTCTTGGTAAGAGAACGTCCAGAAAACTCAGGTGGAGCTAACAAAAGCTCAGGTAATGGAGCAGGCAGAAGGCGCAGTAAAACCACTCCACAACACCCCATCGGCAATAATACCCAGGGCAACGACATGGAGGCTGTCATGACTGCAGGGAAGGGGAATCACAACCTGAAGGAGAAGCACCATTTAATCGAGACACTCATTGCAGTTCACCCTGTAGTTGGCTTTCTTAGTCACAAAACACACATTTGACAAGCAAAACATACTACACTCTGTACACATATTATTGAAAAAAGAAAACTTGAGACTCAGGGATCTCAATCTGGCTCCCCACTTTAGGGTACACATATGCGATCTGGGGAGTATGAGCTATAGTCTACTTCTGCTAGATGTCTTCCTTTACACTGGTTCAAGGAGGCCCTCGCCATCCTCACTCGTGGTGGAATACACGTAGTGTACCCCTGTCAAACATCAGAAGAAATCATAGAGTACCTTCAATGGACTCTGAGATTTTGAAAATCAGTGGAAGAGAGTAGTGATAGAAGACCAATCACAGTCGAACATGGACCAGGTGACAAAGCCTTTCTAGACGTGTAAAGCTTTGATCCCATGTGATAAAAACTGTATTGAGGCTAAATTATTCATATAACAAGAAAAGTAAATAATAAAAGTAACAATAAGGTTAAAATGGATTTGAATGATGAGGCAAAACTGTTCATTTCAGCGCATTAAAATTGCTCTTGACAAAGTATTTTTGATTAAATATATGGAAGAAACCAATTATTTTGCTTTATTGTGGTTTAGTTAAAAGATAGAATGGGCCCGACATGTTGATAATAGCGAGTAAAGAAGCTGAATGCTAAGAAGCTTTATGCTAAGAAAAAAAAGGATTACTAATTTAGGATTCTGTTTACACAAAGAGCCAGAGTTTGGCTTATTAATACGCTGGAACGTATAATAATGAAAAAAGGTACACAATGAAAATAAACTGTGTTATTATCAAGCAGTAAAAGCACAATAGCACAGAAATTTAATAAGAAAAAATTAGAATACATGATTTGTTTCTTGTATTTAAGTAAAACCCTTATGTAGGGTAATACTGCATCTTTAAGAAGAAAACGTGAATATTTTTCAGTTTTTTGTATGCATTTATAAGTGATGCTGAAGGTGGCATTAGAAACAAATAGTGTGACATCCCGAGACAATTGTGGTTAGAAACCCTTGAAACCTAGTATGAATTTAAGCGAAATTAATTGCTTTTAGAAGCTTTCTTTCATGTGTGCCGTCTTGAAGCACATTGTTTTGAGGTGAGAGATTTTAATCTAAATTGGTTTGAAGTCATTGGTTTTCAGAGAGAACTGCATGGACCATCACAAAACCCCGGTATGGAGAGGGAGGGGTCCACAGGGCAGAAAGATTTTTGGGATGTCAGGAACTGTTGGAGACGTCCGAGCTTCATTTTTGGTAATGGGAAGGGACATGCATAATTTAGCTTGTAGATCTTTTTTCTAGGACTGTGGGGCTGCCAAAGTTCTACAGGCCGACACATCCATGGCATGTAGAGAGGATGTGGGGGCAACATGATAATTAAAAAAAAATATTTAGGATTAAGTGGGGTGAACAAGATCTTTTGGTATTTTACAGGGTCAGCTTTAGGGCAGTGCGACCGTTGCGGCTGCACTGGGTGCCAACCTGAAGGGGGGCCCTGACCTCAGGTGGGGGTGCTGTATGTAGCAATAATTTACAATTTAAAAGTAGCTGACGCAGAATTCCTTGTGCGTCCACATTCCAGGTGCAATAAAAGTGTCAATATAACTCTTGTGATTAATGTTCCTACTAGAGAAAGAGATGGGAGTTTTGTCCTAATGGCTCACCATATAGGGGCCGATTCCGATAGCCGGTCGGACAGCTGACCGTAGCCGTACCGTGCGACTGACACGTACCCGGAGCCGGTCCGTCCTGTAGAGTAAGTACGATGCGCATAACTGCCAAAAACACGACCGACACGTAGGCTGTGATTCAAGCTCCATTCTCAGTCCGAGCCGTAACTCCTAACGCTGAACTGAGTCGCCCGGAAGCAGTATCCATAGCAGTTTCCGGCATGACAAGTACGAGGCCTACTTCCTACGCGCTGGACGGGTCGCCACGTATGGGACGTCACATCATCCGGAAAACAAGCATATCAGCTACGATTCACTCCACAACTTAATACACGGCTACGAGACGGACCAGCTTGCAGCGGGTACGAGACGGAGCAACAAGCAGCGTGTACGACACAAACACATCATGAATCCCATTGCACAAGTTATACCAGTACTCTACATCTATGACCGGCTCAGGAACCGACGCCGACGGCGCAGGTGGTAAGTGAGACACCTACCACAGAAACAAACGACACGTACCCGCAAAATGGCACACACACACAGGGGATCCTGGCCACAAACAACAGGCCACCATAGGGTTTGCATGGCCAGCACCACTAACACCCCCACCCATACGGCTTATGTTGCCCATCACTACTGCCACACCCATCCATAGGGACTATGTTGCCCATCACTACTGCCACCCCCACCCATAGGGGGTATGTTGCCCATCACTACTGCCACCCCCAGCCATAGGGCTTATGTTGCCCATCACTACTGCCACCCACAGCCATAGGGCTTATGTTGCCCATCACCCCTGCCACCCATACCCATAGGGGACTGGTTGCCCATCACCCCTGCCACCCCCAGCCATAGGGGACCTGTTGCCCATCACTACTGCCACCCCCAACCAAAGGGCTTATGTTGCCCATCACTACTGCCACCCCCACCCATAGGGGGTATGTTGCCCATCACTACTGCCACCCCCAGCCATAGGGCTTATGTTGCCAATCACTACTGCTACCCCCAGCCATAGGGCATATGCTGCCCATCACCCTGCCAACCACACCCATAGAGGACCTGTTGCCCATCACTACTGCCATCCCCAGCCATGGAGACTATGTTGCCCATCACCCCTGCGACCCCCAGCCATAGGGCTTATGTTGCCCATCACTACTGCTAGCCCCAGCCATAGGGACTATGTTGCCCATCACCCCTGCCACCCCCAGTCATAGGGCTTATTTTGCCCATCACTACTGCCAGCCCCAGCCATAGGGACTATGTTGCCCATCACCCCTGGCACCCACACCTATAGGGGACCAGTTACCCATCACCCCTGCCACCCCCAGCCACAGGGGACCTGTTGCCCATCACTACTGCCACCCCCAGCCATAGGGTTTAGGTTGCCCATCACTACTGCCACCCCCAGCCATAGGGCTTATGTTGCCCATCACTACTGCCACCCCCAGCCAACACATCCAGCATACTCCATCAGGTATGTCAGCAAAATACATCCCCCCTAACATCATGTCAACAGTGTGTAGTCTGTGACAAATGCCCACAACAGTGATTATGACTACAAACATACAATGTAAGTAACAGCGCATGTGTGACCAACACATGAGTGTGACATACACAAGGCAAGCATCACCATAGCACTGTGGCAATGTAAAAAGAACACCCCCTCACTGTGTAGAACAGAAGTTTAGTGTGGGCCTCCAAAATGCAGCAGATGTTGAGCATTGTGGTGATGGGGACTAAACCCCCCCTCATCACAGTGACCAAAAGGTAAGTGTCATCATGGTCAAAGCTGCAAATAACAAACAGCATGTATGATCCCTGCTCCCAACACATTAAAAACTTCTGGGTCAAACTAGTGGTTGTGTCCCATACACACAGAGATGTGGTGAGGCTAACAGTGCTGTGAAAACATAACACACTCTCGGCCATGTGCAAACAAGCACCACACATGGGGGCTGACAATGCATACAGTAGACTGTAGGTGCTCACAAACTCACATACCATGTCAGAAATGGCACCTAACAAACAGGATGAATGTAAACAATGATGTGATATGACTCACAGGGACAGCAGGTAAAATCACAGAAACAGCATCCAGACAAAGGCCCACAACAGCAATACGGTGAGTAGACAAAATATCGGAAATGTAATATCGATATACAGAAATATCGAAGTAAATATATCGATGGGATAAAATATCTCTATTTTTTATATCGATGTAAAAAATGTCGATAATGTTATGTGTAGTAAAATATCGAGATATAGTATATCGAAAGACATAATATCGTGTTGTGAAAATATCGAAAAAGTATAGTATTCTGTGATTTTGTTAATAGTTAAAAATTATTGTTTATAAGTGTTAGAAAATGTTTATTTAAGTGTATTTAAAATAATAATTTTGTTTATATTAATATTATATTTTTAATTTTGATATATAATTTTAGGAGCGGGATGTTGGGTTTATAGGGGATAAGGGTGGGGAGTGTTTTAAAAATATATATTTTAAATAAAATATTTTAAGAAATATTTTTGGAATTCGAATTTAATTTGTGAACAAAATTGCTATATTTACATTTTAATTAGGAAATAAATTTTATTAGTGGGATGTTGGGTATATAGTGGATAAGAGGGGGAGTGTTTTATAAATAAATATTAAATTTAATATTTTATGAAATAATTTCAAAATTAAATTTTGGAATAAAATTGAAGTTAAACAAATTTAATAATAAAAATAATGTAATAAGTGGGATTTAGGGTTCATAGGGGATAAGGTTGTGGAGTGTTTTAGAAATATATATAAAAAAACTATTTAAAAAAAAAAATTGAAAATTCAAATTTGGTATTAAAATTGAAATTTTACAATTTTAATAAAAAAATAAATGTAATAATTGGGATTTTGTGTTTATAGGGGATAAGGGTGTGGAGTGTTTTACAAATATATATAAAATTTAATATTTATTATTAAACATTTACATTTATAATAGTTTTTTTAATTAAAATTTAAAATTTGTAAGAAGATAATTATTTTAATAAGAGGGATTTAGGATTTATAGGGGATAAGAGTGGGTAGTGTTTTGAAATTATTAATTTCTAAAAGAATTCAAACTAAAACAGTAAATATTAGCACAAATTTCAAAAATTACAAATTTAATATTAACAATTTATTAAAAAAATTTATTTTAGAAGTGTGATGGTGGGTTTATAGGGTTAAGGATGGGTAGTGTTTGTAAAGTTAGTTTTGACAAAAAAATAATAAGAATATTTAATTACAAAAATAAAATAATTGAAAATAAATACTACATGTATGTGGGTTGAGGGTGGGGAGTTATTACAAATAAATATTTTTAGGGGCATATTATTGCTAATGTTGAGTAATGAGGTTTTTATGATTGCAATTTATATAGTAGTGTTAAAAGAAAAATATGTATGTTTAGTGTCCAGTAACTACCCAAACATTTAATAGGTTTTTGTTGGATTAATACATTTTTTATATGTAGTTTTTGGCAGTTACATTAATTTGTTAGAAAGGGGAGTGGGAATTGTAATTTATTTATGGTCAGTGTCCAGCATCTACTCTAATGTATTATAGATTGGAGTGGGAATAGTACATTATTTATGGTCACTGACCAGCATCTAATCTAATTTATTATAGACTTGAGTGGGAATAGTAAATTAGTTATGGTTAGTGTCCAGCACCTAGTCTAATTTATTATATACTGGAGTGGGAATAATAAATAATTTATGGTCAGTGTCCAGCATGTACTGTAATTTATTATAGACTGGAATGGGAATAGTAAATAATTTATGGTCAGTGTCCAGCACCTACTCTAATTTATTATAGACTGGAGTGGGAATAGTAAATTATTTATGGTCAGTGTCCAGCACCTACTCTAATTTATTATAGACTGGAGTGGGAATAGTAAATAATTTATGGTCACTGTCCAGCACCTACTCTAATTTGTTATGGACTGGAGTGGGAATAGTAAATTATTTATGGTCAGTGTCCAGCACCTACTCCAATTTATTATAGACTGGAGTGGGAATAGTAAATTATTTATGGTCAGTGTTCAGCACCTACTCTAATTTATTATAGATTGGGGTGGCAATAGTAAATTATTTATGGTCAGTGTCCAGCACCTACTCTAATTTATTATAGACTGGAGTGGGAATAGTAAATTATTTATGGTCAGTGTCCAGCACCTACTGTAATTTATTATAGAGTGGAGTGGGAATAGTAAATAATTTATGGTCACTGTCCAGCATCTACTGTAATTTATTATAGACTGGAGTGGGAATAGTAAATATTTATGGTCAGTGTCCAGCACCTACTCTAATTTATTATAGACTGGAGTGGGAATAGTAAATTATTTATGGTCAGTGTCCAGCACCTACTCTAATTTATTATAGACTGGAGTGGGAATAGTAAATAATTTATGGTCAGTGTCCAGAACCTACTCTAATTTATTATAGACTGGAGTGGGAATAGTACATTATATATGGTCAGTGTCCAGCACCTACTGTAATTTATTATAGACTGGAGTGGGAATAGTAAATAGTTTATGGTCACTGTCCAGCACCTACTCTAATTTGTTATAGACTGGAGTGGGAATAGTAAATTAGTTATGGTCAGTGTCCAGCACATAGTCCAATTTTTTATAGACTGGAGCTATTGTATCCTATTGTACAGTGGAGTGGGAATAGGAAATTATTCATGTTTACTGTTCAGCATCTATCTACTACAATTTATTGTAGATTAGAGTGGAAATAGGTAATAGTTTATGTTTTGTGTTTAAAGTATTTATCATGTTTTGTAGTGATAATAGTATGTAAATTGTGTATATTTGTTATTATTGATTTAATTAATTTAAATAGCATTGGAAGTGTATAATTAGTTGTTTTTACTTTGGAACATCTAATGTAATTATTGTTTAGTACAGTAGTTATAGTATATTTTGAGGTTTAATGTATGGTATTTTATTAAATTAAATTAAATTGATATAGCAATAGTAAAAATAATTTTAAGTGTATATTAATTGGATTTTATTATTATATATTGGATTTGTACTACTTAATTAAATATTTATAGTTTAGGATAATAAATATACTTAAAGTTGTAATGTGATATGTTTATTGATATATTTAATGTGATTAGTAGGAAAAAAATGTGAATATTTTGTATTGGAATAATGGGTAATTGTATTCAGTAATTATATAATATTTGTACTTTTTTTATTTTTGTAAAAACAATTTTTTTACATATGTTCAATATTGATAATAGAAGGTAAATATAAATAATCACAGAACCACAATTAATAAGACAAGAACATAGTTTTTATTGTAGTTTTTGTAAATTTTTATTGTTTATTTATTTGAGTAGAATCATTCAGAAATATCATTATTTACATTGTAATTCAATTCAAACATATTGAATATAGGTCAGAAAAAATGTTATGTACATTTACTATATTTTGTACAAATTTTTAATACATTTACATTATTTATAATGTAGTACAATTGTGTGTTTTAAATTAAATGTAAAATAGCAATAGGTTTTGTAAATATTTATACCAAACTTTTGGCAAATATTTTCATATATAAACATTTTTAACATTTTCATATTTGTAGTACAAACATGTCATAAGTTTTTTATTAATATTAATATGTAAAATATTAATATTAATTTTTTTACAATGTTTTGAAAACAAACACAGTTTTAACATAAATAAAATTTTATAATTCATGCAAAATATTTCTAACAATTTTTCATACATTGTTTTGTAGTTTTTTCTTTTTAGAAATTATAATAATAAATATTTTAATTTTTGAAATATTTATTTTTATAATTTTACACATGATGAAAATGTTTAGTCAATTTTTAGGTACATGAAAAAAAGAGCTCTATTTTAGCTAAATAGTAGAAAATATTTGGGTGTGAATTTACATTTTACCTGATTTAATGAGGGTTTTTTTGTTATAGTTAAATGTTTTATTATGTTTTGGGTGCTCTATTTTGTAACCCGGTCATGTTGTTTTGGGTCATTTGGGTTGAAGGGAAGCTCGCGGTTGGGAGTTACTTCGCGTCGTGACAGGTAAGGTTTGTTTTATATGTTTTACATGGTTAAAATTTTATTTTGAGCCTAGTTAGATACTGTTTAGTGTAGCTGTATATATATTAGTTATATTTGGAAATGTTATGTGTTAGAGTTGCGTGTTGTGTTTTTACGTGTTTTTAACGTTGTGTAGGCATGTTTCGAGACTTAGGCTTAAGGTGTTTATTTAGAACTGTTTTAAATCTAGTACTATTGTTAATAAGTGTGTATGTGTTGTTTTATGTGGGTGGGAATGTATGTTGCTTTGTTTTTATAGTTTCTTTTCTAGGTTCTTCGTTTCGGATGGAGTTGTTTTTTTTTTTAAAAGAAGTGTGTGTTCGTTTTATTGAACAATATGTTTTTTACACTTCTTTAAATGTTTCGGTTTTCATGGAGCGTTTTTTACTACTTTTAACTATTTTCGGGGTTTTTATGGTTTTCCTATGGATATTTGGTGCATGGATTATGGATTAAATCGACAGTTGTATTTTTCCATTTTTTTTTGGGAACCTTTTTTTTTATGTTTGGATTGTGTAAGCAGGAAATGGATTTTTCAGAGTTTGGAATAAACTTGGTAAGTTAATTTATTATTTATTGTGGGTGGGTATTGTTTATTATTATTGTTTATTTTTATTTTATTACAAATATTATTAATGTGTGTTAATATATTTTTGACAATATGTATAAATATGTTACACACAGTAATTATTTTTGTGATAAGATAAATATATTTTATGTGTTTGATATGATTGAAAATGAGTAATCAGTCATTTATTTGTATTGGTCTTTTAAAGAAGTGTTTTAGCTATGATGTTTAGGTATTCTAGGCCTTTGGTAGTAGGGTACAATTTTACTTGTTGCTCTAGATATTTATACATTTGTTTAGTTTGTTTTGAGGTTTTTGGAGTTAGCTGAGTTATGGATTGTTCCATTCGGAACTCTTGATAACTCTGTTCTTTTTGTAGGCATGATATAAATCTTTCTAGTGTTGGTTTGGTTCTGCCTGTTGATTGCAGGAAGGCGTTATGCCATCCTTCAACTGCGTTATTAGTTTTTGATTCTCCATTTAATGTGCTTCTGTATACGTTCCACCAGGGAATTAAGAATTTAGGATTTCTTCTGTGGCCAGATCTATGTAGTCTGCCGACCCATGTATCTTCAAAATAGTCCAATAGTGGACTTAGTTTTTCTTCATTTTGTTTGTAGAAGGTGCTGTCTATTAAAATGTTGTAATGTTCTGTTACGTCTGTGTCAAGTACATAAGCTAGTGCTATTAGTTTTTTTATTTGATATGTGAAAGCTGAATTAGTTGCATATTCAATGCTTAGGGCTGATTTTTGCATGTGTCTCCATAGGCACTGATTAAAATGATAGTAACAGCCTTGGATGGAGGTATGGGGGTGTGTTTTTAATATAGTATTAATCATTGCATGTTCAAAATCTAGGATGATTTTTTGTGGGGAAAAGTTATTTGTTTTTTGTTTTATTGTATTTAATAGTTCAGTGTATGTGGAGTTATGTTTGTTTGGTAATAATGTGTAAATTAATGGTATATTGCAATTGTGATATAGGACGTGTATTGTATATAGTTGGAAAAAGGGTTTGGGACATATGGTAAAAGTCCCATCCATCATCCAGTTTTGTGATTCTTGTAGTTTACAGAGATTATTGGCTGTTCCAAATATTATTATTCTTTTGTCATTGTTTTTATTATCAAATATGACAAATGGTTCTTTGTTTAAAGTTATACTTTGTTCTGGACTTAGAATAACTTCAGTATATGTGTGAGGAATTGGAGTTGAAGTAGTAGTGGTTTTTTTAGTACGTGCTATAGTTCTTTTAAATGAAGTAACAGATGGCATTTGTGTTGTGGCAGTTTTAGGAATTTTGGGAAGCTGCTCTTTTAAAATTACACTTGTAGGTTTTTGAGAACTTGTGCTAGCTTCCTTTATAGTTTCCAATGCAGATCTGACTTCTATTTCAGTAATGTTTGGTGGATGGTTATGTTCTCTAGTGTACAGTACTGTTGTTTGTCGTGTTGTAGCACGCCCATAGCACTTATTAGAGTAGTATTTAGTGCATTTCCAATTAACTTTTAAACCATACACTTTTTCCTGTGTGTAAGTGTATCCCATATAGCATAGTAACATTTTTCCCTTCTGGCTTGTTATGAATTCTGCTCCTTCAGTCATTTTGATGTAGCTTTATCTATGAAAAATATATATTATAGTTATTATATATGCTCTTGTATGAATTTCAGTAGAAAAAAACCAAGATTTAGTTGCAATATACTTACATAGTTGATTTTGATGTGTTTGAGTAGAATCCTTTTTCTTCTTTATTTGTGGAGTTTTCTTCCAGTATTTTCTTCCTCTGGAAAATAAAAGTACATTTTTTTTAAGATTTGTTTCTATATTTTTATAGGGAATGGTTAGGGGATTTGTATTTGGGATTTAATTTGGGTGGTTTTTAATCTATTAGTTGATTTTTGGTTGTGAAATACTTACTTTGTTAGTTGTATCTTTTTTGGTGCTGTTCTGTATTTTCTTAGTTTCTTTTGGAGTTTCCTGTAGTGAAAACATGAAATAGAACGAAGACATTTATTTATTTATAGTGTATGTATATTGTAATTACAATTTATTAGCTTTGAGTCTTAATGACTATAATATAGTTAACTTACTTGTGATAGTTTTAAATATTTGCTGTATGTTGATTTCCTTATATCTGCAGTTGCAATCCAGTAGACTTTCTTCTTCATTTAATTGATTTTTTTGGTTCTGGAATGTGAATGAAGTAGAACTTCTTTTTATAGTGCTTTGGATGTTGTAATTTGTGTTTTATTGGTCAGTTTGAATTTGGAGTGTTTTTATTGGTTAGTTCGAATTTTTTTTATTTTAATTCTGGTAGTTAGTTTCCTAATAAGGAAAACGCTAATTAGTGGTTTAGTGGTGTATTATTCTATATGTATTTTTCTAAACATTATAGTATGTATTGTATGCATGAATTGATAAAGTATAATTCAATAATATTGTTGTTTAATGTAGGAAGGTTGTTAATAATGTTTTAGTAAATACTTACGTTTTGTAATCTATTTTTAAATGTAGTAAATATATTATTGTTTAATATTAATTTAGTGTAGAGTTAAAAGACATTATTTGGTGTTTATGTTGTTTGATTTTAGTATTTAATTTAATTTTATATAGTCGATATTAGTAAAATGGAGATATTTTAGTGGTCGATATTTTAGTTTACGATATTTTGTAATGAAGTATATGTTTATTAATGAGCGTCGATATTTCAGGATTTCGATAATTGTGTTTGCGATATTTTGTGTATCTATATTTATGTAGTTCGATATTGTGTGTTCGATATTTTTGTAATGTTTTAAATAAGTATGTGATGTCGATAATAATGTGATCGATAATTTTGTATCGATATATTTGTAAGTCGATTTTGTGTCTTTCGAAATTTTGTCAGTGATTCCGCAATACCAATGCACTGGTGCAGATGCACAAACCCAAACAGGCAAACTCACACTGCACATCTGACACAGCATGTGTGTGTGTGTGTGTCACAGTATCCCCAGGCAACTACACAACACATGAGGGGGGCGGAACAACAGTGACACAGATGTGGACACAGTGCCATACAAAAGTAAACCATCATTGGGACACCCTCAGTTGGCAATCAGGCATTGGGAGATGAGAGGGAGCACAACAGACACATGTGACACAAGCTGGAATGTAAACCAACTAACACAGCAAGAGACTGACACACAACAGCACTACCCCCAGGGGCCAGACATTGGGGTGACACAAGCATGCATGACACCTCCACTGTGATGACAAAGGCAGATGTCGTACAAACTGGGAAACCCAGACATGTGTCCTGTGCCACAAACGTATATCACACATACACAAAATACAAATCACTCAACATGGCCCCTCATCCATGGACAAACAGGAGTTAGGGGACCATCCATGCAAACATTCACATCAGTCCACCCTCAACAGCACACACCCTGAACTGCAACAATGTGTATCTGTGAAGCCCACATGGACAGGTGACATTGCACATGCACCCATGACAAACACAGGAATGTTGGGAGGAACTAAGGTGAACAGACACATCACACAAGGACAGTTTACAACCCTGGGGAATGACAGACATACTGTACAGTATGCGGTCCATGGCCATGACCTCAAAGCTCACGTAATCTTCAAAATCCCTGCCACAGTCCCAGGACAATGCAGAAGCCAAGGAGAACCACAAGGCACACATGCTGACACCTGCCAGCATCGCAGCCATGAACCAGACAAGTGGGAGCAGTCACACACACATACAAATGTCTCAATCACTGAAAGGTACCACCTAGGGACAACTACATGATTTAGCAAATAAACAGGTGCCTTGAGGAACCCTGACTGTGTCCCATCTGTGTCTGACAACATCATCACCACTCAGAACTGACAAATCCCAATGATGATACACCAATTAACAGTAGTGTGTCATGCACCCACACATCTGGTAGCCCATTGGAAAAGTAGTGAGATGAACCCAGTACCATTCAGCAAGCATCAACAACAGGAACATGTCGAGGGAACACTGTCTGTGTATGAACAGGGATGTGGACACACACACATGCTCATACAACACACACCATGGGCCCAGGCCATGTCACTGGACAACACACTTACTTGAGGGGACCGAACTCCTGTGGAAGCCCAGCTGTTCCAAACATATTCACCGCAAGTCTCACTCATGTCTGCAGAACACTCTGGAGGGGTGGCCTGGGGGATGGAGGATGGAGACTTGGCCTTGGAGTTGCGTGGTGGTGGGGGGGTCTTGCTCTTCTGGCACCGGGGGGACTTGCGGGTGGGGGTCTCTGTCTGACTGCACCTGGGGGAGGGTGTCCGAGTGTGAGGGGCACTCCCCTCTGTGTGTGGGGACTTCCTCTTCCCCTTGTAATCAGGATCTGCTGGGTCGGTGGGGAAGAGGCCAAGGTCACAGAGGAAGAGCTTCTGGGGAGATGGGGTTGCAGGTGATGCAAGGGAAGGGAGCTTAGAGGGAGAGGTCTCGGAGGACTGCGGAGTGGTTGTGGATGACTGTGTGTGTGTCTGCAAACCAGCCCCTGTGAGTGTGGTATCAGTTCCCTGCGCTTGCTTGTATGCAGGTCTAGACCTTGATTTGGGTGTTTCTGTGCTTGGGACAGGTAGGGTGCTAGGAATCGTGGGTGGTGCAGGGGTAGGAGGGGTGCGGGACTGTTGGAGGAGGGACACTGCTGCCGTCATGGAGAAGGCCACGGACTGATTGGTCCTCTGTAGGGCAGACATGCCCGAGGAAATGCCCTCCATGAATGACACCAGTTGTGTCAACAGACCTGTGTGTGCATAGAGGACCTTCAGCATTGACGTCTGCCCTACATGGATCTGTCTAAGCAAGTCTGCAGACTCCTCACTCAGGGCAGCAGGGGACACAGGGGCAGGGGGTGCGGTGCCTGGCACAAATGAGACATGCTCACGAACACGGGAGCCCACAGGGACCTCTGGGATGGGAGCCGATGGGAGGGTGGTGGTGGTGGCAGTGGCGGGGACAGCCTCAATAGCTGGGGTTTGGTGGCTGCTGACACCCGCCTCCACAAGGGAGTCATCCTCAGAGCTGCTGTGGCCCTAAGCTGGGGGGATAGTGCTGACGACTCCTCTGTGTGGCTCCACTCGCCCTCCGTGCCACTGGGTCCACCGACTCCTCTCCTTCTGTCCCTGTAAGGCTCTGTGGCTCCTCCTGGTCCATGGAGCTGTCCCCTCCTGTGGCCGTGGATGTACCTGGATAGGAATAGGAAGTAAGAGAACAACATCAGTCACCTGCACCGACTGCACACACCACAGTGAGTACATCACATCACAGGGAAAGCCCTGGCATCATCAGCTGAACACAGCTCAAAGTGCCAACACTGCGTAGGATAAGACAATTGTCATTCTCAACATCAACCATGCCACACATATCCCTCCTTGACTTTCACACATTAAGTCTGTTGCATGTTGGATGCTAACACCCCAATGTGCCAACATGCACCACCCACACATTAGTTGTACATGCAAGTGAACATGTAGGAGTATGTCACTATACACACAGCACATCTCTTGCTACTGACTCCGTACAGGTGTCCGGATGAAGGGATGGGCAGAGACTCATTTCACATGCTTGTGATGCATGCCAGCAACACACACTATGATGTACTCATGTCCTGATGGGCAATGCCACAATGGGGTGCATGGTGCACACGTGAGCACAATGCAGGATCACTCATAGCAAGCTAAATGCCATGGCACTGGGATGCCCTGAAAGTCAGTCAACACTGTCTCCTGTCACAGGGGCAGGGCATCCAGACAACAACAATATGCACTGACTCACAATCCTAGCTCAGGGGTAAAGCTAACTCTACAGATGACCGGCGCACTTGCCCATCCCATGCAAACAACATCCAGGACCCAGAAGACCCTACATCATGCAAATCATGCATATGAGTCTCTACAAACACAAATGCCTGTTCATTAACACATCACAGTCTGCCATGCATGTAACCCAGCAGCATGAAGGACACAGTTGCATACACCATTGTGCGCTGTCAGATGATCGCACACCTATATGTCACACAGGTCTTGTCTCTCACAGTCACATCTCAGATGTCATGCTGACCCTCTGAATCATGGACACCCCAGCTGTACGTAACAACAACCCACACCCTAATGACACAGAGGCAGACACCTGAGGGCACATGTCACTAAGCACAACCTGCAATTTCATACACAGGAGTGGGATTACAGAGTGTTTCTAAATGCCCTTGAGGAGGCATGACTGGCCAGGCCTACGTGAAACAGTGTTTGGACCTGGACAGTAGTCAGGTGGCTAAGCAAGTGTGACATACTTGATATACATACTCCTGAGGCACCAAAATTGAAGTCCCCTGCTGCATGGGTTTGTTTGCAATACCCCAGCCACATGTTGCGAGTCAGATCAGCAATTGGTACACATCTCAAGGGCACACACAGATCACATGTCAGATCTCAGGCATTATGTAAACAATTGACCCACCCATGAAACACACAACAGAGTCACGGGAACAGATGCTGACCGGTAGCTGAAGCATAGCTGACTGCAGGGACACAGTGCCCTAGTGCCGCAAGCAACAGACTGTAGGGGCCACACCTGTGGAACAGATGAGGAGGGTGCATCACACAATTGAGGGACCTGAGTATTGGACTACAAGACCTACGTAATGTGGAATTGTGACCAGGCCAATAGACTGCTATTAGCATGTCAGACATAGTACACAGATCAGGCATGGACTTACCCCCTTCCTGCTGCTGTCTGGCCTTCAGCTGCCTATCCAGGTCTGGGAAGACCACCACCAGGATAAGGAGCATGTGGGGAGTCAGGGTCCGGTGTCCGCCCCTCCTGCGTGGATGTGACAGCTTCAGCTGGACTCTAGCTATCCTCCGGGTCCAGCCCCAAAGGTCCTGCCACCTCTTCTGGCAGTTGCGGATCCGGCGCTTGTAGACCCCCACAGAACAAACAGCCCGGGCAATGGTCAGCCAGATCTCCTGCTTCTGGTGGGCATCAACCTGTGAGGATGACAAAGTGAAAAGTACATTAACACACATGCCCCAGATTTGTGCAGCACACATTTGGATATACATGTCATCATCACAAAGGGAAATGAATTACACAGGTAGTGCAACCATGGGGAAGGAGAAATCACCTGCATGTCTGACATGTTAACAATGCCTGGATAGTTTAAGCTCGCAATAATGCATTTTAGCAGCAGGAAACCTATTCATTACATGTACCTACACACTTTGGGGGATGAAAGTAGTCATTGAGAATGCTTACCACTGGTGTACACACTGCTAGTACTGCTAGTCAAACAACATGCATAATTAGGAAGGCAGTGGACTGCACACTCACCTGCTCCCCTGGTTTCCCATAGAGCTTGCTGTACTGTGGAAGGAGCCTGTCCAGCAGGACATGGTTCTCCTCCTCAGTGAAGGCTGGGGCCATCTCCAGAGTACGTGCCATAGCAGGAGCCAGAGGATCCAGAGACAACAGCAGTGGTAGCAGGGATGTGGTCCAGTAGCATTTAGTGCAGGCAAGTGAGCTCGCTGGGGGCCAGCCAGCCTTATATCTGTGCTGTAGAGGCAGAATATGTGCCATGTGTCCCAAGTGGTAGGTCCAACACGGTTGCATTCTATGAATCTGGCCAATCCATTTAAAAGTACGACTCGTACACGCCTTCCGCATCATTCAAATCTTCACCTTCATGGAACACTTGAAATTGCAACATTGTTGTAGGCATCCAACTGAATTTCCAGTGCACAACTCGTACAAGTTTTGAATCCGCATCCGTCTCCATGACAGTCCGGAGCCAATGGGTGCGCCCGGCTCGTTCAACTGACTGTACAACGCGTATTTTGAATATACACATGCACCCGTCTCCATACGATTCAATTGCCAAGGCGTACGCCTGTCTCGGACCATGCCTGTCCGACACATATGCATGATAGTCACCCGCGTCAAACCTCATTGCAGGCAATGGCAATGCGTACACACGGCTCGGTAATGACCCGTGCAATGCGTACGCATTGTAACCCGCGTTGGACCTCATTGCATTCAATAACAAAGTGTACGCACGGCTCGGACATGACCCGTACAATGCATACGCATTGTCACCCGCGTCGGACCTCATTGCATTCAATGACAAAGCGTACACACGGCTCGGACATGACCCGTGCAATGCGTACGCATTGTCACCCGCGTTGGACCTCATTGCATTCAACGATAAAGCGTACGCACGGCTCGGACATGACCCGTGCAATGCGTACGCATTGTCACCCGCGTTGGACCTCATTGCATTCAACGACAAAGCGTATGCACGGCTCGGACATGACCCGTGCAATGCGTACGCATTGTCACCTGCGTCGGACCTCATTGCATTCAATGACAAGGCGTACGCACGGCTCAGACATGACCCGTGCAATGCGTACGCATTGTCACCCGCGTCGGACCTCATTGCATTCAATGACAAGGCGTACGCACGGCTCGGACATGACCCGTGCAGTGCGTACGCATTGTCACCCGCGTCGGACCGCATTGCATTCAACGACAAGGCATACGCACGGCTCGGACATGACCCGTGCAATGCGTACGCATTGTCACCCGCGTCGGACCTCATTGTATTCAATGACAAAGCATACGCACCACTTGGACATGACCCGTGCAATGCATACGCAGTGTCACCCGCGTCGGACCTCATTAGTGTGACTATTATACGGATGCAACACACATATACTGGCCTGGGATACCTGTGCACACCTACCACACTACAGCATTGGCCACACAGTGTCCCATGGCATGTAAGGCTGCATTCACTGGGTGTTTGGGGGGACCACATCTGTTTTTTTGGCTGGCACTTTGTGCAGCCACTCCCAGGCTGTGCAGCACGTGTACATGGGGGCAGAATCCTTTGTGTGTTGTGCAAATTATCACTGTGATGTGCAATTGTACAGTAATGGGCATGAGTCACGGACACAGTGTCAGGTTGGATATGTTTAGGACAGATCACATACACCCTGAGTCCTGGGGGTTATCTCATGTACGTCACAGTGAGACCTGTAGCCACAATACTGATGTGCACCCACAGTCTGTGTGAATGTTGTGTCTCAGATGTGTCTGATCAAATGTGCCCAATGGGTGACAGTCTCCACACCCATGTGGTATATGCATCACCCTTGATGGGGTATGTGTCTAAGAGACGTACATGTAGGGCCTTCAGGAACAACAGTGGCCACTACCTGTGGGACTTACGCTTGCCTTGTGATGTGTACATGCTACGCCATGTCCATTGCTGTGTTGATGTGGCAATACAGGGATACTGGGTTTCTGCATGGCAAAGATCTGTGAGGCCTGGGAGACATGAGGCCTCACTTGTCACTGTGGTGTGTGTTTGGAACGTTGCAGCAGCACATAGGTTGGGTGACACAGCCAGATGATTGGCCATTGCACTACATGGGACTCATGTGGACATGTGGAATTGAGATGTGAGGTGGTGGTCTTGTAGGTGACATATGTGTCCATGCCCAACAGCACACACATCAGTACATTGTGTAATGTCATGATCTAGCATGTGATATTGATCGTGGTCATGGCCACATGGGTGGATGAACTGACAATCTTCCTTTGTGCATCTCTGTACTGCAGGGCACCAGCTGTCCATCGGCTGTTCCCAGACCTTGAAACCATGCAGGAACGCGACTGCATCAGACGGTACCGCTTCACCAGGCCACTGATTGCGGAGTTGGTGGAGCAGTTGGCGCCACATCTGCTACCTGGCCGGACATACCCTACAGCACTGACCCCATAGGTGAATTTGATGGCAGCCCTACACTCCTTTGCTACTGGTACCTTCCAATACACTTTGGCTACTGCTGGTGGGATGTCGCAAACGATGTTTAGTCGGGTGCTATGCAATGTCTTGGAGGGGATGTTGCAATTCCTAGACCTGTACATCAAGTTCCCGAGCCCAGGTGAACTCCCTGAAATAAAGGATGCCTTTTATACACTGGGGAGGATGCCAAACGCCATCGGATCTATTGATGGGACACATGTTGCCCTCATACCACCACAGGCACACGAGCAGGCATACCGTAACAAGAAGCACTACCATTCGATCAATGCTCTGGTGGTCTGTCTTGCTGACATGTCGATCATACATGTGTGTGTACGGTTCCCTGGTTCTGCGCACAATGCCTACATTATGAGGAGTAGTCTCATTGCAACGCTGATGTCACAGATGCCAGCTCAGCATTCCTGGCTTGTCGGTGTGTACTGACTGTTTCTCATTGTGTGTGTTTGTCAATGTTGTATTCCGCACTCCTACAAAACTCAGCTACTTGTTCATTTTTGTGTGTGTAGGTGACTCTGGATACCCCAACATGCCATGGTTGCTGACACCCCTCAGGAACCCTGTGACACCTGCCGAGCTGTGCTACAATGAGGCACATGGTCGGAGTAGGAGGGTGATTGAGCGGACATTCGGCCTCCTGAAAAGCCGCTTTCGCTGCCTGGACAAGACCGGAGGGGCCCTCCCATATGAGCCTGCAAAGGTGTGCAAAATAATCCTTGTCTGCTGCATGCTACACAACATGGCGGTGCGGAAAGAGGTGCCTCTCATCCAGGATGACGATGACCGACCTCTGGCACCTGTGGAGGATCCTGGCCTGGGCTAAGATGCCAGTGATGATGAGGATGATGGTGACGTCCGCTCACAGCTCATCAACAACTTCTTCACCTGAATGTGAGTTTCCAGGGTTGTTATGTAAATGTATGGAGGTAGACTGGAATGTGTTGTGCCAGCTATGTTGCTGTCTGAGTGTGTTTGTGTGCCACTTGACTGGATGCGTGCTGTGATGTGTCCATTCAGGTGGTGTGTACTCCACAATAGGGTAGTACTGCTAACTAGTGCTTGTGTAGGTGTCTTGCAACATGTTTTGTGCATGTGTATTGCATTTCTCTCCTGTTCTTCTGTGCGTTTGACTGTATCTTGTCTGTCCTTCCCAGGGTACTTTGCCTGTTGTGTGGTCATCACTGACCCCCAACACCCAGAAGCCAACACCAGTGTGGAAGTTAACAATTCCCATCAACTGATGTACCACACATCCCTGGACTTCCATTCTCCAACACATTGAGAGCGTGTGTCCACTGTTACGTAGAATTACCGTGCAACTATTGTAGAATAAACGTGTTGCTGATGTGTAATGAACCTGTGCTACGCTTTGTTATGTGTGTTGTCTGTCTTCCCACATCTGAGTGACATCTGCTTACCTCACCTGTGGACTTGTAACCATTGACTGGGGTTGGTGTTGTGTCCTTGCATGCCAATGTGTTTCAGGTCAACATCATTGTGTGTGATGAGTAACATGGCCATGGTGAGTATGTTTTGTGTTGCCATAGTGGTGTGTCTCCCTGACATGTGTCACATCACCATGACTCACCTTACTTTGGTCACATTGTTGCAGTATTTGGCATGCACTGTGTTGTGAAGCAGATCGACATCTCCCTGAAAATGACAAGTTGGAATCACAACAGAGGCAAGTATGGTGTACTGGTGAGTTTATTTACAAACATGTGTGGGAAGTGCACAGGATGGTGGATGCTGCATATTGGTTTGGAAATCCAAAGTTCACATTGGAGTTGGAAGTGCTGGTAGATGAAATGTCCAGAGTAAAGTCCACAGTCTTCTGCTACATTGGCCCAACATGAACCCTTCATGTCATGTGGGCGAGTTGTGTGCGATTGGACAAGGTGAACGGGTTGCGCACATAGGGTCCGATTCACAGAACTAACTTAAGACAAAATCCTAGACTTACTACCATTTTGGTATTCACAGAAGGTACTTACTCATTTTGGTATTCACAGAAGGCACTTACTCATTTCGGTATTCACAGAAGTTAGTAGTCCTAACTTTACGACTCCTAAATGCCTTCTGTGAATACTGAAAGTCTTAAAGTTAGGATTTTTCTGAGTTTAGGAGTAGGGAAGTTAGGACTCCTAACTTTAGGACTCCTAAATGCCTTCTGTGAATACCGAAAGTCTTAAAGTTAGGATTTTTCTCAGTTTAGGAGTAGTAAAGTTAGGACTCCTAACATTAGTTAAGACTTTCGGTATTCACAGAAGGCATTTGAATAAGTGCCTTCTGTGAATACCAAAATGGTAGTAAGTTTAGGATTTTGTCTTAAGTTAGTTCTGTGAATCGGGCCCAAAGAACATTGTCCAGAACAGATTTAGAGGCCCTGGGGGATGTGCTGGGACATCTGCCTCTCACATGTCCTTCTTTGGACGACCCCTCTTCTTCTGGCGGGGGGGGGGGTCTTCAGGTGCAGGCCTCTGCGGTGCAGGGGACTCTCCGCCAGAGACCTCCTCCCTCCCTGTGGCGCTGGCAGATGGTGTTGCGACAGATGTTGTGGCCACACAGGGAGGTGTGGACAGGTTGGTGTTGATCTGGCGGAGGCATTGGAGTATGTCCCGATGCACCGCATCCCACTTGGCCTCCATGCGGGCATGGTGGGCGACCTGCTCGTGTTGCATGTCCTTGAGGATCCCCACTACCTGGCCAAATCCTCCGGTGCTATCCTGGTACGCATCTAAGATGCGTGCCAGGTAGGGGTCATCATGCAGTCCAGACCCCTCTGCAAGGTGCGCCCTCTGCCTCCCACCCCTCCCAGCACCCCTATCCACATGGGCAGGACCAGCGGCGGGACGCACAGGTGACACTGTGGCCCCTTGGGTGGTGTTGCTGGTGGTGTTTGCTGTAGCTTCCAGGGGGTCCTGTGTCCCTGTGCTGTGGGTGTTGATTAACCTTGGTTTGTCCTTGTTGGTGGGGGTGCCCTGTCGGTGTCCAGATGCTGGAGGCGTGGGTACAGGGGGTGCAGATGTTGATGCTGCTGGTGCTGCATGATGGCTCACACCTGAGGGGCCAGGTTGGTCGTCGTCATCCGAAGAGGACAGTGAGAGCGTCAGACCAGAGAGCTCAGTGCGCGCCAGAGTCTGGGACTGGGTATCCTCATCATTTGGTGCTGGGTGCCCAGCACCACCTGTGTTTGGAAGAGACACACAATGTGAGTTATATTTCTACATGCATCGATGGTTCACAAACATGACTTTTTCTACTTTTCGAAAAGATGCCTGCCTGTACACTGCTTTTTCCAAGCTTGTCACGGACAGAGTTTGATATTGTTGTTGGCCATGTCCCACCATGGCCTTGTGCTCCCCACAACAGAGCCCAGTGTCAGACATCTTGTCAGTCCCTTCCCACTCCCTGTGAGGCGAGTATGGTTCAGTTTGATCTTGCTGGGCCATGTGGGTGGGTTTAGATTGTCTGTGACTGCGAGTCCCATCATACTCTTGGCTACACCCCCATTCCCAGCGTGCACATACTTCCTCCCTCTTGACTCTGCTTCCCTGTGAGGGGGTATGACAGCAATGGCAAGATGGCTGAATGTGAAGTCCTGATATTTGTTGTTGGCCATTTCCCAGCATGGCCTTGTCATCCCCACAACAGAGCTCAGTGTCAGACATCTTGTCAGTCCCTTCCCACTCCCTGTGAGGCAAGTATGGTTCAGTTTGATCTTGCTGGGCCATGTGGGTGGATGTAGATTGTCTGTGACTGCGAGTCCCATCATACTCATGGCTACACCCGCTTCCCAGCATGCCCATACTTCCTTCCTCTTGACTCTGCTTCCCTGTGAGGGGGTGTGACAGCAGTGGCAAGATGGCTGACTGTGAAATCCTGGTGTTTGTTTGGCTACAAGTCCAAGTGAGCCCCTGTGCTTCACACAGCAGCACCCAGTACGGGTTATCTTTTGCTGATATTTCAATGAGGTATGTGTCAATGAATTGTACCCGGTGAGTTGTGTGGAGTATGTGTTGAGAGGGGGTGTCTCCCAGTCCTCTTTCCCATCATAAAACGTGCTTCCATTGGAGGGCGTGCAAGTTGTCTTTCAGGATGTCAGTCAGTGGTGTCCTGCTTGTGATTTGCACACAACCCCGAGCAGGGCCTTGTGCTCCCCACAGCAGGACCCAGTGTCAGCCATCTTGTCAGTCATTTTCCACTCCCTGTGATGTGGGCATGTTTCAGAGGGGTCTTGATGGGTCAATCAGGAGGGGGAGCATTATCTGTGACTACAGGCCCCATCATGCTTTCGGATATACTCACTTCACCTGCATCCCCACTATTCCTTCCTGACAGTCAGCTGCACTGTGAGGTGGTGTGTTTGTGGTGGCAAACTGTCTGGCAGGGTCTATTTGGCTTTGTGCCACTGGCTGGCTCTATTTGTTTGTAGGTTGGTGCATGTCATGACACAGTTCCCAGTCACTATGAGATGGCAGGTATTGTGTTTGTCTCACTGGCATTCACATCTTGGACTGATTATCTATTGGTTAGTGTAGCTTTGCTGGCGGTGCATGGTTTCACTGTCCCCTTGCCACACAATCTTGGGTATGTTGTTTGTGTACTCACCAGGCTCTGGGATGTCTGTTAGGCCATGGACGCTCTCTGGTGGTAGGATGTCCCGCACCTTCTCCTCCCAGGTCCTGAAGTAGACTGGTTTGGCAGGAGGGCCACCGCCGGTGCACTGACTCAGGGCGTGATCTTTTTCGATGAGTTTCTTGACCCTCCTGCGCACGTCATACCACCTGTTCTGGATATCTTCCTTTGTGCGCCTTGCTGGTGCTTGGGCGTTCACCTTGTCCACAATCCTCGCCCACATCTTGGTTTTGTGTGAGATGGGGGTCCTTTGGACCAATGTACCAAACAAATGTGGCACTACTCTGATGATCACGTCTACCAGCACTTCTAACTCACTATCTGTGAACTTTGGATTCTTCTTTGGGGGCATGGTGATGGGTGGTGGTGGTGAGGGATGTGTGTGTGAGGGTGCAAGTGAGGGTGGTTTGGTGTTTTGGTTTTGCCTGGTGTATGTGTGTGTGCTTTTGTATGAGGTGCTGATGGTGTGTGAGTTGTGTGATGGGGGAGTTGTGAGTGTGTCTGTGGTTGCTGTGTACTGGTGTTTGCTGCTGGCTGTGTCTCCTGTTTGCAAGGTAAGATGGTTGTGATTGTAGTCCTTTATATAGTTGGAGTTGTGGGTGTGTCTTTGTCACACGTTTTTTTATTTGATATTTATTGGCTTTGTCATTGCTTGTTTGGTCCTTTTTTTGTCTTTTTTCCTTTGGGTTTTGTAGGCATGAAGGAGACGTTCATGTGACGGAAACGGACGCTGCTGTTGTCTCGTGCGGGCTTCTCCGCCTTGTTCACGCTGCCTATCTTCTGTGTTTGGTACGCGTCGGTCGCGGCGGTCTCTATTGCTTGTGTGCCGGGTTGTCTGTGCTTGTCGGTCGTGCGGCTTGGTCTCCGTGCGAGTCGGTCTGGTTTCACATGCATTGCATTGTACTGCGCGACTTGTACATCACAGGTACGGGTCAGTTGTTTTCATTCCGGGTTCGTGTCGGTCGGTGATATTCGCATCGGTTTTCCGGCCGGATCACTATTTTCTCTACGGCTCGGTCATACGGCTTGTATTCTGTACGTGTCGGTTGTAATTCACACGTGTTGCATCGTACTGCACGGGTCGTACGCCGCTGGTCCGTGTCGGTCGGTATTCGGTCCGGGTCCATGTCGGTCGGTTCGTTTTGCGGCCGGAATCAGAATCGGCCCCAAAGTAGTGCTAAGGGTAAATATGCCTGCTGCAAAGAACAGATCTGTATCTAAAGTAGACAGCTGGATTAGTTATGCCACCCTTTATCAGTGCTTTAAAAAAAATTAAATGTATGTGAAAGCGGTGCTATGGATGGATGAGGGGCCCTTTTGCTGGGTGGTAGTGAGGGAGTATGAGGAGGAGGTCATTGGGGGAAGACTGTTGCACCAGGCACCACTAGTATTAAAGCCAGACCTGCTACTTTTGATACCTCCAGGTGTCTCTCTTTAGCATGAAAAGGGTTCCCTCCCATATGCATAGACTCCACTCTGAATGAGTCTCCCTTCCTCTTGGGAGGGGACTCTAAACTTGGGGCAGATAATTCTGCCTACCACAACAAAGAGGAAACAACATACAGGAAGAGGGAGTCAGCCATTTTGTGGCCATCCTCTCTTCACAACAACAACACTCCCCTCCAGCCTGCTGCACCTTGCACTATTCTTGCCCCTGTCATGGTTGAGAGACTTGATTAGAAGGGCCCCCATTCTCAGGATAGAATCTAACATCATCTGTCAGGGGGTTGTCAACAAATACCCTCAGCTTTATAGGAGTCCATAGACATAGATGAGCAGTGCAGTGCAAGCTCACATCTGGAAGAGCATCACACTGCGCTGCAGAGCATGTCCAAACCCAGCAGGGGAACTGTGCCACAAGCCCTGGGATGACCTTTGTTGCTGGGCCAGAATTAACGTCCATAACTTTATGGCTGTGGCCTCCCAGCCACATTGTGGGCACTCCTGCATAACATCACTACCGGAGGATCCTGAAAAATTCCTGGCTGGCCATCCATTACTCCGCTGGAAGAGTTTGATTAGCAGAGAGACGGTAAGTGCATGTTAATGTTAACCATGCAAGTGCACTTGCGTTTTGAGAATGGTGTCCTGCCTTGTGTTCACTTTGGGTTTTGTTATAACCTTGTTACATTTAATATGCTTTTTTTTGTGGTGTGAAGGGTTTGATGAAAATAAACGTTTCCTAAACTGCATATTTAGGTGCCGATTTCGATCTGGTAAAAAGGCCCTACGAATCGTCGTACGGAGCGTTTTCTCCGTACGACGCGTACCCGGTAAACTGTCAGTACAACCCAGGAAGTACGATTCGTACAGAAAGCCGATTTCCGTACGAATCGTACAAAAGACCGTACGGGTAAAATAACCTTACGAATCATCTCCGGAACAGCCTGTACGCACCGTCCTTACGAATGTAAGCAGCGTTTTACGGCCCAGCAAGTAAGATCCATACGGCTCTTTTTTTTCCGGGAGCCAAAAACAGCCGTAAAAGCTGATTCCCCAGGAGTACAAGTCATACAGGCCCCCCCCACCCCACCCCGTATGTACGTGCTGTACCCCACCCCACCCCCGTATGTACGCGCCGTACCCCCCACCCCCTGTATGTACGTGCCGTACCTCCACCCCCCGAATGTACACACCATACCCCCCACCGCGTACATACGGGGTGGGGGGTACGGCACGTACATATGGGGGTTGTGGGTATGGCGCGTACATACGAGGGTGGGGTGGGAGTACGGTGCGTACATACAGGGGTGGGGGTACGGCGCGTACATACGGGGGTGGGGGGTATGGCACGTACATACAGGGGTGGGGTGGGCGGTACGGCACATACATACGGGGGTGGGGTGGGGGTACGGCACGTACAGATGAGGTGGGGTGGGGGGTACAGCGCGTACATATGGGGTGGGGGTATGGCACGTACATACAGGGGTGGGGTGGGGGGGCCCTTTACGACTCCTATCCCGGGCACAAGTGTCCCCGGATACGAGTGGTACGGCGTTCGCTCCGTACGGGGCTTTTCCCATGCACTTGTGTTTTCGGAAGGGCAGTACGGATCGTAATTGTGCGCTCGGACTTCAGTTTTACGATTTGTACATAAAACTGTCCGGATCCCTCTCGTACACCTTTTCCCAACGCGATTCGTATGTATTTCTCACGTACGAATCGTACTTCACCGTTTGTACGGTACTTGTACGATTTGTACGTAAAAAATACGGATGCGAGTCGTACGGGGGAAAAAAATACAGGATCGGAATCGGCACCTTAGTGTTTGTAGAGTTTGGATTGACTAATCATTTGATCTTGACATTATGGAAATTCTTTTAACAAACACTGGATTTCTATCAACATAAAAGTTCAAACCCATCTTATAAATTTCAAATCTGTAACATATTCATTTAGCCAATTTCACTTTATTTTATGCTGACATTGTGTACCTTTTCCATATTTCATAACCACTATACAATGTTTACCTTGTAGCTTCACAGTTACTAGAATTAATTATTAATGTGAGGAACATTTGATTTGATGTTAACACATATAGACCAGTTTGTCCGCCTTTTCAATGCTTTGTAGCTATGGTTAAAAGCTCTCACTTTTCAGATAACAAATGTGTGGAACCTGTAAAAAAACTACAAGTCCAACAGTTTAAACTGATTATTCACAGACATACACTGTTACTAAAAAATGTTCTCCTTCTTTAAATGCCTGATTCCTCAGATGTGAATTTCCCATTTTAACTATTTCCAAATACCAACATTTGAGTATGAAAGCAGAGAATAGTGGCATGTTTGTTAAGGACTCCACAATGTCAGCACATATACATAGGGAAAAAAGTTCCCTTTTAGCTAAAGTTATGTAAATGTGCATTTTTGACCCAATGAAATCAAAATGTTTCTTTTGTTTTCATATATCTCTTCAGCAGACCCTGCTTGCCAAGTAAGATCCTAGCAGGACCAGTGGTAAGAACCAACAACTTCGAGTCAGAGGAAGGCACAGCCACTAGACACCACCAATGAGTAGGAGGAGGAACCCACCACAAGCAGGGGCAGTGTGCCTACCCAAAGACTAACATTATATATTGACAAGAGACTCTGGGTGGAGGCTGAAGAGGGGTCAGTAAATGTGGACATCATCAGCTAGAAGAAGGAAGATCTTGGGTCTTCTCCTGTCCTTCCGCAAGACCAATCTGTGATGTCCCAAGAGCAGGTCCCCACATCATCTGGGCCTGCACCCATTCCCGCCTTAACTCCCAAAGCCCCCATTTAAAGGAGCTACCAGCTTCATCCCCTGCTCAGGTATCACTTCTTCCTCCCAGTTCCCACCCAGAAGAACTATAGTTGTTGGACACTTCTATCCGACACTCCACACTCTTTGGTAATGTGTCCTTTGATGTTCTTAAGGAGGTTCTGAGCCCAATCGGAGAGGTTCAGGGAGGGACCTCTTCATATTCAGGACTTAGTTGGGGAGGTACGGATACTCTGAGTTATGGTCACTGAACAACTCCTAGGTTTGAGTGGCCTAATGACCTTCTTGATTGCTGGTCTTAAGTCTCATCTGCCTCCACAATCGACCTCACCTCCTGTTATCTCTTCTCTTAGTTCCTCTGTGATCACTTTTTCCCCAGCTGCCACTTTGTTTCATTCTTCCTCTGAGGTTCGGATCCCGCCGCAGCCAGCCATGTTAGGTCTGCATCCAAGGAACATTTTAAGATTGTTACGAATAAAGAGAATGAGGATGTTTTGGAATTCCCCCCGCCCCCGAGTCAGGAATATGATTTTGACACATCACCTGACTTGGTGAAATGAGCTTATTATATTTGGACAGTAGACTCTTCCTTTTGGACTCTTCATAGACCGAGGACCTTCCCCTCGCTCTTTATCTATTGACTGTTTCCTGTGATGTTTCCTGGCAAATTCCTCTGAGTTAGCATTTCTTCTCTGACTTAACACTAAGTTTCTTCTTTTATTTTGGCCCTTTGCTAAGGAAAGATATTTATTTCCCCAAATCACAGATATTAAAAAATATATATATAAATGTTACTGTATATCTATAAAAAAATATCAAACTCAGACATTATGGTGCCGATCACGATCCGGTAAAAAATGTCCCCGTACGACTCGTATCGGGTCTTTTTACCGTACGAATCGTACAAGTGCCGTACGAACTGGCAATCACGATTCGCATGGTAAAAAGTCCATACGAACCGCACTGGGAATATTTCCCCACACGTCCTCGGGTCGGAAAATGTGTCCGACACGTCCTCGTACGATTCACCGTACAAACGTGAAAGGTGAACTCCGACCGGGGAATCACGATCCATCCCGGGCGTCCGAATGTACAACCGTATGGTGAAAAGACCGTCCGCACCGAACTCCCATAACAACCATGGAGACGTCCAAACAGGTGCCCGGTACGTGCCGTACCCCCCCAGCCCCCGTAGGTACGGGCCGACCCCCCCCCCAGCCCCCGTAGGTATGCGCCGACCCCCCCCCCAGCCCCCGTAGGTACGGGCCGACCCCCCCCAGCCCCCGTAGGTACGCGCCGACCCCCCCCCAGCCCCCGTAGGTACGGGCCGACCCCCCCCAGCCCCCGTAGGTACGCGCCGACCCCCCCCTGTGTGTACACCCGTGTACGGTGCGTACCCCCCGTGTACGCTCGAGTCGAACCCCCCCGTGTACGCTCGAGTCGGACCCCCCCGTGTACGCTCGAGTCGAACCCCCCCGTGTACGCTCGAGTCGGACCCCCCCGTGTACGCTCGAGTCGTACCCCCACCCGTGTATGTACGGTGCGTACCCCCCCGTGTACGCTCGAGTCGAACCCCCCCGTGTACGCTCGAGTCGGACCCCCCCGTGTACGCTCGAGTCGTACCCCCACCCGTGTATGTACGGTGCGTACCCCCAGCGCTACGCGTAGCGCTGGGGGTACGCACCGTACATACACGGGTGGGGGTACGACTCGAGCGTACACGGGGGGGTCCGACTCGAGCGTACACGGGGGGGTTCGACTCGAGCGTACACGGGGGGGGTACGCACCGTACATACACGGGTGGGGGTACGACTCGAGCGTACACGGGGGGGTCCGACTCGAGCGTACACGGGGGGTTCGACTCGAGCGTACACGGGGGGGTCCGACTCGAGCGTACACGGGGGGGTCCGACTCGAGCGTACACGGGGGGGTTCGACTCGAGCGTACACGGGGGGGACGCACCGTACACGGGTGTACACACAGGGGGGTCGGCGCGTACCTACGGGGGCTGGGGGGGGGTCGGCGCGTACCTACGGGGGCTGGGGGGGGTCGGTGCGTACCTACGGGGGCTGGGGGGGGGGTCGGCGCGTACCTACGGGGGCTGGGGGGGGTCGGCGCGTACCTACGGGGGCTGGGGGGGGTCGGCGCGTACCTACGGGGGCTGGGGGGGGGTCGGCGCGTACCTACGGGGGCTGGGGGGGGGGTCGGCGCGTACCTACGGGGGCTGGGGGGGGGTCGGCGCGTACCTACGGGGGCTGGGAGGGGGGTCGGCGCGTACCTACGGGGGCTTGGGGGGGTCGGCGCGTACCTACGGGGGCTGGGGGGGGGTCGGCGCGTACCTACGGGGGCTGGGGGGGGTCGGCGCGTACCTACGGGGGCTGGGGGGGGTCGGCGCGTACCTACGGGGGCTGGGGGGGGGTCGGCGCGTACCTACGGGGGCTGGGGGGGGGGTCGGCGCGTACCTATGGGGGCGGGGGGGGTCGGCGCGTACCTACGGGGGCTGGGGGGGGTCGGCGCGTACCTACGGGGGCTGGGGGGGGGTCGGCGCGTACCGGGCCACCTACTCTGGTCGATTCGCGCCGTACTTCGCTTTTGCGGCACTTTTTGGGTGCCGTGAAAATATTGCCGTCCGGACTGCTGTCGGTTCGAATCGTAATTCCTGGTTCGTGAAACGCTGCCTGAAAGCGTCCCGACGTCACGTCGCAGCATTCCCGGATCACATTCGTATGTATATTTTCGTCGGTCGGTGTTTTTTACGATTCGTACGGAAATGGTGTTTCCGTGCGAATCGTAATTCCATGTTTGTAAAGTTTTACAACCGGGTACGAGTCGGACGGGGAATTCGCTCCGACCGACGGTTCGTACGCGGTTTTTAACGGATCGTAATCGGCACCTATCTCTCTTTTGCTGTTTACCAATGTTGCTTTCTGTCAGCCATAGGATATATTGACTTAGTTAGAAGATGTTTCTATACCTTAAGGCGGGTTTTAAATACATTACACTTATTGTTCTTCTTACACAAGAAAGTTTGACAGAGATTGGTTATTCAAAAAATGTACATATGTTTATTAGTAAGGGATAGAGTTAGCAAAAAAAATTAAGAGCTAAATTGAGAGGTTTCTCCTATTAATCCAATGTTGGTGTGGCGAATGATTGACTCTGTGCTTGTAACTGTAATTGTAATTGTATTTATATAGCTCTTACTACCCCTGATGAGGCATCAAAGTGATTTTTCAGCAGGTAGCACGCTACGCCGGAACCCAAAAAGGATTAGTAGTGAATTAGTATAGGGAGATATAAAATTTATATGAGCGGTGGACATGTGAGTTCTTTATTTGTATTGAAAAAGGATAGTGGAGGGCTAGAAGAGGGAAGGTTTTGCATTTATATAGCACTTGCTACCCGTGAAGAGGTGTCGAAGCACTTTTTGGTGGGTAGCACACTACTCCGAAACCCAAACAGGATTAGTGGGGAATTAGTATAGGGAAATATGACATTTATTTTAGAGGTGGACATGTTAGTCTGTTAGTTGGTTTGAAAAGTATAGTGTAGGGATAGAAGAGGGAAACCAATCAATCAATCAGGGGTTTGTAAAGCACGGCTACTCACCCGTGAGGGTCTCAAGGCACTAGGGGGGCTGCGGATCCGTCTGGGCACTGGGTTCATTCGAAGAGCTAGGTCTTGAGGTTCTTTCTGCATTGGAACAGCGATAGGGATTGCCTGAGGTGGAGGGGCATGTTGTTCCAGGTCTTTGCGGCGAGGTAGGAGTTGGATCTTCCTCCGGTTCTAGTTCTGCGGATCTGTGGGACGGTGGCCGGTGACAGTTGAAGGTTATTCTTTTGTTGACTAGGAGCCTGTGGAGTTCACGCAGGTGTTGTGTGATGTGGCGCCAGCAGGGAATGTTTAGGACCAGTCTGGCTGCAGCGTTTTGAATGTTCGGGATCTTCCAGAGGAGTTTCTGGCTGACGCCGGTGTAGAGTGCGTTGCCATTGTCAAGTCTGCTGCTGCTGATGGCTTGGGTGACCATCTTCCTGGATTCAGTGGGGATCCACCTGAAGGTCTTTCGGAGCAGGTGGAGCGTGTTGAAACATGATGAGGAGACAGCGTTAATCTGGCAATTCATAGTGAGCGAGGAGTCCAGTATGATGCAGAGGTTGCGTGCATGGTCTGTGGGTGTGGGGGTATTTCCATTGCAGCAGGCCACCAGGAGTCCTTCCAAGCCAAGGGTGTGGATCGCAGGAGGAGGACTTCTGTCTTGTCTGAGTTGAGCTTGAGGCAGCTGTCTTTCATCCTCGTTGCGATGGCTTTTATCCCTTCGTGGAAGTTGTTCTTGGTGACTGTGGGTTTGTTGGTGAGGCAGAGTATAAGCTGGGTGTCGTTGGCGTAGGAGACGATGTTGAGTACGTGATTCTGATGATGATTGTGAGGACCATGTGGACGTTAAGAGGGTAGGGATCAGGGAGGAGCCCTGGGGCACTCCAAAGCTGATCTTCATAGGTTCTGAGAGGTACAGTGGTAGTCTGACCCGCTGTTTTCAGCCAGTGAGGAAGGAGCGGATCCAGTCCAGGGCTTGTCGCGGATGCTGGCGTTGTTGTGCTTAGGTGCGGTGAGAGACAGTGTCGAAGGTCACCGAGACACCAGGAGGATGAAGGCCATGGTTTCGCTCTGGTCGAGGAGGGATTGCATGTTGTCGGTGGTGGCAAGGAGGGCAGTTTCGGTGCTGTGCTTGCTTCTGAAATCTTCCAACCTCCGCTAAATGCATGGCCATCTGACAGGGCCAGGGCCAGTGGGTTTATCAGCATAGAGAGTGGTGATAACAGGGAGATAAATAAATGGGGTTGCCTACTCCACAACAAGGGTTTTTGCTCACTTTGATGATTGAGTGTATTCTAGAGTGGCAGCCTACAAAGAAGGTGTTCGTAGAAGATCATACAGAGGTACTTATTAGTAGGCGGTTGTATGGAGGTGAGTGTTGCATAGGCGGAACGAACATCTGTGCACTATAACTAATGGCTGGGGAGTACCAATTCTCAGAAGTGATGTCAGAGGTGCACTGCTGTCTGGCCTTCAACGGGCCTTCTTGAAGATGCTCTGTGTGGGTGTAACAATGTCCCCTCCTTGTCCAAATCTTCCTCTTCCTCCTCGGCCAGCTCCTGAACCTCATCCTCCTCTTCTTTTTGAACAGTACTGACTGCTGACATTGTGCTTGGAGGAAGATTGGATTCTCTCCTAGGATTGCCAGTTGTCCTGTGCTTGTAGGTGGTTCAGCATCATCAATCAATCAATCAATCAGGGGGTTTATTGAGCGTGCTACTCACCCATGAAGGTCTCAAGGCGCTGACCAGTACAATGTTCCCAATACCTAGGAGAGGAAGACGTCAATAGTTGCAGTACATCAAATCCAGTTTTAAGACAGATTTTTTACACTGTACCAAAATAAACATTGTCTGCAAAGAAATAATAAAATTATTACCATCTAAACATAAAAACATGAAATTAAGGGTTGATATGTGGATGGAATTATTATATATCTAATATGTTACTCAACTGATCCAGCCACATAGATTTGATTTCCTTGTGAGCTTAGTGGCAGAACCTATGCCCTTTTAGTTTGTGTTTCCAAATATCTCTAGAACATAAGATTAGATCAGAGGTTCCCAGACTTGCCTGATCAATAGATAGAAGATGGCCTAATAGATGCTGCCAAGATGTTCCCTGATTTCATCTGTACTTGATTTCAGCTGGGCTGATGTTCTCAAAGTGAATACCAGCGGCAGTTGTATGACAGATGCTGTCAAGAGAGAGAGATATATTCTTTGGGGAGTAAGTAGTTGTGATTCATACAAGAGGATATTTATATGGTTTCAATAATCGCTTTAAGAGCCACAAACATTACTCTTCTTCAGATTTAGACAAATTTAGACAAGGTCTGATAGATATTTTATAGTGCTACCCTTATATTGGCAAGTCTAAGGGAACCTTCATATAAAATAACAATTTCATTAAAGATTGAGTATGGTGCCAACACTGCGGTGTGAGACAAGACATATAGCTACCCTGCCAATAACAATGGAAAAGGTTAGGGCCAAATGACAGCAAGCACACAATTAACACACCAGTGTGCACCATCTGTCTGCTGTGTGGTGCCAGTCCAGAATTAGGTCCATTACCAGGGGCAGAGTTTGTTGTAGAGGCAGTTGGAGGCTGGAGCAAAAACACAGGGCCTTACAAAGATTAAAACAAAATTATAAGTATAAAAAATTGTAACACAATAAATGTCATGGTTACATTTGGCTCCCCTTATATGCATTCAAAAAGCACTCTCAAAATATAGAGTGTAATCAAACGAGTGATAGAAATTCTCTATAGTGTGTTATTCAATTTGTTAGCATAAAGACACACCTGTGAGTGTAGAACAGTTGCACTGCAAAACCTTGCCCTGTTCCACTTGGAATGACACCTGCCCCAGTTGTTGCAACAACTGTCCTCGAAATAGTGGCTTAAAGAAAAGAGGATAAGGACTCCTGAAAGGCCACTATTTCTTTTTACTACAGAGCTCTGACTGAAAAGCAGAGAATATCCTATTTATGGTTTTACATATGGCTACTTGATTTGGACACAAATTGAAGTTAGAGTTGTAGCTAATAAGGACTGAAACCTGCTTCTATATTTTAAAGAACTGCGTTTACAGATCCGCATTTTCCTCACCTTAAAACGTATTAGGAAAAATATTATGCGGAACAATATTCTATAACTAGTTAGGAGGGACTATATATCTTTAGTTGTCCTGAAGAAGGTGGTTGCATCCTATTTTACCCACCGAAATGCGTAGATGCCTACCTCTGTTAGATTTGAGAAACAAACTGCTGCATGTTGAAAAGAATTCTTAGACAAAGCACTTTAATTGATTCTTTCAAATTAACAATTTTTGATGACAAATGTTTATGTCTTATGTGTTGTCTCTCTTATTATGATGTATGTCTGAAAGTTTGTCAAATAATTTGTTACAAGTATTTAACTGATTTTATTTGATGTATTTTTATGAATTTGTATGATTTATTTGATATGACTAATATTAAAATTTGATTATTAAGGATTGTCGTTTTAGTCCCATTTAAGACAAGTGTATGTGATTGCATAATCTTTGAGATGTTGAGGTATGAGAATAAGTGAATGAATTGTGTTCTCCAAGGGATTTTACATTTGACAACAGATATAATGTGACACACTGTCATGCGACTTGGTGGAAATCCATGCCAAGTCCCTACAGCGGGGCCTCTGTAGCTGGATACCTCATACTTGCATGCTATGCATTTAGGGGTGAGGTAATTTTGGTGAAGGTATTGGAACTGGTATATTTCAAGCAGGTGTCATGCAACACTCTGGGGCATGAGTCCAGTTCATGTCCATTATGTACGTCCCTGAGTATTGTACTCAACTGTTCCTTAAATGCATTAGTGGGTTTGCATGCAGTGCAAGTAGTGATGCATAGATCATGGTGACTACTCTTCATGAACAAATGCAAGTAATCATGAGTTGTAAGGTGATGGAGATAATTGGTTCTTCCCACTCTTGTCCCTATATTTGTCTCAATGTGTGTACCAGGGAAGTATATGTGATAAACTATCCAGACCAGCAATATTTGTCTTGTAGTTCTTGCATCATTCACAATGTCCCATGTGCAAAAATATTCTTCAGTGTCATAATCAGGGCCTCTAGCCAAGGCTTCTTTTCATATTGGGTATCCAGTGACTTAAATGCTGAGATGCCCTATAGTGGGAGACATGGAGAATAGAGGTGAGCCCTGTTCTTGGGTTAAAAATTGCATTACTAGCATTACCTGTCCACCTCTCTCAGTTTGTGAGTCCCTTGTCCTAGCATCACTGGGTTCAGTAGCCAGTGCAGAATATTTGGCGTCAGCATTTTCCTGAGTATGTTAACTCTCTCCTGATCTGGACCACTTCATTACCACCTCATTACACATTGTAACTGGGGGACTGAGTAATACAGTTCACAACTGGGAGGCTTCGAGCCCTCTGGCATCTACAGTGTTCTGGAGTTGCCCAACACCACTCCCTTCCATCCAGTCCCCAGACGAGGCCAGAGAGTATACTATGTAGCGCAGTAAAAAGATATGCACTCTAATCAGTAGAGCAGAAAAAGAAATAGAGTTGTTTGGGATGAACCAATATTTTGGAGATCACTATCCTGCTCATGGGGGAGAGAGGCAAAGACATAAAAAATATAATTGATTGCTGCATCACCATGATCATTCTGCCCAAGTTTCCTTCCAGTAGATTTTGTGGTCGACATTCACTCTCATGTATTTGAAGAAGTCCTGCCTTACTTCCATCCCCCCTATGAGAGATTACTGCACTCTCTGCCTCCAATAATGGGTGGAGTGGAAACCATCAAGATTTGCTCCTGTTGATCCTCAACCAGGAGCTGTCTCCAGAGTGAATTAAGATGTCCAATACCTCTAAAAGGTCCTCTAGGCCTTTCCTGAGCTATGCAAGGGCATCTCCTTCACCCACCTCCTCTTATATTGCCCCTTCCCGCAATGCATTGAAAGAATCTGTCACCTCCTACCATAAGACTGCATTCTGGGTTCTACTGAGGGTGAATAGAGGCAGATCAGAAAGCTATTTATAATTTTCACCACAAATTTCACTACAAGGTCTGTCTCCGCCTCAGTGAAATGTATTGTCCTCTGAGGTGTCTGCCATGATGAAAAGAGAAAAAGCAGATCTTATGTTATGAGCAGTATTCATGCTGTTAGGAGGGAATGGGTGTGAGAGGTGTGTGAATTGGTGTATGTAATTCTCCTACTCCCTGCCATGCTGAGGTCTCCACCCTAGTGTCTGAGGTCCTGCCAAGCGTGTAAAATGTTAAATACGATTTTAAAGTTACTTGTAGTAAATTTACGGTCATAAATTATGTTTTATCAGAATTGACCCAGCCATGTATGTCTACACCTTTGAGCGACTTTGCATGGTGAATAGCCAAAAGTAGTACAGTGACTCAAACGTATAAGTCAATTCACGCTTGAAGATTCACTTATGTCTAAGAACACCTTTGTGAATAGACTCCTTTGAATTTAACTTTAAGATTGAATATATTTCGGGGGGCGTGGCCAACTGCCGAAGGGAATGACCGCATGGTAGCCGACCTCCGCTGTGCCACTCCTGATAAATCCGACATTGTACATTGTTCCCAGGCCTGACATGCTAATGGGTGAACCTACCTGGCCCTAACGTTATGCTCAGCGATTTGATGAAAGCGGCCTTGATCGGAGGTGCCCCTGTGGAGAAACCGATCTCCGAGTGGTTCGGCGGCCTCGACAGCTCTGCGGATCCTGGGGAGTGTGCGCTAATCGGTGCCGCGGCTGCGGCCTTGCCGACGAACTGATACTTGACCTGAATCAGAGACGCTGCACTAACTGCATCGGGGGGGGTCAGCTGTGAGTGTGCCGCCCCGCAACTGCTCTCTTGTGGTCCAGCTGCATTGCTCATGGATTTCGAGCATTTGAGCATTCTGCCGAGGGTCCGCAGCCTGCGTGCTTGGGTGCTGTGGGCCCTGGACTGACAGGGGGCTGGACATGTCTGCAGCTGAGTTGACGCCGCACCCTGCACCACCTGGGACCCGAGTGAGGAGAGCGGACAGTTTCTCATCGGCTCGGGGTACCCCACTAATTACCCTGGAGAAAGGACTTAATTTATGCTGCGGCTGCGACCTCCTGGTGGAAGGGCCGGCTAAGGGTGCACCGCCCCAGTGATCATCTTCTTTCTACCGGCCAGACCGCCTGGGGGCTGAGTGAGTAGCTATCTGTGCCTGGCCCTCTGTCCCCCTTGGGTCTCCCAGGGGAGGCGGCAGTGTCTCGTGGCCACTTTGTGTCTGGAGGAGTGGCCCGGGTGTGTCTTGACTGGGAAACGACGGGGAGGACTTTGAGTGTGCGACATGAGGCCCTCCCATAAAAAGTGGCTGTGCCTGGGCTGCAGGGTTGGTCCCGGATCCGTACTAGCGCTCCCTTGGCTGCCCCGTTACTAGAGGTCGCTTTGAGGACCCGGGCTGCGCCTGGACTCTGGTGGGGGAGTCAGGAGCTTTGACTGATTCTTGCAGACCACAAATCCATGTCTCCAGTCCCCTGAAGGCTGTGTAAAGACACTGCATCCCTTGTGGGGTGCTAGTAGGACTTCCAGGTATACTGAGGGTTGGGCGCTGCTGGTAAAAACCGACAGGTCGGTGTGGGTGCTGCCCACTGCAGGTGGCGGTGATTAACTGGTGGGGCTCGACCCTCTTTCGGACACCGCACACCCACCTGCGACATCATGGCAAGCCGCCACAGTGGTCGCAACGCAAGTGCAATAGAAACTTGAGAAATTTGCATGGCAGAAGGGCCAGGATGTGAACACGCTAACCCCAAATCTCAAGGGGAGCAAAAAGATCCAACGTTGCAGGAAATTTTAACTGCTATAACCACAGTGCCTACTTCACTTGACACCCGCATTGATACGGTAGCCACGGAGGTTTCTTTGATCCGTTCCAACATGAGGAAGATGTCCGATCGCATTGGCTCCGTCGAAAGTACAACCAAAGAACTGGTGAATGATACGGAGCTTTTCAAGCGTCAGGTAACCGAACTTCAAACTAACCAGGAGGCACTCACACTACAGCTGGACGACTACGAAGGCCGCATGAGGTGCAATAATATACATATTTTAGGGGTGCCGGTATGGGCAGAGGGTCAGGCCACTGACCTCTTTGTCGAGAAATTGATCCTCCAGCAGCTTCAGCCAAGGGGCCTTTCCAAATGCTTTTCGATTGAACGAGCACATTGTGTACCTGGAGGCAGACTGAGGCCTGGAGCGCCTCCACGACCTCTCCTCACAAGAGTTTCTAATTTTCGAGACAGAGATGCCATTCTCCAGTCAGCAAGGGCGGCCCCTTCATTGACGATCGACAATAGCAAAGTCACATTTTTCCCGGATTTCACCTTGAGGGTCCAGAGACAGCGGCGTAGCTTCCTGGACGTGAAGCGGGCGCTACGGGACCAAGGAATTAAATACGCCATGTTGTTTCCGGCGAAGTTGCGAATCGAGTCAGAGGGTAAACTGTGGTTTTTCACCAGGCCTGAGGACGCTTGGGACAGGCTCGAAGGTTGGCAAACGTTGGGTAAGCGTCCCCACAAACTTGTGGGAGACACTGGTAATGCTAGCAACCGACGCCAGCAGCAGCTCTCCCCGCCCGACAGTGTCTTGGTGACACAGAGCCCTAAGGGATGAAGGTTGAAGTTCGGCAAGTATAAGTGACTGCCCCCTGAATCATATGACTTCCTGAGCATGTATCTTTACATGGGTTCCAATACACCAGAGTGCATGCTGCCCAATTCCGTTATGTTCTTAGTTTACAGGGTGCACGGTAAACCTATCTTTTGACATTTGCGACATTTTCATTCTGTTGTTTAAATGGCGTGGTATGGGATATTAGTCCGGAGCTGTTCCTATCTCTTTGAACCGTTGCCCCAGGGAGTGGGGTTGTTCACGTTCCCGACACTGTTGAGGGAGGGGGACAGGCACTCTGCAAGTTGGGGTTGACGGGTGGTTTTGTACCCGTTGTGCAGGGAGGCAGGGTGGGTGTTGAGTTCCGTTGGGTGTGGGGTTTGTTGTCTTTGGGTTTTTGTTCATAGTACTTGTGCAATGCTAATCTTTGCTTTCCGTTTCAACAATGGGTCGAATCATCCTATGCACCTACTCCCTCTTTTTGTGATGTACTATGCTCAACGTCAGAATACAGTGGTATCACAATGGAGACCATTGGTGATACTTAGGGTTCAACGCACATGTCCACTCATGGGGGCTACTAGAGCCCGATCCGTCTTACTGCCGCGTGATGGGCTCCCCCACTTCCGTTGTCCCGATGACACAATCCTGAGCCTATCCAATGAGTCCCACCTGTTTGTCGTCCAGACCTATCACCCACATGGCTTCACACTCAGTTCTTAAACTCCTCACGTGGAATGTCAGTAGTCTGGGTGACAAGATCAAGCGGGGAATAGTGCTGCAATACCTGAAGCGACAGGCGCCGGATATAGTTCACTCCAGGAGATACACTTAGTCAGGAATTCCTGTGGGGCACTGAATAGGTGGGGGTATCGACTCGCTGGCCGCTAATTCGGGGTTTACCTCCGGTTCGCTAGGGACAGGGGTACTTCTCTGCAGGGGCTGTCCATATATGATCTACAGGACTTGGACGGATGAGCAGGGTAGATATGTAGCATTGTCTGGTTCCTGGGAGGGGCAGATTCTTAAAGTCATATCCATATACTTCCCCCCTTGGGTTACAGCGTCCCGCTTTGCGAGACATAGGAGCGCTCATACTTGACCTTCCTTTGGGCTTATTGGTACTGGGGGGAGACTTCAATTTGGCAGTAGACGGCTGTAGGGATCACCTCCCATCCGGTAGAGACCCCCTGGGGGATCCCAGCTGGCTGAGTTCTCATCTGCCATGGGCTTGGTGGATATCTGGAGATGGCTTAAACATCATTCAATTTACCTTTCAATCTGGGGCCCAAAGCAGTCAATCCTAAATTGACCACATGTTCACACACGCCCAGGATATACATGTTTTTTCTGAATCCCAGTGCCTCGTGAGGGGAGTCTCTGACCGCTCCCCCATTCTGACGACTTTAACACTGGGGCAGACCAAGTGCTCTATCACCCTCTCTGTCAATCCTTGGGTGCTTAAGGTTCCACACATCAGAGAAGCACTGCTTAAAGACATTGACTACTATTTCACAGAAAATGTGGGATCGGTCACTTCCGCCTGGGTATTGTGGGGGGCATTTGGTGCCGTTAATAAGGCCTGAGCAGTATCTCTAATGGTGGGGCATAGGAGGGTGCTCGCCAAACGTGTAGTGGAATTGGAGGAGAACATCCTGGTGAAAGAAAAAACCCTAGCGTCTGCTCCTGACCCGGACGTACAGCATGCCTTAAATACGGTGCACCTGGACTATCGGCAGCTACTGTCGGAAGTTGCCACTGCATGCTATCTTGCCACCCGTCACAAGATTTATGAACATGGCGAGTGAACGGGTAAACTCCTGGCATGGCTAGAAAAAAGAGAGCGGGCATCCCGATGTGTTCACTGTATCACTGGTGCTGACGGTGTACTCCTCACTGAACCTCAACAGATCACTGACACGTTCGCCACTCACTTCTCATCGGTATATACTTCCTCCGAGATGTCCCAGGCCCCCATGGCTGTGGACCGCTTGTCCACTATTGATGTGGCTCGTCTGTTCACACCTGACAGTGACTCCCTCGAGTGTGACATCACTGAGACTGAAATTCAAAAAAGCAATTCAGGACGTACGTTCAGGTAAAGCTATGGGACCCAACGGGCACCCAATTGAACTCTTCAAACCAATGGCGTCCAAGCTCTCTCCCCATTTATTGAATATGTATACCGAAAGCTTTGATCTGGGCATCCTTCCAACCGATGTTAGGACAGCCTCAATTGTGGTTATACACAATCTAGGCACACCGGCGGAGGACTGTAAATCTTATCGCCCCATTTCCCTCCTCTCCGTCGAGGCGAAAGTACTAGCAAAACTATTGCCCAACAGACTCATCCCCTATATTACCGAGCTGGTACATCCGGATCAATCCGGGTTTATGCCAGGAAGAAACACGGCCATGAACTTGCGGAGTTTGAATGGGGTCCTTGGTAGAGTTGGAATGATAGGGGATGATGCGATCCTGCTGTTATTGGATGCCACTATGGCATTTGATACCATAGAGTGGGATTTCCCACTGGCTCGATTGGGTTTTGGACCCAACTTTATCAAGTGGATCCAGCTACTTTATTCCCAACCGACTGCACAGGTAACAGTTAACAATCACGTCTCTAGAAATTTCCCATTGCAGAGAGGCACGAGACAGGGGTGCCCCTTGTCGCCCCTACTCTTTGCACTTGTATTGGAGCCACTGGCTCCATTTGGATCAGGGGCGACCCGGAGATAAGAGGGTTTCAATGGACAGAGGATCATGAGGATCGCATTTCACTTTATGCATATGACATCCTCCTTTACTTGGCCTCACCCTCGTGGTCTCTACGTCGGGGTCTCTACATTTTTCATATATTTGGTGACCACTCGGGATATACGACTAATTGGGCTAATTGTGGGGGGGAAACGCCACATAGCCCCAGGGGCTATGACATACCTGTGGCATTATGTGGCTTCAAGTACCTCAGCATTTTCATTACCCCAGATTCGACTTTATTTTATGAATCCAATCTGCTAGGGTCCTTGGCCCATTTGAGATCAGACACTAAACATTGGCAAACTCTCCCACTGACCCTTCTGGGGAGGGCATCGCTTTTCAAGTTGCTAGTGCTGCCACGCTTCCTATACGCACTGCAGAATACCCCCAATGTGATCTACAATGCTTATTTTACCAGTATTGACAGTGTAGTGCGAGGACTGCTATGGGAGCCGCGGGTGCCACGTATAACCATGAACAAACTTACAATGGGATGGTACGATGGAGGTATTTTCTTACCTGTTATTCGGCCCTCTTACCCAGCGTCACAACTGATTGCGGTTAATAGGTGGGTTCATGGGGAGTATGATGACCCGAACTTCCGCACGGACCGCTCGCTTTGGGGCGGGGAGGCTTCAATAGAGCACTCTACACCAACCCCCGTAAGATTCACCTCACGAGGCCCACCACACGCACAGTGGAGCTCTGGCATGGAATCACTAGGAAATGGGGTTGGCACAATCAACTTACAAAAGCTACGTCACTCTGGGAACCAGATATGTTGGGTCAGCTTAGTAAGTATCCTGGCTTTGACAGGTGGGATATGATAGGCATTTCAATGGTGGGAGACATGGGGGTTAGAGGGGGAGACTGGCTACGTTTGCCGACCTACAAACCAAATATCAATTGGCGCCCACCGAGACATTCAGATACCTCCAGATCAGCCATGGACTCATGGCTGCCATGCCCAAGGAGCTTCTTCTGCCTGACTCCTCTCCACTGGAGGATAGATTGATACCTGACCCAATGCCCACAAAAGCTATATCCCTTACCTATAAAAAACTGCTAAATAATCGACCTGATCCTATGCTACGTCTGCGGCAGGGATGGGAGTCGGACCTGGGGAGCATAGATGACGAGGACTGGTGTGTCGCTCTGGCTTCTCCTTGAGAAGTGGCTATCCCAATGAGGCTGTGCCTAGTCCAGCTGAAAATTCTTCACTGTGTGTACTTTGATGCAAAGCTCCTGTTTAAGCTGGGTAGGAGGCCTGATTCCTTATGCCTTCGAAATTGTAACCAGGCGGGTACCTTCTTCCATATCCTGTGCAAGTGCCCAATAGTGGGACAATACTGGGATAAGGTCACAAAACAGATGGAGAGAGCGGGCGGAAAGACCTTGAAGGCCTCCTCCCATCTATGCCTCCTTAACGTATGAAAGGCCACAGACCTCGCACAAATTGAGCAAACATGAGCCTCACTTGGGTGGGCCATTGCAAAAGGCAATATCGCACAGAGGTGGGGGGTGGGGACTGCCCTGCGTCTGAGAGATTGGGCTATCAACATGGATAGGGTAATGATTGCCGAAAAGGATGTGTTCAAACCTAGAGGATGCCCCAAAAAATGGGACCATAAGTGGGGGAAGTGGAACAAATACGGGGGCGATATATGTTTGTCTCCTTCAATTGAACTGTAACGTGAAAGGTGCTTTTTGTTGGATGAACACTGAGGTGGTGCCGCAATTCCGCCCTAAAGCATGTAACTACTGATTCGACAGTGGGATGCCACTTGATATGCGCGTTGGATAAATGCCTCTATCCCTTCATGCTGGAAGTCTGTTGCACTGGCTTGACACTGTCATTCTGGCTTTCTTTGGGAAGTGCATGATGCTTCTCGACTGATTTTTGTATTGCAATAAGTGTCGTTTTATTGCGGACCCAATTATTCTTTTATCGTTGCCTTGTACTTTATTTTTCTTTTCTTAATAAAAACGGTTTACAAAAAAAAAGATTGAATATATTTCCAGTGCACATAATGTTCATGCTGATTGTCTCTCAAGGCATCCCCTTACCTAAGATTCTTCAGTGGAAGGAGAATCCTAAGTGGTAAAGGCAGAGGCGTCATCCTACTCAAGTTACCACATGACTAGCTGTTAGATTTGACATCTTTGGCGTGTTTCCCCTGAGTTTTTGCTTTCTGACCTCCCGGTTTTGACTCTATTTTTGCTGGCATAGCATTTCTGCGCACTTTTCGCACTGCTGATCAGTGGTAAAGTGCAAGTGCCCCTGTGGTAAAGTGTGTAATGAATTGGTGTTTTCATGATTGGATATTTGATTTATGTGTCAGTCCCTAGTGAAGTGCACTGCGGTTGTCGGGCCTGTGAATCAAATGCTACTCGTGGGCCTGTAGCACTGATTGTGCCACCCACGTACGTAGCCCAGAAAAAGGTACCTCAGACCTGCCATTGCAGAGTCTGCGCGCAGTTGTAACTGCCATGTCGACTTGGCCTGTGCACACACTGGCCAGTCACGAAACCTTCCCTTTTCTTACATGTCAGCCGCCGCTAAGGTAGGACCAAGGTACCCCTGTGGGCAGGGTGCAGTGTATGTGAAAGGCAAGACATACCCTGGTGTGTGTGACATGCCCTGATAGTGAATTACCGCCAATTTCGTTTTTCACTATTGCAAGGCTACCTGTTCCCCATAGGACAGAATGGGACGTTTGTTTATAACATCTTATAAACATAAGAAGCCTGGGGAATTCGGTAAGAAATTAAAGTTTAGTATTCCTGAACTCATAATCTAAAGATGCATCTTTTAGTGAAGGTGATTTTTACATTCTGTGTTTGAAAATACCACTTTTAGAAAGTAGGTATTTTCTTGCTCAGTCATCCCTTGTGCCTCTGCTGGAATGTGGATTGCCTGTCTGGGTTTTGGACGACAGATGGCAAGGAAGCAGGAGTGGCTCTCGATAGTCTAGGTAGGTCAGGAAAGGGCTGAATAGACCTGGGCTGCGATGGGGGAAGAGTGAGGAGATTTCTTTGCACCTCAAAGGGCCTGGTCTGCCTCTCACAATGCCGTCTTCACCTCCTGCCAGGAAATCACACCAGAGAAGGCAGAACTGGCTCTGGCCGGCCACAGACACCCTCTGCCTGAAGGATCAAAGGATTTTTGGATACAAATACGGGGGCCTAGATGCCTGAACTATAGAACTCTTTTGGATCAAGAAGACTGCCAAGAAGAAGACCCGGGGAGAAGCCGTGAGGAGGAACTACCACTTTGTGGTGTGCTTTGCAGTTTGGACCTGCAGTGGCTGCTTCTGTCTTGGGCAGTGAAAGGACTGAACTGAACTTTCTGCAATCTGCTTTTGAGAGTTTCTCCAAGGGCTTGGGGTAGAGCTTGCCCTCTTTTCAAGAAGTCTCAGGAACTACAAAGACTTCAAACTCTTCAGCCCTCAGCACTGGGGACTGTGTGTTTTGTGTTGCAACAGAGGAAAAGCAACTCGATGACGTCTACGACGCCGCTGCCGACTCCTTGTCTTGAAGGTCCCGCAGAAGGCACCTCCGCAATGCGATCCTGGTCTCACCGACCCCGCCTGCTCACGCCGCCACTGAGCCACTGCTCACACCGCGACCTGTTGACACTGCACCCCGCACCGCCTCACTTCACTCCGAAGCCTTGGCACCGCAGAGAGCACCGCCGCAAGGCCGAATCACGACCCTGGTCTCACCGACGACGCCTGCTAATGCCATCACCAAGCCGCTGCTCGCACCGCGACCTGTGGGCACCGCACTCTGCACCGCCTCGCTACATGACAACTCCATGGCCTTCCTGACGCCAAGACTTCCCGCCGAAATCGACGCCGCTGCCTGCACCGTGGTTCGAGGGCACCACTCATAAGGTTACACGACGTACCGCCCTCATCCCACACCGCAGCCTTAGCCTACCTACACCGGTACCATCGACTCCCGCTCGTCAGCTGACAACAGCGCTTTAGCAACGACGCCACCGCTGCTTGCACCGCGACCTGCCAGCACCGTGACGAGCACTGCCTTCATCTCCCACCACGACCCTGGTCTCACCGACGCTGCCATCTGACGCCGCCACCGAGCCGCTGCTCACACGGCTACCTGGGGGCACCGCACACCGCACCACTGCACTTCGCACCGAAGCACCCGCCGCCCGCCGACGCCAGCGCTCCTGATTCCAACAGACAGGAGCTCGACCTGCAACGCGAGTGACTTCAAGGACCTCCACGCCCTGCATTTCTGACGCTGGGATAGCCCCAGACGGAGCTATTGATCTCAAGGAACTATTTCTAAAGTTTATTGTGGCAACTGTAGATTTTTGAATACTGTATTGTGGAATTTTATCATTTTTGGTCTTGTCTTAAAGTATATAAAAATATTGGCTATTCTTCTAAACTGGTGTGGTGTCCTTTTGTAGTGCTTACTCTATATTACTGTTGGTTAGGTGCAAACGCTTTACACACTGCCTCTAAGATATGCCTGACTGCTCGTGCCAAGCTACCAAGGGGGTGAGCAGGGGTTATTTTAGGAGTGTAACTCCCTTAGCCTGACTAGAGTGGTGGTTTTTGGCTGGCTTTGGCACATGCCCTAGCGTACCAGAAATCCCATTTCTTAACACTAGCCAGAGAAGCCTACTCCTGATCCCCTCCACCCAAGTAAGTGTGGGGGGAGGTGTAAGACATATTAACCTTTAAACCTTAACTTTTCAAGACCATCAGGGGCCATCATATTGATTTTTTAGGAACCCATTCACCTCCAAAACATCCCTTCCCTTTTTTCTCCTCTGAAGAAAACTGTCAAGTAAACCTGAAGCTGCAAGGGGATAGTCATGAAAGAACTCCTTGTTCCTGGTTCGCCTTTAGCTCAATTTTCCTGGAGTGCATGAAGCTCATAGACTTGCAACCAGTAATAAATCTGAAGGTTGTGGGCACTGATGGATTTTTTATCAATAATTCATGATGGAGGGCATATATTTTTCAGAGCTATCCTTGACGCCAGGAACCAGATGGAGAATCTGGAAATGTCTTAAATTCCAGTGTGCCAATTTGGCTTCCTTCCTTTCAGCCTGTTCTTAGCCCTTTGTTGCTTCACCAAGCTCCTCTTTGTAATTGAGAACCACCTCCACCCAAAGTTTTTCACTACCGAGCTATCCATCACTAAATGATTCTTTATTCATGGTTGGGCATCAGCGATTCAGATTTAATCTCTCTAGGCCAGGATTGCTTGGAGAAACTGTGCTCAAATGTGAACAGTGTGGGTGCTGCAATAACAAGGGCATATTGGTCTGCGCCCAAAAGCATTCTTATTTTCAGATGTGAGTGAGCTCGTCAGAGGCACCAACCTTCTAGATTTTGCAATGAGGGAGGAGGAATCTGGTCTCTTAAGGATTCAACCCTCCAGAACAATTGCTTGGAACTACTGGTTTGCATATTTGCAATCGAGAGCCTATCCAGGAACTGCTCCGTATACTTTGAGTCTTGAAAGCCCAAATACTGGTTAATACTTCAGGCACAAAGAGCCATTATGCAGACCACATGAATCCCTAATTAACAGAAACTCCCATGCTAAGATTTAAATGCATTAGGCCAGAGATGATGATGGCTTAATTAAGAATGATTCTGACCTGTCCTTCAGACATTTGAGATGTAGTGTCAAACTTTATGTCAAGATCATGCTGCCCTGAAATTCCAACTTCTGATCTCTCCCAGGAAGCCTCAGTGGCCATTGTGTCCCATACTGTCACTTGTAGTTTCTGCGGGGTGAGAAAGAGAATCATTAATCATTTGGAGGACATCCCAAGCCTCACAAGAGCACAAGCTTTGTTCAAAATTCAAACACTTCTTCAGTCAAGACAGAATGCATCTTCTGGTGTATACGACCTACCACACAGGCTTCCTGGGAAGGCAAAGCAGGTACAGGGAACATCTACCCAAACTTTGTGAATTAGCTTTGACTGAAGTCAGAGTTAGCTGGGGTCTTCTCTTGGTAAGAGAACGTCCAGAAAACTCAGGTGGAGCTAACAAAAGCTCAGGTAATGGAGCAGGCAGAAGGCGCAGTGAAACCACTCCACAACACCCCTCCAACAATAATACCTAGGGCAACAGCATGGAGGCTGTCATGACTGCAGGGAAGGGGAATCACAACCTGAAGGAGAAGCACCATTTAATCGAGACACTCATTGCATCCTTCTTAGGGCACAGTTCACCCTGTAGTTGGCTTCCTTAGTCACAAAACACACATTTGACAAGCGAAACATACTACACTCTGTACACACAAATTATTGAAAAAAGAAAACTTGAGTCTCAGGGAATCGCAATCTGGCTCCCCACTTTAGGGTACACATATGCGATCAGGGGAGTATGAGCTATAGTCTATTTCTGCCAGATGTCTTCCTGTACACTGGTTCAAGGAGGCCCTCGCCATCCTCACTTGTGGTGGGATACACATCAGAAAAAATCATAGAGTACCTTCAATGGACCCTGAGATTGTCAAATCCAGTGGAAGAGAGTAGTTAGTGAGAGAAGACCAGTCACAGTCGGACATGGACCAGGTGACAGCCTTTCTAGACGTGTACAGCTTTAATCCCATGTGCTAAAAATTGTATTGAGGCCAAATTGTGTTTAGAAAAATGAAAAGTAAATAATGAAAGTAACAATAAGGTTCAAATTATATCGAATGATGAGGCAAAACTGTTCATTTCAGCGCACTGAAATTGCTCGGGACCAAATATGTTTTTTGATTAAATATATGGAAGAAACCAATTATTTTGCTTTAGTGTGGTTTAGTTAAAAGATATAATGGGGCCGACATTTTGATAGTAGTAAGTAAAGACGCTAAATGCTAAGAAGGTTTATGCTAAGAAAAAAAAGAATGACTAATTTAGGATTCTGTATACATAAAAGAGCCATAGTTTGGCTAATTAAAACGTATAATAATGAAAAAAGGTACACAATGAAAATAAATTGTGTTATTATCAAGCAGCAAAAGCACAATAGCACAGAAATGTAATAAGGAGAAAATAGAGTACATAATTGGGAATATTCACAAGGAGCTATTGCTGAGTTAACGGCACTTTATTGCAGCCAAAGTTGCGATAAATCGATCGCCCCATTCCCAAACTGGTCTTAACAGCCCACAGCACCAGTTTACCTGCGATAGCAGCCGCAAAAAACATCTCCACAGATGACCCTCGCAACTATCGCTAATGAGATGCAGAGTAGGCGTTCCCGTGCTGATACCCGCGACACCACTCCACAACATTCACAACGACCAGATAGAACTGCGATAAGATTACGAAACAGGCGATAAGGCGCGTTAGCAGCAGTAAAATAACATCTGCTCTGAACTGGTGCTAAGTCGGACCACAGCCTGCACCACAAAAGGGAGACCAGCCCACAACCACACCTGAAGAACAACATATGCACCCGCGCAACTGAACATGCAGCCCAGAGGGCTGAAAAGGAAACAACAGCCGCCGCAACCACCCCAGGAGCCCCCCTCCCCAGCACCCCCCCAACCAAAGATATGCCACATCAGCTACACCCAGTCACGTACAAAATTATCCGCATGATGTCGCAGAATCACAATTGGTGACATGCATGTGTCCTCACAAAAATGAGCATCACACATTCATTTCCAAAGCAACAAATCGTACTTTATTAAAATGAACACTGAAAAGAAATGAAGACACATTTTGGCTCCCCTCAGGCCAATCCGTAGGTCACAGCCTGCAAGGCAAAAATCATGATGAGAAGGTGTGTGCTGCGCACATCAAAGGACAGAGAGAGAGCGAAGGGGAGAGAGAGGAAGAGATGGAGAGAGAGAGAGAGAGAAGAAGAGAGGGGGGGAGAGAGAGAGAAGAAGGAAAGAGGGGGAGAGAGAGAGAGAAGAAGAGAGGGGGAGAGAGAGAAGAAGAGAGGGAGAGAGAGAGAGAGAGAGAGAGAGCACCGCCCCTGGACACCCAGGCCACTCTGCTCACCTGCTGCCATCGGTGTGTCTCCAACCACTTGCCGGCATGTAGTGCAGTCCATTAGGTCACATATCTGAGACAGACCTGTCATCTGAAACAGAGTCCAGATACATGTTTGGCACAGTACACTCAATTGCTCAAGACAACATCGCCTGCCTGCCCATGCACACCCAGACAGAGGCACCCCAGCCCCTCCTGCCGCCCATCGGAGCATGCCCGCCAATGTACACCCAGGTCGCACTGCTCACCTTCTGCCACCAGCGTGCAGATAGGAGGTCCCACCACATGCCGCTGCAGGCCACAAGCCTGAGGCCCATGGACATGGCACACTCCACACCATGCCGCCCCGCTCCGCAGGCCACCAGGTCTCACGTTTGGTGCTGGGTCCTCATTACTCCATGGCAGAAGACATACCAGGGCACCCGGCCTCATCGCAGGCTGCACACCCGCTCAGCCCAATAGGTGTCACCAACTCTATGATCCCGGAAGCGACACCATGTGACGGTAGGCCCGCGCTGCCCGCTGGCTCTGGCCTACACTGCGGTCCAGCAGGGCACACAAAACCTGAGCTGTCTGGACCACCGGGACGGGGCATCATCGCAGGCTGCACACCAGCTCAGCAGCTCAAGGTGCCCCTAACTCAGTGCACCCAAAGTCACGGTCCCGTGGCGGGGTGCCTGTGCCGGCCGCAATGCTCCAGGTGCCACTAACCCTGTGCAACCCCAGTCAGCGACACGTGGCGGCAGGCCCATGATGGCTGCAAGGCCTCAGGTGCCACTAACCCTGTGAGCAACAACTCATGGGCCCTTTATGATTGAGAACCGTGGAGCGTCCGTCAGCCAGTCACCACTGGCAGAGGGGAATGTGACGTTGTCGGCCCCTTATGTTGGCGGAGTCACATGGCCTGTGACGCCTGTGCCAGATGGGTGTGGTGTGCATGCAAACCTGCCCTCGGGAGTGGCTGTGACATGCTGACAACTAGACCAGTGACCTGCACACCACCAGCGAGTACGCCTGCGACGGGTAGCAATGAGGACCCCCCCTCGGAGCATTGAGAGAGTGGTCTGGCCTGCCGTACGCCAGACCAGCGCAGGGCTTGCAACAATGACTCATGGGATCTGGGTGTGGTTTAGTCCATGTCTGGACATGGAAGTGACTGATACGTGTGTCCCTGTTGTAGTGTTCATGGGACACGGTACACAACATGCAATGTAGCACCCTCTGACTGGCATCCCACAGGATGAGCATCATTGATGCAAGGGACATCACTGTCCCTACATTCACCCACACATTCATACATGGATGATGAACGACATAAAACAGCAGTGCGTCACTGGATTTTTATTGCACATCCAGTGCAGTCCTGCAGCTGGAGCGGTAGAGGGCAATGCAAAGCACACTACACAATATGGGCCTGTGGAGGGCCAGCCAGAGTCCATCCAGGGATGACAAGTACTGCGGAAGAGGTAGGGTTCAGTCCTCAGTCTGGTAGCCGTGTCATTGGTCATCAAACAGGATATAGCAGTCCATGTCGCTGTCCAAGGTGAGTACATCAGAGTGTATCAGGGGTCAGTGGTAGGTCATGGGGCCATGTGCAGCACCAAGCAGGAACAGGCCAGGTGGCGAAAATGAATGCTAGTGCCTTCTGATCACAAACCCATCCATGTCCTCATCCCCGGATGTGTGCTCTTCCCCAACTGTGGGTTTTGCAGTACCGGCGTGGGCAGTGTGTGCCACTGACACATCAGGGGCCGGAGGAGGGTTGTCGGTCGCACTGTGTGGCATTGACACATCAGGTGCCGGAGTGGATACACCTGCCACACTGTGGGGCACTGACACACTAGGGGGCGGAGATGTGGATGGTGTGGGGTCAGCAGCATTCATCAGCGCCACGCCTTGTGGCAGCAATGCTATGATGATGGTCTGCAGGGCATGGTAGATCCCAGCTACTTTTCACTGATGTACAGCGGTGGCTGCCATCCTTTCCGCCTCCATCTGCACCATGTCCTCCATGAGCCTCCGCATGTGTGCCAGCTCACGGCTGCTATCGCTGGAGCCCCTCTGAGCGAACAGGTGCTCTTCTCTCCATGTCAGAACTCCAGCGATGTCAGTCAGGGCTTGTTGGAGGCCACAGAGCGGGTCTAGACACCCATGGATGGCGTCCAGTTTGGTAGCCATGAGGTCGAACCCCACCCGCACCTGCTCAGCCGTCTCCCTCTGGGCCTCCAGCACACGGCGTTGGAAGGCCATGTGTGGTTCCTGGGGGTCTTGGGAGATTGGCCCGTGGGTGCCTCCTGCTGGGTGATTTGGGTGGTGGTTGGGGTCTTCTCGATGCAGCTGGTCAGCCCTGATCCTGGAGGTAAGTCGCGGATGATGTCAATGATGTCTAGGAGGGCTTCGGTGTCGATGCTGGGGTTGTCCTCCTCGTCATCATGTAGTGTAGTTCCTATATCCCTGAGAGGCTCTGCGCATTGGAATAACATACACTACAGATTTGACATAGGACTAAGGTCAGTATGTCTCTATATTAAACTTAATTACTTGTGTGTGCCAGCTAACTCAGAGGTCACGAGAAACTTCTCGAATATACAAGAAGGGATTAGTCTCTGACAACCGCGTAAACATGACAAGTTTGTTTCCTTTTAGAATCGGAACAGTCTCAGAATCGTGGAAACAACAGATAACAGTTTCACTCAGTCAATCGTGCATGCTTCGTTTCTACAAAGTTGCACAGAAATAGAGAGACGGGCGGTTCAATAAAAGGGTTTATTGAACAGTCTTATTTCTCATGCAAGAGATATGAATTGCTACAATTGTAAGACAGACTGCGAAGTACAATATGTACGAGGTTAGCAGTAAGCTAAAATAATACTGCAATAGCATGGTTTGTAGCTATGACATATATTAATCAAAATACATACATAAATAACAAAAGCTAAAATGTGATACTCATCTGATGCTTCTAAATTGTTCTACCCCAGTGTACGTAACCTAAGTGCAGTACGAGGTTTGAAGTAGGTGCCATTTCTAAAGTATAGCTAGCTATTTTTTAGTTTAGCCAAGAGTTGCCAAAAGTTTCTCTAAGTTCTAGTCAGCTCCATACCTTAGAATGAGAGAGGTTGGAATCTTGTTTCAGGACTCGATAGTCTAACCCCCCGCAAGGGAAGTCAGAGAGCACTGGAGCTGGATTCTCTGCAAAGAGGATGGCAGCGTCAGGTCAGTGCATCAGGCTGGAACTCGCTCTCCTTCCAAACTTGCCGTGGCGAACCGCGTAGTCTGGGTTCGATCAAATCCTTCGGGAACCGCAATATGCCAGGGCAAGTGCTGGTATATTTATACCTTGAAGGTGTCTAGGAATGCCGGTAGTGACGTATAATTCAGACAGAGGAACGTCATGAATGAACCCCTAAGGAATAGATGTTCATGCATACTTAATGAGTTCTTGGAGAAATCAATTTTCAAGTGGAGGGAAATTCCTAAAGGCTTAAGGGTCTGGTTTTCCAAGAATTCATTGTGACGTGGATGGACGGATGTAGGTGGCCATGCCTGTATTTGGTTTGTATGGACAATGTCTAAATAAGGGCCAGATTTCTATGTCCAAATAAGGGCAATGTGAATTGTACCTATATAAGGGCATAGATCAGGAAACCTATATACGGAATTTAAATCTGCACACAACAATCAGTGAAGAGTGGCTGGGACTGCTCTATAGGGGGTGTTGATGGTGGCCCTGCAATGTGAAGGGGAGATGGTGTATTGCAATGTGTCCACATGTACGTAGCCGCATGGTATATGTTGGCATTCAGACAACATGGCATTGTACATTGTGACTGTCTGTGGATCTGGGCTGTGACCCAGGGTCATTGAGGGTGTGCACTGTGCTCTGCTTGATTGTGCATGTGTGCCATTGTGGCCATCTCCACCCGTCCCCCTAGTACCTGGTGGTCACTCACCCTGTTGCGGTTGTGTTGTATCCAGTCGAGCAGTGGCCGGTCCCCCGACTCCGGCCACAGTATCCACACTGATGAATGTCAACACCGGCTCCTCCATGTCATTCAGCTTGCGCTGTTGCGCTGGGCCCCCACCTCCAGTCTGCATTGCTGCCTTCTGGTTGGCTCCGAGTTTCTCCTTGGTCTTCTGCTTGATGTCATTGAACTCGTCCATTGTCCTCTTGTGCTCTTCGCCGGCATTCACCCTGTCCACGATGTCCCGCCATATTCCAGTTTTGGTGCCCAATGACACGTTGGTGGTGACAAACAGTTGTTAATGGTGTTCCATCACCTCCTTGACTATGATCCTGTTTGCCTGCAGACTGAACTTCGTCTTCCTCTTCTTCCTGTCCTTGCCCTTCCCTGTCCCTGATGTCCCAGGCTGGTCGTCTGGGGTGCTTGTGGAGTTGCGCTCATCCTCTACGCCTGCTCCGGCTGCCTCCATGGTGCTTGAGTGTTGGTCAGTTTCCCGCCGGCCAGGTGTGTGTTGCAGGCCTGGCGCTGCTTATCGCTGATTTCCTCATCGCTCTTTGGCCCATCGCACGTTTTTTGGTGTTGTGGTTTGTGTTTTTATCTCCATCGAGGTGGTTGTATCGCGGACATTGTCCGAGGTTTTGGCAGACTATCGCATGGTACCGCCTTGTTGTGAATTCCACGTTGATACAGGGTATTTTCCCACAATCGGCTGCGATGTTGAGAGTTGCGTTAAGCTACTCTTGTGGTAGTTATCACACGTTCTTGTGAATATGCCCCAATGTGTTTCTAGTATTTAGGTAAAACCAATTTGTAGGGTGATACTGCATCCTTGAGAAGAAAGCATGAATATTTTTCTTTTTTTTTGTATGCATTTATAAGTGAGGCTGAAGGTGTCATAGTGCCATTAGAAATAGATAATGTGACAACCCTAGACAATTGTTGTTAGAAACCCTTGAAACCGATTATGAATTGAAGCGAAATTAATTGTTTTGAGAAGCTTTATTCCATGTGTGCCATTTTGAAGCAAATTGTTTTGAGCTGAGTGATTTTAATCAGAGTTTTGTTGAAGTGATTGGCTTTCAGAGAGAACTGCATGGAATATCTCAATAACCTTATCTTGTTAGAACTGGGGGTCTCTAGTTGGCAGAGGTAGGTACCTTTGACCAAATAGGAACCCTTGCTTCTAATCAGGGCAAGGGGGATACACACTTTTGATAACCCCTGCTCACTCCCTTGGTAGCTTGGCACGAGCAGACAGGCTTATCCAAAAGGCAATGTGTAAAGTATTTGTAATAACACGCACAGTAACACAGTGAAAACACCACAAAGGGACACCACACCAGTTTTGAAAAATTAAGTATCTTAATCTAAACTACACAAGACCAAAACGACAAGAATACAACATACACAGTTTAAAAATATGACTTCAAAAAGGATTTAAGAACTTGCACCATAGAAATCTATGGATGCGTGACTTTGCACCAAAGTACCTGTAGATGCGACAAAAGTTCCCAAACCAAACAGCTGCAGCGTTGGAAAACAAAGAGATGCGACACTCCTGAGACCCTGGGGAGGAGATGCGACAGGCCCGCTGAACGCAGCGGACGGGATGCGTCGAGTCCGGTCTATAGGGGGAGCGATGTGTCAAGTCTTTTTGCCGGTTCCGGTTCGCAAGTGATACGTCGGTAAAGGGTCTCGCACAGTTACGATGCGTAGATCTTTGAGATGCAACAGGCGATTGATGCGACGGCGTTGCGCGGTGTCGGTCCTCTTCAGCCACAACCCCTCGATGCGTCGGTTCCTGCAGCGGCAACAGATGCTGCGACGATCTTATCAGCGGCACGGCAATGCGACAGAAATCTTCTCTCGCCATCGAGATGCACCGGTGAAACATGCCGCAAGAAGAGAGATGAGTCGTGTTTTGCAGTTCTTTTCACGCTTCTTCTTCTTCCAGCTCCCAAAGCAGCAGAAAACAACCTCCAGAGGCCCCACAACTGGATCAAGCACTCTAGGCAGGTCAGAACTCACACAGCGGAGTTCAGGGGAGCTAGGGGCGAAGTTCTTTTGTTCCAGGGACTTCAAAACAGCAGGCCAGCTCTCCTCAGGCCCTTGGAGATCTTCTTCAAGCAGGGGACACAGCACACAGCAAAGTCCTTTTCCTTTCTTTGGCAGAACAGCAACTGCATGTTAGCCCCAGAACACATAGCAAGGGCAGTCCTTCTCTTCAGTTTCACCAGTTCTTCTCCTTGGCAAAGGTTCCACTTGAATTCCAGGATGATCTAAAGTTCAGGGGTTTTAGCTCTTATATTTATACCCCAAAAGTATTTGTTCTCTAGGTGTAAGGGGTCCTGGACCCAGTCCAAACCAGTTCTGGGTGCACTCTGCCAGTGCACAACTTCTTCCTTTGTTAGTGTGGGCCAGGGCCATCAGACGCACCGCAGGGGCTGGAGCCAGCATTGTGGAAGGCCTGGCACAGCCCTATTCAGGCCCAGGTGTTACTCCTCCCACCACTCCAAATGCAGATCGGCCTATTCAGCCTAGCGCTGACTCACCGGGACTCCTGGAGCCACCCCAGCCCCTGTCACTCTCAAGCAAGACAGTCAATCCACAAACAGGCAGAGACCCACAGAAAAGTTGAACAAGAAAAAGGCCACTTTTCAAAAGTGCTATTTTCAAAGACAGAATTTAAAAAACATCCTTCCTAAAAGATGTGTTATTAGATTCCGAGTTCAGGGATACCAGACTCTAATTTCTTAACTTTCTCCTACGGGAAGATATGCTTGTAAAATTGTTACACAGCATTCCCCATTATGTCCTATAGGCAAGATATCCTTTCAATAGTAAAAACCGAAATGGGCAGTAGTTCACTATCAGGACATGTTACACACACCAGTACATGTCCTACATTTCACGTACACTGCACCCTGCCCAGGGGGGTCCCTTGGGCCTACCATAGGGGTGTCCTATATGTAAGAAAAGGAAAGGGTAAGGCCTTGCAAGTGGGTACACTGGCCATGCCAACATGGCAGTTAACAAACTGCTCACAGGCACTGCAGTGGCAGGCCTGAGACCTCTTTTCAGCGCTACTCATGTGGGTGGCACAATCAGTGCTGCAAGTCCACTAGTAGTATTTGAGTTACCAGCCCTGACACACTCAGTAGACTTTATTAGGGACCAACTGGTAAAACAAGTATGCCAATCACGGATAACCATTCACCATAACAATTTACACAGAGAGCATATGCACTTTAGCACTGATCAGCAGTGGTAAAATGCCCAGAGTTCTATAGCCAAATGCCACAGGTCAGGAAAAACAAAGGAGGAAGAAGCAAAACATTTAGGGATAATCTGCAAAAAGGGCCATTTCCAACGCAACCCCCTTCCAGCCTAAAGCCAGGGTAGACCAATCAATGCCTTGATGGGCTTCCCTGCTTGGGGTGACAGAACATGTAACCTGGCCCGAACAGCAGGGGACTCTTCCTGTTCTAGGCCTTCTTGAACCCAGTTGGATCCCTCTATCTATACTCTCAGGACCCACTAGGCTAACCCATGGGGGACAGTTCTCCTCACCTGGGGACCCCATCTGTGCAGCGCCTAAACTTACTTTGCTCACAGATGTGTCTGCACTGGTAGACAGTACCCACCTGGCCAACACAGCGGTGTGGGCCAGTCCACCCCCAGGATGTGACTCCAGTCCCCCTCCCAGGGGCAACTCTATCCAGCAGGACAACCAGCCACAGTGGCCACTGACAGCTGTCAGTGATGAGAGCCAGGCCTCATGCCGGTCAGGCCTCTCTAACCTTTGTGGCGTCAGAAAGTGGGGGGCAGTAGCCTCAGGGGCCTGGCCCCTTTTCTCCACTTTTCCTCCAGCCAAGTCAGGTATGGCATCCTGACACTGGCCCACCATTCAAGGGTCCGTATCCTCTGGACACAACTCTCTCACCAGTTCAGAACCTCTCTCCTGCAACTGGTCTCCCAACCTAGGATCTAAACCCTTAGGTTGAACCGGGGTCAGAGGCGAGGACTCCCTCCCTCTGCACCCCCTTCCAGAGTGCTGCACCCTCCCACCTGGAGTGGTACCTCTGGAAGCCAAACCGGTCAGGACACTGTTTACAGTCATCCTTCCCTCCAGGTCAGGCAGAACCTGAACCTGGCCTCCCAACCTTGGGGCTGAACCCCGTGGCTGAGCACTTGCCTGGCACGCCAGGACTTCTGGGGACGCACACAGTATCCCCCCGAGAGTAACACATGACTCACGTGTTGTGTGACAGTCTGCCTAGTGCAGATCTCCTAGCCTCTGTCCATCTGACAATGCGCGAAGATCCCCCAGGACAGAAGTGGTGTTACCATGGTCACTCCTAGGAGACTCAGCCCTTATGGCTGGCCCCTGACCCACTGGTTCTCCCACTGGAGACTCATTCCCCCTCTCACCCCTCAATCTGGAATTCTGCACACGCCACATAGGAGTTTCACTGCCAGACACCAGAACCACTGGAGCTCCGTTTACAGACGCTCCAGGTTCTCCTGAAAATAGAAGATCCTCCTCAAGTGGCCTACTAGTACAGCTTAGGCTCCCAACCTGGTGTTCCCTTAGGGAACCCTCCAGGCCCTGAGACTGGGTTTCGGGCACCTTGGGACACAGCCCACACTCACTCCTTCTCCACTGAGACAGGATGTGAGCCCCTACACCCCTCCCACTTCTTTTAGGATCTCTCCAAATGCCTCTTCATGTTGTACATTGGCAGCGATTGGCTTAGCATTAGCAGAATCCATCTTGTATTTAGAGGCTATCTTGTCCATTTTGCGGAATCCATTTTGTATTTCTGACAGCCATTTTGTTTGCCATGTGCTCACCATGTGCTTTGTCCTCCTTCAGTGTTGACTGCTCTTGTAATCTGCCTAGAAGCGAACTATATTTAGCATCTTCCACCTTTGCACATGCCCAGTGAGTTTTCAACTGTCCTTGCAGCTGTTAGTAGTATGTAACTGTCAGGATGTGTTTACTAGCATTGGCAAATTGTTAACTCCTCCTACTTGTCGACTGTGCATTTCTATATGACCTTATATGTTCATAAAATCTTCTGCTGTACATGTACCGCCCTCTTTCAAGCCCCTGTGTGGGTATAAAAGGACCATGCTCCTTCTGTTTGGTGTGCTACTTCATTCAATACCGAAGGGTGCTGTGTGAATGTAGTTCCACCTCATGAGGTTTATTAAACTTTGTATTTTCTATTCCAGTTTCTGTGCCAACATCTTCCTATTGGTCCGAGGACTCTGTGCAGAGAAGGGCGAACCCCTTGCACTGGTAGGCCTAGCTGAGGTCCACTTCTACAAATTGGCGCCCAACCAGTGGGGCTCATCGGCGACTCGGATGCCCAAAGGATTGGTCGCGACGAAGGATTGGAATCTCGCTCTGGACGCGATCGCTGCTTGATGAGACCCGAGTCTTGGCAACCACGGCGTTTTTCCTTTCTTTTTGATCTGACCATCCAGGTGGTGCTGGTCCTCGACTGAGATCTCTTCTGTTGATTCGCCGTGCAGTGACCATTTGGTCGATTTTATAACTTGGCAGTTGGAACCTGGACACCAAGTGATTGGTAAGTGTCATTCTGCGGCACTTGCTGTTGGTTTTTATGCCTGTGATTAGTAAGGTAGTTTAGTAACACTTACTGCGGCTTTTGTATTTTGGAATTTGTGTTGGCCAACTTAGATTTCTATGTGATTCATATATAAATTGCAATTTATATAGGCAGGTAACGAGGAGAATTTTCTCTATCTGAATTGATTTGAACGGCACATCGTACTAAAGGTACCTTAAGTGCTACTTTGATTATAATACTGCATATTCTGCACTATTTTTGGCATGCCTGTTTTTAGCACACTTCGTAGGATGTGTTGCTTTTGTAGTGGTACCAATTTGAGACTCGATGAAGCACAACCGCCCCCCCCGGAGGGGACGCCTAATAGGGATATGCATATTAAGCATGGTCTTTCTTCTATAATGTACAGCACATTATGGAATAAATACACTCGTAAGGATCCTGAGTTGCGTTGGCCTATGTATGGGTCATTTGATTTACGAAAGATTGAGTATGTGGAACAATGTCTGTGTAAGTGAAAGACTAGGCAAGATATGTTTGATTGTGTACGAATGTGGGAGAAAGAAGTGCGTGAACGAATGAAGCGTGAGCAAGCCTTGATTGAAAAAGAACAGCGAAAGACCATTTATGTGAAAGCATTAGAGCTGAAGAACAAAGGAATAAAAGAGTTAAAAGAGAGAGAAGATAGGGAGCTCAATTTACAGGTAACTGGCCAATACGCTGTTCGGCGGCCTCTTTATCCTATACTTAATAAACCACAAGATGATTCCTTATTACTAGATCGTCCTCCACCTCCGTATACTGTTCCTTCTGCCCCTCATGAGTCAGATGAGGACTCTAGTTCGGAGGAACACAAGGTACGAGAAACTCGTTCTATGTTGACCGCTGCGCGTTCGTGCCAGCTTAGATCTGCTGCTCGTAAAGCAGTTTGTAGCATTGCCCCCGCCTCTGAACTTCTATATAGTATGAAAGGGTGGCAGGAAAGGGAGCAGCTGTATTTTACTGAGGTGTTTGCCGCAGAGGTCCTTGAGCTGTTTAGGAAATATTCTGAGGAGTTAGAGCCCGACAATGTAGCAGTTAATTGTAAGCAAATGCGTGATGGTCTTTTTGTTTTCCCCCAGGTGAATGATACAATCAGGCGTTTGGTTAAACTGCATATTGATGCAGTCCGTTTGCGAGAGGAGAAAAAGGCTGCAGACGTAGCTGCACAGACATCTCAGACCGGCATGGCACAAGATTCTATCTCCGGAACAGATAAGACTATGATAGTTCATGCGAAATCTATGCGGGAGGCCGCGCCTTTGTATGTTCCTCCTAAAGGACAGGGTACAAGTGATGATAAGGCCTATATCGATGCAAAGGGTTATTTTATTTATAATTGGGTTTACACTCCTTGGAATAGGACGGATGTCATGGCACTTAAAACTGCATTGCCTGATCCGTGGAAAAATCCAGCCGCTTTTTATGAGGAAGTTGAGGGTGCTATTAGCTCTTGTACTATGACTTTGCCTGACATTGATTTATTTTTCGGATTGATATTACCGCCTGATATGTGGAGAACTGTTCGTAAAATTGATGATCGTGCAGCTTTTGGGGCGTTATGGAAAGAGTTAGAACAAATGGATGTAGAAAGGGAACCCGCACAGAAGCCATGTCAGTTAATTTTAGATCTTCCCGCAGCTATATTAGTTAAGTTAAAAACGATTATTCCCCCTAAAAAGATAGATTGGACTGTTTTAGCGTCTTGTAAGCAAAAGGCAAATGAATCGGTCTCTGATTTCTTTACACGCATTGAAGAAGCATTCCATGATTTTAGTGGCCAGTCATTGACAGATGACATGGGCAGACATCTGTTTGTCGATAAATATGTCGCAAACCTGTTGCCAGGAATAGCTAGTCACTTTAAAGCCAGTGAGAGTTCATGGACTACCTCTTCTCCGGTTTCTCTCTTGACTATGGCTCAGTATTATGAACGCCAGGAATTAGAAGCAAAGGGTAATGAGGATAAGAAGACTAAAGAATAAAAAACGAAGGTTATGTTGGCTCAGGCTTATGGTCCGCCTTTTAGAGGTAGGGATAGAGGTGGACGTGGATCTTATGGTTCGTCTTTCCCTTCTTATACTCGTTCGAATTTGTCTGCTGACCAGTGCGCGTACTGTAAGAAATTTGGGCATTGGGCTTCCGATTGTCCAGTGCTGTGTGCTCAGCAGTGTCCACGTGGTCGGGGACAAATGAGAAATCGTTCAGGATATTCAGGGCCTAGAGGAAGCACAGGTGATCGTGCTAGGTTTGATGCTAATATACGTGGGCAGATTGGGTTTAACACTTTTGATAGAAGGAACCAATATCAAATGTCCGACTATGTGCCGTCTGATTCTCAAGATTCTGCATATGCATAGGATTGCCTAGGATGGGGTAAGGAATCAGTTGAAGTTCCAGTAGATCAGAGGGGTCCCTATGTTACAGCAAATGTTTTGGGTTCCACTGATCAGTTTCTGGTTGATACAGGAGCTACTCGTAGCGCCTTGTCTAAAATATTGGTTCCAAGGGCTCCCCTGTCTGGCTTAACCATTACATCGATGGGTTTCGATGGAACCCCTTCCCTTAGGCCATTGTCACAATCACTTGCATTCCATGTGGATACATTTACTGCTCCGTGTCCATTTTTGCTTTCTCCGAATACACCAGACAATATTGTGGGTCTTGATATGCTCAAGTATTTCAGGGCTACGATACGATGTTCTACAGAAGGTGTACGTGTTATCTTGAATGACAACCATCCTGTGAAGGAGAGAGCTTGTCTTGTTAAAGAGGATATTGCATTAGCTTCACTCCATAGTAATTTGTGGGCTACTTCAGACACTGATGTAGGGCAAATGGTTATTCCACCAGTACATATTAGTGTCAAGGAGGGCGCTGTGCTGCCACGTTTGCCTCAATACAAAATTTCACAGGAAGGTGAAGAAGCACTCATACGTATTGTCCATGATCTCATTGAAGTGGGGGTTGTTGAGGAAGTTCCTTACAATGTTTGTAACAGTCCGATTCTTCCTATTCTGAAAAAAGATACTGACACTAGGATTTACCGATTCATTTTTGATTTGCGAGAAGTTAACCACAATACCCCGTGGTTTCTGACATAACGACACTTCTTACTTTGGTTCCTCCGACAGTAACTACATTCTCTGTGATAGACTTGAAGAATGCTTTCTTTTCGATCCCTATTCATCCTGATAGCCGATATTTGTTCGGTTTCACTTTGAATAATCGATCGTATAGATTTTGTAGAGTTCCTCAAGGCTATACTGAGAGTCCTAGTATTTACAGTCAAGCATTAAAAAGACAACTTGATTCTTTTGTTTTGCCTGAAGGTGTGGCTCTCATACAATATGTCGATGACATCTTGTTGGCAGCCGATACCCCTGAACAGTGTGAAAAATGTACTTTGTCCTTGCTATCTTTTCTTGCTTCCCATCATCACAAAGTGTCACGAAAGAAATTGCAATATTGTAGACCGAAGGTAACCTACTTAGGTCACCTTCTGTCTAAGGAGGGCCGTGCACTCACACCAGATCGCATTCAAGCTATTTTAGACACACCAGTGCCCCTTACTCAGAAAGATGTCCGTGCATTCATTGGTCTTACTTCTTTTTGTAGGCAATGAATATTAGGGTTTTCATTGTTAAACCCTTGCTAGCACTTTTGACTAAAGATACTCCAATGCCCCTCCCATGGACAGATGAATGTGAGACTGCTTTCCGACAGTTACGACAAGCTCTTTGTTCAGCACCAGTGTTAGGTACTCCAGATTATACGAAGCCTTTTACACTCTATGTACATGAGAAAGATGGATGCGCATTCTCAGTTTTAGTGCAGACACACGGTGACAAACAGCATCCCTGTGCATATTTTTCAGCAGTACTTGATCCTGTTGCTCGTGCGTTACCTGGATGCTTCCGTTTAGTTGCAGCAACAGCTGTGTCAATACGTCAGAGTGAAGGGATAGTTTTGTCACATAAGCTGTTGGTGCTATTACCCCATGCGGTTGATGCCCTGTTAAATCAGACGAAGACGAAGCATTTAACTAGTGCTCGTCTGACAGGATACGAATTGACATTGTTGGCCCCTCACATTACACTAAAGAGATGTGCGATACTAAACCCAGCCACTTTGTTGCCATACCCGGTGACTCAGTCTCAGTCACAGGAGTCTCATGATTGTATATTCCTTACTGAGGAACAGACAAAGGGTCGTGTCGATTTGCAAGACACGCCCCTTTCAAGTGTTGATGGTGAACTATGGGTTGATGGGTCCTGTTTGAAGTTACCAGATGGTACAAAATCAGCTGCATATGCAATTACAACACTTCAGACGGTAGTTGAGACAGCACGTATTCCACAGAAGTCAGCTCAGGCAGCTGAGCTAATAGCTTTAACACGAGCATGTGAACTTAGTACTGACTTATCTGTGAACATTTATACAGATAGCCGCTATGCTTTCGGAGTGGCTCATGATTTTGGGCTACTCTGGAAGGAGAGGGGCTTTCTTACATCCCACGGGATGCAAATAATGCATGGAGAATTAGTACATAATCTCTTGACTGCTTTAACATACCCGAAGAGAATAGCAATAGTTAAATATAGCGCACATAAGAAAATAATTGATAAGATAGGACTAGGCAATGCTTTTGCAGACCAAACAGCCCGTGAAACTGCCATGCAGCGAAGCACCACGTCTATGTACGTAGTGAAGTCACAGGCTGAACGTTGGCATGATACCAGACAGGAAGTGCTAGATATGCAGAGATCTGCTTCTGCAGAAGAAATTGAGCAATGGTCTAAGGAGGGAACATTGGACGATGAGGGCTGTTGGAGGAATAAAGAGATGAGCAAGTGGAGACTGCCTACAGCCTATTTACAACCTATGATTCATATGGCACATGGGCCGGCACATGTTGGAGCCTCCTCGATCACAAAATTGCTCACGCAAGTTTGGGAGCATCCAGAAATTGCCGGCACAGCTAAAAAGATGGTGCAGTCTTGTCTGATTTGTCTTCAGCATAATCCTGGTAAAGGGACACGAACTCCTACAGGAGGGTTTGCTACGCCAACCGCACCTTTTGAAGTTTTGCAAATGGATTACATCCAGCTTGAGCGCTGTAATAACTTAAAGTATGTTTTGGTAGTGGTATGTGCCTTCAGTAAATGGATAAAGGCATACCCTACAAAGGACAATACAGCTCTCACTTCAGCAAAGGTACTTTTGAAGGAATTCTTCCCTAGATTTGGTGTCTGTAAGCTTTTATGGAGTGATAACTGACCCCATTTTGTTGGCCAAGTTGTCGACTATGTCCTGAAGGGATTAGGAATTAAGCACAAGTTCCACGCTGCTTTCTATCCACAATCAGCAGGGCTAGTGGAAAGGTATAACGCCACACTTAAATTGAAACTGGCGAAAATACTGGCTTCCACATCCTTGAATTGGCCAGACGCATTAGCTTTGGCACTGTTGTCCATTAGATCAGTGCCACATTCGCGATCTGGTCTTACACCATATGAGGTGCTGTTTGGAAGGCCTATGAACATTTGGGGAATTCCTAAACCACGCCCCATACATGATGTACCATGTGTGTTGATGAGTGACTACCTATCACAATTGACTGACAGTTTGGTATCTATTCATCAACAGGTTCGAGAAGCTCTTCCTGATAGGTCTGCAGGTGAAGGCCATGGACTTCGACCTGGAGACCAGGTGATGATCCGATCATTCCAGAGGTCGAGCAGCTTGGAACCGAGGTGGCGCGGCCCAGAGCAGGTGCTCCTTTCAACGAGAACTGCGGTCCGAGTGACGAACAGGAGGAACTGGGTGCACTCCACCCATTGCAAGAAAGTGCCGGCTACCTTGGTGGATCCTGCTGCCTTAATCGACCATCGGGACATCCTGGTTACAGAGAAAGGCCAAGCCATATCACCTGACGAACTTGAGGGAGTCTTCCTGGACCACAGGATTCCTGGAGTATCCCGATACCAACTGAGACAACGGAAAGAGCCCGCATTGTCGAAATAGACTGGTTGAGCAACCGCCCTGGGTTAGTGAAACGGAATGCCGATGTAGCAAGGGGGGAGGATCAGTCTTGTATAGTGTAGCGATACCCGTCTTGACCCTCGGTGAAGAAACCAACGGCTGACCAGGGATAAGAGCTCCAACGATTGTTTTCAACGACAAGCTGATCATGTCCACAATGAAATCAACTGTTGCTAAGAGAAAGATCATTTGTGCTATAGGGTTTGTTGTTGCTATGGTGGCTGTAGCAGTAATAACCTGGTTCGTTGAGAAAGTGGCTCCTGCTCGAGAGCTTTTGATCGCCACTACTCCAGTATCAGTTGAACACCACTACTTTACGCTTCCCTACCATGAGCAGAAGCATCGACAATCTTATTTAAATAATACCTTTATCCAGATGTTGCATCATACTCATAATGCCACAAATATTACCAACTGTTGGGTGTGTGGGATGATACCTGCACATCAAAAGAAAGGAGGAACACCTTTTATTCCTCTTCCCTTTTCTCGTAATGGTTCTTGTCAAGCTTGGTATGCGCTTTTGTTTGCATCTGGAAGACGCACAGTAGGCGGGCTTCTTTTTCACCTTAATAAAGTATGCTACCAAGATAAAGATGGTTATCCTCAAGCCAAAGGGACCAAATGGGAATGGGAAGAGTATCAACCGGACAATATTTCAACACCATATGTCTTCACAAATATGAGAACTTTTACCAGTAATGAACAGTTTGTGATTTCTGTTACTAGAGCTAAAGCAGATCTATGTGTAAGCAGTATTGGGAGAATTCCAGTGGGGAAAAGCGAATGTACTGTAATTCTGACTATTGAAGGTATAAATAATAGCAGTTTTATAGCCTCACATAATACCTATTTTGTCTGTGGTAGCCACGGATATTATCAACTACCTGCTGGGTGGTCAGGTGTGTGCTATGTGTCCTTTCTATTGCCCCCTGTGTTTCTGGCACCTGCATCATATCACCGGGACCTTAAATTATTTAACGATGTCTCTAGAAATAGATACAAGAGGACAATAAGTACTGACGAAGTAGACCAAACTGATACCACTCTGCAACAATATGTCGATTTTAATTTAGGTTTGTTCTTCTTTGTGGGTGCTGCATTAAACAGTAGGAAAGTAAGACGATTAGCTAGAGTTGTGGAAGCTGTTACCAATCAGACAGCTATGGCACTTGGGAACATTACGGAGGAGCTGCAAATTGCAAGGATTGTAGCTCTCCAGAACTGAATGGTTCTAGATGTGGTTCTGGCTGATCGAGGTGGTGCATGTCGCATCATCGGTAGCAGCTGTTGCGTATTCATACCGGATCACTCACCTTCAGTATACTACGCAATATCAAAACTGCATAAGATTGCTGCAGAAATGTATCCAGAGACTGGTACTTGGACTTTTGCTGGATGGTTTTGGACTCTTGTTTCTGCTTGGGGTTGGAAGCTACTGACTATCCTGTGTGTAATGATTACGATACTTTTTACATGCTGTGTATGTATCCAATGTGGTCCAATGCTTTGCTCCATTTGCATCTCTGCCTGTATACCTGTCAAAAGGAATGTTGCAGAAACAGAAGCCCAACAAATGTTGAATAAAGAGGTGGCCGAAATAATGCTAATAGATGTACGGGATGCATATTTAGATTACCCCAGAGGAACAGATGTCTTCAGCTAATGCTTAAAGGGTCGTCTGTTGTAAATTGCCAGCGATTGGCTTAGCATTAGCAGAATCCATCTTGTATTTAGAGGCTATCTTGTCCATTTTGCGGAATCCATTTTGTATTTCTGACAGCCATTTTGTTTGTCATGTGCTCACCATGTGCTTTGTCCTCCTTCAGTGTTGACTGCTCTTGTAATCTGCCTAGAAACGAACTATATTTAGCATCTTCCACCTTTGCACATGCCCAGTGAGTTTTCAACTGTCCTTGCAGCTGTTAGTAGTATGTAACTGTCAGGATGGGTTTACTGGCATTGGCAAACTGTTAACTCCTCCTACTTTTCGACTGTGCATTTCTATATGACCTTATATGTACATAAAATCTTCTGCTGTACTTGTACCGCCCTCTTTCAAGCCCCTGTGTGGGTATAAAAGGACCATGCTCCTTCTGTTTGGTGTGCTACTTCATTCAATACCGAAGGGTGCTGTGTGAATGTAGTTCCACCTCATGAGGTTTATTAAACTTTGTATTTTCTATTCCAGTTTCTGTGCCAACTTCTTCCTATTGGTCTGAGGACTCTGTGCAGAGAAGGGCGAACCCCTTGCACTGGTAGGCCTAGCTGAGGTCCACTTCTACATTCAGACCCTCTGGAATCCACCAAGAGGTCTGCCTCCAACTGAAGCTCCCTCGAGTCAGAGAACTCACACTCCACTGGGTGTTGGCATAGCTCTGGAAAACAGAGACTTAAAATATGCTCTTCAACAAATGAATCACACAGCCCCCCACAGTTGTTAACCAATCTACCCTGTGCCTCACCATCCAGTGCCTCACACAAGTACCCCACACCACTCTCCTGAGATTGACAAGACAGTGTCTGACTGTCTCTGTAACTCAACCCATACTCTTCTGGGCGGTCTTCACACTCACACACCAGGACTTCTACTTTGGGGGAACCCCTCTCCCTGCACCTCTCATCTAGAGTCAGTAGAGTGTCCCTCCCACCACTAGGAATGTGATCCCCTGTGTCAGTTCCTCAATCTACTTCAGGGACATTGCACATCACTGGAGCTACCTCATAAACCTGCATCACCTGGTGAATGTTAACCCCCTCCTTCAAGTCAGGCGCCACATCTCTGGGTGTGTGTACTTCTCCCTGAGCACTAGATAACACAATCTTGCTGCCACCATCTGAGCTGGACTCCACCTCCAACTCAGCCAAGCTCACTTCCTGAGCTACACACTTTTCTTATTTCTTGGCTAAGGCCCTCTTGATCTCAGCCCTCTTGAGTTCCCAGTCTAATTCTCTCAGCCTCTGCTGAACAGCAACAAGCCACTCACTTCTCTCTCCCTCACTGTCAGAGAAGTCTTCCTTCTCAGAATCGTCTGTTAGTGTTGCTTCCCAAATTCTGACCTCATAGGAATACAGACGTGCCTCAAGATCCTTCCTTTTGGACCATTTCTCCACAGGCAGCCTCCTCTCTTTGCAGAAAGCTGTTATCTCCTCCATTGTGTAGATATACAGGTGGAAAAAGTTGACTTCAATTTTGCCAAGACTTCACAGGTGCAACACTAACCAGAGTCTCAGTATCACACAATACTTCCAGAGGGACAGCAGGAACCAAAGCAAACAGTATGTGGTTGCGTATTGGTCTGTGCTAATCTAGTGATGTACACCAATCACTGTGGGTCAAGTACAAATACAAGTTCAAATCCTCACCGCTGACCATCAATGTTAGAACTGGGGGTCTCTAGTTGGCAGCGGTAGGTACCTTTGACCAAATAGGGACCCTTGCTTCTAGTCAGGGTAAGGGGATACACACTTTAGATAACCCCTGCTCTCCCCCCTTAATAGCTTGGCACGAGCAGATGGGCTTATCCCAAAGGCAATGTGTAAAGTATTTGTGCCAACACTCACACCACAAATGGACACCACACCAGTTTAGAAACATAAAGTATTTTATCAAAACTACACAAGACCAAAAAAACAAAAATCCAACAAACACAGTTTAAAAATATGACTTCAAAAATTTGTCCCATAGAAATCTATGGATGGGTGACTTTGCACCAAAGTACCTATAGATGCGACAAAAGGTCCCAAGCCAAACAGCTGCAGCGTCGGAAAACAAAGAGATGCGACACTCCTGAGACCCTGGGGAGGTGAAGCGACAGCCCCGCTGCACGCAGCGGACGGTATACGTCGAGTCCGGTCTGTAGGGGGAGCGATACAGCGAGTCTTTGTGCTGGTTCTGGTTTGCAAGTGATGCTTCGGGAAAGCGTCTTGCACAGGTACGATGCGCAGATCTTCGGGATGCGACAGCGATCGATGTGGCAGCGTTGCGCAGCGTGGCGTCGGTCCTCTTCAGCTGCAACCCCTCGATGTGGCAGTTCTTGCAGCGGCACGGCGATGCAACAGAAATCTTCTCGCGCCGTCGAGATGCGCCGGTGAAACATGCCACAAGAAGAGCGATGCATCGGGTTTTGCAGTTCGTTTCACGCTTCTTCTTCTTTCGGCTCCCAAAGCAGCAGAAAACAACCTCCAGAGGCCCCACAACTGGATCAAGCACTCTAGGCAGGTCAGAACTCACACCGCGGAGTTCAAGGCGAGCTGGGGGTGAAGTCCTTTTGTTCCTGGGACTTCAAAACAGGAGGCCAGCTCTCCTCAGGCCCTTGGAGATCTTCTCCAAGCAGGGGACACAACACACAACAAAGTCCTTCTCCTTTCCTTGGCAGAACAGCAACTGCAGGTTAGCCCCAGAACTCACAACAAGGACAGTCCTTCTCTTCAGTTTCTCCAGCTCTTCTCCTCGGCAAAGGTTCCTCTTGAATTCCAGGATGATCTAAAGTTCAGTAGTTTCAGCTCTCAATTGTATACCCCAAAGGTCTTTGTTCTCTAGGTGTAAGGGGTCCTGGACCCAGTCCAAACCAGTTCTGGGTGCACTCGGCCAGTACACAACTTCTGCCTTTGTTAGTGTGGGCCAGGCCCATCAGACACACCGAAGGGGGTGGAGCCAGCATTGCAGAAGGCAGGCACAGCCCTGTTCAGGCCCAGGTGCTACTCCTCCCACCACTCCAAATGAAGATCAGCTTATTCAGCCTAGTGCTGACTCACCCAGACTCCTGGAGCCACCCCAGCCCCTGTCACTCTCAAGCAAGACAGTCAATCCACAAACAGGCAGAGACACACAGAAAGGTTAAACAAGAAAATAGCCACTGTCTAAAAGTGCTATTTTCAAGCACAGCATTTAAAAACCATCCTTCCTAAAAGATGTGTTATTAAATTCTGAGTTCAGGGATACCGGACTCTAATTTCTTATCTTACTCCTATGGGAAGATATGCTTGTAAAATTGTTACACAGCATTCCCCATTCTGTCCTATGGGCAAGATATCCTTTCAATATTGAAAAACAAAATGGGCAGTATTTCACTATCAGGACATGTTACACACACCAGTACATGTCCTACCTTTCATGTACACTGCACCTTGCCCAGGGGGTCCCTTGGGCCTACCATAGGGGTGTCCTATATGCAAGAAAAGGAAAGGGTAAGGCCTTGCAAGTGGGTACACTGGCCATGTCAACATGGCAGTTAACAAACTGCTCACAGGCACTGCAGTGGCAGGCCTGAGACCTCTTTTCTGCGCTACTCATGTGGGTGGCACAATCAGTGCTGCAAGTCCACTAGTAGTATTTGAGATACCAGCCCTGACACACTCAGTAGACTTTATTAGGGACCTACTGGTAAAACAAGTATGCCAATCACGGATAACCATTCACCATAACAATTTACACAGAGAGCATATGCACTTTAGCACTGATCAGCAGTGGTAAAATGCCCAGAGTTCTATAGCCAAAAACCACAGGTCAGGAAAAACAAAGGAGGAAGAAGCAAACAGTTTAGGGATAACCCTGCAAAAAGGGCCATTTCCTACATATATTTTAGCTCTTTTTTCTAGGATTGTTGTGCTGCCAAATTCTACAGGCCAACACATCCCTAGCATGTAGAGAGGAAGCTTGGGCAACATGATACTTTTTAAAAACAATGTATGATCAAGTGGGGTTAACAAGGTCTTTTGGGGCAAATCCCTGTTCAGCAGAAACCAGCCTGAGACATGACACATTAGGCAAAGGCTCCCGAGTCTTGCTGTAATTGGCTCTCCTCTTGTCTGTACTCACTGCCATGTAATGTACCAGCCATAGGCATCAGTAGCCAGGCGAGCGTGCTTCCCCACAGTAGAACTGCTTTCACACTGAAGATTCATTTTGAAATATTTTACCCTTGAAATACAAAGGTGGAAATAGTTGGAGAAAGTTTAAGATGGGAAGAAAAATACCACCCTATTTAAAAGAGATACATTGAGGTTTTCTTAAAGCAAATATAGATGGACTAATAGCAGTGAGATCATGGCATTGGTGAGAGGTCAATGTGATGGTCATTTGCAGGACTGACCAGTCTTGTTTGCCAGGGCTTTAACCTTCTAAATGATTTCTAGGAACAGTATGCCGGGACATGGGACAGGACCTTGCTTATGTCTCCAGTATGGATAACATCTGCATTGGCAGTAGAGTGGGTGGGAGAAATATGAACACAATTCTGATCAAAACAAAAAAAAATTGCCATTTACAAAGTTTCATATGTTGTGCTTATATTACGGAGAGAGTGTTTTTATTAAGCAGAAAATAATGTTTATTTATGTGTGAACAAGTTATCATAGCTAGGTCGTTAATGTAATTTACTTGGCCCCAGCCTGATTGGAGTGACATCCGTTTTAGGGGAAATTAGGTTTTTAAGATTAGATGGATACATTTTCTATAAGCTTGATTTCTTCTGAGTATTTCCTTTTCCTAGAATAGATAAAATGGGGTTAATTTTAGGTGTTCTTTTCTTGTCATAAGTAAAATGTATTATTTGTGTTCCTCCAGAAGGAAGCCATATACTGGAAGATGTGCCGCAAAAGTAACATTATTTTCAAGACCTGCTGGATTATTGTTTGGTTTGCTGCAATGACATCCCTCTTATTTGTAGGGCAAAGAATGTCTAATGATTATCAATGATGTAGATGTTTACTAGAGTGCCTATTTTCTGTAACACAATTACTATAATGTTGATTGGTTCATGTCATGTATCCTTGCTAGTACCGCCTTATTACCCCAGTTTACACTGTGTTAAGTGTGTGGCTTCTCACTTGATTGAAACTATAAAATGTGCCCTTTCTGGTGCCCTTTGTGGGATATGTGCTAATGTTTCTGCAGAATTTGTGTTTGCTTCCAAGAAAGCAGACTCTATTATAGTCTGTTTATTTGTTGCACACTTAGAGAGATTTTTCCCTTGCTTTTAATCTGAGCAGTCCCTGTGTCATTTTGCTATTTTATTAATGTTCAGACGTTCCTCTACCTTTCGTACAGAGCAGTCTCTATGATTCATATTTAAACTCTCCCTTCACTTAGAAACTGAGTAGATTGGCTTACTTTTTATGCATTATTGGTGCTCATTTAAATCTGACTAACTAACTACATTTTGCATTCTGTAATGATTCTTCAGCTTTGAATAAACCGTTATGATTTTGAGTTTGAGTTTTGCCCCGCAAAGGTTTTTCTTTCTTGATTCAAGGGCCCCCGTCCTTTGAAACACAGAGAACCTTGATCCTACACTTCAGCCCTGTACATTTATAAGTTACAGCACCAACATTACCAAATGGGTTTATTGTACCACTTGCTGCTATGTGCTTTTGGTTTTAAAACAGTCAATTGCCTTTATTATGTTTAAGCTATATAGTTCTATACTAAGTAAATAGAAGGGAAGGTGCACATATGGAGCAGACAGTTTGAGGGTGAAAGGAGGGGAATAGCAAAAAAAGATGAGAGCATCACAACAAGATCGGCTTCACCAAGTGCAAGGCTAGTTGGGCACAAACCGGTTAAGCTCTAGCTGCAATATGGTTTCTAGATGCTCAGGGATGGAAATGAGCAATTGAATTGAATTGTGCTTTCAGGCAATCAGTGTGAAGCGGTAGTGCATCAGAGAGTACCACAAAGGCTTTGTCAGGAAGGGCTGGTTTGGATTGGCACCAACACTTGGACACCCTAGATCAATCATGCTGCCCCTATTGGGAACAGGAGGAGTAGAAAGGCTACTGAGATTTGGTGGCTCAGTGGATCAGCAGATCCAATTCAGGAATATGTGCTCGACCTCATGGTCACAGATTCGAATCCTGCAGGATCAACCCATCCAGATTAATAAAATAAATACTACTGAGTAAGGTCGCATTAAGTATGTTATGCAATGCTAAGATGCCTTGAGGGCTGTGCGCTTAACAAACACACAAGCCATTTCAGACCAGTGAGAACAGCACCAGTCGGCCAGAGACACAGCGCTCAAGTTGCCAAGTGTTAGGAGTGAGTAGCATCTCCCAGTTCTGGTTTTATCTTTTCCTTTTGGTGTTTGTGGTGCAGTGCTTTCTATTGTAAATGCAGCCATACAATCACAAGAATGAAAAAGATAAAACAACTAAACTAACTACAAAAGGCTGATGTGAAACAACTTCAGACCTCTGAGTTGGGAATGCGTTTAACAGTGGGGTGTCTAGCTAATCTGTCTAACTAATTTAAAGCCATTGGCTAGGAGACTGCACTACTGCAGACTGAGATGCACGGTTGACCACCGCCCAATTAGTGCCTTTTAACTGTCCATGTATGTGAGGGAGAGGACTTCCAAAGCTGGTGATAGGTGGAGCTATATCCGTTCACCCACACAGTAGCCCTCCTCGGAAGAGAACTAAAATCACCAGAGTAGACTGAAATGTTGCTGGCCACCAAAGACTGTGCATTAAGTCATCTGTACATTAAGTCATCTGGTTTACTTTACCATCAGTGGCCTTAATGAGCACAGCCAGGGACACAATTTCAATGTCAAGTGCATGTAGTGCTTTGCCTTCATAGTGACTTTGCATTTGTTGCACAATGTTAACTGTTCATAATTGCTAGGTGGCCCATGCCATATGTGGCACATACAGCCTGCCCTGGCTACACCGTGCATGTTTGGATTTATGGTCCACTCTATAAATGATAATCGCGAAACTACAAGATCCAGAATTCAGCTGCTGTTGCCTGAAAGCCAGGACTGACTGCAGGTGTCAAAAATGACATGGCACCGCTTGGCAGCCATGTATTTGAGGAAGTACTTATTGTGGATGGTTTGATGGCCGGTAGGGGGATGTCCTTTATTTAAAACATGCGGGCGTGTGCGAGTAGCAGCTCCATTTTAAGTCTCTTCATCTCATTCTGGCACCTGTGGTCACTGGGTTAAATATTTCAAAACCCAACGCAAACGAAAACATAGCAAAAAATGGCTAGTTGAGCTGGTCGCACCTGAGCGACACTTTGAACGTGTTACTTTATGTGGCTCGACCCAGTGTCACTCAAATCAGTCTTTCTCATAGTGTTCAATAATTGGACACACTGTTAAGCAAAGGGACTTGGTTGAGCCTAATCCATGCTCCAAATGTATGTACAACCTTCCGAAAGCATCACCCACCATGATTTTTTTAGCAGGTACCTCCTCGTGCCATGTATGTTCAAAAACTTCTGTTTTGTAGTTTTAAAAGCGCTGACTTCCGCTGCAAGCGCTGCATCCGCCATTCGTCAGCATCTCCACGCAGATCTCAGGTTTAAACAGATGATGGAAATGCAGACAATTTTCTCTAAACTCCAGCTTATGAGTTCTGAAAGTGCACACATTTTCATTGTGAATAAACACTTTCAGTTTCGGAATACAAATATTTCAAATGAACAAATGCTTCTAATTTAGTCCGCTGGGTTGCACACATGCAAGCTACTAGCAGGTAGACGGAGAGCTACCAGCAGCCCACGAGCTAGTCGTTTGAGAAGCCAACTTTATAGAGACCTGCAAAGTACTCTCAGTTTTGGTAACTTTGTGGGCACTGCTGGCTGTTAGGGTAAGGGCTGTGAAATTCTCAGCATTTCTTAAACAGCAGGAACAGGAAGCAAGCTCTAAGAGCTTTGAAAAAATATGGGTTTTATTGGTTCTGTTTTTAGTTTCTACATAGTTGAAACATGTTAATTCAGATTCGTGAGCAAGATTGCATGTTCAGGCATTTAAGTGACTTAAAAAAACTTCTAGTTGATTTACTTAGGAGTTTAGTATCGCCTCAGCATGCAGTTCATGCAGTCATTTCAGACTGCCAGGCATACAACTGAATATATTGTTGGTACTTATCAGTCAGTGGCTATATATTTTACGTAGGCAGTTAGCTTGGATGAATTATTTGGATAAAAGTAGCAAATTGCACAAAAAACTTAGGGCCTCTTTTGGACCTTGGTGGACGGGTTACTCTGTCCCATTCCATAGGCAGAAATATAAATCTCATAGGATATATTGGGATTTATATTTCGGAAGACGGGATATCTGACGCCGTTGTGATGGAGTAACCCGTCCGCCAAGATCTAAATCAGGCCCTTAATCTATAAGTATTTTACATGCCATACCTTGGAGTGACACGATCTACCATGCGGTAGCATTCACTGTCTTTTGTTCACCACTGTTCTGGACCCTCCGTCATGTCTCAAAGTTCGGCCTGGTGTCTACTTTAAAATTAACAGGAAGATCAATCCAAAACACAAGCCAAGTGGTTCACATCACATACCGCCAAGGGTTGATAAAGGTTCTAGAGCGGCACCTTAGCAGGAAGTACCTGTTCATGAATATTGACGGATACTTTAGGAGAAAAAGTTCTGTTGTTAATAACTGTTGGGCTCAAACTTCACACAGAGCCCTACTGAAACATAAACTGCATGGCTCCAATCACAAGTTGCCAGTGGCCTAGGCGGGATAATTGCTTGGACTTGCCACTCATCAATAAGTCCTTAAAATTGAAGTACCCCCCTTTGAGGCAGTACATTATATAGTTACCAGAGATTAATCTTATGCCATAGTAAATTAATTCTCTGTGTATATTCAGCTGCTGTCTTGAACAGTTCTCTGGCTCTTCTTCACAGTCACTCAACAGATTACACATTACTGCTACATGATACCTGACAATCATAGCAGCTCATCCTCCCTCCCACACATTTTAGCCTTCGTAATGCACTGGGTGCCTAGCCCTACTAATACTCACATTAATGACTGAGCAATAGCCTCAACAAAGTGAAAGTTCACTAGATAAAATGGTGGCCTCACTGATGAGTTCTCATTAATATCATTACTGGTGGCATTTCACTGAAGTCTGCCTGCCTATAGCCCCTAACCTTCCGACTACCATCATAATGGATACATAGCTCCAGAACTCTTCCCACCTGACTACCACTCTCAGGGCCCGATTCACAGAACTAACTTAAGACAAAATCCTAAACTTACTACCATTTTGGTATTTACAGAAGGCACTTACTTTTAGGAGTTCTAACTTTACTACTCCTAAACTGAGAAAAATCCTAACTTTAAGACTTTCGGTATTCACAGAAGGCATTTCGGAGTCCTAAAGTTAGGACTCCTAACTTCTGTGAATACCGAAATGAGTAAGTGCCTTCTGTGAATACCAAAATGAGTAAGTGCCTTCTGTGAATGCCAAAATGGTAGTAAGTTTAGGATTTTGTTTTAAGTTAGTTCTGTGAATCGGGCCCTGAGAGTGGTAGTCAGGTGGGAAGAGTTCTGGAGCTATGTATCCATTATGCTGGTAGTCGGAAGGTTAGAGGCTATAGGCAGGCAGACTTCAGTGAAATGCCACCAGTAATGATATTAATGAGAACTCATCAGTGAGGCCACCATTTTATCTAGTGAACTTTCACTTTGTTGGGGCTATTGCTCAGTCATTAATGTGAGTATTAGTAGGGCTAGGCACCCAGTGCATTACCCTATGCCTTTAGACTATCAGCGTACACAAAATGCGATGCAGCGCACGCTACGAAATTCGTTTTATTTTTTTAATTGTTTACTTACCTCCAATTATCCATATTCCGGTTTTTAGTACCCCCCACCCTGCCCCTCCCCCGCCCCGCCTTTCTGCCCCACGGAACTCCCTCCACGGGCTACGGCTGGTCGCATCACTTACTATTGCTTCCACGATCCCATAAAGTGAAGGCCATCACAACCCACTTGCTAATAAGGGGTGACCACTAACATGATAGCTCACACACCCCCTTTGAAAAACAACAATGCACCAGAACACAATTCTCATTCATCTCCCCAAGGCCAAAAGTCAAAATCACAACTTTCTCCATTCCCAAAACGACATAAACCACAGCATCGCCAATATCAAACCCATTCAATCACCATTCTGACCCTCCAAATCATGACATCAACATTGTTTATGTTTTTTAATACTAGGTCTGCAAGTGCACACTGCAACAAAATATTCAGTTTGGTTATTGACCATAGTATAGATGCAAAATGAATCACTAAATCCTGATTAAATGAGAACTCATGCTCCATACTAGGACTTCTCATCCCACAAAACTAAAACCTCTTCAGAGTAGACTGACAACAGAAAGTAGAAGGAAGCATAGGGGTTGTTCTGAAAACCTCCCTGAACATCAAGACCACTTCTAACTCACTGTGGTACATGAGACTTGTGAATGCCTCAAGTTATCCTTGACTTAAGAACCTCTGACACAGTGTAGCATCTCACGCTACACCACCCACCCCAGGGCAGCTCAAAGGTTCTAAACCAACTACTGGAGTAGCAGCTTGCACAGTTGGAGCCTCAAATGCTAACACTTCACTCGCAGGCCAAACACTCTTGACCTCATGTTTGACAATTCCATTCACATCAGTTGTGATCCACCCCCTTTGTCATAGATTGTCAGACCACCTTTTCACTCCTTTCCTCATTTATTTCTTTATTTACTTTGCACATTTACAAAGCACTTTGTAAAAAAGAGGATATCCCATCACTGGCAGTACTGCACAAAATCCCGAAATAAGATACAAAGATCTTATAAGGGAGAAACAATACAGAAATATTCAATTAACCCGTGGGCTAAAAACAGAAGAACCAGGTTTTCAGGAGTTTTCCGACTTTTAAATGATTGGATTATTTTTTATCTCCGTGGACAGATGATTCCATACCTTGGCTGTGCATATTTGAAAATCCTATGTTGCCTTGTGGACTCATGGAATTGTCTGGATAAGTGCCAAGTTTGAGCTTATCAGACATGGAGAACGACTTTCCGTAGCAAAATAGGTGTTTTATCAGAAGAGCTCTGTGTGAGTTGCACAGACACTTGATTCAATATCGTTTCCAAACTGGCAGCCAATGCAGCCAATGAAGGCTAGCCAGGTGTTGAGAAAAGAGCCTTATAATCCAAGAATTCGCCTCTCTCTCATATTTTGCTATATCTGCAGTCTTGCTGGAATATATTTCTATAACTTTAGATGCAGCAAGCTACTATAATCCAGAGGAGATGTCACCACTGCCTGTGCAACTATTTTATAGCTGTTAATGGGTACCAGAAGGAAGAATTTCCTACGAGTTTTTAATACCTTGAAATACGATGCTATGACTTTGGTGAATTGAGGTACCAGAGATAGATTAGAGTCAACACAATAAATTCCACGCTGTCTCAGATGGAACCTGGGTTAGTACCTGATTGACTGACCACGAATAATCTGCCCAAATATCTGACTTATTACCTACCAATAAATCTTCAGTGTTCATGATGTTATACTGGAGCTTTTTGTCCATCATACAACCTTCCACTGCTGTCATACAGTTTTAAATGTTTTTCTCATCTGGATTCAGATCTCTGTCAAACCTCAAAATGAGCTGTTGAGAGGTCCAGAGGACCAACAGGTCCACATTTTCCCCGAATCTCAACTTCAAATTCCCTAATGGTAGCAGATTCATTTGAGCACTGACAAAGCTCGCTGTGTCTTCCCTTCTAGAGCTCATCACTCCAAAATCTTCTAGACCCACCAAAATGTTAAGTTGACCAAAAAAGAATGCAAAAGCATTACTGCTACAACAGTGAATCATCTTGATCCCTTTCCACTCAAAATATATGACCAAACCCAAGCCTTATTTAGAGAATCAACCACCCAAGTAAGAAGGATTTTCAGAGAAGGCAAGAATGAATGTCTCCATCTCAACAGTAAAATCCACTAACGTTGAAGAGCTAATAGAATAATCTCTTAACACTGTGCACATGTTGTACTAGCCCATCTCTGCTATCTCCAATACATGAAAAATTTGATAAATTACTTAATACTTCATTCAGTAAATTTGGTTAATAAGTGCCATATTCAACAAGACATCTATGTCTCCTATCCATCCACTAAAATACTGTTAGGTTTGCTATGTCTTCAGACCCACCTCTAGTGCTGAACTCACAAAGTTCTCCTCTTCCAAGACACTTGGTATGGCCTGATTAACACCTCTCTATGCCAGGTGTCTCCAACAGGTCGATTGCAAGGAACCAGAAGCTCCTCTCCTATCTTGGAGTAGCTTGCTACCTCTCCCTTGCACCTGAGTCTATACAGCTGCGTCCCTGCATATGCTGCACTTTTTTATTCTGTGCACTTGTCCTATGATACAGGAAAAGCTGGCAAAGACCAGAACACACCGACCCTCTCCTTAAAAGCAAAATTCTGCTGCCTTGGAAAGAATCCTGACAATTAATTGATATTTCAGATAGGAGCACACTTTGAAAACTTTAACCGTGAACACAATTGGTTTCATGAACAATGGCAATGTTGGAGGGGCGTCGCCCCACTGCCTGGCTCAGAGCCAGCAAATGTAAAATAAAACAATGTTCTAGCATCGTTTTATTTTGCATTTGCCAACTCTGAGCCAGCGGTGTTGGGAGGGCAGGCCGAGGCATTGAAGGAGGAGGAGTGCTATGTGCACTCCACTCCTTAAGTGCTCATGTGTGTTTGGCCAGCCATCTCAGGCCAACCAAAAGACACATTCACACACAGGTTTTCTCCAGCCCTGCTGCATTGAGGAGCTGGGCTGAAGAAATCTCACAGACTCCCTGGTCTGAGCAGGGCATCTTTCCTGCCTGCTCAGACCAAGCAGCAGGGAGATTAGACAGGGAGTCTAACCGAGGGGCTGTTGAGTGGCAGGAAAAAGAGGAGAGGCGACGAGACGCAACACTGGAGGCGGCCGGCGGCAAAAGGTATGTTTTTTTGTTTGATATTGTCTTTCTATTTCTACCCCCGCACATGACCCCACCCACCCCACCCACCCCACCACCCTCTATTTATGGCACCCGCTGCTGCTTTTATTTCAATAAACTCATTCATCTCAGTTGATAATATATTTGGATTATTATTCTACTTCCAAAACACACATTTTGTTTATATTTTTCATTCTATTCATCTTCCTCTAATTCTCTTTTTTTTCTTCGTCTTTCTTTTTCCCTTTTTTCTTTCTCGTCTGTTTGTTTACTTTTTCTTTCTTCTCATCTTCATTTCTCCTCATCTTTCTTTCGCTATGTAACTTTATTTTTCTCTTCATCTTTTGTCTCTCCTTTTTCTACTACTTCTTTCTCGTTCTCTCTTTTTCTTTTTCTGTCTTTCTCTCTCTTTTTTGAACTTTCTTTTTTTCTTCATCTTTCTTATATTCATCTCTCATTTTCTACAACTTTTTTCCTCTCTTGCTTTCTTGTTGCCTCTTCTTTCGAATTCTTACTTTCTCTACGTTATTTCCCTCCTTTCTTGCCGTTCCTCATTTTGTCCTCTCCGTCATGCTGTCTTATTTTCAAACTATTTCTTTGTTTTTTTTTTCATATCGTCTCTTTTTTGTTCATTTCTTGCTTTATCACTTTCTTTCTCCTTCTCACCCGCCTTCAGTCTTTCCTTTCTTTTCTCCTTCTCTGCTTCTATTTCATAATCTCCTTTTCAAGTTTCTACCGTATCTTCAGTCCTTCTTTCCTTTTCAATTAATCTGATTGGTTCCTCGTTTTCTTTTCGTCTCCCTACCTTTTCCAAGCCATATTTTAATTTTCGTTTCGTCTCCAGTCCTTATTTATTCTTCATTTCTTCTCTGTTCAATTATGTTCCTTGTTTCCTTTCTTCCTTTGTTCTTTCTTTCCGTTGTTCTACTTCCGTCGTTCCTTTCTTTTCTTCCTTTCTCTGTGCCTTCCTTCCTCTCCTTTATTCTTCTTTTCATTCCTTCCCTCTTTCTATCTTCTCTCCATTCCTCCCTCCCTACCCACTTCTTTCCTTCCTTTCTTTGCTCCTTCTTACCTTTTTTCCTTTCTTTACTTTTTCTTTCTCAAATTCTTATTTTTTTATTCCTGTTGGACCTGTCAGCCCTAGGGTGGTCTCCCCATCTATTTTTGATCGTGCCTCATTTTTTCCACCCTCATTTTGATGCTGGACCTAGGTCACCGGGCGCCTTTTCATTGCCAATCAGTGTTAAGGTGCAGGTGCTCCCTTCTCCCAAGATGGCTGCCACAGGCCCCTGCTACTGCGGAGTGGTCTTTACTAGTAGCAACCTAGCTGCCAGGAGCTGGCTGGAACCCCACAACAATGTTGCGACACCAGCCCGCCTTTTTTGTCCCATAGGTAGAATGGGGAAGCTCCTGGAATGTGCTGAAACCTTCTAGAAGGGAGGTGGGGTTTTTACTTTTGATGCCTTGGATAGAGGTCACCTGACCTAGGGATACATAAGTGAGGGAGGGAACATTTTCTAGTCAGTTGGCCAGTGGGAGTAAAGCAGACCTGGGGAAAATCCACGTAGGAGTGTAGGTGGTAGGGCCTAGCCAGGGACTTATGCCTCTGAAAGTGACAGGACTTAGGTACTGCCTTTTAAGTAAGCGAGGGATCCTGTACATCCCACTGATCTAGCCCAGTGATAGGAGAACCCAGGGGCCATCTGCTAAGCTTGACTAGAGACCAGAGGTTGCCTTCAGCGAGTCGGGGCCCGCGAAGAAGCCCAGGGCCCTGTTGCTGCCATCACCGCCGCTGCCGGGGTCGTAGGAGGCTGTGGACCGTCCCCTGTCGCCGACCGCATCACCTGTGGGGCCCGAAGCGGCAAAGAACGCCTGCCGCAGTGAAGACTCCGAGGACGCCGAGATCAAGGTAACCCCCGGGGGCTGGGAGGTAGCGCGGCCGTGCGGAGGCCTGGGACACACCCCCCTGTTACCCGGGAGGCTTGGGAAGGACCCGGTGCGCCCCCTGTCGACCGGGAGCGGCACCGCACTCGGAGACTCGGGATCCCCTCCGCGGGATTCCCTCCTTGCATCGGAGACCCGGATTCCCCTCCGAGGGATTGCCCCCCCTTCCTTGAGACTGCCGCGTATCAAGAGACCGCCTACTTGAGGCCTGTCAAGTATGGGTAGCGCTGAAGGTTCACAAACTGCTCAGAAGGGTGCAATGCTTAACGCCTGATTATTACGAGTAGGGCTATGTTCTTAGATCTTGCTCAACAGTGTTTAATGCTGGATTATTACGAGTAATGCTATGTTCTTAGATCCTGCTCACAAGTGTTTAATGCTTGCTTATCACGAGTAGCACTGTGTTCATAAGGTCTGCCCAGAAACGTTTAATGCTTGATTATTACGAGTAGTGCTATGTTCTGAGATCCTGCTCAATAGTGTCTAATGCTTGATTATTACGAGCAGTGCTATGTTCTTAGATTCTGCTCAAAAGTGTCTAATGCTTGCTTATTACGAGTAGCGCTATGTTCCCAGTCCTGCTCCAACGCGCTTAACGCCTGATTAGTTCGAATAGCGCTGCGACCTCCAGTTGAAGCGCTAGTGGTATCACGAGTAGCGGTAAGCCCGCGAAGTGTGCCCTGAGTCGCTACCAGTTCCCAGGTGTGGCGCTACGGTTCCCAGTCATATTTCATCGCGCTGATCATTACCAGACGCTGCTCGAGGTGCCACGGCGGAGCGAAACGCTAGAGGTGGGAGGGGCGCAGCGCCAAGATTAACTGCTGTGTTTACCGCTCCCCCCAGGTTCGCCAGGTAACACTAGTGAAACTATGAAGAAGGGCTCACGAAGCTGATGCTAAAGTATACAGGTGTGGCCTATGGTCTTTTAGTGAATCGCTGGTGAATGTAATGCTGATGCATTCAGGTACATGTTATAGAGAACAGTGGTCCCTATACAGGAGGAATACAGTGTGATAGATAACCATACACTTAGAATAGAATGTATGTCTTTTGTCCAGCCGGACAAGAATTTATTTTCATAGTATTTTTCAAAAGTAGTATCAAATAAAACATTCAAATGACAAGTGGGCACAGCCGTGACCAACAGAACACAAGACAGAACAATGAACACAGAATTGGCCAAAGGGCAAGCCAAAATGGGTCTGTACAGTTGTTCTCAGTATAGACAGACACAAATTAATCATTTAACACCGTTGCACAATGTGTTATAGCTTGAGTCTAGTGCATAGGGTGTTTGGGTGTCGACGACGTTTCGATGCCACATTGGGTAGAGGGCATCATCTTCAGGACAAACAAATAATGCACTGCTGTCTTGATAATATATCACACCTTTTTTACAATTCTTTACATACAAAAAAGGAGCAAGGGGAGAAAAAGGGGAATCAAAAATGGAAAGGAAGAATTTTAACCACATTTGACACAATACTAGGCATGTTTTCAGCATAACGTTTGTGACTTAGGTGCTTGGAGTTGCGTGAACAATGTGGATTGAATTTCATGCAGAGGTGGTGACATTTCTCTAGTTTATGCTGAGTGAGGATTGAAATTCGTGTCGCAGTGACGACGTTAAAAAGGAGTTGGTTGAATTGATGCTGATTTATGGTGCCTAGTACAGCTTCGTCATGAAATGGTGAATTATTGCAGTGATTCAACGGAGAAGAGACAAGTGAGTCTGATATAAACCAGTCTGCATATTAAAGGACGACAAATCGGCACAGTGCCTGATCATGAGCAAGGTGTTTCCAGTGATTTAGGAGGAACAAAAAACGGCGCGGTGCGATGGTGAATGAAATATTTTTATTTTTATGGGTGAACCCAGAAGGCAGTGGGGACTTTACCTAAGGTGGCAGAGAGTTGACGGTTCATTATAGGGGCAGGAGCGCTCAACATCTGGACTTTGGGGGTTGCTGACACCGGCGGGATCTGAATGAACAAAAGGCAGAGGTGGAGGAGTCTAAGTTTAAGAAGGGGTGGAGTTGACACGGAAATTGAGTGTAAAACAGAATAATTTAGTTACCAATTCTGTTTGCTTTATGGCAGAAAGTCCTGTTGGGTGCTGTGTGCCAGCTGTTGGAGAATGCACGATCGCATTACCTGGAAGCAGAGAGGGGTAAGAATGGGTTAGGCGTGAACCCGCCATGTTAAAGAGATGGTGTCCAAGGGATCTAGCCGTGCTACTTACTTCAGTGAGCGTGGGCAGTATCGCCGCATCTGCTTCGGAGTTTCAATGGAGACTGCCGGTTTGCCGAGGCAGAGCTAGTTAAGGCATACTATCGGCAGAAAGTGAGGAAGGACTGGTTAAAGCACACTAACGGCCGAAAGCGAGGAAGGACTAAAATGATGGAAAGGAGGCGGACATTTTAAGGTGGTGTGGGAAGCACTGGTTAAGGCACACAATCGGCAGGAAGTGAAGAAGGACTAAAATGATGAAAAGGATGCGGCCAATTTAAGGTGGTGTGGGTTGCCCAGGAAAGGTGCAGAGAAAGTGATTCATAGTGTGATTACACGAGCACGTGCATACAGAGTGGCAGTGTTTGTGACTTGAATACATGTTGAAAGAGACATCTTTTTAGAAAAACGGGGACATCTTTCTAAAAGGGAGGTCCAGTCTTCAAGGCGATTGAGGCCACTGTGGATGCTATTGGTTCTCAGAATCCAGTGGAGCTCTTCCTTGTTGAGTATTTGAGAAATGTCTGCCCCTCTTGGGGGTGGTTTGATCACTGTGATAATTGTCCATTTGAGATCATTCTCCGTATGTCCATTGTCCGTAAAGTGCTCCACTAGGGGTGCATTAGCCGTTTTACACCGGATTCTACTGCGATGCTGTCCGATCCTAAGCTTGATTTTCTGGCTTGTCTGGCCTACGTAGATCATTTTGCAGGGACAGAAAATTGCATACACAACATTTGTTGAATTACAGTTAGAAAAATATTTTCGCTCATATTTGATTGCTTCCGTGCTCAAAGGTTTTGCCTTCAACAGTGTAATCACAACATATGCAGCTACCACATTTCACATGACCTGTAAGAGTCGGTAACCCCCATGCATCATTGATAGTTGTTTTTTAGGGGGGTTTTGGCAGGGCTGCCCGGACTAGATGATCTTTAATGTTTTTTGCCAGTTTAAAGGCGAACAGTGGACGTTCAAGGTTTAGTTGGCCGGCATTTAACACAGGCCAGTGCTTGACTATACTCTTTTTGATTGCATGTGATGCTGGTGAAAAAGTGGTGACACAAATTAAGCGTTCCTGCATTTTCTTAGGTTTAGGTTCTAGGAGGGTTTCCCTAGGGCAATACCAGGCGCGTTTGAGGGAATGGCGCACTGATTTCCGTGGATAACCTCTGGCTCTAAGCTTATGGCTTAGTGTCTTGGCCTCACTGAAATAGTCTTCCTTAAAATAGCAATTCCGCCTTAAGCGCAGGAACTGGGAGAAAGGGAGTCAATCTTTGAGTGCACAAGGGTGATGGCTGCTGTAGTTCAATAAGGTGTTCCGCTCAGTGGGTTTGCGATGGAGACTCGTGGTCAAGCGGCCCTCTGTGATTTTTATCACTAAGTCCAAGAAGGGAAGTGATTCTTTACTAGTACTGAGTGTGTAGTTCAGGCCTCCGCTGTTATTATTTAGCCAATGATGGAATTGTGTAAGGCTCTCTAGGGAGTCACTCCACAGTAAAAAAATGTCGTCTATGTACCGTTTCCACAAGGTGATTCCTGTGTGGAAGGGGTTAGACGTGTCTAGGATACATGATGTCTCAAGGTGGTCCATATAGAGTATGGCCAGGTTGGGGGCGAAAATTGCACCCATAGATGTGCCACGTACTTGGCTGTAGAACTGTTCTTCAAAGACAAAAAAGTTTTTGGTTAAACAAATCTCGAGCAGCTGAAGAATAAACACGGTAGGAACATTGTGTGGGCGTGGACGTGTTTCTAGCACTTTTTCGATGACATGAAGGGACTCATACTGGGGAATATTAGTATACAGTGATTCCACATCCAGTGTACACATGGTGCTGGATGTGGGGTCAAATGGTAGCTCCTCAATGAGATTAATCATGTCCATACTGTCTTTTATGTAACAGTACCCGGGACAAACTGTTTTATGAAGTAATCTATATGATGTCCAAGGGGTTCCAAAATGGAACCACAGCCCGAGACGATGGGACGGCCGGGTGGAGACTCTGAGTTCTTATGAATCTTAGGAAGACAATAGATCACTGGTATGCGTGGGGACTTTGTGTTGGGGAATTCGTGTTCCTTTTTTGATAGAAAGCCTGTTTCTAATATGAATCTGATGTATTCAGGTACTGCCTATGGCACCATCATGAAATGCTGGAGAATCAACTGCTAATGTATTCAAGTAATGCCATTGCCATCTAATGAACTGCTTTTACATCTGACTGCTTAGATAAGCTTGAGTCATTTGCATAAATCCTACTGTGTGGCGTCCCTTATTGTGTGCATCTCCTGCCTCAGAGGATGTGTGTGTTGTATGGTCGCTTTACACATAAGCCTTTGGGTGCCCATCCGCTCGTGTCACGTTACCCCCTTAGGGCTTGGTGACCCCAGGTCCTACAATTCCTTTCTTTATTCTTTTTTTCTTTGGCTCTGTTCTTTGTTACTCTCCTTCCTTTCTTCAAGAGTGCTTTCTTTCCTAAAGCAACATCCTTGTTTATTAGTTTTTGTCTAATTTGTGCCTCAAATATATATCCATGGACATGGGTATGACTGCTGAAATACGTTTACTGGTAAAGCCCAATAAAGCCTGCATGTACATATTGTGCTAATAGTCATGGTTTAAGATCAAATGTGTATATTAAAACATATTTCTTGTGTAGTTTGTGTGTGTCAGTGAATTGGTCATTTTGCCACAGAGCCTGTAAAGCCTTAATGACAATTCTTGCCAATAACTTTTCTACCACTACAACAACAAGTAAACATTAAACATTATTCTTAATCTTGAATATTTAAGGCAGCACCAGTATCTTGATCTCTGGAGTACAACCAATGGACTTTAGGGCAATAAGAAAGATAATGGAAGTCTTTCAGGACCTATCTCTCACAACGAGCAATGTCTCATCTCTCTGTTTGATGACAAAAGTGACATTTGCCTCTGACAGTTCAAAGAAAAAGGATTAACCATCTCCTCAGGAACCCTGCAGAACACAGCTGCTATGCCATTAATAATTTAGCTCCCTGAAACCAGACTGGGTGTTCAAGGAGCAGTGTTTAAGCTGCTTGGCCTTTATATACCCTTATATAATAACTAGACATGGGTTTATTTGATCAAAAGTAGCTCTCGCCAAGAAAAGGTTGTAGACCCCTGCTCTATACCAATGTTTATTTCCAAGCTTGCTAAAAGATATCCTTGATCTCACCCATAAAGCAAGCTTTAGTTTAGTCCTCAAACAGTGGGTGGAAGAAGACATTAAAAGTGGCTTTTACTCACGTACGTGACTTAATTTGCTACAAAGGCATGCTGGCATATTATCAAACCAGCTTCAGAGATGGCTTCAGCATTGGAATAGCAACCCTGAAATTAAAAGGAAGATGACATGCATTATTTTCTGGATAGAGGCATATACATGCTTATTGTACCAAAATAAATATCTTAAAATGAACACTTTCTAAAGTGTTTGTTCTATAAATACATTGAAGAAAAAAATGTGTGAATGGGATGAAGGGTTAAGGGGCAGGGCTTAGGGGTTTACGGTATATGGTATAGGGGATAGGATTACGGTTATTGGGTTAAGGGTTGCGGTAGGGAGTATGAAGTTGAAGATATAGGGCTAAGGGATTGGGGTGTAGGGTGAAGGTTTTGGGCTATAGAGTTAAGAGATAGGAACACAGAATATATGGTATTGGGTTAAGAGCTTGCAGTAGAGCAGATGAGTATAGGGATACTGGTTAGGGAATAAAGGTTAAGGTTCATGGTTATAGGGTTATGTTCTTGGAGTAAAGAATAAGGGGGCAGATTTATGATAACTGGCGCATCCCTGCATATCAGCAGGGATGCGCCAGTTATTATGCGCCACAGCTGCGCCACCATGGATGCGCCGCATTTATAATGCGGCGCACCATGGGGCAAAAACGGCACAGATGCGTGACGCATCTGTGCCGTAAAAGTGGCGCATTGCTGGAGTTGCGTCGCAAGCGCGACGCAGCTCCAGCAATGCTCTGGGGGGCCCTATCTGCACAATGCTGCGTCAATCCTTACGCCTGCTTCAAGCAGGCGCAGGGTTTTGACACAGCATGGGCCTAAAAGTGACTGAGTGAAATCTTGTAGATTTCACTCAGCCACTTTTAGGAGGCATTCCTGCGCCGGAACGCCCCCACCTGCCCTGGAACGCCTACATGTGGCGCAGGGCTTTACAACGTGACGCATCTCCCAGATGCGTCACGTTGTAAATACCCCGCACCATGGCGCAGGATTTGCGCCGCTGCTGCGTCACAAAAGTGATGCAACGGCGGCGCAAAAGTGGCGCAAGTGCAACATAAATCTGCCCCAAGGAGTTAAGGGTTTGGGTTATGGGTATGGGGGTTAACGACATGGGTTTGGGATATAGAGCTAAAGGTAGAGGCTTACGGCATAGATTGAGGTTACGGGTTTAGTATATAATAGTTAAGAGTTGGAGATTGGGGTTTAGTAATAGATGTTATGGGTAAGGGGTATCGTTTTTCTGGTATTGTTAAATAGGGCACAGAGATTAAGGGTATAAAATTAAAGGTATAGAGTAAGAGTTTGGTCAATAGGGCTGAGCGTATATGGTATAGGTATTGCAAATTTCCTCTGCCATCCCATCCCATACAATATTGAGATGATGCAGTTTCAAATGCAACCTCACTATGTCCCATCTCACAATTTTAAGCTGATTTAAAATCCTATACTATGTTGATGAGAGTTGCTTTCTCAATATAATTAGATATGCATCATTTGACAGACCATATCCGAAACATTTCTTTGAAGGAAAACCTCAAAACTATCATGGAATTTTTTTTTCATCCTATCCAGGTTTGACCACTCCTACTGATAAAATGCTGCCCATATTGTAAAAAGCCATTGCCAAAGACATTGCTCACCCTGTGAAGTTAAATTTGAATTCTGCCTAGTTTTGACCACTATTTACCCAGTGTGCTTTAAAATCTACTGTATGCCATCATTTTTCATACAGATTTCTAGGTTTCACCTACCAGGTTGCTCAAGACCTATTAAGAATTTTTTACAGGTCTTGCGCCTGCCTATGACTTACCTTTGGTTAGCTTTCTTGTAGCTTTCATTAGCTTGCTTTTTATTCTTTGCCTTGTGTGAGCTTGCTTTCCTCTTCTATGTTTGTCTGATACTCTTAACCTTCAACTGCTTATTTTTCAGGAACTATATTTTCTTTTTGGTTAAGTACTCCATAAGAGTGCTTGTGTTTTTCAGCTGTCTGTGTGGTGCACTATTCTTCCCCCCTCCGCCATGCTCCATGCTGCTCTTTTGCTTCCATGTGCTTCTCTCTCGACCCCTCCGTGGTCTGCTCACCCTCGTGTGAATCTTCTCCCCGTTACTTCCTCTATCTGATGCTTCTCCCGCGAGTGTTGCTTTCCCTCCCATTCTAGCTTCCCTTTGCTTCCACCTACCACCCTCTGTTCTCTGTTGGTGCCCCTCCACACACCCACTCCCCGTTGCTGCTCCTCTCCCACCAGTGGACTGTTTTAAAATATATTGGGGCAGATTTATGTTGCACCTGTGCCACTTTTGCGCCGCCGTTGCGTCACTTTTGTGACGCAGCAGCGGCGCAAATCCTGCGCCATGGTGCGGGGTATTTATAACGTGACGCATCTGGGAGATGTGTCACGTTGTAAAGCCCTGCGCCACATGTAGGCGTTCCAGGGCAGGTGGGGGCGTTCCGACGCAGGAACGCCTCCTAAAAGTGGCTGAGTGAAATCTACAAGATTTCACTCAGTCACTTTTAGGCCCATGCTGCGTCAAAACCCTGCACCTGCTTGAAGCAGGCGTAAGGATTGACGCAGCATTGTAAAGATAGAACCCCCCAGATCATTGCTGGAGCTGCGTCGCGCTTGCGACGCAACTCCAGCAATGCGCCACTTTTCGGCACAGATGCGTCACGCATCTGTGCCGTTTTTGCCCCATGGTGCGCCGCATTATAAATGCGGCGCATCCATGGTGGCGCAGCTGTGGTGCATAATAACTGGCGCATCCCTGCTGATATGCAGGGATGCGCCAGTCGTCATAAATCTGCCCCATTATATATATATTTTTTTTTTTGGCAACAAATTATCCGCAGCTCTAGCTTGGACTGGTAAATAAAAAATGGCACCCATGTTCTCATGTTGGAGATCATGCGCAATAAAGCATGCGCTCACCCAGCAAAATGACATGATGCTTTTTTATGTTTCGCTTTTCACTGTCTTTTTTTGTTTCGTTTTTTAGCTTTTGACCATACTGTACTCCATCCTGCTGATGCTGTACAGTATGGCTAAAGGACACTGACAAAGCCAATAGACCCCAGAGGCCAGACCAATTGACTTTTTCAGTGCTTACTTTTGCCATACACCAGCTAATCATGCTCACCTTTTGGCTAAATGTATTTAAATCCTTCCTATTTTTGTAATCCTAGATAGTTTTGAATGGAGTTACTGGCTCAATGTGCTTCACTAAGTACATGTGGAAGATTATGTCTTAAATATTGCTTAGGGAAGAACTCTTAACCTCTTTGTGGAAAGGTTTTATATCCAATCCTGTCCGGTGTATACTATTGTTGCAGAATGCTTTGGAATAACCCTTTGCCACTGATATTCTAAACAATCGTTGGGGCAGAGGCTTCATCGCTCCATGAAAAGGTGCTTAAAATGACTTCCAGAGATTGGTGTGATGGCACTTAAAACAAAATATCTTCCTTCTCATTTTTGTATCTGCCTAGAGGCAGGAGTTTCGCAAAACTTTCACAATCTATTTGGAGACAGAAGGCAACAGGATCAGCCACCCTCTCCCTCCCTCCTGACATTATTTTCTAGGAACATCATTCTCATGCTGATCACTCCACATTCCTGAAAGGATGGTTGATTGCAATTGTCGTTTGTGAGGTATGGATAGGGTGACCAACCGTGCGTAAATTTCACGGACCGTCCGTAATTTGGATCTCACGTCCGTTGTCCCTGACGATCCCTTTTACGGACGACTTTTGTCCGCACTTTTGGGCTTTGCGGAACATCATGTTCTCCTGCCAGAAGCCTCAGCTCCCCGATGGGGCCGCCTCGCACTCACCCTCTGAGCACAAGACAAGTCCCATCCGCCATTGTCATTCTGTATGCGGCTGATTGCCACATGCAGAATGACAGTGGGGCAGTCTGCGCTCTTACTGCATGTGGTGGGCCCCTGCAGCCTTGGTCTAGGGCGCCCTAGTCAGGTGGAAAAAATGTACAGAAACATCCATGCTACTAGTGAGAATCCAGTTCATGGAAAGGTGGTGAAACAAGTTAAAAAAAACTGTTATGGGTCTTTCACTGTCTCATCATTTTAATACGGACGCATTTTCAATGTTAGATTCAACAAAGCCATGGTTTCTGCTTTTTTATTTTATGCAACTGACAACCATTGACAAAGCCAATAGTTCTGGCTTTTAGGTGTAACACTACTTGTTGTGTTATGTATCTGGATGTAATAAAAGAAGCTGCAAATTACCAGTCAGGCGGCAGACTATGCTAAGCACAGATTTTTTGCTTAGGTGTTTTAAGCCATGTCCTTAATTACATCGAACACCCCCTTTGGAGAGACCCCCCAGTTTGTTCATCCCACTTAAAGCCATGGAAACAACACCATGTCACAGTGGCACTGTGCATCATGCATGACTCATGACTTTCACTATTTCGGATTGCCTATGTACAGGGGAATAGTGAGCCCTCCCCTGCCTCACCCCTTGCTTAGGAACTACAGCAGGGGTGAAGTCCTAAATGGGCCTCCTCTGCCGGCACCTCAGCAGACAAAGGCTCAGCTCATAATTAATGTGAAAAGGTGTGTAAGTGAAGGGATGGGTGAATGGCTAGATGGATTAGTGTACGGGTGAATGGTTGAATGAAAGGGTGAATAGATGAATAATAAGAAAGGATGGATGGATGAGTGAGTGGACGGATGGATGGATGAGAGAAAAGGCAAATACATGAATGTGTGGGTGGAAGGGTTGATGGATGGGTAACAGGATGGATGGATGAGTGGAAGGGTGGATGATAGGCGAGTGAAGGAGTGAAAGGGTGGATGGATGAGAGAAAGGATGGATGGATGAGTGATAGGGTCAATGGATGGATTCATGAGTGGATGAGTAGATTGATGGGTGGATGGAAGGATGGATGGCTAAGTGAAAGCGGGATGGAGAGAGAAAGGGAGGATGAATGGATGGATGCCTGAAAGTGTAAATGGGTGGAAGGATGAGTGACGGTGGATGAATGAGTAAGTGAAAGGATGGCTGGATGGGTGAAAGGTTAAATGGCTGGATGGATGAGTGAATGGATGGATGAGTGGAAGAGTGGAAGGATGAGTGTACGGATGGATAGGGTGAAAGGATGAATAGAGGGATGAATGAGTGAAAGGGTGGATGAAAGGATAGATGAGTGGAATGATGGATGGACGGATGGAAGGATAGACGATGGATAGGTTTGCAAATGGTTGAATATTGATATGGATGGGCACACAGATGGAAGTACAGAATGAATGGTGATAGATAGAATGATGGATGAAAGAATGATTACAGCTTGTAACCCCCATTATCTTAAGTAACATTTCCTATACATTGACTTTCACATTTATATCAGTTATTCTGTTTATATAATATGTGTGTTATGTAACGCACTCCTACACCCTGTCCTACTTACTTGGGATGAGTAGCACTATAAAAGAAATTAAATAGACATGAGAGAGGGCCTTTGTGAAGATGAGGGGCACCATTGGAGGGTGGTTCCAAGGCTGGACTGGCCACACCGGACATCAGGCATTTCAGTGAGGGGCTGGAAAGATGGGGTGGGGGAGGTTTTGTTACCACAAAAAGACCTGCACTTCTGGGAGGAGACCTAAAATCTTCTGTAGTATTTTTAAAAAGGTGTCGGCGAGCCTGGGTATTTGATTATCAAAGGTAAGATTGACATCAGACCAGATGCTGAGATTCTGTACTTTCTGTTTAGAAGTTGGGACAGGTCCCAATACATATGGCCACCATGCCATGGACCAAATGGAATATTATCTCCCCATTACTCGCACTTCAGTTTTCTCAGCGTTCAGCTTGAAACAGCCCTGGTTCATCCACTCAGCCCGTCCAACCAGGCAAGATCTAAAATGAGAATGCCGAAGAACCCTCATCCTGAGACAGGGTAACAATAAGCTCTGGCTCGGGTTGAGGTCCAATTGAAACCTCTAGCCCATAACGAGCCAAGCTTTCATGCACTTTCTGCCTGACACCCTCCATATATATACAGGATGTGGTGTTACCAAAGCTAGTTTAGTTTAGTGTAAGACTTATAGTGTGCTCAGCTACCCAAAGGGGTTTCCTGGCGCATGGCAGAAGGAGAAGATGCAGAGATCAAAGTAAGCTACTAGAAAAGTCAGGGCTTCAGGCCCTTGCGAAAAGCTAGAAAAGACATAGAGTTCCTCAGAGAGTCTGGGAAGGAATTCCAAAGTTTTGGGCCTAAATACGCAAAAGAGCATCTTTTCATGTGAGCCAAGTGGAACCTGGGTATAATAAACAGGACGTGTTGCGAGGGCCTCAGAGATCGAGATGGATGGTATGGACAAACCAGATCCAAGATATATTTAGGTCTAACTCCAGCTTTCGCCTTGACATATAGCATAGACCTTTAAATTTGATGCGATTCGAGATCGCAAGCCAGTGCAGCTCATGAAGGAAGTTCGAGGCTGAAGCAAATTTGGGCAGCCTATAAACAAGCCTAGCAGCAGAGTTCTGCACTAGCTGCAGTCGACGAATTTTAGTTTTGTCGGCTCCCAAATATAGCATGTTACCATAATCAAGTCCGGAAATAATAAGAGCCTGAATCACCTTCCTTTGTGCAGAGATTGGGGATCAGCCAAAGGATCTTTTTTTGCCATTGAAGCACTGCAAAGAAGGTGCCCATCACCTTAGCAATTTGCGTCTTCATGGAGAACGACTTATCCACAAGGAAGCCCAAGTTCTTAATCTTGTCCAAAGGTGTGGGTAGAACACCTAAGGAAGCAGGCCAGTGACGCGGGCCCTAAAGAGCAGGGTTCTTGCCCAGAACCATGAGCTCAGGTTTATGCCTATTGAGCTTGCGTAAGTTGTTAAATATCCAAGAGGATCTGGGTCAAGCCCATACTGAGGTCCGACAGCCCATGGCTCTGCGCAGATGATAAAGTGAAGATGATCTGAGTGTCATCAGTGTAGGAAAAAATGGACATCCCACTACTCTCTGCCACAACTGCTAGAGGGTGAATGTAGATGTTAAATAGCTTTAGGCTCAACACAGAGACCTGCGGAACTCCAGAAGAGAGTGTTTGTGACTTGGATCAGGGAGTGGAAGAAAAAACGTGGAAAGACAGATCTTTAAGAAAAGGTCAGAACCACTCCAAAGCCACACCATCAAGACCAAGTGTCACCAATCTTTCCATCTAACTATAATATGACACGGTGTCAAAGGCAACGCTAAGATCTAATAGGATGAGCGCAGCTGACTTTGGAATTGGAGAAATAGGTTGGAGTCTCGGCTCAACATCCTGTGATTTTGGGCAAATCACTTAACCTCCCCATGCCTATAAACATAAATATCACCTTGTGTAAAGTCAATGTTCTCTTGTAAAGCTCTCTAGTTCCTTTGGGTCGAGTTTGCGCTGCATGAAAAATGCACACAAAGAGGTAAAAACGTGTTAACAAAAAAAGGAGAGACACATAGCCACTTAGTGGCTAATCTGTAAAGCGAAACCAGAAATTCTGAATATATCATGGCTTCCTTAATATAATTGTGTGACCTTAGGCGAATATTTTATTTTACCAACTCTCCCTTTTCTTCATTATCACACATGAGTCTGATCAGGTACCAGCTCCCGCTTCCCACCGCCGTCCCAGAGGACCAGTGACTGATCAGGACGCAGCGAGCGCCGCTCGGCAGGCCCAAGAACAAACGGGGTGGTAGATGGAGGAGTTCAAAAGGAATCATTATCATTTACTATAGCGCTTGAAAAGGCGAGGCTTCATTTCACTGTGCCCCCCGGCTTCTAACCGTGCGTTCAGAAGATCCACGATCCACCACCACCAGCAACAGGCTGCCCGAAGAAACTGGAACAAGATCACAGCAGACCAGCTCGCCGCTTCCCTGAGCCAGCACCCTCCCGCCAGCTCAGCGAACCCCAGCCAGGCCGCCGACAACCTCACGAAGTGGATCAGCGACTGCGCAGATGACCTCGCCCCATTGAAGACCCCGCCTAGCAGACCCGGCAGCAAGAAGGCCCTATGGTTCACCAACGAACTCAAGAGCTCCAAGAAGAACTGCCGAGCCCTCGAGAAAGCCTGGAGAAGGGAGCCAACACCGGACAACATGACCACCCTCAAGCTCGCCACCCGGAAGCACCATCAACTGATCCACGCCACCAAGAAAACAGCATTCAAGGACCGGCTGGACAACAACGCGCACAACTGCAAGGAACTCTTCAACATCGTGAAAGAGCTCTCCAACCCCAACGCCGGAAACAATGACATCACCCCGTCACAAGACCTCTGCAACTCCCTCGCCTCCTACTTCCACAACAAGATCGCTGACATACACAACAGCTTCAGCCCACAAACAACGCTCCCCACGACCGCACCAACGCCCCCCACCACCACCCTCAGCGCCTGGACCCAGATCAACACAGAAGACACCATCTGCACGATGAACTCTATCCACTCCGGATCTCCGACCGACCCCTGCCCCCACCACGTCTTCAACAAGGCCGACGCTGTCATCGCACCCCACCTGCGGGACATCATCAACACCTCCTTCGACACCGCCACCTTTCCTGAGAGCTGGAAGCACGCCGAACTCAGCGCTCTACTAAGGAAACCAACAGCGGACCCCACCGAACTCAAGAATTACCGCCCCATCTCGCTCCTCCCGTTTCCAGCCAAAGTCATCGAGAAGACCGTCAACAAGCAGCTGGCCGCCTTCCTCAAGACGAATGGATCCCTCGACCCCTCACAGTCCGGCTTCCGAGCCAACCACAGCACCGAGACCGCCCTCATCGCTGCCACCGATGACATCTGAGCCCTGCTGGACAACGGTGAAACAGCGGCCCTCATCCTCCTAGACCTCTCCGCAGCGTTCGACACTGTTTGCCACCGCACCCTAGTGCAGCGCCTCAGCAACATCGGAATCCAGGAGAAGGCACTGGAGTGGATCATCTCCTTCCTCGCTGGAAGGACACAGAGAGTCCGCCTACCACCGTTCAGATCTGCAGCCACGGAAGTCATCTGCGGCGTTCCCCAGGGCTCCTCGCTCAGCCCCACCCTCTTCAACGTCTACATGAGCCCCCTTGCGGCCATCGCACGCCAACACAACCTCAACATCATCTCCTACGCCGACGACACCCAGCTGATCCTCTCCCTGACCAACGACCCCGCCGCCGCCAGAACCAACCTCCACGAAGGGATGAAAGACGTAGCCGAGTGGATGACGACCAGCCGCCTGAAACTGAACTCAGACAAGACGGAAGTCCTCATCCTGGGCTCCTCGCTCTCCGCCTGGGACGACTCCTGGTGGCCCCCCGCCCTGGGCACCGCACCGAAACCGACAGACCACGCACGCAACCTGGGCTTCATCCTGGACTCCTCCCTCTCCATGACCAGACAAGTCAACGCCGTCTCCGCGTCCTGTTTCAACATCTTGTGCCTGCTACGGAAGATCTTCCGGTGGATCCCCACCGAGACCAGGAAGACGGTCACCCAGGCACTCGTCACCAGCCGACTGGACTACGGCAACGCCCTCTACACTGGAACCACCGCCAAGCTCCAGAAGAGACTCCAGCGGATCCAGAACGCCTCAGCCAGACTCATCCTCGACATCCCCCGACGCAGCCACATCTCCGGACATCTGAGAGACCTGCACTGGCTCCCCGTCAACAAGAGAATCACCTTCCGTCTCCTCACCCACGCACACAAAGCCCTACACGACCAAGGCCCGAGCTACCTCAACAACCGCCTCAACTTCTACGCTCCCAAACGCCACCTCCGATCGACCAACCACGCCCTCGCCGCCGTCCCCCGCATCCGAAGAGCAACAACTGGAGGAAGGTCCTTCTCCTACCTGGCCGCCAAGACCTGGAACACCCTCCCAACCGACCTTCGTCTGACCCAAGACCACCTCTCCTTCAGGAAGAAGCTCAAGACCTGGCTGTTCGAGCAGTAGCGGCACCCCACCCCCCCCAAGCGCCTTGAGACCCTCCCGGTGAGTAGTGCGCTGTATAAATGCCTTGATTGATTGATTAATTGATTGATTGATTGATTGATTGAATGTTTATTTCTTGACCGAGAACCAAATCACCACCTGAGCTTCGGGATGCGATGTCTCTGTTCATCAGCGCAGCACTTGTGGAGTCTGTGCCAAAAAGCCGGCTGCACGGAAGCTGTGGCAGAGCGTCGAGCCCGGGGGCCGCGGAGGTCAGCCGGGGACGGGCATTAGTGTCAGGGCTGAGTCACGTGAGAGCCGCGACAGGTGGTTGAGCGGCTCCGTAGAACGGGAGCTGAGGGTGCAGAAGACGCGGTGCGTTTCTGCGGTGGAGGAGGGCAGGTGCAGCTGGGACAGGTGATTAGCCATACTACCCCACCGCTCCCTTTCCGTAGGGTCGTAACATAGGCCCATCTGCATCCCTTGCGGCGCATGAGGATATCGATCCCTTGAGGGGGCGCCGATCCTTTAGGGGCCACCATTCAGCCCAGTCAATGAATTTATTTGAGATATGGGAGACTCCGGGGCCCCTGCAGCCCCCTCCACTACGGCTCTTTGCTATGTTTATCCGTATATACTATTGCATACATATTTAGCTTAAGCTCAATGGCTGCATCCACTTTCACCCTGAAGCGGACATGTGGAGTGGAGAGGTTCTGTCAGACCTCATGCCTTTTCTTCTTATTTTCAAAGAACTCAAACAACCATTAAGGGGAAAATATATATTAATCATAAAAAGCAAAACTGTTACACACAAGCCAGAGTGCAGCCATGGGACAGAGAACCAGATGGGTGCTGGACCTCGCATGATGGGAAACTACAATTTTACCATGCAGGCCACTCTGCTGTCCGTTGTGCCAAGCATGCAGAGACTGTGGGGCATATTGACAAGAACTGACGCATTGGCATCGATGCGTCAGATTTCTTGCGCCTGCCATAGATGCCCTAATGATGGGACAGCATACAACCTGCATACTCTACCAACAAGGAACTCTTGAGGACATCCTCAAACCTGCATACTCTACCACAAAGAACCCTTGAGGACTGCCGAAAACCTGCATAGTCTACCAAAAAGGAACTCTTGAGGACTACCTAGAACCTGCATACTCTACCACAATGGAACTCTTGAGGAGTTCCTAGAACCTGCAGACTCTACCAAGAAGGATCTCTTGAGGGCTGCCTAAAACCTGCATACTCTACCGCAAAGTAACTCTTGAGGACTGCCTAAAACGTGCATAGTCTACCTCAAAGGAACTCTTGAGGACTGCCTAGAACCTCCATACTCTACCACAAAGGAACTCTTGAGGACTGCCTAGAACCTCTATACTCTACCACAAAGGAACTCTTGAGGACTGCCGAAAACCTGCATAGTCTACCGCAAAGGAACTCTTGAGGACTACCTAGAACCTGCATACTCTACCACAATGGAACTCTTGAGGAGTTTCTAGAACCTGCGTACTCTACCACAAAGGAACTCTTGAGGGCTGCCTAAAACCTGAATACTCTACCGCAAAGTAACTCTTGAGGACTGCCTAAAACGTGCATAGTCTACCTCAAAGGAACTCTTGAGGACTGCCTAGAACCTCCATACTCTACCACAAAGGAACTCTTGAGGACTGCCTAGAACCTCTATACTCTACCACAAAGGAACTCTTGAGGACTGCCGAAAACCTGCATAGTCTACCGCAAAGGAACTCTTGAGGACTACCTAGAACCTGCATACTCTACCACAATGGAACTCTTGAGGAGTTTCTAGAACCTGCGTACTCTACCACAAAGGAACTCTTGAGGGCTGCCTAAAACCTGAATACTCTACCACAAAGTGACTCTTGAGGACTGCCTAAAACGTGCATGTCCACCTCAAAGGAACTCTTGAGGACTGCCTAGAACCTCCATACTCTACCATAAAGGTACTCTTGAGGACTGCCTAGAACCTCTATACTCTACCACAAAGGAACTCTTGAGGACTGCCGAAAACCTGCATAGTCTACTGCAAAGGAACTCTTGAGGACTACCTAGAACCTGCATACTCTACCACAATGGAACTCTTGAGGAGTTTCTAGAACCTGCGTACTCTACCACAAAGGAACTCTTGAGGGCTGCCTAAAACCTGCATACTGTACCACAATGGAACTCTTGAGGAGTTTCTAGAGCCTGCGTACTCTACCGCAAAGTAACTCTTGAGGACTGCCTAAAATGTGCATGTCCACCTCAAAGGAACTCTTGAGGACTGCCTAGAACCTCTATACTCTACCACAAAGGAACTCTTGAGGGCTGCCTAAAACCTGCATACTCTGCCGCAAAGAAAATCTTGAGGACTGCCTAGAACCTGCCTACTCTACCGCAAAGAACCCTTGAGGACTGCCAAAAACCTGCAAAGTCTACCGCAAAGGAGCTCTTGAGGACTACCTAGAACCTGCATACTCTACCACAATGGAACTCTTGAGGAGTTTCTAGAACCTACGTACTCTACCATGAAGGAACTCTTGAGGGCTACCTAAAACCTGCATACTCTACCGCAAAGTAACTCTTGAGGACTGCCTAAAACGTGCATAGTCTACCTCAAAGGAACTCTTGAGGACTGCCTAGAACCTCCATACTCTACCACAAAGGAACTCTTGAGGAGTGCCTAAAACCTGTATAGTCTACCGCAAAGTAACTCTTGAGGACTGCCTAAAACGTGCATAGTCTACTACAAAGGAACTCTTGAGGACTTCCTTAGACCTGCATAGTCTACTGCAAAGGAACTCTTGAGGACTGCCTAAATCCTCCAAACTCTACTGCAAACGAACTCTAGGGCACTGCCTAAAACATACATACTCTACCGCAAAGAAACTCTTGAGGACTGCCTAAAACCTGCATACTCTACCGCAAAGGAACTCTTGAGGACTGCCCAAAACTTGCATACTCTGCCGCAAAGGAAATCTTGTGGACTACCTAGAACCTGCATACTCTACCACGAAGGAACTGTTGAGGGCTGCCTAAAACCTACATACTGTACCATAAAGGAACTCTTGCGGACTGCCTAAAACCTGCATACTCTACCGCAAAGGAACTCTTGAGGACTGCTTACAACCTGCAAACTGTACGGTAAAGGAACACTTGAGGACTGCCTAAATCCTGCATACTCTACCGCAAAGGAACTCATGAGGACTGCCTAAAACCCGCAAAGTCTTCGGCAAAGGAACTCTTGAGGACTGCCTCAATGACTGTCTGATCATGTTTCGACCCAAGGACACAATTAGTGCCTCTTTTATAACTCAACAACTGACAATGGCCTTTAGAGAAAAAGCCACTGGAGACTCCTAGTGGCTTCCATCTAAATCAAACTATTTCTGAGCTTGCTTTCAATTGCTCTGAGACTGTTGGTTCAGCTCTGATACTCATGGCTGCTTGTAGATATTCAACTGTGTGAAACAACACAGAGTGCCTTGCCATTGACTATGCCCTAACATCGTGAGTCCTCTGCACCCTGGCTACACAACTCTTCCAGTGACACCATAGCAGAGACTTCAGCAGAATTGTCAGCTTAGGCAACACTCCATCAATGGCCCGCATCCCTTCTGTCAACAGAACATCTTGGCTCAGGTGTGGCCAGCTCTCACTATCTAGCAGTCAATATCACTTTCTGAGCAATAGGCCCTATCGGAGCTTCATTTCTTCATGTATTGAAACACTCAAACAATGTAATACATAAATAGAAAGAGCAACAGAAAAACTCCTGATAACTTTGGCATGTGTCATTTTCTCAACCTGTGGTATTTCTCATCAAGAGAGGACCAAGGATAATGCAAATCACCCGGCAACAGAATATTTTAACAGCACAATAGAGTCTTATGATATAAGGCCATCATAAAACATACAATTAGCTACAGCTGTCCTTTGAGAAGATTAATGGAAAACCAAGGAAGGTAAATAATCTGAATATTCTTAAAACACACATCTAAGAATGTTTCTTAAGGGTAAAAGACACCTGAAAACATCTTCTCTTCATGTGAAGGAGTTGAGAGCATGGCATAAACCTGATTGGTCCATATCAATCAATCCTGTAATCAATGGCGATGCACTGCTACACTGGTGAATAACTTTGCATCCACATTTAAGAGAGAGATAGGTCTATATGACCCGATAATTTCGGATTACCGAAATAACAGCCTACAGCATGGAATCCATAAGGGAGCCCGATTCAGCAAAGAAATTATATAGCCGAGTAAGCAAGAGGGCTATCTCCTGATAGAAAGTTTTATAGAATTGTGAGCTAAAGCTGTCGGGACCCAGGGACTTCAGCGGTTTTAGACAGTGCTATGGTCAATATCATCTCTTCTATGCAGATAGGCTGATCCAAGGCTGGAGCCTCCATTTCAGGCAAAGATGCATGAGTGACATTATGGAGGTATCCTGAGGGATCTCCGTTAAGGCCATCCGATGTAGCGTAGAAAGAAATGTAAAAGGCCTGAAAGGCCAATGCTATTCCCTCATCGTTGCTGGTCTCTGTGGAGAATCCAGTTAGAATCTTCTTCACCGATCTGCATAGACCCTGAGCCAGCATGCACCCACAGCGATTGCTTCCCAGCTAAAATTTATGTTTGAGGCGCACCGTAGCGTAATCTGGCCTGTCCAAGTCAAGGCTCTTAAGAAGGAGGCAGGCTTTCTATAGCTCCCTCCACACCTTAGGGGCCCCGTCCATTTATGTATTGCTTCCAATTTGAAAACAGTTCTTTCAAGACTTTGAGATTTATCTCAGCAACAACGATTCACAGCTGTAGAAAACTAACTTTAAGGCTTCGCAGACAGAGGCCAGAGAGGTCTCCCTACTATTGTTAGCTAGAAGAAAGGTTGCAATTACCTTCTGAACAGAGTCAGCCGTGAGTTGGGACTGAAGCAAAGTATCCTGCAAACGCCAATGGGTGCACTGGGCTCGGGAGATAGGCATTCAGAGAGTCAGGAAAATGAAATCATGATCAGAGAGCAAGCATGGGAAATGAATGCTTCAGAGATAAGAACCAGAAGGGTCAGGGTTGCTAAAAAGTGATCGATACGAGAGTAAGTCTTATGTGCAGCTGAATACTGTGTGAAGTCTCTAGTAGATAGGTGTACCCATCGCCACAGGTCCTGCAGTCCACAATCCGCCAGCCAGCATAGGACTGCAGCTGAGTAGTCCCTAAACCTGGTAGGAGCATTGGCTAAAACAGTCCATGTCAGTGTCCATAACCAAATACTTGCATCAGTCCATTGATCATGAGAACAACAAACGTAGTATGGTCCCAGCGGTCGTAGCCAGCACCATGGAAGAGTTCAGGTGAGGGAAGACGTCCCATCAAGGAAGAGTCCATTGGTCCAGCTTTAAACAACAGGACCCCGTGTTCCTGCCCCATCTCCCACATTCCCACCCGCCAGAAGAGAAAGCATTGTGTCAAATGGCCCCCGGCTTCAAGATGCGTCAACCTTGTCCAGACAGCGAGTCTAGCACAGACTTCCTTTCCATTGTTATAGTGTCTGGAACAGGACGCAGACTGTCAGAGGGTTGTTCGGACCTTTTCCAATGCAGCCGCCTTCTCGCCGTCTGACCCTGTGGACTGGTCGACCGACCCTCCGGGTAGGGATCTGTTTTGCCAAGCACTCGGTAGACCTACATGATGGATCGAAGTTGATGAAGCTTGCCTTCAAGGCGGAAGATGGTCCAGAATGGATTACCCCAGCAATAGGAAATGCCGGTGTTCCTCAGGTGGGCACTGACTGGGTGAAAGTCGCGCCTCTTCTGAAGTGTAATGGCCGATAGGTCCTGATACAGCAGAGGTGAGAGGCCCCTAAACTGCAACAGATGGATATCCTTGGCCTTGTGCAGATTGCACTCTTTCATATGAAAGTCATGAATGAACACTAATATGTCCACAAGAGGGCCTTTTGTAGGTTTTGGTGGTCCAACCCCGTGGAACGGCCTAGCTTTATCTCCATGTCAGCCGAGACCCCAAGAATGTGGCAAAATTGGGCTCTAGTGTCTTCCTCCAGGTCGGCTCCCTCCGCATCTGTTGGGACCCCTCAGATGCAGATATTATTCCACCGGGAGGAGTTTTCTAGGTCCTCAGTGTGAGCCTGAAGCACAATTTGTTGTTCCTAGAGACGGAGCACCTCCTGTTGCAACTCTATGAAATCCTCATCACAGCAGACTTCTTTATCCTCCAAAGCAGAGACTCTCTCCCCCACCTCATCCAGATGACGGCACACTTCGTGCAAATCGGAGGAGAGGTCCTTCTTGAGCACCTGTAGTGGGTTTTCCACTTCTTCAGTCTCGATTGGGTTCTCAATGTTTGCAGTGGATGCTCTGTCTCCTGATGGTCCCCCAGTGTGCTTCATGGGCATGTCCCGGAGGAAGCTGTCCATTTTGCCCCAGGCTGTAGACATGACTGTGATTCCTGCTAAGGAGGAGCCTCTGGCATCTTACGGGGATGCTTATTCTGACCAGGTGTGGAAAGGAGAGCACCTCCCGACAGTAGGCCTCCCGGAAGGCACACCCCGAGGGTTATTTTTATTCCTTCACACTGAGTACTGTCCACTTGGTTGTCAAATTCGAGGGGACCCCCACTAGTGGCCCGCGTATCACGCATCTTTCAGGTTCAGTGCAGGGTCCCATATGCCAGCAATATCACCTTGTGGGGGCGGGGGCCCATAGTCTTGGTCCCCCCAAGCTAAGATGCCGAGACAGTTCCACAGAAACCAGATCAGGCCCCCACGATGGTCAGAGCAGGCAATGAGCTGCGAGCCTCCCTATAGACAGCTCGGAGAATCCTTAATCACCCAGGGCGCAATCACAGCCAACCGCTCTCCTGGCACTCTAGTTGCAGAGGCCCAGGCTCCAGGGACATCCAGACTTCACTCTTATGCTGGGGGCCTGTGGGGAGAACCAGCACCGGGGCGCACAAATGTCCAGCTGGCCTTTTCCATCTCAAACCGCAGCCTTCAGCCGCAATGTCCTCCTGCTGATCCTCCAGAAGAAGTCCCAGATGATCGGTGCCAGCCCGAAGGTCTAACCAGAGCAGAGGTGTGCCGTGAAGCGCGGCAAGCGTCGGCCTGGCATGTATGCGTTCTGGGTGCTCTTGTAGGCACTGTAATACCTGGGTGTCCCATCGGCACCATTAAAGTGATTCAGGTCAAGGGAACACGGCACAGACAGGTCCAAACCTGGGGGAATGGAGGCTCTGCTGCCAACCTCATCTGCCACTTCTCCTTGGGAATTCTTTGGGGGCTGCACAGGCAGTGCTCCGATAAAGTTTACAGGGCCCACTGCTCCGCCATCAGGACTCGGCCGGCCTGCTGGGCTCTCTCAAAACTGCTGCGCTGGTCTCAGATGTAGGCCACCAGTTGCCATCTTGTGGCCCACAAAGGCCCTCTGCTCTCGGGGACCACTAAGAAAAAGCTGGCAATTTTTGTTCTGGGGGAAAGCCCTGGACGCCGCCCCAGGTGCAGACCCAACTCAGCCGGCCAGTACTGCCATTGGGGGTTAGTTTGCTTGGCAGGCAGGGCGCTAATCGGTGCTGTGTCAATGGCTGAGATGGAGCGACGGCACGACACGTCTTAGCGGCCCGCCATCTTGGCCACCCCCCATTTTTCTTTAATTTTTTAATGCCCATCAGTACCATTAGTGCAGAACCTGCATTGGCACTGGGACAATTGTGTGAGGGGCCAATGCACTTCAATAATGGGTGTGTTACTAGCACAAAGGGGTAAAGGGGTAGGAAGACATTTTTCTTGTTCGCATTGGAACCCAGATCACAAGCAATGGGGGGGAGGGATATTTTTCCCCTTTTTTCAAAACAGAGGCAGACAGTCTACTTCGGACACCAGGCCTAGAAATGAGGGCCAGTGGAATTTAAAAGTAGTAGGTATCATTGATACTTCAGATACTGTAGCACAGGAGCCCAGGGGTATGAGGACTCAACTAAACCCCTAATAAGGCTGCTTTACTCACTTTTTTCCAGAATTAGGTCTCAGTGCAACCTTGCTGTGCCATCATTGTTTTTGGCATCAGACGAATGGCCCAAGATAGAGGAAAATTGGAGAAGAGGAGACCCTTTAGCATTAGGCTTCAGAGAGATGGCAGAAAGGAGGATGTGAGGAGGGTGTAAGGGGCAGAAGAGACTTCTTACTTCGCAAGGCAGTACGTCTCATTAGAGAAGCAGATGAAGTGGCACTGTGGCCTAGGAGTGTGAAGGGCCCACTGCATCACAATTATGACCGCCTTCCTTTACAATAAGGCAAACACAAGGAGATGATGGACGGAGCGCTGAAATTTTTCAGACACTCACCCCCAGTCACAGATCTGGGTTGAATCCATCATCATTCTGTAGCTTACTTCGTCACCCCAGTTCAGACACAGTTATATGCAAATCAGTCGTGACCCAGTGCCTCATGGGAACAGTCCAGCCCGAATTGCCAAGTCATGTCTTCCCTGGACTGGAAACAAGCATCCTGGGACCGGTTTTGGGCTAACAGCCCTCATCTGCCAGGCTAGCTCAATTCCGGTGGCAAAGTGAGCAAGGGACCCACGTCTGGGCATACCCTGCCAACTTAGGGCGAACAAAGCAAACTCAAAGCGATGATGGACGGAGCGCTGAAACTTTTCAGACACTCACCCCCAGTCACAGATGTGGGTTGAATCCATCATCGTTCTTTAGCTCACTTCGCCACCCCAGTTCAGACACAGCTATATGCAAATCAGTCTTGATCCTGTGCCTCATGGGAACAGTCCAGCCCGAATTGCCAAGCCATGTCTTCCCTGGACCGGAAACAAGCATCCTGGGACTGGTTTCGGGCTAACAGCCCTCATCAGCCAGGATAACTTGAATCCAGTGGCAAAGTGAGCAAGGCACACACTTCTGGGCATACCCAGCCAACTTAGGGCTAACAAAGCAAAAATAAGGAGAGGATGGACGGAGCGCTGAAACTTTTCAGACACTCACCCCCAGTCACAGATCTGGGTTGAATCCATCATCGTTCTTTAGCTCACTTCGCCACCTCAGTTGAGACACAGCTATATGCAAATCAGTCTTGATCCTGTGCCTCATGGGAACAGTCCAGCCTGAATTGCCAAGCCATGTCTTCCCTGGACTGAAAACAAGCATCCTGGGACTGGTTTTGGGCTAACAGCCCTCATCAGCCAGGCTAGCTTGAATCAAGTGGCAAAGTGAGCAAGGGATTCACGTCTGGGCATACCCTGCCAACTTAGGGTGAACAAACAAGGAGATGATGGACAGAGCTCTGAAACTTTTCAGACACTCACCCCCAGTCACAGATCTGGGTTAAATCCATCATTGTTCTTTAGCTCACTTCACCACCCAGTTCAGACACAGCTATATGTAAATGAGTCTGGCCTCATGGGAAAAGTCCAGCCCGAATTGCCAAGCCATGTCTTCCCTGGACCGGAAAGAAGGATCCTGGGATCAGTTTCGGGCTAAAAGCCCTCATCTGCCAAGCTAGCTTGAATCCAGTGGCAAAGTGAGCAAGGGACCCACGTCTGAGCATACCCTGCCAACTTAGGTAAAGAACGATGATGGATTCAACCCAGATCTTTGACTTGGGGTGAGTGTCTGAAAGGTTTCCGCGCTCGGTCCATGATCTCCTTATTACAACAAGAAATGGGGAGAGCATTAGGGATGATGGAAACCTTGCTGCAAAGAGGTTGGCAACACGTAGCTTGTTAAGTGTTTTTGAAACTGGTTGTTACTGTTGGATGCTGAAATGGTGAGCACTACTAGCTTTTTAAACTGCACATGGCACTTTGATTTTAATCTTTAGCCTCACAGACTGCTCTAGCATTTTTCCCTGCGACTTGCGGTGCCCATATGTAAGAGCGGGCCCATCCTTTGCAAGGTCGGTGTGCTAGTTGTTTCAGCATGCTGGGGATAATTCGAGCATGCTGACGTGACTGCGCAGCTTGTTAATGTGTTTTTGAAACGGTTTGATACTGTTGGATGCTGTAATTGCGAGTACTACTAGCTTTTTAAACTGCACTTAGCACTTTGATTTTAAATACCTTCAGCCTCACAGACTGCTCCAGCGTTTTTCCCTGAGACCTGCGGTGGCCATATGTAAGAGTGGGCCCGTGCTTTGAAAGGTCGGTGTGCTAGTTGTTTTAGCACTCTGGGGCTAAAACAAGCATGCTGACGCCAACGAGCAGCGGACGCGTGCAGCAGGCGTGCCACTGGTGCGCCAAAGGCAAGCCCATCAGAGCCCGGAATACGCCATGCACCAGGACCCCTGCCTGTTTATCCTGTCAGGTTTATACTAGGGAACAACTACTGGCTTGCAAGAAGCGAAAAGGGTAAGTGCTCGGGTTAGAGAAAGGTACTACCTCCTATTTCAGTTAAGTGTTTTTGAAACGGTTTGATACTGTTGGATGCTGTAATTGCGAGTACTACTAGCTTTTTAAACTGCACTTAGCACTTTGATTTTAAATACCTTCAGCCTCACAGACTGCTCTAGCGTTTTTCCCTGAGACCTGCGGTGGCCATATGTAAGAGCGGGTCCGTGCTTTGAAAGGTCGGTGTGCTAGTTGTTTTAGCCCTCTGGGGCTAAAACAAGCATGCAGACACCAACGCGCAGCGGACGCGTGCAGCGGGCGTGCCACTGGTGCACCAAAGGCAAGCCCATCTGTGCCTGTCAGAGCCCGGAATACGCCATGCACCAGGACCCCTGCCTGTTTTTCCTGCCAGGTTTATACTAGGGAACAACTACTGGCTTGCAAGAAGCGAAAAGGGTGAGTGCTCGGGTTAGAGAAAGGTACTACCTCCTATTTCAGTGCATCTCCTGCAACTTTACATTCACGGTCAGGGATACCATAAACACCCCCAGTGCCACATCCACTCTTAAGCCCTCCTAAGAGGGATAATAGTTCATTAGACTGAGTCACTCAACTCACCAGAGCCACCTCTTTATCTGCCCACTCACCTAATCCCTTAAAGTGGGAAAATGACTTCCATAACCCTGTTGGGAATTTGCTAAATGCCATTTTGCTAAACACCAGGGGCTATATTCACAAGAACGTGTGCTAAATATCTCCAGAAAATGCTAACGCAACTTTACACATCGCAGCCAATCGCGAGAAAATAACCCTGTGTTAACGTGTAATTCACAACATGGCGGTAGCATGTGATAGTCTGCCGAAAACGTGGCCAATGTCCGCGATACAACCATCCCGACGGGGATAAAAACACAAACCACAACACCAGAAAACGTGCGAAGAGCCCATTCGTGATGAGGAAAGCAGGGATAAGCACCGCCAGGACCGCGAAACACATGGCAGGCGGGAAAAGCACAACAAAAGACTGAAAAAGTAAGACAGACCAACCAGAAAACAACAGCCAACCACAATGGAGGCAACCCGAGCCAGCAGACAACCCGACCAAACCCATTGGCAACAAAACATTGTACATGGCAGGCCATCTTGGACAAGATGAATCCAGCCTGAGAGCGGAGGAGGACAATGGCAGAAAACCAACTCCAGCAATGATGCGAAAGGCACAAACAAGCAAAAACACGCCAACAACAAGAAGGCAGCAATGCACACCGGAGGTGGGAGTCCAGCGCCACACCAGGGGCTGGATGACATGGAGGAAATGGTGTCCACCACATCAGTCTGGAGATGGTGGCAGGACTCGGGGACCGGAAACTGCACCAAACAACAGTCACAACAGCAACAGGGAGAGGAATGAGCAGGGACTGGGGGACGTGGGGAGATGGGCACAAGGGAACACATGCACAACTAAGCACAGCACAACTGCAGACAAACCATGCCCAAGAGTAACAACACCAACCAGGAGCACAAGTCACACAAACCGGCAATGTCACACCACTGAATAAGCACAGAAGTGAAGACAACACCGCCTGAAAGGGAGAAGGGTGAGCCAAATCAGAGCTGAAGGGACATCTCACACACAATGCAGCACACACACATAGGAAGCAGAGCACCCCAACATCAAACAGAATGTGGTACAAACACCAACTTGTGCACAACCAAACACAGGACACAAGTGCACCCGCCTGTGGCCTGTAAACGGCCATACGCATCTGTCAAAGCACGAAACCGGGACATGATAATGCACAAGTACAAACACACAGTCCTGATGGGATAGCAACGCACGTATGGCAGGGAGCCAGAGAGTCTGTGACACAAACATTGGCATACAAATCAAGACACAACACAGTTGGAGACAAGTGAAAGTGCGGAAACTTTATCAACAAGTGCGAGTCAGTACGGCCAAGAGAAGTTCACCATATGCAGACAAATGCAGCAGCATGTCTGAATGAGGAACGTAGGAAAGCGCCCATGTCCACCTCAGGGGAGTCCCTTACCAACACTAGTCAGTGCCAACCCGCGTTGGTTGTCCGCGCCTGGAACATGAGTCCTGGCCAATGCAGCAATGTCCACTGTCATCTTGGGACATGTGACTATATCCGCAACCTTGTGTCGGGACACGTGCAATGGCTCACATCCAGTTGTGGCTGCAGGTACCTTGTCACTCATCCATGAAAGCAAGTGCAGCTGCCTAGGCCAACATCTCCAATGAGCGATCGTCGTCCACCACATCTGACATGTCGTCGACGTAATCCATCAGCTGACCTGGACAGATGTGCTGACTCCAACCACTGGACCCAATGTGCACCAAAGCCCAATCGGGTAGTGGCTCAATGTGCTCACTGCACACAACGACTCTTGCAATCTCCCAGGGCCAGTTTCCAGCCTGCATGCCAAACATCCATGCATGCCATAAGCGGTCATCCTGGTGACACTCCTGGTTGTGGGCCAACAAGGGGTGCACACACACGTCGTAATCCAGGTCAGCTACCGTTACGTTGGAGAGACAGATATCCATGGACCATTCGAATATGCATGAGCGACAATGTAACACAGGCTGCACGCAGGTGACATGCGCAAGGCAGAAGCTCAGCCGGCAACTGATCCACAGCACTGCCAACGGCAGTGCCCCCAGTACATGCAGCAGACATGCACAGTACAGCTCCAAGTGACTGGAGTTGACCATGTGTCCGGGATGGTCTGCCATTTCATCAGTGGCTCTGCTTGAAGCGGCACTGGCTTGCCCTGAGACAGTCCTGTCGATGAAATGGCACAACTCGGTGCAATGAGCAGTGTCTGTGTGCAATGGGTGCAGGCCTTGGGTGGGGTGGGAGTTCGTGTGAAGGCCATTTCACACACGCCAACTACAACCAAGGACTACTCCGTGTGGGATGTGTACATGTTGGTCTCACGTCGGGCAGTGCGTAGTGTGTGAGTCACAACGAAACGCTATTGTATCTTTCAGGGGGTGCTGGGGACATGCAAGTTGCTGCTCGGAGCTGCAGATGTGCTACCACCTGATAGTACAGACAAAGGACCTTTCATCCCTACAGTAACTTCACCAGCAGCATGCGTACAGGAGACGTACAGAGGCCAGTCGTGGACATGGTGCTACGTCTGCGACCCTGGGAATCATGGATGATATGCCCAGCATGATGCACATGAGTGGACTCACTGTGTGTCACGTTGCCACATAGCTGCTCTTCCCTGCCATGTGCACTCCTACGGGACACCATTCTAATGCCTGTCCGCGCATGTCCAGCGCCATGCCAACAATACCACGACGCTGGACTTCAAAGGTGTGCACCCACTTGGCTGTAGGCCAATGGTCCGGACAGGGCAGACACAGGTGTTCAGCCCATGGCTGGCTGGGATCACGCTGCGAATGAGGCCAGACAACCGACTCATGCATCCGCAAGACTGATACACATAACACCTGGTATTCATGTACCAAGACCCCGAGCGTTCTTGCGCTCCTACATGTCACCGTACCTGCGGGCCCACCCTCCTGGTACATGCCACATTGCAACATTGTGTACTGTGGCCCTGGTGGCGACAACACCCCAAAACAGACACACTTACCGCACTTCCTGCACCGGGCCAGGTCCAGACCACGCCCTGCCCCCCCTGCTGAACCAGCACATGCAACCTCTGCATGCAGGGGGGTAGGTACGGGGCTGCATGTCAAGGGTCACTGCCAACGCTGAGGTGACATGGCAACGTCCGCAGAAGACAGCACACTGTAATGTTGCAGGGCCCGTGCCCACCATCCTGACACAATGAACACATGGACACTCTTGCTCAGATGGTGTGAAAGGCTAAGGGCACGTGCGCACGGCCACATTTATTATCAGGCACACTTACCGAGTGACTCCTTTGTTGGATGTGTTTGGGGTGTGTGCAAAACAGCCGGCAAGGGCTGCCTGGTGCAGTCAGAAATCGACAACAGTGTACATCGTAAAGGACACAACCATTCAACCATAAAGGCCCCATGATTTGTGCTGCACAGTTAATAGCCCCGGATGCATAGCATCCTGCACGGGCCAGCCACCACAGGCCGCTGACATGTGGTGCACTGGGGCAGGGTCATGGATGCAGAGCAGATTCACGGGATGACAAGGGGCCTTGGCGCGGAGTGTCTCGATGGACAGTGGAAGGTGTACCCCCAGGGCAGGATGCAGAGGGCAGGCCCACGCTGATGCAGTCACTATGGTGGAGATGAATAGAACAGACGCATGTCGGACACCAAGTCCGGTCCAGCCAGAAGAAGATTCAGAAAACCACCAGACCATGGGCTCTGATGCCACCAAGGTCCAACCAGATGGTGCCCATGACTCATTGTGCACAGAATTAGTGGCACCAGTGCTTTTAGGGGATGCCGCCTGCGATGAGGCGTGTCCACTGGTGTGGATTCCTCCACATCTTACCCAAGACACAGTTCCACGTGTGACCTACTGGACCGTAGTGTAGGCCTGAGGCAGCGGTCAGAACGCGCCATTCATTGAGTGTCACCGGCATAGGTTGTATGGCCCCACCTGCCTGCGTAGTTCAGGTTCAGTGGCACCACAGGACGCGGACTTGCGATGAACAGGGTTGATGGCACCAGCTCAGTTCATGATAGTGTTCAGTCACCTCCATGACTGTGACCCGGCTTTCATCTGGACTGAGCCGCATCTCCCTCTTACTTCTCTCTGTGCTACCACTGGTGTGGACTCTGCCATTCGTGATTTGCGACTAGGTGCTGGATGTGGGACCTACTGGTCTGCAGGGTAGTCGTGGTCCCTCATCCACGTGTCACTGGCTGGCGTTGAACAGGGTTAGTGGCACCACGTGTCGCCGGCTGGTGTTGAACAGGGTTAGTGGCACCACGTGTCGCCGGCTGGCGTTGAACAGGGTTAGTGGCACCACGTGTCGCAAGATGCCCATATGGAACTATGCCTCACTGATCGGGGGGGTCTAGTGCTGTGGCCGCTCCCCGGCTTTGGGGTCACTGCCATTCAGGGCTCATGACACGGTTTCACCAATGGGGCCTACTGGGCCGAAGAGGATGCCGGTGTAGTATGTGAATGAGGAAAGAGTAATGTGGGCCAGCGTCGGGGGCCAGCGATTGTCTGCAGAGGCTGCAGACGTCACGGAACTGGTGCTTTGAGCTCGCACCAGCATGTGGTGGGCCCTCCTTGACACACACCGGTGTCGGCAGGTGGTCAGTGTGGCCTGGCCTCGCAGGGGCGGGCCTGATGGGTTCGGGACCAGTGGGCCAGGGTACGGCAGGCGCACAGGATCGCAGGCAACTCCGCTCAGGAGGACGGCGTCGGCCTCATGGCATGGTGAGAGGCGCCACCTTGGCAGAGATGTTGAGAAGAGGACCACGCCCAGGGCTACGTGCTTTTTATTCACACCCCTACGCTTGCCTAGAGTACGCCGGGCCATCCCACTCCGCTCACGCTTACAGGGGGGACGTAACAGGCAACATTTCCGCGAACTCCCCCACTGGCCATGGTGATATGGTTGCGTCCACTGTCCACTACACTCCATACACCGGAGGCGTATTTCGCCATGGATATGGGTGTGTTCTGCATACTGCGGTCTGTCCAGCACACCTCCCCCACTCTTGGCATTGTGTACTTTCCCAATCATGGTTCTCCTGCCTCCTTCACACATGCCTGGTTGCCACCTCTCCCCATATTCGGCTAGTGTGTGGCTGAGGTGCCATGCCGTTGGTGGCTCATGTTCACGGCTTGCCCAGGTTACCATTGTGAGTTGTTCTGTCGTGTCTGGTGGGTGGGCATGTTGGTTTGCATGTTGGTTTTGATTTTGTGATGTGTGCATTGTCAGAGTTGTGAGTTGCATGGTTGTGGAGTTGCGGTGAGTCGGGTGTTCATTTGGAACTTGCCAAGGGGCTGTGCATTTCCCTTGGTGCCATCCTGGGAATGCTGGTTGCTGATGGACTGTCGGAGGATGGAGGAATCATGCGCACTGGCTGGGTATTTGGAGGCGACATTGGTGGAGGTTCCACGGTGTCTGGTTGGTGCCTGCACATTGATGTGACACGTGTGCTTTCTGTTGCAGTGATTGTGTGCTGTGTCGGCAGGGGGCACAGGTATGATATGTGTGCTGTGGATTGCCCCCAACACGTGCGTGCATCCAGCTATGGCGTATGGTCCTTGCTTGGTGTCCAGCGGATCCTGCGCATTGTGTTGGACTTATAGGGACTGGGGTACCAGGGTGATGGTGATGTCCAGGACAGGTATGAGGGACTTGGATGTGGCTGGCTGCGTGACTCCTCCGATACTGGTGGGTGTTGGTTGGGGGTACCAGGGGCCAACAGGTGCAGCACAGCCAGCAGCTTTGTGTGGGGTGGGATGTTGGTTTTCCACTGTGTTAGTGCCATCGGCCTGTTAGGCTTTGTTGGTCAGGATGCTTACAATGGTTGTCCTTTTGAGCCTGTATTGGGCAATTACATTGTCAGGTGTTGGGTCTGTGTGGCTGGTGTGTTTCCTGCGGTCCACCGTCTTTGTCTGCGCTGCCTCTGTGGTGGTCCGGGGAGGGGGTTCCGGGTGGGGGTAGGGGTCCTGGGGTGGTGGCAGTGGGTGTTGTGGCCCTCTTGGGTGTCGGGCCGCATGACCAGTGGTTCCTTGGCATCTGTTGCCCTTCCGATGTGGCTGTTGGCTGTGCTCCCTTTTGTGGTGCAGGCTGTGGTCCGACATTGCACCAGGTCAGAGCAGGTGTTATTTTCCTGCTGTTAACGCTCCTTATTGCCTGTTTTGTGTTCTTAGCACAGTTCTGGCTGGTCATTGTGAATGTTGTGGAGGTGTGTAGTCGCGGCTTTTGGCACGGGAACGCATCTCATTAGCGATAGTTGCGGGGGTCTTCTGTGGCGATGTTTTTTACGGCTGCTATTGTGGGTAAACTGGTGCTGTGGGCTGTTAACACCAGCTTGTGAATGGGGCGATACAATTATCGTACTTTGGCTGCGATAAAGTGCCGTTAACTTGCCGATAGCTCCTTGAGAATATGCCCCTAGATCGGTGTTTAAGCACAAATACGAATGCCTGAGGCAGACGTCGAACCCGGATCTGGTTTTCCTAACTGAAACCTGGACCAATGAAACGTCTGAGCCTGAATGGGTTATAGCACTACCGGCAGGCTATGAACTGGCCAGTGTAGACAGGAAAGGGCAAAAGGGTGGTGCCATAGCAATCATATACCGGTCTGGTTTTAAATCCACCTTGGAGACTACTCAGCAGCTAGGAGCAGAAGCTATGACCTTTAATATTAAAATTACTAACACCTTGTCAATCTCTGGCCTACTCCTATATCGGCAACCAGGGCCGAAATCTACGTTTATACAAGATCTACAGACATTCATGGAATTATGTCTAGACTCCCCTACCTTTACAATACTGGGAGACTTGAACTTGCACCTTGAATGCAAAAATAACGCAGATACTTCCACCCTACTAGATAATATGGCGGGTTACGGACTGACCCAGATCATCTCAGGGCCCACGCCTAAGGGCTGTCATGCACTGGATGGTATTTTTACTAATAACTCCACTATTACAGTAGACAAAATACTCCCTTTAACATGGACGGATCATAAAGCCATTTTCTTGAAACTCCCCTATCTGGAGAGAAATGTGCATCAGTCAAAGAGGCCGCCCCCTGCCAAGTTTAGACCATAGCACAAAATTAACAAAAAGGATCTAGTAGAGACTCTTGTAAAAATCTTCCCACGCTAGTTCTAGACAATAACATGGCGGCCAACAATCATGATAGCTGGATTAGATCAGCAATTGATCCATTGGCCCCAGAAAAAATAAACAGCGGAGAAATTAAGCTCCAGCCCCCTGGAACAACTGAGATCTTAAACTTATAAAATCGAAATGTAGGCCCGTAGAGCACACGTGGAGGGCAGACTACAGCGAGCAGGGTAAACTTGCCTTTAAACTAGCCATAGTTGAACACAAGGAAGCCATTAAAAGCACTAAAATGAACTATTTTACAAGCAACATCGAGGCGGCTAAAAACTCTTGTAGAGAGCTTTTTAGACCGTCACTGCTCTGTGCAAATTGCAGCAGGTAAATCAATTTGCACCAGATCAAGCTCTCTGTAATAAAGTGACCAACTTCTTTCAGACCAAAGTTCAAATGGTCTACAATGAACTTGCAGGGAGTGCACCTATCACCGCCCTATCACCGCCCCAACGCTTCCCACAGAGGACTCTATCCCGGATACTATTTCCTGCCAATTGGCCGGTTTCTCGCCTCTAACTATGGACAAAATAAATGATCTGTTACTATCCACTAAATCAGGGTACCCGACAGACCCCTGTCCTCTCGCTATATTGCACCTGGCGTCGGATAAGATTAGTACCCAGTTGGCCCCACTTCTGAATACTGTGATCAGGTCAGGGATTTTCCCTGCATCCTGGAAGAAAGCCTGCATTAGACCTATTATAAAGAAACCATCTCTAGACCCCACCGAAGTGAAAAACTACTGGCCTATATCCTGCCTACCACTCGCAGCCAAAATCTTAGAAAAATCAATCTAAAAAGACCTAACCTGCTATCTCGACTCCAATGACCTTTTAGACCCCACACAATATGGCTTCAGACCACGCCACTCCACTGAGTCAGATTTAATTATGGCCACAGAGGATATTCGCAGACAGCTGGACGGAGGAGGAAGAACCGTCCTCATCCTACTTGACCTATCAGCAGCGTTTGATACTTTTAACCATCTGGGATTAATGGAGTGGCTGAAGGCAATAGGAATTGAAGAGGCCCTAACCCTACTGACCTTGTTCCTTACTTCTAGGGAACAGAGGGTGTTCTGGGACAATTTTAAAACAGAGAGGTTCTCCCTCCCTTGCGGAGTTTCCCAAGGCTCAGCATTGTCACCGACCTTGTTTAACATCTATATCACACCTCTGGCCAACCTGACCAAAGCTCATGGTTTGTCATTGGTATCTTATGCTGACACACTCAGATTGTTGTCTCTATTTCTTTGAGTGTAGAAACTGAGGCTGGGAGATTTCACAACTGTCTGAAGCACATCACAGGGTGGATGCATCAGAATTACCTCAAATTGAATACAGATAAAACGGTGGTCATGGAGTTTGGAAAAGGGCCACCCCTCTGTAACTAATTATGGTGGCCAATAAAAGCAGGTCGCTGCCTGGACCCTGCGGTAAAAGCTAGGAACTTTGGGTCATATCAGCAATAAATTGTGATAATGATCGCAAAGCGCCCGTATTGCTGTTCTTTCTATCGCCGGCTATCGCTGGATTTCTTCACCGAGTTAGCGCGGTATTACCAACACGTTTCCCAAAGGCGATAAGAAATCCAGCGATAGTGGTGAAAAGCGCCAATATTGCATGAAAGACAGCGATAACTTGTGAGTGCCAATGATGAGCTTGTAAATATGGGAGTGTGGATTTAACCTGTCAATCCACCTCCCATACACTAATATGCCCTTACATGGTTAAGTCAGGTTTTGAGGAGACGTAAGGATCAGGCGATACCCGCAGTTAGCAGGAGTTTCAATCGCCTCACAAGTCTTGTTGGTACAGCGCCGTTGTGTTAGCGCTCTATTACATGTTGTAACTTCGACAGCACGCCTACTTTGCATCTCATTAGCGATGCTTTGAAAGCCAAAAAAGCGGTGAATTGACCCTTGATAAAATGCCCCTTTGGTTTCATATTTGATAACCAACTAAACTTTGCCGAACAGATCAACCTCTTGACATCTTCTAGCTTCTTTCTACTAAAGACCCTGCACAAAATGTTGCCTTTTATTTCTCAGGATCTCAGGAAATCTGTAGTAGTTGCACTAATTCATTTAAGAATCAACAACTGCAACGTGCTTTTCCTGGGCATTGACAAGCGCCAACTTGTAAAACGTCAATCTCTGCAGAATGCCGCAGCGCCAGTGCTGCTCGGCATTCCCAAATACCACCCTATTTCCAGCAGCATCAGGGAGCTTCTTTGGCTTCCGGACAAGACGCGCATCGAATTCAAGGTTCTATGCCTGATGCATAAAGCTCTGTATGGTGGAGGGTCTTCAGACCTGCAGAAACTCTTCCAAAGGCACTCCCCACGGCAGAATCTTAGGTCTGCCAATAAAGGATTAGTCCAGGTCCCCAAAATTCAAAAGGCCAGATGGGGGGTGAGGAGGGTCGGAAGCCTTTCCTATCTGGTAAGCTCTGGAATGTACTACCAATCAGCACTAGGCTACAACCTACTCGATTCCTGTTTAGGAAAATGCTTAAGACCTGGCCATTCCCATCATAGGATAGGTAGCTTTGACACCCGAATCATTACACGTTACTTGCTACTCTCAGCGCCAAGACGCCTCGGCAATCGTGCGCTCTATAAGTCTTTATTTATTTACTTACTTTTTATGTAGGAGCTCATTATTTCTGAGAGGGCCAAACAAAGTTTGAAGTGATGTTCAGACATGGCGGGGAAGGGATGAAAGAGGCAGAGGGGATAGCCTGCTATTCAGGGCCGCAGCTCATTAGTACAGAAGGTGAGGACCTCAATTAATTGGAGAAGTGTTTTTTGTCTAGTTCAGTTTTTTATGTGTTTGTTTCTTTATATTTCTCACATTGAGTGTGGATTATGTGCTACTGAAAAAGTGTCCCTGACATTATCTCATAAGCCCCAACCCCTGTGCCCAGCCCTAACCCTCCCACTACCCCATGTCTTTCCATAAAGTTTTGAAAAGGGGTCCAAATTCAAAATATTTTGGGTGGGAGGACTCAAAGTAAAAAAAGTTTGAAGACCTCTGTCTGTCTGTTGCACAGTGAGCAGGACTACATCAAACGCCTGCTTCCTCAAGGAAGCATCGGCCTGCTTGAGATGTGTTTGGCTTGAGCATAGACTCTGGAAGAGCCTATCAATGTGCAGAGAATGGCTGGCTTTGGTGCGTTATGTTCAATGGGTCATGCTGAATATGGTTGTGAGCATGGTGGGATAGTTAGTCGTAGTTTTGAAAACAGGGTTACAACATATGATAATCATTCTATGACAAAATGTGGGCAATGGTGGCAGTCGAGTGCATTATTATGTCACTCTTAGTGTACTGGTTCTCGAGACGGAAATTACAGCGACTAACAAGTATCAAAAGTGTTCTACTGCTGCAAAAACTAAAATGTACTCATGAGCATTCACAGCTCCGGGAGTCCTTTATCGAGAGTGTTCATCCCAGAAGCAAAGCGTAGGTGGCAGACATTGATATGCAAATATCCCCTAAGGAACAACTGCTGCGCGCTTCAATAACTTGCGCACAATCTTCTAGTAATGTTCCATTCTCTAGCAGCATTACTTTAAAGATACCTAGTCAGGAAAAGAAGCATAGCTCTCAAAGAGCTGCAACAACACAAAAGCATATTTTGTCCCTGCGGAGACTCGGTAGTGCAATGGAACGTGCCTGAGATTTGTGAAACTTGGATGTGATAATACCGACCAACCTTCAGAAAGTGGTAAGTCAAAAAAAGTGAGAAAGTTTGAGGGGTTTCAGACTGATTTTGTTTTTTCAAAAACTTTATATCAGCTTTAAAAAATGTGAAAACGATAGGTCACATTATCAATGTAGATTCACCTTCCTACAGTTCACAGACACCATAAATGGAGTTGATGTCACGTGATGATCAGTCAAGCAAGAAAAGGTATGGCAGTGCAAAGTTAAAAAAAGTACGCTTTTCTCGCAAAAACAACCAAATACTCAAAAACTATAAAAAATATACAAAAGTCGTGACGTTCTATGAGCGCTGGCACTTTGGGGCATATTTACAAGGGAATGGAGAAGAGTGGCGTTAAGCAAACATTACTAACGCCAAGCTCTGTCATTCTGAAAATGCAGGGATGCGCAGTTTTCACAAGAATACAGTGCACCCCTGCGTTTCCCCTAGCACTGGCGTTAAATCTAGCTGCCTAGCGCAAACACAGGCACCCTTGCACCATAGTGCAAGGGTGCCTGTATTGGGCACAATGATTGTTTAGGTGCAGGAAGGTGTCCCTTTTTGCACATAATCAATCCAGAATGGCGAATTGTAACTTCTAAGCGTGCTACACTTTCCTGCATATGAACAATCATTTATGCAGATTTGCTGTTTCTATGTGTGCTGCACAATGCAGCAAACATAGAAACAGCAAAAACGAGGAGAAATGAACCATTTCTCCTCTTTCCACCATGTTAAGAAGAGGTTTGCCCTGGTCTTAATTTTGGCGCTGCCTCCTATTTACACCACCCTTGTAAATAGGGGCAGCGTCACAATCAACGGGTGTTGTGGCGGAACTCCCACCACCACACCCATTGAATGCCAATTTCACACTAAGGGGCATATTTACAAGAAAGTGACGAAGTGTGTCGTTAAGACAAAAAGGCTCACGACATGCTTCGTCACTTTAGAAATGCAGGGCTGCACCATATTTACTAGAATATGGTGCAGTACTGCGTTTCCTCCAGTGCTGTTGCTAAATTAAGCTGCCTAACGCTAACGCAGACCCCCTTGCACCATAGTGCAAGGGTGTCTGTGTTGAGGGGAAGATTGTTTATGTGCAGGAATGTCCCGCTTCCTGCACAATAACAATCTTTAAATGCTGTTTTGTAACTTCAATGTGTGCTGCTTAATGCAGCACACATAGAAGTTGCAAAATGCCATTTAAAAAAAATTTATTATTTATGTGCAGGTGTACATTCCTGCACATAAACAGTCATTGGCATTTTGCTGTTTCCATGTGTGCTGCCCAAGGCAGCACACATGGAAACAGCAAAAACAAGGCGAAATAAAACATTTCTCCTCGTTTACGCCTGTTTAAGACCAGTTTTTCCGTGGCCTTAATTTTGGTGCTGCCTCCTATTTACGCTGCTCTTGTAAATAGGGGGCAGCGTCAAAATCAAGGGGTGTTGTGGTGAAACGCCCACCAAAACACCAATTGCCCACCCCTTTCACACTAAGTGTAGCGTAAAAGGGGGCCCTATTTACAAGGCAGCGTTAAACCACGTTAAGTGGCCTAATGCTGCCTTGCAAATAAGGCAAAGCTCCTAGCCCCATCACCACATCACTAAAAGTGATGTTGTCGTGGCAATAGGGGCTTGTAAATATGCCCCTAAGTGTAGGGTGAAAGGAGGCCCTATTTACAAGGTGGTTTTAACTCATGTTAAGTGGCTTAACGCCGCATTGTAAATAAGGCGAAGGGTTTATCACCACAGAAACGTCATAAAAAAAGTGACGCTTCTGTGGCGATAGGGGCTTGTAAATATGCTAAGAAGTGGCGGTGAGAGGCGTTAGCCTCCTTGGCTTACCGCCTCTCACCGCCACTTCGGAAATGCCAGGCTGCACCCTATCCACAAGAATGTGGTACAGCCTGGCGTTTCCCCCATCGACGGCAATAAATCTCACGACTTAACGCCAGAACAGGCACCCTTTCACCGGAGCGCAAGGGTGTCTGCGAGCAGGGAGGTTTGTTAATGCACAGGAAGGTGTCCCTTCCTGTACATTAACAAACCGAAAATGCCAGTTTGCTTTTTCCATGTGTTCTGCTACATGCAGCACACATGGAAAAAGCAAAAACGAGGAGAAATAAAGGTTTCTTCTCCTTTAGCCACATTAAGACCTGATTTTTCTAGGTCTTAAGTCTGGCGCCGCCACCTATCATCGCCACCCTTGATAATAGGCGGTAGCGTCAAACTCAATGGCTGCTGCGGTGGTACGCCCACCACAACACCCACTGCATGTCCCCTTTCACGCTAAGTTTAGCGTTAAAGCAGCCCTATTCTCAAGTCAGCGTTAAGCCACTTAACGTGGCTTTAAGCCACGTTAAGTGCGTTAACCCTGCCTTGAGAACAGGGCTCTGACCCTATTGCCACGGAAACGCCAAAAAAGTGACGTTCTCGTGGCGATAGGGGCTTGAGAATATGCCCCATAGACTTGCATAAAAAATACTTGTGAGTTACCAATGACAGTTTCAAAGAACTCAGGAGAAAAAGCTACGCAAAGTATGCATCCGCATAGAAAATGCTCTCAAGTAACTGGCAACAATTTAGGAGAGCTACAAGAAGCCCAATAAACAGGATCCTCGCAAGACTTTGTTCAAGTAATATAAACTTTACACCCCCTAACATGCGCCTTGAGGTCCAATGAAGAACATCTCATAAAAAATTCAGAAAAGGAAAGTCTGAAATTAACATTCTGCAGCCATTACTGAATACTTTACAAGTAATTTTCATAACTGCCACAGCATAAGGTACACAAACACTACCACCCCAGATCCTCTGGTACGCCTCCAAGAGGTCCTGCACTGAAACAGCCTTACAGATCAGAAAATAATCCGGGTCGGGGGGAGGGAAGGGGGAATGCATGGGGGAGGGGGGGCAGGAGAGAGAAGGGCAAGGTCTGTGGCCGGGGACCGGTGAGAGAAGATGGTGAGCAGCATGGAGTTCCTTCTGATTCATTCATCCTGAGCTTCAGCTATGCACAGCATAAAAATTAGGTGAGGTAGCACCCCGCTCTCAGGCAGAGCCAAGAATGACCTCTCACTTCTCGTAGAGTAGAGAAAGGTGTGGCGCAGCGGCCAGAATGGCTGACTTTGGAGCGTCGGGCTCATGGTTCGATCGCCAGCAGCAGCGAAGCTCAGCACCATGTGACTCTTGGCAATAGCTCACTTAATCTCGCCGATGGCCCCCAGCGCCTTGAAACCTTAAGGAGTGATATGTTCGCGCTTTAAAAATAGGGATTATTTATTTTATTATTATACCACACCCTCCCATTTCTTGTAGAAAGGTTGGTCCCTTCCCATTGAAAAGCCTCTCACTCCCACAAAGAGGCCTCATTTCCCACAAAGAGGTCACGATAGAGAAGCCTATCAATCCACAGTAACATTACCATGCTCAGAGGCCTCTTGCTCCCTAGTCCTAAATACTACCTTCATCGTTCTTTTATTTTTTATTAATGTGACATTTTTTATCAGAAACTAAAACCTTAATGTATCAAGAGTTTCATTACAGGAAGTTTTCTTCACAGCATCTTTGTTGTTGTCATTCTGCGTTAAACCTTACATATACATACCCAGCAGGTGACCAGCTCTGCCAGGACACAAGAACCGTGATCTGCTAGCCCCCTGGACATAGCTGGGCCACTGTACATCAACCCTGACTTGCTCATGCCCTGTGCCTTTCACTGTTCAAACACTGCACAGTGTACTTCAACATTCACCGGCACATACCTAGTGCATGCACATCTCTGCCCCATAACACAACCTTGACCTGCACATAACATGCACACACAGCTCTGCCATTATACCTCAACCGCAACCTGCTCATAATGCCGTGCAAATAAAGCTATGCTAGTGGTCTTCAGGCATGAGCTGCGGGTTCTCTGTGCATACACAGCTCTGCCAGTGGATATGAATCATTGTCTGACTTTCCCCTGTGCACACACATAGCTTTGTCAATGTCACATAATACATCTTCAGTTGGGGGCAGCACTGCCACTGTACATTGAACCTTATCTGCAGATTCCAAGGTTTTATAAGGGCACCTCAATCACAACCTGTACATATCTAAAACTCTATCAATGCACCACAACCCTCTCCTGAAGCAGCTATTGCATCCTAATTGAGCACATATGTGCACACAAAACTCTCCCACTGATCCTCAGCTTTGTCCTGCTGTTAATCAGTGCACACACAAACTGCCCTCTTATAAGCAGGAACCCCTGGTGTCCTGCATGTAAGCGAGACCCTAGGACGGAAGATGAGCAAGGGCCTCATGGAACTAAGAGTTAGTTGTAATCTCAGGAACCTAATTGAGAGCTTGTGAGTAGAAGCCTCAGGGTTCTCCGAGAGAATGGGAGCTCAAAGAACTGAAGGGGCAGCAGATAGTCCTGGAACAGGAACCTCAGGAAACGGATGCTGAGCAGGAGCCCGAAGGAACTAAGGAATGGCAGTAGACCGAGGAATTGCAGTCTCAAGGAACTGAGGGTGAGTAGAAGCCTCATGGAACTGAGTATGCCTAGTAGTCTCAGGGAACAAGAGTGAGTAGGACCCCAAGGAACTGAGGGTGGGTGGGAGACTTAGGGATCTGAAGATAAGTAGGAGCCTGATGAAACTGAGTGACTCTCCGAACTCGGACCCACACCGACAGACCACACCCGCAACCTTGACATCCTGGACAGCAAACTTACCATTAAATGCCAGATCAATGCAGTCTTCACCCCCTGCTTCCACACCCTACACCTGCTCGGAAAGATCTTGAGATGACTCCTCATTAACACTGTGAAAGCCGTCCCTCAAGCCCTAGTCACCAGCTTGCTGGACTATGGCAATGCGCTTTACGCAGACTCACCACCCAACTCCTGAAGAGAATCCAGACGATACAGAATTCAGGGGCCAGACCCACATCACTCCCTACCTCAGGAACCTCCACTGGCTCCACATCCAGAAAATATGCCAATTCAATTTGCTAACACACTCCTACAAGACCCTCCACGACAAAGGACCAGCATATATCAACCACCGACTGAATTTCCACCAACCCTCCAGACACCGGCACTCTGCCTCCCTTGCCCTCTCTCACACTCCCCACATCTGCTGAAGCAACAGTAGGGGGCGCATCTTCTCCTACCTCACCGCCTAGGCCTCGAACGACCTTCCCCTGCACCTCTGAACAACTCCCTCTCTCTCTGGGGGGCGCTAGAGGGCACCAATCAAGATCGCCACACTTGCATGAGGCTCTTGCAGCTCGGGGCACAATCATCTCAGCATCCTGTTCATCAGCTGCCCAAAATCAATGGAACCACCGCTGCCTGGAAAGCGGAGCCCACCCGCTACCCGCCGCTACAGAAGAAACTGCTGACAATGACCCAGCTGCTCCAAATGACGCCCTTGCAGACACCGGCCCAGAACGTATAAGATGGCGGCCGCCATCATAGCCTGACTCTACTGACACCGCCACGGACCCGGAGGCCCTGTTTGAGATGAGGCCACCCCTCCACAGCCGTCCACAACTAAGGGTGCCTTTGCGAGCTGCTTATGCTGCTACGGTAGCCACGCCTGGACCACCATCTGAGTGTCGGGGCCCACGCTGTTCTGCTACAGCCCTGAAGGCCCGTACCTCTCCATGCCACGATCCATCGCTGCCTGCTGAGCTCACCCCTGTGGCTGCGGGCCCCAGGACCAACCAGCCTGGTGAGTGCACCTACAGCAGAGGCCTTGATCCTCCTAGCCCAGCACCTCTCCTCTAACTGCCGCCGCAACTTACCCGGCCTGCTCCGCTTGCCCTGGCGGGCCTCCGCAGCGGCGTCCCTGACTCCTGTGGTCTGTGCGGCCGACGCCTCAATCATCACAGCCGCCTGTGGCTGCCTCGCTGTAATCCCGCTCTCTGGCCTTCGCCTCCAAGCCACGCCGGGAGCCTGCCGCAACTGATACGCACCACTCCCTGGGGTACTGCCCTGCTTGCTGCCTTTGAAACGCTGCCATCCATTAGGCCCCCGCCTATCTTGGGAAACAGAGAGCTCGCCGCAGGTGAGGCCCCGCCACTCTCCACCGTACCATGGCCTATCGGCCCTCTGGGGAACCCGGCACGTTGGCCCTCCACGATCCTTCAGCCAACTGCTCCCTCGCCTCAATGGCCTACCAGCGTAGCTTGCCTTCCACCTTTCTACTCCAGCGTCCCTGGTCTTACCCTTCGTTGCTATGTGAGGCCGCTCCTCTGTTCTTCCGACCTCTGGCTTCCACCTGTGCACCTCACCAGCCGCCTGCCTGCACTAACTGGCATGCACCGGAAGGCTTGCCAGAAGTCACTGTGTGCTGCCGCCGCCCACCATATTCACCTGGAGTCCCTGACTGCGCCATCTGCCGCTTGTGGCTGCAACTGTTGCGCTGCGCTGAGGGAGTGCGACTGACTAACCAGCTAAGAGCTCACTGCTACCCACAGGGCTGTGTAGGATCCAAATTAAAATATATGATTAGCATAGCGTAACTAAAACTAGCTTATCTGATTCAGCCCCGTAATAAGGCCCTTTTAGTCACATTAAGTTAGTACGACGGAAAGGGCCGAAAACAGGACCGTGGCCATCTTGGCCCTCAACTCTCTCGTCATATAGGAACTACGATCACGTGAATCCCTGAGCCCATATTTTCCTTGTTTAGCATGCACCAGTTTAGAAGACAGGCTGAATTGTATTTACGACCGAGAAGCAAGGTCACATCTGCTAAAAGGGAGTACCAAGCAAAATTCCTTCTGAACCTGGGACGAGAAGGGAGTCACCCGGCCGACCTTCTATTCTTAAAGATAGTAGCCTTTTTTGTATCGCTGAAACTAGATATAGGATGAGCTCATTAGGAGCGCCTGGACGGGCTGGTACTTTTCCACTTATAAGGCTTTGTATGTTGCGCTGTAATGTATAAAAGTATGAGTTTGTCAAGGAGCCAGCAGTCTTCCTCGGCGCACCTCCTGGGTGAGGATCGATGAGGCTCCTCTATGTAGAGTTTTCTGTCTGGCCAATAAACGCTTGAACCTTCTACGTTGCCAACTGCTCATTATTTGACTTACATTGCGGGACACTGGTAAGTGTGGCCCTTGAGATGAAAATTTGGATACAACAGTTGGCGACCACGAAGGGACCCCGTGATAGGGTCTGACCTCCCCCGTAATCGGGTGGTAGGTTCGAGGGCATCTTAGCCAGGTGGGCGGAGAACGAGCTCGAGGGTTCCGCTCCGTGCGCTCGAACGGGATGCCCTCCGCTGCTAGTCACCCTTCACCGGGGTCCTACGGGCTCAACCCAAGAAACGGACCGTGTTGGTCGAGAGGAGTTGGCAGCGGAGAACGGACATTCGTACCAGGGTGCACCCGGTGAGTAGAATTTTGATTTGAAGCACTGACTATGAGCAGTGTCCGTTTGATTTTGAAGCACGCGAGGTGGAGCGTTTAGTTGTATTTGAAGCACAGGCTCTAGGGCGGTGCATTGATTTTGAGGCAGGCGCTGGAGAGCGGTGCCACTGTTGGTTTGAAGCCCGATTGGTATGGCCGGGCATTGATTTGAAAGTACATGTACAATTGGTATGATTTGATGGGCCCTTTTTTCTGATTCGATAAACCGCGCGCGGAATGTAGCCCGATTGCACCTGGGAGACTCACGACCCGAGCTGGGTAGCCGCGAGACATATCCTCGGTGGGGCACAGACCTCCCCGGGACAGGCCTCAGTGGTGAACCAGGAAGGCAGTGAGAGGATCCATGGTGTAGTCGGGGATGTCTATTGTTGGAAGTATTACCGATTAGTGTGGGACTGGCTCGCTGAGGAGGTGGAAAAGGTTGTAACCTTTGGTTGTGGTTTATGTCATTTGTGTCTGTATTGAACTAATCACCATGCCTTGTCTTAGTAAGTTGAATTTTTTCAGCTGTTGCTGTCGGACAGGTGACTCTCGGCTAGCTGAGAGTCATCCTGCCCCGCCGGAAGGCAGTCCTAGCCACTATATGTATGTGAAGCATGGAATTACCCCTTTATTGTTTTGTACTCTGTGGCATAAATATACTAAAAGTAACGAAGAATTGCAATGGCCAAAGACTGGCTCGTTTGATGAGAAAAAGATTGCTTCATTACAGGAACAACTGTTCTCCAGACGTAGCCGCCAGGCTATGTTTGATGCCCTGGGTTCGTGGCTGAAAGAATCCAAGCAGCGTCGGATAAGGGAGGAGAAGCAATCCAGGGCTAAGGCAGGACAGAATGTGACTCAGAAGGCCATAGCTTATGATAGGTCTCGAGCAGAAAAGGGAATAGACTGTATGAACCGTGAATTCCGATTGAAGGTAGATAAGAGCTATGTGACTCGGCCCAATGCTGAAGATGAGATAGAAGATTTATTGGATATACGGCCACCGCCTCCTTATGTGCCTCAACGTCTCTATCCGGACGTGGCTGGAGTCTCGGCTCCAGCCACGGCTGCGCCCTTAGGAACCTCGGGGACCTCAGCTTCTCCGGCTCCCCCCAGTTCCTCTCCTTTGACAGAACTCTCCCGACTGTCCACATCCGTGTCAGAGGTGATTACTATGTTACCAGCACTGTTAACTGCCGCAGCAGCTGGGACAACACAGCTGCCATCCGGGTCGATGACTTGCCCTTCTGTCCTGCCCTCCTCCTCCGCGAGTACTACGCCAGTAGCAGCTGACACCACTCCGACGCGTCCGGTTCCTTTAGCTGAGGGTAAAAGATTGTTTAGTTCGTTCGGCCTTGGGAACCGAAGAAAAAGACACTATTGCTGCACAGGCATCCCAATGGATGCGGCAACCCATTTATTCATTATCAGACATTTGGAGCACCATGAGAGATTACGAGCCGGTAATGCAGCAGCATGCATTAGAACATATGGCGAACCGCCTTATATCATTATGGGAGCAGGTACACACGAAGGGAAGGGCCCCGGCCATATTATACGATATCGTCACACAAGCCCATAAATCCCGCCTTACCCCAGAAGAAGTGTATGGGAATGTGCAGACCCTGGTGGCGTATAGAACCCGTCTGCAGTCAACTAATCCTACGGGGCTATCCCAGTACCCTATGTGGGAAGTACACCCCATCTACCATCCAGAAGTCACGGAAGTGGTAGACGCCCTCGGGGTAGTTACTCGACAATGGGTGTATACTCCCTGGAAACGAAGTGAGGTGTTGTCACTAAAAAGTCAGTTACCAGATCCCAGGAAGAATCCCACCGCGTATTACAAAGAGCTTACTGAAGCGGCTTCTTCCGCTGTAATGACGTTGGCGGACATTGAACTATTCTTTGCTTTACTAGTACCGGTGGACATTTGGCGCCAGGTGCACGATCAAGACCATGCAACCGAATTTGGGGGAACCTGGGAACAGCTACGGGGATGGGATAGAGATCGTAAACCAGGGAATAAGCCCCGGGCGGAAATATTGGCCCTTCCTGATAGGATAATAAATTATATGCATTCACTGATCCCTCCCCGGAAAGTGGATTGGGATAAGTTGACGGCCTGCAAGCAGAAGAAGGATGAGAGTGTATCCGATTTCTTTACTAGATTTGAGGGAGTTTTCATCGACTTCAGTGGACAGGACCTAGCCACTGAGTGGGGGTACGGTTGTTCGTGAATCGATTTGTGACCAATCTGCTGCCGGAGGTGTCGGCTTGATTACAGGCTGCTGAAAGCACCTGGACAACCACTACCCCGTCGACAATATTGAGTATGGCTCAATATTATGAACATCGTGAGAATGAAAGCAAGGACAGGACAGAAAAGAAGTCGAAGGACTTGAAGACTCGAGTATTGTTACAGCAAGTAGAGAGAGGACGGGGAAGAGGGAGAGGGTCACAGAATTTTGCTTCGAGAGGGGCGGGTCCGGCGCCGACGACGGGACGGACAGATTTGGGCATAAATCAATGTGCCTTCTGTAAGCAGGAGGGGCATTGGCGAGCCCAGTGTCCATTATTATATGAACAGAACAGTGTCCCGAGAGGTTGGGGAAGGGGACGTTTTGCTGGACAGCGAGGGGGATCTACGAGACCAGAGCATTCGGCGACAGGTGAGATGGGTCAGAACTGTTTTGATCATGGTCAGGGAAAGCAGTATTACAATGATGATTATATGACAGGCGAGGGTTCAGGTTATTCTCAAGCATAGGACAGCCAAAGACAGAGTCATGGGCAGGTGTCGATTCCAATTGATCAAGCTGGACCTTATGTCCATGCACGATTATTGAACGCATCAGGTAAGTTCCTAGTTGACACAGGGGCCATGAACAGTTCTGTTTCACGTGCCCTAGTCCCGGGGGCTGCTCTGTCTGGCCAGAATAATGTGTCTGTGGGGTTTTCTGGAACTCCGGTGGTAAGTCCCATCTCACAACCGCTTCCCCTTACCCTAGGGCCGGTATCAATAGACTCACCCTTCCTTTTGACCTCCCAGTGTGGAGAGAACCTGCTAGGCATGGACATATTGAAAAGATTGCATGCTCGCATCTATTGTTCCCCGGAGGGGGTTTACCTGACCATAAAAGACCCTTCTCCCCTCTCCGCGCAATGCTTATCTAAAACAGAATCTCTACCACCAGAACTGACGTGCATTCAGAAAACCCTCTGGGCGACCGGAGACACCGATGTGGGCCATTTGAAAATTCCCCCAGTATCAATTACTTTAAAACAGAACGCCCAGTTGCCGAAAATTCCCCAATATAAAATTGCCCCTGCTGGGGAACGAGCTCTAATGGCTATCATTCATGATTTGATTAAAACCGGAGTAGTGGAAGAAACGGCCTCTAACACGTGTAATAGCCCTATTCTTCCGATTCTTAAACGAGCCCCGGTACAACAGACTCCTGATTATGCTGATACCTATCGATTTGTGATTGACCTACGAGAGATCAACAAGATTGTGGTACCCCAGTATCCTGTGGTACCTGATATTAATTCCATCCTGACAATGATTCCTCCAACTGCGCAATTTTTCTCAGTCATAGATTTAAAGAACGCATTCTTTAGTATCCCCATACATCCAGATAGCCGCTTTCTTTTCGGCTTCTCATTGGGGGGCCGTAGCTTCAGATTCTGTCGCGCCCCCCAGGGGTTTACAGAGAGCCCCAGTATTTATAGTCAGGCACTGAAAAGGATACTAGACACCTTGAGTTTGCCGCCAGGTAATGTATTACTCCAGTATGTTGACGATCTCCTGGTGGCCTCTGACACTGAGGAGGGCTGCCGGACGGCAACAGTGGATTTACTACAGCATCTGGCAAGACATGGTAACAAGGTATCACTGTCAAAGTTCCAATATTGTCGACCGGAGGTGACCTATCTCAGTCATCTCCTGTCGAAGGAGGGAAGGCGATTGACCTCGGAGCGTATTGCATCCATTACTAACATGTCTGTTCCTCCCACGCAACGTGATGTCTGTGCTTTGCTTGGCATAACCTCTTACTGTCGCCAGTGGATCCCTAACTACTCCCTCATCACTAAACCTTTCTTGTATTTAATCACCAAAGACGTGCATGAACCCCTACCCTGGACTGATGAGTGTCAAATGGCTTTTCTTTCTCTAAAGACTGCTTTATGTTCTGCTCCTGTGCTTGGCACCCCAGACTACCGGAAGCCTTTTGTGCTCTACGTGCATGAGGTGGACGGTTGTTCGCTTTCAGTGTTAACACAGGACTTTGGAGGTAAGCAAAGGCCCTGTGCATATTTTTCGGCGGTTTTGGTCAACGTCGCCAGAGCACTTCCCAGCTGCCTGAGAGCCACGGCCGCTGTAGCGGTGGCGATCAGGCAATCGGAAGGGCTAGTCCTAAATACGAATCTCACAGTGATGGTACCACACGCTGTGGACGTATTGTTAAACAGGACACAGACGCAGCACTTAACCAGTGCGCGTCTTACGGGGTACGAATTGACCCTGTTTGCACCTCACATAACGATCAAGAGATGCGTCACTCTGAATCCTGCCACGTTGCTACCCCTCCCCTCAGGAGAAAGTGGCCAGGATGTACATGATTGCATATTTCGGACTGAAGAAGAAACAAAGGGCCGGATAGATCTAACAGATACCCCTTTATCGGAACCCCAAGGGGAATTGTATGTTGACGGCTCATGTTTTAGATTGCCCAACGGTACTACGGTTGCGGCTTATGCAATTACCACCTTGCAGACCGTGGTCGAGGCGGCCAAAGTACCATATCTTTCCGCCCAAGCGGCTGAATTAATTGCACTACTAAGAGCGTGTGAATTGGGTAAGGGATTGAGGCTGAACGTCTACACCGATAGCCAATACGCTTTCGGTGTAGCCCATAGTTTTGGGAGGTTGTGGGCAGAACGAGGGTTTCTCACATCCCATGGTGAAAAGATAAAGAATGGACAATTGGTCGAACGACTGCTGGCTGCATTACCTTTGCCAGAAGCCCTCGCATTTGTAAAATGTAGTACCCATAAGGCTGTAACTGATGATGTTGGGAGGGGTAATGCGTTTGCAGATAAGATTGCCAAGGAAACTGCCCAGTCCGATAGCCCCTCCATGTTTGTGGTTAGTCAGTGCAGAAGGGTGGTAGAAGCAGACATTTTTCGAAACACTGTAGATAGTGTGAAAGAATTGCAACAGGAGGTCACCCCAGAGGAACTGCAGTATTGGCAGGAGCAGGTGGGGCGGTTAGACGAGAATGGGTGTTGGACGGACCTGTCGGAAAAATGCAGATGGCTACTACCGAATGCATTTGTGAACGCGGTGGTGGCCATGGCACATGGTCCCGCCCACGTCGGGGTCCGAGGCATGTGTGCAATGTTGGACCCTGTATGGTACAACATCAATATCTAAAAAACGGCCAGGAATTTGGTCCAGCATTGTATGGTCTGCCTTCAGCATAACCCGGGGGGTGGTGCTCCTGTTTTGTCAGGTAGTTTTGCCCCACCCACCTTGCCTTTCGAGGTACTCCAAATAGACTATATACAGCTGGAACGGGTTAACAACCTTAAATACGTTCTGGTGGTAATCTGTACCTTCAGTAAATGGGAGGAAGCGTACCCCACTAGAGAAAACACAGCTATAGCAACTGCGAGAGCCTTAATAAAGGAGTTCTTTCCCCGATATGGGTTACCACGAGTAATCTGGAGTGATAATGGGACACACTTTAATGCCACTTTAGTTCAACATGTATGTAAGGGTTTGTCAATATGACAGAAGTTCCACACCGCACGGCACCCTCAATCGGCAGGCCTAGTTGAAAAATATAATGGGATCCTGAAGTTACAATTAGCCAAACTACAGGACACGACTGGCCTGAAATGGCCTGATCTTCTACCATTGGCCCTGTTGTCTGTAAGAACGACCCCTCATTCTCGGAGTGGGATTTCCCCTTACGAGGTGGTTTTTGGGAGACCTGCCAATATATGGGGGGTGCCCCGGCCCAAGTCATTTAGGGATATTGAGTATCCTATGTTAGCCGACTACCTCTATGCGCTAACTAAAGATCTCCGTTCTATCCACCAACAGATTTCAGCAGTACTGCAGCCGCTGCCGGAGGGCCCCGGACACAGCATCGAGCCAGGTCAGTGGGTCCTAATTCGGAACTATCAGCGGAAGTCGAGCCTGGAACCCCGCTGGACTCGGCCACATCAAGTGCTTCTGGCCACAAGGGCGGCGGTAAAGGTCGAAGGGAGACAGCATTGGATTCATGTTTCCCATCTGAAGCGTGTCCCGCTTCCCTTGCCTGAGGATTGCCAGGACCAGGAGGAGAACGAACAGCACAGAGGTGAGCACGACACCGAAGAGTCACCCTCCCCCGAAGCCCACGGAGAAACGGAAGGGCAGGGAGAGAGGGCCACAAGTTCAGGGTCAGCTGCGGCAGATAAGGCACTGCCTGGGGACCAAACACGTGATCAGGAGGGCCACACACCTCGTTCCTTATCTGATCCCACTGTGCCCATCTTGTTCATAAATCCTGAAACCCCTGTTCACACTCGATATCACCTGCGGCCCCGCAAACGGAATGAGATCCCCCGGTCCGGCTTACAATGAAAGGTGAAGTCTAAGCTGAGGGACTTAGGGATCCTATAAACACTGAACTCGTGGAGGGCGTGGAACTTTAAGTGATAGCCCTGTTCAGAAAGAAGGTAGAGACACTGGTAACAAAGGGGGCCCAGGTAACCTTCCTCTTCGACCAGAGTTGCGGCAAGTGCAGCTCCCACGCGAGAAGTTTTTGCACCCTTGATTTTTCTTTTTTTTCTTTTTATATTTTTACTGTTTGGAATGCTAAGAGTCTGCCTGTGAGGCTCTAACACGGACACAGGAAAGAAGCACCCTCTGGCAGATTGGACTGCTTGTAAACTCTTTTTGCTTCCCGAGCTTAGAACTGGACTTTTAGTGAGAATGTATCCCATTGCTCGTTTTGCCCTTGAAGAAGAACGTCCCATAATCCCTCGCCTTAGATACTCATATTTACCAATGTTTTCCACATGGAGTTTGCGTGCTAAAATTGTGTTTATCTCTATAATAGCTGTGTCATTTCTATTATGTTTAGGATTGTTCATTTAGAATTCCGCCACCCAGTCCATACCCTGGTGTTAACTACCCCCACTCCTCAGGAACACCATTTTCAGACTTTGGCCCCTCACAAAGAGAGGCATCGCCAGACTTATGTACATAATGCCTTTATAGAAATGTTGCATCAAACCCACAGTTCCACGAATGTTACCGATTGCTGGGTATGTGGCCTCCTCCCTTCAGTAATGCATAAACATGATTTGTTTATTTCAATGCCGTTGTCACATTTAGGGAGCTGTGAAGCTTGGTTTAGATTGTTGTCTATGATATATGAGCATTATACTGTAGACGCACACAGATTCTCGGAGAAAGATTATGACTTAATCTTGGCCTACATAGAGAGGCATCAGGGATTCACTCCCAATGCAGAAGGTATTGACGGCACTTTAGATCCAACAGCCTGCATGAATGTGTACATGGACCATGAGAATGATACTTGGCTAAGGGATGAGATATTAGATTTTGTATCCTTCAATTTTACCGAATACTTCAGATATTTTCAGGAACGCAATGTCTCGGAAGACAAAATTATACCAGTCCCTGTATTAAATACGTCATCCTCCTTTTGTATCCAGGGTTCCGGCCATTTGTTCGTAGGATTTAGCAGATGTAATTACACTTATCGATTACGGACTTTTAGTAGTCCGCCAATATTGATTCCCCCGAACATATATTTTGTATGTGGGGAAAATGCTTACACCTGGCTTCCCAGGGGATGGTCGGGCAGGTGTTATCTGTCCTTCCTCTATCCTCCTGTTTATATTGCCCCATCAGATTATCACAAGTCCCATTCACTGAATAAAAGAAGTCTGTTATCTACGTCCACTGATAATGATGTCACTGATCAAACAGATACCCCGGCCCAACACTTCGTAGACATTATGAAAGGGGTTCTACCTATATGGGGCCCTATCCTAACTAGTAAGGAAATTAGGAGGCTGTCCAGGGTGGTGGAAGGAGTGGTCAATACCACTACCGGGATATTGACTAATATCACTGTGGAGCTTCAGGCAACCCGGCTTGTGACCCTTCAGAATCGTCTTGTTTTAGATGTCATATTGGCCGATCGCGGAGGAGCATGCCGGGTGATCGGGAGCTCCTGTTGTGTATATATACCTGACTCCGCCCCTTCGGTTCATTTAGCCATTCAGAAACTCCACCGACTGGCAGCAGAAATCCATACGGAGACCGGTACTTGGTCCCTGTCAACTTGGTTCTGGGACCTTCTGACCACTTGGGGGTGGAAACTATTCATGGTCTTGTTGGGTATAGTGGGTTTCCTTTTTACCTGCTGTATTTGCATCCAGTGCGGCCCTGCCTGTTGTTCTTATTGTGCCACCCAATTTCGCTCTGCAATACCTAAGTCCCTACCTACCCAAGCTCAGGCCCAGATGACCCAGAAAGAAATTCATGACATTATGCAGATAGATGAGGGCATTTTTGAGGACTAGTTATATTCGTTTTTATTTTTATTTTAGCTACACTATGCTAAAAGGGCCATTCTGTAGGATCCAAATTAAAATATATGATTAGCATAGCGTAACTAAAACTAGCTTATCTGATTCAGCCCCGTAATAAGGCCCTTTTAGTCACATTAAGTTAGTACGACGGAAAGGGCCGAAAACAGGACCGCGGCCATCTTGGCCCTCAACTCTCTCGTCATGTAGGAACTACGATCACGTGGTTCCCTGAGCCCATATCTTCCTTGTTTAGCATGCACCAGTTTAGAAGACAGGCTGAATTGTATTTACGACCGAGAAGCAAGGTCACATCTGCTAAAAGGGAGTACCAAGCAAAATTCCTTCTGAACCTGGGACGAGAAGGGAGTCACCCGGCCGACCTTCTATTCTTAAAGATAGTAGCCTTTTTTGTATCGCTGAAACTAGATATAGGATGAGCTCATTAGGAGCGCCTGGACGGGCTGGTACTTTTCCACTTGTAAGGCTTTGTATGTTGCGCTGTACTGTATAAAAGTATGAGTTTGTCAAGGAGCCAGCAGTCTTCCTCGGCACACCTCCTGGGTGAGGATCGATGAGGCTCCTCTATGTAGAGTTTTCTGTCTGGCCAATAAACGCTTGAACCTTCTACGTTGCCAACTGCTCATTATCTGACTTACATTGCGGGCCACTGGTAAGTGTGGCCCTTGAGATGAAAATTTGGATACAACAGTTGGACACCTTGACCTTCCACGCGGGACCCCCTCCTGTCCTCCCAAGTCTGCCGAAAACCGCCTCATAAACCTTGCTGCGAAGCCTCACATGAGGGGACCCACACTGCTGAGCCTGTGTTTGAACCTTCTTCCTCCCACACAGGACGCTGCCTCACACGACCCTCCGCCTCGCTTGGTAAATATTACTAACGCACTGACATAGGCCACGATCACACTTCACCTACTCTGGATTACCGGCCCCACGCGTCTTGAAGCCACCTTGAAGCATTTTTTACATCCCCCCTGGGAGAGACCAACGAGTGGCCCCCTGCCACGCCGCATACCCTCTGTTCTGGTTGAGTTCTCCCCCCCACTTTGCGCTCGCGACAAGGCTCCCTCCCGAACTGCGACGACTTCAAGTGCACCAAAAGACACTGGGGATACACTCACTGCTTGCATCCCCCTGATCAGCGGCCGCCGCCATGGGCAAAGCTGATGGGAAGCAGCCGAAACTTACCTTTGAGGCCCGCAAATCCACCAGAATGCAAGCTGAGACAGATGACGAACAGGCCGGGGCCCCCGCTTCTGGATCAACCACCTCCACGGAGGACTTGAAAGAACTCCTCCTCGTGATGCAATCCAGCTTGACCTGCATAGAGACCAAAATGAACACTATGAATGCTCGAATGGACAATCTCACACACAAAATCGAGCGGCATGAGGAGCACATTAAAGAAACGGAGCACCGCATCTCAGATCTTGAAGACACTTCCACCATGACCACCGAAAAAACACTTGACATGGAAAAAATCCTAAAGGTAATAGCCGCAAAAAATGACGATTTAGAATCTCGCTCGAGACGCAACAACCTGCGGATCCTAGGGGTGCCGGATTCTACAGCCACAGGCAAAAGGGAAGACTATGTCGAACTCATGCTCACTACGCCCTTGGGCAAAGAAGCTTTCTCGGCAGTATTTATCGTTGAGAGAGCACACCGTTCACTGGCCTCCCGCCCTGCACCTGGTGCTCCTCCTCGGCCAATCACTGCGAGATTACTTAACTATAGGGACAGTGATGTCGCTCTGCAGCTTGCCAGGGAGCAGAGACAACTACTTTTCCAAGGCATAGAGATATCGTTATACCCTGACTTTACTATGGCTGTCCAGGAGGCACGCAGTAAGTTCCTCCCAGCGAAAAAAAAGCTCCAGCAAGCAAATATTACCTGTGCCATGCTCTTCCCTGCTCGCTTAAAAGTTACACATCAAGGGAAGCAGCACTTTTTTACTAATCCTCAACATGATTTCTTAAAATCCCTACCCAAGTGACCTGGACTGTGCTTCCCCTTCCAACCACCCTGCTGACGCAGGTGGCACATCAGATGTAGAAGACGATCACATCACTCTTTGGCTGCATTGGTGATACATCCACCTGGGGTCTGACACGACCCCGGGCCTCCTCTGATCATCACTAGATACGCGACGCCCTTAGCCACTGTCTGTGGCACGCCTTCTGTTGGGTCTTCCATCCCGGCGCTACATTTGCTTCCACGCTCTGGACCGTCACTACAGAACATTTGGCATGCTGAGACTCTCTACTAACCCCTGAGCACCGTCACTATCACAAGATGACCCTGGTTCGCCCTTTAGCCTCTACCCAGGAGGGAACCCCTACATTGCTCTGGTTCAGTACTATCACTGCCTCATGTCCACTCTCCCCCGTTGGGAGCCTAGCATGTGGGACTTTGGGGGAGGGAGGGCGGGACACACATCACATCAGGATTGGGCTGCTGATGTGGGAGGTGGAAGAGGGGAGAGGGGAGGTTTTGTTTATTGCCACTTCTCGATGACCTGATATGCATTGACTTTGCACGCGCAGATGACTCGCCCGACAATAACTCAACACCCATTGCTAAACTGCAGACTTACAACCATGGCTAACCGCCCTAACCCCCCCCAGGTACAACCTCTTAACGTGGAATGTGAGAGGCCTAAGGGACCCCCCGCAAGCGCTGACACATCCTTGCATACCTAGACTGGCACAATGTACACTGTGCTGTGCTCCAGGAGAGGCACCTTGACCCCGCCACTCCAACCTCGTTTGCATCCCACTTGGCAAATTACCGCTGCTTCTCCTGATACTCCACCTATGCCCCTGGCACCGCCATTTTAATCAAGCGCGCGCTCCCCTACACCTCCATTGGGTCCTATGCTGACCCGCAGGGGACGGTACAGCATCTTATGGGGAAGGCTGGCTGCTCAATCTATAACATTCGCCACTTGCTATGGCCCGAATACTGACGACCCCGAATTCTTACACGTCCTCTGGGGCAGAATTCTGGATACAGGCTCAATACACGTGGTATGGGGCGGTGATCTTAACGTCACCCTTGACCCATTTTTAGACTGCTCTCACCCACAACCTCACCATTACTCCCATGCACACTGAATCCTCAAACACATCATCACGGACCATGGCCTCGTCGACTCCTGGCGTCACCTCCACCCACACGACAGAGAAGGCTCCTGCTTCTCCACCGCCCACTCCTCCTGGTCTCGCATTGATAGCTGGCTCATTTCTAGGGGCCTAACGCCATGGCTGACCCAGGCTTCTCACCTCCTGTGCACATACTCAGACCATTCACCGGTGCTCCTCATGCTCACCCCCCCTCATGAAGAATCGCCATACCTGTCCTGGTGGCTACCCACGCATGTACTGTTAGATCCTGTATTCAAGTCCGAACTCGAACAGGAAATTATAGACTTTTTCCCCCACAACGAGCACTCAGTCACCCAATACTCCACTATATGGGAGGCTTTCAAAGTCACCGTCCGTGGACTTTGCATCGCCAAGGGCAGAGGGATCCTGAGAGATATCCGCTCTACCCTCCACAAGCTAGAGAAAGAACACAAACACACCGAAACACAAATGCAAACCGCACCCACCCCAGAGCTTCAATCACAACTGAGAGACCTGCTTACTGACTATCAAGAGACAGCTGACAGGGAGTGCAAGTTCAGGGGGAAATACCACCAAGCCCGCCACTATGGGGAGGGAGAGCGACCAGGCAGAGCGCTTGCAGCCCTTATTCACCCACCTAGATTCTCCAACACCATCCTCGAAATCACTGACAAACACGGCCACTTGCACAGAAACACTTCGGACATAGCTGCCACTTTCAAACGATTCTGTAGTACCCTATACACTTCACACAGGACGCAACTGGCAGACTTTACCCCATTCCTTCAAGACACTGCAATTGGCTGGCTTGGGACACCCAAAGAAAATTCCTTCTCGCAGATTTCGAAGACGATGAGATCACCGAGGCAATTATGCAGCTGCAAGCTGGGCAGGCCCCCGGCCCCGATGGCCTCACGGCCGAATTTTATAAGACCTTCCGCACTATACTCATCCCTGTTCTGCGACAGGGTTACGAGGAAGCTAGAGAGACGGCATTCTCCCCCAGACAATGCGAGAGGCACTTATAATATCTCTGCTAAAACCCGGCAAACCGGCTACACAATGTGACTCATATAGGCCTCTTTTCCTCAATGATGTCGATGTCTTAGCAAAACTGATCGCAAACCATATTAGCCCAATTATGACCGCTCGTGTACTCCCAGACCAGTCGGGTTTTGTACCAGTAGAGGAACCTCTCACAACCTTCGCACCCTGTTTGCTGTCCTTCAAGACATTGACCCCGACACCAATGCGGTGGCCATCTTCCTTGATGCCACCAAAGCATTTGACTCCCTGGAGTGGGACTATTTAGCTTTTTTGCTTCATCGCATGGGATTCCCCGATCCATGTCTGGCGTGGATCCACTTACTCTATACAGGCTTACAGGCTAGCACAGTGGTTAACGGCACCAGATCCTCCACCTTCACAATTGCCAGAGGCACCAGACAGGGGTGCACCTTGTCCCCTGCTAAATTCCGTCAACACTACCGCGACCATACCCTAATAAACCCCGAGGGGCAAATCTTAATCCTCCTATATGCTGATGATCTCACCCTCGATCTCCGCAACCCGGAAGACAGCCTTAACCCCATTTTAAGGTTACTCATCCTTTTTGGACGCCTCTCTGGGGTTAACATAAACTGGGGGAAATCCCAGATTTTTCCCCTCACAGATGCCACCCTACAGTTCACTCCTGATTATCCCCTCACATGGTGCGATGACACAGTCACCTATCTAGGTATAGTAATAACTAGGCCTGGGCTAAAATTCCGTTCCGCTCGCGGAAATTGCAATAATTTTCGTGTTCCGCGGAGAGCGTGAAAATGTCCAAATTTCCGCAATCCGCATCTTACCGGAAATTTTTTTCTTGCTCGCGCTGTAAAAAAATACATTCTCGCGTGCGCGCGATCGCCCTACCTGACTCCCCGCGTTCGCCGACAAGTTTTCCCGATCCGGTCGTGTTCTCCACAAGATGTTGGATTGTTGGTAGCCATTTGCGCTGTCTCGCGACAGTTCACGCCCGCATTAACGTCATTTGTCAAGCGATCACATCATTCATTGCGCGATCACGTCTTTCTTCTCACGATCATGCACCGCGAGAGTATGAGATGATTGAGATCTTGCGCCCGTGAGCAACCACATGGGTAAGTTGGCGAGCCGCGATCACGCAGAAAATACCGTGAAGGGGCGGGAAAAAAACTTCCGCGTCTTCGCAATATTTACGCGTGTTTCCGGAGATTTTTAACATTTTTGCGATAGTTTGCGAAAGTGAATTTCGCAAATTCCGCCCACCGCTAGTAATAACCCGCAATCAAAACGACTTGATGGCTGCCAACTATGGAAGCACACTAAACCTTCTTACTGACAAAATCACCAGATGGATTGCCATGCCGATCTAGATGGCTGGGAGAACCTCACTCATATAGATGGTAATCCTGCCTAAATTGCTCTATCTATTCATTAACATTCCCTATGCCCCCAGTAGACATTTTTTCAAAGCTCTAAAAACTCAGCTCATTCGCCTCACCTGGGGTGGGAAGAAATCTCGATTACACTGGGACATCCTCACTCGACCCTTCAGAGCTGGTGGTTTTGAAATCCCAGACCTGGAGTCTATACTTCGGCTGTGCACAGGCCCACTATGCAGCAAATTGCCTAGACCCCCCCCTCCTTACATGCCACATTTAGCGATCGAAGGCGGACATATGACCCCGACCCCATGTTCCGCCTTTTTAAGCTCATCTGCTATCCTGAGAAACCTTGCTTCCACCACAGTAGACTACACCCCCAGGGTCTGGCGATATCTGGTTCGCCGCCTTCATATAACCACACTGTACTCCCCTTTGTTGCCCCTCCAGGGTATAACTGACCTCCCAGTCACGCAGGAAGGGGGTTGCCGCCAACTCCTCCGGAAACTTTCCATCCAGACCTGAGGGAGCTATATGCCAACGGTAAATTATGTACCAGTGAGGAATTCTTTGGTGAAACTCCACCCACCCCTCTGGAACGCTTTTTCTTTATCAGACTGAGACAAGATGTTAAAGCTTTAACCCCGTGCTTCCCACAGCAGCCCCCCACCATGACCCCACTACACGCCCTACTTCAGAAAGATACTCCTACTACCGCACTACCCAAACAGACTGCCCATACGACTCCCCCCGGCCACAGCACGCTGGGAGGAAGAACTTAGCTCCCCTCTCACCGCCGAACAGTGGTCCTTCTGCTGGCAGCAACAGGGAAAATAACAGCCAGCAGTACATTGCGTATCATTCATTTCAAATACCTCCACCGCCTTTATTTAACACCTGCATGTCTGATGCGCCTTCACCTACGAGACACAGACCGCTGCGACCGATGTGGGAGGGAGGGGGCGGATATTAGACACCTAGCATGGGACTGCGCCTCCATCGGCGCTACTGGACGATGGTATTGGAGGCGCTCGGCCAGATGACCGGGCTACACGTCCCTGATGACCCCCTTGTTACGCTCCTTGGCTATACCGGGGCATTGACCTCTCCATCTCGGAGATACATCTCCTTGCTACTCTTGCTAGCTAAACGGCGGGTCGCCTGCAGATGGGGCAGAGGGAGGGCACCCAAATTCAAAGAATGGTTGGATGACCTTTTATTTTGCCAAGACCAATTGCACACCGACGCCGAGCTCCTACCACCCTCCTCCCGCCCATGCCCCAGCAAAACCAGCCCCCTCTGAAAAATCCGGCCCCCACACCATCCTGCCAACCGGGGGTTTGCCCGGTGCCCGGAATCATCAGTCCGGCCCTGCATTCAGTGCTTTATTCATAAAATAATAGGTGCTGGTACTCAAAGCACTGCTCAGAAACCTGTGGCTGGTGCTATAAAATGTCCGAGGGTGAATAATGAATAGCAAGGGTGCACAGTCGCAATTCCAACTCTGGCCTCTTTAATTCACTACCAGTCACTCCCTGCCATGTTATCTCACTCTTACAGGTTTCTTCTTTCTCCCTTGGTGACGGATTTTCTGTGTTCCTTTTCCTCGGCCTTTTGTTTTGCTTGCTTTTCCCTCTGTTGGCCTCGGGTAGTGTCTAATGTGGCAAAATAAGTGCTGGTCACCAAAAATAAGTGCTGGTGCTCCTCACCAACATCCACAGGGTAAAATTAGCCAGTGCCATCACTGCTAACCTCTGCTGGTTTGTAGGTTCTTACCAGCTCACCTATGCCTCTGGTTTGGGGTCCTGAGGCCTTCTGAGTGCTCTTTTTGGCCCCAAGGTCTTCCATGGGACGGCTATACATGGTAGGTTAGCAACAAGAATCTTTACAGACCAAGAGACCTAGGTCTAGACAACAAACAGACACCCGGCAGGTCCACATTGATCATGTGGCCAAGCCTGGCTAAGGATTGTGAAAAGGTGGTCACCAATCTGCTCACGGATTATGTGGAGGCATCTGGCCTGCTCCATCCAGCTCAATCAGGGTTTCGGGTGGCTTTTAGTACTGAGTCTGCCTTACTAGAGGTGTCGGAGGCAATTAGAGAGTGCCTTGATGCCGGGGGGAGGGCAGCGCTGGTTATGCTTGACCTCTCGGTGGCCTTTGATACGCCTTGCTTCTTGATTGCCTCCGAGAGATTGGAATCTCTGGGGCGGTGTGGGGCTGGGTTAGGTCCTTCTTAGAGGGTCGTTCTCAGTAGGTTTGGCTTCCTTCCGCCTCACAGATAGTGGCTACTGGCGTTCCACAGGGGTCATCCCTTAGTCCCCTCCTTTTTAACATCTATGTTACTCCGCTTGTTTATCTGGCCGAAACTTTGGGGGCTAGGGTGATGGCCTACGCGGACGACACTCAATTGCTGTTTTCCTGGGGACGAGACGAGGACTCTGTCCTCCCTGCGCAACAGTGTCTTTCCTCGGTTTTTCGGTGGCTAGCTCAAGCTCAGCTTGAATGCAATGAGGAGAAATCAGAGATCCTCCTGTTTGACACCTTCCCGGACGACTTCAGAAGGAGATTATGGCCTCCTGGTTTTCCACTTCCTTGTTCTAAGGGTGACTCTGTCAAGAACCTTGGGATCTGGTTTAGCGAGAACCTGATTTTTTTCGCGCAGGTAAAGAAGTTAACGGGTTCCTGCTTTGGCACTCTCAGGTCTTTGAGGAAGTTTCTTCCTCTTTTGCCCAGAGCTGCGAAGGAAACTGTGGTTTGTGCGCTAATCCTCTCGCGCCTTGATTATGCCAATGCATTGTATGCTGGCATTCCGTGGTTACCTGTTGAATAAACTATTGGTGATCCAAAATGCTGCCGCCCGTCTTCTGCTGGGTCTTTCAAGCAGATGTAGTGTGCGTTCACACTTGCGACTGTTGTATTGGCTTCCTGTCAAGGCCCATATAAAATTCAAAATTGTATCCATCGCTCATAAAGCCCTGTATGGCTTGGGTCCTATTTATTTACAGAACAGGCTAGCCTTTTATACCCGGTGCGACAGCTTTGTTCATCTTCTCAACTCCTGGCAGAGACTCCTCGTTTTAAGCGCCTAAGACTGGGCGGCTGCTCTTTCTCAAGGCTGGCGGCTCAGGCTTGGAATGCTCTGCCATTGACGTTGAGGGGCATCAAAGACTCTGCGATTTTTAAAAAGCATTTGAAAACCCTCCTGTTCTAGTCTTCTTATCTATGGCTGTGTTATCCTTGTCTGGCTCGCGCCGGGACACTCTCTGGAGTATCTGTGCACATTACAAGTGTATATAACATAACATAACATAACATGTTGGGCCGCACTGGGTTTCTGGTTTACATGCATAGCCTTTGGCAGTTTGGCATTAGCCTCCTACCAGACAGATCTATTACACTGTTAAAGTAATGGGCTCAAGCTAATCAGGTGGAGGCTGGATTCATAGACCTTTTCTCATTGGGGAGAGGAAGGGATATTGTTGGGCATATCAGAGTCCCCTAGCATGCACCAAGGATATGTTATGTTCCACTAGGCAAGCACACATGAAGGAAAGCTGCTAAGCCATGGACGTTTGTGTACTTCAGCCAGACACCTGATTTGAAAAGGAGGAGTTGTGGAGCTGTGTTCTCTATCATTTAAGTGAGTATATAATTGTGTTGTATTCATTCACAAAATCAACCCCATTAGATGGCCTGAGATCCTACAGTTTTTCATAATTCCACACTACCTGCATTGCACACTGGTCATCTAATACACAACATCTCATCAGACATGGATGTTTCATATTGGAATTCAGATTGTCTTCATTCCAAAATAAAATACTGGATGGATTGATATAATATACATGTTTGAGTTTGGCAGTTTATTCCTAGACATGTAATATTTCAATGGTGTGTAATCTTTCAATGGTTTACTTCATAATGGCCAAAAATATATTTAGGTTATTTCTCACCATTGTTTAAATGACTGAGCTCTTAAAAGTGCATGCCAAATATTTCAACATTCATAAAGCTGTATCCTCAGTCATTGTATTTCCAACTTGCTTTCCCTCTCTCTCCTAAGTGCACTCCACATCCAATGCTCAATACACTCTCAAGAATAATGACCAGGTAAGAAAGGAGAAAGCGAGAACACGTCCACCCGCAAAGGTGGACAGTGCACGCCTTCTAACTGACTAGGGGGCATATCAACAACAACCGGCGATAATTATCGCAAAGCGCACTTAGCGCTTGGATAATTATCGCCGGCTAGCGTGAATTTTTATCGCTGAGATAGCGTGCTATTAGCAACGCTTATCTCAATAGCGATAAAAATCTACACGCTAACAGGCTAACGTGAGATTATCGCAGGAAACCCAGCGATAATCACACGTTACCTTGTTGATAGGGACAGGCAAACTTAGCCATGATATCCTCCTTCCATAGGATATCATGGCTAAGTCTGAAAATTAGCAGACGTAAAAAAGCAGCGTTAACCACGGTTAGCGCTGCTTTTTTTGTCTCTAACAGGGTTAGCGACATTCTTGATAATAGGAGAAATGTCGCTTAGCGACATTTCTCCTATTATTTTACTCTGGAACGCCCCCTTTGCATCTCATTAGAGATGCAAGGGGAAGCGTGGAGTAAAAGGGTGCTAACATGCAAATTTGCGTGTTAGCACCCTGTTGTTGATAGGGCGCTAGTTTTATCTCTGCTTTTTTGGCTTTTAAAGCCAAAAAAGCAGAGATAAAGCCCTTGTTGATATGCCCCCAAGTTAGCTTCATGCAGTTAATAAAGGAAATTACGTCAGATAAATTGCATAAGGTTCCCATTGAGTAAGAACCAATACAAAAAGCGGTGTTCGCGCTGTGCTTGGTGTTGGCCTCCTGCTCATGGATAATGCAATGGCACGTTCTTCCATCCTCACAGCTTTCAAGATTTCGCACAAGGAAGTAATAACCTCCTGAATCATCGTCAAACCAATTATTTGTAACAAACATAACTTTGAAACAGTAAACTAACAGAAAATAATATATTTAATCAAAGTGTAGCGACTCTGGTGCCTGAAACAAAAAGAGAGTTACGCACAGCAAACAGAAATGCAACAATTACCTTCCAAGATGAAGTCGGGCGACCAGGTCCACTCTTGTCAACGTTAAGCTGTTACATATTCTAACCATAGTTAATAGTCATATAATTCAATTGTTTCACTAAATCTAAGTGTATAATAATGTGTAAACATATATAAGTAATGGTTATGCGCGTTACAGGTTAATATTTCATTAAGCCCATATATTTGACGGTAACACTGCATCACGAAAGGTGTGACATCTAAAATATAGTGACGAAATATATACAAAAAACTGTAACTGTGAATCTCATATGATGTGCATTCATGTCAACAAATTTCTAATCCAGATTAGAAATGTCTAATTTTGGGACCCTTCTGCCATAATTAAAAAATGTTTAAACCAATCTGTGTCAATTTTGGCTAAAGAATGGTTTTATAATATTTGTCTACAAATCAAAACGTAATGTACCTTATAAATGGACTGGCACTTTTGCTATTTGGGCATCCTAAGCAATACATTAGCCCATTGGGGTGCCCACTGGGGTGAGATGTGAGGGCACTGAAATCAAATGTGACAGCTTAACTGGGATATTCGGATTTGCTTGTGGTCGCCAGGAATATGACTATCTTTTACAGTCAGTGTGAAACATATACTCATTGAGTCAGTCTTGATAGAGCGCCCTATGAGGAAGACTTCAAAATCAAACTGGACACAATAGAATCTTCTGTGTGGATATTAGTAGCAATGAGATTATCAGAGTCACTCAGCCTTACAAATTCCCACATTTGGCTTGATTATCAAACATATTATGCTCACATCCTAAACTAAACGTAGTCCTGGGGAGTTCCTATTGTGACACCATGGGAAATGGGTACAATTTCTGAGGTTTGAACTGTTTCCCAATCTGGGATAAAGGCATATTCTTTTACATTGGGTGAACATCATTCAATAATTACCCTTTAACTATTCATTTAAATGAAAAATACACTTATTTCTAATGGGTTGAGGTACTGATTTGCTATAATAAATCCAAATATAACGTTTTATTTTCTTACTTGTTTTTTTTCTTTTAATGCTTTAAACAAACATACTATTCAAAAATTAATTTTCACTTAGAAAGAAACAAATAGGTAATTGAAAACACTTAAAGAGCACGAAAAAATATAATTTATGCATTTATACAATTTGCAAGCAGGAGGCGACTTTACATCAAAAAGTAATAATTTCTCTACTTAACTCAGAAAGCAACCAAACACTTATGCTGTATAAATTATCTCTATGACTCCTCCTTTGTGGTGATACATTTCCAAGAATTACTTTCAAGACCTCCTCAGGACAGAGCAACCAAGGCCTGCTGTAAATTACAGTCCATTATTTTCTTATTTTGAATAGAATGCCTTAAGTACGTATTAACTGGTAGCTCCATCATTTTACCAGTCTCTTTAATCCCTTTCAAATTCACTGTTATTGTATTATTTTCGTTGTTTCACTTGTAGGCATTCGTTTGCTTGTTGCGTAGCCTGTCCCACAGACAGAAATAACATAAATGTCAGGCTGTGCAGAAAGCGTGAATGAGCTCTCTTCGTTTTTTTTCTTCAAGGGATTATAAAGTAATTTAGAATGCAAAACCAACATATTGTTCCCATGAAAGCATATGTCAGCCTATCAAATGCATTCTACTGGTCCTTTGCTTATTCAAAGGATTCTGCATCATCACCTTGCTGCTCGGTATGAATCCATTTCACACTATAGTAAAAATAATTTGGATGCGTACTAATTTGGACAAGTGATTCAAATAATTTTTAAGTTGGTCTTAAGTTTGGACACCAAAGGAGTATATTCACAAGAACGTGTGATAACTACCCAAAGAGTAGCGTAACGCAACTTTCAATATCGCAGCCCATCGCGGGAAAATAACCCCATGTCAACGTGAAATTCACAACAAGGCGGTACCATGTGATAGTCTGCTGACACCGCGGACAATGTCCGCGATACAACCACCCCGATGGAGATAAAAACAAACCACAAACCACAAACACCAGAAAACCTGCGATGAGCCCATCCCCGATGAGGAAAGCAGGGATAAGCCCCACCAGGGCCACGAAACACATGGCAGGCGGGAATAAGCACAACAAACGCCGAAAAAAGCAAGACAGACCAAACAGAAAACAACAGCCAACCACAATGGAGGCAAGCCGAGCCAGCAGACAACCCCACGAAACCCATTGGCAACAAAACATTGTACATGGCAGGCCAACTTGGACAAGATGAATGCAGCCTGAGAACGGAGGAGGACAATGGCAGAAAACCAGAACACCAGCAATGATGCGAAAGGCACAAACAAGCAGAAACACACCAACAATAAGAAGGCAGCAATGCACACCGGAGTTGGGAGCCCAGCGCCACACCAGGAGCTGGATGACATGGAGGAAATGGTCTCCGCCACATCAGTCTGGAGATGGTGGCAGGACTCGGGAACCGGAAACTGCACCAAACAACAGACACAACAGCAACAGGCAGAGGAACCAGCAGGGACAGGGGAAACGGGGGGAGATGGGCTCAATGGCACACATGCACAACTAAGCACAGCACAAATGCAGACAAACCAAGCCCAAGAGTAACAACACCAACCAGGAGCACAAGTCACACAACCCGGCAATGTCACACCACTGAGCAAGCACAGAAGTAAACACAACCCCGCCTGAAAGGGAAAAGGATGAGCCAAACCAGAGCTGAAGAGACATCTCACACACAATGCAGCACACACACATAGGAAGCAGAGCACACCAAAATTCAAAACAATGTGGTACAAACACCAACCTCTGCACAACCAAACACAGGACACAAGTGCACCCGCCTGTGGCCGGTAAACGGCCATACGCATCTGGCAAAGCACGAAACAGGGACATGATAATGCACAAGTACAAACACACAGTCCTGACAGGGTAGCAATGCACGGATGGCAGGGAGCCAGAGAGTCCGCGACACACACATTGGTAAACAAATCAAGACACAACACAGTTGGAGACAAGTGAAAGACAGGAAACATTAACAACAAGTGCGGGTCAGTACGGCCAAGAGAAGTGCCACGATATGCAGATCAATGTAGCAGCATGTCTGAATGGGGAACGTAGGAAAGCGCCCATGTTCACCTCAGGGGAGTCCATCACCAACACAAGTCAGTGCCAACCAGCGTTGGTTGTCTGCCTCTGGATCATGGGTCCAGGCCAATGCAGCCATTTTCGCTGTCGTTTTGGGACATGTGACCAGATTCCCAACATGCAACCAGGCGTCGGGACACGTGCAATGGGTCACATCCAGTCGTGGCTGCAGGTACCTTATCACTCATCCATGAACGTTAGTGGAGCTGCGTAGGCCAACATCTCCAATGAGTGATCGTCGTCCACCACATCTGACATGTCGTCGACGTAATCCATCATCTGACATGTTGTCGACGTAATCCATCAGCTGACCCGGATAGATGTGCTAACTCCAACCACTGGACCTAATGTGCAGCAAAGCCCAATCGGGTAGTGGCTCAATGTGCTCACTGCACACGACGACTCGTGCAATCTCCCAGGTCCAGTTTCCAGCCAGCATGCCAAACATCCATGCATGCCATAAGCGGGCATCCTGGTGACACTCCTGGTCGTGGGCCAACAGGGGGCGCACGCACACATCGAAATCCAGGTCACACACCGCTACGTTGGAGAGGCATACAGCCATGGACCACTCATATATGCACGAGCGACAATGCAACACAGGCTGCACGCAGGTGACGTGCCTTGGCAGAAGCTCAGCCGGTAACTGATCCGCAGCACAGCATACGTGCACGGTACAGCTCCACGTGACTGGAGTAGACCATGTGTCCAGGAAGGTCTGCAATTGCGTCAGTGGCTCTGCTTGAAGCAGCACTGGCCTGCCCTGAGACAGTCCTGTGAATTAAATTTCACACCTCACTGCAATGAGCAGTGTCTGTGTGCAATTGGTGCAGTCCTTGGTTGGGGTGTGAGTACATGTGAAGGCCATATAACGCATGCAAACTACGACCATGTACTACTGCATGTGGGATGTGTACACGTTAGTCTCACGCCGGGCAGTGCGTAGTGTGGGAGTCACAAGCACATGCTTTCGTACCTGTCAGGGGTTGCTGGGCACATGCAAGTTCCTGCTCAGAGCTGCAGATGTGCTACCTCCTGATAGTACAGACAAAGGACATTTGATCCCTACAGTAACTTCACCAGCTGCATGCATACAGGAGACGTACAGAGGCCGGTCGTGGAGGTAGTGGTACACCTGCGACCCTGGGAATCATGGATGACATGCCGAGCACGATGCACATGAGCGGACTCACTGTGTGTCACGTCAACACTCAGCTGCGCCTCCCTGCCATGGGCACCCACACTTGTATGCGCTGTATGGATGCTTCACGTACACTCCTACGGGACACCATTCTAATGCCTGTCCGCGCATGTCCAGCGCCATGACGACGACGTCGCAACGCTGGCCTTCGAAGGTGTGCACCCACCTAGCTGTAGGCCAATGGTCCGGACAGGGCGGACACAGGTGTCCAGCCCATGGCTGGCTAGGATATTGCTGCGAATGAGGCCAGGCAGCTGACTCATGCATCCGCAAGACTGATACACATCATACCTGGCATGCATGTGCCAAGACCCGAGCGTCCTAGCACTCCTACATGTCCCTGTACCTACGGGCCCGCCCTCCTGGTACATGCCACATTGCAACATCGTATGCCGCTGCTGCACATCATCGAAATGTACCTGGGATCTATCATGCACTGCAGATCTCAATCATGGCATTGCCGCCACAAGGCGTGGTGCTGATAAATGCTGCTGCCCCCACACCATCCACAACTCCGCCCCCTGGTGTGTCAGTGCCTCCCAGTGAAGCATGCATATCCACTCAGCCACCAGATGTGTCAGTGGCACACAGTGCGGCAGCCAGTACTGCAACACCCACAGGTGGGACGAGGACGTGGATGGGTTTGTGATCCAAAGGAGGCACTAGCATTAATTTCTGCCACCTGGCCTGTTTCTGCTTGGTCCCGCACATGGCCTCATGACCTTCCACTGACCCCCGAGACACTCCGATGCACTCACCTTGGACAACGACATGGACTGCCACATCCTGTTTGACAACCAATGACACGGCGGACAGACTGCAGACTGTACCCTTCCTCTTCCACAGTACATGTCATCCCCGGATGGACTATGGCTGGCCCTCCACGGGCCCATATTTTGCAGTGTGCTCGGCATTGCCCTGTACCGCTCCAGCTGCATAACTGCACTGGATGTGCAAATAAACATCCAGTGACGCACTGCTATGTCATGTCTTACATTCATTCAGGTATGGATGTGTGGTTGAATGTGGGGGCAGTGCCTTCCCTTGCGTCAATGACGTTCATCCTGTGGGATGCCAGTCAGAGGGTGCAACATTGCATTTTGTATACCGGGTTCTGTGGACACTACAACAGGGACACACGCCTCAGTCAACTCCTTATCCAGACATGGACTGGACCATGGCCAGAGCCCACGAGTCATTGTTGCAGGCCCTGCGCTGGTCTGGGGTACGGCAGGCCAGACCATTCCGCTAAGGCTTCGAGGGGGGGCCCTCATTGCCACCCGTCACCGGTGTACTCGCTGGTGGTGTGCAGATCACTGGTCTAGTTGTCAGCATGTCACAGCCACTCCCTGAGGGCAGGTTTTCACACACACCACACCCATCCGGCACAGGCGTCACAGGCCATGAGACTTCGCCAACATAAGGGGCCGACGAGATCACATTCCCCTCGTCCTGTGGATGATGGCTGCTCCAAGCTTCTCATTCATAAAGGGCCCATGAGTTGTTGCGCACAGGGTTGGTGACATCCGAGGCCAGGCTGACGACACGGGCCTACCACCACGTGGCGCAGACTGGGGTTGCACAGACTTAGTGGCATCCAAGGCCTTGCGGACTGCACAGGCACACCGCCACGGGACGGTGACTTTGGGTGCACTGAGTCAGTGGCACCTTAAGCCGCTGAGCGAGTGTGCAGCCTGCGATGGTGCCGGGTGCACTGGTATGTCCTCTGTCATGGAGTAATCAAGATCTAGCACCAAACGTGAGACCTGGTGGCCTGCGGAGCGGGCTGCATGATGTGGAGGGTGCCATGTCCGCGGGCCCCAGGCTTGTGGCTTGCAGCGGCACATGGGATCTCCTGTCTACGTGCCGGTGGCGGAAGGTGAGCAGTGAGGCCTGGGTGTGCATAGGCGGGCAGGCGAAGTTGTCTTGTGCAGGTGTGTGTACTGTGCCAGTCATGTATCTGGACTCTGTTTCAGCTGACAGCTCGGACTCAGATGTGTGACCTGGTGAACTGCTATACGTACCGGCACGTGGTTGGAAACACATCGGTGGCAGCAAGTGAGCAGTGTGGCCTGGGTGTGCAGGAGCGGCACTCTCTCTCTCTCTCTCTCTCTCTCTCTCTCTCTCTCTCTCCCTCTCTTCATCTCCCTCTGTCTCTCCATCTCTCCATCTCTTCTTCTCTCGCTCTCTCTCTCCCTCTCTTCTTCTCTCTCTCTCTCTCCCTCTCTTCTCTCTCTCCCTCTCCTTCTCTCTCTCTCGCTCTCTCTCTCCCTCCCTCTCTTCTTCTCTCTCTAGCTCTCTCTCCCTCTCTTCCTCGCACTCACCTTCGCTCTCTCTGTCCTTTGATGTGCGCAGGACACACCTTGTCATCATGTTTTTTGTCTTGCAGGCTGGGACCTACGGATTGTCCCGAGGGGAGCGGCCACAGGTGTCCAGCCCATGGCTGGCTAGGGTAGTCCTGCGAATGAGGCCAGGCAGCTGACTCATGCATCCGCAAGACTGATACACATCATACCTGGCATGCATGTGCCAAGACCCGAGCGTCCTAGCGCTCCTACATGTCCCTGTACCTACGGGCCCGCCCTCCTGGTACATGCCACATTGCAACATCGTATGCCGCTGCTGCACATCATCGAAATGTACCTGGGATCTATCATGCACTGCAGATCTCAATCATGGCATTGCCGCCACAAGGCGTGGTGCTGATAAATGCTGCTGCCCCCACACCATCCACAACTCCGCCCCCTGGTGTGTCAGTGCCTCCCTGTGAGGCATGCATATCCACTCAGCCACCAGATGTGTCAGTGGCACACAGTGCGGCAGCCAGTACTGCAACACCTACAGGTGGGACGAGGACGTGGATGGGTTTGTGATCCAAAGGAGGCACTAGCATTAATTTCTGCCACCTGGCCTGTTTCTGCTTGGTCCCGCACATGGCCTCATGACCTTCCACTGACCCCCGAGACACTCCGATGCACTCACCTTGGACAACGACATGGACTGCCACATCCTGTTTGACAACCAATGACACGGCGGACAGACTACAGACTGTACCCTTCCTCTTCCACAGTACATGTCATCCCCGGATGGACTATGGCTGGCCCTCCACGGGCCCATATTTTGTAGTGTGCTCGGCATTGCCCTGTACCGCTCCAGCTGCATAACTGCACTGGATGTGCAAATAAACATCCAGTGACGCACTGCTATGTCATGTCTTACATTCATTCAGGTATGGATGTGTGGTTGAATGTGGGGGCAGTGCCTTCCCTTGCGTCAATGACGTTCATCCTGTGGGATGCCAGTCAGAGGGGGCGACATTGCATTTTGTATACCGGGTTCTGTGGACACTACAACAGGGACACACGCCTCAGTCAACTCCTTATCCGGACATGGACTGGACCACGGCCAGAGCCCATGAGTCATTGTTGCAGGCCCTGCGCTGGTCTGGGGTACGGCAGGTCAGACCATTTGTCGTACTTTAATCTCTGTGACCGCGTAGGGGACAGGGCCCCACCCCTGTCTATCCTGATATTAGCAAACCGCAAATGGTTAATGCGGCATGTACGAGTGCTTTATATATCGTTCTAGCTATGAATGCACTGTGTACACGTTATTCTGCTTCACTACGCGGGTTCCATTTTGGAGGCAGTGACCATCTTGTGATTGCCCTCACATAGGCTATAATGAAGCAACTACGGGCCTTGCAATCCATGTGCTTTTCCATGACTCTTCTGTGACCTGGGCAGCTTGGCTCTGCTGCCCCAGGTCAAACTGGTCCCACGAGCTCCCCTTCCTCCGGCCACCTGTGATTAGCATCAAGGCTCAGCGCACCATAAAGTCCTTTCATCACACACAAGCCTCCGGCTAATCACTTTCGCACCTGCTTGTTCCTGCTTTATGGCTTGTTTCCCAAAACAGGAGATGCTCATGTTTATTGGGGGGCCTATTGACATCCGATGTGGGATCTGAACCTTACTGTGTAAATCATTGTGGGCTGGCCGAACTGGAATGTGGGATGGTCATCATGACTCTGCTTTTTCGTTTGTAATGTATACTTGTGATGGCCGTATCAGAAAACCTAGGAATGTATGCTTGAGGCAGGAAAAAGTGTATTTAAGGTGAAGTCCGTTTCTATGACTTTCAGCAGTCTCCTGAGAACATACACGCTGTTGTACTTCTAGGATATCTGTAATTGGTCTGCAGCCAATAAACGATCTTTGACTTCACCCAGAAGACTCTGTGTTTCTGTAGGTCTGGAACAGGGTGAACCCAGAAGTCATAGGGTGTGTGCCCCTGCACCGCTGGGACTAAAATACCCAGTACTTCAGTTTGGCGCCCAACTCGGGATGATTTCAGCGGTACCAGTCCAAGCCAGAGGTTCGTGAGGAGCTTCGTGTGGAAATTCCGGAGGAAGGCCGCCACTTCATCGACCCCTGCATGTCGACGTGGTCCGAAAGTCTTTTCTGCGAGGTTCTCCACGTTCCGACGGCTACGAAGGTCTGCTGCACTGATTAATCGACCTGTTTTGGACCCTTGACGAGTTTGAGAGAGCGAAACAATCGAGAGAGTCTTCTGGTGACGCCATCGATCAGCAATATTCAGTTAAGTATAAGTGGAGCGTCTCCCATTTGTTTGGTATCCCTCGGGATCGTTTTGATTTGGAAATTTGGAGTTTGCAAACGCCAAAACCAGAGGACTCGTGTATTCACAAGACTATCGTAATCGATAATCCTCTGACGTTTAGATCTAGACTAGTGAGCAAAGATGCCTGGTTCTAGAATATTTGGTAGATTGTTCTGTTTGGGTTGTGGAAGAGATTTCCAGCTGGAGGAATCATGTCCGGTTCCTCCGGTTGGAACTCCAACTTATGAGCTCTATGTAAAACATGGCGTAGGCCCTATTGCATATAACGAAGTGTGGATCCACTACACCAGAAAAGACGGTGTTTTAAAATGGCCCCAAAATGGTAGTTTCGATACCGATATTTTAGATAATTTGGAAATTAAATTGTTCAAAAAGAAAGCCCGGCCGGCGATATTTGATTCTTTCCGCTTATGGCGAAAGGAAGCCAAACAGAAGGAAATTAAGCTAGCGAAAAAGAATAAAAGAGAGAAAGGTATGACAGTAATGCAAGCAGCTGTACAATTTAAAGACAATGAGGAGGACCAGATGAATGAGCAATTGCACAGGCAGCGTAAGTTAGGGATCGACAAATGTTACCCAGCTTTACCACACTCTAAGCAGAATGAGTTAGAAGAAAAAGAGAAAGATCCCCTGATGTCGCATTTGTTGAGTTCGCCACCCCCGTATGCTCAAAATGCCACGGCACCTCCCCAGCTTGTGAATATACCACCTCCAGTCAATATACTGCAAGCCTTGCCGCTACCGCCAGCTGCCGCGCAGCCGGCTCTTATCCACATAGCGCAGCCTTCTCAAGGGCCGACAGTTGTGTTTCCAACTGCCCCCGCACTTCCTGCGACTTTGTCTAGTTCAGCAGCTGCCTCCCCTGACACTCTTCCTTGCACCACTCCAGTACCTGTTTCTGCATCCTCTTTTCTCCCCTCTGTTTATCCCCCTGTTTTTGCCTCAGCTTCTCCTTCAGCGCGACAGCGCTTAGCTAATGTGGTTACTACGTTAATGTCGCCTCTCTTTGAGTCATCTAGTGCGACTCCTGGTTTACAGCGTAAGCAACTGCGTAGTCAGTTGCCTAACCCCGATGAGAAAAAGGTAATAGATCGCATGGCGCGTAGATGGATTGTTCTCCCTTCACTGTATGATGTGGAATCAGTTGTCAACGTTTTCCATCAATGGGATGCCCCAAAACAGAGATATGTGTTTGAGAAAATGTGCGAAATTCTCTGTGAAGAATTGGAGGATAGTGGTAAAGACCCGAGCCCGCAGGAGTTGTGTAGAGTGATGTTCGATTTTGGAACTGGTACAATTGTGGATCGCGAGGTAGATAAAGCAGTTGCGGTTGTATTATCCTTCAGGAATGATGATTGTCAACAGTCATTGTTTGAACCTGATGTCCTTGTGGGGAAAAAGGTAAAAGCGCGACAATACCCCATGAGAGAAGTTCCCCCGGTATGGAAGGAAGCAGTTGCAGCTGACGCCGGTGCCGGTATCGCTGCTGTGCCAGCGCATTTCCAGCGTGTTTGGGTGCATGTTCCATGGAAGCGTTCTGAGGTGCTCGCGCTTAAGCAGACATTGCCTGATCCCCGTAAAAACCCTGCAGGATATTATAAAGAGTTGTCACAGACGGCAGGGTCATGCGTTATGAATCTGGCCGACATAGACATGTTGTTTGGTAATGTTATTCCACAGCCTCTATGGGGATCAATTCGTAATGCAGATCACGATGCAGAATTAGGTGCTACATGGGCAGACATTATTGCCGCTGACGCTAGACAAACTGGTGGCGCAAAACCTGAGCCTTTAATAGCAGAACTCCCTGGTAGAATCATCACGTATATGAAGACAATAATGCCCGCGATGCGCGTAAATTGGGACAAGCTATCTGCATGCAAGCAGAAGAAAGATGAGACAGTGTCAGACTTCTTTACCAGGTTTGAAGAAACGTTTATTGATCACAGTGGGCAAGATATGAGTACTGAGGGTGGCCAACGCTTATTTGTGGATAAATTTGTGCAGAATTTACTTCCTGACCTGTGTAAAAAGTTAAAAGATTCAGAAAGTTCTTGGGCTGTTTCATCTTCCGCGCAAATACTGGCTACTGCCCAGTATTATGAAAACAGAGATAAAGACGAGAAAGATAGAACAGAAAAGAAAACGAAGGAATTAAAGACAAAGGTCCTTTTACAGCAGGCCTATCCGCCACGTGGAGGTCAGAATAATTATAGGCAACCCCAAGGTGTCTATCACCAACCCCAACAATTTCAGAACAATCAGCAAATGAATGGGTATTATCAACCACGTGTCCCTGAAGGTCCCAACCAATGTTCATACTGCAAAGAGGAAGGTCATTTTAAATATAGTTGCCCTAAATTAATGCAGCGGAACGGTAATATGTATGGCGCAAGAGGTAGGGGTGGTCAGCAAGCTCCTAGAGGCAGAGGGCGTGGAAATGTTCCACAGAACGCGCGTCCTCTGCCGCCTCAAAATACCATCAATAGCTTTGATCAGCAAGCCAACGCGGCTAGTAATACAGCTCAGTATTACAATAATGATTATTATGCAGAGGACGGCGATGCAGAAAATAAAGGTTACTAGGATAGCCGCAGACAGAGAGAGGGAGTTGTTTCAGTGCCAGTGGATCAGAGTGGACCGTATGTTGAGGTGACTACAGCAAATGTAACGGAGCCCTTTCTGCTAGACACTGGTGCTGCAAAGAGTTCAATTATGCATTCAAAACTCCCTGGCGCACCTTTGTCTGGCGATATAAATGTTTCAGTAGGTTTTTCTGGCGCCCCAGTTAGGAACCCGACTTCTAGTCCCATGTCACTTTCTATTGGGCCTTGTGAGCTGAAAGCACCCCTGATTCTGACAACAGGTTGCGGTGAGAATTTGCTGGGATTAGATTTGTTGAAAAGATTGCATGCTACACTGTATTGTTCACCGTCAGGAGTACAACTTACATTAGGTAGGAGAGTGATTTCCCCGATGTACTTGTCTAAAAATACAATGCCGCCGGAATTGTCATCCCTTCCGGATGTCCTTTGGGCTACTGGTCCCAATGATGTGGGCCTCTTGGAGATACCGCCATACGTGGTAACTTTAAAGGCTAATGTCAGACTGCCACGTATTCACCAGTACAAGATCTCTAATGAAGGCCAGAAAGCATTGTTAGACATTGTCAATGATTTGATTAATAAGGGTGTGATTGAAGAGACAAGAGGCAACGTTTGCAATAGTCCGATCTTACCTGTCTTAAAACGAACGGACCCTTCACAGCCACCTGTTTACAGATTTGTGATTGATCTTAGAGAGGTTAATAAGATTGTTGTGTCACAGTTTCCAGTTGTCTCTGATATAACTGCCTTGTTAACGATGATTCCAGCCTCTGCTGCATGGTTTTCAGTGATCGATTTAAAGAATGCTTTCTTTAGCATCCCAATTGCAGAAGAGAGCCATTTTTGGCTTTAGTCTGGGAGGCCGAAGCTTCCGCTTCAAACGCGCTCCCCAGGGCTATTGTGAGAGTCCATCCATATACAGTCAAGCTTTGAAAGCGCAGCTTGATGCACTTGTTTTACCTAGTGGCGCTATCCTGATTCAGTACGTGGACGATTTACTAATCGCCGCGGATACTGAAAAGATCTGTAAAGAAGCCACATTGTCATTGTTGCGCCATTTGTCTGCTTTCCATCATAAAGTGTCTCTCTCTAAGCTGCAATATTGTCGACAAGAAGTGACCTACTTAGGTCATCTCTTATCGAAGGAGGGAAGGAAACTGACCCCAGAAAGAATTCAAGCCATTGCACAGTTGAGTGTGCCAAGAACACAGAGAGAAGTGCGTGCTTTCTTGGGCATTACCTCATACTGTAGGCATTGGATTCCTAATTTTTCCTTGTTGGCAAAACCTTTGTTAGCCTTAACATGCAAAGACACACCGAATCCTATCCCATGGTCTGAAGAGTGCCAGAAAAGTTTTGTGGAATTGCGCAATGCATTGTGTTCAGCTCCTGTGTTGGGTACACCTGACTACAGTAAGCCTTTTACATTGTATGTTCACGAGAAAGATGGTTGTGCGTTGTCAGTGTTAACACAGCCTTTTGGCGACAGACCGCGCCCATGCGCATATTTTTCATCAACCTTGGACCCTGTAGCGAGGGCATTGCCAAGCTGTCTGAGAGCGACAGCTGCTGCAGCTATGTCTATCCGACAATCTGCTGGTTTGGTAATGGACAACACATTGATCGTTATGGTTCCACATGCTGTAGACACATTATTAAATAGGACCAAGACACAACACTTGACTAGTGCGCGATTATCAGGCTATGAGCTCACACTGTTAGCAAACCACATACACATAAAGAGATGCAATACGCTGAATCCAGCTACGTTATTGCCACATCCAGCAGACCTAGATGAGAATGAGCAACATGACTGTCTGTTCAGAACAGAAGAAGAGACGAAAGGGAGAGTAGATCTAAAAGATACTCCCCTGACTGAGTGTGATGGTACTTTATGGGTGGATGGTTTGTGTTTCAAGCTCCCTAATGGTGACACAACTGCTGCATATGCTATCACGACGTTACACACGGTTGTGGAAACTGCACGAGTGCCACATAATTCGGCCCAAGCAGCGGAATTAATCGCCCTCACTAGTGCATGCGTGTTGTCTGAAGGAATGAGAGTGAATATCTACACAGATAGCCAGTACGCCTTTGGCGTGGCTCACAATTTTGGATGACTGTGGAAAGAACGTGGGTTCCTGACGTCGCATGGAGCTAAAATTCAGAATGGCAAGTTGGTGAATGATCTCCTTGAATCACTGACCCTACCGTTGCAAGTTGCGATTATGAAATGCAGTGCGCACAGGAAAATCACAGATGATGTTGGACGTGGGAATGCGTTTGCTGATGAAATCGCAAAAGAAACAGCACAGAATGTAAAGACTAGAATGTATATTGCAGGCCCCGCAAGATGGGTTGATGATGTTGGAATGTGTGAAAACACAATAGAGAGTGTGAAGTCGCTTCAAGCTGAAACTACAGAGAAAGAATTAAGCAAGTGGAGAGAAAGTGTGGGTAAGTTAGATGAGAATGGTTGTTGGATTGATCTGACAGAACATAGGCGATGGTTGTTGCCCGATGCATATGTGCTTCCAGTAGTTACAATGGCACATGGGATGGCACATATCAGTACGAAAGGAATTTGTAAGTTGTTGGCTCCAGTATGGCAGAATGCTGGGATTCCCAAGTGTGCAGAGAATGTGGTCAAGAATTGCATGGTATGCTTGAAATACAACCCTGGTAGGGGAACCCCAACTCCAGCTGGTCATTTTGCACCCCCATCATACCCATTTGAAGTTTTGCAGCTGGACTTTATTCACATGGAAAGGTGCAACAACCTGAAATATGTGTTGGTGGTTGTTTGTGCTTTCTCCAAGTGGATAGAGGCTTATCCTCTGAAAGATAACACTGCCCTGTCCACAGCCAAAGCTCTTGTGAAGGAGTTTTTTCCCAGGTTTGGAATGCCAAGAATGGTGTGGTGTGATAATGGAAGTGAGTTTGTGGGTAAAGTGATGAAGAATGTGTGTGAAGGGCTAGGTATAAAGCAAAAGTTCCACGCTGCAAATCACCCTCAATCAGCTGGATTAGTAGAACGCTACAATGGAGCCTTAAAGCTCAAGCTGGCCAAAATCCAGGCGAGCACCGGTCTTAAATGGCCTGATGCCCTGCCTTTAGCACTCCTGTCCACCAGAATGACCATACACTCACGAGTGGGACTTAGTCCCTATGAGGTCGTCTTTGGCCGCCCGGCTAATGTATGGGGCGTGCCAAGACCGGCGAAATTTAGTGAGATTGAGCATCCAGTACTACTCGATTACTTGTATGATTTGACTGTTAAACTGCGTGTTTTGCACCAACAGGTACATGATACTCTTCCCCAAGCTTCTGAAACTCCTGGACACCCTATCGACCCTGGTACGTGGGTGCTGGGTGCTGGCAGCGCAAGAGCAACGACGAGCCTCGCTGGATCGGCCCTCACCTTGTGCTTTTATCAACAAGATCAGCGGTGCGAGTAAAGGGGAAGAAACACTGGATCCATGGCACCCACTGCAAGGTAGTTCCCTTGCCCCTGCCATATGACCGGTGGGTCCAGGAGGGTATCGCCGACTCTGAGACAGACACTGTACCTCGTTTTGTACCATTCAGTGACGTACGGATAAGAGACACAGCTTCAGACCAAGAGAGTGACGATATTTTACAAGAAGCTGTGCCACTGTCAAATCGACTGGACACCACAGAGCCTGAACTTTTGTTCCAAGACCAAACAGCACCTGGCCGTCTCCGCTATAATTTGAGACCAAGGCCCATGGACAAATAAAGATTTCCTTACTATTTCCTTTTTGACATTTTAGTTCTCCCATCTGAAGGACTTTCTTGATTTTTGTTTTTCGAACCACCATCCGGGTTCAGCCGCAGGGTCGCGGTGCCAAGACTTTGGGGTACAGGCCGAAGACGTTAGGTCAACGGTTCTGGTTGGTCTAGGGCGTTTCCCTGGACTGACAGGCGTACTCCTTAGCAGAAGAAACTCATCCGCCGCGAGCGGCCCGATTAGAGGATGGAGTTTTTTAAGATGGAGAGACCCGTTGAGGAAATGAACTTTAAAGCAAGGATGTGTAGAATTGTAAAAAGTAAATGTTTTGTATTTTTGTGCCTATTTACACTGTGTAGTATAATAATGTTCATCGTAGGATTTGTGTTTTTCTCCTCTCAAAAGACCACTGCGCCCACTGTACAGCCTATACCTCTTTCTACTGCCTCCTCTCACTCTTTTCACCCTCTGCCTGAGCACGAACAAACCAGACGATCAGAGTTTGTAAATAACTCGTTTATCCAGCTCTTGCACCAGCACCAACTAGTAATGAATACGACCAATTGCTGGGTGTGTGGGTTAATGCCACATACCATTAACAAGGGTATTCCCTATTTGGTGCTGCCCTTTAGTTACAATGGATCGTCATGGGCATTCCAGACCATGTTCCTCTGTGCTCTAGATGCTTACTCCCCGCGACAACCGCGTTCCATCAGACCTGGTACAAATAATAAAGCCTTAGTGAGAGGAATTGCCGATATGAGTAGGGATATTGACGCATACTCATCCATTCCCAAAGAAGAGCTGAGACCTTATGTAGGGTGGAACGCAACGGGGTATAGTATTAGTCTGGGTGAAAGACAGCGAAAAATCTCATCTCCAATCTGGGTCGTACCCCACATGGGTCGGTTCTGCTTACAGGGTAATGGTCAGAATCCTAGAGCTCAGCTGGGAAGAAGTGACTGTACCGAAACGTACACTTTCCCGTCACAGTTTTCCCCTGCGTTTTTGGCTGCCAAGGGCACATATTTCATCTGCAATGACCGAGCATATACATGGTTGCCCCCTGATTTCTCGGGCACATGTTATATTGCGAACTTGCTACCGCCAACATTTACTGCTGCCTCTGATTACCACAAGACCAGAGTTGTGAGAGGTGTGATTAGTAAGGAAGATACTACCGGTCAGGAAGCAGGAGACTTCTTCTTAGGTTTCCTGCCGTTTTGGGGACCTATGGTAAATAGTAGGAACCTGAGACAACTGACGCGTGTGGTTGAATCCACTGTCAATGTGACGGCTGGTGCCCTTGGTAATTTGACAGCTGAGCTCCAAGCGGATCGCCTTATGACTTTGCAGAACCGCATGGTTCTAGACGTTATTCTTGCAGACCGCGGTGGGGTATGTAAGGTTATCCAATCCAGTTGTTGCATTTTCATACCAGATAATGCTCCAACAGTCTATCAAGCCATCTCCAAACTCCATAAAATATCTGAATCCATACACGTGGATAAGGGAGACTGGTCACTGGTGGGGTGGTTCTGGGAACTGATATCTGCCTGGGGTTGGAAAGTTCTAATGGTCATTGGAATGATCTTAGCCATTCTTTTCCTGTTCTGTCTGTGCATACAGTGTGCTCCTGCGATATGTAGCCTCTGTGCTACCTTATGTGTAAGGAAACCTGTATCGAGGGACGAGCTAAGTAATAGGATGATGCTACAGCAACATCTCCATGACTTTGTGAACATTGACCTAGACTCGGATTAAGATGAGTATAGTGATTGCCTATGTAAGGGCAAAAGGAGGGTCTGTCGTACTTTAATCTCTGTGACCGCGTAGGGGACAGGGCCCCACCCCTGTCTATCCTGATATTAGCAAACCGCAAATGGTTAATGCGGCATGTACGAGTGCTTTATATATCGTTCTAGCTATGAATGCACTGTGTACACGTTATTCTGCTTCACTACGCGGTTTCCATTTTGGAGGCAGTGGCCATCTTGTGATTGCCCTCACATAGGCTATAATGAAGCAACTACGGGCCTTGCAATCCATGTGCTTTTCCATGACTCTTCTGTGACCTGGGCAGCTTGGCTCTGCTGCCCCAGGTCAAACTGGTCTCACGAGCTCCCCTTCCTCCGGCCACCTGTGATTAGCATCAAGGCTCAGCGCACCATAAAGTCCTTTCATCACACACAAGCCTCCGGCTAATCACTTTCGCACCTGCTTGTTCCTGCTTTATGGCTTGTTTCCCAAAACAGGAGATGCTCATGTTTATTGGGGGGCCTATTGAAATCCGATGTGGGATCTGAACCTTACTGTGTAAATCATTGTGGGCTGGCCGAACTGGAATGTGGGATGGTCATCATGACTCTGCTTTTTCGTTTGTAATGTATACTTGTGATGGCCGTATCATAAAACCTAGGAATGTATGCTTGAGGCAGGAAAAAGTGCATTTAAGGTGAAGTCCGTTTCTATGACTTTCAGCAGTCTCCTGAGAACATACACGCTGTTGTACTTCTAGGATATCTGTAATTGGTCTGCAGCCAATAAACGATCTTTGACTTCACCCAGAAGACTCTGTGTTTCTGTAGGTCTGGAACAGGGTGGACCCAGAAGTCATAGGGTGTGTGCCCCTGCACCGCTGGGACTAAAATACCCAGTACTTCACATTCCGCTAACGCTTCGAGGGGGGGCCCTCATTGCCACCCGTCACCGGTGTACTCGCTGGTGGTGTGCAGATCACTGGTCTAGTCGTCAGCATGTCACAGCCACTCCCTGAGGGCAGGTTTTCACACACACCACACCCATCCGGCACAGGCGTCACAGGCCATGAGACTCCGCCAACATAAGGGGCCGTTGAGGTCACATTCCCCTCTTCCTGTGGTGACTGGATGATGGCTGCTCCAAGCTTCTCATTCATAAAGGGCCCATGAGTTGTTGCGCACAGGGTTGGTGACATCCGAGGCCAGGCTGACGGCACGGGCCTACCACCACGTGGCGCAGACTGGGGTTGCACAGACTTAGTGGCATCCAAGGCCTTGCGGACTGCACAGGCACACCGCCATGGGACGGTGACTTTGGGTGCACTGAGTCAGTGGCACCTTAAGCTGCTGAGCGAGTGTGCAGCCTGCGATGGTGCCGGGTGCACTGGTATGTCCTCTGCCATGGAGTAATCAAGATCTAGCACCAAACGTGAGACCTGGTGGCCTGCGGAGCGGGCTGCATGATGTGGAGGGTGCCATGTCCGCGGGCCCCAGGCTTGTGGCTTGCAGCGGCACATGGGATCTCCTGTCTACATACCGGTGGCGGAAGGTGAGCAGTGAGGCCTGGGTGTGCATAGGCGGGCAGGCAAAGTTGCCTTGTGCAGGTGTGTGTACTGTGCCAGTCATGTATCCGGACTCTGTTTCAGCTGACAGCTCGGACTCAGATGTGTGACCTGGTGAACTGCTATACGTACCGGCACGTGGTTGGAGACACACCGGTGGCAGCAAGTGAGCAGTGTGGCCTGGGTGTGCAGGGGCGGCACTCTCTCTCTCTCTCTCTCTCTCTCTCTCTCTCTTCCCTCTCTTCATCTCCCTCTGTCTCTCCATCTCTTCTTCTCTCTCTCTCTCTCTCCCTCTCTTCTTCTCTCTCTCTCTCTCTCCCTCTCTTCTCTCTCTCCCTCTCCTTCTCTCTCTCTCTCTCGCTCTCTCTCTCTCTCTCCCTCTCTTCTTCTCTCTCTAGCTCTCTCTCCCTCTCTTCCTCGCTCTCACCTTCGCTCTCTCTGTCCTTTGATGTGCGCAGGACACACCTTGTCACCATGTTTTTTGTCTTGCAGGCTGGGACCTACGGATTGTCCCGAGGGGAGCGGCCATGTGTCTTCATTTCATTTCAGTGTTAATTTTAATGAAGTTTCATTTGTTGCTTCGAAAGTGAATGTGTGCTGCTCATTTCTGTGTCGACACATGCATGTCACCAGTTGTGATTGTGCGACGTCAGGCGGATTATTTTGTACATGTTTAGGTGTAGCTGATGTGGCATGTCTTTGATCGGGGGTGCCAGGGAGCGGTGGTCCTGGGGGTGGTGGCTGTGGGTGTTGCGGCCCTCTTGGGTGTCCGGGCCGCAGTGGCTCCATGGCATCTGTTGCCCTTCCGATGTGGCCCGGGGCTGTGCTCCATTTTGTGGAGCAGGCTGCCGTCTGACTTTACACCAGGTCAGAGCAGGTGTAGATTTCCTGGTGCTAACGCGCCTTAATGCCTGTTTTGTGTTTTTATCGCAGATCTGGCTGGTCGTTGAGAATGTTGAGGTGTGATGTTGTCGCGGCTTTTGGCACGGGAACACCCACTCTGCATCTCATTAGCGATAGTTGCGGGGGTCCTCTGTGGCGATGTTTTTTGAGGATCCTATTGTGAGTAAATTGGTGCTGTGGGCTGGTAGCACTAGCTTGTGAATGGGGAGGTACATTTATCATGACTTTGGTTTTGATAAGTGCCGTTAATTGGGCAATAGCTCGTTGTGATTATGCCCCTAGGTGTATATCTTCCTATGGATTGAATTCATCATTTCAAGTGTAGATTTACACCTAAATGCAGACTAACTAGTCACCACCTCCTCAAATAAGGAGTCGGAGACTCTAATGATTGAATCTTTGAGTGCAAAGTTACTGTTAGCAGCTTTCTGCCTGTTTGTTAAGATCTCCACCACGGAGGCTTAGGCCTCCTTATAGAAGGTTGGAGGGAATTTTAGGAATTAAATCACACCTTAAATGGATATAGTAGGATAAAAGAAATTTAAAAATATATAAAATCAAGACCGACAGTAAAGTGAGAAGAACAGAAAGAGGGTGGAGACAGACCAGTCAATAAGAATTAATTAAAATAAAAAAAAGCATATTTTGTGAGTACCAGTGCAGGTGGAAGCAATCTGATACTGAGACCCAACTTGCTACCAGACCGTCGCAGAGGGAAGGCAGAAGAGACATTGCGCTAGATGCCCCACGTCCCGTATTCTTTCATGGTCCTACATTTCTGTTGCAAAATATGTTAATCAATCCTTTGTTTTCTTTTTCGATGGACCATCGTTTCTTGCAGCTTTATCGGAAGCGAGTACAGTGCTTCTGTTTTTTATATATTACAGTTTTTACTCAATTCCAGCTCTTCTGAAATTTTTCAGACAGTTCATCACACAGGGGGTGCATGTTAAGGCTTATTGCCACTTCACTCTCCAAGACGCAAATGGCTTGAAGTTTCCTGTTTACTTTACCATCTCCATTTTGAGGCCGGTGTAGTAGCTTTCGTTGAGATATGTTGGAGGGAGCAGCTATTTATGGGCTAAGGTTGCATGTCCGTGCAGCTGGTGTGCCAAAGGCAAGCTCATCTGCACTCATCTGCTCTAAGACCGCACAGACTATCAAGAAATGATGCCCAATTCATAATGATTCCGAGCTTGTGCTAAATTCAAAGTATGTTTTACCTACCTCTCCTCTTTAGAATCTAAGGGGCATATCAACAAGGGCTTTATCTCTGCTTTTTTGGCTTTAAAAGCGAAAAAAGCAGAGATAAAACTAGCACCCTATCAACAACAGGGTGCTAACACGCAAATTTGCATGTTAGCACCCTTTTACTCTACGCTTCCCCTTGCATCTCTAATGAGATGCAAAGGGGGCGTTCCAGAGTAAAATAATAGGAGAAATGTCGCTAAGCGACATTTCTCCTATTATCAAGAATGTCGCTAACCCTGTTAGAGACAAAAAAAGCAGCGCTAACCGCGGTTAACGCTGCTTTTTTACGTCTGCTAATTTTCAGACTTAGCCATGATATCCTATGGAAGGAGGATATCATGGCTAAGTTTCCCTGTCCCTATCAACAAGGTAACGTGTGATTATCGCTGGGTTTCCAGCGATAATCTCACGTTAGCCTGTTAGCGTGTAGATTTTTATCGCTATTGAGATAAGCGTTGCTAATAGCACGCTATCTCAGCGATAAAAATTCACGCTAGCCAGCGATAATTATCCTCACGCTAAGAGCGCTGAGCGATAATTATCGCCGGTTGTTGTTGATATGCCCCATACTTTGTGAGTTCTACCAGGGATGACTTAATCTGAAGAGAGGGCTTCTGGAAGTGCTATCCCCAGTCTCCAAGCTAACACTGATTCACTTTTTTCAAACATAAGGGCATTTGTAAAATGCATGTACACCTAGAAGCATCTTGGTTCTGGATAACACGTTTATTGTGACCAGACTCGATGGTTCTCATTTAATTGACCTCAGAAGGATGAAAGGCTGAGGGGACCCGCCGAGATTTGTACCTGTGACCTTGGCCCCTACAGAGGATGCATTAGTCCACTAAGAGAAACATCCTTTACACCACAATCAATACCACGATGTGCCTTTACACTGCAGTCACTACCCTGACTGTGACATTACCACGCGTTCCTTTACCAAACAAGTCTTTGCAAGGACTTGCTGTAGGGGACGTGTTGTTGGACAAGTGTTGGATTTTAAGTCCAACACCTTCCCTACTGACACACTGACTAGAGTTGGAATAGTAATTTAAACTATTCCAAAGTCCAGCACCCCCCTAAAACAAGGTGTTGTAACAACTTGCGTGGTAAAGGATCACGTGGTAATGTCACAGTCGGAGTGCTTTCTGCGGAGTAAAGGCATGTGTGGTGAATGCATGCTGGGTTCCATCATACATCCGTCCACTAAGCCACCAGACCTGGCAACCAGCATGTAGCAGGGTTTAGAATTAATCTTAACAGCTACTCTGATGAATGTTCGCCCTCTAAATAAACGTGAATGTGAGATCTTCTGTTTGAACTCTCGCCTCTTACTCAGTCTTACCCTTTTCAGTGGACCATAGCTCCAAGAGGCCTCGGGCCCGGATATAGCAGCTGCTATTCCTTAAGGATACTCCTTACTTTCTTGTAACAGAAGATGCAAGGAGGGTGGATTTGTGGCCTTAGCCTTTAAATCTCAGCTGAATATTATTATCGACCCTTTTGGAGATTCCGATCTGCATGAGGTTTTGGGTGCTCATTGAAATTACATGGGTTTTTCGTAGGGAGCTATTAACAACAAATAATTCACCCCTGGAATTATGCAGATACATCGATACACAATCAAATTTATCAAAGGTATTCAGTCACATCAAAATCTATTGTTCTCACAGCAATACATATTTCCCACAAGGCTTATCAACTACATAAACATATACGTTTTCAAGGGATCAAATAACAGATGAATTATTCTTGGATATGGGATATTTTCAGCCAACTCATGTTTCACAGCATCCAGCTGCTGCTTTGTCATGGCTGAAATTGCAAACAAAAAAAACAAAACCATTTTTAATTATACTACTCATTTTTTAGGACAACCTGTACTACACAGGTAATTACGATTTTAACAAGGTTTTCCAAAGTACATGCCCATAAGTGGGTTCACCTTTGATTTACATAAATCAATTCTTCAATATTTTAAAAACATGTTGACTCATGCCGTCTTATTACACATTGAGGTGGACCTAAATACACTTCATGCCTTTCGCAGACTACTAATAATACAGTTAGTTCAGATTTCTGTAGCTGGAGATGTTTATGAAACACTGCACATTCAGGGCCCGATTCACAGAATTAACTTAAGACAAAATCCTAAACTTACTACTTTTGGTATTCACAGAATGCACTTAGTACTTTTGGTATTCACAGAATGCACTTACTACTTTTGGTATTCACAGAATGGATTTACGACTACTAACTTTACGTCCGCACTCGGGCCGGAAATTCCGGCCCGGAGGCGGAGTATCCGGCCCGGAGGCGTAGTTTCCGGACCAGAGGCGGAGCTTCCGGCCCGGAGGTGGAGATTTCGGCCATGGCTAAATCTCCACCACCGGCCGGAAGACCCGCCTCCGGGCCAGAAGCTCCGCCTCCGGGCCGGAATTTCCGGCCCGAGTGCGGACTTAAAGTTAGTAGTCATAAATCCATTCTGTGAATACCAAAAGTAGTAAGTGCATTCTGTGAATACCAAAAGTAGTAAGTGCATTCTGTGAATATCAAAAGTAGTAAGTTTAGGATTTTGTCTTCAGTTAATTCTGTGAATCGGGCCCTACATATTTAAGTACAGCACATCAGTGTCAAGGCATGACTCATTTAATCAACATATAAGCAAAGAGTGGATTCTAATGCTACTAAAACTTCACAACATGACAGATTTTAAAACAGTTATATGTCAACAAATACATGATGTTACCAAATAATTCTCTCACAGTGGTTCCCAAATGCACACAGACTCACAGTGTCATTCTAGACAAGCACCACTATCCCTATGAGTTTACCAAAACTCATTCACTACAGTGCAAGTGGTAAGGGAACTGCACACAATCTACATATTTCACAATTGAAATTTACTGTCAATGCCTGACTCATATAATGAAAGCATAAGCCATAACTGTCTTCTAATGCTACTAAAACTTGACAACATAACATGTTTTACAACACTTATCTGTCAGCAAATACACGATGTTACCAAACATTTCTCTCACAGTGGTTCCCAAATGCGCACAGACTCACAATGTGATTCTAGACAAACAACACTATCCCTAGGAGTTTACCAAAACTCATTCACTACAGTGGAATCTACATATTTCACGACTACACTTTAATGTCAATGCCTGACTAATTTAATCAACGCATAAGCAAAGACTGGCTTCTAATGCTACTAAAACTTCACAACAATACAGGTTTTAAAACGGTTATCTGTCAGCAAATACACGATGTTACCAAATGCTTCTCTCACAATCCTTACCCAAATGCACACAGACTCACAGTGTTATTTTAGACAAGCAACACTATCCTAGCACTTTACCAAAACTCATTCACTACTGTGGAAGGGGTAAGGGGACTGCACACAATCTACGGGCCCGATTCACAGAATTAACTTAAGACAAAATCCTAAACTTACTACTTTTGGTATTCACAGAATGCACTTAGTACTTTTGGTATTCACAGAATGCACTTACTACTTTTGGTATTCACAGAATGGATTTACGACTACTAACTTTACGCCCGCACTCGGGCTGGAAATTCTGGCCCGGAGGCGGAGCTTCTGGGCCAGAGGCGGGGCTTCTGGCCCGGAGGCGGAGTTTCCGGACCAGAGGCGGAGCTTCCGGCCCGGAGGTGGAGATTTCGGCCATGGCTAAATCTCCGCCACCGGCCGGAATCCCCACCTCCGGGCCGGAAGCTCCGCCTCCGGGCCAGAAGCCCCACCTCTGGGCCGGAAGCCCCGCCTCCGGGCCAGAAGCTCCGCCTCCGGGCCAGAATTTCCGGCCCGAGTGCGGACTTAAAATTAGTAGTCGTAAATCCATTCTGTGAATACCAAAAGTAGTAAGTGCATTCTGTGAATACCAAAAGTAGTAAGTGCATTCTGTGAATATCAAAAGTAGTAAGTTTAGGATTTTGTCTTAAGTTAATTCTGTGAATCGGGCCCTCAATGATTACACCACAATTCACATTGAACTAAAATGTACACTCGCCTAGTAATATCAGACTATTAGGATTCTTATAGTGATACTGTTCATGTATGTTGTGGGGTACGGGTTGCCTGAGAGGAATGGGCCTATAATCACAACGCAATGCAAGACATCACACACTGGTATTAGTTGCCTCACTGAGGTACCACCTCAGAGTTGCTTTATTTAAAACGTCTGTCCCCACGTCACAGATCATGACAATCGGGACACACTCAGGAGGGGTTGCACATGGAACACCCCTGCAAAGGTAGCAGACGTAGGCTAAACCACTACCTTCAACATAACATTTCTCCTTTACCAACAATAGGATCCATAAGCGAGAAGATGGCAAAACACCTAAAAAGAATATGAGAGAGAGAAAGTAAAGGAAAAAGAGAAAAACAAAACAAGAAGAAAACAACAGAGTTCACCATCAGAACAAATGAGTGATATTTTATTTTTCTTTAGGACAATAAGAACTTCTTCAATTGAGAGGACCTCGCAGGATGGGGTCGTAGATGGTATCTTTCAGTCCTTGGCGGCTACATCATTTCTCCTCTCGTCTGAAGTATCAGTCACTAGGAACATGCTGAGATCAGCGAGACCAGGTGACCGCTTTCCCAGGAGACAACTTCTCTCAGCCCCAGAGAGCAAAGGCACCGCCCTGGGCGACGTGAACACAATAGAGCGAGCAGACGGCAGCAGCTCGTCTTCAGTAGACTCTTCCACTTCCGACAGCACACCTGCACAGGAGTTTGGTACCGCTTGAAAAAAGAAACACTCCTAGTGATGGTCTCTCATGCTCGTTGGGCTGTGATCATGGTCCCTTTCACAGTTTGCACCCTCCATGAACGTGCCTCAAAAGAAAGCGTTAACTTTCTTCAGGATTGTCTATTCTTTACCATCACCAGGTCACCAACATCAATGGCACTCGGTTTGGCTCTGCGAGTTCGGGATATGTCTTCATTTCTTGATTAATGCTTCTGTAACTTGTCGGTGACCTTTTCTTGCAGTCCTGACTCTCTTTCCATGTGAGGAAAAACATCACCCATGGTGTGATTCATGCACAGAGAGCTCGGAGTGACCTGAGGTGTGGAATGGGAAGACAGACGATATTCCCTCAGAAAAGCATAGAGGGCACAGTCCACATTCTGTCCATTGGGCAAAGCAATTCTGAGCACCTCATTAAGTGTGCGCATAAATCGCTCCACCTCTCTATTGGCTTGGGGCCATCGTGGTGTCCTCTTCCGGTGGCGAACACCTCTGGATTGTAGGTACTCCAATACCTTGTGACTAGAGAGAGCAGGACCATTGTCGGTACGCAGTTCTTTGAGGATTCCATGAGTGGCCATAATGTTCTCAAGAAGAGGTATGGTCTGACTTGCCATGGTGGATTCCGTTATCTCCACCTAGGGATATTTTGAAAAGTCATCAATGACCACCAGCATGTGTCCGCCATCTGGGAGGCTACCAAATCTGGCTCTCTGTTAAGGGAATGGCAGGATGTCTTCAGTAATGATAGGTGCCGGCGGATCGGCAGGCCCGGTAGCTTGACATTGCAAGCACTGATGAACCGCCTGCTCTACCAGTGTATCCAGGCTGAGAAACCCTACCTTGCACCTCAGTCAAGATTTTTTCTTGACAATCCCTTGATGAGCCAAATGGGCAAGATCAACCACCCACTGTTGCAACACCACTGAATCGACCTGACCCTCTCTGGAGACAACCTTTATGGGAGACAGCAAGTTCATCCCAAACATTGTGCAGTGAGGGCCAACGTCAGCCTGCCGTCGTCAGTGCAAAATGAGGCTGTGTCGAGCAGGTTACACCACTTCCCCGACTGCACAGCTCAGATGCTCAACTGGAGGCAATCATCTATGGCAGTTGCTTCAACTAACTCTCTGAGTGAGACAGAGAATGGCTGCGAGCGCTCAACCACTGATCGAACATATTCCTCTACTTCTTCTGCGTCAAGCTACTCGCTCTTTATAGCAGGACGGGCATGCCTTGATGGATACTCGGCAGGATTCTAGGTCCCTGCACAGAAGACCACTGAAAAGTGATATTACTCCAATTGGAGGATCCATTTTTCTATATGGGATGTAGGCTTCGATAAGGACTCCATAAATAATGGGATCAGAGGCTTATGGTCTGTGTGCACGATAAATGGTTGACAGTAGAGATTTAGATGAAAATTTCTGCACCCACAATGCACCACAATGGCTTCCTTTTCAATGTGGGAATAACGTTGCTCCATTTCTATATGCACACGGCTGGCATAAGCCACTGGAGTCCACTCACCATTACACTGTTTCTGAGATAACTCCGCCCGAAGGCAGTAGGGCTGGCGTTAACAGACAGTTCGGATTCCTTTGCAGGATCGAAGTACACGAACGTTGTGTCTGCCAACAATGCAAATTTGGTGGCTCGGAAAGCTTTCTCTTGGTCAGGCCCCCAGTTGCATTGGGTGTTGGTTTGGGTCAACTCCCTGAGAGGAGCGGTAAGGTTAGTGAGATTTCGGATGAAACAGTCTCAATAGGTCACCCTCCCAAGAAAGCTTTTCACTCCCGACACTGTGGTGGGGGCGGGGGCATCCTGAATGTCTTGAACATTGACAGGATCGGGTGAAACTCCTTCTTGAGAAAACCAATGTCCGAAATTTTTTATCTCCTTTTGCAAAAAAGTGCACTTTTCCCTGTGAAGTGTCAGTTCATTCTCTTGGAGGTGTTGGAACACGGCCCTCAGCCCATCAAAATAGTGTTCCAGTGTGGGGGCATGGACCAGAATATCCTCACTAACATTGAGGACACCCTCCAGTCCAGCAAGGACACTCCTGATGGTGTCCTGAAACACTTCAGCCGCGCTTGAGATGCCAAAGCTGAGGCTCTTATACCTCCTCAGACCATATTGGTGGAGACAATAGTGATGGCCAGGAACTCGGGGTCCAACAGCAGTTAGTGATAGCCAGCTCGCAAGTCCATATTGGAAAACTATCAGGAGCCATTCACTTCTGACACAAAATCATCGACTGTGGGTGTCAGTTGCCCTTCGCGTTTGATGGTCACTTATTCCTCTTGTTAGATATAGAGTTATTGGAGGTATTGTTTCTTATTACTTAAGGTGTGCACCTAAATCAGCCCATGGTGTCATCCAGCAGGTACCACATGTACAGCGAGGCATTGCTGCATGTGTGTGTGTATATGTCTGCAGGTATAAGCAGAGGTCATGAACCTGGGGCAGCCTAGGACCGCTGTTGGTGTGAAGAGGAAGAAAACACCATCAAAAATGGCCTCTGCAAAACTCGAACTGCCACTGTACAATGAAACTGCAGCCAGGCCCTTTTTAAGTCTCGCCTACGCAGCGCGCATGCGTTGCTTAGGAAAAAGACCTTTAGTAATCGATTCCGTTTTGCAGTCAAAAACGTGCACGTATTGCATTGCCTTCAATGGCAACGCGAGCAAGTTTGGCGATTCCCCAAAGCTCGCTCCCGCAAGGGAAACAGGCGCAGGCCCCCTCCTCTCCCCTCACCCTGCTGCCTCTCGTCAAACTGGCGCGCGCGCTTGTGTTCCTCATCAAGCGCATCCACATTTAGGCCGCGCCTATGCTGCGCGCATGCGCTGCATAGGAAAAAGACCTTTAGTAATCGATTCCGTTTTGCAGTCAAAAACGTACACACATTGCCTTCAATGGCAACGCGTGCACGTTTGGGGATTCCCTTGTGGGAGCGAGCTTTGACAGATGGTTCCTGCTGTCTCCCGCAAGGGAAACAGGTGCAGACCCCCTCCTCTCTCCCCTCCCCCTGCTGCCTCTCGTCAAACTGGCGCGCGCTTGTGTTCCTCATCAAGTGCATCCACATTACAAAGCCTCGCATCATATTATCCACTGAAATTTCTTGCTTTTTCTCTTAAAATGGCCAGAGTGTGATCAGTTCTGAAAAACGCCCAAGTCGCCATTTATAGAGGTCGGCTTCTGGCTATCAACAGAGCAGAGAAACCGTATAGGATTTATGGTGGCGTGAGCAGATTAACATAACACCCGCACCGCCAGAGCGGTCACCATACAAAACACTGATGTAGACCATGTGACCAGCAAAAGCGCTTTTCTTTAATTTGAAATGGACTAAATAATTTAAGGAAATGTAGATAACTGGTGGCTTTCAAGTATTCTAACACCAATTTATATATTAGGAATTGGTAATAATTTTTTAACACGTCATACTGAAAGAAGATGCATTTGCTTTTGTAAAATAAACACAGAGTTGGATGTCGTATCCACAACTGAACATTTACGTTAGTTGCAGGTTTCGCTGTATCTCAGATTGTGTAACACAATAAACCTTTTAGAAATGGGCGCCATATTCAGCTGACGTTCCATTGCAGTCTTTCTTTTATATGACAGTTTTTCTGTATTTTGTTCTGAGTATAGGTTCCTTAGGTCTGTCTTCTAATATATGACAGTTAAAATCCATGCCCTTTATTCCCATTATATGAAGTTCAAGAGATTGCCACAAGGGGGTGAGGGCTCGTTTCCTGGGGGCTCATTTTCTTGTCATAGGCTAGGTCTCCTGTTTGTCGCCGCTCAGAGGGCGGGAGAAATTTTCCAAAGGCTTAATGAGGCATGAGTAGGTTGTGCTGCACTACGGTGGCTCAGAGAGGGACAAATTATTAAAGGGACTGAAAAAATCTAGCCGCGATTAAGAAAGGGGAGGGGAGAATGTGCCGCAGCTGAAGGGAGAGCCCAGGACCCACGGAGGCATTTGCCCGATCATCCGGGAACGGGGAGAATATGAGGTGAAGTATTATTATTTAATAAATTAGCTTGTCATCGTCCGGAAGTGACCCAAAAAAACACAGATGTTTATGTGTAATGTCACATGTACTACCCTCTGGGGTTGGAATAGTGGTGACTGTAATAAGCCTATGGAGTTGGACACAAATAAGTGTTCATGGTAAGGAGCCCAAAATAATTTCGTGAAGTTCTTGTTGACAGTAAGCATCTTTTATTTTGCATAAGTCTCTGGTTGCCAGCACCATCTAGTATAAAAACAGAATATAATGTGTAAATTTTAAAAGGCAGCCAATCTCAAACTTATGATTTTGTCGCTTGTTACGTTATGACATTTCAAAAGCACATCATTTATAGTTTTTTACAGTTTGATAGGTCGTGCACACAGCTGTAGTGAATCCAACACAGTTATGATTGGATAAGATGCTTTGTTCCAGTAGAAACGTGGAGCAATTACAAAGCGGCCTGTTCCCTCCAGCCGGTTCTCTCGTTCTCCTAAATTGATTCCTTCCATTACAACAATCTCATTCCAAATATTCACTGAGGAAACAATAGAGGGACTATGCAAGGTTACGCATTGATATTAATATATAAATATCCCTTACAACAACAGCAACTTCACTTTTAATGCTGTCTTTCCTAAAGTGTCTGTACTGGTGTGCCATCTTAGTTCTTAAATGTCGCATTTCAGTTTATACCCTCTTCTCCCTCCATCCTCAGCCATATATTAACAAACCTTTACTGGGGACATTTCTCTTAGCAGCCCTCATGTTTGGAATCTCCATGTGATTTTCTTTTTTTTTTCTGGCGTCCTGGTTGCCTTTTGCATAATAAGCAACTGGAACGTTGAATGAAGTACTATTACATTTGATAATAGTAATACCTGTTACTTACCGCACTTCCCAACAGTATATATACTGTTGTCTGAAGCGCTGTACATAAACAGGTTATTGTTCGTTATAGTCCTTCAGGCCGTATTTGCATATAACTAATGCAGAGGTCAATTTTTCATGGTGCAGTGGACTGTTCTGTGGACCACCCTAATCCTTTTCTGAGAGCTAAACGAAACAAGCATTGGCATAGTCAATAGGTCTCGCCTTTGGGACCTTATGTGTTTAGCCATGCAACAGTTGATGTTGTTACACCAAGGATATTGTGGTGCATAACTAAATACTCATAAGGTCCCAAAGGCGAGACCTATTGGCTATGCCAATGCTTGTTTTCACCTGGAGCGGGCTGGATGAAGACTGCACGGGGCTCACGCTGTTACTCAGGCAATCTGGGATGAATCTGCCGGGAGCAGCAGGCCGGCCTCTAGGATGGGCGTGACAAGCTAAACACAGGGCACACGCGACCCACAGAGACTGAACGTTGGACCCTTTGCAGCCCTGTGACAGCAGAGGAGCGGCAGCCCAATGCACCTGAGAGAGTGCACATGGTCCCAAGAGCAGGAGACCACACGGTGAGATCTTTGGCCCCTCGGCGCGGTGTTGCAATCCCCAATATGACACCGACAGACGGCCGAGAAGGGGCCTGGACATGACTATCGGGTCTCACTCAGGAGGGATTGCACATGGAACACCCCTGCAAAGGAAAAGGACATAGGCTAAACCACTTCCTTAGACATAACAATGGTTTTGTAGTGGTTTTCCCCTTTCCACGTTTCTTTGATAGTCTATGCTATTTACCCCAAAATGGAAATGAGAGAGAGCTCAAATATGAATAAATTGATAGTCCGTCTCCTCTCATGTTCTAGTGCCGCTAGGTAAATTTTTGTGGTGCCACTCATACCAGTTTTCTGCATCATTAGTATCCTGATTCACCAGATCATAATGTGTTCCTCAACTTACTACAGACAAAGAAAAATATAAAGTATCGACAGAGAAAAGATAAGAACAAGCATTTGCAATGCAATAGGTCTCGCATTTATACGAGTTTGAGCTATTGGCATTGTAAATGACAGTGCCTTTTATTTATGTTTTAAAAAAACCAAACTTAAATAAAAAGCATTGTCATTTACAATGCCAATAGCTCAAACTCGTATAAATGCGAGACCTATTGCATTGCAAATGCTTGTTGTTGAATTGGGTGAGGATAAGGTTATTCCTAGAAGGTGATGTTACAGAGGTCTAGCCCTCTCCTGGCCTTGCAGTGTGTGGCTTTCCCTTCCTGTTGGCTTGTGGCCCCATGGTTTGGAGTGCAATGTAGGCCCTTGCTGTGCAGTGTTGGGGGCAAACTTTCAGGACCCCCCTCAGTCCTCCAATTCAGCCCAAGGCCAATGCAAATATGTGAAATATTGCAGACTCACAGGACTCTCTTCTCATTCTGCTGCCCTCCCTTGTATTCTTACACTCGAAACGTCCTGTACTGCAATGCAAGTTAATGGGGAAAGTCAATATCCTCCCTCTTTTCAGTTACCAAATGTTGACATGCATGTTTTAACTAATAGTCGGAAAATACGCCCACATTTCACTGCAACCATACAAAAAGTGTTTTCAGACCTAAGCTTTTCGTTGGAAGGTAGCATGTCCACTTAAAGTACTTGTTGCTTCTTTCAGAGGCTGCAAGCCACGATAGGAACGAACAATGAGTCAGTACAAGTGTGCTCGAATACTGGGCCGCGGGAATGTGCGCATGCGTGGGGTGGGGGGGGGGCGCGCGCACTGCCGTTCCAGTGCCGGGCGGGCGCAGACACAGGCACCTTAAAATACACGTCTGTCTAGGAACGGGTTTGGGAGCGCTCCAAAGAGAGATGGCGCTTCCTGACAGTCTGATGACTCACAACAGCGAAGTTCGTGTCCTCTGCAGGAGCCCGAGCTAATCAGAGAAAAATGTTAATGGGTGGGAGGCGGGAAGGTGTAAATACGCACTGCGAGAGCACAACCTGGAGAGCAGGTTTAGGCAGGAGGGGGAATGAGTGTTCATGCTGGGGCCAGCCAGGAGCAGCAGACTGGTGGGGGAGGGGAGCGACGGCGCCTGTTGGACAGAAGGATGGGAGATTAGTGTGTATGTGTAGAAGACGGCACCGGCTGGGGTGTTTCAAACGACCCCAAACGTCCTGTCACTCTCCATATAAAAAGACGTGAAAGACACGCATGCAGATATAAGAGATTGGTGTCGTTTTCGAGAGAGGATTGAAAACAGAGGAAGTGGAAGTGTTTTGTGTGGGCGGGAACGACAGTCCTTTTCCTCTGGAGAGGGGCAGCGTACTTGTGTCCAGCTCAGGGAGTGAGTGTTTTGAGGCCTTTAGAGGGGTCATGTGTAGAGAAACGTGTTGATATATGCTCGCGGGTACTGGTTATTCGCGATGGGCAGTGTTATGTGGGACAGTTTTGCATTTTTGTGTAGCTGAGGTGGGCCGAGCTTTGTGTGACAATCTAGAGGTTAGCGTTGTCTATAGTGTGTGGGGGTGATTGTTTTGTATGCCAGTGTGTAAACAGATGTGTGTGTGCAGTAAGGGGACAATCTTTTCAGCTTGTAGTGACAGATGAGGCACAAATGTTCAAACCCGCGCCACACTGCAGCAGGCATTGAGATGGGACACAGGGGCACGGGTTGGGTCTTTGCTGTCCATCCTTCTCTGGAAAAAGCTGACTAGCCCTTGAATCACTGTGGCAGAATGTCGTGTCTGGCCCTGGTAGTGACATGTGTTTGTGGAAATGCGGACTGTTGTCTGTGTCTACAGGGAGCGCCAGTGTTATGTGTCTGTAACGTGGTGCTGCGACATGGTTCACACCGTGATATGGTTAGGAACATGAGAAGCTCCTTATGGGGTTGCCATACGCAGCGATGTGCTCTAGCCAGTGTTGGCTTTCTTATATGGCATAAACCTATAATCAGTAGAATGGAATGCTGCCAAGAGAAATTAACATGTGGTTAAGCAGCCTCAGCTAGGATGACCAGATTTAGAAAACCAAAAGCCAGCAAATACCAGAGACCCAGAACTGGGTTTATAATTTGCTGTGACCGAAGAGTTTATACTGACGTATTTTATAGTACACACACGCAAACAGATGACAATCAGAAACGAAAATAGCTTTAAAAATAAATAAACATATGAAACATACTTGTCAGTCTTTCCCTTTTAAGAGTCAGGCGAGTGACAAACAGAAACCTGAACTGTAGACGTCTCCAGCTCAAAGAACCGACCATCTGCTCTGCTCAGAGCCAGCATTACGCACCCCTGTTTTTTTTTCAGGAACGTTGAACTCTGTTGTGTGAACTTCGTTTAAAAACACACATACCCTGTAATTGCATTTAGAGAATACATGTTTATACAAATTAAAAACATTCATCGGTTATCACCACCACTTTGTTCCGCACAGCTGACTTGCAGGCTCTCTCTATGTGAGACAGTCCCCGGTGTTACTATTTAGCCATTGTAATGCCACTTTCTTTGCCAACCTCAGAAAGATGGAAGGGTGGGTCGGTATTCAGAGAGTTGCATGTAAATTGCGGGGTCGATGAGTGAACAGCTTAAGTGTCTCACGGTGATATATCAAAATAAAATGAAATGTGCAAGTAAGAAGAATGACGTCGTGCCTGAAACGAAACAGAAAACCGGGAGTTGCGCTATGAAGGATGCACTGGGCACATTGCTAGCAAAACCTACCACGAAGTTTGTTTCACCCAAGGTATAACTTGAAAGGTGCTGCGGCAGGCCAGGGAGAGTTTCTTCGACAACAAGCGCGCACTGAAGCTGACGGAGTGGGAGGGGGAGTGGGGGCGGGCACGCAGGCAAGTGAAAGCAAACAAGTGGTTGCAGGACTCCAAATGGTGCGCGCGCCCGGACGGGTCACATGCACTGTAGTTGGAGGCCTGCAAAGCCACTGTTTGCACTTCCAAAACGCGCTTACTATAAGTCTCGCCAGAGCCAGCGCTAAAGCGCTGGTCAGGCGAGACCTAAAAAAGCAGAATGGAAACAAATTACAGCAGTAACTCTACCAAGCTTGTCATTCTTGTCATCAAAGTTAACCAGTTCCCATTAATGTATGCTAGAACCTAGTGTTTCATGCCCAACAGCCTTTAAAGTGCGAGCTATCTGCTTATTTGTTTCAGTCCTGCTTTTTTTCTTATCTTTTCTCCGTCTATCAGAAGCTGAGGAACACATTATGCCCTGGGGAATCACAAGTCCTGTAAGATGCATTAGGCAGTCAGCAACTAAGAGGCGCAAGTAGTCTGAAGACGAATGGAGGAATAGTATGCCTCTATCTTGGAGCCCTCCAGAATTTTCAGGACTCTGAGGTCCAGATGTATCAATTGTTTTTCCCGTTCGCAAATGGGCCGATTCGCAGAACTGGCCCGTTTGCGATTGGGAAAAAGCATTTTGGGATGTATCATCCCAAAAGGCATTCGCAAAATAGGGAATCGCAAAAATTGCCATTCCCTATTTTGCTAATGCATTTAAGGAATCGCAATTTGCAATTCCTTAAATGAAATGCAGGAAGCCCCAAAAATTTGCGACCTGCCTTTAAGGAATCACAAATTACCATCAATTTCAAATTGGTGGTGATGTGCGATTTTCATGAAAAAGGCACTTTTTTGCATTTTTCAAGGTGCCATGTGGCATACATACATACCCTTAGGGCATGTATGTGCACCACATGTGCACACTTACCTTTTAGGGGGTGCAACAGAGTGGCCTTTTGGCCCCCCTATCACCCTTGAAATTACATTCGCAATTTGCGAGTACCTATTTGGTACTCGCAAATTGCGAATGTCTTCCTCTAGGCCCAGAGGAATGAATGGGAAGGTACTCCTTAATAGCGAATCGCAATTTGCGATTCACAATTAAGGAATAAGTAGGAATCGCAATTATTATTGCGAAACCTACATACATTGCATTTTGCAATTCCATAATAGTGAATTGGTAAAATTCTCTATTAGGGAATTGCAAAATCCAATATTGATACATCTGGCCCTGAGTCGCTTAGGACACGTCAACTCCTTAGAGTCTGAGGCAAACAAGTCCAATAGCAGCCGCCATTGCGCCGTAAACTCCCTGACACTGCCTGTAATTTCACTGGACAATTTTTCCATGCTCAGGATCCACTATAGCCTCTCAATCTAGTAGAGTTTAGCCGGAGGCACAGGCTGGCCACAGAGCGACAGGGTGGATTGCTTGACAGCAAGAAGCAAATGGGAGATTAAATGTCCCTTCAGCCCTCATAGGGGATATATTTCATTATCAGGTCGGCCCTAAATAGTAATCTCTGGGCATCTAGTGATGTCAGCCCCTGTGATCTGCTTGATAGTGGTGAGGACGGAGTACCAAAAGGGGCCAATTGTTGGGCAAGACCATAACGTGCCACGCAGTGTTCCCTCCTTCCTGCAACCGTGCCAGATTAGGTGAGTTCTGCCAACGGTATAGAATATTGGCTAGTGTTTCCCTTTCCCATGTGTGTTGTGTGACATGATGCATGCAAATTAGTTTTTGTCCCATTGGGCCTCGACTAGGGTTATCCCTATATCCTTTTTCCCAGGATCGTTGAAAGCGAAATTTATTTGTATGCCCCTTGGGTTCTAGCATTGCATAAATCTTAGACATGGCGTGGGCATTGCCAGTGCTATGAAGTAGATATTTCTCCACGTGGTTAAGAGCTCGGTAGCAACCTTCTGAATCCCCAGGGAGAGGACCCAACGTCATAATTGTAGGTAACAAAATCGTTCTGCCTCAGACAGGCCATACCTAGCTTGAGCTGCTTGAAGGGCTTGATGGAGTCCCCCACAAAGACATCCCATAGTGTTTTGCAGTCCACCTATTGCCAAGCACTATAGTGTTCTCCATAGTGTTCCCCATCCAGGCCCAGAGAAAAGTCACTGTTTTCTCAAAAAGGAGTAAAGTGCAAGGAAAAAGATGTACGCCCTTTTTTAGTTGCCACATTGTCCCATACTTCCAAAGCAGCCCTAATAACGGGAGATCTATTAAGAGTTCCCGTTTTCTGGGATCTGTGTTTCTGTGGGATTTCACTCAGGATTCCCTCTGCCATAGTATGATCCACCGTACACAGTGCTTTAAATGGGCCGGGACTCACCTGTACGGAGTACCGGCACTTCCGAATTTTCTTGCAGTCAGTACCGGCACTTCTCTTTAGCCAGAGAGAGCACCGGTACCCTGATCAGCAGCACGGCAGGCGCAGGTTAGGCATCTCCTCCAGCTCAGGGCAGTTGCTGCTGAAGATTCCAGCAGCGCCCACTTGAATGTCCCAAGACTGCAGGGTGTTGAGAGGACTTACATCACGCTGTGATTAACAGGACAGGGTCTAGACAGACCCTGCACTGTTCATCAGGTGCGCTAAGACAATTCGGCTGAAAGTGATTTTGCCACCCCCCCTCTATGCCCCCCCCCCTCCCAACTCTTTATTAGGTGAGTGAAATGGGCTGGGACTGCCAGACAGTCATCCAGTCCCATTTAGTCTATTGCACTGGCCCTACTAAAGCAGGTGGCAGCGCAATACAATCCTCAACCTTCATCAAAGACGTTTTTCTTTTCATCTTTTTGTTTAGCACAGGAACTGCTTCCCTTTGTGTGCCCAGCAAACACTAATTGCTGCATTTACAAGATAACAGGGACTGACCAGGGTACTGGGACAATGGGTGTGAATTTAGCCCTGCCCATAGGGCAATGCACAGCAGGGAATGTTGGAACACTCCAGGAATTAGCTCCCATGACAACTGCTGATGCATTTGGTTGGGGGAAAGAGGAGACGAACATAGAAGGACGAGTGAGAGAGGAATGTAAAGTGAGGTGACAGGTGAAGTTAGGATTTGCAGTTTTTTCAGATAAAAATGCCAGATATTTTTGGGTGAGAGTTTTATATAGCGTGAATTTATTTGCGGAGTTCTGAAATCATTAATGGACTTAAGTGTGAGTGTTTGCTTATGTCCGTGTGCTTGCCTGCTTGTGCGTGCCTGTTTTTGAGTAAGAAAGAAGGAGAGGATCAGGACACTCTCAGGAGATATATTGAAGGGAATGTATGGAATGCTTTTGTGTACCTGTCTGCTTGATTCTTTCTGTGTGTGCGAGCTTGAGAATATATAGTATTATGCCAAACAACAATAAATAACAGTAGGGCATTAAGAAACAGAAAATATTACAAAACAAGGAAATGTTAACATCTCCTGTTTGGCTTTCATTTTGTGTAAAGAGTTAACCTGTTTTGATATGTGCTGCAACTGGTACAGAAGCCATTATGTACCATCATATCTTGCCCTTAGCCCACCCCTAGCTCCGCCCACTTGCCACACCTCTATCTTATTTTAAGGAGTACCTGCACTTATTTTTTCCCATTTAAATCACTGACCGTACACCACCCTTTCTCGGTTTCTAGCCTGTTCCAATGATTGAGAAAGCAAAGGTGTGCCGCAGCATACTAATATGCTAGGTTGGGCACACCTAAGCCCCCTATCTGCGGATTAAGATTGTATTAGTGTCTGGGGATGCGTTAGAGTCTCCCACCCGAGAGGTATATGTGACGGAGGGACTTGCGTTCCGTGATGTGTCTTTTGGGCTCGAGAGAGTCAAAGTCTGGAAGATGTAAACGATCGTAGGCAGAATAGCAATCATTTTTTTGTAAATGTTTTTATTAGCTATACAGAATATGACATGCAACAGTAATCAGTGGAGCTCTCACTGTGTGACATACCCATACATAGATGTAACATGATACATGTTTAGCATTATAGAGCAATGCACATGTATATTTTATTATCAGGATACACGTTAAGCATTGTAATAACAGGCACTTTTTGCAGATTGCAAACAATAATGCACGATGGAGCAAATGGCCTTCTACTGTGCAAGGAGATAAGAGAGGGAGGAGGGGGCAGGGGGAGAGGAGGATAAGAAGGAATAAGGGGAACATAAATCTAAGAATGTGAGAGCTCTACAGTCCATAATATACCAAATATGGCGTGCTAAAGCCATACATCCTCATATTATATGTGCAGCGATGAACAGTGCCACAGGCCCGTGCAGGGGTGTGCCACTACTGAATGAGGGCAAGCATGGAGGGAGGGAGGAAGGAAGAGGGCTGACAGGGCCTCTGGTGGAGGTGTACGTGGTCAGGCGGTCGTGTGTGGGGGGGCGCCTCGAGGAGGTGAGTGTTAAATGGTGCTAGGAGTAAGAAAATAGGTGTGAAGAAAAGTGATGACATGGTCATCATGCTGTCACTCGTAGGTACCATTAGTGAGTGCACTTGTTGTTCGGCAAGTTCAAGGTAGGCGCTCATCAGTTTTGCCTTCACAACTGCAATCAAATATGTCTCCCATTCCTCGCCCCCGTGCGGGAGTCGCTCTGCATACATAGTGCTCTAAGAGTGTGTGCTTCCGCTTTGGTCCACCTCAGTGGTACACGAAGCCAGCCCCAAATCTCCAGAGGAGCAGGGGACTTCTAAGCTAAGTTCTGTTTAAACTGAACAAAGGCCAAGTCAATAATAATCGGTGCAAGTGTTTGTCCCCCTTCACCTGAGGGCGCAGTCTCAGTAGTCAGGATTCGAGAGTGGGGGAAAGAGGCTGAGGGTGTGTTGACAGCTCCATCACCGTGGAAGTGACTTCCTTCCACGCCTGTGATAATGGCGCGCAGACCCAGACTGTATGTAATTAAACTGCGTGAAACAGAACCTGGGGTTGCGGGAGATATTCTTGGTCATCTGCAGGGCATGAGCCCAAGCCGTATCAGTAAGTGGTTGTTGTAGCACTGCATCCCGTTTGGCACGTGCCCTCGTGGTATGATCGGGTGGGGTACTATTGAGGGCAGAAATGTGATAGCATGACGTGTCTGTGACTTAGGTGGTTCAGTCTCCCTGGTGCCCCATGTGTCGTGGGCCACCCGCTGCACGATGCAATGTGTTAAGAATTGACCAGCGTGCAGTCCATACAACTCAACCAATGTCATAAGCTTTCCCTCATTATAAAGATCAACTGCCTGTGTAACTGCGACCTCAGTCCATGGGGTTGAATCGAAGTGCCTCAGTGTTTATTGCAGTAACGGCAAGTCCCAGACCGGGGTCGAGGGGAAGTACGGAAGAAGTGGGCCATCAGGATGTAGGTACCTGCACCAGCAATCGCGGGCCACTGTCGTTTGTCGGAATTTGAGCTCAGGGTGAATGGTTGGTTCAGAAAGCCAAGTGTAAGCGTTTGTGCCCCGCAGTGTTGCGCGTCCAAGCGAAGATTCAGGATGCGTCGGTGTGATCAACCAAGCGAGGCCACATTACGCAGGAAAATCAGGGCATCATCAGCATATAGCGAAATGATGTGGTGCATGTCGTGCTTTCGTATGGCCCACTCATCTGCTTGCTGGCGAAGCAGGAAGGCAAGGTTTCCATGGTGAGGGCAAAAATGAGAGAGAATAGGGGGCAGCCCTGCCTCATGCCTCTGCAAATAAGGAACTTGTCAGAGATCAATTGACCCCTTCAACAAGTGCCTCAGGATCGGTATGGAGAGTGCGCACCCAGCTGAGAAATATTGGGCTGAACCCCCGGTAAGAAACAGGGAGTTGATAGATTCGGACATGGTAGGTGTCACTTTGCCCACTTGTACCATTTCCCAGTAGACATTCAACAATAGAGGGAGGAGAGAAGACATAAAGCACTTATAAAAGGTGTCAGTAAAGCGGTCAGACCTTGGTGCCTTGGATGGGAACAGTTTCTCTATGGCCAGCAGTATTTCCTCCTTATCTGTAGGTTGTTCGAGCCGCTCCCTATCTGAAGTGCTAATATTGTGAAGGTCAACGCCCACTAGATAAGAGGCCCGTAATTGTGGTTTGGAATCCTCTTTTGCATAGAGTCGCATAAAAGGGCCAAAACATTTAGCCTTATCTGGGTCTAATTAGAAGACCTGTCCCTTCCAATGCTGGACTTCAGAGATGATGGCACGAGCTTGTTTGGCGATGAGCAGGTTGGCTAATATTTTCCCCGTCTTGTTCTCTAGGACATTATATTTATTCACAAGCTTGGCAAGGGAGAAGGTAACCGTGTCTAGTTTGAGGAGTTTAAGTTGACCCTGATGTTAAGAATTTTTATCCACGTCTTCTGGGAGTGAGTGTGCCTGTGTTCCTGGTCCAGAGCCATAAGGTCCTCCCTTAGCTCCTGGAGAAGGTCACTGCGCAACGGCTACAAAATTCCCTCTAAGGACCGCCTTGAGTGCGTTCCACAGGGTAGTGGCCGGTGTGTCCCCAGTGTCATTGTGTGTGATGATTTCTGTAATACTCCTAGTGATACTGGCGACCATCACTGGTTCTTTGAGAACAGAGGCGGATAGCCCAGGCCTGTGTGTTGCATGTCACCTTGAGAGGTTAGCCAAATAGAAGAGCCAGATCACTCACTGTCATCAAGACAGCACTTTGCCAGAAGTCCATTTTCTTTTCCACATTATTGATTGTAGGTGAGTTCATCATTTCAAACGATCTGACAGATAAAAACTCAATAAACTGTTCTCTAACTGGAAATCAACTAAGTGCACGAAAGAAGGGTGAGATTTATAGTCTTTTCAGCGCAGTTATGATGTTACGTAGCTCGTGTAGCAGATATTCGGGGGGGAGGGTTGCTTGCCCATCCCATTTTGAGTTGACCAGAGCCCCAACTACAACATACTGAAGGCTCTTGAGATTAAAGGTAGTGGACATGCCCTGTTCCGTTTTCATTGGCAACACACAAAGTCCAGTTCAGTTCTCTGAACAGCAAGAAACTGCCCTGGGGTGTCACGCTTAAATCACAATGGATGAGGACTCTGTCATTTGGAGAGAACCAACCACAGCAGACCTCTCTTGAGGCTCCCATGCTACGACTCACTACATTCTACATATATATCCTCATACTACTTTAAGTATCTTATGCGATTTTGTAACCTTGGCGTTTTCCTCAAATTTATGGATCTGCTGCATTTGCCACATTATCCATCATCTGCTTCATAATTTGCAGATTATAACTAAAGAAAATCTGTTTCTACCTCAAATGGATCAAGAGTTATTAAAAACTCGGCAACGCATGGTGCCACAGAGTGGAAGGCCCAAGAAAGAGGTTGACTGGTCACCTTTGTGTTGCTCATTGTTGCATTTGTGTGTTAAACTGGTAATAATGAGATGAAAACTTTGCTCAGATTGTGTTAACGGCTATTAAAAGACACAGTAATCAAGTAAAATGTACCACATTACACCACATAATTTCTTTTTCCTTGCCACATAATTTATTCAACCCTGACACATAATTTGGTCATCCTTCACCAGTGTCCATGCATATGTGCCTTAAATCATAAAGGTCTGTTGACTAAAAAGACAGGACTGGACCCTGCGAGCACCGGGCACCCCTCAATGCGGCACAGTACCATATGTTTTCAAGTTTGAAGTAAATTGCCCGGCATGATGCTGATTTACTGTTTATAAGCACTTTCTATGCATAACTGAAAGCAGCAGGCTTGCTGCCTGCCCTCGGGCCTTTAGAAGCAAATCAGCCGGGATTCGGCATAGCTTTGGGTCTGCACGTACAAGCTGGAGGCCCTGCCCTGCTATGTTGTGTGTAGAAAGCAAATCAGCTCTCGGGACCCGGAGCATGGATTTCCTGCCACTCTTTATGCAAAGCTCGTAGCTCCTCTGCAGCGTGCTGTTGACTCATGCTCGGGGAGACCGCCGTATTTTATTTTGCCCCCAGCAATAGAAACATCCGCGAGGACTCGCTTTGCATGTTAAAGGGAAGCAGTTTTAAAGTTTAAAGCTCAAGGCACCTCGTGCATGCGGCGAGGGCAGCAGAGGGGAACGGCAGGCAGTTCGGACCACAGTGCCACAGAGGTGAGCATATGCAGTCAAGGGTGGGCCCTGCGGTTCATTGTCTATGCTCTGTCCTGCTTACACTCCTGCGCACCCCGGATCATGCCTTCAATGATGATATAACATATTCTGCCCTTCTGACCCGATTGAAAGGTTCTCTTGGCTTGGGAGTCACAGGCAATATATAAAACAGTGATAAACTGATCTCGAACCTAACACGAGAATATCACAAACACCAATCTTTAAGAAATGAAGAACAGGAAAGAAAAAAAAAGAAATAGGAAGTATTGAACCAGGATCCCTGTGTTGTCTTCCAGGCACTTAGGAATCCTCATATACAAAACTCATATAACGATTTAGTTATTAAAGTTAATATTGGAATATTAGAAACACAATCAATAATCTTGAGAAGATAATTTGCCGTGATGCACCCGCCTAGTGTGGCATTAATATATTAAAATATTGCCACAGTCTTAATATTGCACAATAAGGTATTATAGTTCTGATACACAATATCAGACACATCTCTTGTAGAAGATATTCCTTGATGCAGCGTTTCGGATGTTTCTTGAAATCAAAACAGCCTTCCTAAGGACAAAAGTAGGGGTGGGCGGAATTTGCGGAATTAACCTTCGCAAATTATCGCGAGAATGTTTAAAATTATCGCAAACAAGCAGAAATATCGCGAAGATGCGGAAGTTTTTTTCCGGCATGTTCGCGAGATTTTCTGCATGGTTGCGGGTCGCCAACTTACCCATGTGGTTGCTTGCGGGCGCGGCCATCTTGTTTTGAGTTGTTCTCGCGGTGCATGATCGCGAGAAGAAAGACGTGATCGCACGACGCATGACGTCACTGCGGGCGCGAACTGTCGCGAGACAGCGCAAATGGCTAAAAACAATACAACATCTCATGGAGAACGTGACCGGATCAAGAAAACTTGTCGGCGAACGCAGGGATTCAGGTAAGGCGATCGCGCGCGCGCGAGAATGTATCATTTTACAGCGCGAGCAAGAAACAAATTATCGCCAAGCTGCGGAAACCGGAATTTTTGACATTTTCGCGCTCTCCGCGGAACGCAAAAATGTCAAATTATCGCAATTTCCGCGAACGGAACAAAATTTTTGCCCAGGCCTAGACAAAAGTAGATGATCTGATCTTGGTACTGAAATAAATCCGTTTAAAGGCAGGTAAAAATACATAGTTATATTGTAAAGAGTGGCCACTGTACCTCCGTGATATCTGATTGCTAACCTTGGCCGCTGCTTAGCAGCTTTAAGGTGCATTGGTGTCTCTGTTCCTGTGTAGTAGGATGTTGCACAGATGTAAAACTTGGTAAAACTGTGAACCGTTACCCTCTTCTGCGGCTGTGCCGGTTGGCAGCAGCCTGAAGAAGGAGAAGAGCTGAATTATCACTGCAGAGGCAGAGACTCTAGATCAGTGGTTCCCAAACCTTTGACTCCAGAGGACCCCCAGTAAGTCACTACTTGAAGTCGGGGACCCCCAAGCAATTTGTACTATTTAAATTTCAAACATTAAAACAGTATTTTGTGAAAAATGCACAAACAAGTGCACGCCAAACAAATACTCTAATAGCTAAAGATGTTATTATTTTATATTGAAAAAATGTGCAAAAATCTATAGATTTTAATGGGAAGGTTGGTGCTGCACCTCGGGGTCTAACTTTTCATTGTTTGCTTTTATTTTGCGGTACAAGGCTCCTGCTCCTGCCAGGGCCGTACTGGAAACCCAAAGCCTCCCTGGCAAATGTTGTCAGACCAGTCCCTGTACGGTGCACACCAAGTGAAGCGAGTGAACCTGACCACTACAAAGGGAGCTTTGGGGAGCTCTCCCCCAAAGGAAATTAGGGACAAATGGTGCATTCCACATACATTTGTCAATATATATTGAATTGTGTTAGCTTTTATAGCATAGTAAATGATGACCTTACTGTGTACCAGATTACAACGATCTTTGTTGGGGCTCTTCAATGATTCCCTCACTATCACCCTCCAACTGTGCCTCTTATCTTTCCATAGCCCCTCTGTCACATGTATTGCATTTGTTTGATAGCATCTCCCATACCAGTGTAAGGCAGAGACAATGAATCGTACATGTGTAAATCAGTGTATAGAAAATGTTACATAAGGCAAGGGGACGTCAAGGTGTAGTATTCACATGTCATGTATACTGGTAGGCATTTTTTAAGAATGCTTAGTCTAGAGATGCACAAACTCAGGATTCAGAACATAACACAGTGGTTAGTATTGATGTTAATACAAAGAATGTATTTCTACCCAAATAAACTTTTATTAGCAACATCAGGATAATGAAAGACTGAGAGAAAACAAAACTTACTAACTTGTACCATGCATTTTGAATGCAGCTCTTTGATGGCAGTTCATAGCTCACTGTGCTAGTTTGCAATTGTAACTCATGAACTGCACAGTAACAACAGAAGTTCTGTGACTAAAGCAGTAACCCACTGAGCTTGCACATTAAATATTTTTTTTTTTAATGCATGGTACACATTCTTTGCAGCTGGCATATTAAACATATGCGCTTCCTTAGAGGAGTCAAAGCTGCCACTAGACAAAACTCTGCTCTCTCTCCAGCAGGTACATTAATCACCTGAGTTATCTTAACACTTTTATTGTTTTGAAAACTGCTGATTATACAAGGAACTTTGCTGTGCTTTTAAAACTGCTGCCTGTGGACCCCCTGGGAATGTGTCACGGACACCTAGGGGTCTACGGACCCCAGTTTGGAAACCACTGCTCTAGATTTATGTTTGAAGTTGGTATTCTTAACTCCTTACTTTGGAAGCAATCAAAAACAAGGAGATGGATGGAATGCTTGATTTATCCATCATTTTTCACCCACCATGCCACCTCAATCCGGACCAAGCCACGTGCAATTCCGTCTTGACCATGCTCTAATGGGAACAGTCCAGCATGTACTACCAGAACAGGTCCTCCCTGGACCGTAACTAACCCTGGGCGCGACACTACGCTTCGCCCACGTAGTGTACGTAGCGCTGCCTGCTTCGCAGTTTTCGAAGTAGGCGAAGCAGGCAGCGCCTACGCACACGCGAGGGCGAAGCGTAGCTGCCTGCCGCCCACCGCCCGCCCTCCTTTTAAAAGATAACATAAATTTATAATAAAGCAAATTAAAAGGCACTTACCTGAAGCGCGGCATCTCCGGGGCTCCCTCTTCCTGGTTTCCAACTTTTCTGACAAATGCGCATGCGCGGACGCCCGCGCATGCGCATTTCTCGCAAGAAGTCTCTAGCGGGTTTGTGTTTTCTTATTATGAGACATCACATGCTCTTCTGACGTGCTCTCCTGGCCTGCTACACTTAATGTCTCTTTTTATGAAACTTTCCTGCCACAGTGTTTTTATTGACATTTTCTCCAAGTCCTCTCTTGCTCTGGTGTTTTGTTATCCCATTCTCTATTAAGACTGCCTGATTCTGTGTGTTTGTTGTTTCTATGATGTGTTTTCTGTCATTGTGAGACATCTTCTGTCCAGCCATATAGATTATCTTCTCCGCTACCTTTTCTTCCATGATATGTAAGCTTATTTTCTCTCGCTGTAAGATTTCTCCTGCCTTGATGACTATATTGTCTCTTTCTCAGAGTCCACTCTGGCTCTGAATTGTTTAGTTCTTGTTTTTCACTATGTGATCTCTCTTGATCTAGACGTAGGGGAGCCTCATTCAATTCAAACACTTGCATAGAGTATATTTTACATCTGCAGGCCTGCACAAGATTGGGAAACGTCCCTACTTGCTCATGGTGCGGAAGGGAGGGTAGAAATTAATTTGAGCTGGAGGATTATAGTGCTCTGCACTGGCTCTTAATTGTCAAAACCAGTGCTTTTGACAGGCCTGCCCCAAGGTGGCGATTTCTGGTTAATTTAGATGACCACAACAACAATAAATTATTAATCCAAATGCATTAAAAATGACTATTACCTGCCGCCCAAGCCATTCTTATAGCTTTTGAGGCCTGAAAATTGCCTAAATTCTCACACTTGTAGGAGTGTGATGGTTAGTAGTTGTGTTACTATAATTGGCAGCACAGCATGTACAATGTGTGGTGCAAGTTGCAGCGGCCTCCTGACGAGAGCCACTGCACTTATTGTTTTACAAATTCAGCACTGGAGGTGGGCACATTTATGGACATGATATGGGACTGTCCGATGATACAAAGATATTGATCTAGAAACCATGCAGTCGTGGCACGGCTGGTGGATATGGGCCTTGAAGTAGAATCTAATACTTTGCATAATGTCAATACTGGGGATAAAGTAAGGCTGGGTCATAAACTTGGCCTAGAAAAAACTAGTGGCGCTGGGTTTGATGATTGGCAGTGTGGAGGTCGCCTTCCACTACCACTGTATCCAGCTGGACCAAAGCAATTGAATTCTGTATTGCAGTGGAGGAGAGGATCTACCTAGGGCAGAGAACGTACTCAAACATAGGTAAACATTTTGGATCCACGGTGAAAAGCATCTCAGTAATTTCGACCTCGGTGATCCTACAGGTATCATAATGTTGGTACTCCAAGACTGGCAACCACTTAATCAGCTGTGTCTTGTTGAATTGAAATGTACAAAACATTATCATTTCTTCTACAGATGATGAAAGATTTTTTGGGATTGGGCTGTAATGTTCCTATTTTGTTGTGCTGGCTGTGAATTGAAAATCTAATAAAAAAGATTTCGAAACAAAAGAACAGCAAACAAGAAACAGTACAAACCTACCTTAATGGTGTGAACCTTTATGTTTTGAACCTCAACTTTCAATGAATGCCAAGTCACTTGGATTCACCCTTGGAACCAACCTCCCCTGCAAGAAATACATTGTTTAAAAAACAATGGGGCAGGTTTATGAGGCCCTTGCGCCTCATTTACGCCGCCGTTGCGTCACTTTTGTGATGCAGCGGCGGCGCAAATCCTGCGCCATGGTGCGGGGTATTCATAACGTGACGCATCTGGGAGATGCGTCACGTTGTGAAGCTCTGCGCCACATATAGGCGTTCCGGCGCGGGGGGGGGGCGTTCCGGCGCAAGAACGCCTCCTAAAAGTGGCTGAGTGAAATCTACAAGATTTCACTCAGTCACTGTTGAGCCCATGCTGCGTCAAAACCCTGCGCCTGCTTGAAGCAGGCGTAAGGATTGACGCAGCATTGTGCAGATAGGGCACCCCAGAGCCTTGCTGGAGCTGCTTCGCGCTTGCGACGCAACTCCAGCAATGCGTCACTTTTACGGCACAGATGCGTGACGCATCTGTGCTGTTTTTGCCCCATGGTGCGCCGCCTTATAAATGCGGCGCATCCATGATGGCGGAGCTGGGGCGCAAAATAACTGGGCATCCCTGCTGATATGCAGGGATGCGTCAGTTATTATAAATCTGCCCCCATATATGGTCTAGTACAGCTCTCTCTTCTAAAACAATGAAGCTGTTTCTCACAGAAAGGGACTTGAAACTGCTGATGTCATAAACCGTCCACTTTAGCAGCTTGAGGGGTGGAATAGGGGGGTGCCACTGCAAACTTTTGATTAATTTAAAACATTAAATGTTTGATTTTAGCTTCTTTGATTAATGGTCTCCAATCAGAAGTCCATCTATGCCACTGCAAGAGGATAGTATTGAAGGAGAGACAAGACAAAGTGGCTGGATGGATGAATGAATGAGACAGAAGGAAGGATGGACAAAATGAAAGAATGATGAATGGATAAAGGGAGCAATAAAAAGAATTAAATATGGAAAGAAAGATGGGAAAAAACCCAGAATGGATGAGACAAGGAAGGAAATACGGAAGGAAAAAAGACAAAACAAAGGACGGAGACAAGGAAGGAAATGTAACATTTTCCTCAGTGAAAAAATCCGCTGAAGGACTCCCGGGCTCACTCGCTTGCTCAGTGCTATTTGGCGTATTTTATTTTTTTCTAAATTCACATCTGGATGGTGGCAGCCTCCTCCACCTTGGGCTCCCAGACTACATACTGATACCATTTAAGGGCATCCTACATGTCAAAGCACATCTCATCCAGGCACGAAGTCATCTGATCACATCACCTCTACCATGATGGAACTCCACTGGCTCCACTTGCTGACCCGCACAATCTTCAAAGCTAGCTGCATCATTTTCAAAGACATCACAACCAGCACCCAGCTTGCAGACAAGCTCAACATCGCTAGTGGTTTGGGGCACACCCCCAACCAGGACACCATCAGACTGTAGACTAGGGAACACAAAAAAACAAATTCTTTGACGATTTCAATCTAAGCACCCAGGATCTGGAACAGCATCCCCATATCCATCAGGATCGCCCCAATGCTGCTCCAATGTAGGAAAGAATTGACGACTCTAAAGAACAGTACATCGCAGTGCATTAACCATCCACAACCAATCTATGTCTCCTATCACTGGCTGACTTTATGCTGGTCTTTGACCTTATATAGTGCTCCGCTGCCTCTGACTAGGTTGGATCTATAGAAATGCCCAGGGCTTTAAATGGGATAAAAAAAACTGGGTGGTCTCTCAAAGGGGCGTGGTCGATATAATTAGGGGCGTGGTTTAAAACACCTAAGCTAAAAATCTTTGCTGACCAAAGTATCAGCCCCACTGGTATTTTGCTGCTTCTGTCATTGCATCCAGACATATAATACAACAAGTAACATTACACCTACAACAAGTCTGGACTATTGGCTTTGTCAATAGTTGTTAGTTGAATAAGATAAATAAGCAACAACTATGGCTTCGTTGTATATTATTAAGGCTCCCTGTTTTCCATTTTTACTGATTTTAACAGATAAATACAGACAGAAAACATTTATTTTCTTGTCTGTATTTATTTTTAAATGTGGATAAAAACAGAAATTGGATTGCTTTTTGAGTCATTCTAAATCCTGTCAGCCATGACAGCCAGGCCAATAGCTGTGTGGATTGATAGGTAAGGGGGCTAAAAAAGAAAGGAATTTTATTAAAGAGGCTTTAACAGCAGTAGATATGCACGAGGTTGATACTGAAATTTGCATATTTTCTTATAAGTGCATTGATTTACTTCTGCTTTTATTTACAGCATCGAAACCTGGTAGGCATTCAAGCATGAGTACATATTTACCTGTTAAATAAATATGGAAAGATACTAATTTCAGCTTCATTTTTTCATAAAACCCAAAATAAATATGGGTAAATACAGATAAAATTAGCAAAAAATAAATATGGATAATACCGGCAGAAATGTCAAAAAAAGAAATACCATAAAACCGGGAGCCCTATATATAATAATGAAAATGCTTCAGTTCTGAAAAGATGAGACTGTGAAAGTACTATAACAAGTCTCTTTGAAGTTAAAACAAAGGCAGAGAAGGGTGGCACTGCTACAGAGTTAAGATTTTGTTTCACCCTGAGCGTGAGGGCTAAAACGGAGAGACCGATAGGGTCCTGTCTCAGCACATACTTTTTTAGAACTGCCGGTACTGAGCAGCGGTAGGACCTGGGCCACTTAAAGCCCTGGAAATACCACATATATATATATATATATATATATATATGTATATATACATTATCTACTGGCAGTCGCCAGTAGATAGTTATAGTTACAACCTAGTTTCCATAGGAAATCTCAAAATTTTATTTTGAATAACTTTGGTGCCGGTTGACGAATCCTCGTGAAATTTTTAAAACTAATGGGGCGCTCCGCTCAGCTCCTACCATGAAAGTCTCGGGGTGATTCGTCAAGCGGGGGCCGAGAAAAAAGGGGGGTCCCAAAACGCGTTTTCCCCATGTTATTTTCCGTAGGACCTTTAGACACAGCTACAGCCCGAACGGCTGAACAGAATTACGTGAAATTTGGCAGAGAGGTAGCCATAAGGTCAAGGAAGTGCCTTTTGCAGGTCTGGTGTAAATCTGTTAAGTATTTCCTGAGAAAATAGCATTTAAAAGCATATCAATATCTATACGCGCGCACCGTGCGCGCACTGTGCGCGCACCCTGCCGTGCGCGAGCGCAATTCTGATTGGTTGTTAGATGTCGGTAAACATTCGAATCGGTCGAAACCAGGAAGTGTCGGCCGCCATTTTGTCTCTCACAGTCTGAGGGGGTGAAAAAAAAGGTGGAGAACGTGAAAAGGGGGCAGAGTGGACAGTTCCTGACCCCCTAGCCTTGGTCAGGGTATCACAGAAGGACCCCCAAGGGAGAAAAAAACAATCTTTTTATTTTTTAAAAATCGCGAGGTGCGCGCACCCTGCGTGCACGGCACGAACTGCGAACCGTTGGTGCTTGGTGCGCGAAGCGCACCGTGCACGCAGGGTGCGCGCACCTCGCGATTTTTAAAAAATAAAAAAATTCACGGTGCTCGTACGGTGAAAAACCTGGAAAAAAAAAATGTAATAAATACATAACTTAGCATTTAAAAAAACGTACAAATTCACTGAAAAAACCATAGGTTTCACACACGTTATAGTTACGAATTAGCATTTAAAAAACCTTGCAAATTCACTTAAAAAACCATAGGTTTCACACATGTTATAGTTAGCTGGACATTTCACTCGTAAAAAACCAATGAAATTCACGCGACCGCAATCCTCTGCTGATGACGTCAGATATTACATCACTGATGTCATATGTGTCTTTATGAAAAATAAATATTTGTAATATATGTATAGCTAAAGATTAATGGAAGAAGACATGGGTAAATAAGTGTCTAAATACAGTGATGTAATATCTGACGTCATCAGCAGAGTATTGCCGTCGCGTGAGTTATAGTTGCCTGCAGTAACTATAACGGGGGAATTTCATTGGTTTTTTACGAGTGAAATGTCCAGCTAACTCTAACATGTGTGAAACCTATGGTTTTTTAAGTGAATTTGCAAGGTTTTTTAAATGCTAATTCGTAACTATAACGTGTGTGAAACCTATGTTTTTTTCAGTGAATATATGTATATATATATTTTTTTTTTTTGGTGTGTATATATATATATATACACACATACATACCTATATACAATCTCTCATATCTGGTGTATTGAATTCCTCTTGCTCAGAGAACTCTTCTCTGGTATGTTTTTTTTCTCTCACTGAGACATCTTTTGCCCTGATGTATTCCTTACCTCTTTCTCTGAGGCCTTCTTCTGGGTGCATTCATTGCTTCTTTCTCAGAGGCCATCCCCTTCTCTGATGTGTTTAGTTTCTCTCACTTTGATACATCTTCTGCCCGGGTGTAACATTACCTCTTTCTCTGAGGCCCCCTGTTACAAATGGTATTCCTGGCAGGCTGAGGTATGCACACAGGCCAGGCTGGAACCACTACTCTAGTCAGGGCAAGCTTTTTATACACTAAAAGATAACCGGTGCTCACCCTCTGGTAGCTTCGTTCAGAGCAGTCAGGCTTATCTAAAGGGGCAATGTATAAAGTATTTGTGCAACACACACACACACAGTAACTCAATGACTACACCACAAAAAGACTCCACACAGAATTAGGAAAGTAGGGAATATTTATCTAAGAAAAATTAGACCAAAACGACAAAAGTCCAATAAGTAGAAGTTGAGATATACATTTTTAAAGAATAAACCAAAAATAGTGCTTAGAAGTCACAAGTGGTCATAAGGTTACTTGAGGTTGCAAGGGATCTGTTCAAATCCAACGTTCAGGCTTACCACGATCGACGGCAGGATGGCTACAGGACCCAGACAGGTCTTGCTGAAGAAATACCTTGGATGGAGGTTTTGTCAACGTCGAGAGTCTACTGCATTGTTGTTGAGCCACGCAAAGGGGTCCCGTGCCGGCGTCCAGCTCCGCTGAAGTGAATGAAATGTCATCATCAAGCCACGCAGGCTGTGGAACCGCTGTTGCCGGGCAGCCCCTGCGTCGAACAGCGATGCAGCAGAAATTCCCACTTAGTCGATGCCATGTGTTGGTTTTGTAGCAAAACAGCTGCAGAACCCACTTCTGAGGCCCAGTACTCAGAGAGGGCATCTCAGGAAAGGATAGGACTCACAGAAGACAGAGTCCAGAAGGACCAACAGAATTGCAGGAAGTATTTTGTGTCCCTGAGACTTCAGAAAACAAGAGGCAAGCCAGCAAGCCCTTGAAGATCACTTGGAGGGAAGGCAGAGTCCAACTCTCCTAGAGCAGAGTCAAGGAGCAGCAGACAGCAAGGCAACAAGTAGAAAAGCAGTCCTTCCAGAAAAGCAATCAAGTTAAGTCATTTAAGCAGCACAGCAGTCATTCTGACAGGGATTCAGTTCAAGATCCAGAAGTGTCTGGTTTTAGGGGGTGAGAGACCCAGTGCTTATACCCAAAAGTGACTTTGATGTAGGAGTGACTTCAAAGCAGCTCTCTGAAGTGCACAAGGATGCTTTTCAATCCAGTCTAGTCTGCCAGGCTATGTGTGGGGAGGAAATCCATGATTTGTATGTGGACAGGACACTACCTATTGAAGTGAAAATGTCAGTCCCTCAGATTCCTCCCTGCCCAGGAAGATTCATCTGAAAGCAGATGAATGCAGATGAGTGCTCGGACTGCAGATGAGCCTCATCTTCAATTTCTTTAAGACTGTATATAAAGAATGCATGAAGTGTAGATGTCACCCAGCCAAGACAAGTATTGGAGACCGGCTTCAAAGCACACAGAGTTATAAGCACAGAGAAATGTCCACTTTCTAAAAGTAACATTTCTAAAACAGTAATGTTAAATCCTACTTCAACAGTAAGGAGGATTTGTCATTACCATTCCAAACATATGAAACTTGAAAAAGCTGTTATTCTTCCTGAATCAGGAATTACAGTTTAAAAGTATATCAAGGAATTCCTAATGCTAGCCAATGAGAGGAGTAGGCTTCACAGTAGTGACAATGGTATAGGCTGTTTGTTTCTGATGCAGCAGATAAACTGCTGAATCCCTTTAGCTGACACTTAAAACCAATTATGACACATCTGAGAGAAAAATGACAAACTTGTATTAACTATGCTAAACTATACGTTGAAGAATTGTTGGCCCTGGTATCCTTGGCATAGTTTTCCTCTGTATTTTTGCATCTGCCTCTTGTGTTTTTGCTGTGTGCTGGACTTCGTTTTTGCTGGTCTAGATGCTTTGGGCACTTTGTCACTGCTGATCAGAGCCAAAGTGTAAGTGCTCCTTCTGTAAATGGTGAATATGGATTGGTGTTTCCATGATTGGCTTGTTTGACTTACTACTAAGTACAGTGCCTACTCCCTAGTACAGTGCACTGTGTATACCCAGGGCCTGTATGTCAAATTCTTCTAGTGGGCCTGCAGTGCTGATTGTGCCATCCACACAAGCAGCCTTTCAAAAGAGGTCTCAGACCTGCCACTGCAGTATCTACGCGCAGTCTCTACTGCCATGTCGACCTGACAAGGGCACCCACTTGCCAGGCCCTCACCTTCACTATTATTACATGTGAGTCCCCCATAAGGTAGACCCAAGGTACCCCCGTGGGCAGGGTGCAGTGTATGTGAAAGGTAGGACATGTACTGATGTGTGTGACATGTCCTGACAGTGACGTACAGTGTATTTCATTTTTCACTATTGAAAGGCTATATGTCCTATAGGATAGAATGGGAGTTTGCTTATAACATCTAATTTCCCATGGGGACAAGATCGAAAGATGGAGTTTAGTATGCTTGAACGCAGAAAGTAAAAATGCATCTTTTATTGAAGATGATTTTTGTAATGTGTGTTTGAAAATACCGCTTTTAGAAAGTGGGTATTTTCTTGCTTAGTCATCATGTGTACCTCTGCTGGTTGGTGGATTGTCTTTTATGGGTTTGGAGTGACAGGGGCTGAGAAGGTGCATTCACTGTAGACAGCCACTGGGGGGGGGGTTGAGGTGTGTCCTGCCTTTCTTGGATGAGTCAGGGTTGGGCTGAATAGACCTGGGCTGCATTTAGAGTAGGGGGAGGAGAATTACTTGCACCTGAATGGGCCTGGTCTGCCTTACACAATGCTGTCTCTACCTCCTGCCAGGAAGCTGGACCAAAGGAGACAGAACTGGTTTTGACTGAGCACAGAGCCTCTCTGCCACAAGAGAACAAAGAGAAATGCTACATAAATATTGAGACCCAGACCCCACAACTTTAGATTACTTCTGGACTCAAGAGAAACCTCTGCCAAGGAGAAGAGCTGGGAAAGTTGAAGGAGAAATACTGCCCCTTTGCTGTGTGCTGTCTGAAGTTGGCCTGCAGTGATTGTTCCTGTCAAGGAGAGGACCAAGCCTTTGCTGTCTGCTGTGCATCCTGCTTGAATAAGATCTCCAAGGGCTTGGTGTAGATCTTGTCTCCTGTTCTGAAGTTTCAGGGACACAAAGCCTTCATTTCCTCTGCCCTCCTGCATCTGGTACATAGCTTAACCTGTTTCAGTTGCTATACCAATGTGCATCACTAAACAGAGTAACTTTGATGTATTTAGGTGTTATAAGATTTCTAACCATTCCTATCAAAATAATGTATGTGGAGAATTAATAAAATCTCTAGTTTAGAGATATTTATGTGTAATATTGTTTAAACTCCATATGTGCATATGGGAAAATGTGCACCAAGTGAGAGTAGAGCAACATGTGCTGCACGTTTATACTTAGACCAATTGCTTTGAAACTTTTAGGGAATAATCTTCATATATGTACTAATATGAATTACTAGAAACAATGGTAATAATTTCTATTTTTAAATAATTTTAAACGTTGGCACTTCGAAAATGTAATAACATGTCATAGTTACACGTGTTATTTTCTTGTGATTGCAGTAAGTACGGAGGCACCAAAGGAGCAGAGCAGCCAGCGTTTAAAAAATGTCCGGAACGCTCTTCCGAGAGCAAACACCCCGCGAAAGTTGTCAGCGCCCGGTACAATCCCACCAAGTTGAAAGTGGAGACTGGTCACTTGCGTCCTGCTCCCTCCCAGGTTTGGCATCACTGGTCAGTCCGCTTTGGCGATGGTCGATGTGCACGGCATGAGCTGCTCAGAGGCGTAGAGTCACACTGACACCATCGTGCCGAAACACGTGTTATTTTCAATGAAACTAAAATGGTTCAAGAGTGCAAATGAGTTGAAAAGAAAAATATAAGGTCTCAAAGAATCTAAATGAAGAGTATATTTCAATTACTTTATATTCTGTATTTCATTAACCAAATTCAATTTAGGCCTGCATTTTCCTTACTTTGCTTGATTCTGTTCTCATGGAAAGATTTAGTAAACTTACAATGTGAGCTGAAACTATGTCTCATAGGGAGAGTTACCATTCGCATAGAACCGTTCACAACAAATCTGTTGCTTTGGGAACATCTGCCATGAGAAACTGTCTACTTGAACTCACTCATGCACTTTTGATTAAAGACTATTGTTTGAAAATTATACATACTAGATGGTTTGACAACTTACGTGATGATCACTACCTTTTTGCTATAATATGTGTCTTATTCATGCTGCATGACAACAACCCTATACAAACTGACCAATGGACTGAGTGGTCGGACTAGATGAGGTGACCCAGGAGGTGTCATCCCAGAACTTGAGGACTATATTATACTCTGCCATGATGGAAGCAACAATTATGTGTGTTCTTATCTTGCGGACAGAGAGAGACATCATTTGCTTCTTTTTTTACCGTTTCTAGCTGTTATGATTTTGTAATGTATCCCAATATTGGCTTGGGTAGTCTCCTAACCTTTCAACCACATTTACCATGCCATTGTACTTCATAATGCAGTGGTTCCCAAACTGGGGTCCGTGGACCCCTAGGGCTCCGTGACACATTCCCAGGGGGTCCGCAGGCAGCAGTTTTAAAAGCTCTGCAAAGTTCCTTGTATAATCAGCAGTTTTCAAAGCAACAATAAAAGTGTCGAGATAACTCCGGTGATTAATGTACCTGCTGGAGAGAGAGCAGAGTTTTGTGTAGTGGCAGCTTTGACTCCACTAAGGAAGTGCATAGGTTTCATATGCCAGCTGCAAAGAACGTGTACCATGCATTAAAAAAACAATATTATATGTGCATAGCTCAGTGGGTTACTGCTTTAGTCACAGAACCTCTGTTGTTACTGTGCAGTTCATAAGTTAGAATCGCAAACTAGAACAGTGAGCTATGAACTACTATCAAAGAGCTGCATTCAAAATGCATGGTACAAGTTAGTAAGTTATGTTTTCTCTCAGTCTTTCATTATCCTGATGTTGCTAATAAAAGTTTATTTGGGTAGAAATAAATTCTTTGTATTAACGCCAATACTAACCACTGTGTTATGTTCTGAATCCTGAGTTTGTGCTTCTCCAGACTAAGCATTCTTAAAAAATGCCTAACAGTATACATGACATGTGAATCCTACACCTTGAAGTCCCCTTGCCTTATGTAACATTTTCTATACACTGATTTACACATGTATGATTCATTGTCTCTGCCTTACACTGGTATGGGAGATGCTATCAAACAAATGCAATACATGTGACAGAGGGGCTATGGAAAGATAAGAGGCACAGTTGGAGGGTGATAGTGAGGGAATCATTGAAGAGCCCCAACAAAGATCGTTATAATCTGGTACACAGTAAGGTCATCATTTACTATGCTTTAAAAGCTAATACAATTCAATATATAATGACAAATGTATGTGGAATCCACCATTTGTCCCTAATTTCCTTTGGGGGAGAGCCCCTAAAGCTCCCTTTGTAGTGGTCAGGCACAGTCGATTCACTTGGTGTGCACCGTACAGGGACTGGTCTGACAACATTTGCCAGGAAGGCTTTGGGTTTCCGGTACGGCCCTGGCAGGAGCAGGAGCCTTGTACCGCAAAATAAAAGCAAACATTGAAAAGTTAGTCCCCGAGGTGCAGCACCAACCTTCCCATTAAAATCTATAGATTTTTTCAAATTTTTTCAATATAAAATAATAAAATCTTTAGCTATTAGAGTATTTGTTTGGTGTGCACTGTTTTAATGTTTGAAATTTAAATAGTACAAATTGTTTGGGGGTCCCCGACTTCAAGTAGTGACTTACTGGGGGTCCTCTGGAGTCAAAGGTTTTTGGAACCACTGACATAATGTGTTTGTGCAGACCTTTTACCTACGTAGGTACTACATAAATGTAGTGTGGTTTTCCCCGAAAACTAGCCTCATCTATTATGTATGAGGATTCTCAGAATCACAGCGGGACTACCATCTCCTGCATCTTCTGCATAATAACTGGATATATGGGTCATCCCTTTCCTCATCCTCAGCCAGCATGACACAGTAAGGTAGAACACCTGATGGAACCTTTTGGGTATATAAGCACCATATCTTTGCTGGAGCAGGCAGAGGAGTAAAGAGGAGAAAGACTTTCTTGCGGACAGACTGACGCGAGACGCTGAGGTTCCTTCATGCGGACACTCCAGCACGCAGTGGTCTGACATCCCTCGTGGGGTGTCCATCTCGAGACCAAGATGGGGTCCTTCATTGTCTCACACCAGGTAATGGGGTTGGGTATATCCTAGGGGGATTCTTGGCTATAAACCTACATAGATGCTAGGTACATTTAGGTACACCTAGTTAGTGTTAGCATCGTAGGAGAATTCATTATTACTGTCATGTATTCATATACCTGCATATATTCACTATTTTAACACTATGGTAGAAATCTACCATCCCTTTACTCTGTTGGTGCTTATATCTGTTTCTGTTTTATTGCTGTTGCAGCACACATATTCTACACTAGAATGATGGTGGTTCAATAAATGGTTATTGAAAACGTGTCCATTGTTTATTCTGCGTTTCTCTCGGAGGCAAAGTGAGAACAAGTGAATGAGTGAAATGTACTGTAGTGTTTCCACGATCCCTAAGGGTTCAAGGTTGTCATGTTCGATAGTTCCCAGAAACGATTCGCTCCTTGGTAAGAGGAGTTCATAGTGGCACTGAGCTAGCTTGGTGTACAGGCGAACATATCCAGTGGGGCCGTCGGGAATCAGTCTGGACACCTATCCCACAGTATATGTTTCCTAAATGTGCAGATCCTATATAGATTTATAGGAACTACACAACATAGCCTTTCATGTGGCTGACGCATATGCTCCTTGATGCTGTGTGTGTTTTTTGTCTCACTGTGAGAGTTCTCTTTCACTGGTGTACTTATTTCCTTTCCCTATAAGACCCCTTCTGACTTTATCTGTTTCAATGTCTCTTTTTAGGAGGCCCCTTCTGCTTTGGTGAATTTATTTTACCTCACAGTGAGCACTCTCATGACCTTAAGTGTTTATGTAATCTTTTATTAGGAGACCTCACTAGATTTGTGAGCCTTAGGGTGGTCTTCCCTAAACCTTTTGCCTTACTCCCCCATTTTTGATGATTTATTTTTGTTGGCCTTAGGACTCAATGCAATTTGCCACTGCTAACCTGTGCTAAAGTATGTGTGCTCTCTCCTTTAAACATAGTGAAATGGACTTATACACAATTGGCACATTTAATTTACTTGTAAGTCCTCAGTAAAGTGGTACTACATATACCCTGGCTGATGAGGGGTGATACCACAAAACCAGTCCCAGGATGCTTGTTTCTAGTCCAGGGAGGACCTGGCCTGGCAGTTTGGGCTGCACTGTTCAAATGAGGAGCAGGGTCAAGACTGATTTGCATATGACTGGCTCCAAACTGGGGTGGCACAGTGAGAAAAAGTAAGATGGATTCAACCCAGATCTCTTGACTGGGGGTGAGTGGTTGAAAAGTTTCAGCATACCGTCCATCATCTTGTTGTGTTTGCTATGTTTGCCCTAAGTGGCCAAGAGTATACCCAGACGTGGGTCCCTTGCTCACTGTGCCACTGTATTTAAGCTAGCCAGGCTGGTGAGAGGTGATACCTTGGAACCGATCCCAGAATGCTTGTTTCCAGTGCAGGTAGGACCTGACCTGGCAGCTCTTCCTGGCAGGTTCCCTTCAGGGGCGGGTCAAGACGGATTTGCATATGGCTGGATCCAAAATGGGGTGGCAAAGTGAGCAAAAGAACAATGGATTCAACCCAGATCTCTTGACAGGGGTGAGTGGTTGAAAAGTTTCAGCACTCCTTCCATTACATTGTTGTGTTTGCTGTGTACGTCCTAAGTGGCCAAGTGTATGCCCAGATGTGAGACCGTTGTTCACTGTGCCACTGGATTCAAGCTAGCGTGGTTGATGAGGGGTGATACCCGGAAACCAGTCCCAGGCAGCTTGTTTCCAGTCCAGGGAGGATCGAGCTAGGCAGTTCGGGCTGGACTGTTCCCATGTGGAGCAGAGTCAAGACTGTTTTGAATATGGCTGGGTCCAAACTGGGGTGGCACAGTGAGCAAAAGAACAATGGATTCAACCCAGATCTCTTGACAGGGGGTGAGTGGTTGAAATGTTTCAGCACTCCGTCCATCATCTTGTTATGTTTACTAGCGGGCCTGGAGCGCTGGTTATGCCACCTACTCAAGTAACCCTTTAAAAATATCTCAGGCCTGCCTCTGCAGCCTGTATGTACAGTTTAACTGCCATTTTGACTTGGCAAAATAACCCTTTTGCGAAGCCTAAACCTTCCTTTTCAAGCAGTCCCCACTAGGGTAGGCCTTAAAGATCTCATAGGGCAGGGTGCAATATATTTAAAAAGTTGGGCATGTACTTTTAAGTTTTAAATGTCCTGGTAATGAAAAACTCTTAAATTCCCTTTCCAGTATTGCATGGCTTACCTCTCCCATAGGATAGCATTGGGTTATCTTATTACATTTAATACATGCAAACTTTCAATTGGAGGCAGGTGAAAATATCGGGTTTGGTATCCAAAGAATTATTATTTAAAATCCTCTTTAATGGTAAAGTCAGATTTTAAGTCACAATTCTGAAAATGACACTTTTTTTTAAATTGCCATTTTCTTGTCCTAACCATTTGTTGCCTGCAGCCTGTATGTTGGATCATGTGAGTACTTGTAACTGGCAGTTGGTTTTCGTGCATTGCTCCCAGGCAGTGAGTGAAAGAGGAATCGATGTTGGCAGGATGGGTCATCTCTGACTAAATGAGGGGAGGAGACATCACCTACCACACTTGCACATCACAAAGCCTCTGCCTGAGCACACTCACAAAGGGTTTAACACTAGTCTTTTGTGACCGGAGACAAACTTGGGGCATGGCAGGGAGACAGGCAATTCCAAACACCCCCGGGCATGTACACCTCCATAACCCACTCCTACTTTAAAGTGGGCACCAGGGTCTGTATTATGGAAGTGCCCCGGGGGTGCAGCAGGCATTTTTGCCCGCTTACTGTGCCCCGGGGCACTTTAGTATTACAGAATGAGCCGCAGATGCTTGTGCAACCCCCTTCTGTAATACTGACAGCACTGGTGCACACAAAGTGCCAACACTATCTGCATAGGGCATTCCCTCAATTGCATAGAGGTGGGGCCCCATGTGAATGAGGGAATCCCTTTGCCTCTGTGCCCGCACTGCATTATAGACGCGGGGGCAGAGGCAAAGAAACTGTCAGGAGGCGCACTGTCAGTGTGCCCCCTGATAGCAGCTGTTAGAAATCGGGGTGTCTAGTTGGCAGAGGTAGGTACCTTTGTCCAAATAGGGACCCTTGCTTCTAGTCAGGGTAAGGGGGATACACACTTTAGATAACCCCAGCTCACCCATCACGGTGCGATGGGTCCGGTCTGTACAAGGAAGCGATGCATCGATTCTGAGACTACTCCGACCTGCGGGTGATGCGTAGGGGAAAACTTGCAGCACATGGATGATGCATGGAAATCCGTGAGGAGTCGGCGAACGATGCGGCGTCGGCGAGCGCTGCTGGGTCGATTTCTTCAGCCGTGATCCTTCGATGTGTCAATTCTTGCAGCAGTGACAAGCGCTGCATCGGTTTCAGCAGAGGCGCGGTGCTGCGGGGAGATTCTTCTCGCACCATGGCGTTGCGTCAGAAAAACTGTCAAAAGAAGAGCGATGCGTCGATTTCCTTTTCGTTGTGTTGCTTTTCCAGCTCCCAACAGCAGAAACAACCTCCAGAGGCCCAAGACAGTCACAGGCACCTCTTGGCAGGTCAGAACTCCCAGCAAGTAAGTTCAAGGGAGCTGGGGGTGAAATCTTTGTGTTCCTGAGACTACAAAACAGGAGGCAAGCTCTACTCAAGCCCTTGGATACTTTCCTCAAACAGGGGACACAGCACACAGCAAAGTCCTTCTCCTTTACTTGGCAGAAAACAGCAACTGCAGGCCAACCCCAGACACACAGCAAGGGCAGTACTTCGCCTCAGTTTCTACAGCTCTTCTCCTTGGCAAAGGTTCCTCTTGATTCCAGATGTAGTCTATAGTTCACGTGTTTTAGGTTTAATACTTATACCTCAAAATGTATTTGTTTTCTTTGTGCAAGGGTCTCTGAGCCCAGTCCAAACCAGTTATGTCCTCTCTGGTGCAGCTGCCCGGCTGGAGGTGGAGACAGCATTGTGTAAGGCAGACAGGCCTTTATTCAGGTGCAAGAGAAATCTTCTCCCACCACTCTAAATGCAGACCGGGCCTTATACAGGTGCTATTGAAAACTCCTCCCCCTACTCTGAATGCAGCACAGGTCTATTCAGCCAGGCCTGACTCATTCAGGAAAGGAAGGACACACACCAACACCCTCCCACCCCGGTGGCTGTCTAAGAGATTGCACCTCCCCAGGCCCTATCACTCCAAAATCAGACAGTCAATACACAAACAGGCAGAGACACACAGAATGGTTAAAAAAGAAAATGCCTACTTTCTAAAAGTGGCATTTTCAAACACACAATTTAAAAACCATCTTTAGTAAAAGATGTGTTATTAACTTCTGAGTTCAGAAAGCCTAAACTTTATTTTTCCATCTTATCCCTATGGTAAGATATGCTTGTAAAATGTTACAAAGCATTCTCTATTCTGTCCTATGGGGCAAGATAGCCTTTTAATAGTAAAAAACAAAATTGGAAGTATTACACTATCAGGACATGTTACACACATCAGTACATGTTCTACCTTTCACAAACATTGCACTATGCCCAGGGGGGAACCTTGGGCCTACCTTAGGGGTGACTAACAAGTAAGAAAAGGGAAGGTTAGGGCCTGGCAAGTGAGTGTACTTGCCAGGTCGACCTGGCAGTTAAACTGCATGCAGGCACTGCAGTGGCAGGCCTGAGACATCCTTTCAGGGCTACTCATTTAGGTGGAACCTACTAGTAAATCAAATATGCCAATCATAATACACAATTTACACAGAGAGCTTATGCACTTTAGCACTGATCAGCTGTGGTTAAGTGCCCACAGTCCTAAAGCCAACAACAGCAGGTAAGGAAAAAATAGGAGGGAAAGGGGAGTCATAGACCCCCCAGACATCTCCTTCAAAAGTGCAGGTGTGTTGCTGCCTGTATGGTGAAACACCGTCAAAGCAGCTCCCCGTTTTTCACCTGAATTCACTGCCCTGAGGGCAGCTTGGTTCCGCGGCTGCCCTAGAAGCAGTGCATTCAATCTAATAGGGCACACTTTCCCTGTTTGCACAAAGTGCACCTGTTTCAAGGTGCACTGGTCGCAAACAGGGAAAGTTTGCCCTTTACATAATAGGGCCACAGGTATAAATAATGGACCCTCAGACCCAACTCTTAAGTACACTGCTAGACCTGTGGAAGACTCAGAAGGACTGCTGTGCTGCTCTGAAAGAAGGACAGCTACTCTGCTTCCCTCCTGATCTGCTGCTTGAGTGAAAGGTGTGGACCTGCATCTTGAACCCAGGACCACCACAGTGACTCCAAGGGCTTGTTGGCTGGCCTCCTGATCAGAGCCTCAAGGAGAGAAAAGGCTCCCATCACCTTGAATCCAGCACCTTTACCCCCAAGTGATGTCACCCCAGTCCTGGACTCTTGGAAGTGGGCCTAAAGTTGCTCTGCCAGCCCAGCTGTGATCCTGTGGGCAGAACTCACACAGCACAACTCATCTCCTCGCAGCTCCACTTCAGAATTGCTGCAGCCCACTGTATCCCAGATGCCGGACTTCACATTTCAGCCGAGGTCTTCTTCAGAGGCGCCGGTGCGCTGCACATCTTGGAAGCAGGACTTCACATCTCAAGTCCCTCGTTGAAGCCATCCTCAATTCCGGCGCAGGACTTGGCATTGTACCTCGCAGTTCCTCGGAACCGTCGCTGCATGATGCATCCTCGAAGCGGGACCTCGCAATGCTCCAGAACTAGGAATTAAGGTGCGTTTTTTCAGTAGGCCTAACTTGGTCCCTGTATCCGGCCCGCGCTCCAGCGTGGTCAGCCTGAATTTGTGACTTTGTTTCAGTCCATCGTAACCAGATCATTCCAGTTGGCACTTTGTGCTTCTAGGTACTATTTTTACTTAAAACTTTTGAAATTCCATATCTTCAGTTCTGCTGACTAGATTTTTGACATTTTGATCTCAAATAAGTTATTTAATTGTACTCTTTTTTTATGAATTGGTGTGATAATTTTCTTGTGTTGGGATTTTACTTTATTATTGTAGTAATGCATAAATACTTTACACATTGCCTCTGAGTTAACGCTGACTGCTTGTGCCAAGCTAACACAGGGTTAACTACGGGTTAATTTGGAGTTTGCTTGTGTTGCAGTCTGACAACAACTGTAGTTGCTGCTTGAGTAGGGTTTCACCCGTCTTAACCAGTAACCCAGGTTCCAACAGACCTCTTACCCAGCATAGTAAATGTCTCTTTCTTTGAAGCCTGCTCGTGTTAGCTCTCTTTCCTATTCAGTCTCATTTATCTTGTGTGCTTGTTCTCTTTCTTTATGGCCTCTCCCGCCATTGGGTTTGAGTTTATTTTTTATTACGGCTGAGACATCACTGCCGAGAACTCTCCTGATCTTGGCTGTTTATTTTTCTCTCACCTCGCGTCCTCGTTGTCTCTTTCTCCAAGGCCTCTGCTGCTCTGGAGTGTGCTTGTTTACTTGCTGAGGTGTCAGAGTCCATGTTGGAGCACATCCGTCCTGACGCCAGTAAATATGCTTCCTAAATATGATCGACCGGGTAAATCACCGAGTAAAAACAGCGCATCAGTAGCTGCGGATTCGATTCTGTCTGTTCCACGGCTCTGCCTCCACAGGGGAAAATGTCACTTTAAGCCAGAAAAGTAAAATCAAAAATAAATAGATAGGAAATAAGTACTATCAGAATTGGAGCTAATGACGCCTCTCGGGCCGACCTCTGAGCGCCGTTCGTCTCCTTTCTCCTTCAGCTCGAGCGCCATTCTTCAAGGAGAGCAGGCGGCCCCGTCTCAGTCTCAAAGCCAGTCTCCTCCTCACATGCGCCGCTCACCGCTCCCATCTCTAACCATATCTTCGTCCTGTCTCATTTCTTTTCACTCGTATTTAAGGTCATGCTTCCTACTTTTATCACCGCTTTCTTTTTCGTCTCAAATCCACTCAGGGCCTAATTAAATTAAAAAATGCTCACAGTAATTTTATGCCACAGACAGTTATACTGAATGACTGTTAAATATGAATTTCTGGAAGTAATGATTAAATACTTGCAGTATGATTTATTTATTTTTCCATTTTCAGACGGCTCAAATTCGGCCCATAGGCCCTGGCGCGCTTTACTTTAGCATCACTTAAGCTACACAGGGGCAGGTTCATTATTTAGGCGATGAAGCGATTTGCCCAGAGTCACAAGATGTTGAGCCGACGCGGGATCTCAAACCTCGCTCCCTCGTTTCAAGGTGAGCTGCTATAGGCGTAATGCCGCACTCTCTTCCGTATTAGGGAACAATCCTGTCTAAGGGCCCGATTTCGAGTTTGGCAGTCTTAAGTGCTTTATGGTATTTGCCTTGGGCTTCAACATCTGATGAGGGGCTGGTGTAGAGAGCCACTCGGCCTCTACACTACAATGTATAACTCTATACACGCATCCCCCACCCCTCGAGGCGGGCTCGCCTCGAGGGTACAAATAAAGTTACGGAAGACCGCTCGGGGTCTTTCCGGTTAAGCCCACTACCTTGTGTCCACGTGGGCCCTTGCGACAAGCGTCCTGCACGCGTGGCCTGCTCCAGATCACCACACTGGCGACGAGGCCGGAAGTCCCGCTGCGTGCCACCAGCGAGTTGTTGCTGTTGCCGCGGCGTCAGCGGAGCCCACCCGCGACTCTCCATCGCTGCCGGCGATCCTTCGGCGCCTGGCCGCGCCTCCCAGCAGTGGTGCCCCGGCCGCCCTGCTCCTCCGCTCCTGCCCGCGTGTCTTCCTCCCCATCGGAGACACGCTCCAGGGGCATGGCGCGCACTTGCCTGATTCCCGCGGTCGGCGCTGGGCGCGCCGCATCTGCACTACCGGCTGCTATCTGCTGAGCCAGGGGACCTCGCCTGCTGGAGCCTGCCTCTCCTCGCGGCTGCCTGAGCGCCCCGCCCCAATGTCAGCGGAGGGGCGGCTACGCGTTCCAGCGCACTGAGGGTTAACCGCCTGCTGAGCAGCCGAGGCGATCTGTGAGAGCGTGTGCAGCTCCCCAGCCAACAAGCATTGGCGGATGCACGTGAGCCTGTATTCAACAAGCACTGGCGAGTGCAAGTGGCCCTGTCTACAACAAGCATTGGCGACGGCAAGTCCCCCCTCTGCTGCTGGAGGTTCCTTCAGGTTCCTGGACTTCACCGGCCGGGTGTGGTTGTGCCATCCTCTCCTTACCTGCTGCCAGGAGCTGACTGCGTAGAGTGGCTTCGGACCGTCGTACGGAGGAGTGAGTACACCAGCTTGCGCGCACCACGCCCGTACGCCACCCACGTCTCCCAGCCCGGCCGCTCCTCATGTGAGCGGCGCTAGGCGCACCGGCACGCTCCACCTACAAGCATGAGCGTCCTGCCACAAGCGGGTAACAACGCCCCACCGGCCCAGCAGGCGGCCCCTGGAGGAGGGGGAAGGGCGAACGACCCGCGCCACGCTCATGCAACAGTTAACCCACTTCCGCCCTTCAGCGAGATGGCGGATCCAGCCACTGCAGCCCCCCGATGGAGAGCGTGGGTCGGCCTGCTCAACAACTATTTCACGGGGACCCGTGAGACGGATGGCACGGTGAAGCGCTCCCTGCTAATCTTCTATGGGGGACCAGAGATATATGATCTGTTCAAGACCCTCCCAAACAGAGGTAACGCAGACGATTACAACGCAGCAGTGGCGGCGCTCAATCAACACTTTGATCCGCAACTCAAACCGGACTTTGAGAAGTTCAAGTTTCGGCGCTCCCTTCAGCTAGAGGATGAGTCCGTGGACATGTTTCACGCGCGCCTACGTAAATTTGCGGCCACATGCGGGTTTGCCGACCAAAGGGAGGAGATAAGAAGCCAGATCATACTGGAATGCAAGTCAATACTGCTCAGGAAGTTGATACTACGTCAGCCAGGGATCATCCTGGACCAGATCCTGGTGCTAGCCAGGTCACATGAACTCTCGAACGTCAGGGCTGAAGAGATGGCCGCAGCCCTCCACAAACCGGCCCCGGCACAAAGCACCACGCGGCCTCCTCAGATCAAAGAGGAGCGTGTCAACGTGATCCGCAGGCGACCGGCTCCTGCACCGGTCAGGTCGAGACCGCCACCTGGAGGGCCCTGCGGAAACTGCGGAGAAGATCATCCTCCAACGGCCACTTGCGGAGCGAAAGGGCGAGAGTGCTCCCACTGCGGGAAATTGAACCATTATGCCAAGGTGTGCCGCAGTGGCCAATCACGGTTTGCCCCGAGGAGACTGAGAGGGTTCACCCAAAGAGTCCGGCAACTGTCGGTAGCTGACTCGGACGAAGCAGGACAAGGAGCAACGCACCACCCGAATCTTCACCTGGAAGAAGAGGATGATGAGATTTACTATGTTTTGTTTGTGGGTCAGTCAGGGAGCCGGCGCAGGCCGCCGCCCATGTGCTCAGTTAGAGTGCTTGGTACCGACCTCCGGACGCTCATAGACACCGGGGCAATGGTGAACGTCATGGACTCCCAGCAGTTCGAGGCACTGGCGCACCGACCCCCACTGCTACCAACCAAAGCGAGAATATACGCATATGGAGGCATTGACCCCCTCCCCTTGAGAGGCACCTTCGAGACAACTGTCATCAGCGGTCCTCTCAACACCACGGCCAGATTCCATGTGACGGAAGGCAGGAAAGGCACCCTCCTGAGCTGCCACACAGCTGAAGTTTTGGGGCTTGTGTTTTTCACAAATGAAGTCCATGAAGCACATGCCGAGGACATTATGAGGGAGTTCCCCGAACTCTTCACAGGATTGGGAAAGCTGAAAGGAAAACAGTTTCGCCTCCACATAGATCCCACAGTCAAACCGATAGCCTTGCGACACCGACGGGTACCATACAACCTGAGGCCCCAGGTCGAAGCGGAGTTGGTGAAGCTCGAAGCGCTGGACGTCATCGAGAAAGTCACCAGTCCCACGCCCTGGGTGTCCCCGCTTGTGGTCGCTCCTAAGCCAAAACAACCGGGAGCGATTCGACTGTGCGTTGATATGAGGCTCCCCAACGCTGCTGTCAAGAGAGAGCGCCATGTAACACCAACCATGGATGACATCGTGGCGGACCTTAATGGCGCCAAATGGTTCTTGAAACTGGATCTCAACGCGGGATACCACCAGTTGGAGCTAGAACCGAACAGCAGGTACATCACAACTTTCGCTACAAATGTGGGCCTCAGAAGGTATAAGCGACTCAGTTTCGGAGTATCTTCGGCGGCGAAGGTATTTCAGAACGCCATCAAGGAAACCCTGTCAGGCCTGGCAGGGGTAATCAATCTAAGCGACGATATCCTAGTCTTTTCATGTACACTAGAAGATCACCATGCCCAGTTGAGAGCGACACTCCAACGGCTCAAAGACCACGGCCTTACGCTACACAAAGAAAAATGTGTATTCTACCAAGAGTCAATCGACTTCTTTGGCTACACGTTCACGAGAGAAGATCTTAAGGTGGATCCGAAGAAGTCGCTTGCCCTACGGTCGGCAAGTATCCCCAAGTCCCCCACCGAAGTGAGGAGCTTCCTCGGGATGGCAACGTGCTGTGGGAGGTTCATCCCTAACCTGGCCGCCCTGTCTGAACCCCTTCACGTCCTCATGCGCAGTGACCAGCCCTGGATGTGAACGATGGAGGCCAACGCAGCGTTCGTAAGGATCAAGGCGGCTCTGCAAGATAAAACTGTCATGGCGTACTTCCGCCCCGGAAGGCCCACTGAACTTGTTGTGGACGCAAGTCCGGTGGGCCTGGGAGCCGTACTGTTACAGGAACACGAGAGAGGCACATGGAAACCGGTTGCCTATGCCAGCCGGGCGCTCTCCGATACAGAGACGAGGTACGCACAAATTGAAAGAGAGGCCTTAGCGATAAAGTGGGCATGCCAACACTTTCACTTGTATTTATTTGGACAGGACTTCAACGTCATCACGGACCATAAGCCTTTGGTCCCACTGTTTGGAGGCACCACCCGGCTCGCACCTCCCCGCATTGAACGGTGGGCAGTACAGCTGCAACAATACAGGTTCACAGTGCTCTTCCGCCCGGGGGCACACAATCCGGCGGACTACTTATCCCGGCACCCGGAGGACCTCCCCCCGGCGTTTGTCCCCGCGGACGTGAAATATTCAGATGCCTACATACAGATGATAGGCCGTGATGCTTGCCCTGATGCGGTGACCCTGGAAGAAGTTGGCCAATCCACAGACAGTGACGAGCCCCTGATCAAAGTCAAGAAAGCCCTGGCCTCCCACGACTAGAAGAGGTTTCTGGAGGGTAACCAGGCACTCACAGAAGAAGAGAAGCACGCGCAGCAGCAGCTGTGGCAAGTTCGTCACGAGCTGAGCATTGGGGAGTGTGGCGCAGTCCTAAGAGGTCATCTTCTGGTTGTCCCACCAGCATTGCAAGGACGTTTCCTGCAACTGGCGCACGAAGGTCATCAGGGCATGGCAAAGACCAAGGCGCGTCTCAGGAACAAGGTCTGGTTTCCAGCCATGGACACAAAGGTGGAAGAGCTGGTGCGGCGGTGCCGGGCATGCACGATCACAGGAGGTGACCCACCAGCGGCACCGGTCATTACCGAAGAGCCATGTCATCACCCATGGGCCAACGTGAGTGTGGACTTCGGCAGCTTTCCGGACGGAAGACAGATGCTAGTACTCGTGGATGCCTACACAAAATTCCCGGTGGTAGAAGTGGTGGAGTCCACGTCGTTCCAACACATACGGATGGCTCTGGAAAGGACTTTCGCTTTGCTAGGGAACCCTAAGGTGATCCGATCAGACAATGGGCCGCCCTTCCACGGCCAAGAGTTCAGAGAATACCTGGCGAGGCGAGCGATCAAACACCGGCGGATAACCCCTCTGTGGCCGCAGGCGAATGGGGACGTAGAGAGGCTGATGCGCACCCTGAACAGAGCCCTGTGCATTGCAGTGGAACAAGGACAAGATGCGGAGATAGCCTTAACCAAGTTCCTCGACGCATATCGAGTGCCGGTGCACGACGAAATGTGCACCGGCCCATCTCCTGTTCAAAGAAGCCCCGCGGGACGGGATACCGACCGATCCGTCCTGGAGTCCACCGGCACATGACGATGAAGCGGTGCAAGAGCGACGGAAGAAGACGAACAACAAAGCCAGCGAATACCGCAGAGCCCAAGAACACCACTTAGTGGCTGGAGACTGGGTGGTAGTCAAAGATCGGCACCTTGGCTGGAAATTCCGTACACCCTTCGAACCAGAGGTGTGGACTGTGCTGGCAACAAAAGGAACAATGGTCACGGCTAGACGAGGCGATGTGAGAGTGACGAGGAATGCGTCATACTTCAAAAAGATTGACGGGGAACCAGCTGCAGAACAGGACAGCGAAGAAGCAGGGATGGAGGACGACGATTTCCAGACTGGTCGGTCACCCCGGAGGGGGGATCCCCGAGGCGAAGTGAAGGCGGACAACAAGGCGAACCGGAGCAAACTGCAGGCTGCCACCATGAAAATCGAGCTCAAGGAGAAGAGTCCGTTTCCCGGAGCCTGGAGGACAGAGGTGGTTCCAGCAGAGGAGCAGGCTCCCGGTTGCGAGGTAATCCCGTTCCAAGCCAGAGACTCAGAGACTTTATGTGCTCCTCGCCTTAAGAGAGAACTTTAATGATTGACATTGTCTAAAATGTTGGAGGGATGGAGAGAGCCACTTGGCCTCTCCACTACAATGTAAAACTCTATACACGCATCCCCCACCCCTCGAGGCGGGCTCGCCTCGAGGGTATAAATAAAGTTACGGAAGACCGCTCGGGGTCTTTCTGGTTAAGCCCACTACCTTGTGTCCACGTGGTCCATTGCGACAAGAGTCCTACACGGGTGCCCTGCTCCAGGTCACCACAGCTGGGAGCATGTTGCGCCAAGAGAAATAACCAGTGACATGGTATCGGCCGTGCTGTCTGCGCTCTCTAATAGCGGCATGTAAGTACTGTTATTGATTTCAAAGCACTGCCTTGAGCTCAGCACCAGGCCACATGTCATTAAGACTATGCAATTTTCCAAATGTGAACACCCCCATCGGGTGGATATAGGAATAACGGTATCATGAACATCGTTTGTGAGGCATGTTCAGGCTGAGACAGCTAGAGCAGCGCGTGCTGTGGGCTATCTCATCTGTGAAAGACAGCTTGACAGGCAATGAGGTCTCTCAGCGCGTGATCCAGCTTTCCAGTCAGCTTTGCCTGAGAGCACGACACCACCAACACAGCTCAACAGTGTTTCTAGCAGGCATACCATTTACAGCATGAAGGTGGCAGTGTATCAAACACTTATGTGGAGCAGAGGAGTCAGGTTCCTTCGAGGCAGAACGATGAAGGGAGATCTATTGGTGAATGGAGGTGCAGTTTTATAGCTCGTGAAAGAGGAGTTTGTGTACTAAACACTAAGGAAGGACTAAGGAAGAGCAGCATGTGTGCAGATATAAAAGAGAGATTATACTGAGCACCAGATGGATGATTTTTTCTATGGAATGGGGAGTTTTGTGTTAAAAACTCATACAAAGGATCAATGGATGTAATATAGAAAGTAAACACTGAAGAGGGACTCATAAGGATACTTCATTACAGGGTAATATTGTATGATTTGTGTACATTTAAAGAGGGCCATGGCTAGCAATCAGACAGTAGCTCCTCCTCCAATGTTTTTACCTCAAGCAGTGTCACCTTCAATAGAATGGGAAGTGTGTGATTTGGAATTTAAAAAAAATGATTTAGGGTCTATAGAAGGACTAAGATACTCAACATCTAGAAAAAATAACGTTGTTGCTCTATGTATTAGGTAAGGAGCGACAGCATGTTTTTACATTTTTGCCAGAAGTAATGGGTGCAGGTGGGGAGGCAATGGAAAATACTTATATTGAAGCAAAGAGGAGATTAAAGTAATACTATGTGAAACAAGTGAACATAGTTTAGCAACAGCATACATTTTATACTCAACCACAAAAGGCACATGAACCAGTAGATCAATTGGTATCAAGGTAGAGAGAGTTAGCTATTAAGTGTGATTTTGGTACAATGACTAATCAGATGATCAGATAGCAATTAATGGTGCAATGCAAAAATAAGAGAATGCAAGATAGGTTGTGGGCTGCGAGAAATCCAAAGTTCTAGGAGACAGTTGCGATTGCAAAAATTGTGGAGGAGTCAGATATGTGTATGAAGGAAATGCAACAGTTGGAAACTAAACAGGAAGAAGGAATTAATGTGATGAATACAAAAGAAGGTTCTACAAAGGGAAATATCAAATGAAAACAGGGAGTGGAAGAAGGCAAAGGAGAAGTTGAATAGCTGATGTAAAACAGGATTTAGAGGGTGCTACAGATGTGGAAGTATGGGGCATGCTCAGACTTTAAAGGTTGTTTCATACATGACAAAGATTGTCGGAAGTGTGGGAGGAAGCGTCACCTAGCAAGAGTGTGTACGAATGTAACTAGGAATAGGTGGAATGTGTTTAGGAGGATGAGAGCACTCAGTATATATTACTTTACATTGAGGACAAAGAAGGAGTGAGAATGCATAGACCAAGACCAAATGTACAGTGAATGGGGTACAAATAGACTTAAGCGTCGGTCTAGGATCAATGTACACCATTGTTCCTAGAGAAGTACTTGAGGCAAAATGGCTCAGTACAAAACTGCAACAGAGTGATATCCAACCCAAAGGGTATAGTGGAGAGAGCATACACATAGTAGGATGTATGAAGTTGGATTTTAAATTCAAGGGAAGGAGGATCGTAGGGAAAGTTCTTGTTTCACGAGGTGGCCCTGCAATATTAGGCTGGGTACAGCAATATGATTTATATATTATTTTAGACCCCAGGTCAAATGAACAGGTATTGGCTGTACAAAACCATGAGGGACTGAAAGTAATATTGGAGAAATGTTCACATGTATTCAAGGATAAGATACGCATGTTGAAGGGTTATGTATATGAGATAAGACCAAAAGAGGGCGCAAAACCTGTTAGACATGGGGTCAGGAGAATTCCTTTTGTGGTACGTGGGGAAGTAAATAAATGTTGGAAGAAATGCAAAGAGAGGGTATCATTGAAACAGTGGAAGCTTCAGAGTGACTTTCTCCAGTGGCAATTACAAACAAGCATTGGCATAGCCAATAGGTCTCACCTTTGGGACCTTATAAGTATTTAGTTATGCAGCACAATATCCTTGGTGCAACAACAACTGTTGCATGGCTAAACACTTATAAGGTCCCAAAGGCGAGACCTATTGGCTATGCCAATGCTTGTTAATAATGTATAACATACTATAAATGGGAGCATAGGCACACAATATGGCACTAGCAATTTCCCTAAAGCACAAGGATGTGGCGTAATAACCAGAGCTGCGGAGCAAGAAGCTAGAGAACCATGTTAGAGTTATGGCGTTGGCTTACAGCCCTGTGAAATAGAGTATGTAATGTTAAGACCATATCTGTAACCCCACATTGTGTGGTATACAGGCAGAGGGAAAAGAATTACGGGCAGGTTTAAGAAAGGAACCTGCCCTAAATTTAAACTATGTAAGATAAGGCCCATAGAGATGATTAACAGTGTTGTGGCAATAAGTATTAAAGGCACACAGACTCCCAAAGTGGCCAAATATAAAATACACCATTAAAAAACAAGCGTGGATGCATAAAATGCCAAGCCTGGATTACGGTGGTTTACAGGAGGGGTATGAGAGGTCACAGCACCTTCTTGCACAGACCTACTGCATAGTTTTCATATTGAATCCATATTCTGGAATATTACAACAAATTAACAAAAAAATACAATTATTTAAATTAACACATTCGAATTTTCAATTGAGAAGCGATTAAAACCATCACAAAGTTAAGGTTTTTGAAATGGAGACTTTAAGCATTAGATGCGTTGGTTTGCACTACATTTAGATTTTACACAAAATAGTCGAGGGGGCGGGGAAAGCCTGCTGATCCTTCATGTAGGAAACTGGACCATAGAAATACAGGCACGAGCCGGGGTATGAAGCGAGACTATACTTCCTGCCTGGGAAGCTAAGGAAGAGTGTGGCGGGAATCCGCATTAGGTAATTCAAAAAATAAGTTATCTACTTGTGTGACCATGACAAATGGAGTAGGAGACAACATTTTTTAAAGACCGAAGTATTTGTTTACCTAGCCTTGGTTTGCTTGGGCAACGTTCTCTGTGTTTAGTCCTCCATGGCTATATGCAGTTACCATGAGGCTAGAGAGTGTGCCTACAACTGCAAAATGAGAAATAAAAAACAAAGAGGGACAGGGCTCAAGAAATAAACAACTAGAAACTACGTAATCGCATGTTTCAGCAGTATCTTGTGCCTTCCTGGAGGGATGGAAGGGAGAGTGCCCCGGGGCAAGTAATAAACGACAGAGGGCTAATTAAACAAACAAAGCAGACCCAGGGGTTGAGCAACAAAAGAAAGCAGTGTGGGGGTTGAGAAACAAAACTAAGCGGGACAGGGCTCAAGCACTAAACAACTGGAAATTAGGTAATTGCACGTATCTATACAATTATTGAAAGGAAAACAAGTATTGTAGTCGCTACAGTTTACAAAATGTAAATGCCTCCAAAGCATGAAGCGCGTCATCTGTGAAGTGGGAGCCATGCTGATGCATGAACTGAGGGAAAGCCCACAAAGGCACCTAAATAAAAACAAGGCAAACAAAACAAAATTAAAGTGACGCGGCCGCGAAAGTGAAAGTGATCGCGATCGCAGGCTGTGAGGGTTCCCGCGAGAGATACACTTAATGACCCATGACTGAGGAAAGCCAGATGGCAGCTGCGCACGTGCACGCGCCCGTAACCACACGCTTGAGGCCAGCAAAAGCATGTGGTAGCACTTTGAAAAACCACTTACTAAATGTCTCTCAGTTCAACGCATGCGCTGGCTCAGGCGAGACTTAAAAAGGAGATGGTAGATTGAGATCCTGCATGGAATTAAGGTCTTTATATCAATGTATCTTGATGGATAGCTTTCCTCTTCCAAATATTTTGGAAATGGTGTTAATGCTGAACAATGTGAAATGCTTCACTAGACTGCAGTTAAAGTCAACCTACCACTAAATCAAACTACATCCCAAGTCCAAAGGCTACACAGCATTTATTACCACGGAGGGAGTATTTCAATTTAAGAGACTTCGGGCCATATGTAGGTAAATTACATTTACCGATTCTTAAATACCGAATTTTACTGATTCGGTATTTATGAATCGGTAAATGTAATGTAGGTAAATTATTACCGATTCGGTAAATATCGGTATTTAAGAATCGGTATTTACCGAATCGGTAATGGCAACTGGCTTCCCATTCATTCCTATGGGCCTGGAGGCCCATAGGAATGAATGGGAAGCCAGTTGCCATTACCGATACGGTAAATACCGAATCGGTAATAAGGGAGGCATTTTCATGGGTGGCAGGGTGTCACATTGACACCCTGTTGCTCCCCTGATTCGTGCATGTGTGCACATGTGGCGCACATACATGCCCTAAGGGCATGTATGTCTGCCACATTGCACATTTCAAATAGCACAATAATGCTTTTTTACAGGTATTCGTCATTTACCATCAACTTTTAGTTGGTGGTAAATAACGAATCCACACACCGACGAGACACTCCCCATACATATCATATCAGGATTCGGTATTTACCGAATCGGTAATTTTACCGAATCGGTAATTTTACCGATTCGGTAAATTACCAAATCCTGAAATATGCCCCCTACATAGCAAAAGCCTAAATACCGGTCGGTAACGGGATATTTACCGAAAATCGGCCGTTACCGACCGGTATTTGGCTTCCTACATATGGCCCTTCTTTTGGGCTGGCATCGGTCTCAAGTGTTTTTCAACATATGATCTCCAAATTGCTTGACGTTGTCACTAATGTTCGTTTCTTTCTGGATGATCTTTTAATAGTGGAGGCTCAGAAGACAATCACAACAACGCTTTGGTTAAAGTTTTGAAAGTCTTGAGTGAAGCTGGATTGACACTGCGTAAGGGAAAATATGTCAGTTCTTAATTAAAGAAATAGAGTATTTAGGATATACCATTTATGAACATGGTGTTAAGCCCAAGGAAGACTTAGTGAAATCCATGCAAGCAGCTCCTACCCCTAAAGGGAAAGATCAACTGCATTGATTCATGGGGTTAATGGAATACTATGCGAAATTTGTGGATAATTTTGTGGAAAAAAACGAGGTTTTAAGTGAGTTAATGATAAAAGGGTTGTAATTTGAGTAGCAAGAGAAACATGAGAAACATGAGCGTGCATTTGTAAAAAAAAAAAAATGAGATAGCCTATGTAGAAATGTTAACCCCGTTTGAACCAAAGAATAAAAGGTTTTTGACCGTTGATGCCAGTTCTCACTGGATTAGTGTGGTTTTATCACAGATAAAGGGTGGAGTGGACAAATCTGTGACTTTTGCATCAAGGTCTCGTAGTCACACGGAACCAAACTAATCAGTAATTGAAAGAGAGGTCTAGGCAGCCGCATGGAGTGTTGAACATATATGCACATATTTATGAGGATTGTATCTTACATTGGGGACTGATCATAAGCTGTTAGGGTATTGAGACTGGGAGGAGCGGATACCATTTTGATTGAGTTGGCACGGTTTGCATGAAGATTGCAAGAGTATCGATATGAACTAGAGTATTTGACCGGATGGAAAAACGTGCAGGCAGATTTTTTATCCAGGTTGCCATTGAGTGTTGCAGATGAGAGTAGGATGGAGAAAGAGATGGTCTTTGTGATAGCAAATGTGGAGAACAAGTTGGAAGGAGAATTTGAGTCAATCGTGCTTGAGTAGTGGGAAGCAGCTGCACAAAAGGATGGAATTTTCTAAGGATTTGGTGAGGAGTATCCGAGAGGGGTAGAGGCAAGAGAGAGATGTAAAACCTGCTTTGAGAGGTTATGTTAAGGTATAGGAATAGCTGAGTGGTGAGGAGACTGATGCCTTGGTATTGAGAGGGGAGAAATATGTGCCTCCGGAAGGGGTAAGAAAAAAGTTGATCACGCTAGTGCATTATTGCCATCTCGGACAGTCAAAGACATTTAAAGGAGAAATCTTGGTGGCCCAAATGGATAGTGAAGTAAAGGACTGGATTGAAGAGTGCATGTTGTGTAGAGAGAGTGAGAAAAGTTTGACGGTGGGACTGGAAGCACAAGGGTGACTGAGTGAGACAAGTAGTATGTGGATGAAAGTAGATTTGGATTTTATAGGCTCCATTAATTATTTGTGCGAGTGTGGAATGTTTAAAATGGTCATGGTGGATATTTTATCAAGGTGGATAATGGAGAATTCATGTTGAATATACAACAGAAAATGCTGTTAGAATATTGGAACATATGTTCATTAGAGAAGGGTATCCTGGAATATTGGTAACGGACAATGGGACACAACTTGCATCCATTGTTATGCAACGTTCTTTGAAAAAACACGGAATAAAACATGTACGCAGTTCATTGTATATTCCACAAGGAATTGGTATTGTAGAGTGGGTGAATCGCATGGTCAAGGGAACTATACAGATGTTGGTGAGTGGTGGAAAGAATGTAATAAGGGTGGTGGAGAATTTGGTGTGGATGTTCGATACCACAGAGACACCTTTCAACAGAATGAGAGGAAGAGAAGCGAAGTCAATGGTTGAGGAAGAGAGGAACATTGAAAGAAGACAGAGTAGGTGCGAGTAAAGGGAAAATAGAAGTGGGGTTCCATGAAGAATACATTTGGAAGAAGAGGAGATGGAGCAAAGTAGTTTTCCAATCCCATGGAAGTGCAAGAAGTTCCTGCTTGGCGTATTGTTTTGAGGAATGGGCAAAGATTTAACAAAATAACAATGGCATTGTATTGCTAGAGGGGCAATCAATGCAGCAGGAAATGGGAAGGCAATGGTGAAATGGTGGATTCATGATGATGGAGGATGCAGAGATTAAATGGGGAGGAGAAGTTATGGAAGGATGTGTAAAAGGAGAAAAAGACATTAGACAAGAGGGAGTGGGTGCTGAAGGTGGTTGGAGTACAATCAAACAACCGAGCAGACAACATCGCATGCTGGTTAAGTTCTCTGATTATGTAATGAAATGTGTTCATTATAAAGAGATTTACAGTAGTACATTTGATGTTGATTAATATTAGGTTATTTAGTTTAAGGAGGATTCTTTGGATCATATAGTTTTGTTTAGTTTATAGTATGAAATCGATTGTTATGTATTATTTGTATTATGATTTGTGTAGTTTAATTCTTCCAATGTAGTTTAATGCTATGATTGTTTATAGTGAAGAAAGGAAATATGTATTACTTGATGGCTGGATACAGTGATTCAATCAACTAATGATTGACGCTGCGCACTGTGCTGATTGTAACTTAGTTACTAACAATTAGTCTCAATTCACAAAAATTTACAAAAGATTATAAGTCAAAGAACATCCAACACAATTACTCGTTTGAACATATATTTTCGACATATATGTGAACAACAACTTCAAAAAATAACATTGTTAATGTGTCAACATTTTTACAGAGAATGGTAGACTGCCATATACAATATAATGTTTAAACATGCCACATAATGTTTCATGAGATCACAACGAAATGCTTGTGATGAGCCCAATGCATTTCGGGACTTGGTGGTCCCTTCGTCAGGGGCGTTCTGTGAAAGAAATATATATTGTTATACTCAGTGCAACGCATTATTACCCTATTTACACAAGAAGGATACATGGTGGCATATTACTTAATTCACATAGTACACAAAATGCAACCGTGGATCAGTTTTTCTGTTCAAAAAAACCACGAGTCTTACCAAAGGAATACCATCACCCAATAGTGCAAGTAAAAAATAAACATGGCCAGTGGCTCCCGAGTGAAACATCTAATGAGATACAGAAATAAAGTAATGAAAGAAATACTAAGTCGTTACTCCAGGCATGCGACAAATCTGCTGAATGAATAATAATGCGGGCTCACCTCAAATGTTATGTGGGTGTGGCCTTAATGAAAATAGAACGATGTAAGCAGGTTGACTGATGCTGAAAACCAAAAGGTGACTCCATCAAAACGAGTGCTTGAATTCACTCTGACACTTGTAAATAGTGTAAAACAACATAACTTACCCACCAAGACGGGCGATAATATCAATACTAAAAAGAGTGATATGGCGTCTGAATATTTTTAATGGCGTCTAAACCAGACGAGAATACTTCGTCTTCATGGAGACGTGCTGCAAACATAATGATAAAAAATGAGAAATAATGTCTATTAGCTACCGCTTCTTTGGCTAGGTATAAAAAACTGTGGCATGAGTTATAATTAGATGCGAAGGATTCTACTTACTATAGAGACGCGACTGGGTGCAACCAGCTATAACAAATGATGTCCTCTCTTCGCGGCGAAAGTTTTTCAACTAACGAAAACCGCGCCAAATTTAAACCCATGACAATAACTGAGTCAATGAAGAGCTCATGGTCATAGAAAGGGGACTATCCAGTAGCGCCATGATGTGTAACGATGCAATGTGTTTTGCTTGCCAAGAGCAAGGTGTAATAAATTGCTCTAAGTGTCCTGATAAAGACATTCATTTAAACGATATGTATGTAAACTAACATTCAAAGAAATGAATGACAATGAAATGTAATATCAAAATATGTCCGCACGTCTAAGTGATTCAATGTATCAACAATGATTGTATCTACCGAGCGTTCGTAATAGTAAAAAAACTTCACATGTAGCCAAGTAAAAAAGAGAGGTAGTGACGTATTGTCCATGTAACAGACAAAATGAAATGAACTAAAAATGATGTGGGCGAGAGCGTTCACTTTAACCAGAAATACATAAGATAATGCAGAGTGGACTGGATTTATGAGAAAAGCAGCCGGAAACATCAATGCACAACGAACAGATAATCCTTATCAGTGAATCATCAACACCGCAGTCAATTGTGGCCACTTAAAGTATATCAATAAAGTTATAAAACAAAAATACAAAGTATAAACAACACAATAAAGTAAAAGAGTTAAAAAGAAAGGAGAGGAGAGCCAGAACGAACATCTGAATGGTTAGAAAAATGTAAGTGAATGTTAATTAAAAGAATATTAGTTAAAAAAATTAAAAAGACTTAATGTGGTAAATGATAAAAGCAAACAAAAAGTGGTTAAAACAATCCACGGGTTTATAGAGAGATCAGTCACAGGAGTAATGAGAAATAACGTTCATGCAAATTGCAATGACATTTCTATGGCAAAGACAAATCATGATAATGCAAGAATTTCTACGCTTGAATCAAAAAGTTACAAAAATCTATGAAAGATGTGGTTATAGAAAACATGAAAGGTCTAAACGATCATTGAGACCACTGGGGGCCAGTGTCTGAAGTCTCTGAATCCAAAAGAGCTCTCTACGTAAGAGTACTTTTGCGATGTCCACACCAGGTTTCACATCCATGGATTCTATGATTTGAAAACGTAGTTGAGAAATCAAGTGTTTAGCTTCCAGCCAATGCATGGCTAGACTTGAGGTGCTGTGCTTATTCCTGATTCTGGATTTATGCTCAGTAATCCGTGTTTTTATTTTCCTTTCAGTCTTACCTACATAGGCCTTGCCACAAGGGCATTTTATGCAATAAATGACATGAGTTGTGTTACAGTCGCTGTTGTGTTGCAAAGGGATGTTTAAGCCAGACATAGGATGAGTTAAAGTGTTCCCAGTGATGACATTATTGCAATGAATGCATGAATGACATTTACGGGTGCCATGATAGATAGTGGATTTGTCCGTGATTTTAGAAAATTTCAATAAGTTCCGCAGATTTTTGCCTCTTTTGTATGCAAATATCGGTTTTTCAAGATACAGTTGTTGGAAATCCTGTTCTTGTTGTAATAATTCCCACCGTGTTAGGATGATGTTCTTGATTTTGGAAGAGGATGTTGAAAAGTTACTGACGAATACCAATCTGGTTGGAGAAATCTTAGGTTTCTGTTTGAATAAATCTGTCCTCGGGATGGACATAGCTCGTGTGAGACATGTTTGTAGTACCTCTTCAGGGTATCCTCTTACAGAAAATTTCTCAACAGTTGTTTGGAGTTGGAGAGTACTGTTGTCAGGGTCAGAACAAATTAGGCGTATTCTAGTGAATTGTGACATTGGCAAATTGTTAATAAGATGACGTGGATGGAAACTTGTGAAGGATAATAGACTATTGCGATCGGTAGGTTTGTGGAAAACAGTAGTGTGAAATTGGTTCGTTGATGTTTTGGTGACTTGTACATCCAGATAATGAATGGAATCCTGATGAATGTTATAGGTCAGCTGAATGTGGGTATGTTGGCTATTAAGTGTCTCTATCATGGAGATAAAAGACTGTTTTGAGTCGCCCCAAATTAAAAAGATGTCATCTATGAAGCGACAGTAGAGACGTATTTTTGACCACCACTCTGGGTTGGAAATGATGTGTTCCAATTCGTATTGAGCCATATAGATGTTTGCATAGGCTGGTGCTCCTGAAAAGCCCATTGAAGTACCATTCAGTTGGGCATAAAATTTGTCATGATATTGAAAATAGCTGTTATGTAAACAGAACTTTAGAAGTTGCAAAATCAAGACCTTCTCAATGTTCACGTCTTCCATTTGAAATAATGCCCATTCTACCGCTTCAAGGCCAGCCGCATGAGGAATGGAGGTGTAAAGCGCTGTGACATCAATGGTGCATAAATATATGGAGTCCAAAGGTCCGATTATGGTTTGTTGGAGTAGTTGTAAAAAATGAGTGGTATCCTTGATGTAGGTTTGCCAAGCTTGTACAAACTTCTGAAGAAAATAATCCAAAAATTTGCCGATAGGGTCAAAAATAGATTTACAACCAGAGACTATTGGGCGGAACGGAGGGTCTTGAGGATCCTTATGTATTTTAGGGATCATGTACAAATAGGGCCGTTGTGGGTTAGTAGACAGTAGAAAAAGACGTGTATTGTTGTCAATCCATGTTTGTTCAAGAGCATCATTGAGAATAGACTTGAGTAACTCCAAAAGCTGAGTTGTGGGATCACTTGCCAGTTGTAAATAAGTGTTGGTATCAGAAATATGTGTCAAGACTTTGGAATTGTAATATTCTGTATCCATCAACACTATTGCCCCACCTTTATCTGCCGGCTGAATTATGATCGACGGATTCTGTGATAGTTTGGACAAAATTAAACGTTCATGTTTAGACAAGTTGTTGTGATGTTTTGGTTTGTAATTAAGTTTTTCCAAATCTTTGTTAACCAATGTCTCAAAACTATCCAAAGTTTTATGAGTTATTGGTGGCATAAAGGTACTCTTAGGTTTGAATGGATGATGCGTGGAGATCTCATCCTGTGTAGTGTCAATTTCAACTTCATTGAAAAAGTGTTTCAGACGAATGATGCGCATGAATCTATAGAATTCACCTTGTGTTTGCAAATGGTTAGTATGTGTCGTTGGAACAAACGAAAGGCCACGTCCCAAAAGAGATTTTTCTTGGTGGGAAAGATTGTATGATGATATATTAATAACTAAGTCACCGTTTTGCCGCTTCGCAGCGCTTTGCCGCTGCTTTCCTTTCCCTCTCCTGGTTTTTCTTGGGGGATAGATTTGGACATCTCTTTTGTAGACGGTGGACGTCCCTGGTCCGCTGCCTGTGACAAAAAAGTAGATGTAGACGATGTTGAAGCTGTAGACGTTATACCGGTTGATGCTTGATCCCCTGATGTAGTGGAACCCGACGGGCGAGCTGAATGTAATGTAGATGCCGGTGTGCGGCTAGTAGTGGTCTCTTTCTCTGACGCTAAACTTTCATCTGAAGTTGTGGGAGTCTTCTTGGTGTCAAATCTCTTGCGAGTGTATATCTCTGCCCACGTATAAACCTCATTAAGTTTATAGTCAATAGTATCACGTCTATACTTGCGTAGTTTGCCTTCTTGAAGTTCCCTCTCATATCCATCTAATTTCTGGTTGAGAATCTCCAGATGTAGTCTCCAAGAATCCGCTTCCATACGAAACTCTAATTCTGTTTTCAAGGAGGTGATTTCATCTTCTAAGTCTTTAATCGTTTTTGACAGTTCTTCAATTATTAAGAGAATGAGATCCAGTGAGCACTTATTAAGGATTGAATACCACTTCTCCATAAAGCCTGTGTTCAGATGGAAACGAAATAACATCGGTTTAATGGCCAAGCGTAATCCACGTGGAATTCTCTTTGCTTTGTGGTATTGAACAAGCGTAGAAGCATGAAGTCTCTGGTTAAGCTGTCTCCTGGTAATGAATTCCAGTTGACGTAATTGTTGTGTAATTGAGCCACCATGTGAATCCGTAATCTTCACTTCTTGTATGAGTGAATAGATTTGTGAAGCCTCATCTGAGGTATATGCTTTAGTGTTGGCTCTATTATCCGTTATACTCGTGATTGCATCAAAAGACATATTGAACTGTTGGGTGCTACTGCTGAGACAGAAAAATAATGATACAAGGCAGTGTAAGCAGAGCACTCCTAGTTTTCTAATTTACCCCTAGGTTTAATCTGAATGATATAGGTGCTGCAGCGTAATGCCCGCTGTCTATCAGGCATATAACAACTAGATACAGTGATTCAATCAACTAATGATTGACGCTGCGCACTGTGCTGATTGTAACTTAGTTACTAACAATTAGTCTCAATTCACAAAAATTTACAAAAGATTATAAGTCAAAGAACATCCAACACAATTACTCGTTTGAACATATATTTTCGACATATATGTGAACAACAACTTCAAAAAATAACATTGTTAATGTGTCAACATTTTTACAGAGAATGGTAGACTGCCATATACAATATAATGTTTAAACATGCCACATAATGTTTCATGAGATCACAACGAAATGCTTGTGATGAGCCCAATGCATTTCGGGACTTGGTGGTCCCTTCGTCAGGGGCGTTCTGTGAAAGAAATATATATTGTTATACTCAGTGCAACGCATTATTACCCTATTTACACAAGAAGGATACATGGTGGCATATTACTTAATTCACATAGTACACAAAATGCAACCGTGGATCAGTTTTTCTGTTCAAAAAAACCACGAGTCTTACCAAAGGAATACCATCACCCAATAGTGCAAGTAAAAAATAAACATGGCCAGTGGCTCCCGAGTGAAACATCTAATGAGATACAGAAATAAAGTAATGAAAGAAATACTAAGTCGTTACTCCAGGCATGCGACAAATCTGCTGAATGAATAATAATGCGGGCTCACCTCAAATGTTATGTGGGTGTGGCCTTAATGAAAATAGAACGATGTAAGCAGGTTGACTGATGCTGAAAACCAAAAGGTGACTCCATCAAAACGAGTGCTTGAATTCACTCTGACACTTGTAAATAGTGTAAAACAACATAACTTACCCACCAAGACGGGCGATAATATCAATACTAAAAAGAGTGATATGGCGTCTGAATATTTTTAATGGCGTCTAAACCAGACGAGAATACTTCGTCTTCATGGAGACGTGCTGCAAACATAATGATAAAAAATGAGAAATAATGTCTATTAGCTACCGCTTCTTTGGCTAGGTATAAAAAACTGTGGCATGAGTTATAATTAGATGCGAAGGATTCTACTTACTATAGAGACGCGACGGGGTGCAACCAGCTATAACAAATGATGTCCTCTCTTCGCGGCGAAAGTTTTTCAACTAACGAAAACCACGCCAAATTTAAACCCATGACAATAACTGAGTCAATGAAGAGCTCATGGTCATAGAAAGGGGACTATCCAGTAGCGCCATGATGTGTAACGATGCAATGTGTTTCGTTTCCATCTGAACACAGGCTTTATGGAGAAGTGGTATTCAATCCTTAATAAGTGCTCACTGGATCTCATTCTCTTAATAATTGAAGAACTGTCAAAACGATTAAAGACTTAGAAGATGAAATCACCTCCTTGAAAACAGAATTAGAGTTTCGTATGGAAGCGGATTCTTGGAGACTACATCTGGAGATTCTCAACCAGAAATTAGATGGATATGAGAGGGAACTTCAAGAAGGCAAACTACGCAAGTATAGACGCGATACTATTGACTATAAACTTAATGAGGTTTATACGTGGGCAGAGATATACACTCGCAAGAGATTTGACACCAAGAAGACTCCCACAACTTCAGATGAAAGTTTAGCGTCAGAGAAAGAGACCACTACTAGCCGCACACCGGCATCTACATTACATTCAGCTCGCCCGTCGGGTTCCACTACATCAGGGGATCAAGCATCAACCGGTATAACGTCTACAGCTTCAACATCGTCTACATCTACTTTTTTGTCACAGGCAGCGGACCAGGGACGTCCACCGTCTACAAAAGAGATGTCCAAATCTATCCCCCAAGAAAAACCAGGAGAGGGAAAGGAAAGCAGCGGCAAAGCGCTGCGAAGCAGCAAAACGGTGACTTAGTTATTAATATATCATCATACAATCTTTCCCACCAAGAAAAATCTCTTTTGGGACGTGGCCTTTCGTTTGTTCCAACGACACATACTAACCATTTGCAAACACAAGGTGAATTCTATAGATTCATGCGCATCATTCGTCTGAAACACTTTTTCAATGAAGTTGAAATTGACACTACACAGGATGAGATCTCCACGCATCATCCATTCAAACCTAAGAGTACCTTTATGCCACCAATAACTCATAAAACTTTGGATAGTTTTGAGACATTGGTTAACAAAGATTTGGAAAAACTTAATTACAAACCAAAACATCACAACAACTTGTCTAAACATGAACGTTTAATTTTGTCCAAACTATCACAGAATCCGTCGATCATAATTCAGCCGGCAGATAAAGGTGGGGCAATAGTGTTGATGGATACAGAATATTACAATTCCAAAGTCTTGACACATATTTCTGATACCAACACTTATTTACAACTGGCAAGTGATCCCACAACTCAGCTTTTGGAGTTACTCAAGTCTATTCTCAATGATGCTCTTGAACAAACATGGATTGACAACAATACACGTCTTTTTCTACTGTCTACTAACCCACAACGGCCCTATTTGTACATGACCCCTAAAATACATAAGGATCCTCAAGACCCTCCGTTCCGCCCAATAGTCTCTGGTTGTAAATCTATTTTTGACCCTATCGGCAAATTTTTGGATTATTTTCTTCAGAAGTTTGTACAAGCTTGGCAAACCTACATCAAGGATACCACTCATTTTTTACAACTACTCCAACAAACCATAATCGGACCTTTGGACTCCATATATTTATGCACCATTGATGTCACAGCGCTTTACACCTCCATTCCTCATGCGGCTGGCCTTGAAGCGGTAGAATGGGCATTATTTCAAATGGAAGACGTGAACATTGAGAAGGTCTTGATTTTGCAACTTCTAAAGTTCTGTTTACATAACAGCTATTTTCAATATCATGACAAATTTTATGCCCAACTGAATGGTACTTCAATGGGCTTTTCAGGAGCACCAGCCTATGCAAACATCTATATGGCTCAATACGAATTGGAACACATCATTTCCAACCCAGAGTGGTGGTCAAAAATACGTCTCTACTGTCGCTTCATAGATGACATCTTTTTAATTTGGGGCGACTCAAAACAGTCTTTTATCTCCATGATAGAGACACTTAATAGCCAACATACCCACATTCAGCTGACCTATAACATTCATCAGGATTCCATTCATTATCTGGATGTACAAGTCACCAAAACATCAACGAACCAATTTCACACTACTGTTTTCCACAAACCTACCGATCGCAATAGTCTATTATCCTTCACAAGTTTCCATCCACGTCATCTTATTAACAATTTGCCAATGTCACAATTCACTAGAATACGCCGAATTTGTTCTGACCCTGACAACAGTACTCTCCAACTCCAAACAACTGTTGAGAAATTTTCTGTAAGAGGATACCCTGAAGAGGTACTACAAACATGTCTCACACGAGCTATGTCCATCCCGAGGACAGATTTATTCAAACAGAAACCTAAGATTTCTCCAACCAGATTGGTATTCGTCAGTAACTTTTCAACATCCTCTTCCAAAATCAAGAACATCATCCTAACACGGTGGGAATTATTACAACAAGAACAGGATTTCCAACAACTGTATCTTGAAAAACCGATATTTGCATACAAAAGAGGCAAAAATCTGCGGAACTTATTGAAATTTTCTAAAATCACGGACAAATCCACTATCTATCATGGCACCCGTAAATGTCATTCATGCATTCATTGCAATAATGTCATCACTGGGAACACTTTAACTCATCCTATGTCTTGCTTAAACATCCCTTTGCAACACAACAGCGACTGTAACACAACTCATGTCATTTATTGCATAAAATGCCCTTGTGGCAAGGCCTATGTAGGTAAGACTGAAAGGAAAATAAAAACACGGATTACTGAGCATAAATCCAGAATCAGGAATAAGCACAGCACCTCAAGTCTAGCCATGCATTGGCTGGAAGCTAAACACTTGATTTCTCAACTACGTTTTCAAATCATAGAATCCATGGATGTGAAACCTGGTGTGGACATCGCAAAAGTACTCTTACGTAGAGAGCTCTTTTGGATTCAGAGACTTCAGACACTGGCCCCCAGTGGTCTCAATGATCGTTTAGACCTTTCATGTTTTCTATAACCACATCTTTCATAGATTTTTGTAACTTTTTGATTCAAGCGTAGAAATTCTTGCATTATCATGATTTGTCTTTGCCATAGAAATGTCATTGCAATTTGCATGAACGTTATTTCTCATTACTCCTGTGACTGATCTCTCTATAAACCCGTGGATTGTTTTAACCACTTTTTGTTTGCTTTTATCATTTACCACATTAAGGGCCTCATGTAGGTAGCGAAATACCGGTCGGTAACGGCCGATTTTCGGTAAATATGCCGTTACCGACCGGTATTCAGACAAGTGAGATGTAGGAGTCCAAAAACCACTTTTCGGTAAATATGAGGCGGTAAATACCGATTCATAGTTACCGAATTCTAAAATACCGATTCATAGTTACCGAATACATAATTAACGAATCGGTAAATATGAAGTGGTAAATATGAAGTGGTAAAAATTTAAAATGACATGTAGGAGCAGTCGGTAATTAAGAAATCCAGGAAAATCGGTAAATAAGAGTCGGTAATTAACACGGATTGAAAGCAGGTGGTAACCATCAACAATGCACATAAGCAATCCCAAAATGCAACAGCGTGGACAACATGGCCGCCATGTACGTCATTGCAAGGCGCCTACGTCTACAGGCAGCAGGACTGAGGGTGTGGCGACGGGAGGAACAAATCTACAGACAGCGCATCACACTATTACAGCTGACTGATGCAGAGATACATGAGAGGTACAGGCTACACCCCGAAACCATCATGGACCTGATAAGGGACCTGCACCCACTCCTGGACCAGCCAACAAGAAGGGCGCACGCCATACCACCACATGTGCAGGTGCTCTGCAGCCTACATCTACTGGCATCCGGCAGTTATCAGGTGGTGATAGCTGCGGTGGGTGGTGTATCCCAGAGTTGCCTGTCCCGTTTCTTCAGGAAGTTCCTGGATGCCATGATGCAGAGAATGCACCACTACATCAGCTTCCCAAACACACAGGCTGCACTGCAGAAAACAAAAACAGACTTTTATCACATGGCACAGTTCCCCCATGTCATCGGCTGTATTGATGGTACACACATCCCAATCTGTCCACCAGCTGATACAGAGCACATCTACAGGAACAGGAAGTCCACCCACTCCATCAATGTGCAGGTGATCTGTGATGCAGGGAACATCATCACAGATATTGTTGCAAAGTTTCCTGGGAGCACCCACGACTCTTACATCTTCCAGAATAGTGGGATCTACACACGACTGAGTGCCGGCGAATTCGGAGAGGGATACCTGCTGGGTAAGTAACAGTGACGCCCCTTGCAACCTGCAAATCAGAGTGTATAGAGGCATGTAACTGATGGTTCCCTTTTACTCATCCAGGCGACAGTGCATATGCATGCCGTTCATTCATCCTCACTCCCTACCTACACCCAGCAACCCAGAGTGAGAGACGATACAACGTGGCCCACAAAACAACACGCAATGTGGTGGAGCGCACGTTTGGACTACTGAAGAGCAGGTTCCGCTGCCTCCACAAGAGCGGAGGCGCACGCCAGTACAAACCCATCACCTGCTGCAAGATTATTGCCACTTGTGCAATGCTGCACAACCTTGCCACGAAAAAAGGTACAGATGTGGAACTAACATATTTTGAGGACAACGAGGATGAGTCAGGCCAGCCAGAGGGCAGCGCAGCTAGAGTGCCAACTGCAATCGATGGGAGAGAGAGACGGGCAGAGATCACATGCAACTATTTCTGAGTAAGTGAGGGGACACAGCGAGTTGTGAGAAGTCATGACGTAGTTTAATGTGGCACCACGCCATGAACACATGAACAGGCCAATCTGGCAATATACCATCTATACAAGGAGTATGTCCAGGGTTACGTCACCCAATGGGAAGTGGCTAAGCAGGGCCACATCAATGTTTGCGCATACGCGCTGCAGTGGTGGATTGCACGGCCTGTGCATCCTCACTAGAGCCAACCCCAAGCCGCCTGCTGCTCCTGCGTGCTTCGGGGACGGGGGGTGTGATGCTGCTGCTGGTGTCGATGCTCTCCGCAGCATCCCCTGCAGCAGTTGTCGACGCCTGACTAGTCAATAGCACCCCTAGTGCACTTGTCACCTGCACCATCCCCCGAGACAGGTCGCTGCAGCACTGTGTTAGGCCCTCCTGCATCGTCACAGAGCGCCGGCAAAGTAGGGAAGTCGCAGTTGCCAGACGGTTGAGTGCCCTGCTGGTAGTGTCCCTTCTCTGGCGTTCCCGGCGCCGTGCTTCGATGTCAGCATCTAATTTGCTGCACAACTGCTGGATTGACTGGGACATGTCCCGAATGCCCGCAGCCATGCCGCCAATGTTTGTGTCCATGTTGACTAAGCTTGTCTTCATCACCCGCATGTGCCTCTGGACTGACATAACTGCCTTTGATTGCAGGCGCTGTTGCTTCAACATTTGGCCCTCGAGCCCCAAGAAGACACCATGGCCGTCAGTGGGTGCTGGTGGACTCTGGACACGCGACCTGTGGCGCCCTCTTGCTCCCGTCTGTGCTGCCTGTGAGGTGTGGGGCACAGTGGGATGGCTCCCTTCCTGGTGCCCGGTGCGGTCTTCTGGGCCCATGCTGTCGTCTGACGAGGTGTCGAAGGCTCGTAGCCTGGCTGCTGGACGCCTCCTCATTCTCACACCTGCAAGCGGAGATGTGGCCGGTGATTCGAACATGAGTGGCGATGCTGGCTGTGGTTGTGGTGATGCTGGCTCTCGGTGAGGTGATGCTGGCTCTGTGTGCGGCGAGGCTGGCTGTGTTGGTGGTGCGGCTGCCAGTGGGCCTGCTCCCTGGTCTGAACTCGTGCTGGCTAGAGGTGATTTTTGTGGCCGGTGTGCCGTCTCCCCTGCAGCATGCCCTGTACTGCATGATGTCACATCTGTGGACAGAAAAACAACATTGGCTCAGTGTCCCCGAAGGGCTGCATTGCAAGCGTCACAATAAATCATTTCACATTCCAATCTGTCCTCTGTCTCCTTGTGCCTCGAGTGTGTGACATGCCTTGTTGCCCTGTGACATTTACGTCATGGTTAGTGTTGCCCTGACTACATCTCCCGGAATGCATTGCCTGTCTGCACTGACACGTGTGGACTGCAGTGTGATTCTCGTTTCACAATGGGGGATGTGGGATAGGGGTAGGGGAGGCTACATTGCTGTGCTTTCGTCTTACCTTGGTGTGTTGCGGCTCTGGCAGAGCTGTCGGCGTCCCCAAGACCCACGACGCTCTCTTGCTCGATTGTGGCCGCCACCAGCTCCTCCAGTTCGGTGAGGGCAGGTGCCCTGTTGGTTCCACCTCCGGTCTGGCTGGCCTCCTTCTGGATGTCGCCCATCTTCCTCTTGGTCACAATCCTCAGGTCATACCAGCGCTTTTTGAGGACCTCAATGTCCCTGTGGGTCACTCCCACAGCATTGACCTGCGCCTGGATGGCCAGCCATATGTTGCGCTTTTCGGCCTCAGGCACTTGCAGGGATTGCCTCCCAAACAGCTTCTGGTGCTGCTTCACCACCTCCTCCACCAGCACCTGGAGTTCCTTGGGGCTGAATTTGAGCTTCCTCCTCCTTTCCCCTCCGTCTTTCTGTGTTCTCTGGCTGGACATGCTGTTCGTTTCCCGCTCGCACATGCAACTGCTCCCTGCCTCTCCTCTGCACTCCAAGCCTCTCCAGGGTCGGCTAATTATGTACACCTGCCTGGGTGTGGCCACGTCGGCTAATTGTGTACACCTGCCTGGGTGTGGGCAGTTCCTGGTTGGGTGGGCTGTCGTTGCACAGGATTAGCTGTTTCGTCAAGTCATGTGATGTTATTTACCGAATCCGTACATACCGATTCGGTATTTTCCGATTCGGTAGATACCACCTCGGTATTTTCCGAATCGGTAGATACCACCTCGGTATTTTCCGATTCGGTAATTATCACCTCGGTATTTACCGAATCGGTGAATTCCGATTCGTATTTACCGAATGTTACCGAATCGGTAACTGTTACCGAATTTTTACCTACATATAACTTACCGATTCTAATTTACCGATTCGGTACGGCTCGGTATTTAAGAACCGGTAAAATTTATTTACCTACATGAGGCCCTAAGTCTTTTTAATTTTTTTAACTAATATTCTTTTAATTAACATTCACTTACATTTTTCTAACCATTCAGATGTTCGTTCTGGCTCTCCTCTCCTTTCTTTTTAACTCTTTTACTTTATTGTGTTGTTTATACTTTGTATTTTTGTTTTATAACTTTATTGATATACTTTAAGTGGCCACAATTGACTGCGGTGTTGATGATTCACTGATAAGGATTATCTGTTCGTTGTGCATTGATGTTTCCGGCTGCTTTTCTCATAAATCCAGTCCACTCTGCATTATCTTATGTATTTCTGGTTAAAGTGAACGCTCTCGCCCACATCATTTTTAGTTCATTTCATTTTGTCTGTTACATGGACAATACGTCACTACCTCTCTTTTTTACTTGGCTACATGTGAAGTTTTTTTACTATTACGAACGCTCGGTAGATACAATCATTGTTGATACATTGAATCACTTAGACGTGCGGACATATTTTGATATTACATTTCATTGTCATTCATTTCTTTGAATGTTAGTTTACATACATATCGTTTAAATGAATGTCTTTATCAGGACACTTAGAGCAATTTATTACACCTTGCTCTTGGCAAGCAAAACACATTGCATCGTTACACATCATGGCGCTACTGGATAGTCCCCTTTCTATGACCATGAGCTCTTCATTGACTCAGTTATTGTCATGGGTTTAAATTTGGCGCGGTTTTCGTTAGTTGAAAAACTTTCGCCGCGAAGAGAGGACATCATTTGTTATAGCTGGTTGCACCCCGTCGCGTCTCTATAGTAAGTAGAATCCTTCGCATCTAATTATAACTCATGCCACAGTTTTTTATACCTAGCCAAAGAAGCGGTAGCTAATAGACATTATTTCTCATTTTTTATCATTATGTTTGCAGCACGTCTCCATGAAGACGAAGTATTCTCGTCTGGTTTAGACGCCATTAAAAATATTCAGACCCCATATCACTCTTTTTAGTATTGATATTATCGCCCGTCTTGGTGGGTAAGTTATGTTGTTTTACACTATTTACAAGTGTCAGAGTGAATTCAAGCACTCGTTTTGATGGAGTCACCTTTTGGTTTTCAGCATCAGTCAACCTGCTTACATCGTTCTATTTTCATTAAGGCCACACCCACATAACATTTGAGGTGAGCCCGCATTATTATTCATTCAGCAGATTTGTCGCATGCCTGGAGTAACGACTTAGTATTTCTTTCATTACTTTATTTCTGTATCTCATTAGATGTTTCACTCGGGAGCCACTGGCCATGTTTATTTTTTATACTTGCACTATTGGGTGATGGTATTCCTTTGGTAAGACTCGTGGTTTTTTTGAACAGAAAAACTGATCCACGGTTGCATTTTGTGTACTATGTGAATTAAGTAATATGCCACCATGTATCCTTCTTGTGTAAATAGGGTAATAATGCGTTGCACTGAGTATAACAATATATATTTCTTTCACAGAACGCCCCTGACGAAGGGACCACCAAGTCCCGAAATGCATTGGGCTCATCACAAGCATTTCGTTGTGATCTCATGAAACATTATGTGGCATGTTTAAACATTATATTGTATATGGCAGTCTACCATTCTCTGTAAAAATGTTGACACATTAACAATGTTATTTTTTGAAGTTGTTGTTCACATATATGTCGAAAATATATGTTCAAACGAGTAATTGTGTTGGATGTTCTTTGACTTATAATCTTTTGTAAATTTTTGTGAATTGAGACTAATTGTTAGTAACTAAGTTACAATCAGCACAGTGCGCAGCGTCAATCATTAGTTGATTGAATCACTGTATCTAGTTGTTATATGCCTGATAGACAGCGGGCATTACGCTGCAGCACCTATATCATTCAGATTAAACCTAGGGGTAAATTAGAAAACTAGGAGTGCTCTGCTTACACTGCCTTGTATCATTACTTGATGGCTGGCCATCATGCTTAGTGGGATTGCCATAGTGCTTTTTGGAATCTTGGTGTGGTGGGATTCTGAAGGGCTGTGGGCGACAGTAAAGCATGAGCAGGCGAGGGAGCCTCATGCTTGTGGTTGATGGTGAATAAATGCATTACAGAAGTACAGCTCCTGTATGAGAGGTACTATAAATTACAAGTGATCTCAGAGATCAATAACCTTATAAAGGAACTTGGCCTTCGACCTCATTCTGCTTTATCGTCATGGAGCTCATCAATTACTTGGAATATCCTTATAATGTTTGGCAGGAGTTGGTTTATTCCATATATTTCTCCTTCCCTGTTGTTGCTGAAAATAGTCTACTTCTCAACTTCAGGAAGGCCTATCGTTGTAGGTGCATGATGGGTAGACAGAGTTCACTATGTGTACCCTTCGTCTGGCACAGACTGCAGAAGTCTCTCAAACAATCAATCATTTGGTCTCAACTGCACTGTTACACCACTGTAAGAGGAAAGTCTTACAATTCCCTTTCTAAGCTTCTCTGCGCCTCTGGCCTGGTTGCCCCCTCGCTCCTCCGCGATCCTGCTCCAGGGCCCCTTGCTGTGCTAGTTCTTCACCGACGCCGAGAGCGGCGCCCCAGCCGCCGCAGGGCCGCCCGCTCAACCCGATACCGTTTTCCCGCCGCTTCCTGCCTGCGGCCCCGCCCCCTCGCCAGTCCATTAGTGGACGCGACCCCACCTCCCAGCTGACCCGCCCTCCCGGCTCCCTTCTTATGTCGCCCCCTCAGCGACCGCGCAGCGGACGCGCGCAGCGGGAGCACCGACTGAGTGCCGAAGGTGCGCCAAAGGTAAGCCCGTCTGCGCCCGTCCGCGCCTGGACCGCGCCCAGTGCCAGGACCCCTGGCCCCCGCAGACCCCAGCCCACCCGCCGGACTTACGACGCCACCGATCTCTACGCACTCAACGCCGGAAGAATCACGGGTTGCTACCGAGCCACCCCGAGATGCACCCAAGGACCCTTCTGCTGCAACTCCTGCAAGTTCACCTGCACTCCACCTGCACCAACCAAGACCAAGACGAGCAACAGCAGCAGCCACCTGAAGTGCATCCTGCTCAACACCCGCTCCGTCCACAGACACGCCGTCGAGCTCTGGAACCTGCTCGACACAACGTCACCAGACGTCGCCTTCCTCACGGAAACCTGGATGAACGCCTCTTCAGCGCCCGACATCGCCATCGCCATCCCAGACGGCTACAAGATCATCCGAAAGGACCGCATCAACCACACCGGAGGAGGCATCGCCATCGTCCACAGGAACACGATCCGCATCACGACCAACACCGACGACACCCTGACAACCGCCGAACACCTTCACTTCCAGGTCCACATCAACCCCAAGACCACCCTCAGAGGCACCCTCATCTACAGACCCCCGGGACCCCGCACACAATTCTGCGAAGACATCGCCGACTTCATCAGCCCGCACGCCCTATGCTCCGCTGACTACATCCTCCTAGGGGACCTCAACTTCCACCTGGAGAACAACAACGACCGCAACACCACCACCCTGCTGGACAACCTCGCCAACCTGGGACTCAAGCAACTGGTGACCACCCCCACCCACTACGCCGGACACACACTCGACCCCGTCTTCTCATCCAGCAAGGACATCGCCTTCAGCCACGCCACCGGACTCCATTGGACGGACCACAGCTGCGTCCACTTCAGCTTCGGTAGGACCACGATCCACCACCACCAGCAACAGGTTGCACGCAGGAGCTGGAACAAGATCACAGCCGACGAGCTCACGACCTCCCTGAACATGAACCCTCCCACCATCACAACGAACCCTAGCCAGGCGGCCACCAACCTCACGAAGTGGATCAGCGACTGCGCAGACGAGCTCGCCCCCCTGAGGACCCCGCCCAGCAGACCCGGTAGCAAGAAAGCCCCATGGTTCACCGACGAACTCAAGAGCTCCAAGAAGAACTGCCGAGCCCTCGAGAGAACCTGGCGCAGAGACCCAACACCGGACAACATGACTGCCCTCAAGCTCGCCACCCGAAAACACCACCAACTCATCCACGCCACCAAGAAAACTGCATTCAAGGAACGACTGGACAACAACGCACACAACAGCAAGGAACTCTTCAACATCGTCAAAGAGCTCTCCAACCCCAATGCCGGAAACAACGACATCACCCTTTCGCAAGACCTCTGCAACTCCCTCGCCTCCTACTTCCACAACAAGATCGCGGACATACACAACAGCTTCAGCTCTCTACCGACGAACTCCACGACCGAACCACCGCCCCCCCACCACCACCCTCCGCGCCTGGAGTCAGATCAGCACCGAAGACACCGTCCGCACGATGAATTCCATCCACTCCGACCGACCCCTGCCCTCACCACGTCTTCAACAAGGCCGACGCTGTCATCGCACCCTACCTGCGGGACATCATCAACACCTCCTTCGACACCGCCACCTTCCCGGAGAGCTGGAAGCACGCCGAACTCAGCGCCCTACTCAAGAAGCCATTGGCCGACCCAACCGACCTCAAGAACTACCGCCCCATCTCGCTGCTCCCGTTTCCAGCAAAAGTCATCGAGAAGACCATCAACAAGCAACTGGCCGCCTTCCTCGAAACGAACGGATCCCTCGGCCCCTCGCAGTCTGGCTTCCGAGCCAACCACAGCACCAAGACCGCCCTGATCGCAGCCACCGATGACATCCGAGCGCTACTCGACAACGGAGAAACAGCGGCCCTCATCCTCCTCGACCTCTCCGCGGCCTTCGACACTGTCTGCCACCGTACCCTAGAACAACGCCTCAGCAATATCGGAGTCCAGGAGAAGGCACTGGAGTGGATCATCTCCTTCCTCGCCAGAAGGACGCAGAGAGTCCGTCTCCCTCCGTTCAGATCTGAAGCCACCGAAGTCATCTGCGGCGTCCCTCAAGGCTCCTCGCTCAGTCCAACCCTCTTCAACGTCTACATGAACCCCCTCGCAGACATCGCACGCCAGCACAACCTCAACATCATCTCCTACGCCGACGACACCCAGCTGATCCTCTCCCTCACCAACGACCCCGCCACCGCCAGAGCCAACCTTCACGAAGGGATGAAAGAGGTAGCCGAATGGATGAAGAACAGCCGCCTGAAACTGAACTCAGACAAGACGGAAGTCCTCATCCTGGGATCCTCACCCGCCGCGTGGGACGACTCCTGGTGGCCCCCCGCCCTAGGCAGCACACCCAAACCAACAGACCACGCACGCAACCTGGGCTTCATCCTGGACTCCTCCCTCTCCATGACCAGACAAGTCAACGTCGTCTCCTCGTCGTGCTTCAACATACTGCGCATGCTACGTAAGATCTTCCGGTGGATCCCCACCGAGACCAGGAAGACGGTCACCCAGGCCCTCGTCACCAGCCGTCTGGACTACGGCAACTCCCTCTACGCCGGAACCACCGCCAAACTCCAAAAGAGACTCCAGCGGACCCAGAACGCCTCAGCGCGACTCATCCTGGACATCCCCCGTCGCAGCCACATCTCCGGACACCTGAGAGACATGCACTGGCTCCCGGTCAGCAAGAGAATCACCTTCCGTCTCCTCACCCACACACACAAAGCCCTACACAACCAAGGCCCAGGATACCTCAACAGCCGCCTCAACTTCTACGCTCCCAAACGCCGGCTTCGATCGACCAGCCACGCCCTCGCCGCCGTCCCCCGCATCCGAAGAGCCAGCACAGGGGGACGGTCCTTCTCCTACCTCGCCACCAAGACATGGAACTCCCTCCCCACCCACCTCCGCCTGACCCAGGACCACCTCACCTTCAGGAAGCAACTCAAGACCTGGCTGTTCGAGCAGTAGCGTACCCCCCCCAGCGCCTTGAGACCCTCCGGGTGAGTAGCGCGCTATATAAATGCGATGATTGATTGATTGCTTTCTTGTCTTTCGTCTTTTGTTTTATACCTTTCCTCTCTCATCTCACTAGGTTTTTCTGCTATCTCTTCCATTTCTGGTCTTGTTCCCTGTGTCTTTCTTCTTTCATCTCCTGCTGTCTTTTTCCGGTCTCATATCCTCCAACATCTTTCTTCTCTCTAGTCCCATTTCTCTTTCTTCTCTCATCTCATTTCCTTTTGTCTCTTACATCTTGTATATCCTTCAGGTTCTTCACTCTTTTGTGTTCTCCTGTCTCTTTGCTGTCTCATCTCCCCCCCTATCTCTTTCCTCTCTTGTGTTTACCCTGTATAAATATCTTACATGTAGGCACTGAACCCAAAGAAAATTATCATCACTTGTACTTTCAAATGTATTTCCTATCTGTACTTTAAAATGTATTTCCTATCTTGTATTGCCTTGTCTCTTTCCTCTCTCTTCGCCTCCTATGGCTCTGCCCTCTCTGATCTTGATCCCCAAACATCCTTCTCCAGTCTCTTCTCTTTTCCCACCTATTTTATGGCTTGCAAACTCAAGCCTCTGTGCTCGCATCTTTTGCATGTCTTCTCTCCACTCCTCCTATCTCTCATCTCTTTCCTGCCTGCACTCTTTTTCTCTCCTTTCACATATTCTTCCTGTTGACATGGCCCTTTATAGGGGAATTCCCTAAAATGTTTTCCTTTTTTTATCCAGATTTTTGCTAATCTTCTTTTTGTGGCCTTTGGACTTTGTGCATTTTTCCACTGTAAGGCAGTGCGAAAGTACATGTGCCCTTCCTACACATGCTAGGAAGTGGTGCTTACTTGATTAGTTCAGGTGTTGCACCTGTAAGTGCCCCGCAAAAAGGAACGCAACATACCCAGGGGAGGTACTGCACTGGCTAATAGTGGGATGCAGCACTGATTGTGCCACCCACCAGAACAGCCTTTTAAACATGTACCAAGCCTACCATTGCAGGCCTATGGGGGCACAGTTGCACTTATGTTCATTTTGCCATTCCTAACTCGTTAGCCAACCCTGAGTGGGCCTTCCACTAACACTAAAGTACCCCAAGGGTCAATCCTGAGGGGCAGAGCAAGTGGTGGGTGAAAGGCAGGGCAGATACACAGAGGTGTTCCATGCCCAGGTAGTGAAGAACACCTATGTGAGTTATCCCTAACTAGGAGGTCTCTTCTTCCCATGGGACAACTCCGGGGTTTTGCTGATTCTATTTTAGTGGCCTCAGGGCTCTGGGCACTTTCTCACTGTGGATGCAGTGTGGAAGTGTGCGCATTACACATTAGAAAGTGGTGCTTACCTGATGTTTTTGAACATGTCTCAAGCCTGCCATTGCAGGCCTGTGTTTAAGCACTTGCACCTATGAAGCCTTTAAACACATGCCAAGCCTGCCATTGCATGCCTGTGTATTCGCAATTTCACTTATGCTCAGGTTGGCCTTTCTAAAGCACTGGCCAATCCTGAGGGGACCTTTCACTACCCATAGAGCACCCCTAGTATAAGTCTTGAGGGGTGTAGCAAGTGGTAGGTGAAAGGCAGGCCAGGTACACGTGTATTCCCTGCCCAGGTAGTGAAGAAAACCCATGTGTGTTTTCGCTACCTATGAGCTTTGCTCTTTCCATAGGTTAACATGGGGGAATGGTTGAAATGACTCCAAGCTGCGATAGTTGCTTACAGTGGAGCAGCATAAAAATGTTTCCTATCACTGGATTTACTATGACAAACCCTCTCCTGTGGTAAAGGTGGAATTGTCATTAATAGCTTAGAAATGCCAGTTCTAGAAGTGGGCATTTGTCTGTGCTAAAACTCTTTGTGTGCCTTTTAGCTTGACTGCAATCCACACTCTGGCTGGGGCAGCACATCTGTGCATTCCCCAGTGACAGCTATAAACATTGGGCATGCAACTGGAATGACAGACCTCTGCCATTTAAGGGCCTGGCTGGATAGATTAGATGGAGAGGTTTTGACACTTAGGCCCTGGGAAGCCAGATCATGGCTCCACTAAAGATTAAGATCTGCTTTTCACAGCCTCGTGGCAGACAGGACTGAAATTTAAGAGAGACATATGGTTCAAAGGAAATCCTCTGAACCATCCCCAACTTAAAAGGCACACTATAGTATACCTTCTGGTGCCTGATTTCAGCAGGGTAGAGAAACACTATTAGGAACGTGGGACCAGACATCCTGGAAATCCGTGGTGCACACTGCTAGATCAATATGTTGTGCGCAAGGAGGATTACTGCAGTTGGAAGGGACCGTTCACCCTTCCTGAATACTGGCTGGCATGGGCTGACTACCTGGTGCTGTGTGGCTCTCTGAAGTGTGCTCTCCACTGGCTGGTTGGCTTTCCCCTCTGTTCTCTTGTGGAGGTTTCAGGGACATCAAATACCTCCTGCGAGCGACCCACAATGTCTACGTGTGACATCTGGAAAGTGGTGTCCTCTTAAGTTCCCACATCGTCCACTGAATCCGGATGGGTAGCGCAGCTTGAGCGTGGAACTAAGTACTGTGCCTGGAGACTGGATTAACTTCTGTGGAGCCCCAAAAGTATTGCTCGCATCTAAGGAGTGTGGGTCTTTCATCATGGGGGCCTGAACACGTATAAGCATCTTTTTGGTGGTGAACAGATTCACCGGTTGCAAGACCTCACGTGTCCTGCTTTGTGGATTGTGCTGCTTCTCTCTGATGCGACACGCTGACCGCATGCTCATTTTATGCAGTGTCTGATTCACAGGTTACGATTCTCAGAGGGAGGGCATACCCGTAGAGTGCCTCATTCTACCTTATGCGGCACTGCTGAATTTGCTCCTGTGTGTGTGTGACCAGAATTTTCTGATGCAACCCATATCAACGTGCACCAGATGTTGTGTTTCATTTCCAGGAAGGTTGGAAATTGGCAACTCTTTGTTGTGTGGAACCGGTATTGTCTGGTGCCACCCGTATCAACGCGCACAAGACGTGGTGCCTCATTTCCAGAGAGATACGAATTGGCAACTCTTTGTTTTGTGTGACCAGTTTTGTTTGGTGCACCTGCATCAGCATGCACCGGACGTTGTGCCTTATTTCCAGGGAGGTACAGAATTTACAACTCTTTGTTGTGTGTGACCAGAACTGTCTGGTGCATCTCGTATCAATGCACACCAGACGTTGTGCCTCATTTCAGGGATGGTGTGTAGGAGTGGATGTGTGTTCTATTATGCCCAGATTGTCTGGGCGCTACATTGATCAACATATGTCTGATGGGGTGCCTTCTTCATCCGAGAGGCTCCTCTGCTTTATCCCCCATACATCAATTGTTCCTTTTGTGCCTTCAGTTGGCAAATCAACTGCCCTCTCCTCAACCGGCCTGAGGATTTTGTGTTGCCAGATAGCATTGCTCGGGTCAGGCCTGGGTAATGAGAGTAATTGACTAGGCTGAGGAACGCTTCCAAGAGCATTCGGAAGTGGATCAAAAGACTGTGTGAACCCCGTGCTTTGCAGAACTGGGCTGGTGCTGGAAGGCCAATTGTGGGACCCTTTGATTGAATGACTATTGCCTTCAGCCATCTTCAGCTCTGCATACCATGGGTGAACTTCCAGAGTGGTGGTAAACCCCCATTTGTCGACTTCCATCTAATTAATCCTGCTACCTACCCCCACCTTCTTCCCTGAGACCCTGACTTAGTGTGACTCTGACTGCAATCGGCCTAGTAATGGATGGAGTTTTTTTAAATCTCCAACCGTGGGCGTAGGGTAGTCAGGGTTAGCTGTAAGGTGGAGGAGGGCTTGGGCCATGGGGTCTGCATTTGTACTATCAACTGACCTGTCGGATATCAGTTGCACTGCATTACGGTGTGAGTGGGTGCGAGGGTGCTCCATACACACATGCCTGATATCTGTTGCACTGTGCAGAGGTGCTGAGAGTGTGTGGTAGTGATTGCATGAGAACCTCCTGTTATGAATTACACTGCACAGCGGTGTTGCTTTACATGTTGATTCTTTGCCAAAAGAATACTACGTTTGACATTGTGCAGCCTTGGCCCACGAAGTTATTTAAAAGTGCTCGAAATATGTGTGTGCGCACATTTTTGATATTGTTGTGATTTGGGATGCACCCTATAACATTGTGGAATTGAACTGTAAAAATTGCTAGGGTGGGTCTAATTCTGACAACGTTTCACACCGCATAGGGTTGCTGGGGGTAAAGTAGGCTCTTTCCCAAGTGTGCATACTATTGATAAAAAAATGCAAAAACAACAGTTGATGGACAGAACTCAGAACAATGTCATACATTCACCCCGGGACAGAGATTTGGGCCTACATCCATCGTTTTTTTGCTCACCATGCCATTCCAGTTTGAACCCAGACATATGCAAATCAGTCTTGACCCTGTGTGTCATGGGAACAGTCCAGCCCAAACTGCCAAGCCAGGTCCTCCCTGGACTAGAAACAAGCATCCAAGGACCGGTTTCGGGGTTTCACCCCTCTTCAGCCAGGATAGCTTGATTCCAGTGGCATGGAGAGCACGGGACCCACGTCTGGGCATACCCGTCTCACTCGGGGTGACAAATGCAAAAACAACAGTTAATGGACAGAATGCAGAACAATGTCATACATTCACCCCAGTACAGAGATCTGGGCCTAAATACATCGTTTTTTTGCTCACCATGCCATTCCAGTTTGAACCCAGCCATGTGCAAATCAGTCTTGACCCTGTGCCTCTTGGGAACATTCCAGCTGGAACTGCCAAGCCAGGCCCTCCCATGAGGCACAGGGTCAGACTGATTTGCCCTAAGTTAGCAGGGTATGCCTAGATGTGGGTCCATTGCTCACTTTGCCACTGGATTCAACCTAACCTGGCTGATGACGGCTGATTAGCCAGAAACCGGTCCCAGGATGCTTGTTTCCGGTCCAGGGAAGACATGGCTTGGCAGTTCGGGCTGTACTGTTCCCATGAGGCACGGGGTCAGACTGATTTGCATATGGCCATGTCTGAGCTGGGGTGGCGGAGTGAGCTAAAGAATGATGATGGATTAAACACAGATCAGTTAACTGGGGGTGAGTGCTTGCAATGTTCAACACTCCGTCCATCATCCCCTTTGGTTTTGCTTTGTTCGCCCTAAGTTGGCAGGGTATGCCCAGACATGTGTCCCTTGCTCACATTGCCACTGGATTCAAGCTAGCCTGGCTGATGACGGCTGATTAGCCAGCAACCGGTCCCAGGATGCTTGTTTTGGGTCCAAGGAAGACATGGCTTGGCAGTTCGGGCAAGACTGTTCCCATGAGGCATAGGGTCTGACTGATTTGCATATGGCCATGTCTGAACTGGGGTGGCAGAGTGAGCTAAAGAATGATAATGGATTAAACCCAGATCAGTTGACTGTGGGTGAGTGCTTGCAATGTGTGTGTGGCGCCGCAGCCAGGGCGACTGACTCCGGAATCTGGGGATCATGGTTCGATCCCTGGCGCCGGCAGCAGATTAGCCCAGCACCATGTGACTCTGGGCAATAGCTTGCTTAATCTTCCTGACGGCTCCCAGCGCCTAGAGACCCTTACGGGTGATTGTTTGCACTTTACAAATGTGGATTATTATTCAACACTCCGTCCATCATCCCCTTTGGTTTTGCATACTATTGATGTCATTTTAACATGGTTGGGCCTAATACTGTCGGTGATATTTCCCAATGTGATTTATACCCATAAATACATGATGTTTATGTTGTGTTAATTAATGTGTGTTGAATACAAACTTTATTTACATAATGCAAGTGTTAAGTCTTGTTTTGTGACACTCAGTGTATGTATTGTGTGAGAGTTCTGTGCCAATGCTTTACACATTTCATCTGTGATAAGCCTGAATGCTCAGTGCCAAGTTACCCAAGGGTGAGCGCTGGTTATACAGGGAGTGTTATCACCTACCCCTGATGGGAGTGGTAGGTTCTGCCTGGCTAGTGCATCGCCTCAGCCAACCACAAAGTGACAGTTCCAACACTTCCCATCTCTACCCTTTTATCTTTTCCATGTATCATATCTATTTTTGCCATCTCTTCTCCTCTCATTGCTACATATCTCTCCCTCTCATCTTTCATTCCTTCCATCTCCTTCCATCTCACTTATTTGTCACTGCTGCCTCTCAGCTCCTCTCCACCTGTTTCCTTCCGTATTTTATCCCTGTGTCATCTCTCTCTCTCTCTTCTCTTGTCTGTTCCCTTTAAGATAATTTAAGCTAATGCAATCCAAAATTCAGTGCATTAAGAAAAATTAAATTCCATTCTAAGCAGTTATATAGAACAGACTATAAAAAGTGAAACCGATAAGAATAAATTGTAAAAAAAAAAAAAAAGTATTCCCACAGGCACAAAGGGAAAATTAAATTGTAAATTATAATTTGCTCAACTGAGTAACTTTCAACAGCGATAGAAAGAATAGACAATGCACCATGGCCAGCACTTCGAAAGATTGTAAAACTGATCTGATACCAATGTATAAGCAGTGGTCCCAAGAGCAGTTGTCTTCCCTGTATGTGTATAGGAAGGATAAACAGCATGCGGGATAATGCATTGAAATCTTGAATTTCTTTAAACAGAACATCATTCAGAGAGACACCTGAAGGTCATCATGTGATTAAGTAAGTAAGTAAATAAGGGGCATATCAACAACAACCGGCGATAATTATCTCTAAGCGCACTTAGCGCTAGGATAATTATCGCCGGCTAGCGTGAATTTTTATCGCTGAGCTAGCGTGCTATTAGCAACGCTTATCTCAATAGCGATAAAAATCCTCACGCTAACAGGCTAACGTGAGATTATCGCTGGAAACCCAGCGATAATCTCACGTTAGCTTGTTGATAGGGACAGGCAAACTTAGCCATGATATCCTCCTTCCATAGGATATCATGGCTAAGTCAGAAAAATACCAGACGTAAAAAAGCAGCATTAACCGTGGTTAGCGCTGCTTTTTTTGTCTCTAACAGGGTTAGCGACATTCTTGATAATAGGAGAAATGTCGCTTAGCGACATTTCTCCTATTATTTTACTCTGGAACGCCCCCTTTGCATCTCATTAGAGATGCAAGGGGAAGCGTAGAGTAAAAGGGTGCTAACATGCGAATTTGCATGTTAGCACCCTGTTGTTGATAGGGCGCTAGTTTTATCTCTCCTTTTTTGGCTTTTACAGCCAAAAAAGCAGAGATAAAGCCCTTGTTGATATGCCCCTAAGTAAGTTAGTGGTTAGATCCAACCACATCACAAAAAGTTAACTAATGTCTGTGTCAGGGTCATTATCTTTGACATAAGGACATGCTCCCCGTCCTCTATTCTAGAGATTACTAATATAAGTTTCCATTTTATCTTGATCCTTTCATTTAATCTACTATAGATACCTGACCATGATCTCTGCCACAGTAAGACCTGTCAATAGTGCAGTTTTCCTGTCAGACCCAGTTTTGGCCCATAGGCAAACAGTGGCTTCTGGGCCCCAACGTTGGTGGTTTCGGTGTCCTGAGGTCCGCCCTGCTATGGCTCTGAAGATTTGGCTAAGTACAATCCTGCACTTGACTCTAAAGGTAGCGAGGAAGAATGGTCCGATGCATCTCAAGGAGTTAGGGTGGCGAACAAGAGCTTATAACTAATGTGAATAGAACTCAATACAACTTAGTTCAATAAGTATGCAATAGAGGGTTGTAATCCAATTTACACTTAACAATAAGTCACTACCCAGCCCTGCCAAGTACCATGAATCAGGCGTTAGACTAATGCATTTCAGTGTCGTGGTCCGCTCACCGCACTGATATGCAAAGTCACGCATAATAGCGACTCGTCAGCGGCCTATGTAATCATGATGCATCTTACTGACTATTGAAACTGAAGCTTGTCTCGTCTGTAGTGGCAGCGTGCCGTGCATGCTACTTCGGGCAAGGCTTGGGGGAGAGTCTGCAGCTTTAAGCTGCTACAATGTAACAGAAATTCACCAGACGCGCAGCAGAATGATTAATGACATCACGTTCATGACGCTGCAGCACGACTAGTCAGCGGGCGGCTACAGTTAGAATAAAGTCGCAGGCACAGATCCTTATCACGGGGTTAAAATCGCTCCTCTGGTAAATTGAAATTTTATACTGCGGTCATGTGATTTGCAAAGTGCAGCACTTCCAGGTAGTGGAAAGTCACTACAGCATATTGCTTTCATCATAGAAATGTTATCAGGGGCAAGGGCGGCGCATTCACACACTTCCCGCACTTTCTCTCTACGGGAGGATCATTGCCCGGACAATGGGCTCGAAGACAAGCTTGCTGCTCGTCTCTAACTCCACTCTGGGAGAGGCACCTACCTTCCTATCCAAATGGCTATAGAAGGCTTTCTTTATTATGCCAAAGAAGCACTTTAAACAAGCGCCGCCAAACCTGCTTTCTGTTACTGTTCCCCGGGTTGCATCAGGTCCCAATATGATACAATACAAAATACTTTATTTAGACAATGAAGTCTTCCAAAGTGCGTTAGTGCCAAATAGAATTAAAATGATAGACGATGTCACAATTTTAAAAAAAGTCGTCATTTGACAGATAACCCATAGATTATCAGCATGCTTCCTCAATGGTGGTACAGTTGAAAATTTAAAATGCACTTCACCAAACAACGAATAACTTGATAAAATAATCTTTAGTTAAAATTTTGCCATGCATAGCTTGCTATTACTGTCCAGTCAGCTTGGGTAAAAAACAGTACTTTAAGAAGCAACACTAAATATCTATTTGAAGGAAGTCTTTGAGGCTATTGGGATTCAAGGTACCTCCCCTTCTTCATTTTGGGCTATTGGGTTGATTGTTAATTGCGTATCGATACTCTCCAAGGGGCATATTATCAAGGACGGCGTTAAAATTATCGCCGGTTAAGCGGCAGAAAACTCGATAATGGGCTTGATAATATGCCCTGGAGAATTCAAATAGAAGCCCATGTGCACACCAGAACATGGACTTCTATTGGAATTCTCTGTCGCATATTACCAAGCCCATTATCGAAGCTTTAGCGGCAGTTTTCTGCCGCTAAAGCGGCGATAATTATTAACGCCGTCCTTGATAATATGCCCCCAAGAATTTTACCAGTTTGGTAATTACCTGCAGCTAATCGTTTTTCAGTAGGAAGGTAACAGCAGATAGTAATGTCCGTGTCCCCTCTTTAGTCCACAGATGCCGGAGCAATCTTCTGCAGTCTTCCAGGAGTATAAGGAGTATACGACATATGTGGAGCAAGTGAGATATTGACTCCTGAAATAGACCACACGTTTGACATGTTTTCAAACTCCAGTTTAACCGCCCATGGTGGCGACAGATCTAAAGATGAAAAAGATCCCATTCGATGCTGCAGGTATTTCATTTTATAATAGGAGGAGAATAGTTTGTTGATGTATTTTTGTGGGCCTTTTCTATCGTAACTTCTAAGGACCATGTCCTCTTTTGGCAAATGCTCTTTGGTCAGATTTGAGAGATGTCATTTTAGATTTTCTATTCAGGGCAGTGCCAGTTTTAAAGTGAAAGTGTGATAATTTTAAATTCCACAGCTCCATTGAGCCTGTTTGCACCAATGCTTCAGAGAGGGCATGTGACCAGGCATTTGAGTGGTTTGCGCGGTAGGGACACGCAACTTTGAGACAGATAAGGTTTTTCAATGATCCTTGCTTGGCAAAACAGCTGGCCCTGTAATGCAAATTCCACCCTGATCTGAGCTTGCTGGGTATTACCTCGTAATTGAAATAGAGACCTGAACACTGCGATCTGTGCCCTGTTTAAGAAGGCTCCCCGTTTCCCTGGGTAAGCCTCTGACCCATATGGCAATGTTGGGGCCGCTTATTTGGCAGAGACTATTTTCAGCAGTGCCTCAAAGAGAGCTGGTTGGTGCTCTTGACAATATTTCGAAAGGCATATTGCAACATAGCAAGTTTTGATTTTAATTAGTTCAGATCCAGTAAGTGACCTCCTTTGTTGTCTAACCAGCAGCCCAAATATTTGTATTTGTTCACGCTGGTCAGGCGATGGTTGTCAAGATACCAATGCTGCTGGGTTTTTTTCCGGCCGAAGATAATATTGTTTTTTTCGTAGTTAATTTTCATCTCATGCATATCTAATGCATCTAGCAGTCTTTGAAGCCCTACCAGCGTTTGGCTGAGCAGGACGACGTCATCCACGTTAAGCATGGAAGAGATGTGTTGGTTAGCTAGTTTAGTAGCATGACTGTTTACTTGGTTTAATGCAGGAACCAAATCGCTCATGTACAAGCTAAAAAGGGTGAGTGCTAATACGCACCTCTGTTTGCCCCCTTGTTCCACGCTGATTTTTTCTAAAACCGCGGTGTGTCGTCCTAGTTTTACTCTGGCCCATGTTTTGGAGTAGAGCAAACTGATGCCTTGTAGTAATGGCTCTGGGATTTTCCAGGCTGTAAGTTTGGGCCACAGTAAGCGGCGGCTGGCTCGGTCAAAGGCTTTACTATAGTCTATAAAACAGCAGTACAGCTCCTCTTTTTTCTGTAATTGTCTGGTAACTAGTATCCTTATGGCTATCAGCTTATGTATGGTGCCTGCCTGTGTTCTAAACCCAGTTTAGTTGAGGGAAAACAGGTTGTTTTTTCGTTGCCCAATCTTGTAAATCCTTCAGTAGTAAAGAGGCAAAATATTTTGCCCCAATGTCCAGTAGTGCTGTATAGCTGTAACTGTCTGGGAGCGAGGTGGGGCCTTTTTGTAAAAAGGATGAAGAATTGAGCCTTGCCAGGATGCTGGCACTGTGCATCTCTGGAGTACATTTTCAGTATGCCCGACCAAAAGTCGATGTCATGTTTGTAAACTGACGCTGGGATGCTGTTGGGGCCTGGTGCACTATCTCCTCTACTGTTTCGAATTGCTGTTGCTATTCTCCTAGCATCAAAGGTTACTGTATATTGATGGTTTGTGGCCACACTTGGTATTGACGACAGCTTTGAAGGATTTTGTTTGTTTATGGCTGGCACTTCATTGGTCTTTATAGATGTAGCTTTGTATAAAGTGGTAACGTGCTTTTTCCATTTTTCTGCGGTGACGTTGTTCCCATTTGTAGCAAGGGAGGATGAGCCACTGCTCAGACTATTTATAATCATCCAGAAACGTCTTGCATTCTTGTACCTACATGCCGTAAACAGTGCGGTTTGGAGCAGTTCCTCATGGTCTCATTTGGCTTCCAGATTTCTTTTTTGTACTGGCTGCGCAGGGATTCAACCTGAGCGAGCAAGTAGGGATTTGCTTGCGTTTTAAGCAAATGACCCTTCTTATTCAATGAGACAAAGAACTCAACAATATCTGTAGTCTCTTGGATTGTTGCAGGCCTCAAAAACCTATTAACCGACCCAGAAACAATGATCTTTTTAACCTCGCTTGATATTCTGTGCATCCAGGAATCATGGTGAGAGAAGGAGACAATCATAGTAGGATACTGTGGTTTCTATTCCCCAGCAACCAGAGTACACACAAAGGGCCACACAATGGGGGGCCTTTCAATCTTCCTCCCTGCCCATTGGGATTTTAAAGTCAGTGATTGCCCTGACTGCTGGATAGCGGACTTTTTTTGGACGCAAGATCAGAATTCCCCATTCTTCAAGTATATTTTGATTTTTGCAGATGGCATGCACTGCTGCACAGGAGGTCCATGTTACTGCTGCCGCTTCTTTGTTAATTAAGTTGTCCGACGGGACAAAGTGAATCAATGCAATGTCTTTGGACTCCAGATTGCAGAGCTTTGAGTGTGCAGCCAATAGTTGTTAGGTCTCGCCTACACAGCACACATGTGCTGCATAGGCAAAAAGACCTTTTGCAATCGATTCAGTTTTTCTGACAAAAACATGCGCGCATTGCATTGCTTTGAATGCAACGCGTGCACGTTTGGCTATTCTCTTGCGGGAGCGAGCTTTAACATATGGTTCTTGCTCGCTCCCACAAGGGAAACAGCCGCAGGCCCCCTCCTTTCTCCCCTCCCCCTGCTGCCTCCTCCTCTCCCAGCTCGTTTTTTTTATTTTTTACTTTCAGCGCTGGTTCTTTTTTGGATCCATTTCACAGGGAAGCAACTAAATGAAAGAAGGAAAGAGATGTTGTGAACCGTTTCTTCATGTCACGGTTTTCAGTAAGTGAGGAGCGAGGCGCGCGCTGGTTTTCCCTCTTGTAGTACAGTGTGTAATCCGAGGCTGCTGCGAGAATGTTGGTAAAGCAGTTGGAAATGTCTCGACCTAGCTTTCCTCTGACGCTCTCTTGCCGAGCAGGAGCCCTGCGTACCCCTCTGAACCTGCTGGCAAACAGAGACGGTTTCAATATAAGACATTCTTACATGCCAAAGCATCGGATATGGTGCAATCACCATGCGAGGCTTACAGCAAAATAGCGCTTTACTTTCAGTGCTTAAAATCCCAGCTTTTCCTTCCTGTCCGGAGTCGGGTGTTTTACACAGTGGTGTATCCAGTGTTCATGGACCATAGCGCAAGGAAGGACATGCCCCACTGAAAAACAGCAATAATCAGGGGTCAGTGGGCCCCTCAGGCCTCTGGCCCCCGGGGCCCCAGAACCTGTGGAACGAATGGGAGCTATGCTTCTGGTTTTATTTGTATAGCCTGTCATGGTGAACTGGTGGGCAGGGATGAGCTACATTAAACTTTGTGCTCCCTCCTTCGCATCGGCCTACACTTGCTAATAGGCTGCAATATTCCATGAAAAAAGGGACCACAGGCTTGCTTTGTTTTGGTATGCATTTCTTTCTAAAAGACTTTGCTGATTTAACAGAATCACAAGTTGTATGCCTTTTTAGAATGATAACATTGGTATTTCTCTGGAAAGAAAACAATGCGTTTTCCACTGTTTAGCTTAATCTCCTGGGACATGTTGCGCATTGTAAACCCTCTTGGATGCATGGCAAGCTGCTCTGCGGGGAGTTTTTTATTTGAAGAGTGTTGTGATCCTATGTGGGAAGTGTTTTGGTATTGTGTTGTATTTGTTGCGATTCTACGTGGGAATTGACTCTATTCAGCGTTTAGCGGGGTGTTGGAGGGGGAGAAAGTATGAGAGATGGACCACAAATTATGATTGTAGTTATCTAGCAGACATAATTACTCTGGAAGTTCCGTATTATTATGTTTATAGATTCTTTACATTTTTGAATCCACTTTCTCTGCTGACGGTGGCAGTTAGATCCTCTGCTCTGCAAGTATTGAAAAGCTGGCTGAGGTGGATTGATGTTAGATTTACTAAGAATATAGCACAGAGGTACTGGTCTGGTATGGGCGCTATATCAGGCCTGATGAGCTGTATGGTTATGTGGGCTGCACTGATTACAGTCATCTGTGGTAACATTCAGTGGTTACGGGTCCTGAAGCAGGCCCACTAGAGTGTATCATTTTTATGCAAACAACACTTATGTCAGTCGGCTGTGATAACATCCATTCAAAAAAAAAATATTCTTTATTTCAGATTTTGTATAGTAACATACATGCATGTACACCAAACAATAAAGCCTCTGCAACATGTCTTTTCAAACCGCTTCAGCTTGCTTGCTTTATCTTGGTTAGTCTTCCCAGCATGTTCCTCCATTCCATCTAATCCCTGCCATTGCTCACCCCACTACATCATAGCCATAGTTCAGTTCAAGTCACATGCCCCTTATTCGGTAGATCTATTTGTCCCCCCTTTTTCCCCTGCAGCCCCTGCTTTCCAATTTGAGTCTACTCTAAGTCTTCAGGCACCTTCGTCATTTTTCAGTAAGAGCCTAATATGGGTCTCCTCGGCCAACGCCCAGTCTGCGGTATACAATGCTGGCCCCTTAAACCCAGCCCATCCCATTGCAATTTGTTGCATCGCTAGAAGAAGTGCTAACTGGGGGAACGTATACTGCATCATTCCTGTTTTGGGACGCAACACTATGTCCAATAGGCACTGCTTAGGGATGGGTTTAGCAGTAGTTCTGTTGCTGTTCGGATCCTGTCCACCACCACCACCTGCAAACACACCAGCATGAGAGCACACTGCTATGCCATGTGTAGGAATCTGCTGCGGTAACAAATGATGGACAGAATGCTGAATGAATCAAAGAATCACCCCAGTCAAGAGACATGGGTTAAATCCATCGTTCTTTTGCTCACTACCCCACCCCAGTGTGTGTGTGCACCTGTGTGTGTGTGTCTGTAGGTACGCTTGTGTGTGCCTGTGTTTGTGAATGGTCTTGTATGTGTATCCATGTGCGTGCTTGTGTGTGTTCCTGTGTCTGCTTGTGTGTGCTTGTGTGTGTATCCGAGTGTGTGCTTGTGTGTGTGCCTGTGTGTGCTTGTGCGTGTGCGCCTGTGTGTATGTGTGTGTGTGCTTGTGTGTGCCTGTGTGTGTGTGTCTGTTCCACGTCACTGACTCCATCCAAGAGTTCTATTTCATACCACTCTACACAGCCAAGTGACAATGCACGCTGGGATATTGCTCCCATAAGGATAGATGAGGCAGTTGCCTTATGGAATCAGCAGTAGATGATGCCCAATATCAAGCAAGACCTGGAGAATAGTTTTGCCAGTGGATGCAAGACTCCAGTGTCCACGTGCTGTTGTGCCCACCCTTGCACCGTTCGTTGCACACAACGCTACGACCACTTACACTTACACCTTACATGTCAGACCCCACTTCTGTAGCCCAAGGGGCGTGCTGAGATCCCTAGAAATGCTTCCATACCCCACAAAACCATAGACATTCTTTGGGATGACGTTGTGTGTTGAGTAAGCAATAAATGTTCCCTAAATAAGTGAATAGACATGCAGGCATCCAGGTCTAGCCATCACACTGCTCTCATCAGGCGTTTGCTGATAAGAATAATCCTTGCAGTGGACGTGACTCATTTCTCAATGTAACGTCTCCCATGTCTGTCACTGCATCTTCTCTTTTATCTCTGTCACTGCCTATCCTTTCGCTTCTTTCCTCTTGCCTACTTTCAATGTTGTCGTCACACTTTCTAGATGTTTCCCGTCTCGCTGTCAATTCTCATGGGCCGCTCCCTCAGCGTTTGCCACACAGTAACGTTTTCCCTTTTCCAGATTGACGAAATTCCTCCCATAGACGTCAGTGGGCTCACTTGCCCACGAAGTCGCCCTCACCTGCCAAAACAAACTATTTTGCTTCTGTAGGCTCACCTCTTAAAACCACTAAATATCACGCCCTATACTAGAAAGTTAGAGACTTATTCCTTATATCACACAGATACAAATACAAGCATAAAGGCATAACAAGCATTGGCATAGCCAATAGGTTTCGCTTTTGGGACCTTATAAGTATTTAGTTATGCAGCACAATATTCTTGGTGAAACAACATTAAGCGTTGCATGACTAAACACTTATAAGGTCACAAAGGCGAGACCTATTGGCTATGCCAATGCTTGTGTTATATTGCCTTGATTCAGGGTATCTTCCTTTCCTTGTGAAACATAGTTAGGGCGCCATATTGTTGTCCGTGCCTGAGCGTCTTGTTCAAACACGTGTTGAGAAGTGCCAGGGGTTATCTTTCATTATTAGTTGTTGTGGTTATACTTGGAGTGGTCTCCTTTTGATTTAGTTCGATGATTGCGGCCTGAGGCTTTCTGTTGTTACTTTTTATTTCCTGTGTGCAGATAATTTTTCATCTTTCACTGCTACTTGGTCGCTTGCAACCTAGGGGGGCGGTCTGGGCCTTGCTGTGAACGGTCGTCCCCATGCTTTCTTTGGAGCATCACCCAGCCTGTGCCCAGGCTGAAGCTTGTTGCTTGTTCTATTTTCACAGTTGTCAATCTTTCTGGGCCGATTTGTTAGGCGAAATATTTGTTGGGCTCCACATCAGGTTAGTTGTTCCTCGGGTGATTTTACCTTTTACCAGTCTCAGTGGTGGCACTGAGCTCTGTGATCGCTGGGGGTGAATTTGAGTTTTGCCTTGTAAGTGTTTTCTGTTGAATTATGCAAAAGCAAGTATCTATTGTCGTTGCCTGTCTTGTTTCTCGCAGCAATTTGGTTTGTTTTTTGTTCTGTTTCTTAAGCCGCTGCTTGTTTCATTTAGATAGTTGAACTGGTGGATGTGGGTGCTTGGTGTCCGGGATGGCAGGGAATTTGAATACTGTTTTCAGATCCGAGGTGTTCTTTTCTTCTTGCCTCGTGAGGTCGTTGCTGTTAGTGTTTGTGGGTTTCCATGTTTTCAGGTGCCTGGTGAATCTCTGCATTTACAACCACGATATTTTTCCGGGAAATAAAATTTCTCCAAGGGTGTGGTTTTTTGGTTGATCAAAGCAATTTGACGCTGAATATGTTTGAATGCCCGTGGTGTGCAAGGCCCTAGGTTTTGTTGTATTGGTGGGATTTCTATTCTGGGCCTGGCCTGGTCATTTCGACATCCTGTAGTAGATCGCCTACTATTGAGGGTAGTGCAGTCAGTTTTGACATAAGTATGGAGCACATTCAGTCTTTGTTGTTTTCATTAGTCGAGAGGAAGTGGAAGCCTGAATACATTTGTGGCTTTTGAGCTTCTTGCAGTAGGCTTCTTATGGTTGTGTTGAGCCTTCCGAAACTCAAGTCTATGGTTGTGATGTACCTGGCTAATATTTAAAGTAGACATATTTGAATGTCAAACTTATTTGATTGGTATTGAAGTGCTTTAGCAGTGGAATCTAATGTTTTAAGCAGTTGCCCCCATGTCCCAATGTTTAGATGGGGGGTGATGATCAAAATTTGAGGGGTCAGCTGGGGCTTGAGTTTGTTGATAAATACCGAGTCATTTTTGTCTGGGATCTCAGTGGTCATTGTATGTGACAGGCTAGGTGGTATGCCCTGTTCTTGAGCTTGGTTTACCGAGTTCCCTTTTCCGATGTCTTTAGGAGTTCCCACTTTTGAGGTAAGGTGTCCTTTTTCAGGCGAAGTGTGTTGTTGTGTTATTGATGGGTAATCTCGCTGTATGTCAGCGATAGAGTTGTGCCCACTGAAATTTGTTAGAAATATGCACCAGTCAGTCAGCTGGGCCTCCTCCGCTTGTGTTACAGTATCAATTGGTTTTGAGTTTCTGTCTTGTGTTTTTAGCTGTCTCTCGATTTGCTGTTCGGATTGTACAAGTGGGGTACTTTGCATGCTAAGGCCCTTTTCACCCTAAATTGTGAAACGCCTGGTTGATCCCACTGGACTGGGCGTTAAGGGGGGGTTGCAGTGTGGGAGAAACTCAGTTTACCTCCTCCCTTGTAGGGTACAGAGCTGCGCCTTCATCTTTAATAACAAGCATTGGCATAGCCATTAGGTCTCGCATTTGGGACCTTATAAGTTTTTAGCTATGCAATAGTTGATGTTATTGCACCAAGGATATTGTGCTGCATAACTAAATACTTATAAGGTCCCAAAAGCGAGACCTATTGGCTATGCCAATGCTTGTTGATGGGGGAGGTGAGGGGGAGGCTGAATACGCATGGTGCGGTGCAGGGGAGCCAAGGAACCACTCTGTGCTGGGGAGCTCTGAAAGCATGGTGCCTTGGAAGAAAACTGAAAAAAGTGCTGTGCACACAGGGTTGTGCACAAGGATATATGATATTGGCAAATTATGCTTGTATATGTAGCCTTAACACAATTGATTAATGTGGCTAGCAAACATGTGCATTGCACATGTACACCAATAGTACAGCTTGGTTCCTGCGCTGCAGTTTATTCTTCGTGCGCTTTTCAGTGCAGCAGATTCATTGTATGGGTAGAAATAACGTGCTTTATCTTGAGTGCCAGCCCCTTCACTGAATAAGTGGAGTGCTCAGACCTGCAGAAAGTCTCTACAACCAGAGAAACTACTTTATACACTGATTCATTGTTTTCTATTCTCGCCTTAATTTACCATTGAAAACAAGGAAGCTGTGAAAAAACACTTGGAAAATGTTAGGACTATATTTCCAGCCTACTTCGTTTTTGTATAAATATATTTTACATCTAATTCCACCACTGATATGGTGGGTGCGGGGGGGAGAGGGGTGGCTTAAGGGGGGTAATGGAGGTCCCATTATTTTAGAGGATAAAAAAATCAACAACAACAAAAACGTAAATGTTTGTGTACATAATAAAATTTACACTTATGGAAGGTAAAATAATGAAAAAACTCAACTCGACACTTCGCCACCTACTGGATGAAAGAAGCAAAATGTAATTTCTGATTGCATCGAGAATTTGATACGAAAGTAGGGTCCAACAATTTGGCCAGGGTATTCCAGTGTCTTAAACCTTCAGACAAACAGAGAAGTTTGCAAGTGTTCTGAAATTTACTACGGGCTGTAAGCAATGGATGCTCGAAGAGCTCTTTCAGTATGACGCTGCTCTAACACAGGTCTCTTAGGGCAAACCCCGTCCAACTTCTGCAAGTCAGCAGCTTTGTCACCTCAGTGAACGTTTTAGTCTGGGACTACAACCCCTTTAAACAAGCCGAGTAATGCAGTTACTAGTGAATACACACGACTGCAGCGCACCGCTTAGGAACATCTTAAACACAAGAAACTGGTAACCCAAGCTATGCAGACCCCCAACAACAATCATAATGCTGAAGCAGAGGTCAGCATTCACCGGCATCATCTTGGGTCCGTACAGCATTGATGCGGGCTACGAGACGGTTTGAGTCTCCCTTTCTCCCTGTGATTAATAAAAAAAATCAATATAAATAAATGATAATCATTTGTTAAGAAAATAAAACTGGTAAATGGGAAACAAAATAATAAATGTACTATGCCTACTGCAGTACAGGAAGCAGGAAGTGGGGGTGGCAAATGGTGTGCACTTTCGCGGCCGCTTTGACGTTCTCAGTGGCAGCGCGGCTCACTGAGTACATCAAAGCGGCCACGAAATGATCACGCAGGCTGCCAAATGGTGCGGGCGCCCGGCGCACATGCACTGTAGTTGGCGGCCTGAAAGCACTAGTTTGCACTTTCAAATCCCCCGTTTACAAAAGCTCTCGCGAGGGCAGCGCTAAAGCGCTGGCTCAGGCGAGACCTAAAAATGAATTTGGATGGGATTTTCGGAATTCTGGGCCATGTTGCGAACATATTATTCTGCAATGGTGTTAGCGTGGGGGCTGGGGACTTCTGTCTGAGACTCTTCACTGTAATTGAGATTTAAATGAAGATTGAGTTTCATCTTCTGCTTTGAACCGTGGCCCTTTCTTTTCTGCTGCACCAGCGGGAGTTCGCCTCTGCTTCAGCCTAAGCGCATTCTGTGTACTTTCATATCTCTTTTCTTCCTTTTCCTTTCCCTCACTTCAGTTCTCCTGTGCTTTACACTGGGGTCCCATGTGCGTGCTGATCTGAGAGGCGTTCTTTTCCCAGGTCTTGCCTCCTGGTTCAGGATGCGAATACTAATGCCTATATCGGCCACACTTCCTTTTCTGCCTTGCAAGAGGTGTGTTTATTGTACCTCCCAAGTACTCTCGATGGCCTCAGACCTTCCCTGTCGGCAAGGGAGGTTATGTTAGTTGATGCTGTCGTCCACTGCGGCCTTAGTCCGAGGAACTGGAACTGTGGGGTTACTACGTCCTGCTCCCATTTTGCACCCCTTCTTTGCTTTTTCTACTTTTACTTTTCTCTTCTTTCTTGCACGGGGCTTAAATTCTGGCAACAGATCAACAGTTCAATACCAGCGATGTTTCTGCCTCATGTGGTGCTGATGCTCCCCCCGGTCTTCCCTGTTTCAGATTACCTTCGCCTCCTCCTCCTGCTGAGTATTATAGAGGAAGGTGGGCAATAGGGAGATAATCTGGCAAATGGCCATGGCGGTACATTTCTGGATTCCTTTATCCTTCCTTATGGCTGCCAGCTGGCTGTCTGTGTTGTTGCCGGAGAGGTTCTCCCGTGGCCCCTTTTTGGGTCCTGGTATTATTTCTCTAGCACTCTTATGCTATTGGGCTATGCCAAAAGCTAAACAGTTGCCTAAAGTTGCCTAATGGCCTCGAGGCAAGTCACAGAGCAATGACCCAACAAACCAGGGATGGTGATGGCGAGTGGGGTCCCTAAGGCTGCCACAGGCTTCACCCGGGACTAACCTGGCTGTCTCCGCAGCGCTCCTGGGGCCTCCCTTCGCGCCCCACAGACTGATAGCAGCTGCACTCGCCGATAAGCTCTATTTAATCAGTCTCAATTTACCTAAGTTCTTTGCTCGCCGGCCGGCCCCCTAGAAGAAAGGATCACAGGAGCCCCCCCAGCTGTTCAGCCTGCAGACTCACTGGCTTGCCCGCCTCCTCACGTGGGTCAGGAGTGGGGCTGGGGTCCACGCTGGGGTTGCTGGGTCTGCAGGTCTCTGGGCTGGACTGAGCAAGACACCACATCTCGATTCCCCTCCCTCAACACTCCTCGCACCGCTTCTCACCCGCCTCACTCCTGGTTCCTTACTGGTCTGCCGGCGGTCTAGGACCTTAAACCGCAAGCAGCAGTAGTGGGTTGCAGGTAGCGGGCTGCTGGCGGGTTGCCAGAGGTCTGTTGCTGAACTGCTAGGAACTCAACTGCTGGGAGCTGCCGAGAGCCTCCGGACCTGGGTGTTGTTAGCGGAGTGAACGGGTGTGCATCGGAAGCAGCTTCTAACACGGTCAGCTCCCACGTGGACACACTGATAGTTAGGGGAGGCGTGTCCAGTCAGTGCACACTGTGATAGGATGATGAATTGCCTGCCTGCCTGCCAGCCAGGCCCCAAGGCACCCAGGAATTACCCTGATGCATGGCCCAGAGTTAAAGGAGAAAGCCTGTGTTCGAGAATCAACCACCTGCTCACTTCCTCCTGACTTCGACATGTGCTGTTGCTGTGTTCTTGTACCCTGGACTCCATCACTCACTATGCTGGTGTGAGTCTCACAGTGAGAGCAGGTGGCATAGGCTGAGTAAGTGGCGCACAGATCGCCCTCTGACTCTGAAGAAGAGGCTAGCGTTCTTCGCTGTACCACAGCAGGAGCTCCTTTCAGTGGAGCTTTCTGACTATAAAGAGACTCGGGTAAGTCTCGTGTTAATTTAATAACCCACTGTCCATGCTGACAAATAAAATGTTTGTCTCGAGAATGGGGAGGGGGATTCAGCACGGCATAGCACCATGAGCACACTAAAGTTGTCTGTCTGTGCTGTAAATGCAGGACCATCTTAGGTGGGAGTTTTGTCTAAACTAGCTGCTTTTCTGATTTATTAGTGCAAACGGTTTAATATCCTTGCTTGAAAGTGGCACTATGTAGCAGCAGCCTTTATTTTCCCTGCACAGTGAGACTTGCTATGTCAGAGAGAAGTCAGGTGATTATTGTTCCCACAGTAAAGAGGTCAGAGTTTTGTCTACTGGCAGTTTTCACTCTCACCATTAAGTAGCCTACAGGGTTAATATCCCTCCTGAAAAGAAAGTCTACCAGGATATCACAGAATTGTATTGCATGTGGATAACTCAGTGGGTTGCTGCTTTTGTCACAGAGATCTTTTTGTTACATGTGGTTCAGCTGCTAACTGGAGCTGCGGTTGGGGTGGAGAAAGCTGATTATTTAGAAATTTAATAATAGCTGTAAAAGCACCTGCTGTAGAGTTCAACTTTCTTGTTGCTCAAATGAGTGTGATATTTGATATTTGTCTGTTTCCATGGACTTTATTGCATGATTTTGGTCGCAAGAAAGTGCCACTATAAGTGTCACACATTTAGTCTTTGAATGACTCTCCATGAAAATGAAAATGTCACACATAAGCAATCTGAAACATTAGCAGCTATGCTCAAATGGGTGTAATTTATGATATTTATATGATTCCCTCATCTTCATTGCTTGATTTTGCTTGCGAGAAAGTGTCACTCATAGTCGTTGAAATGTCACTCATAATTACACAGAAATTATTAAAATGTCACACATAGCAATCTGTAACGATAGCAGCTATGCTACACCCCTTATTGCTGGTGTCCTTTCCCCACACTAGAGTCAGGATTGTATGTCAACAGTCATCCCCAACATGTTGCAGTTTAACCATAGATCAGGCACAAGTGCAGATATCATTGAATTCTCTCACAGGTCAAATACAACTTAGTTCAATATCTTTTACCTCTTTGGTTATCAGTGCAGCTGCAACAGTGCAGCAGATGCTGTTCCTACTCCCTCCACACAACTGTGGGTCACTCCTGTGGGGGCGACGACAATTGCTTTGTCTCTGGACAATATTGGCTGGAGACAATCGGCGAGGCAGATCTGTGCAGCATCCCACATCTTTGGCAGTGGTGGCATTCCAAACTTGTTGCAGAAAGGGGCGTTCAGATTTAGCATTTGCAGCCCCCAGGCCAAATCACCTGTGGTGAGGAACTTCCATAAGTTGTGCAATCTGGGCAAATCTGTGCTTACCGTTCTGGTGGCAATGCATCTTTACTCTTCCTTATGTCAGTAGCGGCAACACCAGCCTTTCTAGCTCTCTGCAAATAGCTGGGCATCATGGTGGTACGTGCTCTGTAACAGTCTTAATGTGGCTCGTCCTTGAAACACACAGAGAGACCAGGAAGGAGGGGAGGGGGTCATCATGGCACGGGTTGGTCTTGACTTCACCCTTTTGCATAGATGTCTTTTCCTAGATGTTCCACACACCAGGAACACAGTTGATTTCTACTCTTGCAGGGCCAGGCATGTTCCTTTCCTCTCTCAACAGGCAGTCTGGTAAGCTTCTAGGCACATCAGGGAGTTTGGCCGCTCCTTTAGCAGAAAACACAGTCCTCAGGTGAGGTACCCTGATCTTTGGTGATCCTGGTTGTACAGCAGCCCTGGCTGCACAGCTGTTCTTCGAGTACACTGTGGAGCAGTCCCTTCTTTGGGCAAAAAGGACCTGGGACTGGAATTAAGTGTGGTGATTTGGATCCCACTATTATACACATTGTTTCAGACAAATAATGTAGATCCACTGTCTAAGAATGCAGAACCTGTTTGGGATGATTCTTTTACAAATGTTATTTTCAGGCTGCTCCTGAGAAACAGCATGGGCAGGTGGCAATGGGGTTGATTCCAAGCAGGAGTATCTAAAGCATGTACAATGAATAGTGACACCTGTGCACCTGCCTGACAAATCAAATCAATTAATCTTTGTTTTATAGTTAATTAAAACCATCATAATTTTAATACGAGCATCATTGAATAAATCATCACCTTGATTTGGAGTTAACAAACAATCACCTAGATTTGATTCTCCAAAGGGAAATACAAATTTGATCCTCATTAAAATGATCATTCATACCCTTCACACAATCCTACAGATGATAAAATAGAGAGTAGGTCAAGTCATATGAATGCTCTGTACAATTGATACATTCTCAAACTCTTTATCTTCACTGTGGATGTGTATTGAGCCACAAACCATTCTCCTTAGCCTTATGTAACCCCCCAAAAACGTTTTATCTTCAATGTGGATGAGTATTAAGCTCCATATAATGCCACAAAACAATAAACCAGTTTCCAAAGAATCAGCTTCCATAATACAATTTCCCATTAATTAAAATATAATTCTGCACAGTTTTGACCCTATCTTGTACAAAAGACTTAGTGGATGAGTGTGGCTCAATGGTTAGAGCAGCAGACCCTGAAGCAGAGTTCTGGCCAGGGACCAAGGTTCAATCCCCGCCTCGGCAGGGCTCAGGCTCAATTTCCTCGGACCTGTCTATTCTCAACTTGTGCCTATTCTAATCACAGGCCCCACGCTGCAACTCTGGGCAATAGCTTGCTTAGCCTCCACACCGGCCCCAACAGTGCTAAGGATGCCTGGCTTCACCCTGGGGGTGCCCAAGAGTGGACACTTCACAGGGAAAGCCAGGAGGGGTTCCACAGCGGTATGAGTATCAGCGCCAGGAAACCGCAAAAGGCGACACCGCAAGGTGGCCGTCTGGTGACAGTGTGCTCTATAAGTACATTTACATGTTTAATTTTGCCGCTATGACAAGTCCCTATCTATTTTCAGCAGTTCTCATAAACGTAGCAAAACTGACAAAAGTTGTTCATCTCTACTTTAATCTCTCCTTCTTTGCAGCCTTTATTTATTTATTATTTGTCACATGATAAAATAACTTGATACAGAACAAGAAAATGAAAGTGAGCATAGAAAACAATTACGTATAAATCTCCCCTTTCAAAGCATACAGTCTAATATGAACAAAGGGAGGGCAAAAATTACTTACCATTGAGCATAAATTAATATAGCATAGACCCTCCTATGAGAGGCTAGGAATCACTGTGATGGGGAGCAGAGAAAAGAGATTATCCAACTAAGGGCATATTTACAAGGAGCCAGCGTCGTTGTAGAGTATTTTTTTTGACACTGCAGCACTTTTTTTCGGTGTCATATTTACAAAATGACGCTAGAAGGGTTTAGCGTCACTTTTTCACTTCCAGCGCCTACTTTTTTTAGCACCAGATCCTGTTGCGTCATTTATCGCTAATAATATGCAAGACAGGCGTTTCTCCTGAAAAAGCCTTGTAAAACTGATGCAGCTGTATTAACAAGATTTTTAGGAAACACTCTACTTAGGAAAAACTGGCGCAGAGTCTCGATAGCTGCAAAGTTTTAAAGCTCCAGAAAAGCAGGCGTAAAAATTACACAAGCCCTTTGGTGAAAGCAGAATAAACCCAAACCACTCTGGCAAGCTCTATAGCACTATGGACCTACTCCTACTGCAGCTTGAAGCACCAAGCAGTCCACCACCAACAGCACCATCACCACCACCACCACCGTCACCATCACCAGAGAGGAAGCCCAGGAGAAGGGAGCTGACATACCACCAGAGTATCAACCTCACTGACCTCAGAGAGCAGGAGGCAATTGGAGGGAGTCCATTGTCCACCTTGTGCATCAGATTGCACCAAGGCTGCAGTCAACATCGCAGCACTGCACCAACCTCCCTCTGCAGGCCAAGCTACTGGCTGCACTCCACATGCTGGCATCTGTGACTTATCAACCCACCACAACCAAGTGGCAGGAGTACCCCAGGCATTCTTCTCTAAATTTCTCCCCTCCATCTTGGATGCCATCTTAAGCCTCACACCCCAGGACCTCTTCTTTCCCAACACAATGCAGCAACAACAGGAAAACAAGCAAGGCTTTGTTTTATGCCATTGCAGGATTTTCACATATGCTGGGGAAATGCATGACACTCCAGCGGCTACATCACACCTGTACCGCAATAAGAGGCACACCTATTCGATGAGCCTGCAGGCAATTGTAGACCATCTGGGCCTCTTCATCAATGTACTCGCAAAGTACCCAGGCAGTGCTCATGACTCATTCATCTTCTGGCATTCCACCATCAATGAGCACTTCCAGAATGGGTTTTATGGGAATGGCCTACTGGTTAGTAAGTCATTCTCAAGCACAAGACAGACCACAATGACAGTCAATGATATTGGAATATGTTGACATATTATTCTGGGGCTGAATAACACAGAGCATACATAGTTGGTGTGGGCCTACATACTTGCACTATGCTACATGGCATATGTGCAACACAATCTGGCAAGTCACACATGTCCGCCTATGCCACTGTGGGTCACATGTACAAGTGAACTGCGCTGATGGAGCACAACTGGCCATGATGCTCTGGTGGAGTAGCGCTACAACTTATATCAATGAGGCAATGCAAACCCTGTCTGCATTCCATTGCATGGCCTCATAGTTATACAGTAAGGCAAGTCACAGCAAAGTGCAGCATTCATTCACCCCATGTTAAGGATGTGTACCTTTCCCATGCAACAACAATAAATATCTCACACATTTCCACTCTTTCAATGTTCAGGGACCCTGGGACTGTGTGCAAATAGTGTGCCTCTCAAGGGAAGGTGAAATGAGGATACATTTTCACATGTCTCTTTGTTATGTCCAATCACTATGTGTCCTGCATTCCACAGGACACATAGAAGGAGGAAATTGCATAGATTGTTTGCTTTTGTGCAGGACTGTGTCCCTTAAAGCATAACGGTCCTCTATTGCCAATCACAATTAACATGGTGTTGTAAAGTAGATCGTGTGCTATGACTGCGTATGTCTCTCCTACAGCTAGCCATTTGTATGGCTGCATACTTATGGATGATAGTAGAGTCCACTCGTAGTATGCTGACTGTGAAGTGTTCCTCATAGTATGTGCTTGGGAACACAGTCCCAAACCTACTGTCTACATATGCTACATTAATAAATGAATCCACATATGAAATCCATTCGGTGATCTCATATCACACATACGGATGCTACATACTATCCTTTGCCAGTGCAACAGCATTCATGTGAACACCCACTGCTATGCACAAGCAACACCACCTTGATGCAGAGTATAGTTATGGTATGATTTACGCAGCCTTACTGTCAGCAATATGTACGAGGTCATGCCAAGGCATGCATAGTGATCTAGGATAGCACCATAAGCATGAGTGAGAGTCATGTTGGTCACCAATGATGACACTTTCACTTTTGTGTGAGGTATGGCCCTGGAATATGAATGGCCTATACTCTAACAATCATATGGCACCTTTCATACATCCAGGAGCCGGGAGACCACAGTAGGTGCCTAGCGGGTGCTGCTCTCTGACCAAAATCTGTGTCAGGAGGAGCGCACTCCTCCCCTTCCTGATCAGCGATCAATACTCAGCCATAGTGTTTTTCGCTGCGGTGTCTGCCACTGAGCTGATATCGCTTCCACACACCTTAGAGAGTGTGTAGGTAAATTACCCTTTTTATTTTTTCACTATTCACGTGGCCCTGTTTTGCCACTCACTGCACTTCCTGGTCCTGAAGAAAGCCCCGCACATTCTAAAGTGGGCTGAAACATGTAGACCAAGCACATAGCCAACTACGAAATTAAATCTCTTTCATAGTTGCTCCACATATTTTTAATTTTAATATATCCTGAGCCGCCACCAATAAATTTCCCCCGGCAAGGATTCTCAGAGGTATTTTTAATTTTTCACAACATCACATTACCACACCACACCAGCTCCGCTGTAGTCAGGCGTTGAAGCACAACCGGGAGGCGCTCGGCCACCCGGTTGGGGCCCCTATGATGAAGCATGACACCAACTAGGTTGGTGTGTGAGGGGCCTTTTACTCACCTAGTGGGTTCCCAAGCACTGCTTGCCAGTGATCGTACCAACACCATTGGGTCCGTCCATTTTTGATTAATCTCACCTTTCAGACATCCCCTTCCAGATGGGTTCCTTCAATCGCTACACTTGCCTGTAAGGGAAGATGTAACCCTCCCAATTTTCCCCACAGCCTGTTGCCGCCATAACATACCATGTGTATTTGTTCAGCGCATGTTCACCCAAGGGGAACTAGGCACTGAATAACAAGGTTTATTGTTACCCAACTCAATGGTACTTATTGTATCGACCTCAGAAGGATGAAAGGCTGAGTGGACCTGCCGGGATTTGAATCTGCGATCATGAGGTCAAACACAGGCTCCTAGAGTGGACGTATTAATCCACTAAGCCACAAGATCCGGCTACTGTGGGGCACAGCTCTGGTTGGCAGTAGGCTGCGCTGTCATAGATGTGGATGCGCTGACCCCATGGAAGTGCTAGTTTGTCACATCCCTGGGGAAGAGAATGCAATGTCAATGGTTGCTAAGACTAACTTATCACACGTGGTACCTCTTGTAATGGGTGTCCTTGTGCTACCAGAGTGTTTGGACACTATGCATAGAGTGATCCATTAACAACATAAATTCACACATATGTCCACTCTCAACACACATAGTAAACACATGGAAAGACAGTAAACAGGTCAAATCCACTATTCACACCCAACACTGCAATCCCTGTACATTATGTATAGCACATCCTAGTTCACCCAAATACACGCATTTACCCTATTGCGTAAAAACAAAAAGATGCATGTGCCTGAAGCATGGTTTTTACAGCTATTGCGTCAGCATAAAATGACGCTTCCCAGTTGACGCGTGCAAATAACCACATGGTCACTTGTCAGGCCTTGCGTTAATTTGAAGCATTAACTGGTAGCATAAAAAAAATGACGCATCGGCTGGAAGTGTGATGCTTCCACCCAGGTGTTGATGTTATGGACAAAGGGAAGTGATGTAATGGATCCTGCTTGCAGCCAAACTATTTAAGCACTGAGGGGCATATGTATCAACATCACCATTTGCGATTCTCAAATAGCGATTTTTAAAGAATCGCTATTTGAGAATTGCAAAACGTGATGTATTTAAAAAATTGCAAAACTTTTGCGATTTCTTAAAATTCTTTAATTGCGATTAGCAAATTGCGAAATCGCAATTAAGGAATACCTGCCCATTCATTTCTATGGGCCAGGAGACCCATAGGAATGAATGGGAAGTAATTCTCAAATAGCGATTCGCAATTTGCCAATCGCAATTTGAGAATAATTTCAAAGGTGCAAGGGTGTCATGATGACACCCTGATGCACCCCTGAAATGAGCATGTGTGTGCATATGGCGCACATACATGCCCTAAGGGCATGTATGAGCGCCACGTGGCACTTTGTAAAAATCAAAAAAGTGCATTTTGAAAGGAAATCGCAAATTACCACCAACTGGAAGTTGGTGGTAATTTGCGATTTCTTAAGGATAATTTGCACATCTTGGGTGCTACTTACATATCATTTAAGAAATCGTAATTTGCAATTTCTTAAATGCTTACGCAAAATTAAGAAATCTCTAAATTAGCAATTCCTTAATTTTGCGATGGGATTTGGCTCATACATCCCGATTACCGATTTTTTAATCGCAAACGCTGTTATTTTGCGAATCGCAGCGTTTGCGAGTAAAAAATCGTTTGATACATATGCCCCCTAATGATGTTGAGCTTAATAGAAAGTGAAGGAAACTCATGATATAATGGTCCTAGTCCCTGCAAGTAAGCGGGGAATTGGTCACTCATAGGCCAGCTATTAGGCTATGGTATTTGCAATGGGTCAACAGGTTTCATGCCTCAAGTAGCCGTGAAGCGGTTTTTTGGCATTTCATCAGGACCAGTGTTATGTGATGTGATCTAATCTTCTCGATAGAGTGAGAAGTACTGTAAATCATAGCCCCACTCTGCATATGGAGGGTAAGGTGCCAGGGATTTAACTCCTCCTGGAACGCTCGTCTACCACCTCTGGTCTGCAATGCTGCCTTGAAATTTCTTACTAGTTTCTCCTTCTTCTTCCGATTGCTAGCATGCAAGCACTTTTTAAAATCACTCACTGTCCTCCTGATATCAGCAAAACTGTTCACCCTGTCAACAGAAGGCTAATAGGGGTAATAGGTTCAGTTGATTGTCCCGCTGTTGGCAAATTAGGATAAATCTGGTGTCACTTGTCCTTGGAAATGGAAAGCCCCTTACTCATTTATTCAGTAGTGGAGGAGATACCTGGACAAGTACTGGTATTTATAAAGGTTCAATCATGTCCATATTCAGTTACTGGCGTCACCCTAGAACTAGTAAAAATGAGGTTGAGAACTCGTTGTTTCTCCAAGTTTTATTTGGAGTCTTCTGTGCTTATTAGTATTACTAGACAATGTTGTTTTGAGGCACAGCCAACACATGTTTCGCCCCCCTACGGCCCGTGAGCCCGTGCTTTTTCAATTTTAGCCAGGATACCTTATATTGAACCAAATGTAAACAGGGTCATAACTTGTAAAAGTACGCCTTATAGCAGTAACTAATAGCTGGAATCTACATGGGTTATTTAAAAAATAGCCTCTAGACAGGGGCCAGTGAAATTGGTGATCATTGCTGTCGTAAGGCTACTATCAAACAATGAGCTGAAACATTGCAAACAAAAGAAATCTCTTAATTAATTAGTGCTAGCTGGCGGCCATTCGGTCCAGGTGCTCTACCTGACCTACCGTTTTTAATGGTCCTTTCAAGCATTTCCACTAAACCTCAAGGCCTTATGTCAGCGTTTCTTTCAATTTGAATTATTTTAAATCCCTCTTCCATAGTAAGATACAGCAATGTAGAATCATTTTCTCAATAATTTAGCTGAAGGTTTTTACCCAATTCTATAGTCTGGCTTTGTTCTATTTGGTTGGTGTAGTACCAAGAATTCTTTGAATCTTTTAAAGCTATTGTTACATTTAATTTGGACCATTTTCAGTCATATGATTGCTTTTGGTTTTCCTTACAGCTTTCGCATAAGCCCATGTCAGTTGCTTAATTAGCTGTGCATGTTCAAGGTGGAGATATATTTTATTTGCACCCCTATTAGATTCTGTTGTGTTCCTTTACTGATTTGCTATACAACTTGGAGGTATTCCTAAAAGAGTGTTTAAATAAAGTGGGACAGTTGCCATTGCACAACCTTTCTACCAGATTCAATGTGATCTAAGAACATACTTTGGTGCACACAAAGTTCTCCTTGTTACTTTCCAGATTATGTAGAAGCTCCTTTGCTAACTGAGTCAATGACCATGTCTCATCAACCTGACATCTGTGTTCCAGAAGCAGTAATCAGAGAAAGAACCTGGCTGGAACTGTCCTCAGCTGGAAACAACAGAAAGTATAGTTCCACCCCTCACCTCTACCATCAAACAAATGGCAGTGCTCAGGAAGAACTATTCAGGAATCCTTTACCAACAGGAACCTCATTGAATTCCTAACAGTAGCCTTGTCTCCATCCTCCTTCACTTCAGTGTGTGGAATCTCCACCCTTCAGCTACAGGAATTCATGCAACTCGCTTCCACTACTGGTGAAGCAGTCCTGACCCTCCATATTGTGCTAAGCTAAAGCAGGGGATTCAAAAATGGTTACCACTGACCTCTGTATTCAGAATCACACAATGCACAGAGTCCTACTCCCAAATGTGCTACATACTCACTGAACATCCTAGCATTCAAAAAGCACACAAGATGTCAGTGTCAGTCTAAGTTTAACATAACAGCTGAACTTTACATTAGAAGAGCCAGTAGACTTGCCTCTCCCTGCACAGAGGAAAAGATCTGGTTACACTATTGATTCAGAAATGATGGTAGACTACCATCATCACTTTATGTAATTCTGCCAGAGCAAAAACAGTAGCCCAATGCCTATTATGAGGTCACTCATTGTAATTCACTCCAGGTCACAGCACAGGTTCTGGAATTTGCATTACCAATAGAAAGGCCTCGGTGTAATTACATTACATTACATTACAAAGGCCTCGGTCTGTTCACTCACACTAGTGTAGCATGATGCCAGGGCCAAATAAGCATCAGGATACTAGTTTCCCATGCAATTGAGCACTCAGGGCAAATATGTCTGTATATTATGCAGGAGTCATTTCCATCCCAAATTTCCATATCATGAGGTCTCCCATTTATAAATGCTAATTTAACATAATTACAAATTGAGTTTGTGTTCATGTTTGCTGAAGTATGTAGACTGTGCCTCTGAGATATCCCCCTTGTTAGACCTGACATCCTTGGTGCGATATTCCCCTAAACATTTTGCATTCACCCATCCTGTGTTGCTTTATTTGTTTTTGTTGGCTTTAGTACTCTGTGCACTTTACTACTGCTATCCAATGCTGAGGTGCTTCTACCCTTGGTAATATTAACTCACACCTGATTGGCACATTAAATTTACTTGTAAGTCCCTAGAAAATGGTACTACATGTACCTAGGGCCTGTGAATTAAATGCTACCAGTCAGCCTGCAGCACTCATTGTGCTACTCACTAACGTAGCACTCTAAAACATGTCTCAGGCTTGCCATTGCAGCCTGTAGTTCAATATGAAATGTGCTATTTCGACCTGTTTCGACCTGGCAAAATGAACCTTTTGCCAGGTCTAAAGCATTCTTTTAATACATAGAAGTCACACATACAAGAGGCCCTAAAGGCCCATAGGGCAGGGTGTGTGTATTTAAAAAGTATGACATGCAGGTTTAAGTTGTACGCAAAGGACATAAGTCAAGGTCAGGAAATGTTCAATCCAGGCTCTATTTATTGTTAGAGATCACAAGAAGAGGGGAGACCCAGTTATTTGTGACAGTGTCTATCTTGCCTGTACCCGAGACAAGTGAGCATAATGCACCCAGGTGAATCGGTGCCTGCTTCACACTTTCTCAGACAGTAAACTTTTCCTGATATGGTGTGAAAAATAAAACTAATCTATCTATCTATCTATCTATCTATCTATCTATCTATCTATCTATCTATCTATCTATCTATCTAATATATATATTACCTACTGGCGGTTCCCAGTAGGTTGTTATAGTTAGGACCTAATTTCCATAGGAAAAGCATTTTTTGTTTTCCAAATAACTTTGGCGCCGGTTGACGAATCTTCGCGAAAGTTTCAAACTTATGGCCCGTTCCGGTCAGCTCCTATCTTGAAAGTTTTGGGGTGTTTCGGCAAGCGGGGGCTGAGAAAAAAGGGGGGTCCCAAAACGTGTTTTCTCCATGTTAATTCCCATAGGAAACTTTAGACACGATTACAGCCGAAACTGCTGAACGGAATTATACCAAATTTGGCAATAAGGTAGCCCTTGGTTCAGAAAGATACCTTTTTTTGAATGGTGTAAATCCGTTCAGTAGTTGCTGAGAAAATCCAAAAATAAAAGTTTCGATATTTAGAGGCGCAGTGGATCCGCGCACCCTCCCGATCATGAGCTTTATTCTAATTGGAATTGGCTGTCAACACTCCAAACCAGGAAGTGTTGGCAGCCATCTTGTTCCTTGGTAATTGAGGCACAAGAAAACAGAAAAAGAAACGCAAAAAAACAAGAAAAGGGGGAAGAGTAGAAACACCCTGACCCCCTAGGCCTGCTCAGGGGGTCCCACAAGGACCCCCAGGGCCCAAAAAACCATTAAAAAAAAAAGAAAAATCGCCCGAATTTGCGCTGGGTGCGCGAATCCAGCCAAGAAAATTAATTAATTAAGCCCCCGGGTGGGCCAGGTCCTGCGGCATGCTGAAATTAAATTGCGGGGGCCCAGGGGGGCCCCCACAGCCCCAGGGACCGCCACACCTGGGGCTTTCATAAAATATTTGCAGTGGGCACACGCCCCCCACAGCCCCGGGGACCGCCACCCCCGGGCTTGTTTTTTTAATGTTTGGGGTGCCTTCAAGGCCACCCCTGGGGCTTTCATTTATTATTTTAAAATATACCTGTGTGGGGGGGCTCAAGCCCCCCCCACACGCCCCGGGGAGCACCTTCCCTGTGCATTGGTTGGGAGGGAGGGTCGCGCGGCCCCCTCCTGGAGTCTGTGATGGCCCTGGGGACCGTCACTCCCCAGGACCGGCTCCTGCAGTGTCCTGGGGTGCACACCCCCGGGACACTGCTGTTTGCTATGGCAGGGCAGGAGCTGTGCGGCTCCCGCCCTGTCATAGCAAACACTGGTTTGGATTTTGGAAGAGAGAGCAGGAAACCTGCTCTCTCTATCAAAATCCAAACCAGATTGCTTTTCCACACGGGGAGCTGCATGTCAGCAGCTCCCCATGTGGAAAAGCAATGCCAGCTCCCGCAGGATGCGGGGAGCCGACAGGGACCATGGGGGCATTGGGGCTCACCCCACAGTCCCCAACTAGAGGCCAGGCCCTGGGGGATGGGGTCCCATGGGACAGAAGTGGCCAGGGAGGGGAGCCACTTGGCCCCCCGCCCCAGTAATATATATTTTTTTTTAAAACACGCAAAGGCCGGCCCCGGGGGATGGGGGGCCATAAAAAAAATTCTTCTTATTTGGCCTGGGGGTCCTTCTAGGGCCCCCTGAGCAGGCCTAGGGGGGGTTAGGGTGTTTCTACCCTGCCACTCTTCTTGTTTTTAACCTATATTTCACTGTTTTCTTGTGACTCGGTTCTACCGAGTCACAAGGTGGCTGCCAACACTTCCTGGTTTGCAGTGTTGGCAGCCAATTAGAGTGAAGCTTGTGCCTGGGAGGGTTCGCGAACCCTCCTCGGTGCTCAGATATCGATATGTTTCTTTTTAAAATTTACCAACAACTACTAAACGGATTTACACAATTTAAAGAAAAGGTCTCTTTATGAACCATGGGCTACCAGGGGGAAGAGGTGTGGCACCGCGGCCAGGGCGACTGACTCCGGAATCTGGGGATCACGGTTCCATCTCCGGCACTAGCAGCAGATTAGCCCAGCACCATGTGACTCTGGGCAATAGCTTGCTTAATCTTCCCGACGGCCCCCAGCGCCTAGAGACCCTTATGGGTGATTGTTCACGCTTTACAAATGTGGATTATTATTATTATTATTGCCAAATTTGGTGTAATTCATTTCAGCAGTTCGGGCTTTGGCCGTGTCTAAAATTTCCTATGGAAATAAACATGGGGAAAATGCGATTTGGGACCCCCTTTCTTCTCGTCCCCCACTTGACGAAGCACCCTGAAACTTTCAAGACAGGAGCTGACCGGAGAGCCCCATTAGTTTTGAAAATTTTGCGAAGATTCGTCAACCGGTGCTAAAGATATTGGCAAAAGAAAAAACGCTTTTTGAATAGAAACGAGGTCCTAACTACCTACTGGTGACCGCCGGTAGGTAAAAAAAAAAAAGAAGAATATATATATATATATATATATATATATATATATATATATATATATATATATATATACATATATATTCATCGTTGGACCTTCACCAGGTCACTGAACGGGTGGGTTCGATACGCTTGTAAGTGGAGATCTTTGAGTGAAGTGAAGGCAGGGTTGAGTGAGTGTGTTAAAATAGCCTTTAAATCCTTTGCAACAAATGTATTATTCTGGGATCTAGGGCTAGGTTAAAGAAGATCAGTGTGGTGCTTTTAGGAATTTGGTGCCTCATCCACAGGCCTATTCAATGTGTGTCTTACTGATGGATTGATATGCTTAGAGGCAGGGGGAACACTACAACTTTGGTGTTATTTTGTGTTAAACTCTTGTATTTTGGTTTGCCATTCGGCCTATATTTTTCTGGTGCTCAGAGGTGTCTTGTGACCTCGAATGGTCATCACCAACGTATTAGCAAGACTACCTAGTTGTGGATTTGTGATAACCGCTAAACCGAGAAGTGCTATCAGCATGAATGCAATCAGTGTAAAATTGTCTCTTATGCAGTGACGGCTGCATAAGTGGTGGGCGGGGCAGGGGATAATACAAGTAAAACTAAAGGCACTATTAGTAAAGTTTAAAATGACACTTACCTGCCACTCCGACGGCCGCTGCCTTGCTTCTTTCCTCCGATTCTGGACTCCGGCTACGCAGGCTCCTAGACGCAAAATCCCTGCGCTTCTCTCAGGATTGGTCTGAGCGGCTTTATTTGCCTCTCGGACAGTGCCTGGGAGCCTGAACTGTTTTTCCAACCTGATTGTGCAACACAGCTGGGTTGGAGAAAACTTAAGTGCCCAGGTGTGTCTGGTCGGCAAACGTGCTCACCATTCCTCTCCCCTCTATGCCTGTCAAACAGGATTGTTGGCCCCGCCCACTGAAGACTCGCATCATGAACTGGTAGACAGGCAAAAATAAAATGCTTTTATTCTCATTTTATTTTTACTCTTTTAGCGGGGGGGTGGGCGCTTCTCCTTTGCGGAGGAGCGGCCCCTGCTCTTATGGTAGGGTGTCACTGTTGCAGCTGTCCTATAAGTGAGAAGGTAGACATACAGGATTTCTTTTGCTGTTCAGAGAGTCTATGTTGTCTTTATAGGGCATTTCCATCTTAATCAATGTTCAATCTGGCAAGTAAGCCTTTTGGAACATTTAGAGGTTTTTTTGGTATTATTTTGGCCCACAGACTTCTCAAGGTTACAGAAAAACGTGTGTAGACAGTTACTATACATGACTAAAATGCACCAATTGCAGACTTTTAATTGAAAATGAAAAGCTTTCTTTGGAGACACATCAGATAGAGTAGACTGATAAACACCATTAATACAGTATTTTCCCTACAAACCCTCTCTGTGTTTGAATGACTTGCTGGTCCCCTGGGTTATGTAGATTACTTAGCACAGTCCACTCCCAAGGAAGCCTCTCTTTCTTCCCGCTATGACTGAATGTTTCTTCTTTCTCACAACGCTTGCCAGTGGTCCTTTTAAGTTGTTTTTACTGTATAGCCCTCCACAGGTAAACTTGTTTAAAAAAAAAACAAATAAGATTATCTGTTTTATCTGTGAAGACGTCATGACAAGTCATCACACTATGTTAACCCCTTCGCCGCGGCGGGAATTCCGCCGCGGCGCCGGGGGGTGCGGGGGGGCAGCGCGGTGGCCCGGTGCTCATGACGGAGCCGCTCCGTCATGAGCCACAGTTGAGCTGTGCTCATGACGGAACGGTTCCGTCATGACTCCGCCCAGTTGCGTTGTCCCCCCGCACAGGCGGGGAAACAGCGCCGTGTGGGCGGAGCGGCCGCCAACGGTCGTGTCATGACGGAAACGTTCCGTCATGAGCACACGCCAACCGTGGCTCATGACGGAGCGGTTCCGTCATGAGCGGGGAAGGGGTTAATAGTAAAGCATTTTGAGCCTCATTCACTATATTTTGACGCAAAGCATTGCAGCAAGCCTTCCTGCTGCGTTGCTGTGCGGTAAAATAAAACTGCAGGAAGCGCCGTATCTACAAGATGCAGCGCATACCTGTCCTTCTCCCCGGCGCAGCGCCATGGTGCAATGATGATTGTTGTTGACAGGAAAGGACACCTTCCTGCACAACAACAATCATTAATGGCATTTTGCTGCTTTTATGTGTGCTGCAAAATGTATCACACATAGAAAGGGCAAAAAACGAGGAGAAATTAAAGTATTTCTCCTCGTTGCTGGAGTACTACATCTCCCCTAGGGAGGGTTAGGATTCTGACGCATTCCCAGGATTACAGCACTTTATAAATCTGGGAATTTGTAAAGTTCCATGGATGTTGCGTGGGAACACCCACAACGACACCCATGGAAAGCCCCTTTCACGCCGGGTAATGCATGAAAGGGGCCCATATTTACAAGGCCATGACAAGTTACACAGGGTGACTTTACATGGCCTTGTAAATGGGCATGCACACTGCGCCGCTGATGCGTCAAAAAAAAGTGACTAAGAGGTGGCATAATAGGCTTGCAAATAAGCCCTTTGCAGCTATGTCCTTTGTTTCACCTAAACTGTGGCTATGGCCACATGTCTTGACCAGTTAAAAATATCACTAATTTCTTCAGAGATAACAATGAGCACAAGAGAGACGTAGGAAAGGGTACTGTGGTGTTATTGTATTAATTTTGTAGAACACGCGTTCACTCGGAGAATTTGGCTCACGACAGTGGCCTAACGTTGGCCACTGGAGCCCCTGCGGCGCAGGGTGGGCCTTCAATCCTTCAGTGGTCCCCAGATCCTTCGAGGGGCCCCATTCTGCCCCAGGCTAATGAATATTAATAACATTTGAGAGACACTGGGTGACCATTTCACATTCTGCAGGGGGGGGGGGGGCATCATTTTACATTACACCACTGCCTCATGGGTAAATCTTACCATGATCTCCAGACCTCTGCAGCCTGAAAGGACACTGAAGGGCTCTTGAGCCAATTAGGGAACTCCAACTAATGTTGTTTGCCCGATTGTTAAAGCCAGCTACAAACATAGTGCATCAGCTTGTGAGAAATACGAGGCTTACCAGTGGCACAGAAGGGATGCGGGTGGTTAACATAGCTTTAAACTGGATGGACTGTTCCACAGGTAGCCACTTCAACAAATTTGAGGTCAAGGTAATACAAACAAACCGGAACAAGAAAAACAGAGGCCTGAAAGCATCAACCTGGGACCTTTAGAGTCTAGAAATTGCCTTCTCAGTTAGCCCCACACAGACTTCATTGCAGTAGTCCATCTAGGTAGAGACCATACATTTTGATGACAATTCTGTGAAAGAAGGTCGAAGTATGGAAAACGATCAGGTAGGATGTACAAGAAGATGGTGAAAGGTACAAACATAGTAAAAAGCATTTCTCCACTACAGATCCAGTATTATAGGTCATGGAAAGTCCAATCTCAAGACATAAAGGTTCTTCTTCTGATACCACCAAAAAGGAAGTCTACCAGTTGTCAAACAGAAAATTAAGCATCAAGAACTCTCATTAGGCTCAGATAAGGGCTCCCGGGTAAGGAATTAACTGGAAATGCCAAAAACAGGTGCTCTGTCACAGAACAATGTATTCTAATTAATCTGAGTGACAAGTATGTTTTTTGCCAACAAACACATCATTGCTACAATTTCAGGATTATCCAGTTTTAAATCCTACTACGTGATACCTTTGTAGGAAAGTGCCTCTTTTTGCCTGATGTAATTTCGAAATGTAAGTGCATTGAATCCCTGCTAACCAGGTTCCTAGTGACAGATCTCGTACCCAAAACACTGTACCATGCTTGGCACACCTTCATCTGCTCCTATAAGTCCCTAGTAAGCGGTACCCCTGGTACCTAGGGCATGGATAATGAAGAGGGTCTTCTGGGGCTGCAGCACTGGTTGTGCCTCTCCAGGGTTCCCTCACCATGGCTATGAGTATGCACTCTGCCATTGCAGGCTGCGTGTCTTGGTGCATGAAAAGCCGAAGAGTTGGCATGGCACCCAGCCCTGGGTGCCATGCAACTATTACACTCCATACGATATAGGTAAGTGACCCCAACTGCAGGCCTTTACCCCTAAGACAGGGTGCACTATATCCTATGTGTGGGCATATCAGCATGAGTAGATATGTCCCTACAATGTCCAATGCATTCTGTGATGTTGTAAGTGAACAGGGAAGTGATAAAGAGTGCATGAGCTAGATACTTGTCGATATGAGTTTTCTAGCTCCATGATGGCTCCACTGATTTCTAAGATGTTTGGTACTAAACATCTTGTTTTAATAAATCGTCACTGATGCTAGAGGGTCCCCTGAAACCTAACCAAACACCAGTAGGGCCTCTGGCCGGTTTTCACCAGTCTGCCACCACGGACATGTTTCTGACCTGAGGGTTGGCAGCCAGTGCTCTCAGAGGACAGAAACAATACATACTCTGGATGGGGGTGTTTCACATCTCCAGGGCAGGTTGGCCTTCCCAGGTGGGAGGCTTCAAAGGCAATGGTGCCTTTGAAATCTAACCCAGGAACCTCCAGATAGTGGAGGAGGCCAAGCTCCCTTTCCTGCTTCACTTTTGGCAAGAAGAATGGTCGGAAAATTGGTTAGATGAGGAGGATTGTCTCCCCTCAGCCTGAACCACCTCAAGGGCAGGGCAGGCGAGGTGAACCCCTCTCCTGAAATTCCAGTATCTTGAGATGGTGATAAAACCTCCAATCAGGACTAGGGTAGTGCCTCTTCCCCCAGGAAGTGGTCACTAGAGGTTGTACACACCCTAAAGGTAAGTAGCCTATTGGCTTCTACCTGTCTCCTCTTGTAACACCCCCAAATTCAGTATTTAGGTAGCCTAAACCTCAGATTCATCGGATAAAAGAAGACCAGGACAAAGAGGACCTGCTGCACGAGAAATGAAGCCCTGCTTCAGAAGAAAAAGGCGCCAAATCATGCCAGGTGCTCCAAGGACTAGACAATTGCTGCCTGCCGAGATGTCATGAACCTGCAAGGATTCCAAGAACCCCGGAGCACCTACAACCTTCGATAAATCACTTAGATGCTCACTTGGAGCGAAGGTATCACTTCCCTGCACACTGCAGGCACCAATCCCGTGATGTCCGGTGTGTCAACTTGCTGCTTCCTGATGACATTTGTTTTTTATAGAGTTTTATATAGTGCGAACTTGACCCGAGGGTACCGGGTATCAAATTGCTTTACACGAGCACCAGTTGCGTTACATGAGGACACATTCATTTTTGTTAGGCATGGGGAGATTAAGCGATTTGTCCAGAATCACAGGATGTTGCGCGCCCTTGCTGAGACTCGAACCTGGTTCCCTAGATTCAAGGTCGACCGCCCTAGCTGTTAGGCCAACTCCTCTCCCCAAATGATACAGAACTGAAGCAAAAAGAGGTACAACAGCTCCAGAGGTGGCCTCTCCACCAAGTTTGGAGGCACCAGTACCTACTGGCGCTGCGGCATACCGATACCCAGGGTCCTGGACCCCAAATGGTAAAAACAAGAAGAATCACCAAAAGCACACACCCATCATGGGACATCGAGAAATCCAAGACACACTTCCTGAGTGTTCCGGCTGTCCCAAAATCTCTTTTTCAAGTTGCCCGCTCCTGACAGGTCAGACACCTGACGCCTGGCTGACCTGTTCGCTCTGCACCTTGCCTCACCGGCCCCAGCACTGACTGACCAGCTCTGGTCCCATGGTCCATAGACCCTTGTGACCTTCTTCTGCCAAGAACACCCACCGGACTTACCTGTAAGTCCATCTGTGCAGTGTATTTTCAAGTGGCCCCCTTCATCTTTGCGCACCAGTTTCCAAGACCCTTAGCACTCCGCTCCTGCCCAATCCGGAACGCTCCCGAACTTCTCCTCCACACTACCACAAAACGTGCATTCGTATTATCTGGTTTTACCTCTGTGTACCATTTGGGGATTCTCTGGACTCTCTTTACTTTAGTACTTCTTTTGAGTACACTATTTTAGAGAGCCAGTTTCCTACAATCATGTTTTGTTTAATTGAAAGTTTCGATTATCTTAACCCCTCTGTTCTTTGCTTGCCATTATTTTCCTGCCTTTCACTATTTCTGCCTTGGCGTATAAGATCATAGGAGAGACTGGGAGAAAAATAAAACCTTTCCACCCACATACCTTACCTTCACTAAGTTCAACTCACAAAAATAGATATATATGTAGGCTCATCTTGGCAAGTTGTCACGGTAAAAGGATCGCCCAAAACTGTTCTTCCTTTTAGACAGGAATTATTCTTTTGCCCAATGTTTTGACGCGGAAGGACCTCTTACAGATGTGCACAGAGGAGGCAATAATGCAAGGGCATTTGTAAGTGCCGAACTACTAAGAGAACCAGAGATGCCCTAACCAGGTACAAACCCATGTCATGCTGAAGGAAAAGCACAATTGAACGGTGCCTGTTGGACTTGGCCCTTCTGGCAGGTTCACCCCTGAACTTTTTGCTTTTTATTGGTTACGTGGTGTGGTGATTTTTGGTTTCTGCGCACTTTCCCTGTGTCCCAGGGTAAAGTGCGTGCGCGCTCTGAGTGCATGTGGTGAGATAGGCCTGCCCTCCCATAGGAATGCATGGGGAATGTATGTGTCCCTAGTAGTTCCTGATGCGTGGGGTGTGCAGGCCCGAGTTTGGTATGTACGGACTCGTGGGATTGAATGCTGCGCGATGATGTGTGCGGCGTGCATGTACCTAGTGTGGAAGTGCCACTTCTAGAAGTGGGCACTTCTGTGTGCAGTGTGTCTGGCGTGTGATTGGCTGGAGCTGGCTGGTGAGCCTGGCTCCAGGAGTCTGGTTGGGTCTGCCCCAGTGGTGAGTGTGAGATTAGCATGCTGCTGGCTGGGGAGGAGTACACCTGGGTCCTGAATAGGGCAGGGTTTTCCCCACACAATGCTGGCTGCACCCCCTGTGGTGCGACTGACGACCCTAGCCCTGCCAGTGAATAGAGTGAGGGGCTGAGCACATCAAGGGTGCTCCCCAACCAGCTGCGACTGGTTTTCCCCCTCACCCTGAACCCAGAACAAAGGGATTTGGTGTATAAAAAGGGGCTGTGTCCCCTTACAAAATGTTCTTGTTCTGCACTTGAATCTACCAGGGGCGTGCTGCTGCTGGGGCCCAGGGGAAGGCTTGCCTCCCTGGGCCCTGCCCAGCCCCTGGATGCCATGGACGCTGGAGGACTTCTGGGACCATTCTTTGCCATCGCCCCATACTTTCCAAAGACCTCTTTGCTGGGAGCTTTTTGCTCCATTTCTTTATGCCTCCAGGACTTTATTGACCTAGCGCCTGGAAAGCGCTATCTTTTCCCCCAGGAAGGAGGAACATGTGGGCCTTGGCAGCGCTGGGCTGCGATCTCCGCCGAGGGAATCCCGACGTAGGGATTCCCCCGTAATGCTGGCCTCGCGGGTGCCCACCCCGCTGCCTTTGCGTTAATTTTAAGTGGGTGCCCACCCCGCGTCATGGCCGCCTATTTTGATATTTGAATAAGCGGGTGCCCACCCCGCTGTACGATGTCCTAACCGAGGGAGCCTACCCCTCTGTGCTGCCAAAGTTTGCCGCTGCCGCCCGCGGCCCGCCTGGTTGTGGGCGGGGCCGCGGGACGGAATAGGAAGTGCCGCCATTTGCCCCGGAGCCTCGCAGGCTCCACCAGTGAAGTCCCGGTCCCGAGATGGGGGACCGGGCGAAGGCCGGCGCATCCAGGGACGGGGCTCTCATGAGGTGAGAGAGCCCCGCCAGTACAGAGAAGTCCCGGTCCCACCAGAGGGACCGGGCGAGGAGAGAGCCCAGCATGTGAGGCGCCGCTCCGGAGTCCCCGGAGACCGATTCCTGCCTCCGCCTCCCCCAGCCGGTGAGTGCGAGAGAGTCCGGGTGGGGGGGGAGGCAGTGTCAGAGCGGCCCCGTCTGGCAGCGGGCCGCTCCACCGAGGCAGGCATGTTTGCTTGAGCGCCCCTTCGCTCCTACGATTACGGGGGCAAGTTCTTTTTCTTTGATTGGCGCAGGTTATCTCTAGAGCCTATGTGGCTCCAACGTGGGCATGATGTGTTTAGGCGGCCCCCCGCCCCCTTGTGGGCACGACTGTTTCTCGAGCCGGCATGGCTCCAACGGGCCTACTTGTTTTTAGAGCCCAGAGAGGCTCCAACAATGGGGCATAATTGTCTTTGAGCCTCGGTGGCTCCAGCGCTATGGGGGCATGCTGTTTCTAGAGTCTAAAGGGCTCCAAGGATGGGCGCAGTTTGTTTTGAAGGGCTAATGAGAGCCCCTGCCGCTATTTGCCTTCCCCAGCTGCGCAGCACTTAGTGCCAGCTGCAGCATTTAGGCCCTGCTTTGTCCCCAGCTGCCCAGCAAGTAGTGGGCAGCTGCTACGTTTAGGTTCTGGCGCAACCTGGACTCTGATGTGATTTGGGTGCTAGGAAATGTACGGTGTAGTATGTTTTGCGCACCCTGTTTTCATGCTTTTGGTGCTAGGAAATGTACGGTGTAGTATGTTTTGCGCACCCTGTGTTCATGCTTTTGGTGCTAGGAAATGTACGGTGTAGTATGTTTTGCGCAACCTGTGTTCATGCTTTTGGGGTTAGGAAATGTACTGTGTATAGTATATTTTGCGCTCCCTGTATTTCATCCCTCTGGATAGGATTTCTGCCTAGGAGGTTGTTTTACCTTGTTTAGGTTGATGGTAGGGAGAATGTACTTCCCTGTGTTATGTACGCCCCTAGTGTAGGTATACTTAGGTGGCTAGGTCTAATGCGTTAGACCTGCGAGAAATTGCATAATGTGGTTTATGCCCCTGTGATGGATGCAGGATAGGTTTTATACCTGATGCTAGTGTGATGAAGCTGAGGTCATTATTGCGCCAGTAGATACTGGTTATGTTCTACATGTACACTTGGTAATTTGTGTTATGTTCTAAGAGTGCTAATTCCTGACAGTGGTCCATGTGGCCCTGTCCCCTGTACATATAATCCCTTGTAAATTCTGCCCGTGCCTGTTGGCACATTGTAGAGTGTGTGTTTTTATCTAATGTGTTGTGTATAATACAAAGGCTATTTTTATAGAATACCTTGTGTGGAGTTTCCTTTGTGGTGGGCCTTGGGTGTTGTTGCTGGGTGCGCGCGCAAACGCTTTACACATCGCCTCAGGGATAAGCCTGACTGCTCGTGCCAAGCTACCAAGGGGGTGAGCAGGGGTTATCTTTGGCGTGTAACTCCCCAGCCCTGACTAGAGTGGTGGTTTCTGTCTGGCTTTGCCGCAAGCCCTAGCCAACCAGAAATCGCCATTTCTAACATTGGTGATCAGCGGTGGGATTTGGACTTGCGTTTGCGCTGTACCGCAGCGGCAACTGGCCGCACTACAAAACTCTGCATTTAGATAAATCACATGGTATAGGGATTATTGTTCTAAGTTTGTTTTTAAATGTCATTTCTTTGGAAATGTCTTTCTTGTGCACTGTGAGTTAGGTGTCCCTAGCTCGGGAGGGTAGATCAACCCCCTAAGTGCAATGTGTTCTGGATTCACCAGTAAGGGTGGGATCCAGTGGTGGCAGCAGATGTGTGTCCAGTGCATGTATTCCCATTCCCAGTCCCAGAGTAATAGTACCTGTGTCACGTGGTGGTCAGGTTGAGAAATCAGGGGCGGTAGAAACTGTCTTACTAGTCTGGGGGGTGTGAGTGTGGATGAATGATGTGAGTTCTCTGAAATAAGGAGCTTGCTGGTTGATTGGGTGTGAGTTCTCTGGGATAGGGAACTTGCATTGGGGAGTGATTCCAAAAGTAGTGGCTGAGGTGTCTTCCAGCCCAGCGTGGTGGAAGAGGTTCAGAGTAGCCCAGCTAGGTCTCGGTGTAGGGGCTCACGGCCTGTCTCTGCGGAGAAGGAGTGGGTGGGACTGCGTGTCTCCAGGTGCCCGAAACCCAGTGTCCGGGCCTGGATGGTTTCTTTAGGGAACATCAGGTCGGGGGCCTAGGCTGTACCAATAGGTCACTTGAGGAGGATCTCCCAGTGTCTAGAGGGCGTGGAGCGTCTGTAATCAGAGCTCCAGTAGTCCTGGTGTCTGGCGGTACCGCTCCAGTTGGGAGGGTGCGGAAGTCCAGAGGGAGGGGTGAGAGGGGGAGGGATTCCCCAGTGGGAACCAGTAGGTCAGGGACCAGCCGGGAGGGCTGTGTCGACACTGAGTGACCGTGGTGTCGCCACTTCTGTCCTGGGGGGTCTGCACGCACTGTCAGATGGACAGGAGGTAGTGAGATCAGCGCCAGGCAGACTGTCACACGACCCATTAGTTATGGGTCACCCTCGTTAAGTCCTGGTTCGCCAGGCATCTGACCAAAGGGTACATCCCTCGGTTGGGGAGCCAGTAGTCGGTGTTTCCGGATCTGGATGTAAGGGCGGCTGTAGTCCTGAGGGCAGGTGGGGCTCATCTTAGGTGAAGAGACCCTGCTCTACAGTGGAAGGGGGTGCAGAGGGAGGGAGTCCTCGCCTCTGACCCCTTGGATCCCAGGTGGTAGACCAGTTGGTGGAGAGAGGTCCTGAACTGGTGGGAGAGTTGTGTTCTGGTGGGTGCTTCCCTGGGAGGGTGCGGAACCCCAGAAGTAGAGGTAGGGTGGGGCATTCTTGCCCGTGACCTCTGGTCAGCCTGAGGGTGCGGACCCTAGGTTGAAGGATCAGTGGTAGTTGGGAACTACACTGAGAGGGAGAGTGGAGAATGGCTTGTATGCCAGGGGTTACTACCCCCCACTCTGGGTTTGGCAAGGACCAGTGGTATCTGGGTGGCCTAGGGCCTGGTCCTGGCCGTGGAAAACTAGGTAGTACCAGTGGGGTAGCCTAGTTGGGCCTGAGTTCTTTTCGGTTGTTTTTTTTCAGATGGAACCATGTTGATTGAGAATGGCGTAGAACCGGAGAGTGTCCCTGCAGTGCGGGCCTGCATCCGTGTTCTATCGCCCCAAGCAGGGAAGTCCATCACGGTGGTGATTGGTCTGCCCTGCGTTTTGGCTGGAAGGGGGTTGTGTTGGACTTGGCCCTTCTGGCAGGTTCACCCCTGAACTTTTTGCTTTTTATTGGTGACGTGGTGTGGTGATTTTTGGTTTCTGCGCACTTTCCCTGTGTCCCAGGGTAAAGTGCGTGCGCGCTCTGAGTGCATGTGGTGAGATAGGCCTGCCCTCCCATAGGAATGCATGGGGAATGTATGTGTCCCTAGTAGTTCCTGATGCGTGGGGTGTGCAGGCCCGAGTTTGGTATGTACGGACTCGTGGGATTGAATGCTGCGCGATGATGTGTGCGGCGTGCATGTACCTAGTGTGGAAGTGCCACTTCTAGAAGTGGGCACTTCTGTGTGCAGTGTGTCTGGCGTGTGATTGGCTGGAGCTGGCTGGTGAGCCTGGCTCCAGGAGTCTGGTTGGGTCTGCCCCAGTGGTGAGTGTGAGATTAGCATGCTGGTGGCTGGGGAGGAGTACACCTGGGTCCTGAATAGGGCAGGGTTTTCCCCACACAATGCTGGCTGCACCCCCTGTGGTGCGACTGACGACCCTAGCCCTGCCAGTGAATAGAGTGAGGGGCTGAGCACATCAAGGGTGCTCCCCAACCAGCTGCGACTGGTTTTCCCCCTCACCCTGAACCCAGAACAAAGGGATTTGGTGTATAAAAAGGGGCTGTGTCCCCTTACAAAATGTTCTTGTTCTGCACTTGAATCTACCAGGGGCGTGCTGCTGCTGGGGCCCAGGGGAAGGCTTGCCTCCCTGGGCCCTGCCCAGCCCCTGGATGCCATGGACGCTGGAGGACTTCTGGGACCATTCTTTGCCATTGCCCCATACTTTCCAAAGACCTCTTTGCTGGGAGCTTTTTGCTCCATTTCTTTATGCCTCCAGGACTTTATTGACCTAGCGCCCGGAAAGCGCTATCTTTTCCCCCAGGAAGGAGGAACATGTGGGCCTTGGCAGCGCTGGGCTGCGATCTCCGCCGAGGGAATCCCGACGTAGGGATTCCCCCGTAATGCTGGCCTCGCGGGTGCCCACCCCGCTGCCTTTGCGTTAATTTTAAGCGGGTGCCCACCCCGCGTCATGGCCGCCTATTTTGATATTTGAATAAGCGGGTGCCCACCCCGCTGTACGATGTCCTAACCGAGGGAGCCTACCCCTCTGTGCTGCCAAAGTTTGCCGCTGCCGCCCGCGGCCCGCCTGGTTGTGGGCGGGGCCGCGGGACGGAATAGGAAGTGCCGCCATTTGCCCCGGAGCCTCGCAGGCTCCACCAGTGAAGTCCCGGTCCCGAGATGGGGGACCGGGCGAAGGCCGGCGCATCCAGGGACGGGGCTCTCATGAGGTGAGAGAGCCCCGCCAGTACAGAGAAGTCCCGGTCCCACCAGAGGGACCGGGCGAGGAGAGAGCCCAGCATGTGAGGCGCCGCTCCGGAGTCCCCGGAGACCGATTCCTGCCTCCGCCTCCCCCAGCCGGTGAGTGCGAGAGAGTCCGGGTGGGGGGGGAGGCAGTGTCAGAGCGGCCCCGTCTGGCAGCGGGCCGCTCCACCGAGGCAGGCATGTTTGCTTGAGCGCCCCTTCGCTCCTACGATTACGGGGGCAAGTTCTTTTTCTTTGATTGGCGCAGGTTATCTCTAGAGCCTATGTGGCTCCAACGTGGGCATGATGTGTTTAGGCGGCCCCCCGCCCCCTTGTGGGCACGACTGTTTCTCGAGCCGGCATGGCTCCAATGGGCCTACTTGTTTTTAGAGCCCAGAGAGGCTCCAACAATGGGGCATAATTGTCTTTGAGCCTCGGTGGCTCCAGCGCTATGGGGGCATGCTGTTTCTAGAGTCTAAAGGGCTCCAAGGATGGGCGCAGTTTGTTTTGAAGGGCTAATGAGAGCCCCTGCCGCTATTTGCCTTCCCCAGCTGCGCAGCACTTAGTGCCAGCTGCAGCGTTTAGGCCCTGCTTTGTCCCCAGCTGCCCAGCAAGTAGTGGGCAGCTGCTACGTTTAGGTTCTGGCGCAACCTGGACTCTGATGTGATTTGGGTGCTAGGAAATGTACGGTGTAGTATGTTTTGCGCACCCTGTGTTCATGCTTTTGGTGCTAGGAAATGTACGGTGTAGTATGTTTTGCGCACCCTGTGTTCATGCTTTTGGTGCTAGGAAATGTACGGTGTAGTATGTTTTGCGCAACCTGTGTTCATGCTTTTGGGGTTAGGAAATGTACTGTGTATAGTATATTTTGCGCTCCCTGTATTTCATCCCTCTGGATAGGATTTCTGCCTAGGAGGTTGTTTTACCTTGTTTAGGTTGATGGTAGGGAGAATGTACTTCCCTGTGTTATGTACGCCCCTAGTGTAGGTATACTTAGGTGGCTAGGTCTAATGCGTTAGACTTGCGAGAAATTGCATAATGTGGTTTATGCCCCTGTGATGGATGCAGGATAGGTTTTATACCTGATGCTAGTGTGATGACGCTGAGGTCATTATTGCGCCAGTAGATACTGGTTATGTTCTACATGTACACTTGGTAATTTGTGTTATGTTCTAAGAGTGCTAATTCCTGACAGTGGTCCATGTGGCCCTGTCCCCTGTACATATAATCCCTTGTAAATTCTGCCCGTGCCTGTTGGCACATTGTAGAGTGTGTGTTTTTATCTAATGTGTTGTGTATAATACAAAGGCTATTTTTATAGAATACCTTGTGTGGAGTTTCCTTTGTGGTGGGCCTTGGGTGTTGTTGCTGGGTGCGCGCGCAAACGCTTTACACATCGCCTCAGGGATAAGCCTGACTGCTCGTGCCAAGCTACCAAGGGGGTGAGCAGGGGTTATCTTTGGCGTGTAACTCCCCAGCCCTGACTAGAGTGGTGGTTTCTGTCTGGCTTTGGCGCAAGCCCTAGCCAACCAGAAATCGCCATTTCTAACATTGGTGATCAGCGGTGGGATTTGGACTTGCGTTTGCGCTGTACCGCAGCGGCAACTGGCCGCACTACAAAACTCTGCATTTAGATAAATCACATGGTATAGGGATTATTGTTCTAAGTTTGTTTTTAAATGTCATTTCTTTGGAAATGTCTTTCTTGTGCACTGTGAGTTAGGTGTCCCTAGCTCGGGAGGGTAGATCATCCCCCTAAGTGCAATGTGTTCTGGATTCACCAGTAAGGGTGGGATCCAGTGGTGGCAGCAGATGTGTGTCCAGTGCATGTATTCCCATTCCCAGTCCCAGAGTAATAGTACCTGTGTCACGTGGTGGTCAGGTTGAGAAATCAGGGGCGGTAGAAACTGTCTTACTAGTCTGGGGGGTGTGAGTGTGGATGAATGGTGTGAGTTCTCTGAAATAAGGAGCTTGCTGGTTGATTGGGTGTGAGTTCTCTGGGATAGGGAACTTGCATTGGGGAGTGATTCCAAAAGTAGTGGCTGAGGTGTCTTCCAGCCCAGCGTGGTGGAAGAGGTTCAGAGTAGCCCAGCTAGGTCTCGGTGTAGGGGCTCACGGCCTGTCACTGCGGAGAAGGAGTGGGTGGGACTGCGTGTCTCCAGGTGCCCGAAACCCAGTGTCCAGGCCTGGATGGTTTCTTTAGGGAACATCAGGTCGGGGGCCTAGGCTGTACCAATAGGTCACTTGAGGAGGATCTCCCAGTGTCTAGAGGGCGTGGAGCGTCTGTAATCAGAGCTCCAGTAGTCCTGGTGTCTGGCGGTACCGCTCCAGTTGGGAGGGTGCGGAAGTCCAGAGGGAGGGGTGAGAGGGGGAGGGATTCCCCAGTGGGAACCAGTAGGTCAGGGACCAGCCGGGAGGGCTGTGTCGACACTGAGTGACCGTGGTGTCGCCACTTCTGTCCTGGGGGGTCTGCACGCACTGTCAGATGGACAGGAGGTAGTGAGATCAGCGCCAGGCAGACTGTCGCCACGACCCATTAGTTATGGGTCACCCTCGTTAAGTCCTGGTTCGCCAGGCATCTGACCAAAGGGTACATCCCTCGGTTGGGGAGCCAGTAGTCGGTGTTTCCGGATCTGGATGTAAGGGCGGCTGTAGTCCTGAGGGCAGGTGGGGCTCATCTTAGGTGAAGAGACCCTGCTCTACAGTGGAAGGGGGTGCAGAGGGAGGGAGTCCTCGCCTCTGACCCCTTGGATCCCAGGTGGTAGACCAGTTGGTGGAGAGAGGTCCTGAACTGGTGGGAGAGTTGTGTTCTGGTGGGTGCTTCCCTGGGAGGGTGCGGAACCCCAGAAGTAGAGGTAGGGTGGGGCATTCTTGCCCGTGACCTCTGGTCAGCCTGAGGGTGCGGACCCTAGGTTGAAGGATCAGTGGTAGTTGGGAACTACACTGAGAGGGAGAGTGGAGAATGGCTTGTATGCCAGGGGTTACTACCCCCCACTCTGGGTTTGGCAAGGACCAGTGGTATCTGGGTGGCCTAGGGCCTGGTCCTGGCCGTGGAAAACTAGGTAGTACCAGTGGGGTAGCCTAGTTGGGCCTGAGTTCTTTTCGGTTGTTTTTTTTCAGATGGAACCATGTTGATTGAGAATGGCGTAGAACCGGAGAGTGTCCCTGCAGTGCGGGCCTGCATCCGTGTTCTATCGCCCCAAGCAGGGAAGTCCATCACGGTGGTGATTGGTCTGCCCTGCGTTTTGGCTGGAAGGGGGTTGTGTTGGACTTGGCCCTTCTGGCAGGTTCACCCCTGAACTTTTTGCTTTTTATTGGTGACGTGGTGTGGTGATTTTTGTTTTCTGCGCACTTTCCCTGTGTCCCAGGGTAAAGTGCGTGCGCGCTCTGAGTGCATGTGGTGAGATAGGCCTGCCCTCCCATAGGAATGCATGGGGAATGTATGTGTCCCTAGTAGTTCCTGATGCGTGGGGTGTGCAGGCCCGAGTTTGGTATGTACGGACTCGTGGGATTGAATGCTGCGCGATGATGTGTGCGGCGTGCATGTACCTAGTGTGGAAGTGCCACTTCTAGAAGTGGGCACTTCTGTGTGCAGTGTGTCTGGCGTGTGATTGGCTGGAGCTGGCTGGTGAGCCTGGCTCCAGGAGTCTGGTTGGGTCTGCCCCAGTGGTGAGTGTGAGATTAGCATGCTGGTGGCTGGGGAGGAGTACACCTGGGTCCTGAATAGGGCAGGGTTTTCCCCACACAATGCTGGCTGCACCCCCTGTGGTGCGACTGACGACCCTAGCCCTGCCAGTGAATAGAGTGAGGGGCTGAGCACATCAAGGGTGCTCCCCAACCAGCTGCGACTGGTTTTCCCCCTCACCCTGAACCCAGAACAAAGGGATTTGGTGTATAAAAAGGGGCTGTGTCCCCTTACAAAATGTTCTTGTTCTGCACTTGAATCTACCAGGGGCGTGCTGCTGCTGGGGCCCAGGGGAAGGCTTGCCTCCCTGGGCCCTGCCCAGCCCCTGGATGCCATGGACGCTGGAGGACTTCTGGGACCATTCTTTGCCATTGCCCCATACTTTCCAAAGACCTCTTTGCTGGGAGCTTTTTGCTCCATTTCTTTATGCCTCCAGGACTTTATTGACCAAGCGCCCGGAAAGCGCTATCTTTTCCCCCAGGAAGGAGGAACATGTGGGCCTTGGCAGCGCTGGGCTGCGATCTCCGCCGAGGGAATCCCGACGTAGGGATTCCCCCGTAATGCTGGCCTCGCGGGTGCCCACCCCGCTGCCTTTGCGTTAATTTTAAGCGGGTGCCCACCCCGCGTCATGGCCGCCTATTTTGATATTTGAATAAGCGGGTGCCCACCCCGCTGTACGATGTCCTAACCGAGGGAGCCTACCCCTCTGTGCTGCCAAAGTTTGCCGCTGCCGCCCGCGGCCCGCCTGGTTGTGGGCGGGGCCGCGGGACGGAATAGGAAGTGCCGCCATTTGCCCCGGAGCCTCGCAGGCTCCACCAGTGAAGTCCCGGTCCCGAGATGGGGGACCGGGCGAAGGCCGGCGCATCCAGGGACGGGGCTCTCATGAGGTGAGAGAGCCCCGCCAGTACAGAGAAGTCCCGGTCCCACCAGAGGGACCGGGCGAGGAGAGAGCCCAGCATGTGAGGCGCCGCTCCGGAGTCCCCGGAGACCGATTCCTGCCTCCGCCTCCCCCAGCCGGTGAGTGCGAGAGAGTCCGGGTGGGGGGGGAGGCAGTGTCAGAGCGGCCCCGTCTGGCAGCGGGCCGCTCCACCGAGGCAGGCATGTTTGCTTGAGCGCCCCTTCGCTCCTACGATTACGGGGGCAAGTTCTTTTTCTTTGATTGGCGCAGGTTATCTCTAGAGCCTATGTGGCTCCAACGTGGGCATGATGTGTTTAGGCGGCCCCCCGCCCCCTTGTGGGCACGACTGTTTCTCGAGCCGGCATGGCTCCAACGGGCCTACTTGTTTTTAGAGCCCAGAGAGGCTCCAACGATGGGGCATAATTGTCTTTGAGCCTCGGTGACCAGGGCTATGGGGGCATGCTGTTTCTAGAGTCTAAAGGGCTCCAAGGATGGGCGCAGTTTGTTTTGAAGGGCTAATGAGAGCCCCTGCCGCTATTTGCCTTCCCCAGCTGCGCAGCACTTAGTGCCAGCTGCAGCGTTTAGGCCCTGCTTTGTCCCCAGCTGCCCAGCAAGTAGTGGGCAGCTGCTACGTTTAGGTTCTGGCGCAACCTGGACTCTGACATGATTTGGGTGCTAGGAAATGTACGGTGTAGTATGTTTTGCGCACCCTGTGTTCATGCTTTTGGTGCTAGGAAATGTACGGTGTAGTATGTTTTGCGCACCCTGTGCTCATGCTTTTGGTGCTAGGAAATGTACGGTGTAGTATGTTTTGCGCACCCTGTGTTCATGCTTTTGGGGTTAGGAAATGTACTGTGTATAGTATATTTTGCGCTCCCTGTATTTCATCCCTCTGGATAGGATTTCTGCCTAGGAGGTTGTTTTACCTTGTTTAGGTTGATGGTAGGGAGAATGTACTTCCCTGTGTTATGTACGCCCCTAGTGTAGGTATACTTAGGTGGCTAGGTCTAATGCGTTAGACTTGCGAGAAATTGCATAATGTGGTTTATGCCCCTGTGATGGATGCAGGATAGGTTTTATACCTGATGCTAGTGTGATGACGCTGAGGTCATTATTGCGCCAGTAGATACTGGTTATGTTCTACATGTACACTTGGTAATTTGTGTTATGTTCTAAGAGTGCTAATTCCTGACAGTGGTCCATGTGGCCCTGTCCCCTGTACATATAATCCCTTGTAAATTCTGCCCGTGCCTGTTGGCACATTGTAGAGTGTGTGTTTTTATCTAATGTGTTGTGTATAATACAAAGGCTATTTTTATAGAATACCTTGTGTGGAGTTTCCTTTGTGGTGGGCCTTGGGTGTTGTTGCTGGGTGCGCGCGCAAACGCTTTACACATCGCCTCAGGGATAAGCCTGACTGCTCGTGCCAAGCTACCAAGGGGGTGAGCAGGGGTTATCTTTGGCGTGTAACTCCCCAGCCCTGACTAGAGTGGTGGTTTCTGTCTGGCTTTGGCGCAAGCCCTAGCCAACCAGAAATCGCCATTTCTAACAGTGCCCCACCCACCACTAACAGGAAACCCCATCAGCACCTTCAAAGAGGAGATAAAGGATGGAGAGGACGTGCTTGATGGTGTCAAACAATCCAACCACTCACCTGTGAAGAGTGCTTTTAGCGCCGATCCTGGATGCAAGAGTCCCTTTGCACGTCCGCTTCTCGTCACTGATAACGTAGCATGGGCTACAATCAATCAGAATTAGTCAGGAGAGAGGTAACATTCACTGCAAAGACTGCTGGATGAATTGTCCTCGAATAGTTGCGCAGGCTTCCTATCCTTGACTCGTATCTCTGTTCTCTTTGGCCATTATAAGCAGGAAATGTGGCCAAAAGACCACAGCTGCCGACTTTGGAAGCAGGCTCGAGTCCTGGCTTCAGATCAAACCCTCGGCAGGGTCTGATTTAGAGTTTGGCGGATGGCTACTCAATCATAAACGGGACAGAGCATCTCCCCCCCTTATTACAAGTGGATCATATCCTAATGCACTTGTGATGGAGGAGACAGGATATCTGCCACATTTGTGATGGAGTACCCATCGGACAAACTCTAAGTTAGGCTATTAATCGCCCTTTGCCTGGAAACGTGTAAAATAATCTGATTCTCATGTAAAGGTCTCTAATGTCCTTGGGTTGAATTTGTGCAATGTCAAACTGTAATAAATAAATAAATAAATAACTAGTTGGCCAGTGGTCACCCTTTGGCTGCTGAACTCCTGGAACTGCAGGGTTCTCTCACATTAACTCTCCACAAACTCTCCAGCATCTAGGCGCTTGCTAGCCCTTATTCAGAAGAAAGCTACATTAACTGCTATTATTATTTTTTATTACTGTACTAATGTGCCGAGCTAGCATGTTGTTTTTTGGCCAGTTCAGGGCACACGCATGCAGTAATAGTGTATCACCTCTACAAAGTCAAAAGAGCCAGTCCCTTCCATAGTATGCAGCGGTGTTCTGGGGATCACAAGTCTCTACAGGTCTTTGATGAAGAACCTAAGACAGTGGGATGAGAAGAGAAGGTTAGTGGGAGCTGAGGGTAGCAAGGGTGGTCAGAGCATAGGTAGGGAAGTGAGTGTCAGTTCTGTCTTCTTCGAAAAAACAATTTGCACCAAATGTCCATTCTATAATACAATCTGACCAAACTGTACGATACTATGTACATTTTACGGTCTACAGAACTCTGTCTTTGGCGCGTCCCTATTCTATTTTAATTCGAGTAACTGTACAGTTTATATGTATATGGAAGTGAAAAAAATATATATATATTTTCCCTTCAAGGTAAGTCATCTCGCTTGCAAAATTTGCTGAGGGCAGATTAGGGTGACAGCCCTCTCATCTCCTCTTATTCTGTATTCCCTCAGAACTTCATGTGCCTCTGCCTTGTCTCATTTGTCTCATCCCTTTCTTCAGTCTAGTTTCCTATGAGATCGCCCTCATCTCTTCCCTGCTGTACTCTGTGTATGTCTTCTCATCTCCAGCCTTCCTTATTTCTTGACAGTCTCTTTACACACACACACATGCACGCACACACACACACACAACTACTCCCCCCTACATAGTGAACAAGGATACAGATCATACAAGCCAGGAAACCCTCAGAAGGATTTGCAGGGCTGGTCTGCCTGACATACTTCCATGACTGCATGATTGATCTGCACTTGTAGAGATTATGCTCATCAAGAAAAAATGAAAACACTGAGTGCACTTGAAAAATATTGTGCTCTACTACTGTTTTATGAATTGTGTAGTTTTATTGTAATGATTTTAATTAATTGGACAATTAAGAATTGTGTGTACACTACTGCATGTGTGTGTTTGACCAAATACGTTATAGCTCCTCTTAACTTCAAGAACATACAGACATTGCTGAGCAATGTTGAAATATCATATTTTACAATTGTTGTGAATTACAAAACTTTGATATCAAGAGGAAAGCATTTAAAAACATACAATTCACTTATTGTAGCCCTTTTTGTGTCTTTCAAAATGTTCAGCATGTAAGGGTTAAGGAGGGCATATCTTGGGATGGTAGTGGTATTGACATCAAGCTTCTACACTGTAACCTCGGAGTAAGAAGAACTAGGTTAAAATCTGGACAAATATTGTGATCTTGGACAAATTATTTTCTGCATTTTTCACAGGTCACCTATCTACCCCAAGATTGTGCACCTAAAAGCAATTCGGGTGAAGTATACGTTATCCAATAAAAATATATTATTTCAGATTGAAGCAATATCAGCTTCCTTCACCGATGGCCAGATTCCAGAAGATGATGGATAAAACTTTCTAAAAAAAAGTCACTCCACAAACTGTAGCTTCTAAGCACCAAATTTAACAGGTGTTCCAGTTACCCAATGTAATGGTACTTTGTTTACGAACCTCGAAAGGATGGAAGAATGAGCTGACCTTGCTGGGATTTGAGCTTGAGACCAGCAGGTACCTCCTTGTTTATGAAGCTTTTACTACAAATGTAATAAAATTGCATTTTTCTTTTAAGAATTACAAATATCAGATTGTCAAACTGTTTTTACCTTCTATTATTACCACCTTTTTTCACAAATTGCCTGGGACTGGGAATCATCATGGCCTGGCTTATTTGGAAGACAGTGAAAGTAATGGAATATTTCACAAAACGCCCTTTCAAAACCTATGGCTTTTTATGAGATTTATGTGAAAATAGTGGTGTGATTTGCCCTGTGTAGGAAAGTAGATCTACTTCTATGGTCACCCCCACTTTTTGCCTTGTGCTAAGCTGTATTTTGACTAGTCTGACTGGGATCCTGCTAATTAGGACCCAGTCTATCTGATTTCTCCCTTTCTCCCTAAATTGTTGTGGTCAGTACTTAGTTACATCCCAGATTGGATACGGGGGTACCCTGATAAGACTCTAGTATATGCTACTAGGGAACCCAGGGCATAGGTACCCCCGAGGCGTCCCATGGGCCGAAGCATTTATTATGCCACCCATGAGCCTTCAAAATGGAACTACAGGCCTGCCATTGCAGCCTGTTCAAGCTGGTGATAGCACCACTTACTAAAGATATAGGTTTACTATAGTTAGGGTCACTGCACTTAAAACATATGTCACCCCTCTAACAGGCCTTTGCAATCCTGAAGGCATGGTGCTTGGTTCTAAGCGAGAGGGTGTCCCTGCATGAGCAGGACACCCCACCAGCCTACGGAGTCCATTCTCCCAAGTTGTTAGTGAAGCAGCCATATACAAGATAGACGGGCACCGTGTAATTACGCGATGACCATCTCGAAACTGGCTGCAACTAATCATATCATGTTTGGTATCAAACATGTTCGAATCATACTCCAACACCTTAAACAGTGTGGGAGGTATGATACCATGCACTGGAAGAGCCCTCCGTTAGGCTCTCCATGTCCCTGGTACCAGTCTTCCAGACCTGGACAACACAAAATAGTTGCTGCCGACCAGAGACACGATTCTGCCCTCCTACTGCGGAGTCAGGGTCGAGCAGGGGAAGGCAGAACAATAGGTATCCTGTTACAGGGAGGTGTGACCACCTCCCAGACAGGATTTAGTGTATTGGGGCAGGGTGGGTGCGCTTGCCAGCGCCATTCAGTCTTTATGTGGGGCACATTTGGTGTCCCCCTGCGTAGTCAAGTTCAAACCAGTCTTGGGAGGCGTTGGCTCCTGCTCTAGTGTGAAACTGGGCAAAGGACATGGGAGTAACCTCCCCTCTGTCCAGACCCTCCCTGGGAGTGTCCCCTGAATCTTCACAACCCTTTCCCTGGGATACTTAAGGGCTTACCTGGGTGTAGGTCCCTAGATTTGTCGTGGGATAAGAACCAGATCAGACACCACTTTTACTGTCTGGGAGCTCTGGAGTTCGCTGGACTTCGTTTGGTTGTGACTTAGTCTCCCTTCCAGTCTGCTGCATCGTCTGTGCCTGTGCATCATACAGGAACCTTCCAAGGCCTGTGAAACATCAAAGACACAGGAAGAAATCTCCCTTGGAGTGAAGGAGTCATTCCCCTGCATTCGCAGGCACCGCAACTAAGTCGACCAGTCTGCAGATTCTGAGCTCCTCCGGACTCTCTGGGTCTGCAACACAGGTGGTGGTTTTCCATAGATTCCGAGGCCTGCCCTGCCCTCTCACCAAGTTTGAGGCCAGTTTCCCTCATGGGGGTTGCAATAACCGAACCCCTGTGAACTGCATCCAACTTGCAGTGCAAAGACTTGTTGGCTTCCTTCCAAGAAGATCTTCGGGCTCCAAGTAGCCCCCGCCTCGAGCACCTTACTGTGACCAGAATCTTCAGCCACACTGCATCTTGTACATCGTGGCCAGCATCGTTTTGTGAGCTGCTTGCAGTCTTCTCGCGACTCCAGTGCCTCCGGCCTGCAGGTCTACTTGAGGGTCACACCTGTTTCTTTTGGGCTCCCTTGATTGCTCGGGGCCTGCCCTGACTCCCCTGCCTTTGGTGAGTCCCATGGTCCTTGCTGGTCCTGACGTTGCTCCTTCGTTGATTCCTCCGTTACTTGCCTCTTCCAAGGTTTGTTGGTGCTGCCGTCAGACAGCGACCCCTCAGCACTCGACATCCTTCGTGGGACAGCTTGTGCACAGCTCCTGGTCCTCCTCAGCGTCGCCTGGTCCTCACAGCTGCAGAGTCAAGGTCCTCGTCATTCATTCTGCAACACCCGACATTGGAGGGCCTTCGTCTTCCAAGTCTCCTGGTCACTCCTGAGTGACATAGACTCTGTCCCCTCTGCATGCAGGTACCTCTCATCAAGAATCCACCTTCGGATTCCACCAGACACTTTCTCCTCTTCCATGAGCGGCACTTTCCTGAAGTCCTCCATTGGAAACAACTGCGGTTTCTGACACCACTTCACACGTTTGCACCCAACTTCCCTGGTGTAGGTAACATGGGTACTAGGGTATCCACGGTTGGGGTGGCTCTCCAACCTTCTGTCTTCTGCAGGGTTTCTTCGGGGTCCAATGGGAAGGGTCCCTAATCTTTAAAAATCCAACTGTGAATTACACGTAGAGTTGTACGGAGCACACTGTCATGTTCCCACACTGCACACGCTCTCAGTGGGGTCCCTACTTATTCACCTTGGGTGGTTCCTTGGGTCCCCAGTGCTTCTACGTCCTCTCGAACTTGTCTTGATCTGAGTCATGGTTCTTATTTTTTTTGCAAAAACAATTTTTATTGCATAATTCAAGTACAATAGCCATCTGCAATGACCAGCATATCATTGGTCTTCTCCCAGTAATACACTCCATTGCATAGTACAGTGCAGACCACTTCCAACTACCAACGCACTGCCCCCCAACACTCCCCAAATACAAATACTCCCTCCCCCCACCCGCATGTCAGTGTGCCATAGTCGCAGGTACCGTGATAAGTCTGTCTCGTGATTGGCCGTGGGAGCGGCCGCGAGCCACTCTCCACCCCCATGATCAGGCACCAAGCAGCAAGGAGAAGAGAAGCCCTCCCGCCCCCACGTGTGACCCGTCAGCTGCCTCTCCACCGCTACGCTGCTGCATGCTGCTCCTGTGCTTCGATACCCTCCTCTGCTTCTGCGCCCCACCCCCGGAGGTCTACCACTAGCGCTTCCCATGCATGTGCCATGGCTAATGCCTTTTCATCATTTCCCCGCAGCGCTAGCTGCAGCCTAAGTGTACTCTCGCTACCCGCCCATTTTGTGAAGGTAGTTCTCCACCTCTCAAAGCTGGGGCCAGTTCTCGATTTCCAGTGCAGGGTAATTTCTCTTTTAGCCACCACCAGCCCTAGGTCGCAAAACTTGCTCGTGACTTTCGTGCGCGGTGTGTGGGGAAACCACAGCAGCAGCCAAACTCCCATTTCCACCCCCAATTCCCGCCCCGTTACTTGGGTCAAGCAATCAATGACCTCCCCCCAATAACCGCTGAGGACGCCACAGGACCAAAACATGTGCTTAAAGTCGGCCCCCTCCTCCCCACAGTGAGGGCACTGCGGAGCGGGACCCCCAAAATATTGAAATAATTTAGCTGGCGTCAAATAAGCCCTATGCAAGACAAAGTACTGCACCAATTGAAACCTGGCATTACGTGTGCTCTTCCAGGCCCATCTCTGTAACCTGGGCCACGTCAAGTCCGGGATGGGCTTCCCGATGTCCAATTTCCATTTATCCTTCAGCGCACTCAAAGGGGCTAGGTGTTCCATCGCCATTCTCTGATAGAGGCATGTAATGGCCTTGACCGTGCCCGCCGCCATGACCACATACTGACAGCCGGCAGCCGTCTGCGGTTCAGAGAGTCCCGTGTTCCAGTGCTTTTGTAGGGCTGCCACCAGGGCCGCGTGGAGTAGATAGTCTCCCCTCGGGATCCCGAAGGAATCCTGCAGTCCCTGGAATGGCTGGAGCGCTCCATTGAGGTACAGGTCCCCCACCATCTGTATCCCTAGGTCTTCCCACTGAGCCAGCCCCGACCAGTCCCCGCCGTGGGGGAGGGCCGTGCACATACCCAATGGGATCTCCGGGGCGTAGGGGTGAACAGTGCCGACCCTCCGCAAGCTGCGGTTCCAACACAACCGGAGCGTTCACTCCTCAAGCGTCAGCTGCGACAGCTCGAGTCGCTGCTGGAAGACAATAAAAGAAAGGACATGCCGCGGGATCACCCTGCCCTGCGGGTCTTCGGGACCTCTAAACTCCCTTGCCACCGCCTGCGTTAGCCAATGCAGCTGGGCCGCCAAATAATACCACTCGAAGTCAGGCACAGCAAGCCCTCCCTCTGCTCTGGGCCGTCGTAGTGTGGCCAGCGCCACCCGCCGTCTGCCAGATCCCCAGATAAAGCCCGTGGTCATGGCTGTGAGCCTGCGGAAGAACGACACCGGCACCCAAATAGGGAGCGTACGGAAAAAATACAACAGTCGCGGGAGCGCCACCATCTTTAGTAGCGCTACCCTCCCAGCTACCGAAAGAGGCAGGGTGCTCCAGAATCTAATACTGCCCGCTAGACCTCTAATCGCCCTCCCTACATTCCCCTCCAACAGATCTTGCTGGGTGCTGTAGATATGCACTCCCAGGTACGGCAGACAGCGAGCTTCACAGCGGATAGCCCCGAGGGCGGGGGGGGTCTCCTCCCACTGTGTAACAGGGTATACACAAGTCTTGCCCCAGTTGACCTTCAAGCCCGACAAGTGTCCGAAGTCCCTCAGTAACGCCTTGGCACCCTGTAAGGCCCCCTCCGCGTCAGCCAGGAAAAGCAGTAGATCATCTGCATAGAGGGAAATATAATGGGTTTCCCCCCGCAGTAACAGCCCAGCTGAGTCATGGTTCTTATACCACTTTCTTAGTATATGTTTTGACCCCCCTCTAGGTTCCATTGTGTATTTCGTGCAATTTACTGTGGGGCAGATTTACGAGAAAGTGACTTAGTGCATTCCGCAAGCTGCACCGCAATGAGCCACTCTCAGAGCACAGGAATGCAACATATTTACAATGATATGTCGTATTCCTGTGCTCTCCCTTGCGCTGGCGCACAAACAGCTGCCATGCGCTGGCGAGAGGCACCCTTGCACCATGGTGCAAGGATGCCTGCGTCATGGGGAGATTGTTTTTGTGCAGGAAGGGGTGCCTTCCTGCACAAAAACAATCACTACAGGCATTTTCCACTTTCAATGCGTGCTGAAGAATGCAGCACGCATTGAAAGAGGAAAAAAAGAGGAGAAATTAAAACATTTCTCCTCGTTGCACCTCCCTACACCTCCCCTGGGGAGCTGTAGCATTCACACACATTTCCAGATTAACGATTCCTCGTAAATCTGGAAATGTGTCTGGATCCATGAGTGTTGCATGGGAACAGCCACAGCAACACCCATGGAACACCCCTTTCACGCAAAGTGCTGCGTCTAAAGGGGCCGTATTTACAAGGACAGGAAAAGTCATGCAGGGTGGCATCTTAATCTATACTATCAGATTGCATTCTGGTATAACAAGCTGCTTTACACTTCTTCTGGACTATGCCTGAAGGCTGCTGTCCACAGCTACAACTAAGAGAGCTTTCTAAGGTTGTCGAAGACCTTTTAAACCACCATAAGGGTTGTCTGGACTGATGCAGGGTGTCCACTTACATAAGTGTACATCATATACCAGGCCAGCTTCTCACACCCTGTTTGGCACCATGTTATCAAAATTTATAAGGGGGAACTCCCAATCCTCACAGAGGAAATCTGGATGCTTTGCTTGGTGCAATTCGGAGCTGGAATTTGTAGTCAAACTTTCAGAGATCAACTATTATGTTATCTTATGTGATTGTTGTTTGGTACTTATTGGTATGAATGAATGAATGAATGAATGAATGAATGAATGAATGAATAAATGAAGGTGTTTTGTAGAGCAAGCAGTTACTCCAAAGAGTGACCAGTGCTAAAGAATATGAAGTTCAATCATCCTCTGCCACAGCTTTAGGACAGTGAGAAAAGCCATGTCTTGAGCTATTTCTGGAATAACAATTTGGACCCAAGGGACAGAGGTTCCAGAGGTAGCGGATTCCAAGCCTTAGCTGACAAAGAAAAGAGATTGAGCGGTCCCCTTTCTTGACCGCCTAGCCCATGGCACTACTGCCCGGGCAGCCATGGCTGACTGAAGTGTTCTGACAAGGCGATACAACTCAAATCTTGCAAAGAGATAGAAGAAAAAGGGCCATATGAACTAGAACCAAAGACTTAAAAAGAATCATCTTTTGAATTGGTTGCCAGTGGAGAGATCTAGGAAAACCAGAAACTCAAGCCCACCAAGGAAGTTTACACAATTAGGCAAGCTGCACTGTTCTGGACCACTTGCAACCTGCCGATGAAGCCTTCCAGAAGCCCAAGATAAAGAGCATTGGCCTGGTCCAACCTAGAGTGTCTGAACCACTGCTTTCCGAGAATGCATTGGAAGAAGAAAAATAAACTTCTTGTTGGCCCGGAGCAACACATTTGTTTGCCATTGGTATTACATTGTGACAGTGTTGTGCAATTAACAGTATGAAAACGCATAAGTGGAGAATATACCAAACCATCAGTCAGTGTCATCAAATTAACTCACTGCTTAAGAAAATTAAGAGTCATTCAGGTGTGGCAGCAATGACTCTAGAGAATAAATGAGATAGTGTAATAAAAATTGTGCAACCCATACCAATTTAGCTTTACTACACAGTTTGTTTCTTAGCAAGGGATAGTGGGGCATATTATCAAGCACTGCATTAAAATTATCGCCGCTTTAGAGACAGAAATCTGCCGCTAAAGCGGCAATAATGGGCTTGATAATATGCTGCAGAGAATTCACATAGAAGCCCATGTTGACACCAGAACATAGGCTTCTATGGGAATTCTCTGCGGCATATTATCAAGCCCATTGTCACTAATTTAGCTGCAGTTTTCTGCTGCTAAAGCGGCGATAATTTTAACGCCGTTTCTTGATAATATGCCCCAGGGTTCTTTAGTTAAAGGTGAGGGGAGCCTTGGTATTTTTGTCTGGGATACCCACATAAACCGATGTCCTTCCTGCAATTGGTTTGCAGTCTTTATGAAGTTTAGAGGGATTGTTTTTATTGTAAGCAACACGTTAATCAATCAGGGAATTATAAGCGCACTACTCACCCGTGAGGGTCTCAAGGCGCTGAGGAGGGGGGTACGCGGCTCCGTTCAGCCAGAGAGCCAGGTTTTGAGAGTCTTCCTGAAGGTGTTCAGGGAAGGGGTGCTGGGGCAGGGTTTTCTGTTAAAACCCGAACATCAGCTTATATTTTTATATGTCATAATTAAAATTACTAATAATTAATTACTAGATATTAATTTTGTTGAAGTTTCTGACTAATCAACCTTACTAATGAAAGAATTACACGTGGGGATGCATTTGTGTTGCTTTATTAATACGTGAACTAAGTTGGTGAGCAAATTAATAAAATATGTGTGGCTAAAGTGCTATTTGTTATATGTTTGCGCTTTGAAATAATACGCTTTAATGCTTCTTTATGTCGCAGATGGCTAGATAATTACATACACATAAGGGTATTAGTGGGAATTAACACTGTATAATCATTACGATGTAGTAACGTTGTTTTTTGTTTATTTTAATTAAGATTGTCCATTCTGGCCTAGTCAAAGATGGCCGACAATTACAGCCTGCATTTGAGTAGATGAAATACGAAGAGAGGCCTCGCTGAATATGGTTGAAATCCTGACCTCGGCCTCTGTCTGTATTAAAAGTTTCCGTGAGGACGGCAGCTCTGGGCTTGACGCCAGTTGTCACCAGTTATCCTTGGGAGAGAATAAAAGCCACAATGAACTTTGATAAACTTGCGGTGGCTTCACTATGATTCCGAGGAAGAGCATTCATGGATGTTACATTTTTTAGTTTGTGTTTCCTTCTTCCGTGTTTTTATTTTTGAGATTTTCGAGAGCGGAGGTTTTTCTAAATGTTGCGAGTCAACATCCTTTCCTGCTTGCTCTGCTCAACGGCTCAACGGACGTTTAGAGCTTGTTTGTAACTTTTAATGTGTAAGTTTTACTATAAATATTGTTAGACTAGAGAGGGTCTAAGGCCACTTCTTCCCGAACCTATGCTCGAGAGGATTGACGCTGATTGAGGGGACGGCGACTCAGGAGACTTTACTGAGAGACCTGTCCTGACCTAAATACGACATTTAGCTAGAATAGGTAACTATGAGAATAATGATTTTGCTATTGATTGACTTTCATTTGAACTAATGTAGATAAAACTAACCTTTTGTTTGAATCACAGTGTCGGGTGGTTATTTCTTTGTCAATTTATTGGGATCTCAGATGTGTTCTTATTGTTTAAATCATGACTCGAGACATATCAATTAGGTTGCATTGACCTCAGTTTAGATGCAGATTGATTTAGGAGTTCTCTCATATATTCAGTGTGGATAGAGTAATAGAATGAATGTTAGTGTGATGGGCCCTAGCGTATGATGAGTGTATGTGCGTATGACTGTGGAATTACTCTGTCCGTGGAAGTAGGGGGAATTTATAAGCTCCGATCTGCAGCAGTTTCCTGGTAGCAGTATGATGGTTTTGATTATTGTCTTGATCAGATAGATTGCTTGTACATAGGCTTTTGGATTTATTGGTTTATTGATTGATGTTGATATATGTACTAACAGTATATGTTAAAGTCGTCGTATTGAGTTCTATGTAGTGTGTACGGCTTCTGGAACGTAGGGAGCTGGTGACGGTTCCGTAGTAGGGCAGAGGGAAGTGAGTGCTGCTCTCGGGAAAGACGGGATTGTTGGCCCTGTACGTATGCAGGGAAGAGCGTGTGACAATTGAAGTTGCGCGTCGCATTGTCTGGGTTTGGAATCAGTGACATCGCCGTGTGTTACTATTAGAGACATATTTTCTGTATAAGAGGAGTGTGTATGGTAGCGAAGGTTATCTGTGAAACTCTGGTCTTAAGTCCCAGGGATCCGTAAGGTTTGCCGTTAAAGCTTATCGCTGGAGAAGTAATAGGTATTCTCTGAGCTTGATTGAAGGACTGGGCAGAGGTAAGCGCTGCTTGGTTAACGTGTGTTATAATTCTGTAGTAGGACAGACTGTTTGCTGTTCTCGGGAAAGGCAGGATTCTGTGAGGATGTGCTACATTTTCTGGTGTGAAAGTGCGTGAATGTATGAGCATTTAGTTAATTGTGAGACTCATTGGAGCATTCCTAGAGGAAACAGTTATAGAATGCATGATAGAAGGGCAGAGTAGAGGGATGTGCTACTGTGTCAACGAAAGAAATAATTCCGTGGTAGAGCAGAGGTAAGCGCTGTTCTAGAGGGAAGCGGGATTCTTGTGAGAAAGACTTTCCTTTACTATTCTGTGGTTAGCGGAGCAGATAATGGAGATGTTTATATGTTGTAACTAATAGATTTTGTAGAATCTGAAACGAAGTCTACTGAGAAGGCTTTGTAAAGGAGGGGTAGACGAGTGACAGGAGACAGAGTAGAAGCGACTGCAGCGACTACTGACGTCAGACAAGACCGCGCTGTGATTGGGCAGTGGAATAGAACAGTGCTTGTGCTGTGATTGGTGCGTTGGTGTGAGCCGCGCAGGGATTGGAAGGAGTACAGGGTGACGTAGACGCTCCAGGATTGGTGCGTTGGTGTGAGTCGCGCTGTTATTGGACAAAAGATCGTACAGTTGCGGAAAAGGACTAGAGGGTTGTGGTAAACGCAAAAATGTATTACCAAACGGAGGAAAAGAAAAAGAAATCCTTGTTCGGTAAAATTAAAAAATGGTTCGACAAGGATAAGGACATAATAACTAGGGAAGGCGAACTGCTACCTCCGACAAGAACTCCTGCATCCTTCATGGTTGCGAAATATGGGTATCATACCTGTATTTGGTTAGACAATTGGGCTAAGTACACTAAAGAAGATGGTGTTTTAGCGTTCCCGGAACATGGTTCATTTGATTTGGCCGTGTTGAGAAATTTACGGGAAAAGATGATGTGTCTAGAGCCTAGACCAAGGCCGACACAGTTTGAGGCATTAGTGGAATGGGAAGATGAGGTGCATGAGCGAGAAAAGCAGAGGAGTGGAGGCAATTATAGGTATATTTTTGGGAGGAAATATGATCGTGAAACTCATCATGATCGAATGAGGAGATGGCGAGATGCTAGTATGTCAGAGGAATTATATCCTATGAGAACTGTTGAGGAAGCAGAAGGGAGGAAAAATGTAGAAAAGGTACCTGATGCAGAATTGAGCAGGTATGGGGCTAATGATTATGAGGATGAAGTCTTGGATGACATGATTTACAAGAGACCACCTCCATATAGACCAGAACCAGAAGTGAGAACACCAGTTGCTACTCCAATAAGAGATACTTTGCAGATCATTAAAACAGAAGTTGCGACACCTGATTTGAAAAGTGGTAGCTCTTTCACGGAAAGAGAGAGAGAGGGAGAGCGAGAGAGAGAGAGAGTGCAATCAGGGATGAGAAAACAAGAGAGTTAGCAAGAACAACATCTGAGTTGACAGAAAAGATCAGAGAATTAACCAATAATCTAGAGGCTGTTACAGTGCCTGTAACCATAGGTCCGGTTATGCCTTTATTTGATAAGCAAAGAATGGGTGAAAATGGTTTGACGGTTCCCTACGTAGGAAGTGGTTTGGTTAATTCTTCGGGAGAGTCAGGAATGAGGATGGAAGAAAATAATTTGAGACAGCCGAGACATGACACATGTGGTGGAGGGTCAGATGTACAGCCTAATTCAGGATTGAATACTGGTTGTTTAGAAAGATCAATTTTGGAACCAAAGAGGATGGCAGAACGAGTGAGTACAGTGAAAAGATCTACAGAAATAACGGCTGAGGATTTGAATGATTGGTTGAAAGTTCTCCAAAAGAAGGATAAAGATTCACAGGCAGTGGATGTAGCCAGGTTGAGTATAGAACTGGAGGAACTCATAGCAGGAACAATTCCTACAGAGATGTTGAAAAATCATCATGATGGAGAGTTGTTATTCATGTGCAAGAGTATTACCTGGAGGGCTAAAAGTACACATGACAGGTTGAAAGGAATAGCGAGTGAAATGGGATTTGATATGGATAAGGTGAAAGCTTTGCAGAAGCCTTACAGGGTGGATTTTTCTGAAAAGGACATTGAGAATCTAAATGATGTTGGAAGAACAGGGCAGATTAAAGAAATGATTTCCTTATTGCGAAAATGGGGTGATGTGGAAAAATGGAAGGATAGGTGGTACAAGAAAAGGGAAGATTCAGTGGACAGGACTTACTCAGCATTTCCCGTTAGAGAAAAGGAAAAAACAGTGGATGCCTATCCTATGAGAGAGATTCCTGGAGGAGGATATGTACATGTCCCATGGACTAGACAGGATATTTTGTCATTTACGAATGATTTCCCTCGATTGAGAGAAAAGCCCGTTGAGTGGTATAGGCAGGTAGATAGGTTTGTGAAATTGTCAAAAGTGCTGTGGATTGACCTGAATAGTCTGTTTGATATAATTGTTCCAGCAGACTTGTGGGCAGAGTGTAAAATAGTTGTAGATTGGCCTGCTAAGGAGTATCCAAGAGATCAGAAAACAGGAGCACCAGACCCGGAGGTGATGAAGAAGTACGAGCAGGTTATTGTGTTCCTGAAGAATAAGGTACCCCCTAAAGAAACAGACTGGGTTAAGATAGATCGGACACATCAGGAAGCAAAAGAATCAGTTCATGCTTTTTATGAAAGGCTGATACTGGCTTTTAAACAGTTTAGTGGAGATGAACACCTGGGTGATAAGGATTTGAGTCATTTTGTATACAGATTTGTATATGGCTTGAGACCTGAAATCAGTGAAAGGATTCGAGAGCACACAGTTGATTGGCAGAGTAAAAAGATTGATGAAATCCTGAGACATGCGAAGTACTTCAGTGATGAGATGGAGGCAAAACAAAGAAAGCTGAAAGAGAAAGCAATGTGGGCACAGGTGAAAGTTGCAGAAAGACAGGAAGCACAGATGGTGGAACAAGCAAATAATCCAGGAAATAGGCCCAGATATGGTACAGGAAAAGGAAAGGGGAATTTAGAGGAGGCCAAAAAGAAGTTCCCATGTCACAACTGTGGACAATTGGGGCATTGGAGATCCGAGTGTACGAATCCACCATTAGTGAGTAATGAGAATAAATCATTGAATCAACAGGTGCAGAACGAGGGGTGTAATCATCAGCAGCAACAGCAGAAGGTTGTCAGACAGCAGAGTCAAGAGCCAAAACCGCCCTTGCCACAGAATAGAGGGTCCCAGAAATATAACCAGGACTCAGGATTCTACAATGATGAGCAGGTAAACAAACCGAGACGTACTAACCTGGTACAGCAGTACTGGTTAAAGAATGAGGGGAGTGAGTCTGAAGGGGACTACTGACGGTGCCGAAGAGAGGAGAAAGAGTGCATACTTGGTGCAACTCTAGAAATAGACCAGGCAGGACCATTTGTAGATGGGAAAATAAATGGGGAAAGTGTTACTTTTTTGGTAGACACAGGAGCGACAAGATCAACTGTCAGGTCAGCAGATATAAGAAATCTTCCTCTCTCGGACGAAGCAATCCAAGTGGTTGGTGTAGCTAATACACAGATTAAGACTCGATTTACTGAACCAGTAAGGGTAAGAATAGGGAAATTTTCAGATATGCACAGATTTGTGGTCTGCGACAGTAGTCCAGTGAACTTGTTAGGTAGGGACTTATTGTGTAAAATGAATTGCACAATTTTTTGTACTCCGGATGGAATAGCTTTTGAGACACCAGATGAGGATGTCTTGTACAGGATGACTCTAGATAATAGAGAAAGTGAGATTGTTGGGACATATGCTGTATTTAATCCAGATGACTTGCCTCAAGAGTTGAGGAATACAGTAAAAGCAGCGGTTTGGGATTTTACTGGAGAAGATGTGGGATTGATGAATAATGTAGATCCAGTGAAGATTTCAGTGAAAGAGGGAATCACTTACCCTAATATCCCACAGTACAGATTGACACCAGAGATAATTGAGGGAATAACCCCTATAATTGACAAAATGATTCAACAGGGTGTTTTGAGAGAGTTACTGAGTAGCCCATGTAATTCACCGATAATGGGGCTGAAGAAACCTAATGGGAAGTTCAGGATTGTACAAGATTTGAGAAAGATTAACAAAATTGTGGTAGCATGTTGTCCCATTGTGCCAAATCCGTCAGTGATTCTGTATCAGATTCCTCATGATGCTGAATGGTATACGGTGATTGATTTGCGTCATGCTTTCTTTTCAATTCCATTGCATCATGACAGCCAGCCGATTTTTGCATTTCGGTTTGGACAGCGTATTTTGGCATGATGCCGTATCCCACAGGGGTATACAGAGAGTCCATCAATATTCAATCAGTTGTTAAAAAAGTCTTTGGAAAGTCTGATCATGCCTGAAAGTTCAGTACTAGTACAGTATATCGATGACCTACTTGTGGCGTCGAAGACACGTGAAGCTTGTGAAGTAGATACCATAGCTTTACTGAATCATCTGGCAGATGGAGGGTTAAATGTATCTCCAGCCAAATTGCAGTTTTGCAAGAAAGAAGTACATTATCTTGGACACAATATTGAAAAAGGTCTGAGAAAAGTGACCAATGACAGGATCAAAATTATCAGAGGAATGAGAGCCCCAATGACCCAGAGAGAAGTGAGAATGTTTCTGGGAATGGTGGGTTATTGTCGTCAGTGGATAAGTAATTTCTCCCTGATAGCAAAGCCACTGATTAAATTGACCAAAAGTGAAGTGAAAGACCCATTGGAACTGAATGCAGAACAAATGGCAGCATTTGAAGAATTGAAGAGCAGAATGTGTGAAGCTCCTGCTTTGGGAATGCCAGATTATGAGAAAGAGTTTGAATTGTTCTGTAGTGAGAGAAATGGTTGTGCACTTTCAGTGTTGATACAGAAACATGGACGTCTGAGAAGACCAATTGCGTACTTCTCATCAACACTTGACCCAGTAGCTGTGGGTTTGCCAGGTTGCCTGAAAGCAGTAGCTGCTACATGCAGAAGCTTGGAACAGAGTGAGGGTATAATAATGGGATATCCTGTACGGGTATTCGTACCTCATGATGTGGCAATTCGTTTGACAAGAAGCAGGACTCAATATATGTCACATAGTCGGCTGACTAAATATGAGAAAATCATTCTGGGAGCATCAAATGTGACTCTTGAGAGATGTGTGAATGTGAATCCAGCAACACTCTTGCCAGATGCTGAAAATGTGAGTGTAAGAGATGATGTTGATCATGATTGCTTGGATGTGCTTGATGACTGTACAAAACCGAGACCAGACATAAAAGATCTGCCCCTGCCAGAGAGTGATCATGTGTTGTTTGTGGATGGATCATGTCTGAGAACTGATGAGTGTGTGCTGAGTGCAGCATATGCGGTGTGCAAGGTTTCAGAGGTTATGGAAGCTTCGTCTTTGAAAGGAGTAAGGTCTGCTCAAGTGGCTGAATTGGTGGCATTGACGAAAGCTTGCAAGATTGGGAAGAATTTGAGAGTGACTGTGATGACTGATAGTCAGTATGGATTTGGAGTGGTTCATGATTTTGGCCAACTTTGGCTTCAGAGAGGTTTCTTGACATCGAGTGGGACTCCTATAAAGAATGCTGAAGTGATTGGAAAGTTGCTTGAAGCGATACAGCTGCCTAAAGAACTAGCAGTTGTAAAATGTGCTGCTCATGGACAAGGAGATGATTTTGTTACTCTTGGTAATCGTTTTGCAAATGACATAGCACTGTATTGTGCAAAGAATGATCATTCGATTAACAAGGGACGAGAAAGGGAAATGTCTTTTTGTTCTGTAATGTTTACTAATGTCCTGGGAACATGGGATGAGGTGAAACAGTTGCAGGATGAAGCAGGAGATGAGGAAATGAGGGATTGGATCAAGGCAGGTTGTGCTCCAAGAGAGAAAGATCATGTTTGGATCTATAGAGATGGAAGACCAGTTATGCCTAACTCAATGTTGTCAACAATGGCAAGAATGTATCATGGCCAGGGACATCTGGGGAGGGACGCTATGATTAGGTACTTTAAACAAACCTGGTACAATACAAAGTTCAGGCTGATTGCAGAGAGCATCTGTCAGAGATGTTTGATTTGTCAGCAGTTCAATACTGGAAAGAAAACAGTGGTGAGCCTAGGAACAATAGGCAGAGAAGGAGGTCCTTTTACCAGAATGCAAATAGATTTCATTGAAATGCCACAGGTCAATAGATTGAGGTATGTTCTAGTGGTAGTCTGTTTGTTTTCAAGGTGGGTTGAAGCCTATCCGACTAGGAGAAATGATGGGATAACAGTGGCAAAGTTGCTGCTAAGAGAGTTGATTCCTAGGTACGGGTTCCCAGTGACAATTGAGTCAGACAGAGGGGGACACTTCTACAATGAGCTCATGGGTTTGATTTGTGAAGCATTGAGCATACAGCAGAAGCTACATTGTGCATATAGGCCAGAGGCTTCTGGTGTTGTTGAACAGATGAACGGCACAATCAAAAACAGGATTGGTAAGATGTGTTTAGCCACTGGAATGAAATGGCCTGATGTCTTGCCTCTAGTGCTAATGACTATTAGGTCTACTCCAAATCGAACTACAGGGTTGAGTCCACATGAAATATTGATGGGACGAGCAATGAGACATGCATTCGTGCCTGTCAACAAATTGATGACAATAACTGATGACATGATTTTGGATTACTGTAAAGGCCTGGCTGACGTAGTTCATTCTGTGTTTCACCAGGTTGGAGGAGACGCCACCACACTTGAAAAGAAGCAAGCCCATGATCTGAGTCCAGGGGACTGGGTGAGGATAAAAGTGCACAGAAGAAGAAATTGCTTGGTTCCGAGGTGGGGAAGGCCAAGACAAGTCATTCTGACTATGACAACTGCTGTGAAGTGTGCTGGTGTGAAGAACTGGGTTCATGTGAGTCATACTCTGAGAGTTCCAAATCCAAAAGATGGGACTGGGAAAGAGTATTTTGAAGAATCAGATTCCAGTGATGATCCAGACACTGAAACAGTGAGAAGAAAAAAGAATCCTGAAAGGGGGGAAGAGTTGGAAAGAGAGTCAGGTGATTCTTTTTTCTTACCAAGAGAAGCTTCAAGAGAAACATTGAGAGCTTCAGAAGAGAGTTCGGATTCTGTTAGAGTGCCTGAAGTTCCAACAAGTAGTGGAGAAAATAAAGGAGGAAAAAGGAAAGAAAAGAGCAATTCCACAGAGACTACACCTGAATCAGATGAGGAGATTGAGGATCCACCTGAGATTACTTCTGAAGAAGTAGGGTCAGAAGGAGATAGAGAGGGACAGATTGCGGAAGACCCCCGAGGAGGTGTAGGGAACATTCCTGATAAGCTAGGTGAAGGGACAAGTAGACAGCAAGAAGATTGCGTGTCGGAGACCCGAGGAGGGACAGTAGTAGGGAAATCTCAATCGGTGGAGAAGAAGTTTGTGGAGCAAAAGAGAATTGTTGATGAACAAGAGGCAAATGAGACAGAATCAGATGAGAGTGAGAATGGAAAATCAGAGGGTCGAGTTCTGAGAAAGAGAACTTGAATCGGAGAAAGAAATAATAAAGAAGTGAGACCGAAAAGGAGTGTAAAAGGAGATCTTTGGCCTAACAAGATAAAGAGGCTGAGGTACAGACTGACACGAGCAAGTTCATCAAAAGCTGAACAGGTGAACGAGGTGTCGAGTCAGAATCAAGCAAAGGTTGAGAAACAAAAGGAGTCAAAAGAACCAGAGGAGATCAAGAGAATCAGAAAGCCTAACCAGAAGTATAGGTCACCGGAATGGACGTATGTGGCACTGTCTGAAGAAGAAGAGGCAGAAAGTCAAGGAAATCCAGAGGGGACCTTACGAGAAGTGGTTGAGGAGGAGAAAACTGTTGGAGTCCTGAAAGTTATCTTGACTGACATTGGAGAAGAGTCAGATGCTCAGGATATTGAAGATCTGATACAATTTGACGTTACTGAAGAAGAAGTGAAAAGTGATGAAAATCCAAATTGAGTGAATTGAAGGAGTCACTTGCAGAAGAGTCAAAAGAAGAAATCTAAAATTAGCAGATTAAAATAATCTAGTATTCTAGAGATTAAGTAGTGGAGTAGTAGAGGCTAAGTCAAAAGGCACAGCCAAAGTAGTAAAATGGCTAACACAGAGAATAATCAAAGTAGATGTACCTTCTTGAGAAGATGGTGTAGAATGTGCTGCTGCTGTACAGGATTATTAATGCTATTATGGAGTGTACTTGCTTTATTAGTTACTTTTAGGGTTACAATAGACACTTTTGGAATACATACTGAGAATATGACTAACATAGGGAAGAGTTCACAGAAAGTAGTGTCAACTAGAATTAGTAACATTTACATACATAAAGATAGATCGATTAATGATTTTTCTAGCAATGTTTTTTCAAAATTGTTGTATGAATACGTAAATTCAATGGAAGTAAGGGATTGCTACGTCTGTATGCAATTGCCTGCATCCGTTTCAGAGGGAGTTACTTATCATCATCTTCCAGCTACGTATGGGATTTCATGTAGTGTGCTAAGTAGTGTTTTTTATTTACTAGGGAAAATAGATTATGAGATGTCTAATAAAGATAATATTTTTGGGCAATTGCCTATGGATAAGAAACTAAATCCTGCAAAAGAAGTTAACATTTTTGGTGAGATTTTTATTGAGACAGAAGAATTAACATTAGATTATATTTTTAGAAACAATTTAACTTGTAATTTGAAGGAAGAAGAAAAAGCTTTCCTGGATATGGTAGAGAAAAGGAGAGTGAGCATGCATGAAAAGGCAGGAGAATATAAGATGAGTGAGACAGTGTGGGACATTGAGATGGGAAAGGAGTTGAAAAATGGGGCCAGTCCGACTTTGGCTTTAGATGCACCACAGAAGGGTAAACTATGCCTTACCAGAAGGAAATCCCAATATGATAGTTATTTCGTTGGGACTAGTGAGTGTCATGATACATACTTTATTGCAACAGGATGGGGATTCACGGGAGGAGAAGATCCAGTTTTCCCGGGAGTGTACTATATTTGTGGGAATAAGGCTTATTACAGGTTGCCTGACCATTGGTATGGCACATGTTATGTTGGCCTGGTCTTTCCAAAGATTTTTCATATAGATAAGGTAGAGGATGTAGAACAAATTAATTTACTAACACGCTTTAAGAGAGAAACTTGGTCAGAAATTGTGGGAGATATTTTTGGAGCTTTGATTCCAGCAGTGGGAATTTCATTAAATGCATATGGAATTCGGAAGCTGTCAACAGTGGTGGATCGCTTATCGACAAGCACCGCTGGAGGGTTTCTATTGGTGAATACGGAGATGGTTGCCTTACGCGCCATGTCTATGCAAAATCGACTTGCCCTTGATATTCTATTGGCCAAAGAGGGTGGAGTTTGTGGAATGCTGAAGGTTCAACATTGTTGCGCTTACATTCCTGACGAAAGCAAAGATCTAAAGATCTATATCAAAAATATTACTGATTTGCATGAAGAATTAGTACCACTGGAAGCTGAAAGTATCTGGACTAAAATGGCTAATAAGATGATTGCTGTTAAGAACTTTATTGCTAAGATAGGTAGTACCATATTTGGTAGGATATTGTTTCCATTGACATGTGTGATTGTTGCTTTATTGATACTTAGATTAGGGTGTTTGTGTTGTAAAAACAGGGGAGGGAAAATGAAAATAATAAGAGAAAATTCTGAAAGGAAACAAAGGAGGTCAAAGAGAGACCCACAAGAAATAGAATTAGAAGAATTTAGGGAGAGTGTGTATCTGGAATCGAAAAGAGATGATGAAAGAGAGTCTGGTGTGTAATGTTATACATGTTATACAAAAAGACATTTGAATTTCTTCTAAAAATGGGGACAAAATTATTTTTTTTGGGTTGGTTTTTTGTGGTGATATATATCACCAAAGGCGGGATTGCTGGAGCAGGGTTTTCTGTTAAAACCCGAACATCAGCTTATATTTTTATATGTCATAATTAAAATTACTAATAATTAATTACTAGATTTAATTTTGTTGAAGTTTCTGACTAATCAACCTTACTAATGAAAGAATTACACGTGGGGATGCATTTGTGTTGCTTTATTAATACGTGAACTAAGTTGGTGAGCAAATTAATAAAATATGTGTGGCTAACGTGCTATTTGTTATGTGTTTGCGCTTTGAAATAATACGCTTTAATGCTTCTTTATGTCGCAGATGGCTAGATAATTACATACACATAAGGGTATTAGTGGGAATTAACACTGTATAATCATTACGATGTAGTAACGTTGTTTTGTGTTTCTTTTAATTAAGATTGTCCATTCTGGCCTAGTCAAAGATGGCTGACAATTACAGCCTGCATTTGAGTAGATGAAATACAAAGAGAGGCCTCGCTGAATATGGTTGAAATCCTGACCTCGGCCTCTGTCTGTATTAAAAGTTTCCGTGAGGACGGCAGCTCTGGGCTTGACGCCAGTTGTCACCAGTTATCCTTGGGAGAGAATAAAAGCCACAATGAACTTTGATAAACTTGCGGTGGCTTCACTATGATTCCGAGGAAGAGCATTCATGGATGTTACATTTTTTAGTTTGTGTTTCCTTCTTCCGTGTTTTTATTTTTGAGATTTTTGAGAGCGGAGGTTTTTCTAAATGTTGCGAGTCAACATCCTTTCCTGCTTGCTCTGCTCAACGGCTCAACGGACGTTTAGAGCTTGTTTGTAACTTTTAATGTGTAAGTTTTACTATAAATATTGTTAGACTAGAGAGGGTCTAAGGCCACTTCTTCCCTAACCTATGCTCGAGAGGATCGACGTTGATTGAGGGGACAGCGACTCGGGAGACTTTACTGAGAGACCTGTCCTGACCTAAATACGACATTTAGCTACAATAGGTAACTATGAGAATAATGGTTTTGCTATTGATTGACTTTCATTTGAACTAATTTAGATAAAAATAACCTTTTGTTTGAATCACAGTGTCGGGTGGTTATTTCTTTGTCAATTTATTGGGATCTCAGATGTGTTCTTATTGTTTAAATCATGACTCGAGACATATCAATTAGGTTGCATTGACCTCAGTTTAGATGCAGATTGATTTAGGAGTTCTCTCGTATATTCAGTGTGGATAGAGTAATAGAATGAATGTTAGTGTGATGGGCCCTAGCGTATGATGAGTATATGTGCGTATGACTGTGGAATTACTCTGTCCGTGGAAGTAGGGGGAATTTATAAGCTCCGATCTGCAGCAGGGGCGCGTCTGATGTCTGCCGGTAACTCGTTCCAGGTCTTGGCTGTGATGTGAACAAACGATCTTCTGCCTGCTCTGGCTTTGTGGATGCGTGGGGTTTCAGCAGGTGCGAGCGCAGGTTTCTTTTGGGTACATGGAAGTTTATTCTGTCGTTGAGGTACTGGGGTACATTGTTGTGTAGGCATTTGAAGGCGTGCATGAGGATTCAGTAGGTGATTCTCTTCTCCACGGGGAACCAGTGGAGTCTCCGGAGGTGCTGGCTGATGTGTTCATGCTGGGAGACGCTGAAGACGAGTCTGGCCGTGGTGCTCTGTATTGTTTGGAGCTTGCGAAGTAGGGATTTGTTGATGCCGGCATAGAGTACGTTGTCATTGTCCAGTCTGCTGGTGATGAGTGCGTGGGTGACTGTCTTCCTTGACTCGGGGGGGATCCATTTGAAGGTCTTGCAGTGGATGTGGAGGGTGTTGAAGCAGCAAGAGGTGATGGTGTTAATCTGTCGGGTCATGGCGAGCGATGAGTCGAGTATGATGCCGAGGTTGTTGGTGTGGCCTGAGGGTGTGTGGGGGCTACCGAGAGCTGTGGGCCACCAGGTGTTGTCCCATGCTGAAGGGGTGGGTCAGAGGATGAGGACTTTTGTCTTCTCAGCGTTGAGTTTTAGGCAGCTGTTGGTCATCCAGGCTGCGACTTCTTTCATTCCTTTCTGGGAGTTGAGTTTTGCGGTGGCGGGGTCTTTGGTGAGGGAGAGGATGAGCTGGGTGTCGTCTGCGTAGGTGAAGCCAAGAACCTCTCAGCACTGTTTAGAAACCCCATATCATATATATATGCATGCTGGGCTACATGAATCCACAGTGCCACCAGTACAGCATGTAGTCTAGAATTGGGTCCTGACTATAGCCAGTCCCTAAAGGGAGGCATAGTTAGACAGTGGACCAAAAGCATGCCCAGGCCACAGAACCGCAAACACTCATCTTGCAGTCTGGCACACACCTTTGTAGACAGACGTGTAGAGCTGGGAGACATAAGTTGTCCCTTACATTTCTGTGCTATCAACAGGGGGGATTGGATGACCCCATCCTAAGACATCAGGGCTATGGTTTGGCCAGACGCGCAGACTGAAGATGTTAATAAAAATTCCCCAGGCCAAAGATGGGGCAGGTTAAAACAGCACACCGGAGTGAATTTGGCTTGTTTGCACACCTGCCATCCAAGCCAAATTCTACACTGGTGGCAAGGTGGCCTGGCCACACTCCTCCTGTGCTCGACGCTATTCGCTATTTCCATGGTCCACCGACGCCCGCAGTGGTGCCCACAGGGCTGCAAATCTGGAGTTAACAGCTTGTTCCAGCCGGCTGACAGCTTTCTGCAACTCGAGCAAGTGCTGGTGCCTGCACTCACTCTCATGTGGCCTGTCCTCTTCCCGCCCAAGCGGCCTCATCGCATCACGACAAAACAATGGCCCAGCCATACCATATGACAAAGAGGTGGTAGACAATGGCTGCAACACCTCACAGGCCTCTCCTCCAACGGTGGCGGCCTGTCAAAGCACACCTCCTGACGGCCCCCACATTCAGATCAGTGGCAACGACTAACATGTGCAGCTAGGCCTGAAGGGGGGGGGGGGGTTTGCTAGCTCTTGTCCAGGCATTCAGAGCAACCACAGCCTCATCCGCTTGCAAGGGCACATGTGCTACGAAACCCAGGCCATATCCACCACATGACCATCTGACCTTGCCAGCATGCAGCACATGAAGTACCACCAAGCCAAGACACCCACCTGCATGGGCACCCATGCCTGGGCACCAGTGATGGCACTATCAGGCCCTCCACCATTATTCGCATGTGCATCGGCTACACAGCCCAAATGGCATCCAACCTGGCAATGGAGCATTTTGCAGTCACTAAGTGGCCAAATGGAAAGACTGGGTTATGTGGCTGGAGAAATAATCTGTTGCCCTTGACCTCTCTGATAAGAGGAAGAGATTTCTCCATTTACTTTGGCTGTAGAAGAGATCCACAAGATCGCAAAGGGTGTCGCAGAGGCAGGACCATCGAATACATATGGCACCCTCAAAAATTCCATTACAGCCTACTATGAACCATTCATAAATCCTGACTACGAGCGGCTCCTCCTCTGCCAGGCACGCCAACATCCAGAGAAGTCCATTGATGTTTTCTTTGTCCACAGCAAAGAATTGGCCAGGACCTGCACCCTGCCTGATGAAGACGACAAGATCTGGGTGCAATTCATACAGGGCTGTGTACTGTCCAAGCTCCGAGAGCAGATCCTCCAAACTCCCAACATTCCAGTGAAGGATATACTTACAGTGGTTTGAATGAAAGAGCTGTCCAAGCCCAGGGCATCAAACAGAGAAACGGCCTTGCAACGGTTTGCTTCAGTTAATGCAATCCGTAAAGATGCCCCAAAAACCCAAGCACAGCCGTAGCAAGACACCAGCAACTGCACATCCATGTTAGTGGTGCGGAGGTCCATAACTACACCCATGGAAATGCCCAGCGGCTGGAAAGAGATTCATGGCATGTGGCAAGCTAAATAATTTTGTGAATTTGTGCCGCTGAAGACAGAAGTCAGCGAAACCTTGCCAGAAGCAGTTGCGAGCAGTCAACGCAGCACCAGAAGTCTCAGAAGATATGTCGGGGAGGCAAGATGGCGGCCGCTACTGTGGCAGAGTGAACTTCTGTAGCTGCCCGTTCCCTACAACCCCCCCATAAACCTCCTCTGAATCAATGCGAGTCGAGATGCAGCCGTAGCGCGATGTATGCTGAGCTTTGGGGGAGAGTAAAATTACAAAGAGATACCCGATCGAAGATCCTTGATGCTCTGGAGTATACTCAGTTACCGGTATTCGGCGTTGCTCAGTCCCCAGATCCCGCTTGTGCGTCTGCTGCGGTCTCTATCACAAGGAGCCCAGTGTGTCGCCTTTGAGAGCTGGCGTGGGGCTGCCGATGAGGAGATGCCCCAAAAAGGCACCCGAGGAGCCAAGCAGCGCAGTGGAGATGCCGCTGCGACGATGCCGAAGCTGACAGAAAGCGCCCAAAAGAAACAAAGACAGGGAGCAGTTACAGTAGACCCAGGAAGTAACCTACAACCTGGGAATACTCAATCCACAGGACCAGGAAAAAAAGTAATGCCTGCCATCTTTCTCACTGGCGTGAAAGGCAAGAATTACAATTTAGAAGGGACTGAGACTGGGACTACGACTATGATGAAGGAGCCAGCTGTAGATCCTCACCAGGATGAGGTGAGCAAGGGGGTCACTGAGCTCTATGATTGCAATGAGCAGGCAGTAGTAAATGGACAAAGGCAAGGAGGACAGGGGGATAATTATACCCCAACAATTCATGAAAGGCCAGGAGGGGAAAGTACTGTAAACCCTATTTTGAAAGGGGGAGAACATGGCATAAGTGCGGTAGGAATGGATGGTGGCAATCCAGGGATGGTCAAAAAAGCCTGTGATGTACAACCTATGAGTAAACAGTTATATTAGAGTAAATCCCATGATCTACATGAAATGGACATGGGTGAACCTTTTTTCTCACTCTCTGACCATTCTAACTCGGGGGATAAATCTATACAGTTGTCTGATGGACCTTCAGCTCCCCTGGTGGGGGATGGAGTGAGACTAGTAGTATACATTAAGATGTGACCCCGGGGAACAGGACTAGGACACCTGGATTAGACACAACACGAAAAAAAAAAATAACAGTAATACCCAGAAAGGAGGACGGGGGTGCATCCTTAACAAATGAGATACAACCCGGGCCATCAGAGGGGGTATGAGATCAACAAAATTCATTGGGCGGCATGGAAAAAATCTCTTTAGCTGTCATCTACGAGACAATAATGTCACACAGAGAGGAAACCCAGGCAGAGAGTCAGAAAACGCAGGAGGCGTGCCGATAAGATGCAAAATTTACTCCGACGAGTAGCCAAGTCTTGTTCTGAGTTTGCTGAACGTATAGTAGAGGCTGAGAATCGGATCTCTACTCTTGAGGATCAGATGGTCATCCAGAAGGCAGTAGCAGAGGACTTAACAGCACAGCGAAATGGCATGGCCTGGAAACTCGAAGACATGGAAAACAGACTCCGGCGAAACAACTCAAGAATTCTACGAATTCCTGAAGGAAGAGAGGGGTCCGATCCACAGAAGTTCATGGTAGGGCTTCTTACAGAATCCTTACAGGAGCTGACACAATGGACTTGGGACATCGAGGTGCAACGGGCCCACCGGTTTCCTTTTCGTCAAAAGACAAACTATGAGGCTAGCAAACCTGTTCAACCTAGAGCTATCTTGATTGCTTTATCTAACTTTCTATCTAGACAGGCCCTGTATGATCTGGCTAGACCAGATAGGAAGAGAAGGGGTGATGGGTTTGAGTTCTTTGTGCGCCCTGATTATTGCCATCATACAGTGGAAAAGAGGTGGCAGCTTCAACAGTTAATTTCCCCCTTTCAAGTCAAAGGTGCCCAAATATTTCTATTGAACCCTTCCAAACTTAAGGTCATATACAAGGATAGCACTAGGTTTTTCACATCTGTAGCAAAAGCCAAAGAGTATCTCCAGAATATTGTACCGTAAATCTGAAGTTTGAAGTCTGAAATTACATTAGAAAGGTATTCTTAATGATGTACTTTTTGGAATGCACTTATAATATGTGGAAAAAACAAAAAAATGAAAAACTCTATAAGTATGTATAGTGTAAGCCTTAGCATGAGTACAGGCTTTGGACTACGCCCTATATCTCACTTTTCTTTTCCTTCCTTTTTCATTGTAAAGAAATTGCTGAGTATTTTTTGAGTTTTGATTTAGTAGCACATCGCGGTGGGAATTACGGGGGGAGGGAGGGCGGTCAGTGCTGGGACAGGGTTCTCCATCACCCAAGACTTGGGTCTTGCAGCCTCCATGGTTGGGTGGGCAGGGGGAGTCTCTGCTGGCAGAAGAGACCAAGGGGTGGGGAAGGGTGGGCTAGCAGGGGGGAGGCTGGTTGCTGGAGGGGCACAGGGGTTCAAAAATGGGGTTAAAAAAACCAATAAACGAGGCTATGCAAATGAGAAGAAATGATTTGGTGTGTTGGGAGAGAGGGTGGTGTATTTTTTAAAGAAAATAAATGTTGAGTTTGTTGTCAATATGTTTGTTTAATGTTCGGGGCCTCAATGAAAGGACTAAATGACAAAGGGTAACGCAGGAAATTAAAAACATGTCTCCAGACGTGGTACGTCTCCAGGAGACCCATATCCCTTGGGCTAAATATGAGGTACTCACAGAACTAGGATATAAGCTATTGGCCTGTACGTCGCAAGAGACTACACGAGAGGGGTGGCCATCTTGGCTAAAAAAAATAACAACCTAATGGTTGGGAAACAGCTAGTGGATAAGTATGGGCCTTGGGTGACTGTTGAATGTGCTGTAGCTAGTGAAAAGTTTACAATATGCTCGGTATATGGATCCAATCATGATGAAGCTCAAATATTAAAATACTTGAATATTGAATTGGCTTTATGGGCATCTCCTCTGATATTCTGTGGGGATCTTAACATTCCGTTGGGAGAAATTACTAAGGGCCCCTTTGGAGAAAAATATACTAGTCGGAAACCTAAGGTCTATAAGGCATTACAGCAAAGTTTAAAAGAGCATGGGTTGGAGGATGCTTGGCCCAGATTAAATCACTTTGATCCCGGATATACTCATTTTTCCTGCCTATATCAGAAGATAGCAAGGCTCGATAATTTTTTTTGTTACTAAAACATTTCTATCGGAAGCACAAATACAGGTTTTCCCGAGAATCACCTCGGACCATTACCCACTATTATTAATGATTAAAATGACAGGAGTGGCCCGAACCCGGGAGTGTTTCTCCTTTGATCGAAAATTATTGTTAAACTATCAGTTTGTCACTCATATATGACAATGGTTAAAAGAATTTCTTGTTAATAATCGTAATTCAATGAACAACTGCATTATGTGGGATGCGCTAAAAGCCACACTTAGAGAGGAAATTTTGAGCTTTGGACTGTATGATCAAAAACAGCAGCGACAACTTATCCAGGGGTTTTACGACAATCTTAAACAGGCAGAATATTCATTAATACACACCCTAAGAGAGAAGGTAGATAGCTCTCAGGCACAAACTGACATAGCACGATATAAGGCGAAGATAAATGAGAAATGGGCTAAAGATATTGCTAGTAAATATCAAACATTTAGAAGAGAATGCTATGAGTATGGGGAGATGACAGGCAAGTGCCTAGCTAAGAGAATCAGGAGTAGAGAGAAAAACGGTTGAAACATCGGCAGAGATTCTTGAAGTTTTTCGTATTTTTTATGATAGATTATATACAAAAGAGCACGCAAGTACAGAATTTGTCAAAGACCCTCATATGAAGATACTAAGTGCGGAAGATAGTTTATATTTAGAAAAACCGCTAACCTTGGAAGAATTAGAAGAGGCGGTTAGATCATTAGCAATAGGGAAAGCTGCCAGGCCTGACAAGATCCAGCTTGAATTTGATAAGAAATTCATAACTGAATTGCAAGTAGACATATTAGCGGTTCTTCGAGAGGCTCAAAAAGGACATGCGTCATGGGATGAAGCGAGCATAGTTATTTTCCTAAAAAAAGACAAGTCATCTTTGCTGCCGGGCTCGTACCGACCCACTTTGCTTCTAAACTGCGATGGGAAGATATACGCAAAAATTTTGGCAACTAGACTTTCTCGAGTATTAACTCCCATAGTCTCTGTTCTGCAGCATGGCTTTATTCCAGGGAGAGGCATGGTCAATCACATTAGTCGAGTAGTCACCACACTGGATCTGCCAATGCACTCAAAGCCCCGTGCGGTGTGGTGCTACTCGATGCGGAGAAAGCGTTTGACCGTGTCTCTTGGGAGTTTTTATGGTCAACGATGGCAAGGCTTCAGATCAGGTGTTATACAAGCTCTACAGACCATGTACAATTCACCCAAGGCAAAAATATGCGCGCTGGGGTTGGAGTCTAATCTCGTTACTATATCAAGAGGTCCCCGACAGGGATGCTCTTGCTCCCCTTTATTATTTGCCCTTTATATTAATCCGCTTTGAAATCTATTGGAACATAGGCTAAATAATGTAATGGCGAGACCCGGGTTGGAGAACACTTCATTAGCATACGCAGACGATATTGCGGTTATTTCGCCGGACCCATTTCAAACGGTAAAATAGATTGAACAACTAGCAGCTGAATTTGGGGAACGGTCTGGATTTAAATTAAATACAACAAAAACACAAATAATTTGCACTGAGCAAGTTAGTAGCAACGATCCCAGGATCACCGAGGAGGCCACATACTTGGGGATCCGCATTAATGCGTGTTTGGATAAAATGGTATTATCAGACTGGGAGCCGCTAGTGCGGAAAATTAAAAAGGACTTGGATAGAATGGTAAGCCTACATTTATCAATAGTCGGGAGATGCAATGTCTTAAAAATGGGTATTCTGCCCAGAGTGATGTATTATTTTAGGTGTGTCCCCTTGGAACTTACGGTGAAGCAACTTCAAAAATTACAACCTATCTGTGGTAGCTTCCTGTGGGCGCCAGGTAAACCCAGGAGAGCAATGAGGTACATGACCCTGCCTCGATCTCGAGGGGGTGGGCCGTTCCGAACTTTTTGTTTTATTATTGGGTATATATGTCGCAGCAAATGGGCATTCTCTTGGAAAAGAAAAAGAGGGAAAGGCGGAAGAATTTCCGAATATTTTTCAGATGTTATTGGGCTCAAGAACAGAGAGGAATTTCTTTTTAAATTTGGAGCCTAGTTATTATAAAAAAAACTCGTTTTAAGGTGCTCCAAGCTGTTTATAAAACATGGATACAGGTTCGGAAATATTTTAAGCTTGGTAAGTTTAATTTTTATACACCCACCTCATCGTTAGCACTACCTCCCCTTATCTTCTCTGATAATGTTATGGCTAGATGGAGACGGAAAGGATTAATGACTTTGGGAGACAATTGATTCTCCAGACATCAAAACATACGCCTTGGTAATATCTGAATTCGACCTCCCTAAAACCGATTTTTTTTTAAATACTTACACATTCGGGACTATTTACAAAAGAAAGTAGATGTACCTAACCTGGCTATAAAAAGTAACTTGTTGGAAACAATTAGGAAGCATGGGAGGATTGGTATCTTATACTATAATCTTATTGAATTGCAAGGGGATGATCTAGAGAAACAGAAATTAAAATGGAATAATAGATTAAACCAGGCAGGGAATGTCTTGCAACAGTCAATAGCATTGTCTGAGAAGCTTTTGATTTCCTCCAGTCTCAAGGGGCAACATTATAAAACCATGTATGATCTGTATTACATGCCTGCCAAAACTGCACGGTGGGGGGGTCAAAATGAAGGTAAATGTACGCGCTGTGCAACAGACCAAGCTGATAGCCTTCATATGTTTTTTGAGTGCCTAGATCTAAGACAATTTATAAATAAGATGGAGATCTTTTTGACAGAGGTGACAGGGGTGCGGATTGGGATTACACCTACTGGGATGATGCTGGGAGTGGTGGAAGAATCACTAGCCACACAGGGAATGTATGAATTCAGATATTTTATATTCATAGCTGTGGCAGTGGCTAGATTATGTATAGCATCACTATGGAGGGAGAAAGAGCCACCATCCTTTGAAATGTGGAGGGGCAGACTTTATTCTATATGTAATCTAGAACATAGTCTCTAATCTCTCAATCTCTCAAGGGATCTCAGAAATGTAGGTTAGGTGTTAAGATCTGGGGGGTGTTAGTCGAGTATCTGTAATAATTCCTACATTCTTTAATTTAAATGTCAATATGCCTTGATTTATATCCTAATGTTTCCTATGTTCTGTTCATTTTTATTTTTTATTCTTCTTTCCCTCTACAAAAGGCTATAATTGTATTGAATGTCTGGCTCCTGACATGAGTATAACTCTGAAATAAGTTGAAAGTACATGGGGACGAAAAATGTGCATTGATCCCTCTCAGATTATTTTGCTGTGTCTTCTGCTCTAATGACCGAAATATAAATGTATGTCGATTTTATTGGCTAATAATTTTTTTTTTTTAAATAAAGAGAAGTCTCAGAAGATAGTGATATGAATGATGATGACCAAGGAACAGTGCACATTAATCATGAAGTCAAACCAGGCTCCGAGCACCCCGGGTGCCACATCCAGCTGCCAGCTCTGACTCCAGTGTGCCCCAGCAATGCCCCTCATAGATGTGGGGGGGTTCATCAACCCGAAAAAGAAGAATCACTGCCAACACCACCAGTTCTCCGCCCCACAAGAATAAGGGTCCACGCATTTGGAAACACAATATATCTGCGAATATCAGGAGTTTTTCATGCTAACCTCAGCCATTGTGACTCCAACACAAGAGCTAAGGGCTACGTCACACAAGAAGGGACGGGTTTCCTTCTCAGCTGCCAAACAGCGCAGGATCTGGGTCTTTTCCAATTTGCCTTCTCTGTCCATGCAGCAGAGATATATGTGTTGCTGCAAGAGTTCTCCCTGCTGTTTCACGGAATTGGGTCCCTAAAGAACAAATCTGTGTGCCTTCACATAGGCAAATCAATCCATCCCATTGCCCTCCATTACCAAACGATGGCATTCCAACTGCGCACAAAATCAAACAGGAGTTAAAACAACTTGAAGAGGCAAGAATTATTGAGAAAGTCACAGTACCACCCCCTGGTCTCCCCCATTGTGGTTGCTAAAAAATAAAACAACCTGAGGCTGTAAGAATATGTATCCAAATGAGGATACCCAACCGGGCAACAAGATAGACATTTGACCCCTACTATAGTTTATATCATTGAGGAACTAGCTAGTTAAAAATGGTTCTCTAAAATGGACCTGCGAATGGGTTACCACCAGATACCCCTGCACCCCGACTCACTCCACATAACTACTTTGTGAATGTACGTGGGGTTATGGCAGTACAAGAGACTGTGTTTGGCTATCTCCAGCACACTGACATTTTTCAGAATATCATAAAAGTAATACTCCTGAGACTCCCTGCTGTACTGAACGTTAGATACATTGTCCTGGTGCATGCCCATACCATCGAGAACCATCTGACGAGGCTGCGGTCAGTCTCCTTTCTGGTACAGGATCATGGTCTCACTCTCTACAAGGAGACGTGTGAATTCTTCCGGGCAGACATAATTTTCTTTGGCTACCAATTCATAAAAAACAGAGGGGCATATTATCAAGCACGGTGTTAAAATTATCGCCGCTTTGGCGGCAGAAAACCACCGCTAAAGCGGCGATAATGGGCTTGATAATATGCCACAGAGAATTCCAATAGAAGCCCATGTTGACACCAGAACATGGGCTTCTATGGGAATTCTCACAGGCATATTATCAAGCCCATTATCGCCGATCTAGCGGCAGTTTTCAGCCGCTAAAGCGGCGATAATTTTAACGCTGTTTCTTGATAATATGCCCCAGAGTTGCTACTGACCCAGAAAAAGTATGCGACATACGAGAGGCTTCAGTCTCCACGTCAGTGTCCTGAGACCAAAGATCTCTGGGGATGGTCACTTATTGTAGCCATTTCATACAGACCCTCGCTGACCTTACTACACTGCTCCCAGAGCTCACCAAGAGCCAAAACCCCTGGGTCTGGGGTGAATCTAAAGAGATAGCGTTCCAGAAAACTAAATCATAGCTGTCTGCGAAAAGCACGCTTGCATTCTTGGGCCCCCAGAGAACATCAGAACTGGAGGTAGATACCATTGCCAAAGGGTTAGGAGCCATTCTGTCACAATGCCAAGATGTAGGAGAATAGGCCCCAGTTGCATACTCAAGCCGTGATACTAGCTCCGACTGAACAAAGGTACTTGCAGATGGAGAAAGAGGCCACTGTAGTGGACTGGGGAGGCTGCCATTTCCATTTGTACCTGTATGTGCACCCTTTTATGGTCTACACCAACCATAAGCCACTGATTCCTCTCACTAAAGGATCTGCTTCTAAATCCCCACTGTGAATCAAGAAATGGATCTTGCAGTTCCAAGAGTATAACTTCAGTGCCGAGTACAGACTGGGCGTACACAACCTGGCCGATATCCTCTCAAGACAATGGTGCAGAAGTGTACTGAGTACCAAGCAACCAGACTCTCAGAACCACTAGCCCCAGTGCTCACTTAGGAAGGTCCAATTATACTGTGGCAAAAAGTCACTGCCAACTTTGGCAGCCTCCCTAATGGCAAATATCTGAAAGCCAATCTGATACCATCCACATCTGCGGGGGATTTTATTCCAAAGATCAGAAGATCATGGTGGCGCATATACTGATAGGCGAAATCCGGACAGATAATGGACCCCCATTCAACAGCACTGGATCAGAGGAGTACCTCCAGTCCAGTAACAGGCAACACTGACGCATCATACTATGGTGGCCCCAAGACAATGTGGAGGCAGAACAGTTTGTGAATACCCTAAAGAAAGTGATACGCATAGCAGAGGCAGAAACAAAGGCATAGAGAATGCAATATACGTGTTTTGGTGAGAGTACAGAGCTACACCACACTTCACTACCAGCGGGGGATGAACAGTCACAGACACTATTCCCCATTATTGATAGTCGGTTCAGAGTCATGAGCCACAGCAACAGTTATTCAGCCAGGAGCAACCCCGTAATGACTATGCCAGTAGAAGGCAGTGACCCTGACACAGATTGTATGAGTCAGGGGACAAAGTCCTAACCAAATACCCACACCCTGGATGAAAATTCCAGCTCCCTTTCGAGCCCCAACCGTGGACAGAAACTGTGGTAAAGGGAGCCAGGGAGACAGCTCAACAAGCAAGAGGCAGTGTCTCAAGGAATATATCACAAATCAAGTGTTTTCTAACAGAAGAACATCCTCAGGAAGGGGATGACATAAGCCCAAAGGAGGGGAGCGAGGCAGTGTATTCAGAAAAAGAAGAGGATGAAGATAGTTTCGCAAGCCCAACACCCCAAGAGGACCCCAGTCACTGTGACATGATGGAAATCGAGGCTGAGACTGTGACACCTCTAGTGCAAAGGGGAGGACCCCAGAGATACTTTTTGAGAATCAACCCAGCGCCGTCACAAACATACAAAGACTATGTGCCAGAATGAGTGAGCAGAAGGTGTTTTGGTCCTTAGGAAAGGACAGTCGAGAACAGCCAGATGGTGAACTGTGTGGTACCTGCCTGTCTAAAGCAAAATGTGATATGTGAATTATATTTGATGTGTTTTCCTATGTTTTTCATCTTCGCTATCCCTGTACGTCTGAAGTTTGATGTGATAGGTGACATATATTTGTTTTCCTGTGTTTTTTGTCTTCGGTATCCCTGTTGGGGACAAGGGATTTGTTTTCAAGGTGTTTTAGTTTTGGTTAAGTAAAGGAGGAATCTAGATTTGGTAGATGTGAGACTTAGGGTGAGTGGTGGTGGAGGATTCCACAGACAAGGTATGAAAACCTATTGCGATATCTGCTTGTGATAAATAGGTAACAGGCCTATGACTCTGAGAAGTGGGGGGATGTGTGGTCTTATCATTTGTCTTTGATATCTTCAATAAAAAGATTTAATAAAAATATGAAAAAAGTACTTCGGGAAAGCTTTTGTAAATTGCTATTTGCAATAATATCCATCCTACCAATAAGTCACGATGTCAGAAGTCCCCTATTAATGATGTAATCTTACTCATATTTATTAAATTTACCCCAAAAGAAACTGAAGTAAATGCATGGAAATATTTTATGGAGAGC